>NC_090449.1:420002587-421202587 GCF_031143425.1 Pleurodeles waltl
GATGTAAAAATTTAAAGTGCTGATTTGATGTTACATAATAATATAATTCCTTAATAATTTAGATGGCATACTTAAACAAAGAGAGCCTACTACCGGCACAATCATTTGGCAAATTTAAGCACTGTCAAGTCGTTAAGACACAAGCACAGTGTGATAAAAAGCTTATATATTAACTTAAAATGGTTATCGGATTCATGTTAGAATGGCACGAGTACCAGACAGATGCATAAAAAATAGCTCTTTATGGCTAAAACTAGTGTTAAAATGGCAGAAACACATAATGATTACCTACATAATGTCTGAAAAATCTATTCCAAGCCCTATCCAACCCACTTCATCCAGATCATCTTCATCATCAACTTAGTTCATCAGTGACCATAGAAGCACATAAAACAGAATATAATAATTCTTAAGTAAATAAATAAATACATGTCTGTAAATAGGTGTAAAACATTAAAACAATAACTTGATTTGCACATATGGCTCTAAATCTTACCTATATAGAGGTAAGACCTTAAATAACTTTTTGAAGATGGCAACGTATGCGCCAAGCTGTTGCTAAATACTTACTTATTGAAAGAATTACGTCAGCTGAATTATGGCTTTTTAGAACCCGTAGAGCCAAGGAGCAATTCTTGAATCCCATGTCCCTGCAAATCTTGCGGATCCATTTTGTTCGCGGAATCGCATAGGCTGGGCAGAAGAACATAAAATGCTCAATGGTTTAAAAAATACTGCCACAGGCAGGGCATGTATCGGGAAGATTAATCGACCCCCACCTATGAATCAATGACATCAGGGGCAGTGAGCCAAAATGAAACCTTGCGTATAAACTCTTGCCTTGCAAGTCCGGTATCACATCCAAATAGGATTCAAACTTTGGGGACCATTTAATATCAGTAAAGGAATTAGTTAAGCGACCATGGGATTTATGGATTATGTAGTTGTCCTTAACGTAAGACCAATAGGTTAACTTTAAAACATTTTTGTGCCGTCTCTCTAATTTGTGGGGATTTTCCCAATAGTCGCCTAAGCCCAAAAGCCGAAGCCAATGGGCCACATGGCGAATCCAGGGAAGAGTATTAGCATTTTGGCATTTCAGTAAATCGAGTAATGCGGTCTTATATATATCTAGTTCGGGGGTTGTCCATAATCTAATCCAATAAAGGAGAGGTCTTAGAGTAGCTAGATCTGCTACTCGGCTTAACCCCAGATCTAGAAATAATGGAAGCAAGGGTGTAGTGCGTGGACATGCAATTAAAGCCCTTGCAAAGTTGTTTTCCCCCACACTGATCTTATTGCAGTTAGCGTAACCCCATACCTCCGCTCCGTACAGGGCTGCACTTTGAGCCTTAGCCGTGTAAATTTTTATTGCTGGGGAAACAACCTTTGTAAAGGAGCTTTGATAAAAACGCAATATGGATGAGGCTCTATGTTGAAGGAGCCCTGCACTTTTCGTAATCTGCTCTTCCCATAGTAGTTTACTGGTTAACCTAACTCCCAAGTAATCTATAGAGCTTACTTCCTTCAGCGGTACTCCCTCAATGTGGATGGAACATCTTTTCCTAGGTCCCTTGGATAAGACCATCAATTTTGTTTTGTTAATGTTAACCTCCAGCCCATAATCGCTACAGAATTGGTTAAACCGGTCAACAAGGGTCTGCAACCCCATTGGTGTCTTAGAAATGAGGAGTGAATCATCGGCAAAGAGCAAGATAGGGATTTTTTGTGTATTCAGGGAAGGGGCATCATTCTGGCCTGTGGACACAGCCTTTACTACTTCGTTGATAAATATAGTAAACAGTAGGGGGGCTAACACGCAACCTTGGCGAACTCCTCTTCTGATTGGAATCCGTTCTGTCAGTTCGCCTTGTTCACCCCACCTCACTTGGGCATAAGTGTTCTCATGCAGTCGTTTTAACAGGAGTAATAGATCCTCTGGGATTCCCAATCTACCCAGCACTTCCCACAGTTTGGCTCTTGGGACCAAATCAAAAGCCGATCGCAGGTCTATAAATACCACATACAGGCATTGTTTGGCCACAAGTACATATTTCCAGTGCAATATGGCCAATCGAAAAACCTGGTCTATCGTGCTTGTTTTTGCACGAAACCCTGCCTGTAGATGGGAAAGGATTTGGTACTCCTCAACCCAATTGATTAACCTCTGTAAAATTTGTTTTGCAAAAATCTTTTGTAGGTTGTCTATAAGGCTAATTGGCCTGTAGTTGGCTGGGAGATTAGCATTCCCTTTTTTATAAATGGGTATGATCTCTGCCCCCTTCCATGTACCTGGAAATTGCCCCCCTGCCGCTATACTATTTGAAATGGCATTTATATACCAGGACCAGATATGTGGTTCTGATCTATAAAGATCTCCAGGAAGCTTATCTGGTCCAGGTGCTTTGCCAGGTTTTAGGCTATTTATAGCCTCAAGGGTCTCTTCTATTTTAAAAATGAGGCAACGCTCAGGGACACACTGAGACTCCACTTGGGGGGCCATACGGGAATTTGGTTCCAACAATTCTGTTGGAGAGTGGACCACATTGGTGTCCATTGAGCCCTCTGGTAGGGCATAGAGAGTAGTAAAATGCTCTACCCAGCTTTCTGGTTGGATATGGTTGCTGGGACAACTCCTACCTCCATTTTCTCTTTTAGACAGAAGCTCCCAGAAACGCTTATTGTTCTTCTCTCTGGAAGCATCTAATAATTCCTGCCACAGGGAATCCTCCCACTGCTTTTTAGCATTAGACAAAGTTGCTTTGTATAGGGACCTGGCTTGTTTAATTTCCCCCTGGGAACCAGACATTACTGCAACTCTTAACCCAGACTTAGCCTTTGAGCACCTCTCATCAAACCATCCCTTGCGTGCCCCTTTCCCTTCATGTGGCTTTGACCGCCTTGTTTTATAAAAAAAAGACCGTAGTTGGGTATACATGTTATCATGTATTTTGAGAATCGGAATATTCCCCACTGCCTGGTCTTCATACTCTGCCAAATTATTTAAAAAAATCTGATATATTGCTCTGATATGATGAGGGTTGGACACCACTTTTGGCCATGTAATCTTGGTGAATTTGTTATTCCAACAAGATGGCGGAATGATTGTGACATGGTTATTAAGTGTTCTCCTGAACGTTTCTCCAGAAAGAGTAAGGAGCAAGGGGAAATGGTCACTGTCACATCTTACTTCTATTTTCATATCTACCAATTGGGGCCACAACCTAACATCGACCAAAAAGTAATCAATAGTGCTTGTCGACATGCCCCTTTTAAAAGTAGGTGCGCTGTTCATATCAGATGGAGTTCTACCGTTACAGGCCCTAAGGCCATGATTTAAACATAATGTGGCTAATTGCATGGCCACCCGAGATTTTTTGCAAGGCTGGGTAATAGATAGTTGTGGGATCCCCCACTGCTCATCTTCTTCATCAGTTAAACCACTTGTGAGAATAGAAGGCTCGAAGGTACAGTTAAAATCTCCAGCTATGATTAGAATAGTTGAGGGGTGGAGGCTGCCTACAAATTCAGACAGAATAGCCAGGGTATGGGACTCGGAGCCATTTGGGACCGATTGTATATAAGCATTAACAATAACAATTGATAATCTTCTGTTAAACGTAATACACATGGCTTTTAGATCTACAGAATCAATTCCCAAAAGCTTGTAGTCACACTGCAAATTCTTGTTAACAAGTAATAAGAGCCCACCTTTTGCCCGGCCCCTCCCCTTCTCTGGAGGTATAGCAGGTGCACTAAATGAGAGAAATCCATCTATATTGGTGGCATCCTCCGCCCAAGTTTCCTGAAACAAACATATGTCTGTTTTTTTAATAAAAGAGGCCCATTCACCATCATCTAGTTTCTTTGCCAGGCCGGCAACATTCCATGACATAAGTTCTAATGTACATTTATCTTGGTTTGTCACCACGGGTGTGCATCCAGCGTCTACCACACTCGAGTCAGTACTACAAGTGTTTGGTGATAATGTTTTGTCATCCCCCGTAAAATGTAAGGCCTTGGAGCAGGCCGTCACATTAGTTACTAGTTCAGTAGTCAGTCATACAGGATTGGGCAACAGCCTGGGATTAACTTCCTTTCGTGCAGCACCTCCGCGGGAATTAGTTAAACCATCAGATCCTGCCAGTCCCATGGCTTGTCCAGTATTTTGTGGGTGTAACATGAGTCTAATTCCCTCCCTGGTTGTTGCATATTCCAAGTGGGTACGACGATCAAAATCCATTAATTGTGTCACCATATACTTGTCTTCAAAATAGATAGTTATTATGTCAAGATTGGTCCCTGTGATGCTGCTTCTCTTGGCCGATATTATGTCAGAACGAATAACAGAGAGACAACTTCGTCGGGAACGTATCCAATGTATGACTTTGTTGATCAAGGAAGCTTGATTCTCAGCTAACCCTGGCGATAGTTTTGGAACATTAGTCAAATAGATTTTATTTGTTCCCTGACTTATAAACAGGTCCTGTTCTTTATTAACTATACTCTCAGTATTGTATCGGGAGAGAGTGATGTTGTTAGAGGGAGTCTTATGTGACTTGTTGGGGGGTTGTGTAAGGCTGGAATCTTGGACAGTTTCCGGTGGGTCGGATTTGCTAGTCCTACCTCTGGCCCTGTCACTAGTAAGATTACTTGACCAACTACCTTGACGGTCTCTGTGCCTAGGTACATTTGTAGACCTCCTGGGTCTCATGTTGTCGATATTGGGATCACAACGGTAGTCTTCCCTCCCTAGAAGAGCTGTCCCCCTTCTAGTGGGGAGACAACAATTGTCCCTTAGCTCCGTCCCCATTGGTGGGGCAGATAATGGGAAGGCTTCTTCCCCCCTGACCTCCCCACAGACTTTACAAAGTCCAGCACAAGCACGATTGCTCTTCATAAGATCTATTAATACTAAAACCAGTCCCTTAACTTCATCAACTCTCTGAAGAACTGTAGCCAGGTTGTCTCTACTAGCTGCTGGTTCTTTGCCTTCTGGCTCGAGCTGGGGGATCGGTGAAATAACACTAGGGTTGGGTTTTCCAACTACTGACTTGCACTTGGGCACACTCGTGGGCACGGGCGAGTCCTCTATTACCAATAGAGGTTCAAAACGATTAGTACAGAATAGGCTAGGGACCACCTTGATCACCGGAGTCAATGGTAGAAGGGTTGGTGTATGTGGTACGTGTGGGAGACCCAGCTGGGATACTGGAGAACTCGCTATGTTATAAGTGGGTAACGGTAGGGGGCCCTTGCAATTATGCGGGCCCCCGTCTCCATCTACCCCTATTATAGTATCTGTAGGATCCCTTGACCCCTTCTTTTTAAATAACTCTGGGATTTTCCTATCGTTAGGGGGGCCTCTCTTTAAATTAGTTGCCCCTAGAGTTGTTTGTGTACCTAACATAGACTCAACTTCTTTAACTAGGAGATCTATTTCATCCAATGGGTTTAACCCATTGGGTATAGCTGGATTCAAAGGTCTACTTGGGTGTTTTTTTGCGATTTTAGTACCCTTGGATTGTGCTGGTAAATCTATAGCCTTCCTTTTCCCCATATTGGGAAGATGCCCGCAATGGGGTAGCTTAGAGGAGGAATTAATGGGGGAAGGGCTGAGTGAAGAATAGGCTTCTCAATTTAAGAATAGTAGGATGGTGCTATAATCTGTACTCTCTTAAACAACTCTTAGATAACAAGTAATTCTCTTACTACAGGTGAAAGAGATGGGGCCCAGCCCAGCCTCCTCCGGTCTCTGACGGGCTAAGGACGGGCCCGCCCTTGGCCCGGGCTTCGCCCGGGCGCCGCCCGCGCGCGTCCCGCGCTGCGGGAGCGCGAAGATAATTTAAAGGGCTCCTGCCCTATTGCGTGACTCTCCTCCCGGCCTCCCGGCTGTGACAGCGCTACCCGCGACGGCGGGAGCGCGAAGATAATTTAAAGGGCTCCTGCCCTATTGCGTGACTCTCCTCCCGGCCTCCCGGCTGTGACAGCGCTACCCGCGACGGCGGGAGCGCGAAGATAATTTAAAGGGCTCCTGCCCTATTGCGTGACTCTCCTCCCGGCCTCCCGGCTGTGACAGCGCTACTTTAGTTAAGGGAATATAATCCATACAAATTAAAAAACGTGATCCCCGAAACATACTGCCGAACTTACTCATACCCCACACACATGCTAACAACTCTTTCTCAATGGTGGAGAATTTCTCTTCTGCTATTTGTAAAAAGATGAGAAGCAAACGAAATGGTAGATTCCTTTCCCTCAGCATTAATTGAGGACAAGACCGCCCTCAGGCCTCTACCACTAGGATCAGTAGTCCTTGTATTTTTCTCTAAAGGACTGAAACCTTGAAGAGGAACCTCTGAGCAAATGTCATTCTTTATACCCTCAAAACACTCTTGATGGCAATTAGCCCACACAAAGAAATTGGTTTTTATTTTAGTAACTGCCTTAGGAGAAAGGTTTTTGTAGCAAAATCTTTGATTAACTTTAAATAAAATTCTGTCGGCCCCAAGAAGGACCTAACTCAATCCTTGGACATTGGTGCAGGTGCCTTACAGATCGCTTCTAATAATTATGCTTTTGGGACAATACCATCACCACTCACCTCGTGTCCCAAATATTTTAACTTGGACACTGCTAACTTTGCATTTACTCATTTCCGCAGCAGGCCATTCACACTTAAGATTCGCAAATCTTCCAAATGTTTCTCATTTTGCTTGTGTCTATTTTTGCCCATAATCAAGATACAATCCGGGAAGAAAATCCCTCTGAAACATTTTTAAACAGCTGATACGTAAGTCTTTGCAATACTGCCGCTGCAGACACCAGGCCAAATGGCATCTGCTTAAACTGGGAACACCCATATGGAATAATGAAGGGGGTCAGGTGTTTACTCTTTGGGTGTAATAGAACCTGATGGTAGGCTGTAGTTAAATCTAGAGAAGAGAACCAGTGGATCCCTTTGATCATTGCCGAAGGAGATGTTTCTAACCTTATGCACTACAGATTTGCTCTTTTCCTTTAGGATTATCTCATGTTGGAACCCTTTGAGACATCCTACATTACTGAAAAACACTTCATGTAATTGTAAACTCAAAGAATGAGCATAGTAATCCTCTGCAAGTAAAACATGTTCGGGATTGTTAGGGTCAAGTATTATGTCTAAGTTACCTTGGTCCCTCCATCCCTATTCTGATGGACCCATCTCAGCCACATATAACTTGCCCTCAGGCTCTCTTCCCTTGAATTCAAATGTGACTTTGCAAAAACCTACCATCGGTATAGGGTCTCCTGCGTACCTTATGGGATGGACATCCAAAGGTATCAAGATATCAACAAGACTGTTTCTAAATGTATCCTCCCACACTTTGTGATTAACTATAGTGTAGAGTGAACAGGAGTCAGCTATAATGTTAATGTTGACTCCTCCTATCACTAATTCACATATAAGATTTTTCTTACAGTAACAGTCAAAGTCCAAAGCATCATAATCAATACATAATATGTATTGTACATCTTCATCTTCCAGTCCTGAAGACTCAGAATCTTAAACACACTTTACAACTGATGATTCGTGTTTCCTGCAACAAACTTTTGCAAAATGGCCCGAAGTCCCACAATGTGACTAGTGTTGCTTCTTTGCAGGAATCTTCTTATGGTAGGCAAAATCCTCCTTGCTCCCACACCTGTAGCATGCTCGCTCATTGTTTTTATTACTGTGGAACTGTTTATCCATATTTTATTTTCATTTCAGATTCTGAATGAATCTCACTTTTCCCTTTAGATTTCTGACATTCTTTCAATTTTGAAGTTGTAGCTTCAATGACACCAAGCGTATCCTTTGCTTCACTGTTACTTACAGCTGCTTTAGCACAATGTTTATCCAACTCCGCCTTTTTCACAATAGAGTTAGCCTCTTTGAGAGTGGTGTCTCCATTAGCCTACAGTCATTCTTGGACGTAAGGATCATTAGTATGCATAAATATGATCCCTTATCGGCTCGTCTTGCAAACTTCCAAATTTGCAAGGAAGTGCTAACTTTTTCAACTCTGCAACAAAGTCATCTATAGATTCTTGACGACTCTGGAAACAATAAATCGGTCTACCAATATACATATAGACAGTGAGAGGTAATGGTCAAGATCCTCTAATGCATGAGGTAACACATCCGTGTCATCACTCACCGTAGGTGTTTTTGTCCATTTGCTCATATAGTCTTCAGCCTTTCAGACATAGAGTGTGAAGCAGTATCTTTTTTTTCTTTCTGAACTCCTCATTTACTTTTTCCGATGTGGCAGTGTACTTTGAGAAATATGCCTTCCACTGTGGCCATTTCATCAGAGATTCCCTGGGAGTGATTAAAAAAGGTTTAGGCGGTGAAAGAGTGGAACACAGTGCATACATATTGGCAGTAAAAAGTGACTAGTAAGAAAATAATTCAAAATAAATATGCCGATATCACACAGACTATCATGAACACCTACCTAAAATTATCACAATAGAAAATAGTCACTGGTGCTATATGTTTAATTTCTAAAATGAGGTTAATTACAGGAATGTTGTGTCGACAGTGAGGTTGAGTAGTCTACTTTCTAGTTTTATTGTGCAAATAACAAAACTGACACTTGTAGACCCTATTATGAACCCAGCACAGAGCAAGGTCGCTAGGCGTATGTATGAGATGGCGTTAGTATGTCTTTAGAGGTGTGCGGATCACAGTGGGTCTGCTGAATAATGTACCACAATAAATTTAGCTTCAATGTGTGGGTGAAGGTGAGCAGATTACTGTCAACCAACTAAATAGTTCCTAAAATATTGTTACAGAATGCCTAAAATATTTTTAAGGTGAGCGGATCACCATAGATCTGCTCAATCATGCAATAATTAATGCTCCAAGGTGTGCGGATCACCGTATCTGCTTCATCACAGCCTGTTTTAAAATGGTTTAAGTGAGCGGATCACCGTAGATCCATTCAATAATTGTATGAAGTGGAATGTTATTAAAGTTCCAGGGTGTGTGGATCACAGAGGCCCTCATTACAACCCTGGCGGTAAATCCCGCTTTCCGCCGTGCTTAAGACCGCCAACATACCGTTGCGGCGGCGGAATTCCACTACAGGTATTACGACCCACATCTCAGAATCCGCCACAATATAGACACCCACACAAGTCCGCCACACCAAAGGTCAGTGATAAACTGGTGATACCAAAACCCACACTGTCACGCAAACAGGAATACGCCCACAGTATCACGACCCACGAATCAACTCAGTGGTCATTCAACCGCGGTAATCCATTGGTGGTACACACCGCCGCGCTCAAAATACACAAACACTTACAAAACACAACTACATTGGATAATTCGAAATACACACACCTGATACACATACACACACCAAACCCACACACTCACACCACTATAAAACACCCACCCACATTATCCACAAACCCTTACAATGTGAAATTTGGAAGAAGGCCAGAGAGAGAGATTAGCAAACACAACACCAGCATCCACAGACACACAACACCATCACTTATACAACATCCACGCACCTCAAACAACACACACCAACACATCCCCCCACACATCACAACAGACAGCCCCTCACACATCACCCAGGCCACATCATGGCACCTCAAAGACACCCCAGGTTTTCAGAGGAGGAGCTCAGGGTCATGGTGGAGGAAACCATCCGGGTAGAGCCACAGCTTTTTGGATCACAGGTGCAGCACACCTCCATTGCGAGGAAGATGGAGCTATGGCGTAGAATCGTCGACAGGGTCAACGCAGTGGGACAGCATCCAAGAACACGGGATGACATCAGGAAGAGGTGGAACAACATACGGGGGAGGTGTGTTCCGTGGTATCAAGACACCAGATTGCTGTACAGAGGACTGGCGGTGGACCCCCACAACTAACAACATGGGAGGAGCAAGTCTTGGCAATACTGCATCCTGAGGGCCTCGCAGGAGTAGCAGGAGGACTGGACTCTGGTAAGTCAAATCTTTACTACCATATCCCCCACACCCCACATGCATGCCATCACAAACCCCCACCCTTACCCTCACTCCCATCACTCCATCATCTCACATATGTCCCACTATCACAACCCACACATCTCAATACCAAGGCCCTGCATGCAACACCTATGCATGGACCACCATCACCAAAGCATGCCCAGTACAGGTACCCACACAGACCCCAAACCAACTATCACAAAAGGGCAAACACAATGATGCAAGCACAGGAGTAGAGGGTACCTCACCCAATGCACAAGATGGCACACACAGATACTAAAACTATGCATTTACATCCCAACAGGACCCATACCCAACGTCACTGGACAGGAGGTGCCAGACATATCCAGTCCCCCACAGAAGAGGCCCACAGTGATGACAGCAGCTCTGCACGCCTGGATCAAGATGACCAGCCCGGACCATCAGGGACCTCAGGACAGTCAGTTCCCCTGATACAGTCCCAAACCACCACAGAACCTCCCTCCTCAGGAAACACCGCCACAGCACCCACCCAGCAGGCCCATCCCCTGTCCCCAGGACACGTCAATCAGCAGTGTCCCTGTGTCCAGCCTCCCCCTCCAACTTCCTCAACCCAGACCCAATCCCCTGTACCTGAGCCTATCCCAAGCACACCATCAGACCAGCATGCACACTCATCAACACACAAGAGTGGACATGGCAAACATAAGCACCACACATCCCACCGGCACTCACACAAGCACCATCCCCATGCAGACACACCAACATCCACTGCCTCCACTGTGTCCCCCTCCTCCACGTCCTCCTCTTCCCTCCCTGTCTCGTCTCCACTCACACCTGCATGCACTACATCCTCAGCCACAACCTCCATCACCAGCACGCCCATCACCACACACTACTCACGTGCAATCACCACCCCCACTACCATTCACACATCCCCTGTGTCCTCTCCCAGTGTGTCTGTGAGCCCTCCTCCCAAACTACACAAACTCAGGCACATACCCACCCAACAGCCATCCACCTCACAACAGCCTCCGGCCCATGCACCTTCCCCCAAATTCAGCAAACATACACCTCCTACAACCACTACCTCTTCCTCCACTCCCAAACCCCATCCATCTTCCTGTCCCAGTGTGTCTAAGAAACTCTTCCTCGCAAACTTTGACCTCTTCCCTACACCACCCCCCCATCCTTCCCCTAGGGCCAGGCTGTCCAGGTCCCATCCCAGCATCTCAGCCACCAAATCCTCAAGCACAGTGGTCCCAGCAACTCCGGTCTCATTGCGGGTGCCACCCATCAGGGCTGCCAGTGTGCCACCTAGCAAGGCCAAGGAGAAGGCCATTCCGCCACCTGCCAAGGTGAAGAAGGTGCCCACATGCCGGAGGAAGAAGCCGCACCTACCAGCAAGCAAGGGCTCCTCCAAGCCAAAAGGGGACAGTGGCAAGGCACCAGCAGCGACATCAAAGGTGGGGAAGGGACACAAGCCGAAGAGCAGGTCAGGACAGGGCACGGTTGTAGGAGGCTGGACTGGCTTGTAGTGAGTACCAAGGGGTACTTGCACCTTGCACCAGGCCCAGTTATCCCTTATTAGTGTATAGGGTGTCTAGCAGCTTAGGCTGATAGATAATGGTAGCTTAGCAGAGCAGCTTAGGCTGAACTAGGAGACGTGTGAAGCTACTACAGTACCACTTAGTGTCATATGCACAATATCATAAGAAAACACAATACACAGTTATACTAAAAATAAAGGTACTTTATTTTTATGACAATATGCCAAAGTATCTTAGAGTGTACCCTCAGTGAGAGGATAGGAAATATACACAAGATATATATACACAATAGCAAAAATATGCAGTATAGTCTTAGAAAACAGTGCAAACAATGTATAGTTACAATAGGATGCAATGGGGAAACATAGGGATAGGGGCAACACAAACCATATACTCCAAAAGTGGAATGCGAACCACGAATGGACCCCAAACCTATGTGACCTTGTAGAGGGTCGCAGGGACTATTAGAAAATAGTGAGAGTTAGAAAAATAACCCTCCCCAAGACCCTGAAAAGTGAGTGCAAAGTGCACTAAAGTTCCCCTAAGGACAAAATAGTCGTGTTAGAGGGAGAATGCAAGGAAAACACAAATCAGCAATGCAACAACGATGGATTCCTGTCTGAGGGTACCTGTGGAACAAGGGGACCAAGTCCAAAAGTCACAAGCAGCTCAGAGATGGGCAGATGCCCAAGAAATGCCAGCGGTTGGTGCAAAGAAGCTCTTACTAGGCTGAAGAACTGTGAATACTGCAGGAACGACAAGGGCTAGAGACTTCCCCTTTGGAGGATGGGTCCCCCACGCCTTGGAGAGTCTTGCAGAAGTGTTTTCCCGCCGGATGGACGCCAACAAGCCTTGCTACACGCAAATCGTGCGTTTGGCGTTTTTGGACGCTGCTGGGGCCCAGGAGGGACCAGAAGGTCGCAAATTGGACCTGCAGAGAGAGGGGACGTCGAGCAAGACAAAGAGCCCTCACTGAAGCAGGTAGCACCCGGAGAAGTGCCAGAAACAGGCACTACGAGGATGCGTGAAACGGTGCTCGCCGAAGTTGCACAAAGGAGTCCCACGTCGCCGGAGACCAACTTAGAAAGTCGTGCAATGCAGGTTAGAGTGCCGTGGACCCAGGCTTGGCTGTGCACGAAGGATTTCCGCCGGAAGTGCACAGGGGCCGGAGAAGCTTGCAAAGTCGCAGTTCCCAGCAATGCAGCCCAGCGAGGTGAGGCAAGGACTTACCTCCACCAAACTTGGGCTGAAGAGTCACTGGACTGTGGGGGTCACTTGGACGGTGTCGCTGGATTCGAGGGACCTCGCTCGTCGTGCTGAGAGGAGACCCAAGGGACCGGAAATGCAGCTTTTTGGTGCCTGCGGTTGCAGGGGGAAGATTCCGTCGACCCACGGGAGATTTCTTCGGAGCTTCTGGTGCAGAGAGGAGGCAGACTACCCCCACAGCATGCACAAGCAGGAAAACAGTCGAGAAGGCGGCAGGATCAGCGTTACAGAGTTGCAGTAGTCGTCTTTGCTACTATGTTGCAGGTTTGCAGGCTTCCAGCGCGGTCAGCGGTCGATTCCTTATCAGAAGGTGAAGAGGGAGATGCAGAGCAACTCGGCTGAGTTCATGCATTCCTTATCTAAAGTTTCCCCAGAGACAGAGACCCTAAATAGCCAGAAAAGAGGGTTTGGATACCTAGGAGAGAGGAAAGGCTACTAACACCTGAAGGAGCCTATCAGCAGGAGTCTCTGACGTCACCTGGTGGCACTGGCCACTCAGAGCAGTCCAGTGTGCCAGCAGCACCTCTGTTTCCAAGATGGCAGAGGTCTGGAGCACACTGGAGGAGCTCTGGACACCTCCCAGGGGAGGTGCAGGTCAGGGGATTGGTCACTCCCCTTTCCTTTGTCCAGTTTCGCGCCAGAGCAGGGGCTAAGGGGTCCCTGAACCGGTGTAGACTGGCTTATGCAGAATTGGGCACATCTGTGCCCAACAAAGCATTTCCAGAGGCTGGGGGAGGCTACTCCTCCCCTGCCTTCACACCATTTTCCAAAGGGAGAGGGTGTCACACCCTCTCTCAGAGGAAGTTCTTTGTTCTGCCATCCTGGGCCAGGCCTGGCTGGACCCCAGGAGGGCAGCTGCCTGTCTGAGGGTTTGGCAGCAGCAGCAGCTGCAGAGAAACCCCAGGAAGGGCAGTCTGGCAGTACCAGGGTCTGTGCTACAGACCACTGGGATCATGGAATTGTACCAACAATGCCAGGATGGCATAGAGGGGGCAATTCCATGATCATAGACATGTTACATGGCCATATTCGGAGTTACCATGGTGAAGCTACATATAGGTAGTGACCTATATGTAGTGCACGCGTGTAATGGTGTCCCCGCACTCACAAAGTTCAGTGAATTGGCTCTGAACAATGTGGGGGCACCTTGGCTAGTGCCAGGGTGCCCTCACACTAAGTAACTTTGCACCTAACCTTTACCAGGTAAAGGTTAGACATATAGGTGACTTATAAGTTACTTAAGTGCAGTGTAAAATGGCTGTGAAATAACGTGGACGTTATTTCACTCAGGCTGCAGTGGCAGGCCTGTGTAAGAATTGTCAGAGCTCCCTATGGGTGGCAAAAGAAATGCTGCAGCCCATAGGGATCTCCTGGAACCCCAATACCCTGGGTACCTCAGTACCATATACTAGGGAATTATAAGGGTGTTCCAGTAAGCCAATGTAAATTGGAAAAAATGGTCACTAGCCTGTTAGTGACAATTTGGAAGTAATGAGAGAGCATAACCACTGAGGTTCTGGTTAGCAGAGCCTCAGTGAGACAGTTAGGCACCACACAGGGAACATATACATGCACACCTATGAGCACTGGGGCCCTGTGTGACAGGGTCCCAGTGACACATACATATAGGCCACAAACCTATGAGCACTGGGGTCCTGACCAGCAGGATCCCAGTGACACATAACAACCATACTGAAAACATAGTGTTTTCACTATGAGCACTGAGGCCTGGCTATCAGGATCCCAGTGAGACAGTGAAAACAGTGACAAACACCCTGACATACACTCACAAACAGGCCAAAAGTGGGGGTAACAAGGCTAGAAAGAGGCTACCTTCTCACACAACCCCCCCCCCAAACGAAGGACAATAAGGCTAACCTTGGCCAGTTGAGACTTTATTGTCTAAGTGGTGATAAGTAGAGAGTAGCTCTGCAATAGACTGGTTACTCCCTTTATCATCCACTATATGGTTACTTCCCTGTGGGGATGTAAACCACCCTGTTTGAAGTTTTTTAGCTAAGCAACAATGTGAAGATGTATTTTCAGAGTTTCTATCAGTAAGTTTTAGTTTAGAGCAGTGGGAATTGTCCACTGAACCTATTTGTAGTGATGAAAATGCCAGACAGGGATGCTGTCTCAGAAAAGCCATAGCTGGGCAAAAACTTTGTCCATCTGGCTGGAAGAGAGAACAGGGATGCTGTTTCTCTTTAGTTGGAGCAGGGCGGGGATGCTGTCCTATGAGCTCCACACTAGGGCAGGGATGCTGTCCTAAGTGTTGTGAGGTAGTGCAGGGTTTCTGCACTAAAGTTTCTCTGGGAGGGTTGGAGGGATGCTCCATGTTAACTAAAATGGTGTTGTTTTTCTCACCAATGTAAGTTATCCCACAGAGAGGTACTTCCACCTCAGGGAGTCCAGCTTTGCCAGCTGATGATTCCCTTGGAACAGGTGCCACCCCAGGAGAGGTTTCTCCCACCACAGGAATAGTATCCTGAATGGTAGGGTGGTTAGGGGATACTGTGATACCCTTTTTACCTGTTGATGGAGAGGGATCCTGAGTTTTCAGGCCTTCTCTCCTTTGCTTTTTCATTTCACTTGAAATGAGAGGGAACAATTCCTCAGGGATGCCCAGCATGGCTGCATGGGCATACAACTCTACATCAGCCCAACCTGAGGCCTCTAGGTCATTACCTAAGAGACAGTCTACAGGTAAGCTAGGTGATACCACCACCTGCTTAGGGCCAGTAACTCCACCCCAACTAAACTGAATTATAGCTAAGGGAAGAAACTTAGTGGAGTTATGGACATCAATAATCTTATACTGTTGTCCAATGATGTGTTGTTCAGGAGGCACTAGGTTTTCAGTCACCAAAGTGAAACTGGCACCTGTGTCCCTGTAGGCCAAGGCCTCAACACCATTTATTGAAACTGTCTGCCTGTACTTATCCATTGTAAGGGGACAAGCAGCCAGTGTGGCAAGGCCAGTGCCACTAGGTGTGACAGAAACTGTCTTGGGACTGATTACATCAGTTTCCACTATGGACCCATAAGTGAACCCAACTACACCCTTTGCTTGACTGTTGCCAGCAGTCCCACCACTAGTACCACTACTGCTAGGGGCACTAGAGCTTGATGTATTAGTGGTGGTAGGCTCAGGGGGTTTACCTGGACAGGACTTATCCCCTGGCCTATGGCCTCTATTTTTACACACAAAGCACCAAGGCTTTTTAATGTGTGCAGGTTGGGAAGAAGAGGAAGAATTAGTTTTATCCCCACCCTCTGAAGAGTGTTTAAGATTTGAAGTGGGATCTTTGGTTTTACCCTTATCCCCATGCTTATCTTGAGATTTTTCACCATCTTTCTTCTTATTGCCATCTTTGTCACCCCCTGTATGAACTTTTTTGTTCACCCTTGTTCTGACCCATTTGTCTGCCTTCTTTCCCAATTCTTGGGGAGAGGTCAGATCAGAGTCCACCAAGTACTGGTGCAACAAATCAGACACACAATTATTAAGAATATGCTCTCTCAGGATCAAGTTATACAGGCTGTCATAATCAGTAACTTTACTGCCATGTACCCACCCCTCCAAGGCCTTCACTGCCTGGTCAATGAAATCAACCCAGTCTTGTGAAGACTCCTTTTTGGTCTCTCTGAACTTTATCCTGTACTGTTCAGTGGTTAAGCCATAACCATCCAGGAGTGCATTCTTAAGAACTTGGAAATTATTAGCATCATTTTCTTTCACAGTAAGGAGCCTATCCCTACCTTTTCCACTAAATGATAGCCATAGGATAGCAGCCCACTGCCTTTGAGGGACATCCTGTACAACACAGGCCCTCTCAAGTGCAGCAAACCACTTGTTAATGTCATCCCCGTCCTTATAAGGGGGAACTATCTTGTGCAGATTCCTGGAATCATGCTCTTTTGCAGGATGACTATGGGGAATACTGCTGCTGCCACCATGGGTATCTAAACCCAACTTCTGTCTTTCCCTCTCTATTTCTAAAGACTGTCTATCCAAATCCAGCTGTTGCTTCTTGAGCTTCAGCCTGGTTTGTTCCACTCTCAATCTATTGAGCTCCCTTTCTAACAATCTGTCATCAGGGTGGGTGGGAGGGACATTTCTAGATACAGAGGTATGATGGGAATGAACAGAAGGAGACCTGTCCCTTACAGAGGGCACCCTAACAGCTTGGCTACCAGCATAATGTGAGAGCACACCATTAGTATGGTGTGATTCAACCTCTGTACCAACTATGCTAGACTGTCTAGTAATGGGCAGGCTGAGAAGTTTCTTTCCTGAACCTTTTCCTGGGGGAGTCCCTGGATCAGATTGAGAACCATTAGCTACTTTTTCTACAGATTGGGCACTTATGGCCTTATCTTGTACTCTAAGCATATTAATTAACAGTTCTAAGGAAGGATTCTTCCCTACACTCAAACCTCTCTCTATGCAGAGACTCCTTGCTCCTTTCCAGCTAAGGTGATCATATGCAAGTTTGGACAGTTCAACTTTTTGGCCTGTGCCAGACATTTTTAGAGAGAGTTAAAGTGATAGACAAAGAGAAAAAACTTTTCAGAACTTTTTGGAAAGACAGAAAAAACTTTTTAAACTTTTAAGAACTTTTTGAAAGTTTAGAAGTACTTTTCAGCACTTAGAAAAGAGTGAAAAGAGGAAATGCAAAACTTTTTGGCTATGTGTATATACACTGACCTTGTTTTGTATATTTTTCTCTTATGAAAAGTACAATAACAAGAGTGGTAAGTAGTCTCAAAGCACTTATCCCACCGCTGCACAACCAATGTAGGAGGCTGGACTGGCTTGTAGTGAGTACCAAGGGGTACTTGCACCTTGCACCAGGCCCAGTTATCCCTTATTAGTGTATAGGGTGTCTAGCAGCTTAGGCTGATAGATAATGGTAGCTTAGCAGAGCAGCTTAGGCTGAACTAGGAGACGTGTGAAGCTACTACAGTACCACTTAGTGTCATATGCACAATATCATAAGAAAACACAATACACAGTTATACTAAAAATAAAGGTACTTTATTTTTATGACAATATGCCAAAGTATCTTAGAGTGTACCCTCAGTGAGAGGATAGGAAATATACACAAGATATATATACACAATAGCAAAAATATGCAGTATAGTCTTAGAAAACAGTGCAAACAATGTATAGTTACAATAGGATGCAATGGGGAAACATAGGGATAGGGGCAACACAAACCATATAGTCCAAAAGTGGAATGCGAACCACGAATGGACCCCAAACCTATGTGACCTTGTAGAGGGTCGCAGGGACTATTAGAAAATAGTGAGAGTTAGAAAAATAACCCTCCCCAAGACCCTGAAAAGTGAGTGCAAAGTGCACTAAAGTTCCCCTAAGGACAAAATAGTCGTGTTAGAGGGAGAATGCAAGGAAAACACAAATCAGCAATGCAACAACGATGGATTCCTGTCTGAGGGTACCTGTGGAACAAGGGGACCAAGTCCAAAAGTCACAAGCAGCTCGGAGATGGGCAGATGCCCAAGAAATGCCAGCGGTTGGTGCAAAGAAGCTCTTACTAGGCTGAAGAACTGTGAATACTGCAGGAACGACAAGGGCTATAGACTTCCCCTTTGGAGGATGGGTCCCCCACGCCTTGGAGAGTCGTGCAGAAGTGTTTTCCCGCCGGATGGACGCCAACAAGCCTTGCTACACGCAAATCGTGCGTTTGGCGTTTTTGGACGCTGCTGGGGCCCAGGAGGGACCAGAAGGTCGCAAATTGGACCTGCAGAGAGAGGGGACGTCGAGCAAGACAAAGAGCCCTCACTGAAGCAGGTAGCACCCGGAGAAGTGCCAGAAACAGGCACTACGAGGATGCGTGAAACGGTGCTCGCCGAAGTTGCACAAAGGAGTCCCACGTCGCCGGAGACCAACTTAGAAAGTCGTGCAATGCAGGTTAGAGTGCCGTGGACCCAGGCTTGGCTGTGCACGAAGGATTTCCGCCGGAAGTGCACAGGGGCCGGAGAAGCTTGCAAAGTCGCGGTTCCCAGCAATGCAGCCCAGCGAGGTGAGGCAAGGACTTACCTCCACCAAACTTGGGCTGAAGAGTCACTGGACTGTGGGGGTCACTTGGACGGTGTCGCTGGATTCGAGGGACCTCGCTCGTCGTGCTGAGAGGAGACCCAAGGGACCGGAAATGCAGCTTTTTGGTGCCTGCGGTTGCAGGGGGAAGATTCCGTCGACCCACGGGAGATTTCTTCGGAGCTTCTGGTGCAGAGAGGAGGCAGACTACCCCCACAGCATGCACAAGCAGGAAAACAGTCGAGAAGGCGGCAGGATCAGCGTTACAGAGTTGCAGTAGTCGTCTTTGCTACTATGTTGCAGGTTTGCAGGCTTCCAGCGCGGTCAGCGGTCGATTCCTTATCAGAAGGTGAAGAGGGAGATGCAGAGGAACTCGGCTGAGTTCATGCATTCGTTATCTAAAGTTTCCCCAGAGACAGAGACCCTAAATAGCCAGAAAAGAGGGTTTGGCTACCTAGGAGAGAGGAAAGGCTACTAACACCTGAAGGAGCCTATCAGCAGGAGTCTCTGACGTCACCTGGTGGCACTGGCCACTCAGAGCAGTCCAGTGTGCCAGCAGCACCTCTGTTTCCAAGATGGCAGAGGTCTGGAGCACACTGGAGGAGCTCTGGACACCTCCCAGGGGAGGTGCAGGTCAGGGGAGTGGTCACTCCCCTTTCCTTTGTCCAGTTTCGCGCCAGAGCAGGGGCTAAGGGGTCCCTGAACTGGTGTAGACTGGCTTATGCAGAATTGGGCACATCTGTGCCCAACAAAGCATTTCCAGAGGCTGGGGGAGGCTACTCCTCCCCTGCCTTCACACCATTTTCCAAAGGGAGAGGGTGTCACACCCTCTCTCAGAGGAAGTTCTTTGTTCTGCCATCCTGGGCGAGGCCTGGTTGGACCCCAGGAGGGCAGCTGCCTGTCTGAGGGTTTGGCAGCAGCAGCAGCTGCAGAGAAACCCCAGGAAGGGCAGTCTGGCAGTACCAGGGTCTGTGCTACAGACCACTGGGATCATGGAATTGTACCAACAATGCCAGGATGGCATAGAGGGGGCAATTCCATGATCATAGACATGTTACATGGCCATATTCGGAGTTACCATGGTGAAGCTACATATAGGTAGTGACCTATATGTAGTGCACGCGTGTAATGGTGTCCCCGCACTCACAAAGTTCAGTGAATTGGCTCTGAACAATGTGGGGGCACCTTGGCTAGTGCCAGGGTGCCCTCACACTAAGTAACTTTGCACCTAACCTTTACCAGGTAAAGGTTAGACATATAGGTGACTTATAAGTTACTTAAGTGCAGTGTAAAATGGCTGTGAAATAACGTGGACGTTATTTCACTCAGGCTGCAGTGGCAGGCCTGTGTAAGAATTGTCAGAGCTCCCTATGGGTGGCAAAAGAAATGCTGCAGCCCATAGGGATCTCCTGGAACCCCAATACCCTGGGTACCTCAGTACCATATACTAGGGAATTATAAGGGTGTTCCAGTAAGCCAATGTAAATTGGAAAAAATGGTCACTAGCCTGTTAGTGACAATTTGGAAGTAATGAGAGAGCATAACCACTGAGGTTCTGGTTAGCAGAGCCTCAGTGAGACAGTTAGGCACCACACAGGGAACATATACATGCACACCTATGAGCACTGGGGCCCTGTGTGACAGGGTCCCAGTGACACATACATATAGGCCACAAACCTATGAGCACTGGGGTCCTGACCAGCAGGATCCCAGTGACACATAACAACCATACTGAAAACATAGTGTTTTCACTATGAGCACTGAGGCCTGGCTATCAGGATCCCAGTGAGACAGTGAAAACAGTGACAAACACCCTGACATACACTCACAAACAGGCCAAAAGTGGGGGTAACAAGGCTAGAAAGAGGCTACCTTCTCACAACGGTGGCTCCGGATAAGGGACCAGAGTCACCCTTCTGTCAACCACAACATCAACGTGTACGGTGGTGGACACTGCCACCTGAACTGCCACCTGCACCCCCACCAGCACCACCACCTGCACGTCTGCTGCCTCAGCAACAGTCCCCAGCATCATCCCCAGTGGGCAGCTGTCCGAGGCTGCAGGAGACGTCCTGCTGTGTTCCTCAACAGGTGCTGACACATGCACCACCACCAGCACCTCCGCCACAGACACCGCCGCAAGCCTCAGCCCCGCGACGTGCTCAGTCAGTGCCGCCACAGCTGACATGGCAATCATCCCCAGTGGGCAGCCGTCCAAGGCTGCAGGAGACATCCTGGACCCTGCCAGCGTACATGAGGCATGACTCCCAACACTGTTTGTACCTGCAGGTGGCAGGCGAAGTCGCAGCAGGGTGGAGTGCGTCTCTGCCTCCATGGAGTATCATGCTACCTGTACCCAGGCAATCTCGTGGCACACAGACACAGGTGAGGGAATGGGACCTGCCACGCTGCATGTGAAGCACTCTGGGCACCAAGCCCCCTCCAGAACTAGTGTAGAATCACATCCACTACCTCAGTCCTTGGCAGGATGAAGGACTCTGGGCACCAAGCCCTATCCAGAACCAATGGAGAATCACATCCACTACCTCAGTCCTTGGCAGGATGAAGCACTCTGGGCACAAAGCCCCCTCCAGAACCAGTGGAGTCTGTTATCCACTTGAGAGACTGTGGCTTTGCACTCCCCAGGATACAGCAGTGGGCAAACCACCCACTGGAAAGACTTGAGAGACTGTGGCTTTGCACTCCCCAGGATAAAGCAGTGGGCAAACCACCCACTGGAAAGACTTGAGAGACTGTGGCTTTGCACTCCCCAGGATACAGCAGTGGGCATGGAGCCCCCTTGTGGAGCAGTGGCGTCGTCCGTTTATCCGGCTGAGCTGCCCCACCTCCCCCTCCCCCTGAGGTGCCTGTTTATTTTCCATCTGATGCCCCTGCAGTGTTCTCTCTGTTTTGAGTCAGGTATCTTATGTGGGCTTGGCCCATGCATTTTGGGACACTGATTCACAGACAAGGATTTAATTTATATCCGGACTTGTGCAGTTGGTGTACATATTTATATGTACTAATTTTCGATTTTGGCCTATCTGATATTTAATAGATTACACTTGTTACAATCATTTCCTTTTGTCCTTGCGTTCTTCCAGGGGGTGACAGGGTGTATGTGTAATGTTGCTGCATGTATTTGTGTGTATGCTGTTGTGGTTGAGGGTGGGGGTGGCGGTGTTGCATGTTGCACGTGTGTGTCACTCTCTTTTTCCTCCCCCCTCCCCTGTGTGCTAGGTGCAGTACTCACTGTGGTCGTCGCCGGCGTCTTTCCTGCTCCTGATACAAGAAGAGGTAGACCAGCATGGGCAGGACCTGTAGTTCAGGCTCCATGGCGTCCTGGTTCCTCGTTGGATGTCGAGAGGTGAGTGGTTTCCGTTCCAAGTCCTGTTTCCGCCGTGCCTTCGATAGCGTTGGTACCACCCCGGAAAAGGTGGCGGATAGGCGTGTTGTAATACAGTGGGTGGAACCTTGTGTTCCGCCTGTCTGTTGGCGGTTACCGCCACGGTGTTTGTTTCTACCGCTGTGGAAGTCGGAGTGTGAAAGTGGCTGTCTATGTTGGCGGTTTCCGCCATGGTCGTGATTCCAATTTTTTTTCCACTGGCCTGTTGGCGGTATTACCGCTGCTTTAACACAGACTGCCAGGGTTCTAATGAGGGCCAGAGTGTCCACATCAATTTGGCCTGGTTTAAAATGCCCGTTAATGTCACGTGATGACTTTGTAGAGTGAGCCCAAACCAAAATGGCTACCAAGAGGTCTCCGCGTCACACGCTGAATGCCCCTTACACACACAAAACCACACATTCGCAATCGGGCATAAAAAAACCTTACGGCCAGCACCACGTAGTCTTCCTCTGGTGTAATGAAATTGTCTTCCGTCTGTCTGTTTCTTCCTTTTTTCAATGTAGTCTTCTTAACCATTTTTGAGGTGGCACAATAGGTGGTTGGTGAAGGTCGGGTTACAGCTCATCACCACATGTTAAGATTACATGTAGCTGTTTGTTTCCAATATTTATTAATAACCCCAACTGGGAGTAGAACAGACGGCAACCTTCCTCCAGCGCCGTTCCTCCCAAACTCCACAAGGGTTCCATAATATGACCGGGAAAGGAACAAAGCACAGAAAACATTACATCAATACCACACTTCCTTACTTGCTTTACATTCTTCAGAACTTTCCTCATGAAATCCCAGATTCCTTATTCAATACCCAACAGTTGCCAATTACAAGATTCTTTTGAGGTCTAACAGGCACTTATTGCTTTCTGGAGTTGTGTGGGGTAGCAGACATTAAACTATTTTACTGGGCCAGTCAAATACTGCCTATTAATGACTGGCTATTTCCAGTATGCAAGGACCTGTGCACCTCTAGTGAGTTATATCTTGTGGAAAGTGTAGTACACTAGATTTTCTTTATGAAGTGTGTCAGTGGGTCGGGCTTCCCTTGTCCACTGTGACATTGCTGCGGTTCTGGTATCAGGCACTATGTTGGACTAAGTGGGAGATGGTCCTGACTGTGGTGAGCCTGTTGTGGCGCAATACTGGGTTTGGTCACATGTTGGGCCTAAAAGGCTTTGCACCTGGGACAACAGTCGCATTTCCAAAGAAGGGGACATTTAGGTTAGGGACCACATCCAGCTGTTTTCTTTTTTACATACAACTTGTACAAGTTACAGTTTTTTCCATATCTCCAGGCACACCATGCACTGAAAGTGCAATATGAAAAATTTAGACACTCTTCCAGACTTTAGCCTCTTAGAAGTAAAAGTAACACATGCAGCTTGTGGGAGAGCGGGTATATCTCAACTTTACTGCACATTTGTTAATAACATATCCAATCCCCTACGGAACCTATGCAATAGATGGGTACAGGATGTTGTTCACCCGGAGGATGATGACTGGGTGGAAGCAAAGCTGGCTTCAAGAGTCCTAGTAGTGTCCATGCGAATGAGACCAGCCGCAGTGGGGAGGCGTCTGAGCCCACATTGTCTACGCTGTGAAGTTTACATTGTCTACGCTGTGAAGTCGAATGTGGCATGTTTTATCACACAATTTGGGAAGGCCATATTATCCAATGCTACTGGTTCCAATTACATCCAACCCTGGCTCACATTATAAATCGGACTATCACTCCTGATCCTGTGATGACACTTGTAGGACTGATGGATGAACGGGGAGTCAGCGGGCCAGGCATGAAGGCCTGATGATGGTTGTGAAGGACCTGATGGTGACATTGGCACTCCAACAATGCATCATTGATTGGGGAATGGATAAAAGGCATGGTCTTGTGTGCCAAGGCTGAGAACCATGTGTATAAATTGAGGGGATGTCCACAGCTCCACAGAGACATCCGAAAAAATGGGTCTGTTGGTGGGCCTACTCACAAGATCCGAAATTCGAGTGACTGCATGCTAGACCATGGTTTGTTTAGTCATGATTGTTACCTATAAAGTGTCTGAGTTTATAATGCTACTTATTTATGCTGTATGTTGTGCTTGTTGTTTAGTGCTAACATAAAAATTATTAAAATAGAGTTGTTTTGATAAAAAAATACCAGTTGTGGGTCTTCATTGTTTGAAGTAGTGCTCTAGATTATTCAGTGATGAGCTTTTCCATCTGAAGGGCTTCTTGCCATGTAGTTGGATGAGGGTCCTGTGAGAGAAAGTCTGCATGACTCCTGGCGAAGGGGTACACGTGCCTAGCATGTACATCAATGAATATGAGTATTTCCTATAGCTGCAGGATAAACAAACTTTAGGTTTAGCAAGAACTGGAGAAAAGCATAGTACTGCAATGGCAATGAAAAAGGTTAACCACTATTCAATTGAAAGTGAAGCCCTATAACTTCTTGAAGCATAACAATGACCAGGACAAGCCTGTAGCAATAAACATATTGTTAGAGTTGACCAGCTTACAAAATAGTTATGGCTTTTAAACCAAGGAATTCAAAAAAACGAAAACCACAGCATAACTGGGTGAAGAAAGAACGTCAAAAGATAACATTTTTGTATGATCCCCAAATGAGACTTGCAATGGAGAAGTGGCCTCTTATATTGATACTTAAGTTAATGGTGGGCCATTAACAGTTCACATCACTTCTGGAGTCTTTTTATCTCATACAGGAATGTTATTTGTAGTGTCACTGATCCATAAACATCCTTTAGGACTCACTAACCAGCAATGTAGAAGTTCTAACAACCTTTCCAATTTCAGTACTAATTATAGTAGATCCAATAGAAGGAAGTCAAAACACTCCTGTCTTCTTTTCAGGAGATGAATGGATTCTTCCAGCGTTTGTCTGAGACAGTTTGGTACATGCTTGAATCATATGTCCAGAATCACTATATAGACACATATCACAGCCATTTGCTGGTGCTTCTTTTCAATTAAAGGACCCCTCACAACTCCCACTTGCATAGGCGTTTCTTGAGACACAGGTTCTACTGAAACCTTTGATTTAACAGGTGAAGAAAGTCAGGGGAAATCAGAATTACTTCTTCTGGACTTAACTTTTTGCTTTTGAATTTCTTATAATCAGTTATCTGAACCCATACACTGCAGCTTGCAACCCCTGGCAGGTTGCTTGCGACCTCTGCCATTAAACTCAAGATGGATTTTATTTGATTTACTTGACTTACTGCAATTTAGAGAAACACATCATTATGCTGTGTTTTTATTTACTTGAAGACAGTGGAAGACAAACTTTTATCATTTTTATATTTTACTGGTGTGGTGAGTCTGGTTTCATTCACAGTAATTGTGTGCAGGGGCCTGCAATGTCGGAAACCTGAAGCCTCACAGCCTTGGACCCAGAATCACGCTACTAAAGTCCCACTTACTTGAGTGAGCACACAACTAGTGAATTCAAACTTGCTGGTTTTCTGACTTGATGAAGTACAGCAATACTTTTTGGGCGAAAGGGGCACAGCACAGACTACTGACACTCTAGTATGTGTGAAAAAGGGCGCTCTATTGAAACGGGTGTGCATCACAAAAGTGCCCTAGGCATACTCCATTACAAAATTAAAACTGCACAACAATTTTGCCACCTACTATTCCTACCCCACACCCTTAAGGTCCTACCCCTACATAACATACCCAGCATGTATCTATATCATGACCTACTGCACTCCAGTGATTTTAACACTTTTAACTTGCTCTCCTGTTTAACAGTGACTCTATTAACGTCTACTAAACTTAACTTTGTATGATGTAACCTTTAACTTTCTGCCTCGTTCTGGTGTGAGCTTGTTCACACCCTCCCTTTCCGCCTGGTTCATCTATGGCAACAACAACATCCTTATCTAAAGCCCTGCAAACTTGTGGGCCAATCACAACCAGAAAAAGGCTTTAGCTTGAATTTTCCTGCCCCCCACTGGGCCAGCTCACCCCTGTACTCTCAAAGTCCAGGCCAAAAACATCTTCACTTCCCACAAATACAATTCCATCCCATACCAGAAAAGATTTACCTCATCTCCTCAAAAAAAACTCCACTGTGCCATAACACAGATATGATTGTTCTACATGATCTAGTCCTTCATCCCTACAAAAACATTGCATTCCCCTGTCAATTTTCCTCCTCACCTTGTCTATTGCTGTCAGCTTGTGTGCACCTCTCCAATTTCTTATGGGAATGAACTACGCCCATGCCACAAAACACCCTGACCACTGAGGTTTTATCTCCCTCGGTCCTTCTTCATAACTCCCAGTAAAGACAGACCTTTCTCCACCAGTAAATCATTTCCACCTAAACGTAGTAATGTTATGCAGTTTCTACTTTGGTAATAGGACTGCATGTTTAGGATAACAGCACTGCAGAGTGGAAGACTGGGTGCAATCCACACCTTTAGTAGCTGTCGTCCTAACACCTGGCTAGTTCAACAGTGCCTCATCCAGGCCTCCAAACTCACTGGGGTATAAGGTAATTATGGCTACCTGAACATGCCACTCCGACGACCCAGGGAACCTGTGGAAACAGATCATACCATTTTCACTGAGTTATTCATGCATGCCAAGGTGAGACACAAAGATGCAAGATACGTTTCAAATATATTTTTTGAATCAATCGCAATTGAACACACAGAGAGTGAGCTGTGATAATTAGGCAGATAAAACAAAGCAAGGTAATCAATCAGCATTATGATCAGAGTAAAGAAGATAAACATTCCAACCACTACGCGGTTCTAGATGTTCTACAGAGTTCTACCTAACCCTATTTCTATATCTGAGAACATAGTCGTTGTAATCCTCTGCCTAAGGGATAAGCCCAAATCCCAGTCCTGCCTGGATAGAGTGTCAGGAATCAGCCTGTAGTGAAGATGGCAATCCTCTCAGTGAGCTGGAAGATCAACACAAAGTCAGACCGCATGTTTTGCATTACGCGTACCAAGATTGTCGTGGCTGGAATGCCCTGTGCCCTCCTTGGGTCAGTGTGCAGTTTATTTAACAGCCCACACTACATTGGGACCACAGTTCTGATGTGATGTTGTGTCTTGGTGATAGAAGCTGTCTTCTTAGAAGCTAGCATATCATGTACTCCGCTCCATAACCTTGGACAGAAACACTGACTGTATATGATGCAAAGGCTGATTAAATGAGCAGTGTGTTCCTTGCTTTCCTAGAATAAAGCAAACTGATAAAATATGTAAAAAGCCTTTCCTGAAGCAGTCTTGCTAGCACAAATAAAATGTGAATAAAACCACAAACAATATAATTTAGCTAAAACAAGAGTGACCAACCCTGGTCCTAAAAGGGTCCTCCTGACAGTAAGAGAATGCCAGGACAGTCCTTCCCCTGCAATAACTTGTTAAGAGTAGTCAGTAGCTCTCTCCACCCCATACCTCCTTTACCATACCAAACCACAGAAAAAGAATTTGAGTCAAGCTACAGCCCCAAGAACTCATCCCAGCTTCCCAGTCAGCCCAATTTATGAATGAATGGCCAACAATGCAGACCCCCAAGCCGGAAGCCATTGGGCCCGGAATCAAACCTGAAAAGTAAAACAGCAGTAAGGGAACATATATTGACCCACCCATAGAACAATCCCCCCTCTAGTCCTGACATACTGCTGAAAACAATCAGAAGACCGTCTACCCATCTACACAGTCTCCTGATTTGCTCCTGGGACGAACACCTCCTGCTTGCCTCCGTAGCTGCTTTGATGCCAAAAACATGGGTACTATAATGCGTAGCTACAAGTTTTAGCCTAGCAAGCACTTTCCTCAGAATTGCCAACAACTGGAATGTAGTCACCAAATCCCCTTGGGCATGCCTGAAAATGTGCCTCGTAGGAGCCACTTGTCACCCACACAGTTTCTTATCCCATGCTACCAGGCAAAAACCCTCTACTGGGTATGTTGGCAGGAGGACTGTC
This sequence comes from Pleurodeles waltl, assembly GCF_031143425.1. Taxonomy (NCBI): domain Eukaryota; kingdom Metazoa; phylum Chordata; class Amphibia; order Caudata; family Salamandridae; genus Pleurodeles; species Pleurodeles waltl. The sequence goes on from NC_090449.1 coordinate 420,030,841, forward strand.
ATTCCCATCAACTTCTGGTCTTCTTCAAACAGGGCTAGCAGATTCGTACTCCCATTGCCTGAAAATCCACTTCTTCCCAGAGCAGCCCCCTACAACCACTACCCCCCAACAATTCCAAAACCCTGAACATACCAAAAACATCCACGTCATCAATATGATGAACAAAGTAGCTTCCTGTGCTTAAACACAAATTATTGGCAAAATAACATTCATCTTACAGAAAACTTTCCACATAAGGGGCATCCTCTTCTGCCCCGAACGACCCTTTTCCCTCGCCAAACCTTTCAATATCCTCTTACCCAATTAACCTGCTGATGGACCATAGCCCCAGAACATCTTCCCCATGAAAGAGATGCCCTCCAACATTCCTGCGAGCGTGACCTGAGAAAGTCCTTTCTCTGTCAACCACAGAATAAACGCACCACATCTTCAACTCTTTTCCACTCCCCCAATCTCCTACAAGCCCCTGTATTCAAAGAATATTCCTCCTACACCTTGGCATATGGCCTCTGTGTAGATAGAGCTAGAGACCCTACCTCTAGCTGGAACATCCTCTGTCTCCTACTGTCCATAACACTGGAGTCATGTGCGTCTTGACCCTGCCCGCCTCCATGGCCAGTCTATGGAACCCTTCCCATTGCGAATGAGGCAAAGCATCTGCAGTGTTATTGTCCACACCTGGCACATGTTTTGTTTTAAACAGAATATGAAACCACAAGTGTGCCAGCACAAAAACCTGCAGTAACTTTAGCACCTGCATGTCTTTTGCTGACTCTCTGTTTACCACCTGCACCGCAGCCATATTGTCAATGTGAAACAGAATCTTCCTGTGCTCCAACAAATCTCTCCACAAAGTGACTGCTACCACCAATGGAAAAGGAAAGCAATGCTGTGTCCCCCGTGCTTTCAACCTTCTGGCCATTTCTCCGCGCACCACTGTTCCTGATAGTACAATCCAAAACCTGTACCCCCTGCTGCACCTGAATAGATCTGAACATCCCACTCAATTTTCTGCAGTGTACTCATTGGGATGCCATTGAATAAATCCAAAAAGAGGTGACACATTCACAAATCCTCCCTCACCCCCGCAGACAGACGCATGTGATGGTTCAGCAAGGATAGTCCCTTGAGCTCCAAACCAAGTCTCCTGCAGAAAGTCCAACCTGCTCACACCATCCTACATGCAAAATTGGGATGACCCAAAAGTACCTGCACCCCCCTGACTGTGACCTTAAACTTTTCAAGCATTGTGTCCAACAACAACTGCACCACCAGTTTTTTGTCCATCAGCAAACCAGTAGCCATGATCCCAAAGTCCAGCTCAAGTCCCAAGAATGAAAGTGTTGCCTGTCGTCCCACTGCTTTCTCAGGTGCCAAAGGTACCCCAACGTCCTCCATGAGCTCTTGAAAACTTACTAGCACTCACTGGCAGTCTGCAAAGCTGGGGTCCATGACAAAGAAAACAAGCATTTGTAATGCAATAGGTCTTGCCTTTGCATGAGTTAGAGCTATTGGTGTTGTAAATTCATAACTGGACTTTTTTTGCCACATAAATTGGTCAACACTGCCTCATAATTTGGTCTTTCCTGTCACGTAATTCCCGTGGCCCTGCATATAACTAAAACACTTTCATTTACCTTCATCCTCTATCAGCAGCAAAATATGAAAATGTTGCCATTTAGCATTTAGCTAGCACACAAACTGACATGCCATCTCCTCATTTGACCTAGAAAGACACACGAAGGCCTGTTTTTTTATTCACAACAAACATGGTTTCATTTCAAACAGAAATATTTTCCACAAACTTTGGCGCCTTTAAGATCACATGTTCAGAATCCCAAGGATTTTTATTAGTTGATATATCTATTAATACAACAAATTGCATGTCTTTTGCTTGATGTGTCTACTTTAAAAGTGTGACCTGCGAGTGTGTGCAGTTTTGTGCAAACAACTGTGGTGATCACGTGACATACGATGCTCATATGAGTCCTGATTCCTTACAGCTACACAATAACAGGTTTGAACAAGTAATTAAATAAAAAATAGAGGAGATAAACAGAAAGCGCGAATGAAAGGAACTGGAATGCCTCATGTGCTCCATGGAAAGGTGGTAGAACAGGGAAAGGGTGTGGCACAATGACTAGAGTTGCTGACTTTGGAACTGAGGACCCAGGTTCAAGTCACGGCATCAGCTCAATATCACTTAATCCCGATATGCATACAAAAAATGAATATGTCCTTGTATGATGTAACTGGTACTTATGAAAAAGCCTCCAATACCTTCAGGTGGAGTTTAGGCTAGAAGTAATTAAATAAACACACTGGGCAAGCACACTCAGTAAACAGAATCCAAACCAAGGAAGAGTGGGAGAAAGCAGCAAAAGGGGGTGCAGAGTGAGGCAGAGCAAAGGTGACCAAGATAACAACCTTGTTTATAGCTAAGCTGAGAGCAAGGATGCTCTGCAAATGAAAAGGGAAGCTTCACTGAGGAGGAAAATAAAGTCCCCCAAAGAACTGATGAACACAACAAAGCATGATTATACAGTATTTTCTCCCTGCTCCCAAAGAGGAAAAAGGAGGGACACATATGCATGACTGACCATTAGCAAGCCAGGATTTTTAAATGACAAAGACATGAACAAATAAAACGGATTTAAGCCACATTACAAGTATACCTAAAAACATCTAAGCAATGGGTTACTCACTTGTGCCAAGTGCACCACATGTATAACCATTGCAGGAAGGAGCTAAAGCGCTCAAACAGAGCACATGAGATACAGCATCCCTTTGGGAGAGCTTTGCCCTCTTACCATTGCCCTCCAAATTGAATACCCAGTACCTGAAAATCCTCAGTGTGGTTACGATTAGCAATCGGAAAGCTGATTTTATGTGACATTTAGCCATTGTGCACCTACCCTGACCTGCTCAAATAGTGCTATCACTACGTCCACTAATGCAAAGGACACTGAAGCCAACTCATCAACAACAAAGTCATTCACTGATTGCCCTTCCAACAGGACCAATGGTGCATCATCTGTAAACTACCATGTTCCTTCCTGGGAACCAACCCTATTGGGAACACAATCAGACTCTCCATAGGCAATTCGTCAAAAGAACCAACTATCTTGCCCTCCTGCACCTCTTTATACAATTTTTCCCACACAACGGGTGGGTGTGCCTTGACTGACGTCAGATTGTCTGCCCACTGCCGCACTGTAGGACCCTCGCACCCCAAACAAAATCCCCAATGAAACCCCTCCTGCAGAATCATTGCATCCTCACTGTTGGAGTAGGACCACAGCCCTAATGTCTTCCTGTCCAATTTAATCGTTGTACAAGCTTTCCTCCCATAGACTTGTGCCCCAGCCCTCTCCTTTAATTTCCTGCTGTGGCATGGGGCACTCCTGCCCTCCCCAAAGTCTGCTGTCTCTGGTTGGTGTCCCCCCCGGCGTGTACCCTTTGTATGCCCCAACATTATCACAACAATGCATGTGTGTGCTTCTATGAGCACCTTGAACATTTGTGTCTAAACTTACAATATTCTCTTGTGCACGGACCCTTATTAAAGTCCCAACAGTCCCACAGTATTGCTCTCTGGCTTTTAGCCCCAGGTGTGATAGAATATTGGCAAACGTTTGGATGTAAAAATAGTCTCCCCAAATTTCATCAGACCCATCGAATGCTGCCATAGGTCAGAATCTATTGCCCCCCATTTTGCCTCCAAATCCAGGGCCACCCATGCATGAAATGCACCATCATACTGCACCCAGGCATTGCCCCCAAACGAAATTTGTGTTGTCCATATATTTTAACATGGTCACAGCCACTCAGTATTTCTCGCAATATATGCTAGTGTAAATTAAAAAGGCCGCCATCCAGTTCTCTATGGTCTTTGGCACCTGTATGCATTTCGCCAATTCATATTCTTCCTCCTTAGCCCCTCCTTTGGCCCTCAGTTCTCTATGTAACAACTAGAACATTTCCACATACTCCCCCTTCCAAAGTTTTTCCTTAGTGGACAACATACGATGTGCCCCCAATAGTGTGGTCACTCAGATGTAGGGGAGTTTCTTTATTTTCAGCTCCATACTTTCCTTGCCTTCTGTCCCATCTGCCTTTTCTTTCTCCCCGTATTTGTCCTTGTTATCAGCACTTGTGGCCTTGTCCTGCTCGCCCGACTGTTCCCCTGAAGACATTCCTGTGGGTTTCCCACCATCCGAGCAATCCACCTCTGTCTTTTTTCCAGCAGCCACCTCTGCATAATGTGGCCCTTTTTCCTCTGTCCCAACCCCAATGTCCCTCACGTACTTTCCCTTCTGCAACCTCACTTTGTACTGTTCCCGCCAACACCCAGGATCCACTCCCACTGACACCATTACCGGGACCATCCTTGCGGCTACCATGCTCTTACCTGGCGTCAGGGTTGGTGTCCATTCTAAAGTCTGCCACCCTGCCAGTGAAAGCTTCCTTTTTGCCAACCAAGTTTCAACAGATCTTGCTGGTACCTCTTGCTTGGCCTGACACTACTGAAACACTGATTAACGTGACCCCACCTCTGATCGCCCCATGCCTTTTTGTCATCACCTCTGTTCCATGGTGCCTGGAACATCACTGTCCACAATTTCATCCTCTTCAAGATTGTTCTCATCGTAGTCCAATTTCATGCAATCTGACCATTCATTCTCCTCCACACTGTGTTTTACACTAGCCACTCCATGTGGTACCTTGTGCCCCCCCATGGGGCCACCTTCTACCTTACCCTGAGGGGCCGTGCCAAGCCCTCCCAGGAACTATGGTGATGCAGACCGTCATGATCCATGTGTCCGTCCACCTGTCGATGTTCTGAGCGTATCCGCTGATCACCCTTACAAGGCCTAACCGTTGTGTGTCGGTTAAGGCCAGGTCCTACAACACCGTCCGGCTGGCCGTTCTGCTCCATGCTTTCTCTTCATCTTGGGGTGGATAAGCCCCTCTGTGCTCTCCAGAGTGCGCTGCCCGCAGTAGGCCTGACACCTGTAAGGAAGAAGATAGGTCTGGTGTGCAAATCCTGGACCCCCTGTGACCTGAGCCTTACCACTCAACTTCTCGACACCAAGGCGCAGGCAGGCAGATCCCCCTCAGCCCCAAAACCCCCTTGTGTGCTATATTACCTGCTCACCTCCCCTGGGTAAACCTACTGGGGCATGCTCCTAAGCTCCTTACCTCCCTCCTCCTGACCCTCATCCTCACTCCATTCTAACCTGGCAGACACTAATGCCCCTCTTTGCCTCAGTGGAAATGGTTGGGCCCTCCTCCTGGTGTTCCTGCCCTCCCCAGGGAAACCCTTCCGGCCACTTCACTTGTATACCCCTAGGTGCCCCTCACCAACCAGTCCAACCTTCTGAGAGACACTCGGGGTCTGGACCCAGCGCTGCCTGCCCCTCTGACTGGATCTGCCTCCAGCCTAGTAACTACTGATGTTGATGGGCCTGCCAAACCATCCCCTTGTCCTACCCACTCCATCTCCCCCCCCACTTAGTGGTATCTCCTACAGTAACCTCAACATCAAGGCCTACTGGGCCTCCACATGTCTAGCCTCTCAAAACTACATAGGTATCTGCCTGAGACCCCACCACCTCTTGGCCAACAGCCTGATCCACGCTTAAATCAACAATTGAGGCAACCCCCTCTGTGTTGTGCCCTTGCACATGGAAATATGGGCCTTATTTCCCTACCTGGCCCCCAGTACCATGAATGCCTCCCGAGTTGCGGGCCCCCAAGGGGGAGTCACACACTTTCCCCCTCTGGAACTGCCCATGCTGCTCATGCCCCACAGCCCGTATCCTATCCCACCCCGACCTCTCGTGATCTAGTGGGTTCCACCATGCTCTTGCAAGCGCCCCAAACACCTATCTGGGACTTAGCAGTGCTCACACTGCACACACAGACCGTGGAGCATGGAAGCACAGCAGCTGCTATCCTGCCCGATGCAAGTCTTGGTGGCTGGACCAGCACAGAAGGCGCACCACCTCCCACAAACAAGTCCAGGTGCCCCGTTTCCTCTAGCAGTCGGAGAACCTGCCGGACTTTGTCGTCGAACATGCTGTTTAAGTCTCCTCACAAAGTACTAGATATCATTAGAAAAATATCTAAACATTTCACACAAAGCGAACATTACCTTCTCACATTATATTAATGTTAATCCCATGCTCAAGTTTTTCATGAATGGTGCCTTAATAACACAGACTGGTGTAATTCTGGGCTTTTCAGAAAGCAAGCGTAACACAAATATGCCAAAAACTACGCAAGATTATGCCTTTGTAAAAAAAAAAATGCCCGTGCCTAAAACAAAATTAGAGGAGTGCCCATGGACAGCTTCCTTTTATGTGATCACGAAAACATTGGGCACCGTGGTAAAGGCAGTAGACGGCAACTTGAAAACCAGCATTTGCAATGCAATGGGTCTCGTGTTTGCTCGAGTTAGAGCTATTATCACTGTAAACTCCTAACCAGACTTTTCTTGCCACATAAATTAAAAACGTTAAGTAAAACAGTTTCACATAAGTCCAGAAAACAGACGGAAAACATCGAGCCTCGCTTGTTTTCAGTAGTTGGTCGGTGCGCTTGAGGAGGGCTAAACACTGGAAAAGGTATGACTTATGCATGCCTTTCACTAATAAAAGTAAGCGGATTTCAAAAGGCAAGCCCACAAACCAATGAAAGTGACTGGCGTGACATGGGTGTGGTTACAAGCCCAAAGAGAGATTCCAACAGGGGACGGAGGGCTTTGCGCTCGCCCCTAAAAATGGCAATAGAAGGTAATATATTAGTACAAATAGCACTCCATACTTAACCTATTGAGTTATTCAAAGGGAGATAAGATGTATGAGGTTGGTGGTAGGTAACTATCTACATATGTGAGAACCCCGGATTCAGTGTGAATAAGGTGGCAAATGTTTTAGAACTATCTTCCTTTGTGAGATTTAAAGGTAGAAATCCTTCCTCCTATCTAAACATAACCCATGACTGTGGTTTGTGTGAGTATAAGGCAGACAGGATGCCAGAGAAATGGGTGCCTGACTCTGTATGGAATATGTGTTGAACTGTGAACATGTAACTGAGTTTTTTAATGTGTGTTTTTTTTGTGTGTTTTAGGAATGTGTGTCTGGTTGTACCTCTGTTAGGAAGGTATGTGTGTGTGCTGCAGTTTAAGAATGTGTGTCAGGCTGTGTGTATTAAGAATATATGTATGACCCATATGTGCAATGTCTGCACTTATACTGAGCATAAAATGTGGAAGGGCAGAATTTCTAAAGATGAGAGAAGTCTAGATCCAAACAGGTGAGGGTGTGGACACAGAGCACTTAGGACACACATGTGAATATGGAATTGGTGAGCACAGGTTAGGGGAGGTTTTGTACCCTTCTGTTAATGGGTAGTAGGTGCCTAAATGTGAGCGGAAGGCAGTGTTGCTGCACCTAGCTGGGGCCCTGGAATACAACACAAATGAGAGGTGTATGAACAAAGGTGAAGCAATAGGTGCAAATGAGTTTGATAGATTGGTGCATGCTAGTTATTGGGCTATCTACACAGAAGTTAAATGGGCTAAAAGCCCACATATGAGAGGAGGTTAGGTGTACAGAAATGAAAGGGAACGACAGGTACACAGGTGAGTGGGGTTACGTGCACACTTGGTGAAATTGTCCTGCTTAACTGTAAGTAGCTGGAGTAGCAGGGTAGTTCTGTGCAAATAGGTACGAGAGACTTGGTGCACACAATTGACAGCAATATAGGCACACAAAAGTGAAGGGTTCCTGGGTGCACACAGATGATAGGTGCTATGTGGATACACTTGATATGAATGTTTGCCTACAGTTAAAAGGGGCAAGGTGTACATAGGAGAGTTGTGTCGAGGTGCACACAGGCAAGATGTGGCTAGGTCCCCACGGCTGCTAACGCGCCCGTTCCTTAGTAATTAAACTTACAGGGGGACGCGTATAAATCGATGAACCCTTTGATTCGCACGGAGTATCCTAGCTATGTTGTAGCCAATGTCCATCAAAATTCAAATACACAAATCAATATTCATTAAGCAGGACACTAATCAGCAGTTAATAATGTCAACATTCATGAATAACCGCAACTCAATATATGTTTTAGCAATTTTATTTCCCAATTAATTTCAATATTAATTCATGGGATTAATTCAAACTTTATTCAATCAACTCAAGATTAATTCATTAGTGACCACCAATAACATAATTCAATCAAAACTTGAGAAAACATACATTCTAACGCTTCAGCATAAGCCAACATATATTAATCAAAGAGGAATGCGTCAACATCAGTAGCAGAGTTCAGCAAATCAGTCTGTCATTCATTTGTCACTATATATGCCAATGTCTCAGAATAGGAACCTTACCTAACCCAGATTAGCATTAGCATGTGGGACTTCATGCGAAAACAGTTTAGAACATGAATTTGGAAAAACATCTAGCTAAGAGAAACTATATAAAAACAGCGCAGTTGTTACCTAGATAGAAAAGGCATAAAAATCAATTCAGTCACATTGTCATAGCTACCTATCCATGATATGGATCAGCAACAAAGTCAGTCTTTGTCTTCAGGTCATCAATCGATCAGCATTTCAACAGGCTCTCAAGAGCATGAGCCTAATGACAGAATCTCGAATCGTCTTGGCATCTCTCTCTTTCCGTCTCATCACCATCTGTTAAAAATGTTTCCCCTTTGTCACAACATTATATCAAAGTCACCCAGACTATCCCCCAATTCCTAATTGGTCCGTTAATCACCAGTTATGGCTCTATCCAATAATCTTAGTTTTTCAAATCTATGAATTCTAATATTACACAGTTCTCAAGGTGTCGATTGGTTCACTGAATGATGTCCTCATCATCCGGCTTGTCAGGTATCAAAAATGTTGCATCTTCTTCTCCAGTCAGTGGCTCTCTTGTTCGAGGCCTGGAAAAAAACATCCCGTCTGCTTTACACAGTTCTTGATACACATTTGATTACATCATCTCCTGTTCCTCAGTTCGTTGCAGAGAATTTTAACTAAGCAGATTTTATTAAACAACGAGCGGTTCATGGTCAGTTCACCACATTAGCTTCTCTACATTGCGTTAATTTTCAGCTTCTGCATGACGCCTGACAAAACTAGGCCACAACTTCGGCTAAGTTAGTTCTACAATATAATGCAAAACATACCTTATATATCTCAATATGACATATTACTACATCATTATTACACATTTTCAACATTTCATATATTTCTAGTCACTTTTTTAAGATCATTCATGAATCTTGGTGACCACTCTCCGTGGGCACATTTTCAAATGTGCACATTAATTTTCTTCGTTAATCACTCAAACTACTTAAACATTTACTAATAATTTCTAACTAATATCTCTGTGTTATCACGGGTGAGTGGATTTAGTACTCAGACATACAGGAGATGGAGGCACAACTCGCACCCAGGTGACCTGTGACTTAGTGATGAAAGGTGCTAAAGCACTAGCAGCACACAAGCGAAAGATGTCTACATGTACACATGGTGGTGCACACTGGCTTGGTGAAAAACATTTTAAAATTAAAAAATGTGTTCTATTGGGTAACACATATTAATAAAGTGCTATATACATATATATATATATATATTTATATATCAAAACAAGACCCTTTCAGGGTTAGAGTTACGCATAAATTATGCAAAATACAAGCGAGCACTCTGGGTAGCTCCCAAATTTAGGTGGAGAGCAGCTCCAATAAGGAGCACTCTAAATTTGCTCACCTTAAATGTCTGTTTATCTAGCAAAGTTTTTAAGCATAGGATCAGCATAGTGCTATCCACCCCGAGCTAGATAAAGACTTTTGCCATTTGATAAGCAAAATCTTTAAGCATAGGATTGACACAGTGTCATCCTTGCCGAGCTGTAAAATGACAAAAGCCATTTCCCCTCCAGGCACAGTATTACAGCTTTGGACTGGTCAAATACCATCCAAGCCAACCTGGAATGTGTAAAGCAACCCCTGACACGTGTTTCGCTCTCATTAGAGCTTTTCAGAGGGGTTTAGCTTTGTCCAGACACAAGGGAGCACCCAGTATAAACCAAAACAAGACCCTTTCAGGGTTAGAGTGACGCATAAATTATGCAAAATACAAGCAAGAACTCTGGGTAGTTCCCAAATTTATGTGGAGAGCAGCTCCAAAAAGGAGCACTCTACAACACCAGCGACAATCTAAATTTGCTCACCTTAAATGTCTGTTTATCTAGCAAAGTTTTTAAGCATAGGATCAGCATAGTGCTATTCACGCCGAGCTAGATAAAGACAAAGGGGGTCATTACGACCCTGGCGGACGGCGGAGAAGCGGCGGTAAGACCGCCAACAGGCTGGCGGTCTTTACCGTGTGTATCACGACCATGGCGGTTACCGCCATGGTCAACCGCCGGTTCTCTGTTCCGCCCGCCAGGGCGGAGATGACCGCCGGGCTGGAGACCAGGGTCTCCAGCCCGGCAGCCGTCACTATACCGCCGGTGGTATTTGGACCCGGCTGACCGCCATGGATTTCATGCGGTTTGAACCGCCATGAAATCCATGGCGGTAAGCACTATCAGTGCCAGGGAATTCCTTCCCTGGCACTGATAGGGGTCTCCCCCACCCCGACTCCCTCCCCTACTCCCCCACCCCCCCTGCCACCCCCCAAAGGTGGCAGGACCCCCCTCCCCACCCCGACCCCCAACATCACAGCACTCATACACACACGACACGCACGCAGGCACCACCAACACACATACACGCACACACACCGACATACATGCCAACATCCACACACACAGTTATACACGCACACCCACATTCAGACATACACGCACTCATTCCCATACACACAACACCCCTGCAAGCATACACACACTCACACACCCCCTCTACATACACACACGCACCCCCCCATGCATGCACACAACACACAACGCCCCCTCACCCCCCTCCCCTCACGGACGATTGACTTACCTGGTCCGATGATCTTCCGGGAGGGGATGGGAGCCATAGGGGCTGCTCCGCCGACACCACACCGCCAACAGAACACCGCCACGCCGAATCACAGGACATGATTCGCTGGGCGGTGTTCTGTTGGCGTGGCGGTGGAGGTGGAGCAACCTCCACTTCCCCGCCGCACGCCAGTATGGCTGTTGGCGGCTCTCCGTCCGTAAAAGGACGGAGAGCTGGCAACGGTCATAATAGGCCGAGCGGCAAACCGCCACCACTGGCGGTCTTCCGCACGGTGGTCCCTCGGTGGTCTTGAAAAAAGACCGCTGAGGTCAAAATGACCCCCAAAGTCTTTTGCCATTTGTACTGCAAAATTGTTAAGCATAGGATTGACACATTGTCATCCTTGCCGAGCTGTAAAATGACAAAAGCCATTTACCACTCCAGACACAATATTACAGCTTTGGACTGGTCAAATACCATCCAAGCCAACCTGGAATGTGTAAAGCAACCCCTGATACGTGTTTTGCTCTCATTACAGCTCTTCCGAGGGGTTTAGCTTTGTCCAGACACAAGGGAGCACCCAGTATAAACCAAAACAAGACCCTTTCAGGGTTAGAGTGACGCATAAATTATGCAAAATACAAGCGAGAACTCTGGGTAGTTCCCAAATTTAGGTGGCGAGCAGCTCCAATAAGGAGCACTCTACAACACCAGCGACACTCTAAATTTGCTCACTTATATATATATATATATATTCAATGAAAAAAACAAGGGTTACAGGTCAGTGATAGTTAGGTTCTGAATTTACTCACACTAAACCATAGATATTCACCAGTTAAAGCTAGAGTTCTTTCAATATCAATATCAATAAATAACTTTATTTCGGCTGAGAGCCATAAAAGTATCCAATAAATAACAGACAATAACCATGCAATGAGATTATAAATGATAAAAAACACAATTTCCACGTAAAACATAAAAAAGGGGAACGATAATTATACTGAGTTAAAATACAATACACATTAGTTAAATCAATTACCGGACACTATCTAATTTTTATAGATCTAAAAACCTACCTAAAATTGATTCCATAAAATAGTCTATTTCTTCCTACGGTAGATTGTGCAAAAAATAAGCTGATGATACACACAGTTATAACAACAATGTAAACTAGCTACTAACATCAAATTTCTTTTTTCTTTGCAACAAACCTTCGTAGTTTCATGTCCATAATGATCAACAGAGGCCTAGGGTAATTATAGCTAATCCAATCAGTCGGCAGTGTATTCTCTAGTTCTTATGGCCCAAGCATTTTGTAGGTACTTGACAACGGCAAAGACCACCTTATCACTTGTGTCACTGGAAAGGATTTGCAAGGATATACTATGTTTCCTTATCCCCATTGATCTACATAAGGGGATTATCCACTTCTTCCTGGGCTTCAGATACCTAGGACAGAAAAACATAAAATGGGCCAATGTCTCAGATTGCTCAGGACAGAAGTGGCAGAATCTCGATTTATGCACCTCGCTGCACCATCTTGTAGTAAACGTATTAAGAGGCAATACCCCTAGCCTAAATTTAATAAAAAGTGTTTTGGCATAAGGGAGATTGATATTATCCATAAAAGCCTCAAACTTAGGGCTACACTTATGATCCAAAAACTGTAACGTCCTACTACCATGGTTGTTTTTGGACCAAAGTTGGGTCAAAATTAACTCCCAGTAACACCGCCTTATTCGTGCCTTTACCTCCTTCGTCAAGCTATGGGGGTCTGACCACACCTCGTCCATTTTAATAAATTGGCATGTATCTCTGATGTGTTTAAACCAGGGAACTTTTAACACACCGCGATCCGCTAAGAGCTCAGCAACAGCTATTTGGTAGGGGGACAAGTATTCGGATGTCCAAAGACGGACCCAATAAATAAGGGGTCTTAAGGCAGCCTCATTGTGAATCTCATTTAAGGCTAAATCCAGTCTTAAAGGTGTGAGTGGGGTACTTGTTGGTAAGTGCAGAAAATTATGCATAAAGCGATTTTCCACTTTCGTCAAGCTTTGCAGTACCCCCATAGTTCAGCACCATAGATTGAAGCAGCCGCTGCCTTATATACTGTGATAGCGGGTGAAATTTCACCTTCCGTACTATTAGCAATTTTTCTAGCTAGCACAGTCGACCTCTGTCGTAGGGTGGACACACTTTTCTCAATCTGTGCCGACCAGCGTTGGTCGTCAGATATCCTAATCCTCAAATAATCAAATTGCTTAACTTGCTCTATCAGTTGGCCGGCAAGAGTCATTTTCCCCCTAAAGGACTTATGAGGATAAAAAGCCATAAATTTAGTCCTAGAAAAATGTATCTCTAGGCCACTCTTTACACAAAATTTTAAAAAAGCGTTGAGTTCGTTTTGAAGGCCCATTGGGGTTCTTGAGATCAATAAGGTATTGTCTGCAAACATTAAAATAGGGACAGGGGTTCCTGCTAACTTTGGGGTGTCGTGATTACAGTGTATCAGCTGGTCAACCGCATAGAGATTGAACAGAGTGGGGGACAGAACGCACCCTTGTCTGACCCCCCTGTCGATTGGTATAGCTTCTGTCAAATCTCCACCTTGGGACCAGCGCACCTGGGCATAAGTGCCCTCATGATAATACTTAATCAGTTTCAACATCTCACTGTCTAGCTTATAATACTCAAGGGCGCCCCACAGTAAATCCCTTGGGACCATATCAAACGCAGCTTTTAGGTCAATGAAGGCCACATACAAGTGGCCCTTGTTTAGTGTCAGATATTTCTAACAAAGAAGGTTGAACCTAAATGCCTGGTCGATGGTACTCACACCCTTTCTAAAACCTGCCTGGAGGCCAGAGAGGATATGTGAGTCCTCTATCCACACCTGCAATCTAGCCAAAATTTGCTTACAAAAAACTTTGTGGCTAATGTCAATTAAGCTTATTGGCCTGTAATTGGAAGGAAGTTCCCTTGCACCCTTTTTAAAAACGGGAACTATAATTGCTCCTTGCCATGTAGAAGGCAGCCCACCACCTCACAAAATCTCATTACTAAGTGCATTTAAATATAAGGACCAGATTCTAGGTCGGGACAAGTGCAAATCACCTGGGATACCATCTAACCCTGGGGCCTTCCCTTGGAGTAACGTTTGGAGTGCCAAGGTTGTTTCTTTTATAGAAAATAGAGCCAGATCGAATTTAGGAGCAATTACTCGCCCAGAAAAAGGTGGATGGAATGACCCCTCAAGGGGCAACGGGACAGTAAAACTACCAATTTGAGCCACACTATATACAATTCCAAAATATGATACCCAAAGTGCTGGTTGAATTGCTGGGTATATTTCAGCGTTGTCAGAATAACCTTTGTCAGCCAACAACTTCCAGAACAATTTTGAGTCCTTTGCTTGTAAAGCTTCTACCAAAGCCTTCCATTGATTGAATTCCCATACTTTTTTTGCGTTCTTCAGTTCTGCTTTATATACGGACCTGGAGGCTTTTATCGAACCGCAGCTCCCTACCTTCAAAGCTTCCAAAAGTCATGATTTAGCCAATCGACAAGAGCTAGTATACAACCTCAAAGGTCTGGCCCTAGTTTCTACCTGCCTCCTCGTTACCTGAAAGAGGGACCTTAACTGGTTGACCATGATATTATGTAATTTAATTAAGTCCACCGGTACCAAGTCAGTGTGCTTCAAAGGGTAATGCGTTGATTTCACCACTTTGTATATCGAGGCCTGAAAATGTATATCATCAGCTACCATTTCACACCTTACATTTTTAAAGTCATTTGTTGGAACTAGTGCGCTACCCTTTACCCGCTTAGGAAGTGAACTACATTTAAATGGGGAGTTTGAAAAAGATGTACAGAGAGCTAAATTATCACTGTCGTCACGTGGGAAGACTACCATGTCAATGAGAGAACTCCAAAGAAAATCGTCTACTAAGACATAATCTAAGCAGCTCTTGTATGAGCCTCTCCTGTACGTAGGCGACGCAGGGGTGTCTGACTTCGTGTTTCCATTGACTATTCTAAGGCCCATTGATTTTGTCAAATCCTCCACTAGATCTGTTACTCCCCCTGATGATTCTATTACACTTTGAACCGGACCTGATCTATCCCATGGATGGGAAAACTGAATTCTTTTTTGCTGGGAAGCAACCTCACAGTTCAACTGCATGTTAAAGTCTCCTGCGACAAGTAGGCCCTGCCCCCCAGATGAATAGTTCAAAAAATCTATTAGCGTTTTTACCTGAGCAGTCTGAGACTTATACGGGCCTGGCCTAATATATATATTTACGAGAACTATGCGAACTGGCCCCCTTGGGCCGCTAAACACGATCTCCACAGCTAGTATATCCCTCGAGGGGGAGGGCAGCTCCTTTGCCTTAGGAAACAAATCATGTTTAAGCCAAATTACTAAGCCCCCAGACGCTCTACCCGATGGAGACGGAAGTGCAGCCTTCTGGAAAGACCAATATCCTACTCAGTGGATTGTAGAGGGGCCCCATGTTTCCTGTAAAAAGATAATGTGTTGTTGATCCATAAAACTACACCACTCTGGGTTGGTTATCTTAGATGACACACCCGCCACATTCCATGATAAGAGATTAATTGAAGATTCATTGTTGGGCCCAATATTGGACAATCTCACTAGTCGCTTTTCTTGGGGAGTAACTCTGCTATGCCACCCATCTACATGGACATTGTAACACACTCCTGACTCTAGTCCCACAATACCCAGCGGAGGGGTACCTGAATCACATTCTTCCAAGGGCTTTGTAGCAGAAGTGTCAACCTTCCCCACCCCAACTGGTGGAGCTTTATGTCAATCTAAAGTTGAAGTTGGACTACTCATAGGTCCCTGTCTTGTGATGTATGATTTGGGAAAAGATCTCAAATTGGGTCTATCTCTGAGGAACTGATTAGCCATTGGAAGGGGGATCGACTGGACAAGAGATACTTGAGAAAAAGCGTCAGGTCTTGATCTTGACTCAAGAGCTAAAAGGCCCTTTACTAAACTCTGACTATTCAGCTGTAACCCTATAAGGTCCGTTTCTGAGGTATCACTTGTGAATCTCTGGGCAGTTATTAAATCGTCCTGTATAACAGACCTACATTTTTTCACACCCCTTAGCCAGTGAATTACTTTGTTCTTCAGTGAAGCCTCTAGTTTCCTTGAACCATGTCTCAACTTAGGGATATTCGTCATATAGATGTCACACTGGCCCTGCAGCAACTTATTAGACAGAGCACTCGGTTGAAAGGCTTTGATAACATTATCTGGGGACTTAACATTATACTTCTCTTGATTGGCCCCTCTTAGCAATTTTACATCATATTTATCTGAATTAGCCACTACAGGAGCAATACCCACTTCCCAATGACAGGGTAGTGAGGTCGCTCCAGCCTCTTTTCCCCTATACATTCCCTTCGTAGATATATCAATTTGCTGAGTTTGTGTGAGTGAAGAGTCAAGTTTAGGGTTAAAAGAAGATTTCCTGATGTCCCCGATAGCTGCTGTTAATCCATCAAGCTTCATGTGGACCATGTGACTAAAGGAAGTGAGGTACTCTTTTAAACTCATTATTTCGTATCTTAATTGTAGTAACTGAGCCTCTATGGGCTGATTCGTCTGAGTGGCTAGATGTACTGCTGGCTCCTCGTTTTTCCTTACAACATCTTTCTCAGGGCTGGGGGTTACCAACGAAGCCAAAGGTAAAAAACTATTAGAACAGTTCGTATAAGTAGGTACACTATCCTGCTGAATAGCCACATTCGGGATCAAACTCTCTATACAATTAGTCAAAGTGTCGGGCGTAGTATGATTTATTTGGGACCCTCGTGGTGGTGCAGACAAGGTCTTATTGTTCACAGAAGTCACGGAAGTAAAGAAGGATTTTATATCTTTGGTCGCAACATCAGATCTTCCTTTAGGATGTTTAGACGGTTTGGTCGCAAGCATACTTTCTACTTCTTCAATTAGGTCGTCAATTTGGGATAGAGTACAATTTTCAGCGGCATGGCAAGGTACTTTCTTCGACCCCCCTGCCCTGTAGAGTTGCCGCTGGCTTTCCTTTTCCCCATCCTAACTGTACTAGAAAACAAAACCAACACTTCCCAGTAAGCAAGCAAAGTGTCTAGTTTATAGGGGCTTGAGCCACCCCGAACTACCGCAGTCAGAGTCCAGCGCTCTCCTGTACGACCAGAGCACAAAACAGTTCTTTGGGGGCTATACCCGCCTCCAATAGCCCCAGACAAGAGAATTTCACAAATCTTTACCAATTGAAGTTAGGAAGTAGAGTAACTATAAAGATGAACGGTCCTTGATAGAGATAAGAGAATAATTAGGAAGGGTACCTTCAGGCAGCAGTGACACAATGGCACAATCGTAGAGTAAATGTCAGGGGGGTGGCCCAGCCCAGCCTCTTCCTGGCGATGACAGGCGCAGGACGACTGCAGGCGCACAAACAAATTTAAAGGGGCCTTTTGGTCCCGCCCCCTCCGGTTCCTTCTTAGCGCGTCCCGCGGCTGTGGGCACGCAAACAAATTTAAAGGGGCCTTTTGGTCCCACCCCCTCCGTTCCTCCTTAGCGCGTCCCGCGACTGCGGGCGTGCAAACAAATTTAAAGGGGCCTTTTGGTCCCGCCCCCTCCGGTTCCTCCTTAGCGCGTCCCGCAGCTGTGGGCGCGCAAACAAATTTAAAGGGGCCATAGCAATTCAGCAGTTAGAGTTCTTTCAAGTAACTATAACTCACGCCCTAAGGTAACTATAACTTGCACCCCTGCCATGCACAGGTTTTTCTTACAAAATTTGACTGCTAATGTTCCATTTATACTTTTAAGGATGTTATGGAAGTTCTTATGACTGCTGTGATATCTGGGGTAATTAACAGTGCATGCTGAGGGTACGTGTGATAGTTACTTTAAGGCACGATCTATAGTTACTTGAAAGAACACTAACTGCTGAATTGCTATGGTTTTGTACAAATAAATTCAGAACCTGACTATAACAACCATGGGTTTTCAGTGAATTTCTATGTTTTTTTAATTCTATTTCCTAACTATAACGTCCCTGTAACCTTTGCCTTTTCAGTGAATTTCTACTCTTTTTGAACGTTAAGTAATTTTCATTACTATTTGTTAATCCAACCACCTCCACGCACGGCCTTTGGCCAGGCCCTATGGGCAACCCTTATAACCACCCAACCCTGCGCTAGGCACTGCCTTTGGATGTGCTCAGCAGGGGTTGGGTGCAGGGCCTGGCCTGCAGCCAGGCACTGTGGCCAACCCCTAAAACTGCGCTGCCCTGCACACAGCCTTTGGGCGTGCACAGCGGGGGTGGGCCACAGGGCCTGCCTGCAGCCAGTCCGTGTGGCTAAAGCCTGTAACAACCCAACCCCGCACGGTCCCTCCTCCCCTGGCTGATCTCGGCTCACGGGACCCCATCCCCCTGGGCCCAGCCTAAATATTACATTTTTTTGGGTGGGAACGGGGCTGTGTGACTCCCTCCCCAGGTCTTTCTCAGCCCGGAGACCCCGTCCCCAGCCTAAATATAATTTTTTGGGGGAGGGAGGGGGCCATGCGAACCCCCTTCCCAGGCCAATCTTGGCCCAAGGGACCCCATCCCCCGGGGCCTGGCCTATTTTGTTTGGGGGTGTGCACAGCCCCCCTCCCCAGGCCAATCTCAGCCCCAGGGACGCCATCCCCAGAGGCCCGGCCATGTGACCTGGGTGCTGTCGCAATGTTGGGGACTGTGGGGGGAGTCTGAAGGCCCCCAACGCTCCCAGTTGTCTCCCTGCCTCCTGTGGGAGCCAGCATTGCTGTCACTGAGAGGGAGCTGTTAAAGCAGTTTCCTTTCTGTGAGAGCAACTGTTTCCTCTGTCTCCCTGCCTGCATCTTTGCTGGGAGGGAGCACTCGCTGTGAGCAGAGTGTTTGCTGTGGCCTGGCAGCAGCTGTAAAGTGGGTAACATGTTTTTTAAGACCGGCGAGGTGGTGGTCCTCGGGGTTGCAGGGGCACCAGAGGGCCCCCCCCCTCTCATTAATATTGTTAATGCTCCCGGGACCTGGCCCACACGGTGGCCTCACAAAAACAAGCGCAGATAGCAACACTTTTTATTTTTTATTTTTTAAATGTTGCCGCAAATTTGTGCATTTCGCAAATTCAAGGTAAAATGTTTAAAAAAAATGCTTTTTAGGCCTGGTATTGTCCCTCTAAGACTCCACCATCAGAGCTAAGGGGTTGAGGTGTCCCTATCCTGGCCCTTTTTCTTTTTTTTCAATTTTTTTAGTGGGACTTGTCTGAAGCCAAGTCCCAAGATGGCTGCCACTACTTCCTGGTTTGAAGTGTTGGCAGACTATCAGAGCAGCACATTTGCCGTGCATGAGCTCTTAATCTTTGCTAAGTTGTCCTGGCCAGAGATATATAAATTTGTTAACTCAAAAATTACTGAATGGAAGTACAGCAAATAAGTAAATGCACAATCTGCGTACCGAAAGCTAGCTTTCTGCCAAATTTGGTGTAATTCCATCCAGTGGTTCGGGATGTAGTTGTGTCTAAAAGTCCAATGGGAATTAACACGGAAAACACAACCTCTTTGCCCCCCTTTTTCTCAGCCCCCATTTGACGGATCACCCCAAAACTTTTTGTGCACAAGAAGAATCATCGGCACACTTGTTTTGGAAAATTTCATGAAGATTCGTCAAACGGTGTCAACAATATAGGCAAGTCAAAAAATACTTTTTCCATCGAAACTTGGTCCTAATTATAACTACCTAGTGGCGACTGCCACTAGATAATATTTATATATATATATATATCTGAAGCCCGCTGCTTACCGGATTTTTAATTGTCACATTACATAAACTTAAATGGAATTAATCTGAATGCAACTCAACTTTTGTTGGATTTTTATGGTGTAAAAAGTACATTTTGTAGCATTCAAAGATAGTTGTATGCTAGCCAAAAAGTGCTGAAGCTAAAATGATCCTCTTAGAATATGCACACAGATTGCTTGTGCATGTAGTAATTTGTGACATTTGTGACTGGAGATGCATTGTCTGTGCAGACTGGCTCCTGTATGGAGAGCTTACACATATGCACCACCAGGGGTTATCCTCTGATTAATGATTATTCTATTATGAGGCAGCAGAGGTATATTGGGTTCTGCCTGGACATCTACTGGTTTTGTCTTGACTCGGAAAATCTGCCTTGCCTTTTGAGGCTGAATAGTGGTGTTGAGGCTATGTCTCAGCATGGTATGGTTGTGCCTAGGTAAATTATGGTTGGCATGCAATAACTAAGCCTGTAGTATGTGAGTCTATGCCTGAATATTTAAAGGTATGTTTAAAAGGCAGGTGGCTGCAGCTGTTCCGCTATGATAGTTCGCCTTGTCTATGCTGATGTCTTTTTGTGGTAGCACCCTGAAACATCATCACAGAAGCCTAGTAAAACGTTTATCTACTGTAGTATATTTCTGTGGTTTTTCATTATCACTTATTGTAGATCTTTTTTTACATTTAAATGATGTTAGTCAGTCAGCAAGCTTTATTCGGTCATAAAACACATCATAGCAGAAACAATCACCTATATAAATACAAGTTACAAAAACAAGTTTAAAAGAGAAAATACAATAAAATATAAAAGCACCTTCCATTATTAACACTAAAATCGGTAAAAAATCACTCAGTACATGCCATAAAACATACGTATTTACAAATTACAATGTTTTTAGGAGGCGAGTCCGTGTATACTATGCAGCCACAAGGAACTTGCTAACTTCATAAATCAAGATAGCAGAAGTATCACTCTTTAAAATCCTAAGGGCAATAGCAAATTGTTTAAAGCCCAACATCTGACATACTGGGCAAATCCACTTGCATCGGGGAATGACATGCACTGGACAAAAGAACATAAAATGTTCGACTGTTTCCAGAACAGAATTGCGACATGGACATAAGTTGGACACCAACGGTGTCCCCCAACTGCCAACAAAAGACAATATCAGTAGACACCCATAACGGAAACAAGCATACAAACTCTTCCCTAAGGAATCAGTAATAAGATCTAGATAGGGCTCATACTGGGGATACCATTTAAAATCAAGAAATGCATTGGTCAATCGTCCATGCGTTGTATCAAGAAGATTGTTATTCCTGACATGAGATCAATAAGCTTTTTTCAGAGGCAATTTAAGAGCCTTCCCTAAATCCTGTGGATTCTCCCAGTAATTCCCAAGTCCCAGGGTACAAAACAAGCTTGACACATGCTTAAACCATGGAATAGAGGCTACATTAGATCTTTTTAAAAGATCAAGAAGAGAGTCCCTATAAATCACAAGCTGGGGAGTCAACCAGATTCTTACCCAGAAGAGCAGTGGTCTTAAAGCTGTTGTATCAGAGATACGATTAACACCAAGGTCCAGGAAAATAGGGATCAGGGGAGTACCACCTGGGCACGCAAGCAGAGCTCTGACAAAATTGTTCTCAACCACAGACAGCTTAGTGGTTTTACAGAAGCCCCACACCTCAGCGCCATAAGTAGCAGCATTTTGAACTTTAGCTAAATAGATTTTTATTGCTGGAGAAACGGCTTTCGTAATAATACTTTTTTAAAGCACAAAATAGCCCTAGATCTATGTTGAGATCCTTAGTCAACACCAGATAGAGGTTACACGTAGGAAGTCACGTAAACTTAAACGGGACGAGTTGGACTATATGAGAGGGAGAGTCTTTACATTTTCACACAAGTATGACCATTTAATTAAGGATACTGACTGTTTGCAGATCCGACAAATGGGCTCCCAGTCATCGCTTAGCAACATCTCAGTCAGTAACAGTGAATCCAGTGATGTGTCCAATACCTCAGGGCAAGATGTCACCAGTAAACAGGGTACTTTGTCTTTTTTAGCCGAGGTTCAAAGAATCAGACAAGGACAGAGGGAGACAAACAGACGTACAGAAGACCCCGTAAAACAAGGAGGAGTAAGAGAAGGGGATCACACGGAAACAAAAGTAGGGGTTCAAACCAGGTCATGGCACAAGCGGAAATGAGGGGGAACAGTAGTGGGGCAATTACTATTGTTAATCTCTCTGGTTTGGAACTGTCAACGCATCCCAATACACTACTGACAAAGGGCCTGGGCTTTTGCCCGTATAACTTCGGGGACTTTCAAAAAACTAAAATTGACTTTTTCAAATATGTTAGGAGACTTAAACTAAAAATGTTTTTTAGTGGTCATAGTGTCACTAAGGATAGGGATATCCTATCTGTTTGTAGTAAAGACTACCACTCTCTCTCCATTAAAGACATACAAGACACAGATGTGCTGCTTTCCATTACTGATTACGAACAGGATCCTACCTCAATATCCAAGATTCTGGAGGATCTGGATATCGTGCCAGATACCATGGCAAGTGGTCTTAAATCTAAGTCAAGATGGACACCTACTCTCAGTGGGGGTAACTGCATAGATACTTTCTTTAAATTGGTATGGCAGGACCTCATTAAAGCAGAAAATAAAAATAAAAATAAGGCTCGTTGTCGGACTCGGTGTAGTAACTTGAATCAAGGAGAACTGGAGTGCCTTAAAAACTTACGTACTAGCAATGAGATTACAATCAGAGAGGCTGACAAGGGTGGGAATATTGTAATCATGAACACCCAGGATTATGAATTGGAGATCGCCAGACAGTTGGGTGATCCAGATTGTTATGAGAGAATTAAATCTAACCCTATACCAGGTCTTTCCAATAGGATTAATAAATTCCTGAAACTCTGTTTGAATCGACAGCTATTGAGGGAGGACGAGTACATGTATTTGCAAGTGTTTAGACCTAGATACCCATGTCTTTATACTCTACCTAAGATTCATAAGGACTCTCGCTCACCACCTGGTAGACCTATAGTATCAGGAATGGGTGGTCCAACGGAGAGATTATCTGAGTACGTCAACATCTTCTTACAGCCATTTGTTACCAACCTCCCCTCTTTCATTAAGGATACTAAGCATATTCTTGGTATCCTTAGTGACATTACTTGAGAGCAAGGTATGACATTAGTGACTTTGGATGTAACTTCATTGTACACAAGCATTGATCACGATTTGGGCATGATTGCCCTACGTCACTTTCTATACAGTCAATCGGCCAGTTTATATGGACACACTAACATGATATTGGACATGATTAGGATGATTTTAGATAACAACTTCTTTCTCTTCAAAAGGGAGTGGTATCGCCAGAAAAGAGGTGTAGCCATGGGGTCTCGATTTTCACCAGCGTATGCGAACCTCTTTATGGGGTTCCTTGAGCATAAATTAATTTGGGGCGAGGAAGCAAAAACTTGGAATTCGAATATACTATTTTGGGGTCGATACATCGACGATTGCATTATGATTTGGACAGGAGACATTATTCAACTGAAGGAATTTGTCAGTTATTTGAATTCCAATGACTTCAATATAAGGTTTACCTGAGAACACAGCGAGACTCGCATTACCTTTTTGGATGTGGAACTTTTCATCCTTCAAGATAGGATTGAGAGTCGCTTATATAGAAAAAGCACAGCCTGTAATTCAATTCTGCATACAAGTAGTGCACATCCGAGACACCAAATTTACTCTATTCCCTCTGGGGAAATGGTTCGTGCCAGGAGAAATTGCAGTTTGGAAGTGGACTTTAGAAACAATATCGAAGACATGACAGCCAGGTTTATGGGGCTACCCTACAGGCATTCTGGACAAAGCATGTAGTAGGATTGGACGCTTACCTAGGGCTGACACCCTGAGACATAGGAATAAGGTTACAGATAATAATGTAAGGTGTGTAGTCGACTATACTCCTGCTTCAGCGGCCCTACGGAGATGTATGAGAAAACATTGGCACATACTCAAGGCAGATATAACCCTGAAGGGTCAAATATCTGACTCACCTACTTTTACTTATCGCAGAGGAAGAACCCTTAAAAATATTTTATGTCCTAGCTACTCATTGATACCCCAACAGGACAATTGGCTTACAACTCGCAGTAAGGTTTTTTTTAAGTGTGGTCGATGTGGGATGTGTAAATGGAGCAGATCAGGGATTTCCACTTTCGATAGTCTGATGGGGGATAGATTTCGTATCGCCTCTAAGATCACATGTGGCAGCTGCTTTATCATTTATATGATTGTGTGCAAATGTGGTCTATATTACACTGGTAGCACCATCAGATCCCTTAAAGCAAGAATTAGTGAACACTATAGAGCTCTTATACAGCAGGATGAACGTTATCCCATAGTCACACACATGTATCAATGCCCTAAACAGATTGACATTTTTTGGTTTTGAGATGGTACATGCTAGTCCACGCAGTAGTAATAGAGAGTTGGAATTGAGGAAGAGAGAATGCTTTTGGATTCTCAAATTAAGAGCGGTGGAAATGGGTCTCAATACCAACTATGAGATGGAATACTTCTTGGATTGATTTAATGCTACTACATGTGCTGATGTCTTATTTTTCATATTGCTTAAGGACTATTCGCATATGGGCCCTTATTAATGGGGTAATGTTGGTTAAATTAACTTCTCATCTGCATTTCTGTTGCAATACAATCTTCAATATAACATCTTTTCTCATTTCAAAATAAAAATCATTGTAATCACAGGCCTATACTGTGTATTTTTATAACTCCTAGAGTTATATGTGAACTGATAATGGTGATATATGACATTTTGGAGAGATAAGCATAATAGCTGGTTATATTGTCTATCTAATGTTTGTTTGGCTTCTTATGATAGTATGGGATAATGATACTCATATCTTACTAATCGTGTCACTATTAGATACTATATGGTGGCCTTCTCCGTATTTTTGCTATTTGATGCTCCTATTCTAAAGCTAAAACAGAGGACATGCTTTTTTCTTTTTTCTTTTTAATAAATATGCTATCATCTGGTTTGGTTTGTGAGGTAGGGACCGGGGCACAAATGTGATTTAAACTTAGTTATAGATTATGTCAAGAATAGGTGGATTTTATTGAGTTATGTTTAGTAATTAACATAGTCTTTTACTCTGTTTTCATATTGGTGTATTTGGAATTGAGTAAGTAATTATCTTTCGCTACGTCTGTACATCTAAAAAATGTTGGTCGCTCTAGCTGGGAATTATGGTACACTGTTTCCTCTTTAAAGATGCAGTCCATTTTCTTTTCTTCCTTTTTGTAAGTAATTTTCTTTTATTACGTGTGTATATTTAAATTAGGATCGTTTGAATTGGCAATTATGATACGCTGGGGATACGAACAAATCTTGGTTTCCCCTTTTAAGATGGCGCCCGTGTTTCTTCTTTTTTACTTTCCTTTCCTTTTAATATGTTTCATTCGCGGTCGAGTTGTTCGAACGCGCGTGAGGGACTTTCCCTTCCCGCGATATTAGGAAGAGTATTACTGTGTTGTTTAAATGATGGCGGACAAGTAGAACGCCTTGCCACTCGTCTTGCGGAGCTGTTAATTCGGGCTCCGCTTTCGTACTTTCCGACTGATTTTAAATCAAGGTGAGTGGGGGCTGTATATCATCATATGCGCCGACAGCGCAGTAAATATTATTGGATGGTGTTATTTGACTTATATATTCACCGCTTTAACTTGTGTTAACTCTATTATTCCAGGTGTTAGAGACACACTTTGATTGTGTATGTAGCCACAGTTATATGGTCAACTGCTGGTAGGTGTTTTATGTCGAACTTTGGGTGGATTTCACAGGGTGTTTATTACCTTACTCATTATTTCATGGTTTTTTGTTGTGCTTTGATAGTGATATACAATGTATTGTGTCAACAGAGTCGAGGATATTTATTGGTTATACATTTTGGGATACTGTTGGTTCCCTTGTTATACCCAGCTGAGGTATGGTTTGCTTTGTTTTGGGTCACTGTGGGTACACGTTGGGATTCTTTTGCACACAATTGGTCTGCGTAGAGATACTCTATGTATATGCATTATACTCTTTTATAGTTATATTTTTCTTTTGGGCGTGCACTGGATAATTTTGCATTTCTTTTGTCTTTTCACTTACGGTTTGTTCGTGGTTATAGTCCTTTTGACTTTCTTCTTATCTAGTGTCATTATTCCTCGCGGGTTGTGCCATGGTTCCTCCCGTTCATTTCCAAACTAGATGGGGTTCATTTTAGTACTAAATTGATGTAATTGATTGTAAATAAAGGAATCTCAGATCCGATTGTAAAGCGTGGATTACATAACAAATGTTTTTTCTTTAGCTGTGTTATGTTGATTTAAGTAAATCTTGTGTGTCATGTACAGTGTATGTATTGATTGATGTTATATTATATATGTATTTTATGTTTTGATATTTTTTGCAGCCTTGAAAAAGTCACGGGGAGCATTCACTCCCATGACGAAACATGTGTTGGCTGTTATGTGTCTTATTAAAGATGGATTCTTCACTCAAAAGGATTCCACTGGATTTCTGTTCATTTGCATGTCTTATGTGAATTGGATCATTAAATTATGAATTTGAAAGTTCTGTATTATTGACCCTATAGCTATAAATTCATTTACGAGTGCCTAGGTCTTTGATATAAACTAAGTTGGAGAAGAGACATACTTTTATTGATCTGTTCTTCCCAATGCAATTTGTTAGGGATCCTCACCCCCAAATAATCTATTGAACTAACTTTCCCCAAAGGAGCCACAGCTAAAGTGATAGAACATCTCCTAATTGGTCCTGGGCTGAAAACCATTAGTTTAGTTTTACTAGCGTTCAGTTCTAGGCCATAATCAGTACAAAAAGTTATAAACTTGTCCACAAGGGTCTGGAGACCCATTGGGGTCTTAGAGGTGAGGAGAGAATCATCTGTAAAATGCAGAATGGGAATCTTTTGTGCATTTAGGGAGGGAACATCATTTTGACAGGAAGATACAGCGTGTACCACCTTATTGATATATAGAGTGAATAAGATTGGTGCCAGAACACATCCCTGAGAAACCCTTCGCTGAATGGCAGTGTGGTCTGTCAATTCTCCCTGATTACCCCACCTCACCTGAGCGTATGTGCCCTAGTGCAACCACTGTAGGAGATGGATTATATTTGGTGGAGTGCCAATTTTATATAAAACATCCCATAATTTCCCTCTAGGGACCATATAAAACGCATACCGAAGGTCCACAAAGGAAACATACAGATTTTGTTTAGCAAGTATTACATATTTTCAATATAACAGTGCCAGCCTAAAAAGCTGGTCCATGATACTAGTTTTCGGGCGAAAACCTGCCTGGAGTGAAGAAATCACAGGATGAGTGTCAACCCAATCTAAAAGCGTATTCAGAAGTTGTTTGGCAAAGATTTTTTGGAGGTTGTAATTGAGGCTAATAGGTCTGTAATTAACAGGGGAACTCACCACTCCCTTTTTATATATAGGAACTACTTCAGCTCCTTTCCAGATGCCGGGTATTGGACCTCCAGCTGCTATTGCATTAGATATCATGTTTATATAACTGGACCAGATCACTGGCTCAGACTTATTTAAATCACCCAGGATCTTATCTGGGCCTGGGGCTTTAGAAGATTTAAGGGAATTAATTGTGGCGAGTGTTTCCTCCAGCCTAAAGACAATATAATCATCCTGATTACACACGTCCGTTCCCAAGTCACCAGGAGGTAAGCACACTGCAACCGATTGCTGGGAATGAGAATCATAACAGATAAGTTACAGGGCAAAGTTTAAGATTAGAAAAATGATCTACACAACTCTCAGGTTGGATGTAAGAGCAAATTGTGTTGTTGTCCTCCCTATGTCTCATTGGGTCATTGTCTCATGGATGGTAAGAATTGATATATTGGCAACCTCCTGTCCCTCATAATCAGCCATAACATCAATTAACAATTTATAAATCTCCCCAATCTTATATGGATTAGACAGCACTTTTGGCCAGCTGACACGAATGTGACTGCTATCCAAAAGTAGCTCCGGAACAACAGTGTGACCGGTATTCAATAACCTCCTAAATTCAACACTGTGTAGAGAGAGGAATAGGGAGTTGTGGTCACTATCATGGCGATAGTCCACCTTCATATCCTCCAGCATTGGCCATAGCCTAACATCCAACAAAAAATAATCGATAACACTAGACGACTGGCCTTGTTTAAATGTGGGGGCAATATTTGGGTCAGAGTGCATACGACCATTGCAAGCCCTGAGACCATACTTAAGGCACAATGAATTCAACTGTAGGGCAATGTAGGAGCGACTACATAATTGCTCATTCGCCAAATGCGGAATACCCCAGTGTTCATCCTCTTCGACTATTAGGTGATTAGTTAGATATGAGGGTTCGAATGTACAATTCATGTCTCCTGCAACCACTACGTAGGTATCAGGAGACAAAATATCTAAATGCTCGAACACCTGGGTCAAAGTCTGAGACTCCAGTCCCCGCGGTACTGATCTTGCGTATGTATTGATTATAACTACCTTAAAACCTCTATTAAATGTAAGCTGTACCCCTAATAGGTCCGGAGAGTCTATTTTTAGTACAAGATGTTCGCACTGCAGTTTCTTGCTAACCAGTATCAATAGACCTCCCTTGGCACAACCAGTATTACCGTCTGCCGGTTGGGCCATCTCCTGATATGATAAGAAACCGTCTAAGAACACAGAGTCAACAGCCCAGGTTTCCTGAAATAAACATATATCCTGTTTGTTTATATAATTAACCCATTCGGGATCCAATAATATCCTGCCCATCCCAGCCAAATTCCAGGACATAATAGAAAGTTCAGCACTTATTCCCAAATCTCAGGGCACTGTGTTTCCCCATAATCAACAAACTCGTCAGATGCCCCAGGCCTACTCACAGATCCCAGAATGGGAGTTGTTAAATTGGAGTCACAGGATACTCAATCAATATCTGATAGTGAATGCAAATTGTTTGCTGACGAGGCCAAGGCACCTTATAACTAATATCAGACTTCCCACCAGTTCAATGCAGTTTATAGGCATCCTAGCGGAGGGTAGAGAGGACTTGAGTCTAATACCAGCCCCATTAGGCTGCCTAAAATAGCAGGTGCATTGCTCAAAATTAATAAGATTATCCGCTAGGAGCCTATCCACAAAACAAATAGAGATAAAGTCAAATTTAGAGCCGGGCTGGCAGTGTCTTCACACCTCTAGGATATCTGCTTGAATGACAGAGAGACAATTTTGCTGGACTCTCAACCAGTAAACAACCTTATTTAGCAAGGAATCATGAGTTTCCACAGTCCCCGAAGGCAGCTTGGGTACTTGTAGGAGGCTGGACTGGCTTGTAGTGAGTACCTAGGGGTACTTGCACCTTGCACCAGGCCCAGTTATCCCTTATTAGTGTATAGGGTGTCTAGCAGCATAGGCTGATAGATAATGGTAGCTTAGCAGAGCAGCTTAGGCTGAACTAGGAGACGAGTGAAGCTCCTACAGTACCACTTAGTGTCATATGCACAATATCATAAGAAAACACAATACACAGTTATACTAAAAATAAAGGTACTTTATTTTTATGACAATATGCCAAAGTATCTCAGAGTGTACCCTCAGTGAGAGGATAGGAAATATACACAAGATATATATACACAATACCAAAAATATGCAGTATAGTCTTAGAAAACATTGCAAACAATGTATAGTTACAATAGGATGCAATGGGGACACATAGGGATAGGGGCAACACAAACCATATACTCCAAAAGTGGAATGCGAACCACAAATGGACCCCAAACCTATGTGTCCTTGTAGAGGGTCGCTGGGACTATTAGAAAATAGTGAGGGTTAGAAAAATAGCCCACCCCAAGACCCTGAAAAGTGAGTGCAAAGTGCACTAAAGTTCCCCTAAGGACAAAGAAGTCGTGTTAGAGGAATAATGCAGGAAAGACACAAACCAACAATGCAACAACGATGGATTTCCAATCTAGGGTACCTGTGGAACAAGGGGACCAAGTCCAAAAGTCACAAGCAAGTCGGAGATGGGCAGAGGCCCAGGAAATGCCAGCTGCGGGTGCAAGGAAGCTTCTACTGGACAGAAGAAGCTGAGGTTTCTGCAGGAACGAAAAGGGCTAGAGACTTTCCCTTTGGTGGACGGATCCCTCTCGCCTTGGAGAGTCGTGCAGGTTTTTCCCGCCGAAAGACTGCTAACAAGCCTTGCTAGCTGCAACTCGTGTGGTAAGCGTTTTTGGATGCTGCTGTGGCCCAGGAAGGACCAGGATGTCGCAAATTGCGTCAGGAGAGAGAGGGGACGTCGAGCAAGACAAAGAGCCCTCTCAGCAGCAGGTAGCACCCGGAGAAGTGCCAGAAACAGGCACTATGAGGATGCGTGAAACGGTGCTCACCCGAAGTCGCACAAAGAAGTCCCACGTCGCCGGAGAACAACTTAGGAGGTCGTGCAATGCAGGTTAGAGTGCCGTGGACCCACGCTGGACTGTGCACAAAGGATTTCCGCCGGAAGTGCACGGAGGCTGGAGTAGCTGCAAAAGTTGCGGTTCCCAGCAATGCAGTCTGGCGTGGGGAGGCAAGGACTTACCTCCACCAAACTTGGACTGAAGAGTCACTGGACTGTGGGAGTCAATTGGACAGAGTTGCTGGATTCGAGGGATCTCGCTCGTCGTGCTGAGAGGAGCCCCAAGGGACCGGTAATGCAGCTTTTTGGTGCCTGCGGTTGCAAGGGGAAGATTCCGTCGACCCACGGGAGATTTCTTCGGAGCTTCTAGTGCAGAGAGGAGGCAGACTACCCCCACAGCATGCACCACCAGGAAAACAGTCGAGAAGGCGGCAGGATCAGCGTTACAGAGTTGCAGTAGTCGTCTTTGCTACTATGTTGCAGTTTTGCAGGCTTCAAGCGCGGTCAGCAGTCGATTCCTTGGCAGAAGGTGAAGAGAGAGATGCAGAGGAACTCGGATGAGCTCTTGCATTCGTTATCTGAAGTTTCCCCAGAGACAGAGACCCTAAATAGCCAGAAAAGAGGGTTTGGCTACCTAGGAGAGAGGATAGGCTAGCAACACCTGAAGGAGCCTATCAGAAGGAGTCTCTGACGTCACCTGGTGGCACTGGCCACTCAGAGCAGTCCAGTGTGCCAGCAGCACCTCTGTTTCCAAGATGGCAGAGGTCTGGAGCACACTGGAGGAGCTCTGGACACCTCCCAGGGGAGGTGCAGGTCAGGGGAGTGGTCACTCCCCTTTCCTTTGTCCAGTTTTCACGCCAGAGCAGGGCTAAGGGGTCCCTGAACCGGTGTAGACTGGCTTATGCAGAAATGGGCACCAAAAGTGCCCATGAAAGCATTTCCAGCGGCTGGGGGAGGCTACTCCTCCCCTGCCTTCACACCATTTTCCAAAGGGAGAGGGTGTAACACCCTCTCTCGGAGGAAGTTCTTTGTTCTGCCATCCTGGGCCAGGCCTGGCTGGACCCCAGGAGGGCAGATGCCTGTCTGAGGGGTTGGCAGCAGCAGCAGCTGCAGTGAAACCCCGGGAAAGGCAGTTTGGCAGTACCAGGGTCTGTGCTACAGGCCACTGGGATCATGGGATTGTGCCAACTATGCCAGGATGGCATAGAGGGGGCAATTCCATGATCATAGACATGTTACATGGCCATATTCGGAGTTACCATTGTGAAGCTACATATAGGTAGTGACCTATATGTAGTGCATGCGTGTAATGGTGTCCCCGCACTCACAAAGTCAGGGACTGAACAATGTGGGGGCACCTTGGCTAGTGCCAGGGTGCCCTCACACTAAGTAACTTTGCACCTAACCTTTACCAGGTAAAGGTTAGACATAGAGGTGACTTATAAGGTACTTAAGTGCAGTGTAAAATGGCTGTGAAATAACGTGGACGTTATTTCACTCAGGCTGCAGTGGCAGGCCTGTGTAAGAATTGTCAGAGCTCCCTATGGGTGGCAAAAGAAATGCTGCAGCCCATATGGATCTCCTGGAACCCCAATACCCTGGGTACCTTAGTACCATATACTAGGGATTTATAAGGGTGTTCCAGTAAGCCAATGTAAATTGGTAAAATTGGTCACTAGCCTGTTAGTGACAATTTGAAATAAATGAGAGAGCATAACCACTGAGGTTCTGGTTAGCAGAGCCTCAGTGAGACAGTTAGGCATCACACAAGGAACACATACCTATAGGTCACAAACTTATGAGCACTGGGGTCCTGACTAGCAGGGTCCCAGTGACACATAACAAACATACTGAAAACATAGGGTTTTCACTATGAGCACTGGGCCCTGGCAAGCAGGATACCAGTGAGACAGTGAAAACACCCTGACATACACTCACAAACAGGCCCAAAGTGGGGGTAACAAGGCTAGAAAGAGGCTACTTTCTCACAGTACTTCAACCATAAATAATGTACCTCCTTTGTTCCCAAGAGCATGGGCCTGTCTCTTAGATGCTGGCCATCTCGTTCCATCCTGGTGTAAAACACCATTGGGTGGCTTAGGGCAATAAGTTGGAGAGATGACTGCTCCAGTCAATGTCCGGGGACCAACCACCCCCCCAGAATCCCCAATTTAATCAGCAGATTTGATTTTACCAGATCTGTCAGACCTATCAGACCTGGTTGAGTTCCAACCCTTGGTACCCATGGCGCACTTGCGCCTAGTGGCCTCAAGAGGGACCTGTGGTCCTTCTGTGTGGGAAAAAGATGGATATATGGGAAGGGGTAAAGAACTAGGCTGCAAATGTTGGTTGCCTACTAAGGTCCTAGGTTCAGATGAAATTTGAGCAGTAAGTATGTCCCCCAAAAACAGGAGGGGGGAGATCCAAACTTGACCAAGGACACCTGCATCCACACAGCAGCCCAGGGTCCCTCATTAGCTTGTTCATCAATGACAGCACCAAGTTCTTCACTTCGTCTAATTTAAGATGAACAGAGGTCAAATCAAGATTGCCACACAACATCGTCAATCTGTCCATCCCTGGAGGAGGATTGGTCGAAACTTCAACATCGGCAGATGTCCTAGTACATGCATGAGTTGCAATGCCGCAGGGACCTTCTTCCTCCCCCAGAGGCCCATACTTATTAAAACACGGGATATTGGGCATCACCACAACCTCTGGCCTTGGGGGGACGAAGGACCTCATACCCAACAGGAAGGCCACCTATGGCGCAAGGTGCTGCATCTAACACGCTGCACGACACCGGGGATAGTTCTGACCTTGATTCATGAAATGTCAGCTTTAATTCGGTCCCCCTGGATGGATTGGGCTGTAACTGCTTTTTCTTGAATATATCTGGAATTTTTAAAGCAGAAGGGCCCTGTTTTAGAGGGGGTAGATTTGAATTATCACTTAAAATGGCCTCCACTTCATCAATCAAGGTATCTATGTCTTCTAGTGAGTGACTTCCTTGATTAGATGTGAAACTCACTTTGTTTTTGGATCGGTTCCTTGATTTTTTTGGACCACTAATATGAGCAAGGGTATCCACGGCTTTGCATTTCGCCATCTCTAAGTAACAAATAATTAAACAACAAGAGTATGCAAAACAAATAAGTCAAGTCTTAGGGCAATCCTGGGGTAAAAACTTGCTTCTCTGAAGACAAATGATACTGCCCAGCCCTGCCCAGCCCAGCCCAGCCCAGCCTAGCCTCTGTCAGGCGATGACGGGCGGTGGGCTGGAAGCGCTTTAAAGCGTGGGATGACAGCAGGGAGCCTGGGGGACGTAGTCCCACCCCATGTTCAGTGCTCCAGTTGCAGTTACCAGCAAGCGCGTCCCACTCAGCGGTGGGCTGGAAGCGCTTTAAAGCGCGCAATGACAGCAGGGAGCCTGGGGGATGTAGTCCCACCCCAGGTTCAGGGCCCCAGTTGCAGTTACCAGCAAGCGCGTCCCGCGCAGTGGTGGGCTGGAAGCGCTTTAAAGCGCGCGATGACAGCAGGGAGCCAGGGGGACGTAGTCCCACCCCAGGTTCAGGGCCCCAGTTGCAGTTACCTGCAAGCGCGTCCCTTCCTTACTTTCTTACTGTGCCGCACTAATCAAGTGGCTCCAAGTGACTACGGGGGCAAGCAGACTTCAAGCAGACTTTACAGATGTCCAACTTCTTTTCCTTTTCCTTTTGCCTTTTTTTCCTACTCCTGTGGCCACGGCTGCAAATATTTACAGGGAAGCCAATAGCAGGAAATAATAGCAGGAAATAACTGGCCAAAAGAACCGGCAATGGCGCGGGCGAGGGCTGCAGTATGCTGCGGTATACCCCTATACTTCAATCGCGCCTCCCAACGGCTCCTGGCACCCAGCGCTTCACCCCATCACTCTCTCCCTGCTTCTCTTCTTCGCCTTCTCTTTGTATCACACCTCACGGTGATCGCGGCAGTCCGCGGAGGCCCTAGCAGCGACCCTGACACCGGCTCCCGGTGGCGTTCCTCACGGCATCTTCGCAGCTGCACCTCCCCTTCCTCCTCGCAGCGACACCTCCCCTGCCTCCCAGCAAAGACGGAAAGTATTTTCGGAGCGTGGGAATGACGTCACTTCATTAATGACAACAGGAACAATGAATGTGGGACATCACATTCTGTGACATCACCAGGGGCAAAGGTCAAATGATGTCACTGCCTGTGATGTCACTAAGGTTAACGGGCATACAATATCACTTCACTACCCCTGACATTTTAGTGAATCGAAGTCCATGTATTCAGTCTTCAATTAATGGCATTGATACAATCAGAAAATAAAGTACAATATTTCAAACAGATCAGTGTATCCTTAATTTCTTCTTTCAAACCATGTTGTAAAAAGACTAATCTCAGTTCTTTCAACCCAGGTAGATTTAGCTTCCAATTGATGAAAATGAGTCACATAAGTCAATACATCCATTCCAGCTTGTAGACTGTTGCACAATATTTCCTCATCAAAATCCCCCAAGTATGGACATATGTTATGTTATGGTTGTTATGTTATGTGTTATGGAGTATTTATATAGTGCATATACACCACGGTGGTCTTTTGGCACTGTACAGTCAAACATCTTCTTAAATACTAATAACAAAGTATCACAGGACCAGCAAACGAGCATCTGCACTTAGTAAGGCAACTGCCCAAGCTAATCAAAGACTTGCAGATCAACTGAGGGGACCAATCAGATAACTCATCTGAACTTACTATTAACTAAACTGTGTCATTTGAAGGACAAAATGCACTAGAGGACAATCGACTCGATCACATGGTATTCAAAAGGACTACTGCGATGTCAGTGGACGGTAATACCAAGTTCTGCCTTAGACCCAAATTCTCTCAGCTCTTTTATAACTATTGTGCTAAATCCTGTGAAGGATCCATAGCATCACCAAATGTACTGAGTCGTCTGTATTGCAATCTGTCATGGACTGGATGATTTGAAAGTGTGTTCAGTCCCCTACTTGAATGCTAAAGTAAAGGGTGGCACCTCATATTAGCTTCAGTGCCTCCATGTACTGAATAGTGCACTTGAAATATGTCAAGTACCTCTTTAAGATGTTCCCAGTTATTAGAATCAAAGCATGAAAGGTGAAAAATCTTCTCGGCAATCGTGTACCTCTTGAATGAAAAAAAACAAGATTAACACTGAAGTGCTTATTAAAGCACCAAGCTCACCTAACATAAGGGAAGAGAAAAAGAGGCAAGCGGAACTATCCAGAAGCAGAATTCATTAGAAGTTTCAATTGTTGGTAGCCGAGATCATGGACAAAAATAGTAGCAAAGGGGTAAAGAATCTATAGAAAAATAAGGGAACAAATGCTTTCTAACACAGCCATCACTTGCAAACGCCTCCTTTTATATTATTCAAACAGGAATTGACATCTCTGAAAATTACACAACTTCATCTTAGATTGAGAAACTCAGATTCCACCCTGAAACAGACCACTATCTATGAAAGAACTAAGTACAGTGTTTGGTCACACCCCTTTCCTGAAACTCATGGTATTCGTTTGGCAAACAAAGAAGCCCAAATTTGACATCCTTTGGTCAGTTCTGAATTCCGCATTGCCGCCGACACCATTTACACCAGACACGCCAGGCTGCTCGCTCTATACCATTCGGAGTACAGTGATAGTAGAGATGCCAATCTAGGTGGCGAGGATGCTCAACCATGCAACCAACCTCACGCTGCCTGACAGTGGTGTAACAGGCTAGCAAATCATCCGAAAATAAGATATGGACTGGGGAAGCACAAAGGAGCCAAAACCAGGGAAATTTGCCAATCCCTGTCTAAAGGTCACAGGTGAGAAGTGTACTGCTCAACTTACTGAACCACTAACATTTATGTCATCTTGATGGGGGGCAGGCAGCGGGTGGGGGGGCACTACACTCACTGACGTGGGCCAGTGGGAAACACCACCAGGCTTAGACTGGATGTCGGGTGATAAATGTGGGTTACAGAAAGTGTTGATTCCATGATGATTAGTCAGTTAAGTGATACATACAGGAACCGAAACACTGATCACAACTTAGCCCATTTTAACTCTCAGTGAAGGAGGACTTGCAGTCTTAACACAACTCTGTAACTGACTGGAAGACAACTCCACAATTCAGCATGTTCAAAACCCCAAGAGTGAGGGGGTGGAGGACAGCACCAAAATGGGCAATCCCAAACCAATCAAACCAAATTCAACAAGCACTGGCAAAGCCAATAGTCTTTGCCTTTGGGACCTATTTGGGTTGCCAGTGTTTGTAGCCATGTTGTATAAAAAAGAGAAAAAGTCATTTTGTAGGCTTGCAACCACTTACAAAATGACAAGTGTTTTTTCTTATTATTTACTGATCTGAGTAGGATAGGTAAACAAAAAGCAAAAAAACAATGCACGGGGAAGCACTGTGTGTGGGGTAGAGCAACATGGAGGGGAGTTGGAGTTATGAAGGGCAGGGGTGGAGAAGCAACAGAAGGATGTGGAAGCAACATATGGCAGACAGCGTCAACACAGGGGTGTTGGCTGGTGGTGAAGCAACACAGAGAGCAGGGGAGGGAAGCACATGACAGAGTGGAATGTGGGGCAGAGGATAAGCAAATAGACTATAGAGAGCACGTTGTAGATCCGAGGATAAGAAGCAGATGGGTTAGAAAGCAATATGGGAAGAGGAGCACACAAGGGTAAGCGCATCTCGGAGGGTGGCAAGAAGAAGCACGTGAGCAAGAAGGAGCAACACAAGTGGAAAAAGGAAATGCATGAGGGAGACAGGTGGAAATCACACACTATTGTGAAATGCTTAAACAAAAAGAAAAACGTTGCACCTGAAAAGTGAACAGTACAAAGACACAAGCAATGCATTCATGCTCCAAGGAAGGGACTAACACACCAAGAGGAAGGAAAGCCCACAGAAGCTAATGAATTAGAAGCAAGCAAATGAGAGTAATAATGAAGCGAACCACTGGTAAGCAATGGGCGGGCTCTAATCAGTGCTTAATTTGTGCTTGTTGTTTCCGGCACTTATTTTTGCGGGCCACGGCTTATTCTTCTGCCTCAAGCATTTGCTGCGAGGAAAAGACACATATGGGAAAGACAGAAGAAGAGAAAAGTGAAAAAGCGTCACAATGGGAGAAAGCAGAAAGCTGCAAGAGTGAGCTGAAGGACAGGGAGTGGCTTTATATGGATTGAAGAGGCCCGAGATGGATTCAGGATTACGCTGCCATGGTATTCCGTGTTCCCACATTTAATTGCAGCAGCCGCCTGTTTAAGAGGAGGGCTTTGGGCACGTTTTTATTTACAAATCAAGCACTGGCTCTAATCCCACTGTAAGCTGACTATATGTCTCTCAACAGACACAGCATTTGCTGTATAGTAGGCGAGATGTAAAAATCACTTCCTTCAAGAAGACCTGGTAATCAGAAATTGTGTTTAAGCCCAGTATTGACATTTATTTGGCAGAGAGGCATTGTCACTTGTTCCTGGGAGTTTCTTGCCAGGTTGCCAACTGTGATGCAAACATCCCTAGCAAAGGCCACTGGAGTCAGGTCCTTATCAGCTCGAGAATGCCATAAATGAGACACAGTGACCTTCTCCAAATACAGAAGCTACCTAGCAACAGTTATGTTGTTCAGCTAAGGTATACGGGGTAAACTTAGAAAGGAGCTTTTGGTTCTAAGAAGATTTGACTAGAAGAGAGGGGTTGGTTGCCAAATATTGATTTCATCATTGAATGCAATGTATTATTTAAATACCATCACAATCTTGCAATTGTTTGTAAAATTGTCTTTATTAATCACTTTTGTTACCACTGTTGTGTTTATTTTTGTAGTTACATCTATTCATACATTCTGAACTAATTTAGTTCATTAGTTTGAAATGAAATCTTTTAAATATATAGTGTGGATTTCTTATGTCTGTCCATCTGTGGTGCAAGGATTCTATAACACAACAAACGATTTACCCAGTCTCACAAAACCTATTGTTGCCCTGAATGTACCATCCTCACGTAATGCAAAGGTGATCCATGGGCTATGGTCCACCAGATTTCCTGGCTCTAGTCAGTAAGTTGTCTCAACCTGCAGTTTGCCGACAGATTTTGTTTTGCTAAAACCAGGTGTATTTGCTGCAGAAGTTGCAAAAACATATCAAGAGACTACAACCAACTGGATACAGATAATTTACACTTTTGACCATGGGAAGCAATAATGCCCAGAACACATCAAATAATGCAGGACATGTCATTATTACATTAAATGTTATTTAAATACTGCTGATGAGTTCACCCAGAGGTGGCCGAGGGCTATGAACTGTACCAGCACACACTCCATAAACAGAAGAAGTAAGCAACAAAGCTGAAGAATCCTCTTAACACAAAGTAGGTTTTCAGGTTCTTTATTTGTAGCCCTTATCTTAGCTGCTACTCAAGAGGCCACTCGCATCTACTGGCATTCAGAGAAACAGAGACATTCCAAGCCAGTATTTCACCAGAATGCTACCCATTTTCATGCGTAATCAAGACAATGTAACTATCAAGTAATAGCTTGCCATAAGAATTACAACTATTACAAAATAATCTATAGACTGAATATCATTATGGGAAGATTATATAATATTACAGTACTCAATGAACCAGTACCAAAAGATGGAATGCACAGATTGGCAATGTTATGTGTATTTGTGAAGTGTGCTATCACCCATGAGGGTATCCTGGCACAGAACAGGTGTGTATGCCTAGTCCTACCTGTGATGGGTTGGTTTATTGAAAAGGCAGGTCTTCAGCTTCTGGTGGAATTCAAGTAGAGAGGAGGAGGCTCTAATGTAGAATGGGAGGTTGTTTCATAATTTAGGAGCAATATAAGAGAGTGCTTATCCCCCTTAGCTGGTTTTGTGTATCTGTGGAATGTATGCAAGTAGGAGCTGTGTGGAGTGCAGGTGACTGAATGGTTGGTAGAAGGAGATACAACTGTTGAGGTGGATGGGGCCTGAATTGTGTTGTGCTTTGAATGTGTATGTGATGATTTTAAATTGAGCACCACAGAAAAGTGCTACTTTTTGGATAGTCACCCCCCACTTTTTGCTCTAGACGCTGTTGGCTATGACTGAAAGTGCACTGGAGCCTGCTAACCAGGCCCCAGTGCCAGTGTTCTCTCCCTAAATTGGTATGGTATTCCTAATTGGCAAGAACTTTAAACCAACTTCTAAGTCCCTAGCATGGGTGTAAAAGGGGTCACCAGGGCCTGAAGCACTGTTTGTGCCACCCTGAGTGACCCAAGAAAACTACTGGCAGCAGACCTGTCATTGCAGACTGCAGGAGCAGTGTAAACTGCGCAAATGCGGCTGTGTCCATACTATGTGCGGCACATCCAAAGCACTATCTTTAATATACGTCAGTCACCTCTAAGGAAGGCCTCCAGAGCCCAGAAGGCAAGGTCAAGGTGCATTATATTAAAGGTGTGGACATGTAAGTGCAAACTCATATGTGCCTATATTGGCCTTTTTCATTACACGCTACTATAAGTGAAAGGCGGTCTATAGGTCGCCAGCTCCATTAAGGTACTGTCAAAATTGGTCGTGTTTGGTATCAAACAACTTGCCCTCCTAACCCTGACATGAATCTCATGTCGAGAGCGATGTGGTATGCACCCAGGTGGCGACCTTAGAGATAGCCCGCCTAGTTGCTCAAGTTCTCCTGTGCTCTGGCTGCCAGCTCACACTTGCTGCTGCCAAGACAGAATTCTAACTCCGTGGACAGAAGTGTGAACACTCCCAGGAGTAAAAACAAAGGCCTGGATGGGAAGGAGGTCACACCTCCCTCCCTCCCAGGAAGGCTAGTGAAGTGGCACATCAAGGTGGTGAGCTTCAAATGGCACACCGTCTCTCATATGTGAAAGCAGGCTGTCCCCCAGTGGAGGACAAAGCCAGTCCCCTACCCCCAGGCACGTTTTCACCGAGGCTGACAGGAAAATTAGTCAGGAGGCGTACACCCCCAGAAGGTTAGCCACACTTCTAGGGTGGGCTATCTGGTCTGCACAACCGAGGAATACTTCTGCCATCTTGAAAAGTGGCAAAATAGAAGGTTCTGGGTAGAAAAGGTTCCACAACCCACGGGATGTGTTCAGCTCAGGGATGGATTAGCCCCTGGGATAGTAGCCCATTGGCTACTTGCACCCATACCTCTAATGCCCCTAAATCTAAGATTTAAGGGGCACCATTGGCACCAGAACCGCAGATCTGCAACAACGTGCGAAGAAATGACAAGAGACCCACACCAACAACAACAGAGACCTACACAAACTAAAAGGGTGATAGCTTGAACCTCTGGCAACCTTTCTGGATGTGACAGACACCAGCTCGTCCTGGATCAAAGTTCGATTCCCCCAGCAAGAGGGAAACCATTGTGAGCCAAAGGCAAGACCAGACTCCCTTGGACTAGTGGCACTACTCCTTTGCACACAGCAGGTAAAAAGCACCTACCAGAACTGAAGAAGCACTGGCCATCAAGCCCTCTGAGGGATCACCTCAAAGTAGGTGGTCTAGTGCATTGTGGGAAGTGTAGTCCAGTTGTCCAACACATTTCAGCTGGCTACCATTTTCCTCAGGACCTCCTGAAGGGTGAGATAGCTTCTCCTCCACCTTACAACTGCCAAGACTTGTTGGTAGCCAGTGTAGTCATCACCACCTTTACTCAAAGCTGCAGTGCCAGGGCGCATCGTAACACCTATATCAGACATCACCAGTGGTTAAGTTGTCGTGTTTTTGCATCTGCTTGCTCACTTGCACCATCGCAGTGGTAAAGCCAGCAACTGCAGCTCCAGTTCAGCATCAAGGATAGTCAAGCATACCTCTGAACCCAAGGCGACATAGGTGGAGATGTTCTGCCTGGTGAACCCTGGTCAAGGGGCCCACACAGGTTTCCCCAGTGAGCTCCCATGAACTCGATCTGCAAGTGACCAAGTGGTACAGGTACTATTTTTCAGCACTAACAGCTGCTGCGTTCAGCACCAAAAACAGCCAGGACATCTGTGCACCCAGACCCAATGAGCCAGATAAAATTGGTCTGACTGTCACAGCTTGGTCTTATGACCTGCATCAGTTTGACAGCTTGAACTGTATTGAATTATTTTTCTCTTAAAAATCCATAACTCAGGTTATATGTATTAGATTTACTTTATTTTGGTCAATCAAAAAATCAGGGAATTTGTAAAGCGCACTATTCACCCGTGAGGGTCTGAAGGCTCTGAGGGGTGGAGGGCTCCTACTTCTCGAACAGCCAAGTCTTGAGAAGTCTCCTGAAGGTAAGGAGGTCCTTGGTCTGACGCAGGTGGGTAGGAAGAGTGTTCCATGTCTTGGTGGCAAGGTGCGAGAATGATCTGCCACCAGTGGTTGTTTTGCAGATGCGAGGGACGGTGGCGAGGGCAAGGTCCCCGGAGCAGAGCTGTCGGTCGTGGTGTAGAAGGAGAGCCATCTGTTGAGGTATTCTGGTCCGGTGTTGTGCAGTGCCTTGTGAGCATGGGTGAGGAGTTTGAAGGTGATTCTCTTGTTGACGGAGAGCCAATGCAGGTCTCTCAGGTGGCCTGTGATATGGTAGTGGTGGGGGATGTCCAGGATAAGGTGTGCGGA
This sequence comes from Pleurodeles waltl, assembly GCF_031143425.1. Lineage (NCBI taxonomy): Eukaryota > Metazoa > Chordata > Amphibia > Caudata > Salamandridae > Pleurodeles > Pleurodeles waltl. Next base: position 420,072,866 of record NC_090449.1, read on the forward strand.
GGCGTTGCAGCCTTTTCTGGAGTTTGTCCGTGGTTCCTGCATAGAGGGCATTGCTGTAGTCCCATTTGCTGCTTATGAGGGCTTGGGTGACTGTTCTTCTGGTTTCCGTGGGGATCCATTTGTAGATCTTTCAGAGCATGTGGAGGGTGTTGAAGCAGGAGGAGGAGATGGCGTTGACTTGCTCGGTCATAGATAGTGAGGAGTCCAGGGTGAATCCAAGGTTGCGTGAGTGGTCAGTAGGTGTCGGAGTGGTTCCCAGTGTGGCAGACCACCAGGAGTCATCCCATGCGGAGGGGGTGGAACCGAAGATGAGGACCTCAGTCTTGTCAGAATTCAGTTTAAGGCAGCTGTTCTTCATCCATTTGGCGATGGCCGTCATTCCTTCGTGGAGGTAGGTCTTGGCGGAGTCCATGGTGAGGGAGAGGATCAGCTGGGTGTCATCAGTGTATGAGATGATGTTGAGGTTGTGAGATCGGGCGATGTTAGCGAGCGGAGCCATGTAGATGTTGAAGAGGGTCGGGCTGAGGGACGAACCCTGGGGTACGGCGCAGATTATTTTGGTGGCTTCAGAGCGGAATGGAGGGAGGCAGACTCTCTGAGTTCTGCCGGTGAGAAAGGAGGTGATCCAGTCCAGGGCTCTGTCGTGGATTCCTGCATTGCTGAGGCATGTGCGTAGGGTGTGGGGGTAGACGGTGTCGAACGCAGCTGTCCAGTATGGTTCTGATGTTGTCGGTGGCAGCGATGAGGGCAGTTTCGGTGCTGTGGTTCTTTGGAATCCGGATTGGGAAGGGTCCAGAGTGCTGTTCTCCTCGAAGAAATGGGTCAGCTGTTTGTTGACAATTTTCTCTATGACTTTTGTAGGGAAGGGGAGCAGGGAGATGGGCCAGAAGTTCTTGAGGTCCTTTGGGTCTGCCTTCGGTTTCTTGAGGAGGGCGTTGATCTTGGTGCGTTTCCAGCTCTCCGTGAAGGTGGCGGATTCGAAGGAACTGTTGATGATCTTCCGGAGTTGGGGTGCGATGACGGAGCTTGCTTTGTTGAGGATGTGGTGAGGGCAGGGGTGAGCCGGAGTGGATGGTGTTCATGATTTCAATGGTGTCGTTGCCGTTGACGTGGGTCCAGGAGAGCAGGAGGCTGGTGGGTGGTGAGTCTGTGGTGTCGGTGGTTGACGGGGGGTCTGAGTGCTGAAGCTGTCATGGATGTCTGCGATCTTGCAGTGGAAGTAGGTGGCTAGGGAGTCACAGAGGTCTTGTGATGGCAGGATGTCATTGGTATTGAAGAGCTTCTTGTGGTTGTGTGCGTTGTTGTTGATGCGTTCTTTGAAGGAGGTTCTCTTGGTGGTTCGGATGAGTTGGTGGTGTCTGTGGATGGTGTTTTTGAAGGCTGTGTGGTTGTCCAGAGTTTGATCTTGGCGCCACTTTTTTCAAGTCTTTCTGTCAGTGCATCTGTTTTGGTGTCTAAAAAGCAATATAAAAATCTGCTTTATTTTTATAAATTGGTTTTGGATTTCTTCCGAGTCGTGTCAATTACTTATCATCCATGTTGGTACCCTGAAATGCTGAACCCTCATTCCTCTAGTAAAGCCAGACTGCTCTTTGCCACACTACCAGGACTGAGATAAGGATTTATTATTGTGAATCCAAGGACCATCTTTAGGATATTGTCAGAGTAGTACCTAGTGAAGCCTAACCAGCATCAATGCATAATGACTTACCTTTCTTACAAGCACATTTGTTTATTGGGAGCCAGTGTAGTTCCCTGAAGTGTTGTGTGATGTGATTTCTGTGTGGAAGATAGAGAATGAGTCTGGCTGCAGAGTTCCGTATGGTTTGTAGTCTTCAAGTGAGATGCTTGGTGATCCCAGCATAGAGGGCGCTCCCATATTCCAATTTGCTGGTGACTACGGAATGAGTGACAGATTTTCTATTATTGCTTGGGAGCCATTTTAGGATTGTCCTCAGCATCTTCAGAGCATGGAAGCACAATCATATAATACATTAAAGACATCATTTCGCTGAACCTGTACAACAGATATAATACAGAGAAAAATATGCACGAAATATAACTCAATAAGTACATCAGATTACGTTTTATAATCTAGTCACCTGTGAGAACAGGTGCCTGTAAGGAAATGCCTCTTTATGCATGTTAACCTCAGATTTTTGGACTGAGGCTGTTGGTGTTTTGACTTTGAGAGTGGACTGTGGCCTGCCAACCAGACTTCAATAACAGTTCTATGACCCTATACAAATTGCATGTCCAATTGGATACACCCAACTGGCAAGGAATGACTTACTTATAAGTCCCTAGTGTATGGTACCCAGGGCAGTTAAGGGAGAGTGTTCTCTCAGGGCTACAGCACTGTTTGTGCCACCCCATGAGTGGCAGAGTACTAAATGGCCCCCAGCATCACACTGCAGACTGGAAGTACAGTGTTTTCAGTGCCAGTTCGACTTTGCCATTCACTCCAATATCAAACCCACCCTATCTCCTAACGCTATATGTAAGTATCCCCCAAAGAAGGCCTATAAAGCCCATGGCTGGGAGCTGTATTTTGTTAAGTGAGACATATTTTTGATATGTCTTAACAGCAATGCTTCCAAATTGTCATTTTTCTGTGGATAAAGTTAGTAGGCCCTTTGGCTAACCCAGAGCACCTGGTTGGCACCCCAAACCGGCTAACTCCTAAATAGGACTACCAGATTGGGTCATGTAAGGTATCAAATTATTCATGGCATTCAACATGCCTGATGCCCAAGTCAAATGTAATACTACTATTAAAGGTAAGCGACTTTAAGGAAGGTGCCACTCTGTGCTCCAGCTAGCCCAGCAGCCTCACAAAGGCCCTGGCACACATGCAGCTTTGTGACCACCTGGGGAGAGATGCGAATGACTCCCCATCACAGAAACAAAGGCAGTTGCTGCAGAGAGAGGTGTTACTTCCTCCTCCAGGACAGCCACTCAGGGTGTAAGCCCAAAAGGTTAGCCTCAATGGTGAAGCCACCTTTGCGAGGGAAGTAGTACCAACACCCCTCAGCAAGCTGTCTTTTACTCCTGCAGACAAAGTGGAGGCAGAGTCAAGCAGAGAAACCTCATAGGAGGAAGACCAACACAAAGACAGGCTGCATGCTTGGAAGGTCTGCACCTGCTGCACACTGGGCCAACAAATTTTGGTCTGTATCTAGGGCCCCTGGCACGGAGAAAAGGTGATACCCTACATCCAACAACAGCAATGACTCCAAGGATCAGTCGGCTGACCTCTTGGAACCAGCTCCAGAGACACAAGTGCTGTAGTTGCCCTACCATCCAAGTTAGTAGCCACTCCAGAGGTTTTGTAGCTACCACTCACCAGTCACCCAAGAGGACAAATCTGAAATAGCCAAAGGTTGCACCTGTGTCTGCCTGACCTGGGAGAGCTTTTCAAGTCCAGATTTATCGCACCCAAGGGACACCACCTAAGGATTTCTCCTCAACTGCAGTGCAGACTGGCCAGTAGCCCAGAATCAGCTGGCCTGCTACTACAACATAGAGGACTCTGAGGGACCCCAATCTCTGAGGCCAAGTTCTCCCCACTTCACCCGTGGACCGGGGAGCATGCACAAAGACACTCCTGTCAACTGCCTCACAACCGGAGCATCTTTTGCCTGTATCCCACAGCATCGGGACCACTGCATTCTTGTCTATGGAGGTTGTCCTGTAAAGTTTGAATTTTGCTTCAAAAACACCCTGGTGGCCAGGTAACTGTCCAAAGTGTACACTCTGCCCCCTAGACCTCTGTCCTCTCGGAATTGGTAGCCCAACCAGGGACAGAGTAGCTGAACTAGCTGTTTCAAACTTTTCAAAAGTTTCCAAAGTTTTTGTTGGCCAATGCCTGTTTGCGGTTGCATTTAAAAGAGTTAATATCTTCAAAAATCTGTATCTCCAGAATCCTCTGGTGGATTTTGTTCATCAAGGACTTGAAAAATCCAATAAAATATTCTCTATTCTTTGATATGTTGTTTTCTAGTTCCATTGTTTGTTGCAGTGAAATGCTTTACACATTGTTCCTTTGCTAAACCTTACTGTTCACAGCCACAGCTACCCGGGTTGAGCTTAAGGTTAAGTAAACATACCTGACTGGACCCAAGACGGTATTTGTGAGTGTACTGCATGGCAAGGCTCCACAGCGATATCATATAGTACACCCAAATCCCCACAATTCCCTTTATGGTATTATCACTCTCACCATTCCTTCAGCTGGTTATCACTTCTTTAGCACCTACCCACGTAACCAAGCATTCAGACACCATTACAAACTTTGCTTACAATCCACACATTACTGTAAGGAAATGCTTCTTTTTGCATGTTCACCCCCACATTTTTGGACTGATGCTGCTGTTTTTTTTAACTCTGGGAGCACACTGAGGCCTGCTAACCAGACCTTAGTGCCAGTGTTTTAACCCCATATAAACTGCATGTCGAACTGAATACATGCAATTGACAAGGCTGGCTTACTTATAGGTCTCTAGTATATGGAACCCAGGATACCCAGCGCATGTAAGGCATAGGCCCTCATTATGAACATGGCTGCAATCACCGCTCTGCCGGCAGTGGGGGTAACTACCGCCAACAGGCTAGCTGTCCAGACCACCAAATAAAGAAGCACATGAGAAACAGCCAGCGGGCTATCCACACACCGCCAGCATTGGAGTGCCGACAATGACGGAAGAGGATGCTCACAGGCCGACGGAAAGACCCCACTCGCCCAACAAATAATGAAGCACAAGACCGCCGTCTGTTCTGGGGTGGGAACCACCAAAAAGGAAACAATCACGGAGGCACACACAACACACCGAAGCAGACATGGAGAGAGAGTTGCAAATAATGCCAGTCCTGCTCCTTGCAATATATCTCCACGATTGTGACTGCTGACGAAGACGACAACGGTAAGTACCGCAACCTAGTAAACAAGGGAAGAAAGGGCACAGTTACACACCCACCCACCCTGCAATGCACTCCCAACCCCTCCCACCATCACAATCCACACACACTAGAACAAGAGGTACTTACCCGACAGAAGGCAAATAAAACCTGCCCAAAGTTCACACATGCGCACACCACACTCCCACAATGAAATGACGAACCATGTCTCCATAGTGTGCCAACAGCACCACTGGGCACACAAACTTTATTACAAAATAAATAAAGGAATGTCCAAATAAGGCCATTGGCCAGTCCATGAGAAACAGGCTGAAGGGCCCAAATGGCCCGAACTTGACTCCCACATGTGCACAGGGCACTCCACCGTAAAGGGACATCAATGAGGCAGCCAGGCACCTCAGAGAACAGGGGGTGGTGGGGTGGTGACTTATATCTAGGAGGAGGGGCTTGGGCTTACGTTTGGAAGTTGGAGGGGGTTTGGGGTTGCTCTTGGAAGGTGGGGGAGCGGGCTTGGACCGGGGGGTGGCAGATGGACCTGGGGCAGCACGGGGCTTGTTCCTCTCTGGGGAAGGTGCACGAGAATGGGAAGGGCAGACTGGGTTTAACTTAGACGAGGAAGGAGTGGACAGGGCAAAGAGATGGGCACGTTTAGGGACAAGATGGGGTGGGCCAGTGGGTTCGAAAAGGTCAACACAGGACAGGAAAAAAAAATTAGGGGCAGTTGGGGTGGACATGGAGGAAGGTGTGAGAGTGGAGGTATAGGGAGCGCTTGTAACTGGTGTAGGTGTGCTGGACGTGGATGCAGGTGCCTGTACAGTATGCTGAGGTGTGGTGGATGTATGTTGAGTGGGTGTCTGGGAACGTTTGAGTGTCTTGGGAGGAGGGGGTGTACACTGTGGGACAAGACAGGCTGGAAATGGATGTTGTCTGGGTGTCTGCAGGTCTGGTGAGTGTGCTGCATGTGTCAGTCAATGTCGTTGTGGTGAGTGCAGGTGTTTTGTCTCGAGTGGATGACTGGATGTCTGATGTTGTGGTGACTGCAAGAATGGGGCCAGCAGCAGTGACTGAGGGTGTAGTGCTTGTGGGTGTGCATGTTGAGGTGACAGACAGGTAGGCCGGAGAGGTGGACACACTGAGGGAAGTGGATGTTGTGTGTGCCTTTGTATGTTGGCTGTGTGTATGCCTGTGTGGGAAGTGTGGTGCTTGTGTTTCTCTGTGTGCTTCTTGTGTGTTGAGGTGTGTGCATGGCTGTCTGAACGTGTGCTTGGGATGAGTGAAGGGAGTGGGGTGCTGGAAGGGGTAGAGGTGGTTGGAGGGGGGACGGAAAGACCAGCGACACTGGCTGCAGTCAAAGAGGAGGGCAGAGCCTGAAAAGATCTCTGTTGGCCAGATATGGCACAGTGAATGCCTTCCAGGTATGAATTGCATTGCTGCATCTGTGATGCTATCCCCTGGATGGCATTCACAATGATTGTCTGCTCTACAGAAATGGTCCTCAGGAGGTCAATAGCCTCCTCTATGAGAGCAGCAGGGCTGACAGGGGGAGGGGATGAGGTGCCTGGGTCGAAGGAGACGCCCAACCTTCTGGGTGAGCGGGCACGGGCAACTGCGTGGGGAGCACCTAGGAGGGTGTAATGGTATGGAGGGTGGTGGAGGATAATACAGAATGGGTGGGCCCACTAGGGTCTGCCACCACCAGGGAGCTCCCATCAGAGGAGGTATTGAGTCACTGTAGGAAGTTGGCTCTGTATGTACTATTTCAAAGTAAGAAATAGTGTGCACAGAGTCCAAGGGTTCCCCTTAGAGGTAAGATGGTGGCAAAAGCAGAAAATTCCAATGCTCTATTTTGTGGTAGTGTGGTCGAGCAGTAGGCTTCTCAGAGGGTAGTGTTAAGCATTTGTTGTACACACACAGGCAATAAATGAGGAACACACTCTAAGACTTACTCCAGGCCTATAGGTTTTTATATTGAAAAATATATTTTCTTAGTTTATTTTAAGAATCACAGGTTCAAGATTTACATCAAACACTTTAAATGTAAGGTACTTCACTTAGATACTTTAGGAACTTTGAATGAACACAATATCATGTACAGTCTTTGTAAAAATGGCAAAAGCTATTTCAAAAGTGAACACAGTGCAAAAATCAACAGTTCCTGGGGAGGTAAGTAAAGGTTAGTTTTGAAGGTAAGTAAAACACTTACAAGTCTCAAAGTTGGGGCATAGGCTGCCCACCGTTGGGGGTTCAAGGCAACCCCAAAGTTACCACACCAGCAGCTCAGGGCCGGTCAGGTGCAGAGGTCAAAGAGGTGCCCAAAACACATAGGCTTCTATGGAGAACAGGGGTGCCACCGGGGGGGTCACAAGGAGGCACAGAAAGTACACCCTCATCTGCACAGGGGCGGCTGGGTGCAGTGTGCAAACAGGCGTCGGGTTTTGTATCGTAAGTAATGGAGGGACCCGGGGGTCACTTCAACGATGCAGGCAGGCACAGGGGGGGGGCTCCTTGGGGCAGCCACCACCTGGGCTAGGCAGAGGGTCGCCTGGGGGTCACTCTTGCACTGGAGTTCGGTTCCTTCAGGTCCTGGGGGCTGCGGGTGCAGTGTTGGTTCCAGGCGTCGGGTCCCTCGTTACAGGCAGTTGCGGTCAGGGGCGGAGCCTCTGGATTCTCTCCGCAGGCGTCGCTGTGTGGGCTCAGGGGGGTCGTCTCTGGTTACTCACGGGCTCGCAGTCACCGTGGAGTCCTCCCTGAGGTGTTGGTTTTCTGCCGGTCAAGCAGGGTGCGTCTGGTGCAGAGTGGGAAGTCTCACGCTTCTGGCGGGAAACGTGAAGTCTTTAAAGTTGCTTCTTTGTTGCAAAGAAGTTGCAGGTTTTTGAACAGCGCCGCTGTTCACTGGAGTTTCTTGGTCCTGTAGTCCAAGGCAGTCCTCTGAGGCTTCAGAGGTCGCTGGTCCCTGTCGGATGCGTCGCTGGAGCAGGCTTTCGAAGTTGGAGACAGGCCGGTAGGGCTGGGGCCAAAGCAGTTGTCGTCTTCCTCCTTCTCTGCAGGCTTGTAGGTCAGCAGTCCTTCTTGTTTCTTCAGGTTGCAGGAATCTAGTTTCCTAGGTTCTGGAGAGCCCCTAAATACTGAATTTAGTGGTGCGTTTAGGTCTGGGAGGGCATTAGCCAATGGCTACTGTCCTTAAGGGTGGCTACACCCTCTGTGTGCCTCCTCCCTGAGGGGAGTGGGGCACTTCCCTATTCCTATTGGGGGAATCCTCCAAAATCAAGATGGAGGATTTCTAAAGGCAGGGGTCACCTCAGCTCAGGACACCTTAGGGGCTGTCCTGACTGGTGGGTGACTCCTCCTTGTTTTTCTCATTATCTCCCCTGGACTTGCCGCCAAAAGTGGGGGGCTGTGTCCAGGGGGTGGGCATTTCCACTAGCTGGAGTGCCCTGGGGCATTGTAACACGAAGCTTCAGCCTTTGAGGCTCACTGCTAGGTGTTACAGTTCCTGCAGGGGGGAGGTGTTAAGCATCTCCACCCAGTGCAGGCTTTGTTTCTGGACTCAGAGAGCACAAAGGCTCTCACCCCAGGGGGATCAGAAACTCGTCTCTCAGCAGCAGCCTGGCACAGACCAGTCAGCCCTGCACCGAAGCATTGGGTAAAGTACAGGGGGCATCTCTAAGATGCCCTCTGTGTGCATTGTTTAATAAATCCAACACTGGCATCAGTGTGGGTTTATTATTCTGAGAAGTTTGATACCAAACTTCCCAGTATTCAATGTAGCCATTATGGAGCTGTGGAGTTCGTTTTTGACAACCTCCCAGACCACATACTTAATATGGCCACACTGTACTTACAATGTCTAAGAATGGACTTAGGCACTGTAGGGGCATATTGCTCATGCAGCTATGCCCTCACCTATGGTATAGTGCACCCTGCCTTAGGGCTGTAATGCCTGCTAGAGGGGTGACTTAACTATGCCACAGGCAGTATTTTGTGTGCATGGCACCCTGAGGGGGATGCCATGTCGACTCTGCCTTTTTCTCCCCACCAACACACACAATCTGCAATGGCAGTGTGCATGGGTTAGGTGAGGGGTCCCTTAGGGTGGCACAACATATGCTGCAGCCCTGAGGGACCTTCCATAGTCACAGGGCCCTTGGTACCACTGGTACCTTTTACAAGGGACTTATCTGTGTGCCAGGGGTGTGCCAATTGTGGAACCAATGGTACATTTTAGGTGAAAGAACATTAGTGCTGGGGCCTGGTTAGCAGGGTCCCAGCACACTTCTCAGTCAAGTCAGCATCAGTATCAGGCAAAAAGTGGGTGGTAACTGCAACAGGGAGCCATTTCCTTACAGTCACTACCTCCAGTGGTAGTTGTCTCCCCCAAGATACTACCTTTGCCCTCCAACCCACTGGTCGCCTTGGCCTCCGCAGACTCTGCCTCCTTGGAACGGTGGGCCGCTGCATCCCCACTCGCCAGTGCCACTGCTCCCTCACCAGATGATGCTGATGTACACAAAGAACACAAGAGCACAGGGGCGGGGAGACAAAACATGAGAGAAATCTGTAAATACCTGAATGGATGTACATACTTGCTGCACACACACTCCCATCCAGCTTACACACCTACACGCAGCACCTACAACTATAGTCATGACTATGTCCCTGACTTGTGGCCACTACCCCAGCATAAAACTCATTTCCCACATGACACACGGACCTGATGAACTGTCAGATCTGCCCCTAACCATTTCCGTGCCCATGGGGGGCAGGACTGCTGCTGGAAGACACCTGTCAGAGTGCCTGGCACTAGACAGCATACATGCCACAGCACCCAAACACATCCATCAAAGTGGTATGAAACAGTGTTGGTACTCACCCCCTTGTGGCTGCTGTGCTGCCTTCAAGCACCCATCCAAATCCAGATATGCTACCGCCAGAATGTGGCTCATTAGGGGGGTCAGGGTCCGACGGGCACCCCTTCCTTGTTACGAGGCCTTCCCCAGCTGGGCCTCGCAGGTCTTCCTAACCCAGCACCACAGGTCCTCCCACTGCTTCCTGCAGTGGGTGCTCTGCCGGTTGTAGACCCCCAGGGTCCGCACCTCCCTGGCGATGGCCTGCCAGAGTCCCCTCTTCTGATGGGCGCTGAGCTGTATGGGACACACAGAGAAGAAAAACAGACATCAGGATATGCCCATTTGATACTGCTGACATATCGTCCCCTATGGGATGGACACTTCACAGGATCATTTTACACTCACAGTACTTGCCACACAATCTACACCTGTGCAGTTACAAATCAAGCACACATGCATTGAGGCATCCGCCACCATCACACACATCCATGCAAGGCAACCGGCAATTCACCTGCTGCTCTGGTCGCCCATATAACTTGGCATACAGGAATAGGACCCCGTCCACCAGCTTCTCCAGTTCCTCTGTGGTAAAGGCCGGGGCCCTTTCCCCTGTGACACGTGCCATTGCAGTAACCAGACTCAGTGAAGTTCTTTCATGCACGGGATCCGGGAGTCAAGTGAAATTGGGATGACGATATGGCATATGCTCCGCGGCAGTGTGCACCGTCACCGCCGGTGGCGATCATAAAAGGCCTACGTTCCCCATTGACAACCATGTAAACCAATTAATGGGTACACAGCGGGGAACAACGCCTTCCGCCATGATAACTACTGCCAGCGGAATGATGTCACTTCCACTCCTTCATATCTGGATGGCAGGAGGCTGCCATTTTGCTAGCACCACGTAAATATTTCCTGGTCATGGGCCCCATTCAGGGCCTTCAGGTCCCAGTCCTTTCTCGCCTGCCCACATGAGTGACTGTTCCTCACATCAGTCCAGAGGTATCAGTGCATACATGTCCCAAAAGTTGTACATCATACATCGCTTGTGTGTGCCACCAACGTATTGTACATAAGTTATTCATACACAACATGTTTTGCATGTGTATGTGTGTCCCTCATATGTGTTCTTTCCTCTCCATAGGTACAGAGCCATGTGGCGAGGGAGGGCCCCATCTGTGTACAGACCTCTTGTTGATTTGGAAACCATGGTGGAACGTCACATCATTGTTACCTAAGACTCAATCGTACAACATTCCATGACCTATGTGCTTTAGTGGATCCTGTACTGAGTGTCAGAGCCCCCAGATCCTCGGGGTTTGCGCACGTTCCCAACACGTCCACCACTGAACAGCTCCAAGACTCTGATAGATAAATCACAGAGGCTAAGAGAGTTCAAGAGGGGAAGAGGGGATTAGGAAGGGAAACAGCTGGGAAGGAGACCTGTAGTAAGAAAAAAGGTTAGAACACACAATATGAAAATTATATCTCCTGAAATCAATACTAGACTATAATTCTAAGCATAGTAATTCTGAAAACATTAACAATCTAAGAATTACGTTTAAAATGACTAAGTTTCAAGATGGCCGGATACCTGTAAGGGAATCAAGATGGATTAAATGAAAACTTTCTTATTCAAGTACTTTCCTTTACATGAGAATCAGAAAAAACATTCTGACTAAATTTTAAACCAGTCATATAAATCCTTTTTTGAGAATGCATACTAGGGCCATACAATATTGCATCTAGAAACTCTGATCTTCTGTGTACTCTTAAAACGTTTCAACACAAACTGCACATATTGTATATATATATATATATATATATATATATATATATATATGTATATAGTAAACACCATAACAGGATTGTGCACCATGAATAACACAATATGGATTCAGGAAAAACAAATCACATAACTTGTCAACTCGAATATTACATGATAAATATCTTAGAATAGTGGCATACAATAAACAACATGAATTAAACTCGAGGAGAGAATCGTGCGTCTTGCCGATTCGAGTGTCACCATGTAAAAAGCCAAGAAATGGTAGTACGCAATGAATATCAAAGTCAAATCATCATTAAACGAATTGTGCGTCTTGACGATTCGTAAACCACGATGTAGATGCCAAGAAATAACAGCTCACAATGAATAACAAGATCAAAGTACAATGAAACGAATTGCGCGTCTTTTGCCGATTCTTAAGCCACCATGTAAATGTCAAGAAATGGTAGCGCGCAATGAACAACAAGGTTAAAGCACCATGAAACGAATCGTGCGTCTTGCCGATTCTTAAGCCACCATGCAAATGTCAAGAAATGGTAGTGCGCAATGAACAACAAGGTTAAAGCACCATGAAACGAATCGCGCATCTTGCCGATTCGTAAGCCACCATACAAATGTCAAGAAATGGTAGCGCGCAAAGTAATCTGTTAATCATTAAAGAATTAAGCCAAGTATATGAAAGTTCTCGATAACGGCGTCGGGAGGCCAGCCCAACCACCGTCTTACCGCCCAGAACAAGGATCACCAATGAAGAATGAAGGGCAGAGGCCTGGAAGATCAAATAGGCCACCGGGACAGGAGCTGACCTCTGAATAGTGAGCACTTGGAGCTGGGCTGGCTCCCTTTTATAGAGTCTTGGCCCAGCCCACAACCACACCCTGGCATGCTGCAGGGAAAGTCTCTGGAAGGCCCTGGAAAGGGACCACACCCTAACATACTCTGAAAGCCTGCAGTAATACATTGCAAATTAACAGTATTTGTAAACACATCAGAAATAAGTCTTCAGGATTAAACTCTGCAATGCAAAAGGTTAAACAACAACATATCAGCACAATGCATAAATTACGTTGTTTTGAGAGTGCTGGGTTTTTGCATTCTAGTCGCCAATAGAGCGCGCACTGCCCTGGTGTTGACACTGAGACCATCTAATCGGAATCAGCATGCCATCCCTACTGAAGTGCAAGTGCTCTCTGTACTCCATTTCTTGGCTACGGGCTCATTTCAGGTGAAAGTGGGCATGGGTGCAGGTTTCTCACAGCCAATGTTTAGCCTCGTCCTGTCCAAATTCCTGGATGCATTTGTACAACACCTGCAGACATATGTCAAGTTTCCCCAAAGGGCTGAAATCCCTGCCATCAAGTTTGAATTCTATGCCTTTGCTAACATTCCCCATGTGATAGGTGCCATCGATGGCACTCACATAGCTCTCATGCCCCCAAGAGTGAATGAACAGGTGTACAGGAACAGGAAGAACTTCCACTCAATGAATATACAATTGGTGTGTACTACTGACCAGTACATTTCACATGTAAATGTCATGTTTCCAGGATCAGTCCATGATGTTATGTCCTGAGGAACAGCAGTGTGCCACACATGATGGAACAACTACAAGGGGACAGAGGTTGGCTCATAGGTGAGTGTGTATGACACTGGATCAGTACATAGCTGACAGCCAGGCTATCTGCAAGTAAGGGCAGTTTTTTACAGTCCTGTTTCAACCACTTTTGCAGGTGATTTTGGCTACCCCAACTTGCAATGGCTCCTGACACCTGTGAGAAATTCTAGGACAGATGCAGAGAGGAATTATAATGAGGCCCATTGATGTATTAGGAGGGTGACTGAGTGCACAATAGGTCTCCTGAAGGCTAGATTCCGTTGCCTCCATCTCTCTGGGGGATCTCTGTACTATGGCCCTGACAAGGTGTGTAGAATAGTGGTGGCCTGCTGCATGCTGCACAATATTGGCTGCAAGGAGAGCTATCCCCCTACCAGAGGAGGAGGGTGCTGTACATCCAGAACTGCTACCTCTGAGAGGGGATGAGAGTGATGGTGAAGATGAAGAGGGGAAGATGTCCACTGCAGGAAGCATCTGATCCAACTATACTTCCAGTGACTATGAGGTACTGTTCACTGATGATGTTGTCTGCACTGCATAATGTTTGACTGACTCATTTGTTTGGGGATGTGCTGTCTGTAGTCATTGTAACTGTTACATGAAGAATAAGGTGGCATGTGCCATGGAAACAAACATGGTGTACATTTTGGTTTACTCCAGACGATGTTGTGCGTGGGATACCATTCCTGCAATTAAGGTATGAATATGGAATTGATTGGCAAATGCATTCACACTTACAATTGAATATTCATAGTGACAGGGGACATACAAATTGGTCTAAATGTGTTTTGTTAGGTGTGACAATTGCATTTGTGCACTGTACAGTGATAGGGAGTTGGCTCACGGTAGATGTCCATACTAGGTACATGGGCTCAGCGATTGGTGGCAGTGGGTATTGGTCCATATGTCCCTTGCAAGTTGTTAAGTTGCTATTGGCGGGTGAGGATGGTAGAACAGTGGCACACTTGGGAGACAGTTCAGGTCAACGTCACTTTTTAGTGGGGGCCTTGGTCTTGGCAGATGTTCCAGTGCCATATCTGGATCTGAGGGCCTGTTTGAGTGTCAGGTGCTGGGCTGCACGGGTAAGGGTGCTGGTCTCTTGTATGTCCTCTGCCAGTGCCACCAGTCCGGTTGCTGCTGCTGCTGTAGAGGGCAGGTCTGTGTCCTGTGCAGTGGTAGGGGCTTCCAGGTTTGTGGGGGTTTCAGGCTGGGTTGGGTTGGGTAGTGGTGCTGCAGCACCCCTGCAATAGTGGCCATGGTGGCATTTAGTTGTTTCCACTGCTCCATTGTCTCTTGATGTTGGGCTGTCTGCAGCCTTTGACTCTGCTCCAGGGTTGCCAGGATCTGGCCCATCCTGTCTTGTGTATGGTGGTATGCTCCCAGGACCTCAGAGATCACCTCCTGGGCTGCAGCATCCATCCTTTGGTCTCCCCCCGGGCCACTGATGCCCTCCCACTGGGCCTAGCCCCCTGTGCCTGTGTCCCCTGCACAGGTCTGGCAGTCTCACTTGCACTGGGGCCATCATCATCCTGCCTGTTAGTTGGTGGTGTCTCTGGCCTCTGTACTTGGGGTCCACCAGTCTGTGGCCTGGAGACACTGGTGTGGGGTCATTTGGCCAGAGCTGATGTTGGTGGGTGGATGATAGGGGTGTCAGTGGTATCCTGGCCAGCCAGGATAATCCTCACTGTCCGTACATCCCTCTCCACTGTCCTGAGTGGGGCCTCTGTCTCCATGTGGGGTGCTGGCATTCCTTAGCCTTTCCATCAGGGTGGCATGCGTGGTGGTGCCTGTGCGGGGGAATGGACATGTATGTTACATGTACTAATTCGAATAAGGATGCACAGCTCTGCCCTATTTTGTGCTGTTTATTCCCCTGTTGGGCCATGCAGGGACCTATTGTGGGGTTGTCCTTACATTTTGCATGGGATGTGGAGGTGCATTGTGGGTGCAGTAGTGCTACTGTGATTCCTTGCAGAGGTAGGTGGCTGTACACAGTGGGAGGGATGTGGGCCTGTTAGTGGGTTTGTGGACATGCAGGGTGACTGGATGTAGCGATTGTGGCCTGGGTGGGGTAATGGTCCTGGTGGTAGTTAGAGGGGTGGGGTGGTACATGCATTACAGGTGTGGTGGATATGAAGTAATTGTAGATGACTTACTCAAGTCCAGTCCTCCAGTGAGTCCAGTGAGGCCCTCAGGGTGCAGAATAGCCAGTACCTTCTCTTCCCAGTCGGTGTAGTCGGGGGTGTAGGTGGTGTCCTCCTCCAGTCTTCTGTACAGCACTGTTGTGCCTGGATGCCATTGACCTCACCTTCCCGCGCAGGTCGTTTCATGTCTTGCGGATGTCGTCCCTTGTGCGTGGATGGTTTCCCACTGTGTTGACCTTGTTTACTATAGTCTGCCATAACTCCATCTTCCTGGCAATGGGTGTGCGCTGGACCTGTGCCCCAAAGATTTGTGGCTCGACCTTCAATATTTCATCCACCATTGTTCTTAGCTCCCTATCTGTGAAGCGGGGGTGCTTAGGGGGTGCCATGGTGTTTGTTGTGGGTGGTGTGTTGTAGGATTTTTGGTGAGGGTGCTGTGTGTGGTTAGGTGTGTGACTGGTGTGATGTTGCGTTTAGCTTCTGCGTGTTGTGTTGTCAATCTCATTTGTCCTATTGGCATTGCAAAGGATTGTTGGGGTGTGTATATGAGTGTTTTATAGTGTTGTGGATTTATATCAGGTGTGTGGCTTTCAGACTTGCCAATGTGTGCATTTCTTGCTGTTGGGTCTAATTGCTGGTCTGTACCGCCAATGGTCGTTCGACATCCACTAACCGCCACGGTGATTTGTGCATCATTATTTGGAGGGCGGAGGATTTGTATGCTTGGCGGTGGCGGGGTGGGGTGCGCAGCCTTTCTGCCATCAAGGGCCCTGGCGGTGGCTGGAAATGAGGAATGTTTGGAGGTTTCTGTTTCTAGCATCGTTATATGGCGGTGTGCTGTTCACCGCCAATGGCGGTCTTCTATTCACCGTCACCACGGCGGTCGGCGGTGTTTCTTGCCATGTTCATAATGACCACCATAGTGTCCACTAAGGGCTGCAGCATTGGTTGTGTCATCCTTTGTGTGACAAGGTACAAAATTGCTCCTGCCTTCCATTGCAGACTGGAAGGACAGTGCTTTCACTGCCAGTTCCACCATTTAAACCAATGGCAAAGCCACCCTATTCTTTAACAATAGATGTGAGTCTCCACTAAGGAAGCCCTTTACAGTCCTTTGGCAGGGAGCTTTATTTTGTTAAGTAAGACGTGTTTTATGATATGTCTTAGCAGCAACACTTCCAAATTCTCATTTTGCTGTTGGTAGCCCCATTGGCTAATAGAGAGTTATCCAGTGGCATCCCAACCCAGCTATCTTTTGACTGGGAAAACCAGCCTGGGTCATGTAAGGTATCAAATTAATTGTGACATTAAATGCGACATGATGCCTAGGTTGTAAATAATGTCTCTATTAAAGGTAGGCAACATTTAGAAAGTTGCCACTCTGTGACCTGCTCCTCCAGTAGCCTCACAAAGGCTCAAAATCACAGACAGCTTTCTGAACTCCTGGTGAGACTTGTGAACAACTGTCAGGCTCAGGAAAAAAGGCAGTGCTGCAGCAGCGAGGTGTCACCTCCTCTTGTAGGATGGTCACTCAGGGGTGGGGAGGTAGCCCAGAGGTGTGCACCAGAGGGGAAGCCTCCTTTGATGGGCTGCCTGGCTCAACACCCCTGAAAAGGATGCCTTTTGTTCCTCTAGGCAGCATGGAAACCATGCCAGAGAGGGGAAACTTGCCCCCAAAGTGGTTTTACCGTGGGCATGGTGCCCTCAGGTAGCCACACCTCTAGGGTGGGCTACCTCGCTGCTTATGACTGAGGAAGGGATATACCATCTCGAAGGAGGCAAGAATGTGGCATTCTGGGATAGCCAGATGCCACACATCACAGGTACTTCATCACTTGGTAGTAGAGGACCCAGTAGTCCACTGGGTAATGACCTTGTGGTCCCTTCAGGGCACTTTCCTGGGATAAATATGGCACTCCTGGAACACTGACCCTCAGCACTCACTGGACTTGGAAGAAGGTTGAGGAGTAGACCATTTGGCTCCCATTGGAAGCATACAAAGATAGCTGTGACACCAGAGCAACTGCACCTGCTGCATTTTGGGCTAGCAGAGTTTGGACCCTGTTCTGCGTGCCTGGCTTGGTGAAATGCTGATGCCCGGCCCCAGTCGCAAGCAGAGATTCCAAGGATCTGTTGGCTGACCTCACAGAAAGGCACTGTGGACTTTACAACTGAAATAGCCCAAGTTGCATCTCTGGTAGCCACTGTAGAGGTCTTGCTGCTACAGGATGCCTGGCACCCCAAATTTGGAGATAGCCAAAAGCTGCACTCAGGTCTGATGGACCCATTGGTGTTTGTTATGACCGGATTCATCTACCAAGAGCGACACCAGCCTACCCCACAGATTTGCACCGGGACCACTGTGTTGCAAAACCACAAAGACTGCATTGGCAACCCTTGGGATCCTGCAAAAAGGACATTGTGGGACCTCGAGATGCATGGACAGAGTCTCCCCCACTTTTCTGTGGAGTGAGGACTTGACCGTATTTCACCCCCATCGACCGCACAGCATCAGGAGCATCCCTGAGCATCTTTGAGCCTGCATCCCTGAGCATCAGGACACTCCATTGTCGTCTATGGAGGTCTTCCTGTAGAGTGTGGATCTTGTCCTAAAAATGCTCTGGTGGCCAGGTAACTGTCCTAAGAATCCTTTCTGGGCCCCTAGACATCTATCCTGCTGGACTTTGTCATCCAACTTGGGCTGGAGTTGTCGAACTAACTTTTCAAAAGTTTCCTAACTTTTTGTTGGACAATGCTTGTTTCGGATTGATATAAAACATATTTATTATTTCTAAAATCTGTATCTCTGGAACCCTGCAGTGGATTTCGATGATTAAGGTCACTTAACAAATGATACAAATCTGCATTATTTTTATAAATTGGTATCTCGTTTCTTCGGCATAGTGTGACTTTCTCATTCTATTGTTTGTTGCTCTTAAATGCTTTATACATTGTTCCTTTGCTAAGCCTTACTGATTGACGCCACAGCAACCCAGAGTTGAGCTAAAGCTAAGTAAACATATCTGACTGGACCCAAGATGGTATTTGCGAGTGTAATGTTCGGCAAGGCGAATCCTCACATTGGTAGCAATAGTGGGATCCAGAACTTGTGTTTAGCTGTACCAGACAACTTATTAGTTAGTAACTGAACAAAATAGTTTTTGCCAAGTCGAGAAATAAAGGTTTGGCAATGTTCTGACATTTAAAAGGCGCCTGCTTCCAAGAAGAAAAAGTCTAAGGAGTTGCAAAAAGTTTTTCTTGCTACTACCAAAAGTCTTTAAGTATGGAGGGCAAAGAAATCAGTCTTGCCTACATTGAAAATAAATGAGTTGAGGGCTTTGTGCAAAGATAAAAAATCCTTCCAGGAGTCTCAGCTAAGCAGAATGACCTGGAAAATGCCCTCAAAGCCTGGGAAAAGGCAAGGGAAGCAAATACTTTTCTGGGGGATTATATTGTCCCTGAGTGTGGGTATGAAGATGAAGATGAAGATGAAGATGTGGATCCATTCACAGAAGGGGACCAGGAGAGTGTAGGCCCCACAAGTTTTTCAAAGCATGACTGTGAACGGGCGAGCCCGAACACAATCTTCGCACCAGCCAGAATAGACGTGTCAGACCTATCTGACACGTCATTTCCGCGTTCCCACGTTGCCGTGGGAACGCCCTCGGAGGACGGCTGGAGTCCTAGTGTTGCCGCGGCAACCCAGGAGGGTTTCCGGGCCACGGCAACGACGTGGCGGGAAGTTCCCGATTTAAAGGGACTGACGAACGACCAGGAGGAGAAGGAACAAGACGGGAGGAGGAAGGACGACGAGGGAGAGATCCGACCATCGCGGAGTACAGAGAAGACGGAGAGGATTATCCAGGACTCTACGCCGAAGGAACACCCCAGCTCCAGCCACGACCCAGGAGGGTCGTGGCTTGCTAAGGTACGGTCCTTGTGGGACACAAAAGGGAATATTACTGCTAAGAGGGCACTGGGGAAGGGGACAAAGACAGAGTGAGGGGAGGATTTGGACGGGAGTTTAAAGAGCACAAGAAAAACCACAAGAGTCACATAAAGTGCACTATAGAGAGTTTATTCACTTTGCCCTAACTCACAACCATCACCCCTCCCCCACGTCACCTCTTCCCCTTTAATTAAATAAACCATAAAAACATATTTAATACCCCACTTACCTTAGCGTTTTCCTTTTTCCCCACGGTATCACACCATTGGAGGCTGCCAACAGACAGGGAGAACACCCACCTGAAAGAAGAAGAGACAAGAAAAGTCAAGAAGAGGAATAGAAGACAACACCATAAGAACTGAAACCAGAGGAGAGGGAAAAGGGACAATTAGAGACAATCCCATAAAACTTAAATAAATCACTTACCTGACCATCATAATTACTCTCTGTGGGTTTTTATACCGTTCGTCCTGCCACAATGACCCTCTGGGAGTGAAAGGAGATTTACATCTGTTAGGAGGCCTAAGGACGAAGAGGTCCAGCTTAGCCTGTTGGAGCTACAGGAGAGGAAGCTGGCCCTAGAGGAAAAGAGACTGGTCTTGAAGGACAAAATGGTCAAACTGGGGATGAGACCCCAGGAAATTGGTGGAAGCAACAGAGCCACAGAGGTAACTGCTGAGGGTGCCTATGATCCAAAGTTTTTTAAAACCTTTATTTATCATTTTTGCAAAAGAACAGTACAATAAAACAAGAGGGGGAAGAAGAAAAGGATGAGGAGGGGATGAATGTAACATCAGCCCATTTAAACAAGGGGCCTTAATGATCGCAGTGGCCATGTATCTTCAATACAAAGGGCTAAAACACACAATGACATCACAATTGCATAGAGGAAGGCATGTCCATTACAACTATTCAAAGCCATACAGAGGAGCAGCAGGAAATAATCAAAAGTGTACATGAACCATTTCAGGAATTTATAACATATCAAGGGGTAAGGGTGATCATGTGTGGGTTGCAACTCTAAAGCAAACCCATTAAATATCTGTTCTGTCAGGTTCAGGTTGTTCTTACTGTTGCAACACGGTTGCCAGATGTTCTTAGGGCATGACGGAGGGAAGCACCAGTGAGACGTATATGTCACGAGTGGTGTTTAAAAAAGTGAGGCTCTTAAGCTCTCCGGCTACTTTTGGGTTGTGTCTGCTCCACCAGTGTAGATCGATTTCACTCTTCGCAAGAAGGATTGCCTTGGTAGTGAATCTACGAACTCCCATTGGGATATCACGTACATAGCCCAGCAGCGCAAGGAGAGGGTCAGGGTAAGAGGAAGTCCCACCATGGAAGAAAGCTGATAAAAAATGTCCACCTAGATCCCCCCAACAACAGCACAAGTCCAGGTGAGATGTGCAAAGTCAGCATCGTCAAGGCAACACTTCGGCAGGGTTGAGTTTAGCCAGGGAACTGGGGGTGGTGTATGTGCGTATGAAAAGTTTTAAATGAATCAATTAGTGCCTGTGGTTAGGGGAGACTAATTTGGTTTGTTGGCAATAGTAGTTCCAGATTTTGTCTGTTGTAACTTGGTGTAACCAGCACACTGTGGCCATTCATCCCAGTTCCACTGAAATGAATTAACTCACTGTGCGAAGGGTTACTCTAGTATTTATTTGTTAATTGTTGTTAGGTGAGGTATATTGTGGTTTGGGAGTGATGGGTGTTCTTTTTTTTAGTTTCTTCACCTTCATTTGCTGTTGTAATGGTCTTTCCAGTTTCTTTTCTCCCCCAGGTGGTACCGCTGTCGGAGTCCGTCCTACCTCGGTGGAACAGTAGAAGAACAAGGAATCAGGTAAGTATTCTCTGGGTTTTTAGGGAAAAAGGGGAAGTGCTCGTGAGGGAAAAAGAAAGGGTTCCACTGCGGTGATACCGGACTTCTTCGTTCTCCCCAGTGTTTATTTAAACCAGGTCCTGTGTTGTTGGGGTGTCCTTGCATGTACCTCAATTGGCCCTGGTCCTCAGTGTTTATTTAAACAAGGTCCAGTGTTGTTGGGGTGTTCTTGCATGCACCTCAGTTGGCCCACATCCTTTCCCCCCTCTTTTCCCCCACCCCTTCCCTCTTCTTTTCCTCCCCTAAGAGGGTCTGTACCTTGGACAGCCACAATCCTCCTGGAACATGGCTGGGAGTGCTTGTCTGTCGTTTCCCTTGGTTCCTTTCAACTCCTCCGTTCTCTCATGCTTCCAAACCTTGGTCATCTCACCAGCAATCCCAGGCTCTTCTCCCTTGTTCAGTCCCCTTGTTCCTTCTCTCACGTTCCTCATCCTTCCTCCTTCTCCTTCCTCACTTCTCCCGTCGTTGTTTTCCTAGCGTCTCTTTACCAGGAAGTTGTAGAGGTGATGAACTCCTCGCTGTTCCTGCGTCGTTCTCCCCGTCAGCTGCTTCCCGTTCACACTCAGTCTCCCATAAGCTCTGGATGCGGCCATCCCTGATAGGTAGGAGCCTAAGGTATGTGTGATAGTGTTCAGAAACGAGGTGCCAGCTATCTGACTCATTGAATATTCATGAGGTAGGTCATTTGCGACCCATTGGGAATCGCAAACAATGTGAAATACACTGTTGGTCATACGGTTTTGCAACTCGCAATTTGCGACTTGCAAATGAGTCGCAAATTGCGAGTCGCAAAACTTGGGCTCGTACATCTGGCCCTTAGCCCTAAAGAAGAGGAGGTCACACCTCACTCGTACAGGAAACCCTTTGTTCTGCCTTCCCCTGCTCAAACTGGATGTGCAGCAGGAGGGCAGAACAGTGTCTGGGGGTTCTGCAGCAGCGTGGGCTGCCCAGGAGTCCCAGGAAGGCTGTACAGGCAGATCTGGGGGATCCTCAAAGGAACCCCCAGAGTACATTGTATCATGCAACTAAAACTTGAATCGTTTTTTTTTGCACAATTCCGACATGTTTGATACCAAACATGGCTAGGATCGGAGAAACCATTATGTAGCTGGACTACTCGCGCTAACCAGTGTCTACTATTTGTCTTAAATGGCTTTCCCGCACTTACAAAGCCCATAGAATTGTCTGAGGTTTGTAGGGGTACTCTGCTCATGCAGGAGTACCCTCACACTTAAGGACATGCATCCTGCCCTTGAGATGAAGGCCCTACCAGAGGGGTGACTTACAGTGCTTAAGTGCAGTGACCGCAATGTAAGGCAAGCCTTACATCGAGGTGAAAGGTTGCATGCACCATTTCACACAGGCTACAATGGCAGGCCTGCAGACACAGTTTGCATGGGCTCCTATGAGTGGCACAATACATGCTGCAGCCCATGGGAGACCCCTGGTGAACCAGTGCCCTGGGTACCTAAGTACCACATACTAGGGACTTACATGGGTGCACCAGTATGCCAATTGTGGGGCCAGAAAGTTACCAAGCAACAAAATTTAGAGGAGAGAGCACAGCCACTGGGGTCCTGGTTAGCAGGATCCCAGTGAACTACAGTCTAAGCATACTGATGCCAGGCAAAAAGTGGTGCTAACTCTGCTAGAAAGATGGTACTTTCTAACAGACAGGAGGTGTATAGCTCGGTGTAATATCTTGTGAGCTCCGCAAGCACGGCCCCGTTATTTGTAATCCTAGTCCCATACTCAAGCAATAGCTCAGGGGTATAGTCACTGCCCCTGTGTTGGGGGAGTAGTTGTGCCAGCATATGGCACAGTTGTTCGTCCTCTCTTTACTTCCTGGCTCTAGCATATTTACTCATATGCATTACTTCTCGGTCCGCTAGTTCACACAGCTCATCTATTATGGATGTACGGCGCAAAAGTCCCAGTGCAGAAGGGGATTGTGCATCTGCCTCATCGATGTCCCGTATGGCCGCCTCCGCCAGTGTGAGGTCATTTTAGATGGTGTGGTGGATGCCAGCGAGTTTGGATATGTACAAGTCCCGGATATAGGCCGTGAAAGCCTCCAAGAGGTTGGCCTGTGTTTTTACCGATCCTACATTCAGCTCAAAGAAATTGACTCTGGATGTACGCAATTCCTCACAAAAAACTTTGTCATGGTGGGAATTGGGGGGGAGCACCAAACACTCTACATGCCTTCCCCCAATGAGATTCTCAGCACAGGCCAGACCGGGGCATGGACAGACAGGGTGCACGGGTGCAAGGCCATATCGCTTAGCCATGGGAAGGTTGTTAGTGATAATAGCCAGTAGCCTAGCTGAGACCAGGAGTTAGGCGGTGCTGAGAAGAACGTGTGTCTGGGTTCTGTGTCATGAAGATAGACCATGGATCTCGAAGAGAGCAATTGGTGCAGATGTCTAGAAGTATATGGAGTGACCGTGGATTGCCACAGGGCATAGCGGAGGTGGAATCTATTACAGGGTTGAGGTAGACATTAAGGTCGCCAACCCAAAATAACATGTTCAGCGCCAGCTCTCGACACTACAAGTAGGAGTCCCTGAAAAAAATTCTGGTGTGTCTACATTCGGGGCATATACACTGAGTGACAGAATGCTGTGTCCCGCAGGAGGCCTGTAACTGCTATGTACCTGCCATCTCTGTCTGTTTAACTGACCCTGGGGGTGAAGTCAATTGAGCGGTGTATTAGTAAGCAGACCCGCGAGAGTACATGCTGTATGCGGAAAAGTATCCATGTGGGCCCCAAGAGGATGCAAATGTGTGAGTCGTGTTGGGGCATAAGGAGTCTCTTATAAAAAGGCTATTTTTATGCCATGTTGGTTAAGGTATTGCAATACCTGTTTTCTCTTATGGTGGTTGTTGATGCCCCTCATGTTCCATGTCATGAATGGGATCTCCACCTGTGGGTCATTAGTATTCTGTGACGTGGCCATGGAGTGCTGGAGTGTAATAGCAGACATCTGACTGCCAATGTGGTAGGCCCTTCCATCTTTTTAGGGAAATATACATACAAAACGTAAGAGAATAAACACCCCACCCTCCTCTCACCACCCACACCAGGTCCAGAAATCCCCATTGAATTCCCATCAATCAAGAAAAGCCCCAACTTTGTAACACCCAGCAAAACTAAGTAGAAACTAGCACAGTGTTTATCACAGGTGGGAGAGCAATGCTACATCATCTGGTCCCCAGTCTGAAAAAGTGAGAAAATAAGGAAGAGAGTATAAGAATGTAGAAATCAAAGGCCAGTGAGACTTTTACCCAGGCATACACCAAAGAAGGTCACAGCTCATAGCTGCAAGTTCTGTCACCTCTACTGGGTTCTGGAGCCACGACAGCTGAAGGCAATCGGTCTGGTGGGAAAAGTTCTGAACTGTATGTGGCATGTAGATCTGGGGGGAATTGTTCCGGCATGTTTCGTTGAGGGGAGGAGCGGTCCTTGAAATACTGCTTACAGAAAGCAAGGGCATTCATTAGAGTGTCAAAGAACCGTGCCTTGCCGTTAACACCAACGCGCAGTAGGGCTGGGCATAGCATGCCATATCTGAGGCCCAGACGGTGGAGTGGCACTATAGCCTAGAGCCCTGGCATTGCAGCTGGCCCTGTTCATGAGCAAGCCGGAGCACTGTGTCTCGGTCTCTGAAATTTAACAAGCGCGCTATAATTGGGAGTGGTGGGGCCCGGGGAGGGGGATGCAGCTCCAGTGCGTTCAACCACAAAAGTAGTGGTAAAGTGTTAACTGTCAAGGAGTTCATTCAGGAGACGGTCCACTAATTGGTTCATTCTTCCCCTTGCCGTAGCTTCCGCTATGCCAACTAACCTCAGGTTATTGCTGTGTGATCTTGCTTTAAAGCTATTGTTTTTTATGGCAACTGTTTTGATGAGTCGTTCCAGTTTTTCTATTTGTTTTGGGATCTTGACTGCACCATCTTCTAGTGTGGAAAGGTGCTCTTCAGAGCTGTCCAAATGAGTCTGATGTCTGTCCAAGGGCGCACGAGGTGTAAAGCACTGTGAAGGTATGTCCTTGGGGGTGAGGTGGAGGTAAACCCGAGTGCAGAGGAGAGCAAGTACAGTGATGTGCAGGTACTCACCAGGACTCCAATGTAGTGCTCCTCAGTCTGAGTCCCAGGGGGAGCGTGGGCAGCAGCTCCCAGGCCTCAGTAGGAGGAGATCAGCACCACTGGGGAGAAGTAACATAGTTTGCTGTGCTCCTCAATGGGAGGTGAGGGCGGGTCGAGGGCATAAACTCTCAGCCGATAGCAAGACCTACAGCGTTGTCCTGCAGTAGATCGGGCCCAGCGTCATACAGGTTTTATGGCCCGGAGCAGCCCTCAGCAGCCCCAGGCGGGCTCCTTGGAGCAGTCACAACAGTGCAGGCCTCCACGCCGGGTCGGCAGTCCCTCGGCATCCAACCGAGCATGTCAGTAGTAGCAGAGCTGGGAGGTGAAAGGGGGTGTGGACATATCACCCGTATCTGATCCTTGAGTCCAGCAGGGCCAGGCAGTCTCACACTTCAGACCCCCTCGCGTCCTTTATCACCAGGGGGCCGCTGAGGCATGGGCAGGCCCAATGGCCACTGGCATGAATTTTGCGCCCTGGTCCTCCTCAGTCATCAACCTTGGGCTATCTGGGCAGCTCACTGTCCAATAGGTGCCTGGGCACCCTCGATGGCTATAGCTGGATCGTGTTCGCCCTTGTCTTCAGGATGTTTGAGAATTCAGAGGCCAGAGATTCACCCGCGTGCGGTCATTTTGGATGCTGGGATTGTGCCCAAGTATACAGAAGGGATTACATAAACAAATGGAAGGCATCTGACGAGAGAGCTCTTAGTATGAGGAGGGTGGGTGTACAACATTGGGTGTCTTTTCTGTGGGAGTTCATTCCAACTGTGGGGAGAGATAGACTGCTGACACTAGATGAGGTGGCAGAATCTTATACTCACATGAAAGGGTCACTTATTGAGCTCTTTGGTATATTCCCTGAAGACTACAGGCAGAAGTTTAGGAGCACAAAGAAGGAAGCAACATAATCATGGGATGATTTTGTAGATGTCTCTGTGAAGTCACTGGACGGGTGGACTAAAGGTAACATCGTTGATACCTATGAGAGCTTATGCAATTTAGTGGTTAAAGAACACTCTTTGACAAATTGTTCCTCAAAAGTTATATCAGCATCTGGTAGACTCTAAGCTATCTATCCTTAGAGAGCTGGGGAAGATAGCTGAAGAGTGGGTATGCACTAGGGTAACCAAGAAGTCCTCAGGTGACGCACACAAAAAGGGAGGACAAGCCCCCTCCAGGGGAAAGATCAGAGGAAGTTTAAAAAGTCTGAGAAACCCAAGGAGTCCCCAAAAGAAGCCCAAGGGTGGGAGCCCAAAGCCACATCCCAAAATAAGGGGAGAGGATATCAGGGATAAAATGTTGACCCTTCAAGGGTTGGGATGTGTGTTGACGGTAGACAGCCCGGGCACAAAAGGGGTGATGCAGCATGCACACAAAAAAAGTCACCCACTGGTGACACTCCCAAGGGATTGCTAGTGTATGGATTGCATCAGAAGTTGCCCCCATGGATTGCAAAGAGTACACTGAAGCCACATTAGTTTCCATGGGTGGTGAAGAAATTAAACCGTTGGCCCACTGGCCAGCCAGTCTGGTAAAGGACAGGCAGTGGTCAAAAACCAATGAGGTGAAAGTTCAGGCCTTAATGGATACAGGTGCGGGCATAACCATGGTGATGGCCAAGCTGGTTTTCCCACGACAGATCTTACCAGATGAGGTACAAGTGATAGTCAACTCTGACAATGTTACAATGTTACAATGTCACATCCCATAGCTGTGGTAGATTTTGAGTGGGGAGGGGTTAATGGTCATAAGAAAGTAGCTGTGTCCCCTGCCAACCCAGTGGAGTGTCCATTGGGAAATGGCCTTGAAACTTGTGTCTAGGCAGAGGTCGAGAGAAGGACTCATGCAGCAATGCTAGGTCTCACTGAATGGATTTGTGCCTCCACTAGAGCACAGAAGACCTTAAGGCAAAGTAGAGGAACTGTGGCTCCTTAAACAGTTAACCCAGTCCCTAGTGACCAAAAAAGGGCAGAAAACCTAGGAAGGCTTCTGCACAAAAATCCTCAGAATCAGAAGGTGCTCAAAGCTCAGAGGGAGGCTCTCTAAAGAGGAGGGTGCTGCCTTGAGAGACCTGCCTGACTTGGCAGAACTTCAAGGGACAGCTGGTCCCTCCAGAGAGGACTTGAGCCAGGGACAGAAGAATTGTCTTGCTCTTGGAGGCCTAAGACAGTTAGCTGTCAGACAGGAAGAAGGTGGTGTCAGTGGTACTCATAAGGTATAGGGGGAGGATAGAATCCTGCACAGTGAGGCAAGGGACCCCAAACTAGGGACAACCAGGACAGTGGTGGTTCCCCAACAGTACAGAGGGTTCCTCCTTAACCTGGCCCATGGCATTCTCTTGGCTAGTCATTTAGGGTAGACCAAAACCTAGGACAGGTTGGTCAATCATTTCTATTGGCCCTAGATGACAGAAAAAGTGAAGGAGTTGTTTTGCTACTGTGTGACCTGCCAGGCCAGTGGCAAGGCTGGTAGCAAACCAAAGGCCCCCAATACTACTTCCATTGGTGTGAGTGCCCTTTGAAAGGGTTGGGTTTGACATTGTTGGTCCCTTAGACCCACCTTCTGCCTCAGGGCATAGGTTTAGTCTATTGGTAGTGGAGCATACCACTAGATATCCAGAAGCCATACCCCTTAGAACAGTTACTGCCCCTGCAGTAGCTAGAGTCCTCCTTAGTATTTTTAATAGAGTTCCTAAGGAAGTAATTTCAGATAGAGTCACAAACTTCAAACCTGCCTATCTGAAAGTAATGTGGGATGAGTATGGAGTGAGCGACAGGTTTACTATACTTTACCATCCATAAAGAAATGGCCTTGTTGAAACATTTAACAAGACCTTGAAAGGCATGATTATGGGTTCACCAGAGAAACTCAGGAGGAAATGGGATATTCTTCTCTCAGGACTGTTGTTTGACTACAGGGAGGTCCTTCAGAAGAGAGAAGTCTTTAGCCCTTTTGCACTGCTCTTTGGACAAACTGTCAGAGGTCATTTAAGTTTGGTGAGAGAAGGTTGGGAGAGACCTCTCAAGGAGCCCAAAGGACATCCTAGAGTATGTACTAGGCCTTCGCTCCAGAGTGGCAGAATACATGAAAAAGGCAAACAAGACCTTGGAGCCCAGCAAGAGCTTCTCAAGCACAGCTAGGACCAAAAGGCACCTATGGTTGAGTAGCAACCTGGGCAATTTGTTTGGGTATTGAAGCTTGTAGCACCCAGGGCACTCCAAGACAAATTGACTGGGCCTTACCCTATCTTGGAGAAGAAGGAAGATGTCACATACTTGGTGCCTTTAAGCACCCCAAGGAAACCTCATAGGGTGATCATGTGAACAGGCTCAAGTTACATCATTGCAAAGCAGATATGACCATGCTCATGGTGACAGATGACAAAGAAAGTGATCCTTTCCCAGACCTGATGTCTTCAAATATCAAAGATGGTTCAGTGGAAGGGACAGCACTCTCTCTAACTTTGACAGATCAGCAAAAAACTGACTGTCTTAAAGTTATTAGGGGCATAGTTTGTAGAAGTGGTGCAGCGCGCCCTGCGTCACTTCTAAGCGCAGGGATGCACGGCATTTGAAAGAATACAGCGCATCCCTGTGTTTCCCCTGTGCCGGCGATAAGTTAGCTGCCGAGCGCCAACACAGCCACAACTGTGCCATGGCGCAAGGATGGCTTAATTGTGGGGGAGATTGTTTTTGTGCGGGAAGGGACACCTTCCTGCACAAAAACAATCTTCAATGGCAATTTGCTCTTTCTATGTGTGCTGCAAAATGAAGCACACATAGAGAGAGCAAAAAACGAGGAGAAACAAAAGCATTCTCTTCGATGGGCCATGCTAACCCCACCCCTGGGGAGTTAGATTTTGGCGCTGCCTCAGGTTTACGAAATCTCGTAAATCTGGGGCAGTGCCAAAATGCAATGGGTTTTGCTGTGGAACGCCCACAGCAAAACCAATTGCACGCCCCTTCCATACAAAGTGCTGCGTGTGAAGGGGCCTTATTTACAAGGTGGCATTAAGCCACAAAAAGTGGCTTAACACCGTCTAGTAAATCCAGCGCAGTGCACAGCGCCACTGGAGAGTCACAAAAAGTGACGTTCCGGTGGCACTTGGGGCTTGTAAATATGCCCCTTAGACTATCTGCTAAATGTTTTTCCTTGATACCAGGTCTGACAACATGGTGTACCCATGACATGGACACAGGTAACAGTTTCCCTCTCCAAAGTAAAATTTACAGACTGTCAGATAAGGTCAAGGCTAGCATAAAAGCAGAGGTTGACAAAATGCTAGAGGTAGGTGTGATTGTGCCCTCCAATTGTCCATGGAACAGCCCAGTGGTTCTGGTGCCAAAAGCCAATCCTAAAGGAGGGAAACCTGAGCTGAGGTTTTGTGTGGACTATAGAGAACTGAATGCAGTGACACAACTGGTGCTCACCCCATTCCAAGAGCTGATGAGCTCATAAACAGTTTGTGGGCTGCAAAATATCCGTGTACCTTTGACCTAACTTCAGGTTATTGGCAGGTAGCCCTCAATCCAGGAGCCAAGGAAAGGTCTGCCTCTTCAACCCCAAAAGGCCCCTTTCAGTTCAGAGTGATGGCCTTTGGGTTGTAAAATGCACCTGCCACCTTTCAGAGGTTAGTGAAAAGAGTTCTTTCAGGAGTAGGATGTTTCATGGCAGTATATATTGATGACATTACTGTATTCAGTTCCACCTGGGAGGATCACCGGGTCTACCTCACAGAGGTGCTTCAAGCCCTTCAACTGGCAGGCCTGCGTATCAAGGCAAGCAAGTGTCCGATAGGGCAAGGGTCTGTAGTCTAACTGGGACACTAAGTTGGTGGAGGCCATGTTAACCTCTCCAGCCCAAGATCCAGACAATTCTGGCATGGGAAGCTCCAAAGACACAGACTCAGGGCAGAGCCTTTGTAGGCCTAACTGGGTACTATAGGAGGTTTGTGAAAAGTTATGTTACTATAGTGGCACCTTTAACAGAATTAACTTCTAAGAAACAGCCAGGGAAAGTCATTTGGATTGACTCCTGTCAAAAGGCCTTTGACACCCTAAAGGAAGCTGTGTGCTCAGCACCTGTCCTATTGGCACCTGACTTCTAACAAAAGTTTGTTAGATCAACTAGTTACCTTTATTAGAAGGTGACTCCTCCATTGAGAGAGCAGCGTTGGAGTGCCATTGAGAGGGAAGCATTTGCAGTGGTGTGGTCTCTGAAGATGGTGAGACCCTACTTGTTTGGGACTCACTTCAAAGTTCAAATTGACCACAGACCTCTCAGGTGGCTTAAGCATTTGAAAGGAGAGGATCCCAAACTGTTCAGGTGGTTCATCTGCTTACAAGGTATGGACTTTATAGTAGAATATAGACCTGAGACTGACCGTGCCAAAGCAGTTGGCCTTTGCAGGTTTTTCTACTCAGATGATGAGAACCACTAGGATAAGGGTTGAGTTGCTCATCACCTTCGTCTGGAGGGGACCATGTAAGGAAATGTCTCTTTTTGCATTATCACCCCCACATTTCTGGACTGATGCAGCTGATTTTTCGATTGTGAGAGTGCACTGAGACCTGCTAACTGGGCCTCAGCATCAGTGTTTTAACCCCATACAAACTGCAAATCAAACTGGAAAGACCTAATTTACAAGGACTAGCTCACTTATAAGTCGCTAGTATATGGTAACCAGGGTAATCATGGCACTCAGGGCTGCAGCACTGGTTGTGCCATCCTTGTGTGACAAGGTATAAAATGGCTCCCAGACAGCCACTGCAGACTGGAAGGACAGTGTTTACACTGCCAGTTCGACTTTGCCATTTAAATCAATGGCAAAGCCACCAATTCCTTAACTTTATATGTATGTCATCCCTAAGGAAGACCTATAGAGACCTATGACAGGGAGGTTTATTTTGTTAAGCAAGGCATATGTTTTATGATACGTCTTAGAATCAAACTTCCAAATTGTCGTTGTGCTGTGGGTAAAGTTGGTAGACCCATTGGTTAATACAGAGTTACCTGGTGGCATACTAACCCAGCTAACTTTTGACTGGGACTACCAAACTGGGTAATGTAATGTATCAAATTAATCATATCATTAAATGCAACTTGATGCCCAGGTCGAAATTAATGTCACTATTAAAGGTAGGCAACTTTTAAAAAGTTGCCAATCTGTGCTCTGCTCATCCAGAGGCCTCACAAAGGCATACACAAAGACAGTTTTCTGACCACCTAGGAAGACGTGTGAATGACTCCCAGGCTCAAGAACAAATGTATTACCGCAGCAGTGAGGTGTCACTTCCTCTGCTAGGATGGCCACTCAGGGGGATAGCCCTTAGGCGTGCTTCAAAGGGGCAGCTGCCTTTGATGGGCAGCCCAACCAACCACACCTGAGCAGGATACCTTTTGTTCCTGTAGACAGCATAGAGATAGGTCCGGAGAGTGAAATCTCACCCCCAGACTGGTTTTACCATGGGTGTGTTGCCCTCAGATAGCCACACTCCAGGATGGGCTACCATGCTCCTGACGACTGAGGAAGGGTCATGCCATCTTGAAAGGGGCAAAAATGTGGCATTCTGGGATAGCCAGGTGCCACACATCACAGAAACATCTTCACAAGATAGGAGGTGGCCCACTAGCCCATTAGCTAGTGACTGCATGGTCCCCTCAGGGCACTTTCCTGGGTAAATATGGCACCCCTGGCACAGTGAATCTCAGTACTTGCTGGACTTGGAAGAAGGATAAGGAGAAAATCACTTTATACCCATTGGAACGACACAAAGAGAGGCTGCGATGCTGGAGTGACTGCAACTGCTACACTTTGGGCTGGCAGAGTTTGGACCCTATTCTGCGTGTCTGTCTTGGGGAAAAGCTGATTCATGGCTCCACTCCAAAAGCAGAGACTCCAGGGGTCAGTTGGCTGACCTCCCTCAATGGCACTAGGGACATTAAAGCTTAAAGAACCCGAGTCGCATCTCTGGTAGCCAACACAGGAGTTTTGCCACTACTAGACGCCGCACCCGCAAAGAACAATTTGGAGATAGCCAAAATGTGTACCTGTGTCTGCTGGAGCCATGGGTGTTGGTTGTGACCAGAGTCATCGACCAAGAGGGACAACAGCCTCTGCCGAATAGTTGCACCGTGACCGCTGTGTTGCAAAAGAGCAAGGTCTACATTGGTAGCCCTTGGGACCCTGCAAAGAGCAGTTCATGGGACCCAGAAATCCGTGGACAGAGTCGTCACACTCACCTGTGGACCAAGAGTTCAACCGGACTGCACCCCGGTTAACCACACAACATCATGAGCATCTTTGAGCCTGCATCTCAGCATCAGGACCACTCCATTTTAATCTACAGCGGTCAGCCTGTAAATTTGGATCTTGCTCTAAAACACTCTGGTGGCCAGGAAACTGTTCAAAATATAATTTCTGGCCCTGTAGTCCTCTGTCCTGCCTGACTTGGTCACCATATGCGGGCCACAGTTGTTGAACTAACTTTTACAAACTTTTCAAAAGTTTCCAAACCTTTTTGGTGGCCAGTGCTTGTTTGTGGTTGATATAAAGATCATTTATTATTTCTTAAATCTGTATCTCTGGAACCCTCCAGTGGATTTTGATCAATAAGGTCTATAAGAATTTGCAAAAATCTGTTCTAGTTTTATAACTTGGAGTCTTATGTCTTTCATGTTGTGTGACTTTCTTATTCTGTTGTTTGGTGCTGTTACTTGCTTAAGCCAAAGATTTGTGAGTGTACTGCACGTTAAGGCTTCCCAGTCATACCATATATAACACCCAAATCCTCACAATTATGATCCAACAATTCAACCACATGCCTACGCTCCGAAACCACTCTCAATTGATCTGAAAATACGGAATCCCAAGATATTCTTGTATTCCCTTTCTTGAATTCACAAATACCCTATATATAGCTTTAATGGTCTATCCTTCTTAATGCTCCTCCATTCATGTATATTGATGACAAACTGTCCTTTTCCTCTTTCCACAGTCACCACTCACACTTTCAAATAAGTCTACCATCAAAGGGTTCTTGAGGTTGCAAGTTGCAACCCTCGCTCTCATTTTCTCGAATGGGGACTCCTGACATTCCTGTGAGTGGTGCAATGCCCACACAGTAGTTCTTTGATTGCCTCATGTGAAAGAAAACAGACACTGCGGAAAGCTAATAGAAAGAAGTCTAACACGGGCTTAATTGAAAAATAGCCTGCAAACATCACAAGTATTCTAGAGGAAAATTGCCATTCCAATGGACCAGGGCTTTACTCCTCGATCAGTTGAGGAATCTAATGCAAAATATAACACATTTCAGTGCTACATTTATACACTTTTTCACAATTCAATGAGCAGAGAAAAAAAACGTGATATAACTGAAATTTAAAATAAACTACACACAGACACTATGGAGCTTCTGTTGGGTTCTTCTCATAGGGAGAATGTGAGAGAAACCTGAAGGAGGATACAGTATGCTAGAGTAAAGGGCTGTCTTCACTCAATCTGCAGTTCTCTCTTTTTTTGTGCCAACTTCAGAACAAAGCTACACTTATTAGAGCAGTTAGGCTGAATGTGCATTGTACAACATGGGATAACAAAATGGGAATGTAATTAAATATGTGTAAATATGCCATACTTCTAAGGCATTCATGTGCTCTGACTAGATAAAAAACATTCATCACAGGTGTTAATATAAACAGATGGTAATACAAAAAGTACATACTCAGGTAACCCTTTTTCACCATGAGGCAAAAACCTACAATAGTTTGATAACGTATGGACTTATTGCGCTGGTCAGAACCGCTGCATCACCCCTTTGACACCAATGCAGAGGCTGTTTGACAACAGCGGATCCAGAGCCAGCGCAGCCCGACGACGATGCTCTGCGCGGCTTGGCGATGATGCACTGCATTAATCTCTACAGAGTTTGACGCTGACACGTGACCCAACTGTGAGGCTCAACAATGATGCAGTGACCTCTTTCTGTGGAAAATATCGTAGCATTGGCTTCACATTTGCTCCTCCACATTGACACTTGCTCCAACTAAGGTACTGATTCAGCTGACCCTGCGTGGGTTCTGTAGCCGGCCTACCCTACATCACGGTCGGCCTGAACTTTGGATTTGCACCAGTCCTTCACAACCTCAAGTAACTTTTTGACTGTTAGTAACTTCTAAGCACTATTTTCAGTTTAAACTTTAAAAATTCATATCTCAACTTCTACTGATTGTTTTTTTTTTCTTTTGGTCCGATTTACTCAGATAAATATTCTCTATTTTTCTAAACCTGTATAGAGTCTTTTTGTGTTTACTTTATTGTATGACTGTGTGTGTGTGTGTGTGGGTGTTGCACAAATAGTTTACACATTGCCTCTTAAGTTAAATCTGTCTGGTCTGTGCCAAGCTACCAGAGGGTGAGTACAGGTTGATTTAAAGTGTGTATCTGACTTACCCTGATTAGGTTTGTGGTCTCTACTTGGATAGGGTGCATACCCCTGCCAACAAGAGACCCAATTTCTTTCAAATATGATCTATGTATTCCTGGATACTGAAGGAGGTGTTAGGAAGATGAGAGCATCATTCTGACTCTACTATAGCACAACACCCTGCCCCACTTTCGCAGTGACAACATAGTTCAGGGCCCTTCTATGGGAGCAAGGTTTTTTGAGTATCCAGCTGATTGGTTATCAGACCTAAGGAAATGCCTCTGACATTGGTGACTTCTTCCAATAACTTACTAATGTGCTTTGTTTCTCTGAAGGCTTGCCCTACACCATAGCTGGAAACACAAGGGAGAAGTATCTATTCATTTTGGAGACCTACTTCATGGTGCACCTGAGGCTGTAAAAGGGGAAGAATGTCAGAGTGTTGTATAGCAGTTACCACATAGCAGGCATAATAGACACAATCCCAGTCTCAAGGTAGCCAGCGACAGGCTTTCTTGCCACAGATAAAACATCAGTATCATTTTCTGTGATAGTCTTTGCTAAACAACAAGCAGGTTAGAAAATTATGTTTAAGAAGGAGTCACCTTGACATATGGGACCTCATTTCAACATTGGTGGTATTGACCGCCTACCTCCATGGCGACAGCTACCAACATACAGCCACCGTGGCTACCAGCCGTCTACCGGTATCATGACTGCCGACGGTATTCCGCCAGAATGCTGGTGGAACACTGCCAACGGTCATGGCGGCAGACGGCGGTAAGGCAGCGCTGCTGACAGCAGCACTGCCACGCCAGCAAAACACCGCCGACCGTATCATGACCAATGATACGGCCTGGCGGTATTTTGCTGGTGGACGCTGCTGCTGACAGCAGAGCTGCGGACCGTCTCCAGCCGGAGGACCCCTTTAAGCAGGTAAGTCGGGTTCTCCAACCGGAGAGGGGTGTGGGGGTGTTGTGTGGTTGTGGGGGGTGTTGTGTGTATCTATTGGTATGCGTGCATGCGGATGTGAGTCGCGTAGGATGCATGCGTGAATGAGTGATTGTGAGTGTTGTGTGTTGTGAATGCATGTGTGTGACAAGGTATGTTAGTGTGTGTTGCCGTGTGTGGGTATGTATGTGTGCATGCATGGGTGGTGGTGGGTATTCGTGTGTGCATGCGTGTATATGGGTGCACATGTGTATAGGTACGGGGAGCAGGAGAGGAAGGTGGAGGGTGGGGGTGACTCTGGGGAGGGGGAGGTGGGTGGGGGAAGAAATTTCCGGGCACTGATAGTGCCTACCGCCATGGTTTTTGTGGCGGTACATTTGGCACGAAAACCATGGCGGTGGGCTGGGTTGTAATCCCGAGGGTCGGATTGTGGCGGCCGCCCTGGTGGTCGGTGTGTTAAAATGGCAGATTTGGATGGCGGTAACCGCCATGGTCCAAATCCCAATTTTTTTACCACCGGCCTGTTGGCGGTATTTCTGCTGCTTTAACACCGACCGCCAGGGTTGTAATGAGGGCCATGGTCTCTAAAATAGACTCACATTTGCTTTGGCCTACAAATGTACTCCAGTTAGTTATCTCTCAAAATTCTAAAAACTGCCCTGGTTCTGTGAAAGCAAAGTGAGTAACATAAAAATAGTAACTCTGGGAATGATGATATTCTTTTTTACCTTGCCAAGAGTCAGAGGAGGTGTGTGTGCACTCAGTGTCCATGGTAAAACATGGCAAGTTTTGTTTTTGCTGAGGAGCACTTCAATCAAAGCATACCGCCCCCCACTCAGTGAGCAAATAAGTACAGATCCACTACTAAGAAAGATTGATGGTTGGCTGATATTTCTCAAGCAACAGCAAGTATCAATTATTCTCGTACAAAGAAAAGTAGCTCCATTCAAGGATAGTTGCACTCCAGCTTGACTTTTCAACCACTCCCAATTCCACAACCATGAGATATCCCACTAGGAACCAAAGACCGAGGGCAGCAGTAAAGAGAGCAGCCCTTCCCCAGACTGGGATTTAGTATCCAAGAGATGATTTCTCACCTCAGTTGGAACTGGTAATAATGAAGAGTGAGGGGTTCATTACTGCGCGGCTGTGGAGCAGGGGGTGTGACTGTAGGCTTTCGATATCTGTCCCCTTAGACGGGCAATCAGGTAAGTCAGCTAGAATCTGAGAAACAAAAAATGTAAAGACACTGAATAGGTTTCCTACAGTATTATAGGACTGGGTCATTACTTAATTTCAAGTCTAACTTAGGTTGTGAGACAGGTGGCTTTGATGGCAACATCATAGGGTGTCCCATACATTTCTCATAGGGGTTCAGTGTGGTTCTTTGAGTTGGTATGGCTTTGATGGACCACAGAGATAAAAGCAAGGCATTGAGCCACTTCAGTTGATTTTGAAACATGTCTTTGCCATCTTATTTTTAAGCGTTCCTTTTTTTCTTTCTTCCTTTCCTGCTCCCTCCAGATGACAGGCAGAATGGAAATGTTGACTGATCACTAATGCTTTGTAAACCTCCTGCACTGCTGTTAAAATAAAGTGCATTCCTTGAAAGGTGAATCAGGAGTCCAAAACAGGGGATGGCATCCCTACAGAAGTACTTAGTTACTGGTATGGCATCACCTCTTGCACATGGAAAACATTCCTTCCACCCAAAAATATGCAAACAATTATGCACACTTTGGTATAGGAGGCACATTTCAGCACCTAAATGAAGATCTGAAATAAGTCCATCTGGAGATGGACAAAGTGGCCCCAAGGAGGAGGGTGAGCAGCGGCATAGTTTTGATCCTTTACCCACATTGTGAGATTAGAAAAAGACACAGGAATGACAATAGTTCAGGGAACAAAGGTGAATACCAGTTGGATGCAATGGCACAGTATATACCATCCCTACTGACATGGGCAGCTCCATGATACAACGATGCAAAGTTGGACAACAGTATTTCTGGTGCAATCACACGGCCTGAGCTGTCCCTCCAAGCTCTTTTGGGTCACATTTACAATCTGTTAGCTCTAATACTGTTTCTCACATTTAGAGACATGCTTCTGCAACACAGACAACTCCTTTAGAGAGGTTATAGGAAACCAATTGGTTTGTTCAAAATGTACAGCATCATTGATTTGGGGCAAAGAAGCTTTACTGGCCGTGACATCAGCTATGACATTCCCTTGATTCACTTCATCATGAGAACTTTTAAATGCAGTGCATTTGACAACAACAATCTTCTGGGGGAAAAGCAAAGCATTTACTATATTGTATACATACAAGCTGTTCTTCACTGGGGTACCTGCAGAAATCAAGAAAACTCTCTCCAGCCAGAGAAGTCATGGATGACTCCAAACACACAATTTAAATCTGTGAATGCAGTTACAATCTTTTTCTCATATCTTTTTCTCAACAAGAGTGCCGGCTTGTGTAAAGGTGGCATGTTCAGCAACTTAGGCAGATCTCACATTAGGCAAGTAGTGGCTTTCAATAATTTGTTATTCAGTACATACAGCGTAATGTGTAACCAGCTCACCTTAGTCATTTTTAAGACATGAGCTATTGACTAAGTACAATAATTCACGTTTTGGTATTGGTGCTTCTGTAGGATCAATGCAGAGTTTTGTTACATGCTCAGTTACCATAAGACAGTCATGAGGTTCTCCCTCCTCTCTGGTGGTCATGAATGATGCCGGTTTCATGGTAGGTTAATGGATTATGGTAAAACGAGAGGTAGACAACTACATAGTTTCATATTGAGAAAATCTTGCAATGGAAAATATCTTGGTGGTAAGAAGAGCAACATCAGCGTGGGGAACAGTAACAATCAGAGTGGACGTCAATACAGTATTTCCAGAAGCTTCAACAAGATAGGTAGCTGATGCTGCAGAGTGGAGACATTGAGGAAGCCCAGCTGTTACGGGGCCTAAAGAAGAGGGGTTGTATTCTATGGATCTTCCCTGATGCCCAGTTTTTTAAACCATCTTTATTGAAGTTGTGGATTCATTCTGGCAGCTCAAGCACTGCCATGTAGACAATTGTAAATGCATGCAGAACACTGCAGTTAAACAATTCCATATACATTACATAGTGAAAGATTATGATTGAGATTGCCTGATAATTCCAAACAAAGTCAACAGAACCTAAACCGTGAGTCTAAAATCCCATCTCTGAAAAGGTGGACCCAAGCGGAGTATAGCAGTATTCACAACACAGGGGGAGTGGAGGGTGAACGCTCTCAACAACACGAAAAAGCTGAGGCTTGAGTTACCCAAACATGCTGCACATGTTTAGTCTACTTGACTGATTCCCATGATAATATACTACTACTCCAAGGGAAAATACATCACATGCATGACAATGCACAGTAAACGGTGTTGCATAACTGGTGAGCCCAAGAGCAGGTGCAGAGGCAAGAGTTCACTTTATTTGCACAAAGGCATATTCAGCCTCTCTAGACCACTGCAAGGGCTCAGGGGTGTCCTTTACATAATTTTGTAGGGGCTTTGCCAACATGGCATACCCAAAGATCCAGTGTCTAGGGAAGCCAGCTATACCCAAGAATGTTCTTGCCCAGGAAACAGTCACTGGACAAGACAAATTATTGATGACTTCAATCCTTTTTTATGATAAGTGGCGCTTTTCATCAGAAATCTCATTACCAAGATAACACACCTAAAGAAGGTGAAATTGCAGTTTCCACATCTGGAGATCAATGAGCTGCAGGTGCTTCACTAGAGGTCATATCCCCCTCTTGCTCAACTTCTTACTCAAAATACTGGCAATCCCAGAGATTTAGACTAGTTGGGCTCACTCACATAATGTGACATGCTTCATCATAGGCCATTTCGTCCCACCATGGTAAGTTGAAACTACCAGGGCGGACTCGACCTCAAGTTGGGTTATCTTGAGGAAGTTCTTGGATATTATTGTTTTGGATAATTCACTCAGATCCAGTTGGTGCTATTAAAAATACCTTAGGGTAAACCACAAAGTTTTCTTTATTATGGTGGTACCCTAGGTATGCCTAGAAAAATACTGAGAGTATTTCTCAGAGGATGTCAGCTGGTCTTATACTCTTACATACCTCAGTGGTGCCGACATGTTTCTGCCCTCTCACAGTCTATAAAGGTCTCGGCCCCTCGTCAGGGCCAGTGTATAGAATCCTCACCTTAATTTAAGAAAGGGAGTGGTAAGTCATGGAAAAAGGACCAACCTCTCTGCCTTTAGGGCCAAATGTACCAAAGCTTTTTCCCATAGACACAGAATGGGTAAAATCCTTTCGTACATCTGGCCCTTAGTATCTAGGTCATAGTACCTGATAGTAAAAAACAAGCACAGGAAGAAAGCAGACACATTTTTAATGGGGAATACATATTTAGCATTTTTCAAAGCCCCCACCTTACGTGGATCTTATAATTATGCTTATAAACTTTGTCAGAACCAACTTGAGACACATATCTGTATATATATGCAAGGAAATGTGACAAAGACACACGTGAGGTGGAAGTATTTACACATTCTTAGGCGTTACCTAGTATTAGAAGACCCTTTGCCTCATGGTCTGTTCAGGGTGGGCGTCTCCTGTAGTCACACACTGGAGAACACGTAATGTTAGATAAATACATCAACTCAGTAGTCTCAGCACCACGTAGATCCTCCATCCAAGGACCAGGTTACAGGTGGTGCTCCTGAGACCCATTAAAATGCCTTAAATGCCTTCAATTTAGCGTGTTTAATTTTCTGGTCATAAGCGCTGTGGCAACTAACAACCTTAATCCTCCTTACTTACTTTGTCAAGGAGAAGCGCCTGTGTCAATTCTACCCCTCCCAGTGGAACAGCTGTCTGGTAGAATGATCCACTGTTTTGGGGGGGGATTTATAAGGCCTGGAATGCCTATCTGCGCACCGGTTAAACAGATACTCCTGTACATTAGCCAGCTTGCATTTAGTGCGTGGTTAATGCCCCACCTTCGTCAGACTCGCAGGTCTCTTCTAATTGGTGTAGGGATAGACATGCCAGAGTGTGCCCATCCTGCGGGTGTGCTCCTGGCTCCAATGCAACGCACTGTAGCAGTGGGACCAGCTCTGATGATGCGGCCGCGTCCAATCAAAGTGCCTCACAGGAACAGGAACACATGAGGAATGTAGTTCACAATGCATGAAGTTCCCTTCACAGTTTGAAGTCACATATTATAGCCTTGAGTCAATATATTATTACACAAACGCATCCCTTTACAGCAGGTTCCAGATTTATAGCTGCATGGTGTTAGATCTGGCATCATTGGTGTGGTTTCCCCTGTCTTTTTGCCTCTGCTTCCCTTATTTTTGACTGTGTGCTAGACTTCGTTTTTGCTGGATTTTGGGACTCTGGGCATGTTACCACTGCTGACCAGTGCTAAAATGCAAGTATTCCCTGTATACATTCTGATTATGATTGGTTATCCCTGATTGGCATATTTGATTTACTAGTAGGTCCCTAGTAAAGTGCACTAGAGGTGTCCTGGGCCTGTACATCAAATGCTCCTAGTGGTCTGCAGCACTGATTGTACCTCCCACATGAGTAGCCCAGTAAACATGTCTCAGACCTGCCACTGCAGTATCTGTTCCAATTTGACTTGGCAGGTGTACCCACTTGCCAGGCCCACACTTTCCCTTTTATTACATGTATGCCACCTCCAAGGTAGGACATAGGTAGCCCCATGGGCACGTTGCAGTGTATTTAAAAGGTTGGACATGTACTGGTGTGTTTTACATGTCCTGATAGTGAAATACTGCCAAACTCGGGTTTTCACTATTGCAGGGCCTATCTCTCCCATAGATTAACATGGGGACTGCCTTTAAATATTTTTTAAGTGCAGTTTCCCATTGGGATCAGATAGAGATTTGAGGTTTGGGGTCTCTGAACTCACATGTTTGGTAGAGTTGGCTTTTAGATTGTCTGTTTGAAAATGCCACTTTTAGAAAGTGGGCATTTTCCCGCTTAACCATTCTGTGCCTCTGCCTGCCTATGGAATCCACGTATGGGTCAGTCTGACAGTTGGGCGGTTTGTGAATTCCCTGTAGACAGTGACACAAAGGGAGCTGAGGTGTGTCCTGCATATCCTGATGAATCCTCCTGGGCTAGGGTGGGGAGGGAGGGGCTGACATCCGCACCTGAAAGGGCTGTGCCAGTCCTCATACAATGCAGTCTCCAACCCCCTGGAGTGTGTCTGGGGACAGGCCTGGGCAAGGCAGGATCTTGTGAACAACAGAGACTTTCCTTTGAAGTTTGCCTACTTCAAAGGCAGAAATGAGTATAAGTAGTGGACCCAAAACCCAAGATTTTTAGAACACTTCTAGATCAAGAAGAACCTCTGCCAAAGAGAAGAACTGAAGAGCTAGAGGAGGAGTACTGCCCCTTTTCTGTATGTGTTTTGCTGGGTTGGCCTGGAGTTGCTGCTTCTGTCTCAAAGAGGGCAAAGACTGGACTTTGCCTGGTATACTGCTTGTGAAGATTTTCCAAGGGCTTGAACTGAGCTTGCCTCCTGTTAAGAAGTCTCAAGGACATCAAAGATTTAATCTGCCAGTACCTGGGCTCTCTTGCTGAGACCCCCAGACATGCCAAGTGGTGCCACATAAAGTCTCTGGGCCCCTGGAAGGAGAAGCTTGCAGAACAAGAGAGAAAATCCACGCACCAGAGCCGAGCCGCAGAAAAATTGACACAGCACCTGCACCGCGGCTGAAAAAATCAACGCAGCATCAGTAAAATTGACGCATCGCCAGCTCAGCATGGATTCATTGCTGCCGTGCATCTGGATTTTCCATGCATCGTCCCTGGGCATCAAAATCTTCAACATCACCACAAGGACCCAAGGCTGCTGGTCCAGACACCAACGCATCACTTACTCGCCAGAGAAAGAATCGACGCATCGTTCGCTTTTCCAGCGCGCGCTTGCTCATGCAGCTTTATTTTTCATGCATACCACGTACTTTGTGCTAAAACAACATCCATTGATTTCTATGGATTAAGATACTTTTTACTTTAAAAATTCATATCTTTGCTTGTGTATGTTGGATTTGTGTTGTTTCGTTCTTGTTTGATTTAGATAAATATTAGCTTTTTTTCTAAACTGGTGTGGAGTCCTTTTGTGGTGTTTTCACTGTGTTACTGTGTTTTGGTACAAATACTTTACACATCACATCTGAGATAAGCTTGACTGCTTGGGCCAAGCTACCAAGGTGGTGAGCAGAGGTTACCTGAGCTGTGTACTTCCCTTACCC
The DNA here is from genome assembly GCF_031143425.1 of Pleurodeles waltl. Lineage (NCBI taxonomy): Eukaryota > Metazoa > Chordata > Amphibia > Caudata > Salamandridae > Pleurodeles > Pleurodeles waltl. The sequence continues at coordinate 420,115,839 of NC_090449.1, forward strand.
TAACTAGAGTGAGAGTCCCTACTTGGACAGGGTGTGAACTGACTGCCAACTAGTGACCTCATTTCGAACACATGGGGATTGTAGTTCCCCGTGCACAAGTTCCCCTTCCACTGCAGAAGATTAAATAGAGCGGAATGGGCTCACTGGGCAATTAGCTTGCTGCAGTCCCAATAGCTAAGCATCATGTATTTAAATGCTACTTGGTGTTTGCATAGTGTTTGTCCCATTTTATGAAGGACAACACACAGAGCTCTACTGTGTCGCCTTTCGAACTACTGACATGGACCATATTTACACATTATTAAACATTACCCAGTATTTTCAAAGAGCTTATCCCATTTATGGGAGGAGGGCAAACAGAGCTCTGCAGTGTCTCATTCCTGAATATTAACATAAACCATATTGGGTAAGGTCATAATTATGACAGCCAAGTTTAACTACCCAGAACCCCAGGGGATATCATCATTGAGTCCCTGTGTGTCCATCTGCAGATGAGACAACAGCGTTGTTCATATTTAAAAAGTGCCTTGCTCACATTGGTGTGTCTGTGTTCTAGTCTCTCAATTATGCACCTTTCTATGTAATCTGGTGTGTGTTTTTGTTCATACAGTGTTTTGCAAGTTTTGTGTTTTCCATCTTACATCTTATTGTACTCCTCTGTTCTGTTATAGAAATTTGTACTTTTCTCGTATAGGTTACCTGGGCACTACAGTATATAGATGGCATTGCTCCAATTACAATTTGTCAAACTTTTCAATACCCAGGATCTGGTGAGTCCTAGGTTCAATGCTTTACATTTCTTTGTAAATAGGCAAACCCCACATCCACCACATGGTTGGTATCCTCTCGGGGTTGTGGTATTCCAGAGTGTCAATTGGGTTTTGGTATTTTTCTTTTTGGGGATTGAATGTACAAGGGCGTCCCGAAGGTTCTGACTTCTCTTAAAAGAGAATAATGTTTGTTCAGTTCTAAGGTTGCAAGTAGGTCGCTCCCCGCTCCGCCTTCCGCGCCACCTCCTTGCCCGTTCCCCCCTTTGCTTTTGTCCCCGCCGCTGCATCCCCTGCGGCCCCTCCCGCCTCCCCCTTCCTTCTCTCACCGTTTTTTCGTTTCCCTTTCCCGCCGCTGCGTCCCTTGCGGCCCCTCCCCCCTCCTTCTCTCACCGTTTTTTCGTTTCCCTTTCCCGCCGCTGCGTCCCTTGTGGCCCCTCCCGCCTCCCCCCTCCTTCTCTCACCGTTTTTTCATTTCCCTTTCCCGCCGCTGCGTCCCTTGCGGCCCCTCCCGCCTCCCCCCTCCTTCTCTCACCATTTTTACGTTTCCCTTTCCCACCGCTGCGTCCCTTGCGGCCCCTCCTGCCTCCCCCCTCCTTTTCTCACAGTTTTTTCATTTCCCTTTCCCGCTGCTGCATCCCTTGCGGTCCCTCCCGCCTCCCCCCTCCTTCTCTCACCTTTTTTTCGTTTCCCTTTCCCGCCGCTGCGTCCTCTGCGGCACCACCCCCCAGCCCTCTCATAGGACAAGCCCTCCCGCCTCCCAGCGGCAAGGGAAAGCCTGTCTGCGCCCGTCCGTGCCTGGACCGCGCCCAGCGCCACCCCCCTGGTCCGCGAGACCCCTGCATCTCCAGACGCCTCTACACGGCCGACCAACTCAACGCCCTCAATCCCGGCCGCATCACAGCATGCTCCCAGTCCTCACCAAGGAACACCCACGGACCCTTCGAATGCCGCACCTGCAGATTCACCTGCGACAGAACAACAAAACCAACAAAGACCAAAACTAACCACCTCCACTGCATACTCCTCAACACCCGCTCCGCACGCAAGCACGACATCGAGCTCTGGGACCTGCTCGACTCCACCGCCCCAGACGTAGCCTTCCTGACCGAAACCTGGTGGAACGACTCCTCGACGCCCGACATCGCAATAGCCATCCCGGATGGCTGCAAGATCATCCGTAGGGACCGCAACAACGGAATCGGAGGAGGCATAGCCATCGCCCACAAATCCTCCCTCAAGGTCGACACCCACACTGACGACTCCCTCAAGACCGCCGAACACCTACACTTCCGCATCCACACCGACCCCAACACCACTCTCAGAGGAACGCTCATCTACAGACCCCCCGGACCACGAGCACCATTCAACTAATCCCTCGCCGACCTCACCAGCACCCACGCACTCATCTCAACGGATTACATCCTCCTCTGGGACCTAAATTTCCACCTGGAGAACAACAACGACACCAACTCCACTACTCTGATCGACAACCTCACCAACCACGGCCTCAGACAACTCGTCAACACACCAACCCACATCACCGGCCACACGCTTGATCCCATCTTCTCCTCAAGCGCCCACGTCACCTTCAACCATACCACCGTACTCCACTGGACCGATCACCACTGCATCCACTTCACCTACAAGAAACATACCGAGCACCATCGCACCCAACAACCACCCCGCCGATGCTGGAGCAAAGTTACGGAAGACCAGCTTACCAATGCCCTCACCCAGAACCCACCCCCGACTCCACTGTCCCAGACACCCCCGCCCACAACCACACCCTGTGGATCAACGACTGCACCAACACCCTCGCGCCACTCAAAAAACCACCGACAACCAAGCCAGAAGAAAAGCCACCTGGTTCACCGACGAGCTCCTAAACTCCAAACGCGACTGCTGGAAGCTAAAAAAGGAATGGGTCCTCAAATGCACACCTGACAGCCTCACAGCCCACAAGGATGCCACCCGCAAGCACCACCAACTCATCAGACAAGCCAAACGATCCCACTTCAAAGACCACCTGCACAACAATGCACACGACAGCAAAGAGCTCTTCAGCATCGTGAAAGAACTCTCCAACCCCAGCGCCAACGTCAATGACATCCCCCCATCCCAAGAACTCTGCAACGCACTGTCCACCTTCTTCCACCGGAAGATCACCGACATCCACGACAGCTTCGACGCCACTCCCACGCCAGACCCCACCCCCGAACACTCCACCTGTGCAAACCAACTGACCTCCTGGACCAACATGAACGACACAGAGACACGCAAGATCATGAACTCCATCCACTCAGGATCTCCGTCAGACCCCTGCCCCCACCACGTATACAACAAAGCCGACTCCACCATCGCCCCCCAACTACGGAAGGTCATCAACATCTCCTTCAAAACAGCGACTTTCCCTGAAAAATGGAAACGCGCCGAATTCCGCGCCCTCCTCAAGAAGCCCAAAGCAGACCCCAACGACCTAAAGAACTTCCGACCCATCTCCCTGCTCCCTTTACCAGCAAAGGTGATTGAAAAAATCGTCAGCACACAACTAACCAGCTACCTCGAAGACAACGGCATCCTAGACCCCTCCCAGTCCGGCTTCAGACGAAACCACAGCACCGAAACCGCCCTTCTCGCCGCCACAGACGACATCAGACGCCAAATGGACAATAGCGAAACATCAGCCCTCATCCTCCTGGACCTATCTGCCGCCTTCGACACAGTCTGCCACCACACCCTGAGATCACGCCTCCACGAAACCGGAATTCAAGGAAAAGCCCTCGACTGGATCGTCTCATTCCTCTCCGGCAGAACCCAGAGAGTACGCCTCCCCCCCTTCCGCTCCAAAGCCACCGACATCATCTGCAGCGTCCCCAAAGGCTCATCCCTCAGCCCGACGCTGTTCAACATCTACATGGCCCCCCTCGCACAAGTGGCCCGACAACACAACCTCAACATTCTCACCTACGCCGACGACACCCAGCTCATCCTCTCACTTACCAAAGACCCGCGCATCGCCAAAACTAACCTCCAAAAGGGAATGAAATCCATCGCCGAATGGATGAGAAACAGCCGTCTGAAACTGAACTCGGACAAGACAGAGATCCTCATCCTCGAACCCACCCCCTCCGCCTGGGTCGACTCCTGGTGGCCCACCGCACTAGGAACCCCACCGACACCATCCAACCACGCTCTCAACCTGGGCTTCATCCTCGACTCCTCCCTCACCTTGTCTAAACAGGTCAGCGCAGTTTCCTCCTCCTGCTACAACACACTCCGCATGCTCCGCAGAATCTACAAGTGGATCCCGACAAAAACAAGAAGAACAGTGACACAGGCCCTCGTCAGCAGCAAGCTGGACTACGGCAACGCACTCTACACAGGCATCCCAGCAAAAGACCTACTACGCCTCCAACGCATCCAAAACGCCTCCGCCCGCCTGATCCTCAACGTACCCTGCCACAGCCACATCTCCCACCACCTGAGAAACCTTCACTGGCTCCCCGTGGACAAAAGGATCACTTTCAAGCTTCTAACCCATGCCCACAAAGCGCTCCACGACACCGGACCAGCCTACCTAAACAACAGACTTAGCTTCTACACCCCCACCCGTCAGCTCCGCTCCACTAACCTCGCCCTCGCTGTCGTCCCCCACATCTGAAGAAAGACCTCCGGTGGCAGATCCTTCTCATACCTCGCCGCCAAAACCTGGAACACCCTCCCCACCAAACTACGACAGACTCAAGACCTACTCACCTTCAGAAGACTCCTCAAGACCTGGCTCTTCGACCAGTAACAAATGCAAAAACAACAAGTGATGGACGGAATGCTGAACATTGTCAAACATTCACCCCCAGTCACAGATCTGGGTTTAATCCATTGTTTTTTTTGCTGCCCATGCCATTCCAGTTTGGACCCAGCCATATGCAAATCAGTCTTGACCCTGTTCCTCATGGGAACAGTCCAGCCCGAACTTCGACCAGTAACAACACCCCCCCCCCCAGCGCCTTGAAACCCTCACGGGTACGTAGTGCGCTTTATAAATCCAATGATTGATTGAAGGTTGCCTGAATTTAGAATAACCCAGTGCTTTTTTTTATTAGTTTAGTGACTGCTTTGAATCTAGGGCAAAACATATTGGTCTTGGTTCCCACGTTTTTTTTTATATCTTCCCAGCTGGGCCTCTCTATCATTATTCCTATCTTGTTTTCTTGCTTTTTGAATTGTTCTTTCTGGATAGTTTTTCTCTCTAAGCTTGACAGTGACTTTCCACGTATGTTCTTGATACTTCCCCACCTCTGTACAGTTCCATCTGAGTCTTAGGAACTGTCCTATTGGTAGTACTTCTCTCAGGGAATGGGGATGGAAACTGCTGTAGCGCAAGAGGTTGTTCTTATCAGTAGGTTTATGGTAACCCTTGAACTTTAGCACTCCACTCTTGTGATATATTCTTAAGTGCAGAAATGAGATTTCTATATCACTCCTGTTCATTGTGAGTCTTACGAAAAGATCAAGGCTACTAAGCCAGGAGTTAAACTCTGTTGATTCCTCTCTCATACCTTTCCAGAGCACAAGGATGTTGCCAATTTATCTCTTCCACAATCTCATCTGGTTCATGAATGGGTTTCTATCAGAATAGACAATTTGGGTTTCAAAGTTATGTACATACAGGCAGCCTAGACTAGGAGCACAAGAACTACCCATGGACATCCTGTGTGTTTGTAAAAAGAAATCCCCTTTATACCTGAAAACATTTCTCATTAGGACCAATTGGGCACAGTTTAATATGAACTCTGCCAGTGTAATTTTATTTTGCTGTCTGGATAGCAGGAGCTGCTTAATTACCTCCATTGTAGCATCTTGTGGTATGTTTGTGTATAAAGATTCTACATTTAGGGTGAGCAGAATTTCTCAGTTTGTTTAGTATATCTTTAGTGTCTTTTAGATATGATGGCATTCGGTTCACTAATGGTTTCAGGAAGAAATCTACAAATGTTGCAAGGGTTCCAGTGTCAAGCCTATTGCCAATACTATCGGGCATCCATGCTGGGCGTGTATGTTCTTGTGCACCTTAGGCAGTATGTAAAAATAAGATGTTGTAGGCTCTTTTTCAATCAAGAAGGAAGCCTCCTTCTCAGTTATCCAACCATTCTGTAGACCCCATTTCACTAGGAACAAGATCTCTTCCATGATGTCTGGTGTTGGGTCTCTGGTAAGTTTTCTACATTGTAATGTGTCCCCTAGTAATCGCAAACTCTCAAGGCCTGATTTAAGAAAAGTGGTGCTGCAACCAGTGCAGCACTACTTTTCATGCTCCCCTTAGCACCCATCTAACGCCACCATGTGTGTGCTGTATCTAAGATACGGCGCACCATGGCAGGAGTTAGGGAACAAGCATCAAAAATGTTGACGCTAGTTCGAAGCTTTGTAGGATTAGCATTAAAAAAATTACGCTAATCCTGCAAAGCCCATTGTAAACAATTGTGTGCCTCCTTTTAACACCTGTTCTGAGCAGGCATTAAAAGTGCCACAAAAAATTATGCAAATAAATCTCTTAGATTTCTTTGAGTCATTTGTTTAGCCCCACCTAACAGGGGAACGCCCCCTTTGCATACATTATTCCTGGTGCAGGCATAATGTAGCGCAAAGGGTTACAAAGTGGCGCAATGCATGCATTGCAGTACTTTGTAAATTTGGCTGTTCGATTTTGGCCTCGTTGGGCCACATTAGCATAACAAAATGACGCTAATATGGTGCAGGGATGCACTAGGAGCTTTTAAATCTGCCCCTCAGTATAATATATCTCTCTCAGGAGTGTGACAGTTCCACCCTCTTTGTCTGCCATTTTTATGACCACAGAAGTGTCTTCTTTAAGATCTCTAAGAGCCTTTCTTTCAGCTCTACTGAAATTCTGGAAGATCTTCTGCCTATCTTCTTTTAAAAACTTAGGGGCAGATTTAAGAAAAGTGGCACTCCACCTAGTGCAGCACCACTTTCCTTGCGACCCTTAGCGTCCCGCTACCACCACCATGTGTATGCTGTATTTAAAATACGGCGCACCATGGTGCAGGGTAGGGGGCAATAGCATAATTTCTTTTACGCTATTGATGTATTCTGTAGGAGTAGTGCCACAATTTGGGGACTGCTCCTGCAGAGTACATAGGGGCTCATTATAAATAATGGTATGTCCCCTTTTAACGCCTGCTCTGAGCAGGCATTAAAAGTGCCAAAAAAAATGGCACAAGTAAATCTCTTAAATTTCCTTGCACCATTTTTTCAGACGGCTTAACGCGTGAATGCCCCCCTTGCATACAATATGCCTGGCGCAGGCATAATGTGGTGCAAGGGTTTACAAAGTGGTGCAATGCATGCATTGCGCCACTTTATAAATATTGCACAGGGAAAATACCATTTTAGCGCTGCCTTAGCATAAAAAAATGACGCTATGGGGACGCTAAGGGGGCGCTAGGGCCTATTAAATCTGCTCCTTAAGGCCTACATTTACTGCCAGATCAAAAGTGGCCACCTCATGTGGAAGTTGATGGGTGATTAGGGTAAAGGGAGATTTATTGTGAAGACCAATGTTGGTCTCCCTATCGTTTTCTGTGTTTTCTTCCTCTCTGGTAGAAAAAAGACCTGAGTCTGATTTTTGGAAACAATTTGGATATCTCCATTTTTTATTGGAAACGGTTGTACCTTGGTGTGGGGACGAAACCTAGGCCCTTGTCGATGACTTGCTTTTGTGTCTCTGTCAATGTTTTTCTACTTAACTTAATTATACTGTCAGTTACGACCTGCTGGTCCATGGTTGGGGTTCCTTTGTGTTTTTTATTTTTTGTTCTGGCTCCGAGTCTTTCCAGGATAGTCTGTGGTATCTGTTTTTCCATCTTCCCCTTTAAAACACAAACTACTCCCAGGTACAAAACAAAGTTCCAGCCATAAGAGAGTGTTAAAATACATTGAATGGTGGGAGGGGTTATTACTGTGGTGTCCCCACTAACCCATGATGGGGACCCAGAGATAACCTAGACAGAAAGAGTGCATTTAGTAATAGATAGACTGTAACGCTCAGAACTTTCCCTAGAGAACACCACTAAATAAGAAATATGATCATGTAACCACATAGTTAGCCCCTAGAGTCCATAATCACATGAAATTTGAATGTCAGAAAGTAATGCAGAACAACCATAAATTTAGCTCATAGAAAGCATAGTGCAGTACATACTTTAAGGACTAGCAAGCCTACTACAATGATATTACAAACAAAACCCTTAAACCACTCTCAGCTGCAAAACAAAAGTTCCAGCCATAAGCAAAATTAAAAAGACACTGAATAGTGGGAGGGGTTATTATTTTGGGGACCTCACTAACCTAGTGTGGGGACATAGAGCTGGCCTAGACAGAAAGAGTGTGCTGTGCTGAACGTTTTAGTGGTGGTCCAATTGTCCTAGGACCACCACAGACTGAGTTATAGTAAAATATATTTTGAAAAAGAATGCTTGCAAAGCCTTATGGGGTAAGCTTCCCCAAGTGCAGTGAATACTGTGGTATCGGCTCTCCCGTGGTGCTGGGAGAACCGCTTTCATGATTTCTATGTTTTTATTTAGGTAAAGCATTTACCAATTACAAGGGTTTTTTTAAAGCCATGAAACACGAAGGGGAGTGACAACCAAAACTGAAATGTCTTCGATTAGGGAACAGTGTGAACAATGGGACAAGAGCTCAAGTACCGCCAATCGAGTTTGCATTGTTCGCACTCAAAGGGCCCTGGCCGCCATGGAGCACGAAGGGGAGAGACAAAAGAAAAAAGTAGTTCGCCCTCCCGAAAGTATATCGGTAATCGTGCAGTAATTCATGTAATAAGTCTGAAAGGCTTAACAAAAGAGCATCAAGGTGGGACAAACGCAAATCATTTACCGATGGCATCAAGGGATTGTTGAAAGGCAAGCCCCGGAACGAATGAAAGTGATGGGTGTCAGCTATGCTCGACTTAAAAAATAGAAGAAGAGGAGAGTGGGGGGCTGCCGTGGAAACCCCTGTTGTGGTGGGCAACCCCACTGTAATGGGTACACTGTTCCTGGATCGTAGTCCTCTCTTGGTCTAGGGTTCTGTCCGTAGTTTCCCTTACCTCGGCCGCTCCTGCTACTAGTGGCAGAGGATTTATTAGAGGACCTGTGGGTATTTGATGAATTAGTACTATACTCTAATGTCAAAGAAGAGTCACATTCCTGGGTGCACTTCCAGGCTATTAAGGACCAATATTGTCTAAGTTCTTTATCTTCAAGGTAAATCCCAAGTTCATTTGTGACAATTATACCTCTCGGGCAGCATTGCATCTGAGGTATTCCGTCATTTTAGCTCCATGGAGCATGGTTTTGGCCCGGGTCTTTTATAGGTCAGATAGAGAGTCCCGATCACTCATGTGTGTCAGTGTCTGTGCCAATGGTGTGTCTCCCATGAGGGAAGGTACTGCTAAAATAGACATCATCGTCATCAAAGGCAAGGCCTTCTATTCTCATACCTAACTTTAGGACTGAGGTTTAATTAGGTAATTAGCTGCTTTTTAACTGTATGGTTTCTCACAGCTGAATGTTGTACTAACAAAGACATACACTACAGGAGAAATACTACACTATGCCCTCCCAGAACAATGTATCATTCTACTTGATGGCTGTTCTACTGGGAGCAGTAGGATCGACACAGGTGCTTCTCCTTGACGAAGTAAGTAAGGGGCAGTAAGGTCGTTCATTGTCACAGCGCTTATGACCAGAGAATTAAATAAGCAAAATTTAAGGCATTTTTAATGGGTCTCAGTAGCACCACCTGTAACCTGGTCCTTGGATGGATGATCTACATGGTGCAGTGACTACTGAGATGTTGTACTTATCTAACATTACGTGTTCCCCAGTGTGTGACTACAGGAGATGTGTCATGACCACACAAACTTGCCAAATCAAATCAAAGAAATGCTTGAGAAAAGCAAAGAGATATCCTCAGTGGAGACAGCAAAGCCCAAACTGGAAGAAGGTTTGCAGAGTAATCTTGCGCATATTTCAAAGGAAGAATCAAGAAGAGAAGATTCAAGATGGCCGTCGTGAGTCCTGAAGGTTAGTTACAGTTCTAGTCTTGCAATCGGTTAGTTGCTAGGTTACGAGCTCACCAGCTGGAAGCTTCGCACTTCAACTGAGGTCTGACAGGAATCAGCTGTGTGGAGAGAGAGCGCGCTTCAGAGCAGAAACTCCTGTGAGGTAAAATTACCCTTGAAAACTAGTTTACAGAAAACGTGATAAATATTGTCAAGGTTTATTCGAGGAGTTTGATAGTAGACCGTTCCAGTGGAGGTTTGGCAAGGCTACAGAGTTTAATGTATGAATAAACCATATGTTTACAAGGTTCCTGCTTAAGATACCAAAGTCAAAAGAAAAACGAACTTTAACAAGCAAGTATTTACAAATACCAAGGTTATAAACGAAGGCCGAGTTTAACGGAGAAATGAATGTTAACAAGTAAGCATTTACAAATGCAACGGTAATAAACCAAAGTAGAGTTTAAAAGAGAAACGAACTTTAGTAAACAAGCATTTACAAATACAAGTTATCAACAGATGTGGAAGTAAGAAAGGAGAAACTAACTTTAATAAACAAGCATTTACAAATACAAGTTATCAACAGATGTCGAAGTAAGAAAGAAGAAACAAACTTTAATAAACAAGCATTTACAAATACAAGTATTGACAGAAGTCAAAATAAGACAGGAGAAACAAACTTTCACAAGCAAGAATTACCAATGCAATAAACATAATTTAACTCTCTAATGTAAAGTAGAAACCAACTAACATCAGCTGATTTGGAGAAAGCATTATCACCAACTATATATATATATATATATATATATATATATATATATATATCAACATAAAACCAATCTCTAACAAAGGTTGAGAAGTTCTTCCAGAATCAGTAATAAGCATTTTTAAGAAGAGCTTATCATTCATAGAGAGAAGCAAGGCTACAGAAAACTCAGGGTGAGTGAAGAATTAACAGAATTAAAGAGAATTAAGTGTTAAGAGTAGAAAGTGTAAAACTGATGTTGTATGTCCCTAGTAATTGCGACTGTGACTCTTGCAGGTGCTGCATCTAATCTTAGAAGTGAAGAGGCAGACTGAGTACTGGCGTTCATCATCTCTGTGGCAGTATCTCTACAATCCCATTCCCCTTTCCCACTCCGGGGTACTCAGCACGAAGGATTAAAATTTGTTGTGAGTAGCTCGGGTCGGGACTGAGGAGTTATCTTCTGCTCCTGAGGAAATCGAATTGAAGTATCCTGACAGATTGAACTTCCATCACCCTAATTTTAGGGAAAAAACTGATTTCCTCCTGAGCAGAATGGCAGAAGGAATTGATATAAAATCATTAGCCAATGTTTTGGAAGGGTTACAGAAACAATTAAATAACACCATAGAAGAAACAGTCCAAATAAAACAGTGAATAAATGAGTTAGGGAACACCGCTAAATCAAATGAATCTGTGTTTTCACAAATCCCTAGCCCTTCGCAGTCTGCAGGTATATCCACTCAAGTACTTCATGCGGTTTCCCCTTTTATTCCTTTGGCTCAACCCGAGCGCTTCGGTGGGGATCCAAATAAGGCGCAGATTTTTCTGACCCACTGCTCATTGCATTTTTTATGTAGACCAGTAATTTTTTCCAAAGACCAGTCCAAAGTGGCATTTATATTGTCTTATCTGACAGGTGATACGGCCGCATGGTCCATGCCAATAATCTCCAGAAATGATCCTGTTTTATATAATTTCCAAAATTTCAAGGAAGAGTTCTTAAGAATATTTGATCGGCGAATTGCAGCTCAAGCCACTGACAATGAACTATTGGAAATCAGGCAAGGTAATAAAGATCTAGTAGCCTATCTGGCTCATATCAATAAACTCATTGTAGAGACTGCCTGGCCGGAGTCAAAAAGAGCCGCCATATTTTATCGTGGACTGAGAGATGAATTGAAAGATGCCTTAGCACAAGTACCAAATAGACCCACCGAAATTTCTGAGTTAATTGATCTTGTGTTTCAGATTGACCACCGGTTAACCGAACGAAGAGCAGAAAAGAGAAGAGAATATCGACCATTTCCTCTGAGAATTGATCGTGTAAGAAATGATCATACAAGAGCCGGAGAAGGGATAACGATAGAAGAACCAATCTTTCTTCAGGACCCATTTTCCATGAGACCGAACCAATTCAGATGCAAGGTTTTGGTGGGCATCAGGAGCAGATCATCTTTAATTTGATAGATGCTCCACAATTTCAAGTCATTTTGGGTCTGCCCTGGCTTACAGAACATAATCCACAAATTGATTGGAGCAAGAGAACGATCAAGATGAATTCCTCTTACTGCAAAGAGAATTGCTTTCATGATGGAGTGGAAGTGTCCAAGTCCCAAGCGGCCTGTTTATCATCATACTCTTCAATGATCTGTGCACTAAAAACAACAGAAATCCCAAAAGAATATGAGGATTTAGTCGCTGTTTTTGATGAAAAGGAGGCTGAGAAATTGCCGCCACATCGACCCTACGACTGCAAAATTGAACTGGAGCCAGGTGCGATATTGCCATGTAGCAGAATATACGCATTGACCGAAGCAGAGAACCAACATTTAAAGGAGTATTTGGATCAATATCTTGCTAATGGTTTTATTCATCCTTCTGAATTCCCAGTGTCATCCCCACTATTTTTCATACCAAAGAAGGATGTGGGTCTTCGAACTTGCATTGATTATCGAGCCCTCAATCAGGTTACCATCAAGAATCGATACCCACTGCCTTTAGTGTCAGTTTTATTAGATCAAGTAAAGAATGCTATAATCTACACCAAATTGGACCTGCAAGGAGCATATAATTTGATACGAGTGGCTTCAGGGGATGAATGGAAAACCGCTTTTCGGACTCGATACGGATTATTTGAATATCAAGTGATGCCTTATGGGTTATGCAATGCTCCCGCTGCTTTCCAGCATTTCGTTAATTATATATTACGATAATTCCTCTACCGGATTGCCGTGGTTTATATAGATGACATTTTAATCTTTTCCGACAATCTACAGGAGCACATTTCCCATGTTCGATCCATCCTCACAAGGTTGCAAGAAAACCATCTCTATGTAAAATTAGAGAAGTGTGCATTTCATATGGAACGAGTTGAGTTCTTAGGATTCATTTTGTCACCAGAAGGAGTTAGTATGATCCTACCAAGATAAAGACAGTGCAACATTGGCCTTCTCCTTGCAATGTCAAAGAGATCCAGAGTTTCTTGGGGTTTGCTAATTTTTATCGAAGATTCATATCCAATTTTTCTCAAACAGTTACACCCATTACTCGATTGTTGAAGAAAGGAGTGAAGTTTGAGTGGACAAAAGAAGCTGAAAATGCTTTTAATTTTTTGAAGAATTCCTTCGTCTCAGCTCCAATCTTGCTCCACCCCAATCCGGATGAGCCATATTATGTGGTGGCAGATGCTTCAGATGTTGCAATAGGAGGTATCCTTTTCCAGCGTCATAAAGATACAGGTCAATTACATCCAGTGGCCTATTTCTCTCAAAAATTAACACCACCAGAGATAAATTATTCAATTGCGGATAAGGAGCTATTGGCAGTCAAAGATACTTTTCGTGAGTGGAGGCATTACATTTTGGGAGCTAAGCATAAAGTGACCGTTTACACGGACCACCAAAATTTAGAGTTTTTAAAATCAGCTCAAACTCTAACAGCTAGGCAACTGCGTTGGTCCCTATATTTTGCAGACTTTGATTTTGTTATCACTTTCCGACCAGGAAATGTAAATGGGAAGGCAGATGCTCTATCTGGAATTGATACCAGTGCAGTTAAAGAGCCTCCAGAAAAATAATTGATTATTCCACAAGAGAAGTTCATATCTGCCATTTTGTATGAAGATTTAACCAAAGAAATTCAAGAAAACTTAACATTCGAAGGAATGCTGAAGTGGTCCAAAGAAGGCCAAGGAAGAGAAATCAAAAATGGTTTGCCATACTTTAAAGGTGCACTGTATGTTCCGACTGTGGAGCTGCAAGAACAAATTCTTCAGGCTTATCATGATGATCAATTGGCTGGACAAAAAGGAATTCAAAAAACTCAAAATCTGATACAATGAGAATTTTGGTGGCCAAAAATGAAAACTCAGATAAGACAATATGTGTCAACTTGTGACAAATGTCAAAGAGGGAAATCAAATAGAACAGCTTCACAAGGTCTGTTAAGACCTTTGCCCACTGCACCCCATGCCTGGCATACTGTTACTATGGATCTTATAGTGGACCTCCCTAGTAGCCAAGGTTTGAACACCATCCTAGTTTTTGTAGACACTTTCACTAAAATGGTGCATTTTATTCCTTTGAAAGAAATCCCTCGAGCCCCACAGGTTGCACAGTTCTTTACACAACACATAGTACGCGCCCATGGTATCCCAAAAATTCTAGTTTCAGACAGGGGTCCCAATTTGTTTCTGACTTTTGGAAGGCCTTTAGTAAAAGATTAGGAATTGATTCTCGTTACTCTACCAGTTACCATCCTGAAACCGATGGGCAAACAGAGAGAGTGAATCAAGTGTTAGAACAGTATTTAAGACTCAATTTATTTGATCAATAAAAGAAATGGCCCGAGTTGATGTGGGCAGCTGAATTTGCTTACAATAATGCTGTTCATTCCACCACTGGGTTCACCCCCTTTTATCTGAACCATGGTAGACATCCTAATGTAATGTTGGGTAAAGAAGATGATTCAGTGCCTGCAGTTGAAGAGATGGTGAGGGATTTGCAGACCACGTTAGTTAGGCAAGAAAAAACATAATTCAAGCAAAAGATTCATATAAGAATCCGGCTGATAGAAAAAGAAGAGAGAGCCCCATTTATTCGAAAGGAGACAAAGTTTGGTTATCCACTCGTCATTTACGTCTCAAAGGAAATCGCAAATTTCAGCCACGATTTATAGGCCCATTTAAAGATGACAAGATGATCAATCCAGTGGCAGTTAAATTGCAGTTGCCAGCTCATCTAAAGATGCATCCTGTTTTCCATGTCTCCTTGTTAAAGAACAGTCCTCCAAATTTACGTCAAAACTCCCCTCCAAGTCCTATCCAGATTAGCTCTGCAGAAGAGTATGAGGTCAATCAAATCTTAGATTCCAAAATCCGTAATGGCAAGCTTTATTATCTAATTGATTGGAAAGGTTATGGTCCAGAGAAACGATCCTGGGAGCCACACGAGTATGTACACGCTTCAAGATTAGTGAGAAACTTTCATAGAACCTACCCAAGCAAACCTAAATTGGAGAACTGTTCCTTGAGGGGGAGTTCTGTCATGACCACACAAACTTGCCAAATCAAATCAAAGAAATGCTTGAGAAAAGCAAAGAGATATCCTCAGTGGAGACAGCAAAGCCCAAACTGGAAGAAGGTTTGCAGAGTAATCTTGCGCATATTTCAAAGGAAGAATCAAGAAGAGAAGATTCAAGATGGCCGTCGTGAGTCCTGAAGGTTTGTTACAGTTCTAATCTTGCTATCGGTTGGTTGCTAGGTTACGAGCTCACCAGCAGGAAGCTTCGCACTTCAACTGAGGTCTGACAGGAATCAGCTGTGTGGAGAGAGCGCGCTTCAGAGCAGAAACTCCTGTGAGGTAAAATTACCCTTGAAGACTATTTTACATAAAACGTGATAAATATTGTCAAGGTGTATTCGAGGAATTTGATAGTAGACCGTTCCAGTGGAGGTTTGGCAAGGCTACAGAGTTTAATGTATGAATAAACCGTATGTTTTCAAGGTTCCTGTTTAAGATACCAAAGTCAAAAGAAAAACAAACTTTAACAAGCAAGTATTTACAAATACCAAGGTTATAAAAGAAGGCCGAGTTTAACGGAGAAATGAATGTTAACAAGTAAGCATTTACAAATGCAATGGTAATAAACCAAAGTAGAGTTTAAAAGAGAAACAAACTTTAATAAACAAGCATTTACAAATACAAGTTATCGACAGATGTCGAAGTAAGAAAGGAGAAACTAACTTTAATAAACAATCATTTACAAATACAAGTTATCAACAGATGTCGAAGTAAGAAAGAAGAAACAAACTTTAATAAACAAGCATTTACAAATACAAGTATTGACAGAAGTCAAAATAAGACAGGAGAAACAAACTTTCACAAGCAAGAATTACCAATGCAATAAACATAATTGAACTCTCTAATGTAAAGTAGAAACCAACTAACATCAGCTGATTTGGAGAACGCATTATCACCAACTATATATATATATATATATATATATAGTTGGTGATAATGGTTCTCCAAATCAGCTGATGTTAGTTGGTGATAATGCGTTCTCCAAATCAGCTGATGTTAGTTGGTTTCTACTTTACATTAGAGAGTTCAATTATGTTTATTGCATTGATATATATATATATCAACATAAAACCAATCTCTAACAAAGGTTGGGAAGTTCTTCCAGAATCAGTAATAAGCATTTTTAAGAAGAGCTTATCATTCATAGAGAGAAGCAAGGCTACAGAGAACTCAGGGTGAGTGAAGAATTAATAGAATTAAAGAGAATTAAGTGTTAAGAGTAGAAAGTGTAAAACTGATGTTGTATGTCCCTAGGGATTGTGACTGTGACTCTTGCAGGTGCTGCATCCAATCTTAGACGTGAAGAGGCAGACTGAGTACTGACGTTCATCATCTCTGTGGCAGTCTCTCTACAATCCCATTCCCCTTTCCCCCTCCGGGGTACTCAGCACGAAGGATTAAAATTCATTGTGAGTATCTCGGGTCGGGACTGAGGAGTTATCTTCTGCTTCTGAGGAAATCGAATTGAAGCATCCTGAAAAGATGTCCACCCAGAACAGACCAAGAAGCAAATGGTCTTCTAATCCTAGGTAACGCCTAATCACCAACATGGAAAATGTGTATGTACTTCTGTCTCACATGTGTCTTTGCCACATTTCCTTGTATGCAGGATATGAGTGTTTGTGTATTATCACGTGTGCCACATGTGAATTTATGTATATATATATATATATATATAAAGATATCTGTCTTGAGCTGTTTCCGACAAAGCTTGTAAGCATAACCATAACATCCACGTAAGGCTAGGTCTGTAAAAAACACTAAATATATATTCCCGCTCACAAATTTGTCTGCTTTCTTCCCATGTTTGTTTTCTTCTATCAGGTACTACGACCCAGATGCTAAAGGCTCAGAGGTATGTTCTTTCTCCATGACTTATCACTCCCTTCCTTAAACCTTAAATTAAGGTGAGGATTCTATACACTGGCCCTGACGAATGCCCGAGATCTTTATAGGCTGTGAGAAGGGCAGAAATATGTCAGCACCACCGAGGTATGTAAGGATCATAATACCCACTGGGGTCCTATGAGAAATACTATTAGCATTTGTTTAGACATACCTAAGGTACCACAGTAATAAAGGAAACATTGTGGTTTACCCTAAGGTATTTTTAATTGCACCTACTGGATCTGAGTGAATTATCCAGAAAAATAATATCTCAGAACTCCATCAAGATAAGCCAACTAGAGGTTGGGTCAGTCATGGTAGTATCATCTTACCAGGATGGGACGAGGTGGTCTATAATGAAGCATGTCACATTATGTGAGTGAGCCCACTTTGTCCAAATTTCTGGGATTGCCAGTATTTTGAATAGGGAGTTGAACAGCAGAGTGGTAGGATCTTTAGTGAACCAATTGCGGATCACTGATCTCCGGGTGCTCGGAAATAGGTTACCATACCATCTTTTGAGTTTTTAGTGTTTAGTGGAGGCAGGCGTGGGTCCTTATCTAGCCCCTTCTTTTTCTCCCACAGTGTATGTGATGGTATGCTCTTTCTTAGCCATTCAGTGAGGAGGTAGACAGAGTCAGCCCTGCTGTTATCTATAGCGGCAGAGTCAAGCAAGAGATCACCAACCTACTAGAAAAGAGTAGAGCTCCAGGAAAGAACAAGATGTTGAAATATTTTTTTAAGGCTTGGGAAAATAATTACTGTAGACTCTGTGAAGTCATGAGGGAGCTTCCAGCATGCAAACTGAGATCATCCAAATGAGAACGCAGAGAGGAACTGATTCTCTTCCTCAATGGGTATGGGAATGAAGGGGGAACCCAGATAAACCACTGTAAATCATTGCACAGTTGCAGGAATACACAAAAGAATGGTGGTGGAGATGGGGATCCCAAGGAAACTAGGGATAACCACATTATTAATGGAATGCAAGTTCTGCACGAATATGTGCACATTAGTCTTTCCCACCTTCTTGACAGGAAGTATGAAAGTACTACATCTTCTAACAATTGGCATCTAAATCACTAGTTTAATAGGGTTTGCGATGACTGGTCACATTTCTGGCTTAGCTTCAGGTTTGTAATAGGCCTCAAGAAAAAGAAAGAAGGCCCACACTATGGTCAACACATGGCTTAGAAGGGAAACGTGCAGAAGCGTACATTGTGCGAGACAAGTACAGGCCTCAAACTGGGTACGATGTTAGACTGGAATGCAAGGACAGGAAGAAAAATGAAGAGAAAGGCCAGGTGCAGGGCAAGGCAGTTGCAGTCGGCCCTCGCATACCACAGATAATTTAGAAGGTCACACACACGAGAGCCTGAGCCACTTTCTGATACCAGTGTTAGGAGGAGGTGTAAATCATGGAAGACCTGAAAGGGAGACACAAGATGTTTGTGTGAGTCAAGGTTGGTAGAGGGAGGAGGACAGGCCGTAAAACTTCAGAGCATGGAAGTAGAGTAGGGAGTATACACAGATAGAATTCCATGGGTGAGACTAAAAGACACTGTGCTCGTTAGAGGATGCATACATATATTATCTACACCATAGCTGCATTTTGGTGACAAGTAGTCAGATGCTTCTTAGAGAATTATTGCTTTTTCTCAAATGAATAAAGATAACAGAGTTGCGCTACTGTGCTAATTGGGAATATGATACGAGATGTGACGTCTCCATTATGGACCAAGACTATAAAAGATGCTGTTTGTAAGAGCTGAGTTGAGTGTGGTTTCATTTACAGAACTGAGCTTTACTCCCGGCTGTATTTGTATTGGATAAACATATACTATATTGCCATCAGAGTTGTATCACTTCTTTATTTCTTGAAATTTGACTACAGGTTTCAAAGGATACTGTGGCATTTGAGATAGACGCTTCATTAGTTTGATCTTTATCTGTACTGGGTTTTTGAAGGAAATGTACCCAAGCTGTTGGCACCAGTGGGCCATACTGTGGATATCACTTGAACAAACAATTCAGCTAATTCTTTAGACATTTCAAGATTGTTGGTAATGGGCTGACAATCTATTTCGCATTGCTTCACTAGGATTTTGTTCTTCCTGTTCGAAAGCACAGTGAGGTAGACTCCATCGGGAGTCCAAAAAATGGTTACATTTAGTCTTCTTGGCATGTCAGCCCAAATAGATTAGCTGGTGAGGTAGTACTTAATAGGAAAGGATGTTTCCTCTAATGGGACCAAGGGAGATAGAAATATGGTCAGAAATGGGCTTTGGAATATGCTGATTTGAAATATTGACTCCGCCTATGGATACGTCTGTTAGACATTTCTAGTGCACAGCACCAAAAGAACAAGTAGTGTTTACTTTTTAGCATACAATCAAAATAGGTACCTTTCTTATCTCCTGGAGCCAGGGTATTCTGAGTATAGTCAACACTTCTCTGACTGCCCTAGGATCCATGATAAGAGTTCTGTGTGCCCTGGTTAAATTTGATTGAGTTGGTAAGGTACGGTACATTTGAAACAGCATCAGGACAGTCTTTTTTTCAATGCCCCATCCTCCCGCAGGCAAAACATAACCCGTCCTCATCTTGGGCCTCTCCTTTGCCCATCCTGTTTCCTCTCCTCACTTTTTCTTTCACGCTTTTTGTTCCCCCGTGGTGGGGATTCCCTGCCCTCTTCACATCAGATTTTGTTGCATATTTTGTAATTTCAAAAACATTAGTTTAGATGCAATATTCTCTTTTCTTCCTTTCTTGTAATGAGACACACTGATTTCCGACGGTCATTAATCCAGCCAACATTTTGCATCTGCTTTCTAATACAAATACTCATTAACTGAATTTTATTATTAGGTGACAATCTCTGCACAAAGCAGTACTTGCGGTTTCCTGAGCCATCTCCACCAGACCTGCAATGCTCAAACATCTCTTAAACACACACTTACCTGTCTAGATAATCTGCTGGTGATTCACCTTTATATTGCTTACAATTTGAAATCTTAGTCCAACCTGTTTTCACAGGACATTCCCTCCTGTTTTGTTCTCCATCCCAACTTGTCAACCAAAGTATCTCTCACTTCACTAGGCACCACCAGGTACAGCAATTGGTTCACAACTGCCCAGTCCACTCTACCATGTTCAGTCTATACATCTAATACACACTTTGCAGTTCTTCACGGGACTAGGTAGGGTTTTCACTGATGTTGAGGAACTTTTTCTTAAAGCTTTTAAATTCAGACGGGAACAGGGGATCTGGACAGTGATATACCCCACTGGGCGAGGTAATCTGCTAATGGAAGGAAGGAATCAGGAACTGGTGGAGTGATACTTTTGTTGTCTACATCGCTAAAGGAAGGGGAGGCATCAGACCTGTCTCTCTAAATCTTGTTCCTAACAGTCAATCTTTAGTCCTCTTTAACTGTCTCAAGTAATAGTACAGCTACATTTGCAGGAATCTCTGTGCACAGCTAGGATTGAACAAACTCTTTGTCTAGACAGGTCCACAGTAGAGAAGTCTGCATCTCGTCTGGCTATTAGTATGCTTCTGTCCAGCACTCTTCTATCAGTTGCTCACATCATAGGGCTTGCTTACATGTTACCTTCATGTGCACAATCTGCTGTGGTCCTGCCGACACTGACTCATTTCAAGGTGCATCTGCATATGCACCCCTGGTGCCATAAACTGGCATAAGGAAAACATTCAGCAAGTCCTACTCTGTTGGGTCCTTCCTCTCCTTCCATTTATCTTGTGGCTTAGTGCCATTGAGGAAAAAATAGGAGCGAGTCAGAGTAGTAGCAGCACAAACCCTAACTCTGTCCGTAAGGAGACTTACTTGGTATTCCAGGTTTTCCTTGGCCCATTTCATACCATGGACATGGATTCAGGTTTGCATTTATTGGCTTCTTTATGCCAATGAAAAACCGCTAGCCATTCTTCACCCTTTACCTTAATTATGCGATCTTTCAGATTCTTTGTAAATTCCCTAACCAATTTAGAGCTAAAGTACCATGTTCAGGAAAGCATTTCTTCCCATGTTCTTTAGTGAATCCTATTCCGGGGGTTCACTTAGATTTTTCTGCCCCACCCCCCAGTACAGCTCCTTCATTCATTTCGGCAGTACAATTCTACACCTTTTCACAATGCAATAAGCCGAAAAAAGAGCATGCAAAACAACTGAACTACAGATAGACACTAACAAGCAGGTGCCACACTTCTTGTGGTAAAATGTGAGGCCAACTTGAAGAGGGATACGGTATGCTAGAGTAAAGGGCTCACTCTACTAAATCTGAAGTTCTCCCCGCATTGAGCCAACTTCAGAAAGACGCTAGGCTAACTAGAACAGTTAGGGAAAATGTGCATTAAACAACATTTGATAACAAAATGGCAGTACAATTAAAATACTTGTAAATGTGCAATAATGCCATGACGTTTGTGTGGTTTAGGAAGATATAAGAAACAAATTCACAATTTGGAATACAAAGAAACAGGGACACCAAAATGACGTTCTAACTCACTACAACTTTCCTGTTGGCAATTGCCAACTGCATTCCTTCTTCCAGTACTGTTACTCACCTAACCAATATCACATTACTTTGGGGTAATACAATTAGGTGAGTATATGATCAATACCCTTATTAGTCGGAAATTATCTAATCTCAGATGACGTCAGCTATAACACATTGTCTATAACAATAGCTTTCAGAAAACCTTTCTTAAAAACTTCTATAAGAAAATATATTACCACCTTGGAAGTAACACGCTCCAGTATTGTGACCTGAGAAATGGTCAATCAGCTCTAAGAAATAATTGGGCCACCAGAGAGGCTCATCAGTCCCATTATTATATCTAAAGCTATTCTTTTTCAAATATTACTTGGCCTGGACATTTTCTCTCTCAGCTGTCGAGCTACTCCATGGGATTTGTCACTACATTCACTGCAATATCCGGCTTTGTTCTTAATATTTCTTTGAACACTGGCCACCAGAAGTAAGTTCTACGATCTTCTTACATGTACATCAAGGTACCACAAACAGCTGACCACTTAACACCACTTCATCCAGAATGCATAATTCTTGAGCCACGTTAAAAAGGTAACACCTCTTTGTCCATCCTTTTCTTATTGGAGGGTCCTTAGCTAATACATTCCATAACTTGCTGGAATGTTTCATCATTGGCCAGCACTGTTTTCTACTCTTCCTTAGTAAGTATGCCCTTCAGACCTTGCAAATGTAGAAAACTATCTTCGTTGCGATCTCTTGCTCTTGACATTCATACTCAGAGATAATCTCCATAAAAAATCTGCTCATACATTAACTCCATGAATATATTGTACAAGAATATAAAACTCCTGTGATTTGTACTGCTGCGTTGCAAATCTAGGGCTGCTCCTTTGCTGCCACTCGTGGCCATCACCAAATGGATGAAGAGAAGCTCCCTCAAACTCAATTCCGACAAGACGGAAGTCCTCATCTTCGGCTCCACCCCCCCTGCATGGGATGACTTCTGGTGGCCTGCCATTCTCTGAACTGCTCCGACTCCCACCAACCACGCATGCAACCTAGGATTCATCCTGGACCCCTCACTATCCATGACCCAGCAAGTCAATGCCATCTCCTCCTCCTGCTTCAACACCTTCCGCATGCTCCGAAAGATCTACAAATGGATACCCACCGAAACTAGAAGAACAATCACCCATGCCCTCGTAAGCAGCAAACTGGACTACTCAATGCCCTCTACGCAGGAACCACGGCCAAACTCCAGAAGAGGCTGCAATGCATCCAGAACGCCTCCTCATGCTTCATCCTGGACATCCCACGCCACTGCCACATCACAGACCACCTGAAAAACCTGCACTGGCTCCCAGTCAACAAGAGAATCACCTTCAAACTCTTTACCCACGCTCACAAAGCACTGCACAACACCGGACCAGAATACCTCAACAGACGACTCTCCTTCTACACCCTGACCCGGCATCTCTGCTCCGCCAACCTCGCCCTCGCAACTGTCCCATGCATCCGCAGAGCTACAACCAGCGGTAGATCATTCTCGCACCTCGCCGCCAAAACGTGGAACACTCTTCCCACCCACCTGCACCAGACCAAAGACCTCCTTACCTTCAGGAAACTTCTCAAGACCTGGCTGTTCGGGCAGTAGCAGCACCCCCCCACCTTCTTCCCCCTCCTCTGCTCAGCACCTTGAGACCCTCACGGGTGAGTAGTGCGCTTTACAAATCCCTGAGTGAGTGAGTGGTGAATAATTACACCAACGGAAGACGATCTGTTCTTACAATAAACTCTGATGCATATTCAAATTTCTAGATGAACACAATGGCAAATTATGATTCTCGTCTCTTCTTAATGGCCTAGAGGCATAAGCCAGAGTAACCAATGGGTTATCATGTTCCTCCTGCAGCTACACTGCACCTATACAATGTTGGTGCGGGAGAAAATGTGAGGTTATGGACAGAGCTGCCGACTTTGGAACTGGGGAACCAGGTTTGAGACTTGGTGTCGGCTCAACACCCTGCGATTTTGGGCAAATCAGTTAATTTCCCCATGCCCAGTTTTGAACAGTTTTGTCAAAAGAAGGGCAATACGCACATATTTGATACTTTTCTACATTAATTATGCTCACATTGAAAATAAACCTGTCTTAAGATGAACTTTAACTTTTCTTCCAAAGAGGACCATGTGTTATTTATAGATTTATAGACCTGTAACAGTCAATTTGTAATTTATTTCTGCATACTTTTATACCAGTGGGTCTCCTGTGTAACTTTTCAGTGGATTTAGTATGTATCTGAAAAAGTCTTCCTACTCTGTCATAATCGGATGCCAGTAAATTCGGGCGCTTTTACAAAATGTAATAATATTCGCCAGACATAGGTCCAAAACAGTGATGTAACAATAGTCCCCTCAGCCCCTGCAGTGCGCCCCCACCAGGCACTGTGCATGGGCCCCTGGCCTGAGAGCTCCTGACTGGGTCTGAGCGTAGGGGCATAGTGTGATGTGGGCGCTGTTTAAAAATAACTTTTGGGTTAGAAGCACTAAACTTGCTTGTTCACCCGGCATTTTTTAGGCAAAAATAAAAATGTCAAGACAGCACTGGTCAATAATGTTACTGTTGGTGAGAGATCTGAATTTTGTGTGCAATTTTTACTTATCATAAAGTAGCCAAGAGGGATAATGTGTCTGCTGAAAAGAACGTGTACCATTCAGATCACAAAACTGTGAGTGAACTATGAGTAGCTCTTCAAAAAAGAAAAGGAAATGTATGTCAGAGAGGGGCTATGGAGCGGTGAGGGGCACTGTTGGAGAGTGGTAGTGAGGAAATAAGTGGAGAGGGCAGTGGCTTAACAAAGGCCCCCGCAGCCTCTGAGGTGCAGGATGGGGTGAGCTCAAGGGTGCCCCCTCAGCAAAGCTCATGGCCTGGGGAGCCCAGGAGCGTCTGCAGGTGGGCGCTGGCACCCCCCCCCAGGTATTAGGTACAGCCTGATGTGCAGGCTCACAGTGCAATGTAACACTACGGCCATCTTAGTATTATGCTGCCTGCACTAGTATGGTCATGGACCCCACCAAAAACACTCTGGGGCAACGCGGACCGCCCCCACCTGAAATAAATTCTGCAGACGCCCATGGGGGAGTCGCCTCCAGTTTCGTTATGCCACTGACAGAAGGAGGTCATGGGAGGAGGTGCCAAAAAAGACTGTTGCACCAGACTTCACCAGCGCTAAAGCCTGCCCTGTGTGGGGTTTCCACCTTCATGTGTTTTGCAGTGGAGCCCCCTCAAGTTTCATTACACCACTGGTCCAATAGTAAAACACACCCCAATCTAAATCAAACCCATTTTTTCCAAATGGACATTTTCACTACTTTGACTTTCTTTCACACAATCGTATCCTAAATTTCTTACAGCACCTTGATTGATCTGTAGGTAACTTGGAGTCTAATACACCAAAGGCATTTGCAACAGTATTTGCACGTCCTACAATCATATTGCATGGCGGTTTTTCTTCTGTCTGTCAAGGTGGTGGAGGATAAAACGCCCACCACCCACAAATGCAGAGTACCACTGTGACAAGGTGCAAGAGGAGTACTTTACCAGAACAACTTGGCGTAGATCCTCACACGGGGCGACCTGAAACAAGTAGAACAGGCAGTGAGATGCTAGAAGGACAAAAAACATAAAAAGGTGGAAAAAACAAAGACCAAAAGAAGACTTATCTTCTTTACCCAGGATATAACCCAGGGAGAAGGGGCTTAGTTTGGTCGGTAACACTGGGGGGTGTAAACTTCAGATTTTCTACCAATCACTTTGGTATATAGGGGGTCAATCCAACTCCTGCGGGCGGCGGAAGCCGCCCGCCTGGGGGGAACCGCCAGAAGACCGTACCGCGGTCAAATGACCGCGGCGGTCATTCTGACTTTCCCGCTGGGCCGGCGGGCGACCGCCAGAAGGCCGCCCGCCGGCCCAGCGGGAAAGCCCCTTCAACAATGAAGCCGGCTCCGAATGGAGCCGGCGGAGTTGAAGGGGTGCGACGGGTGCAGTGGCACCCGTCGCGATTTTCAGTGTCTGCAAAGCAGACACTGAAAATCTTTATGGGGCCCTGTTAGGGGGCCCCTGCACTGCCCATGCCAGTGGCATGGGCAGTGCAGGGGCCCCCAGGGGCCCCACGACACCCGTTCCCGCCATCCTGTTCCTCGCAGTAAGAACCACCAGGAACAGGATGGCGGGAAGGGGGTCAGAATCCCCATGGCGGCGCTGCTTGCAGTGCCGCCATGGAGGATTCCTATGGCCAGGGGAAAACCAGCGGGAAACCACCGGTTTCCCTTTTCTGACCGCGGCTTTACCGCCGCGGTCAGAATTGGCCAGGAAGCACCGCCAGCCTGTTGGCGGTGATTCCGTGGTCGTTGGCCCTGGCGGTCACGGCAGAATGGCCCCCATAATGTCAAAATACATTATATCAAAAGCAGGGCACCCGAGAGGGGATACAATGGGTAGTGGAAAGAGAAATGGATGCTGATTGGTAGGGGTAATAAGTGAGAGAAAACACAATTTTTAGCAAAATAACTGACATTTTTTTAAACAAAGCAGAGAGGGAGAAGGTGTGTGCGCGTTTTTATTCGTGTTTATGTAAAAATCCTTGTGAAATCTGATAGACACCTCGCCATACCGAAATGAAAGCTCCTGTACCCAACTATTTTCCAGAAAATACATACACTTGTTGGGGGGTATTAAGAAAGCACGATCCACAATAAGGTAAATAAGTTATTGTGTTGAAGACAGATTTACACTGTATAAATATGTTTATAAAACCAGGGAATTACGGTTAATCCTTCATAAGTAGGCCCCGTTCAAACGCGCTTTGAACATTCTTTCAAGACCGAGAAAGTACCCTTCCAGATAAGAAAAAGAATGAAGAAGAAATATAAAAGAGACAGTACAGAAGGGAGTGAGACTAATAAACGAAATACCTTGAAAAAGTAAAATTAAAATGACTGAAATGAAAATATCTTCAAACAAAATAAAAGAGTGACAAGGAATAAAGGTAGATAGCAGAATAGAAGAATCCTAAAGAAAGAGTTAAAAATATTGGAGATGGTATTAAGTTGAGAACTAAGGGCTAGATGTACAAAGCTATTTTGCGGTAGCAAAGTGTGAAGTTCGTCTTTTGCGACTGCAAAATGGCCTTGTTGGATGTACTGGCTCTATTTTGTAAGTTGGTATCCTGTAACCGACTCAAGAAATAGGGATTGCGACTCGCAATTAGGAAGGGGCATTCCAAGGGTGTCCCTTCCTAATTGTGAATCAGGTTCATGTATGATTGTTTTATGACCGTGAATGTGGTCACAAAACAATTGCAGTTACCTTCAATTTCAAACTGATAGAAACCCATTCGCAAATGGGAAGGGGTCCTAAGGGACCCCTTCCCCTTTTTGGATGTGGACACCGACATTTTTTCAGAGCAGGCAGTGGTCCCACAGACCACTGCCTACTCTGAGGTAACTTTAAATTTTAGTTTTTTAAATGCATCCTCTTTTTCTTTAACGAAAACGGGTTGCACTTAAAAAAATGCTTTATTGACAAAGCAATGACAGACATAGTGGTCTGTTGACCTCAGCAGGTCACCATCCCTGTGATTGTTGCCATTCACAAATGGTTCACAAATTGTGACCTGGCTCATGAATACTGATTAGACAGATCGCTTGTGACCTATTTGCGAATCGCAAACAGTGTGGTTGACACTGTTGTACATTTTGTTTTTCAGCTCGCAATTTGGGATTCGCAAAAAAACGCAAATTGTGAGTCGCAAAACGAAATGGTCGTACATCTGGCCCTAGCAATTCTGTTTTTACAGAGTCTCCAGTATGGTACCAGATGTACCTGAAGAAAGGCAGAAACAGAAGACGTCAAGTCAATTATAACAATCTGAAGCTCTGCCAAAGACCACGACAAACAAACAAAAATCCATATTATCCATTGTCTTAACAAACCAAAGAATAACAACTAAATAATAAATCAGAAAGTTTACTTCAACCAGACAGAATTTATTTTTTTTCTTCAATGTTAAACCCACACAACCTCTACAACCACCTTATTTAAAGATAACTGCCAACCCCACAGTGAGCTGTGTGCGCTCACAGAAGCCACCGCCACAGCAGCTCATGTAAAGGTACTGAATGTTTGGTGCACAGGCCACTGTCTTACAGGCAGCAGTAGTAATCAGGGATACCTTTCCTCATCATTCAAAAAGTGACAGTTGTCCCGCCCGGGAATGATGTCACATCCGTTACCAGGACTTCTGGTGACCCCTAGGAGCCAGCCCCGGAACTGACATAGGTGAGTCACGTTTGTTGTGACATGGTGTGATGACGTGTTAGTCACGTGCCCTGTTGCTGTCCCTAGTGTATAGGTGTATATGTTGTGTAAAAT
The DNA here is from genome assembly GCF_031143425.1 of Pleurodeles waltl. Classification (NCBI taxonomy): domain Eukaryota; kingdom Metazoa; phylum Chordata; class Amphibia; order Caudata; family Salamandridae; genus Pleurodeles; species Pleurodeles waltl. The sequence continues at coordinate 420,143,857 of NC_090449.1, forward strand.
GGCGGCCGTGCAGGTATGGGTCGTCTTTCTGCGCCTAAGAGGACAAGTCTGGGCATGTTCATGCTGTCAGGCTGGTTGGGTTGCAGTGTGGTTCCTCAAAGGGAGGTGCAGTGGAACTACTGAGAGGACAAGGGACAGGGGCAGCCTATGGGGCGGTGCGAGAGGTTAACTGAGGAAGCTTACTATTTAAAAGCACATGCTGAAAAGTTCCTTGTGCATGCAGCCTTCTGGAAATAATAAAAATTGTCAAGATACCTCCTATAATTAATGTGCCTACTGCAGAGCTGTAGTTTTTACTCTCCATAAAGTAGCACAGAGGGTAAATAAGCCTGCTGCAAAGAACAGAACTATATTTTATGTAGCTTCCAGAGTGGATAGGTAAAGCCAGCCTTTACAAATGCTTTTAAAATGATATTAATGTATGTGAAAGGAGGACAATGGCGAGATGTGGGGGGTACAATTGTTTTTCTTTGTGGGGTAGGGGGTGCCAAAAAGGCTGTTGCACGGGTCCACAGGCTATATATAAGGCCTGGAGATACCCTGAGAATACACATACAAAGTCTTGTGATGGCTGGTGGCGACATTGCTTAATCTGTGCTTGTTGTTTCCGGTAATGAGCACCTGCACTTTTTTTTTTTTTTGGAGGGCTGGCGCTTATTCTTGTACCTCAAGCATTTGTTGCGTGCAAAAGACACATTTGGGAAAGATGGTGGTAGAGAAAAACGAAAAAGCGCCATAATGGGAGAAAACAGCAAGCTGCAGAGTGAGCTGAAGGGTCAGTGAGGCTTTTTAAATGCATTAAAGATCCCCGAGATGGCTTCAGGGTGAGGCTGGTTCAGTATTCCATGTGCCTACATTTTAGTGTAGCAGCCGTGTGTTTAAGAGGAGGGCTTTGGGGCAAAGGCATGTTTTCATTTATAAAATAACCACGGGTCGGTGAGCACATGAGGCTCGCCACTCTTCGTTATTAACTAACAATACCAGCTCTCAGGGACTAAAGGCTGTGATCCTTTGGCCCCTGAGAGCTGGTATTCTTAGTTAATGGTGGGGGTCGCACAGCGCGTGTGGCTCGGAGACCCCTGTTATTAACCTAACACGCCAGCTCTCAGAGACCACACGGCCTCTGAGAGCTGGTTTATTAAGTAAATAACGAGGGTCACAGAGCGCTTTGCGGCCCGGCAACCTCCGTTATCAACATTGCAAGCCTGTTCTCAGAGGCCGCGCGGTCTCTGAGAACAGATGTGTTATGTTAATAACACGGGTCACCGAGTCGCAAAGCGCTCTGTGACCCGTGTTATTAACTCAACAAACCTGCTCTCAGAGGTCGCAAGCTCACGCAGCTTCTGAGAGTAAGTCTGTTAAGGTAAGGGCAGAGATTACAGAGCCACGAAAAGGCTCAGCGATCTCTGCCCTTTAACTTAACAGACTTGCTCTCAGAGGCCACGTGGCTTGAGCCTGCGGCCTCTGAGAGCAGGCCTGTTAAGTTAGTGGCAGGAGGCCTCGCACATCGTGTTAGACACCCTCCAGCCCCCTCCTTGCCACCATATGTTGGAGGAGGAGGACGTGCAAGGCACGAGGTACAGGCCTGAAGGCCCTAGCCTCACCCGCTTGGGCCCACAGGCCCTATATTATACCAAAGGTTTGGGCCCTTGGGCCCCGAGCACGAGGTTCCGGTCTCAGGGGCCCACCTAGCAGCATTTATTTTTATTTAAAATAAATAAATTACAAATTAATAAAAATAAAATAAAGAAATAAGAAATAAACATAAATAAAAATAAAAAAAGAATAATAATTTAAAAAAAGAAATTAATTAGTGGGGGCAGAGGACACATAGCACAGTGCGTGTGTGTGTGTGTCCTCTGTCCTGTAGCCACCACACAACCTATCAATGGTGGGGGCATTGAGCAACAGGCTCAAGCCCCACAAACCCCTAACCAATCACCTCAGGTTAGTGTCCTGCTTTACTGGGAAGGTGATGAGAAAGACCCAGGGGTCCCCACGCTGCCTCCACAGCCTGCAATGTTTCAAAAAGACTCTGTCTGTGGTGGTGGAGCTGGCTCTGCCTGTCTGCTCCACTCTCTAGGCTGGGGCTTAGAGTGAGCTCCGCCCCCACACATGTTTCAGGGCATTAGAGAGCTGTAGCGAAAACACTGAAATGGATCCTAGGATTCGGCTGCCATTCTATTGTACATGTATATATACAATGAACTTTGATGTTGAAATTGTTTTGTGTTCTATATTTTTAATAATTACTATAATTATATGACATTATAAGGAATAGAGGCAGTATTGTAATATGAGTAAAATAAGGCTGCGGAGCCCCTGGAACTATATAAATAATGCTTTATGGACAGATCCCTAGATATTATGTTGCGCAGCAGCACCGCCCTGTGGACTTTTTTAAATAAACAGTGTATGGTTTTTGAGAAATGTGAACAAGAGGCTTTGTGTATTGTACCTTCAGAACAATGTAAGGGGATAATAGTGTACTTATTAGCTAACATCCTGAGTGAGCTTGCATAATTGTGTATGTAATTATTCGAGTAAACGCTTTTACAGTCTTATTGTATATTTATGAATGTGTTATGACAGCACCATAAAAATGAATGGCAATCTAAAATAAAGTATGTCTCTTTTTGTACGTAGGATCCCAAAGAGCTAACGTCGATCCGTGAGGAAATGGATGCCTTTCAGCCAGGTACATCTACCTATAGTTTTATAGTTAGAGAACCGTGTCAACGACCTACTCTTATTACCTATTTCGCTTTATTTCTAACAATATTTTCTGATACTTTTCTTTCTTTATACAGGATATGACGCTGAAGTACAGACGGGTGTCAAAGCTCTACAGCGGATCCTAGAGGCTTAAGACGTAAAGTCTTCAGCGCAACAAGATACAGCTTACAGGTAAATAAAATTATCCGATGCCTCAAAGAACGCTAATAGTCACAGGTTTATATTGTAAGTGTGACATTTATTTTTTTTCCTCTTCTGTACAGAGCCCCTGGGGGTGGGCACAAGCGGCACGTCATCGGCGCAAAATGTGGAAGATGGCGTTAAAAAGGCAGGCAGGAAAAAGAAGTCTACAGTGCCTTCACATGGAATACATATAAAGGAAGGCCCTAACCGCGGGAGCACATCAAGTACGTTTTAAAAATGTAGAGCCTAAAGAATCATAACCTCTCTCTCTCTCTCTCTCTCTCTCTCTCTCTATCTATCTTTCTCTACCTAGTTTTTTTCTCCCTCTAGGATATAGCGGTTCTAGCAATACCTACATTTATTTTATTTTTTTATCTTTCACATCGTAGAACCGTCACAAAGGATCTCAGAAGGTGTCCGCCGTAAGACCAAACGTTTTGCATTGCCTTTAAAGAATGTCACAGGAGTCTTACAAAACACAAAGTCGTCAAGAGCCGCGGAGATTGGTGCAGGGTGTCAGGACAAACAACGACCAGGGTCTACAGATAATCATCATAGACCAGGTACAGCCCTAAACCACTACACCACTTTACAAATAAACACCGCCACCGGTTCCACGACCTCTTATACTGAAAGCACATTTCTGCAAGGGTTGGGAGACACAGACGATGGAGCCGTTACATCTGCAGACACACAACATGAAGTACTGTTTAAAACCGCTGAGGGGGATCCCAAACAGTGCAACAAGCCTAAAATAAACTGTCTTTGCTTAAAGAATCGTAAGAAGAAGCAATTGGTCCCTGAGCTACAAAAGATTCCTCTAGATCTCTCAGTTAAAAACACACTTACACCTCTGACAGGACCCCGTAGTCCACAGAGGTCTAAGTGTTTTACGGCTTGAATGGGTAATGTAGAGGCAGTTCCCAACGGATCGGTCCCAAAAACTCCTATAACTATTTTGGACTCTAGTTTCAAAAATGATCAACCTGTAGAGGACCCTTATGCCGCTTGTATAGGGCTTCTCAGGGCACTGGCGGGGGGGTTGAGGGTTCTGAAACAATAGCAGCCACTGAACGCAATGTACCGTCTATCGTAGACCCAGAGGTGCAGCAATCTTCAGGTCAGCAATCACCTGATCCTAGCCCCTGCAGGTCCCACACATCCGAGCCCCTAAGCTATTACGATCACCATTTAAGTTTCCCATAACTTATGTCCCCAATCACACCTCTGGTAGTGTACGATCCCACCAGTCCCCCATCAAGTGTAAACGTTCCCCAGTCTTCTCCCTCTTCAAAATACCCTGATAGTAGTAGGGGCGGTAGCAGGTCACAAACTCTAAGTTTTGGAACACCGTCTAGCGAGGAACAGTCCTCCCAAAACACCCGGGTGTTTGCATTGGGGCCCTGCTTTTTTGACCCGTCCTGGTCCACTCATTCAGAAAGCGGGTATTGTTGTTAACAAAGAAACTGAACCTGGTATGGCTCAGGGAAATATAAACCCCGCATCTAACACCTCAAGTAAAGACCCAGAACATGGCGCTTTGGACCGCACTAGAGTCCTGGACACCTATATAAAAGAAATACACCAATCTGTTAGAAAGCTAAAATTCCGACTGAGCCTGAAAACTTTAAAACATGGGAAGGGGGGTCACAATACCGCGTCCTCCAGAGCCAGCCTGAGGGCTTTAACCCAGAGGCTGGCGTTGTGTAGGAGGGAGGTGGTCTAAGCATTTTAATCAGCAGCTGCAGACATAAGTAATATACAGGCGTGACTAGGCATGAGGGGTCACCTAAGGAGTGTAAGGACCGCATTTATTGATACTAGTGTCCACAGGTCTAAATATAAAAAGAGAACCCTGGATATACTCACGAAAGCTCGACGGTTCTTACAAGTGCTCAAAATAAAAAATAAAACGCAAGAGCCACCCAACAACTGCGTAAAACCCCAAAAATCAACACCCGTAACATATAAAATGACCTCTGCTAGGACTCAAAACATAAAGTTAGGAGACAACATCACAAACATAAGGGTTTTTAAGACCTCAGGGGGTAGAGTCCAGAGCATGGTTACCCCCGAACAACCTGCAAGACCCCAGCCCGTAGTAGGTGAAGTGGCAAGGACACAGCTCATAAATACATATAATATTGTTCAAATAGACCGCAGTCGGTTACCTAAAAACAGCTGGGCTTGTAAGAAACAGAAGTGGGCTAGTAAGCTTTCAATAAGGAAATTAAAGAAAGACAGACTAAGGCCCTCATTATGACATTGGTGGTAAATGGCGCTTACCGCCGTGCTTACGGCCGCCAACTTACCGCCGCACTGGCAAATATCCGTCCACCATATTATGACAAAACACACCAATCCGAGGGAATACAGCCACATACACAAATCTGCCAGCCCAAAGGTCAGTGTTAAAGTAGCGGTCCAAGAACCCACACCGTTACGCCAACAGAACAACGCCGATCACATTATGACCCACGAATCACCACGGCAGACATTCACTGGCGGTAAACCATTGGTGGTACATACCGCTGTACTCACAATGGACACCCACAGACAAAATAACACTACATTGGACAATTCAAACAATACACACCTGACACCCATACACACCACACCCACACCACTATAAAACACCCACCCACATTACCCACAACCCTTTATGAATACAAATCATTGCCACCAGACTGACACCAAGACCACTGCGACAACTAGACACACACACTACTCACACCCATACACCCCTCACACACTCCACATCACACATCCCAACACATTACCCAACACACCCTCACCAACACACATCACATAACACCCATGGCACCCCAAAGGTACCCCCGTTTCATTGAGGAGGAGTTAAGGGTCATGGTGGAGGAAATCGTCAGGGTAGAGCCACAGTTATTTGTAGCACAGGTGCAGCAGATATCTATAGCAAGGAAAATTGAGCTATGGCAGAGAATCGTGGACAGGTTAACGCCGTGGGACAGCACCCAAGAACAAGGGATGACATCACGAAGAGGTGGAACGACCTACGGGGGAAGGTACGTTCCATTGCAGCAAGACAACAACTCGCTATACAGAGGACTGGCGGTGGACCCCCATCTCCTCCCCTACAGCTCACAGCATAGGAGGAGCAGGTACTGGCAATACTGCATGCTGAGGGCCTTGCCAGAGTTGGAAGAGGACTGGACACTGTTAAGTCAACTTTGAACAATTATCACCCCCTTTGCCATCACAAACCCTCACCCTCACTCCCATCACTCCACTCCATCCCATACACTCCACCATCACATCACACCGATCCCAATGCCAAGCCCTGCATGCTGTACCAATGCATGGACACCCCTCACAGCCCTGCATGGACACTCATAACCACAGCATGCACAGCATAGGTATAATAACATAACCACTATACACTAACACACACAAGAAAAAAAGCTGGCAGGGGAACAACCACCATAGAGGGGGAGCTACAGAAGTACAAATGTCAGACACCTGACGCATAATACATTATTTACATCCCCATAGGTACCCCAGCCAATGTCACTGAAGAGGAGGTGCCACCACTATCCAGACCCCCAATAGAAGAGGCCCACACTGATGGCAGTAACTCTGGACTTCAGGATCTGGACGACCTACCTGCCCCATCAGGGACCAGTGGACAGTCGGTCACCCAAGCACAGTCACAGACCAGCACAGAGCCTCCCCTATCAAGAACCAACACCACAGCACCCACCCAGCGTACCCACACCTCTGTCCCCAGGACACGTCAATTAGCAGTGTGTCCACCTGTACAGGGACCCCAGGCCACACCTCATACCCAAGACAATCAGGAACCTGGGGTCAGTGGCAGTGGGCACACCGTTCAGGGGACAGAGGCACAGGCCAACAGGGACACTGGGACGACTGCTGCGCACCAGGGGGATAACAGGACCATGGAACTAACTCTCCAGGAGGCACTCTCAGAGATCCTGGGAGCCTACCAACATTACCAGGACACCATGGGCCAGATCCTTGACAACGTGCAGGAGAACAGGCGGCTGCAGGAGGGACAGTATCAGGGGAATCAGGGAGGACTTGCAGGCCATCAACAACACCCTGATCTCCATAGCAGGGGTGCTGGCAGACATGGCCAATATTATGAGGGAGGCAGTGTCACACCAGCAGGCCCCTACCACTAGCCAGTCAACTGAATAGCCCTACACTTCCGCTGTCACTAGTGGCCAGGAGGCCCGCCACAGGACCAAAAGGCCACCAGCACCCCTCCCCCTGCAGAAGGTGAACCACCCCGCAAACGTTCCCTGCGAACCATACAGAAACCAGAAACACTTGCTAAGACCACCACCAGGAAATGAGACACTCCTAATTGCCCCCCTTGTGTCCCACTCAGTCACCTTGAACTGTCACAGCTCCCCTTCCTATGTCCCCATGGACAATGCACCTGTGCTACAAACAGACTGGGACAATAACCTAGAATTTCCTCCATCATCACCCCATCCCATTGCACTTTACACTCTAGATATTAGCACTACAATAAACACCCCTGGATAAAAATCGACTACGAGTAATTCATGTTTTGCAAATTTATATTGATTGAAATAGCAAAAACCATTGCAAATAAACCGTACATACAATGAGCATAGAAATAACGACCTGTAGCTGGCTGTTGTGATCACACCAGGAGAATGTGTCATATCACCAACATGTGCAAAATCAATATCCAGAGGTAACAGTAAATAGGGGAAAGAAGTGGGTAATGCCAGCATGGCCATGCCACACAGAATACAAAAATAGTCATGGAAATGTAAAGTTGCACTGTCTCACCTGTGTGTCATTGGAACTACTGACGGATCACTAATGTTCTGCTATTCACATCCTCATCCTCTGCCTCCTCATCCTCACTGTCCTCAGGGTCCACTGCTGCCACAGGGGCATCTCCAGTCTCCTCCTCCTGCAGAAAAGGTACATGGCGTCTGAGGGCCAGGTTGTGCAACATGCAGCATGCCACTACTATCCGGCAGACCTTCTTGGGTGAGTAGCACAGGGATCCACCTGTCAGATGGAGGAACCTGAACCTGGCCATCAGGAGGCCAAAGGTCCTCTCTATGATCCTTCTGGTTCGGCCATGTGCCTCATTATAACGTTCTACTGCCCTTGTCCAGGCATTCCTCACAGGGGTTAGCAGCCATGACAGGTTTGGGTAACCAGAGTCACCTGCAAATATTGGGAAACAACATTTAGCCACACACTATCCTATATGGCCAACAGCATAGGCATACATCAACTTATACTGCATGGGAACCAAGGCTCACCTATCAGCCACACCCTGTGCCTCTGTAGTTTGGCCATCACATTTGGGATGCTGCTATTCCTCAGGATAAAGGCATCATGCACCGACCTTGATACTTAGCACTGACGTGGGAAATGTACTTGTCCGCCAAGCACACCATCTGCACATTCATGGAGTGGAAACTCTTACGATTCCTGAACACCTGTTCATTCTGGCAGGGAGTACAAATACAATATGTGTACCGTCAATCGCACCAATTATGTTGGGGATATGTCCCATTGCATAGAATCCGGACTTCACAGTGGCCAAATCCTCAACCTGGGGGAATGTAATGTAGCTGCACTTGTGTTTTATTAGGGCAGACAACACTCTGGTTAGCACGTTTGAGAACATTGGCTGTGACATTCCTGCTGCCAAGCTCACTGTCACTTGGAAAGAACCAGTTACCAGGAAATGGAGAACTGATAGCACTTGCACAAGAGGGGGGATCCCAGTGGGTTGACGGATAGCAGATATCAGGTCAGGCTCCAATTGGGCACACAGCTCTGTGATTGTGGCCCTGTCTAGTCTATAGGTGAGTATTATGTGCCTGTCCTCCAGTGTAGCGAAGTCCACCAGGGGTCTGTACACGGGGGTATGTCTACATCTCCTATTCATCCGCAGTAGTAGGTATCTAAGGGCCACAAGAGTGAGTAGGCTGTCACAAAATGAACAATGGAGCCACAACATCACTCCACAATGTGCAAACATGTAATGAGACATTGTAATTAATGAAATATGTGCCAATTGAACCTGTGTCGCAGCAATAATCGATAGGCCTGTCCACCCCCCCCAAGAAATGGTGACCGCCTGTCCTGTGTGGAGGGACCGGTGGAAGTGAGGTAATGCCGCTGATGTTGTGCGCCATGACGGTAGGCGGTCATGAACCGCCGTGCAATTCCTCATTGGTTTTGATATTGGGCCCTATGGAGTACAGTGGCCAATGGTGATATACGCTGGCGGTGACGGTATGCACCGCCGTGGACGTAACCACCATTTTCTATCTGATTCCTCACTTGTTTCCTGACCTTTCATAGGAGAGGACCTAGTCTGCATGTACTGCTGTGACCTGTGTCTGGAATCTACCATGGCCTGTGTGACCGGGGAGAGGGCCCCAGCCTTCACTTCAGAGGAGTTGGAGCGACTGGTGGATGAGGTCCTACCCCAGTACAGACTGCTGTATGGGCCTCCAGACCAAAAGGTGAGTACACTGTGGGCACAATGCATGTGGCTTGAATGCTTGGAGTTGTGTGTGAAGACCTCGTGTAAGGGGGTGGGTGGATGTCCTCTTGGCGGTGTACCTGTTGTGGGCTGGGCAATGTGTATGCCAGTGGTGATGGAAACGTGTATGGTGGGCCATGTGTGTTACTGGCTGGACTGTTTGTCTAATGGTGTTCGCCTGTCTGTATTGCCTCTGCAGGTAAGCGCCCATCAAAAGAAGGGTATATGGTGTGCCACCGCCAAGGATGTGCGGACCCTGGGGGTCTATGGCAGGCGGAGCACCCACTGTTGGAAACGGTGGGAGGACCTGAGACGCTGCGCACGGAAGACCGCAGAGGCCCAGCTGGGGATGGCCCCCTAACGAGGAAGGGGTGCCTGTCGGACCCTGACCCCCCTAATGGCCTGCATACTGGCGGTGGCCTGCCCTGAGCTGGATGGGCGCTTGAGGACATCACAGCAGCCACAAGGGGGTGTGTACAGTGGGTATCAATACAAATGTTGGCTGGTGGGATGGTATGGGGTGGTGGTTGTGTGTCCTTGGGTGCCCCAGGCCAGGCCAGACACAGCAGAGTGGGTCCTCGGGTGGCTACCGGTCTGAATGGGAAATATGGCTTACCTAGCTTGTTAGAACTCACTCCTGGGCAGGGCTGTGTGGGTCCCAGGCGTTTTGCAGTTGGCGGTGTGTGCCCCTCCACATTCCTTAGTGACTATCTATTTCACTAGTAGTGCAATGTATAATGCGTAGGCCTGTTCCCTCTGTGTGAAGGTGCAGTGTACGCCAACAGTGGTGTTGGTGCAGCCATTGACCCTGTGTTTCCTTTGTCCCGCTCCCCACTTTTCTTGTTTTGTCATCCTGTCCTTATGTGCATCAGCATCATCTGGCGGAAGAGCACAGGCACCGGCAATAGAGAGAGCTGTATCCCACAGGACCCAGGAGGCCACCAGTGGGACGGAGGGCGAGGGGGAGCACTACGGCAGAGACTGGAGGGGACAATACAGACTCAGATACCTCCTCCAATGGGTGCTCCCTGTTGGTGGCGGACACTTCTGTGACCACCCAAGCTACAGGTACAGCCGTCACTCCCCGTACCAGCACCGCCCTCCCAGTAGCCCCTCAGTGAGTTGCCCGTGCCCGCTCACCCAAGAGGCTGGGCATCTCTTTTGCCCGAGGCACCTCAGGCCCTGCCCCAGTAAGCCCTGCTGCCCTGAGTGAGGAGGCTATTGACCTCCTGAGATCCATCTCTGTAGGGCAAACAATCATTGTGAATACCATCCAGAGGCTGGCAGCCCAGATGCAGCAATCTAATGCATTCCTGGAGGGCATTGATGGTGGATTGTCTGTCCAACAGAGATCGATTCAGGCTCTGGCCTCCTCTCTGATGGCAGCCATTGCCCTTGTTTCAACCACCCCCCCTCCAACCTCCACTTCCCAGTCCCAGTCCCATTCTCTTCAACCCCAACCCACCCCAAGCACACAGACAGACGAGCATGCACACAAGACAACACCCAAGAGTGTCACAGGCAAACACAAGCACCACACTTCATCCCATAGGCACTCACACAAACAACATTTAGTTGCAGACACAACAACATCCACTATCTCCACTGTCTTCCTCCTCCACCTCCCACCCATTTGTGTCTACACTCACACCTACATGCACTACATCAATAGCCACTCCTAGCATCATCATCACACCAAGCAGAACACACACCTCACTGGCAGGCACCTCCACAACATCCATGCATGCGTCCCCTGTGTCCTCTCCCACCGTGTCTGTCCCCCTTCCTAAAGTACACAAATGCAAGCACTCAGACACCCAACAGCCATCCACCTCACAACAGCATACAGCACATGCACCTGCACCCAAATCCAGCAGACAAACACCTCCAACAACCACTCCCTCATCCTCCACTCCCATTACCCCTCCCTCTTCCCGCTCCAACGTCCCTAAAAAGCTTTTCCTTTCCCAGATTGACTTCTTCCCTACCCCTCCCTCCCGTCCTGCACGTATGGGCAGGGTAGCAAGGACCCAGCCAAGCACCTCAGCCAAACAATTAACAGGCCCAGTGGTTGCACCACCTACTCGTGGTGGAAAGGATTCCAGGACAACAGTACTGAAGGGGAAGGAGCCTGCAGTAGCTGCTAAGAGGGGGGAGGAGCCTGCACCAGCTGCTTAAAAAGGGGAAGGAGCCTGCAGCAGCTGCTAAGAAGGGGAAGGAGCCTGCACCAGCTGCTAAAAAGGGGAAGGAGCCTGCAGCAGCTGCTAAGAAGGGGAAGGAGCCAGCACCAGCAGGCAGAGGGGGGAAGAGCCCATCCACCAGTGTCAGGAAGGGTAAGGGATCCCCAACCCATGAACAGGAGGACAGGAGGCACTCTACGCCAGCGGAAGCTGCCAGCCAAACACCGCCGCCAACAGCAGCTGTCCCAGGGCCGCCCCGCCTGCCGTGGTTGTGCAGCCATCTGAGGGTGCAGAGGCTAAGCAGGAGCCTCCCACAACCACCACCGCAGTGCACCCATCTGAGGGTGCAGGGAATGAGCAGGAGCCTCCCACAAACACCACCGCAGTGCAGCCATCTGTGGGTGCAGGGGCTGAGCAGAAGCCTCCCACAAACACCACCGCAGTGCAGCCGTCACAGCCGGAAGACGCCATATAATCCGGCCTCCATGGGCTGCTGTACGGTCTGTCCCCTCCAGAACCATTGTGGAAGACACCCACTTGAGAGACTGTGGCCTTGCACTCCCCAGGACAAAGCACATGGCATGTTGCCCCCTCCAGAACCTGTGGGCTTATTCCCGCATCTGGCTGAGGTGCCACTCCCCTCCCCCTGAGGTGCCTGCCTATTTGACAACTGACTCCCCTGCAGTGTTCTCTCCGGATTGGTGCAGGGTTCAAGTGGGGCATTAGACCATGCCCTGTGGCCATGTGGGCCCTTTGTGCTAAGGACTGAGCAGTATCCCTTTGTTATATATATGTACAGATCTGTATCATGGCCAAATCGAAATTATCGCTTCATTGTTGGACTGATTCCCATCATTTTCTTCAGTTCTTGTTGTCCTTGCATTATTCAGCAGATTCTCGTGAAATTATTGTTTTTGTAATGCATCTGGTTGTGTGTATGGCGTGTGTGTGTGTGATGGGTGTGTGTGGTGCATGTGTGTGTCACTCTCTTTTTCCTCCCCCCTCCCTTGTGTGCTAGGTGGCTGTACTCACCGTCGCCCTCTTCAACGGTGTTGGTGTTCCAGGTGGAGCATACCATAGAATATCATCGGGAAAACTTGCAGTTCTGGTTCCATGGTGGCGTGGTTCTTCCCTGTGTCTCCAATGGTGAGTCCTTTCGCTTTTGTGCTCTGTTTCTGCCAGGTTTTGATGGCGTTGGTACCGCCCTGGAAAAGGTGGCGGATGGTGATGTCATAATATGGTGGGCGGAACTTTGTCTTCTGCCTGGCTGTAGGCGGCTACCACTGCTGTTGTTTCTGCCCTGGCGGTCGGTGTGGTACATTGGCTGTCTGTAGGAGATATCACCACCATGGTCTGTTGGCGGTATTACTGCCACTTTATCACCGACCGCCAGGGTCATAATGAGGGCCTAGGTGTTACAAGGAGGCATAAAAATATGCCAGCACCTAGTCATAGTCAACTATCAGTGAATGATACACCTGTGAGCCCCCCATCCTGCGACGATCCTCAACCCGAGAATTCAGAACAGGTGTTTTTAGAAAGTGTTAGAAGATACAGTCGTACTGTAGAGAGACTTAAGGCTACAGAGCAAAACGAGGAATTCAGTTTTGTTAACCTGGACCGTATAAATTCCTCTGATCACGGCATTATAGCTATCCATCCGGCGTACAAACGCTCATAGAAAGGCTGTTACATGATGTGGGTCCTAACGCTTTCTTTCAACTACGCTTCCAGGGGCAGGGTATTGACAGTTCCTTGTTCACCCATCGAACACCCCATGATGTGTTTGACGCTGCAGAATTTCTAGAAAGCCTCTCTAGCCTGCTACAGAATAAGGCTGAAATAGTTGCATATGGCACCTTCAGAGTCATCGCCCTCGTTGTCAGGGGTCGTGAAGGTGGTGTTTCCAAACCGTTAAAGAGCATCTTGTATATAAGATCATTGGAAAGAAGCAAATATGGTTGCTCAACTTTAACACAGGGGCATCCAGCCCATGTCTGGCTGCCAGCATAGCGGGTCTACTGACGGATCGCTCTACACCTGATGCTCACATTCTGTCTAGAGCTGTTGAAGCCCATAGGGCGCTTGAAATACCGCATGACAGGATGGTCGGTTTTGGCGACATAGGTCTTTTTGAGAACTACTTTGCCGTTATGGTGAAAGTTCTATACCACAACAGTTCCTGGAAGTACTTCACAACCGGGGAGCAGAAGAAAAACACGACCGTGTATGTTCTCTATCATGAAAATCACTTTTACTGTATTTTGAACCTGACGGGTTTTCTAGGAGCCAAGTACATGTGCATCCATTGTGACTATATCTACAACACAGACAGCTCACCAATGTGAAATGCACTGTAGGATGTGCCAGAGAGACGGGTGTATTGAGATGGTGAGGCAGAAGGTACGGTGCGGAACGTGTAATAAGTTTTGTCGCTCGCAAAACTGCTTGAGCATACATAACAGACTTGTTCGCTGTGTCTCTAAAGTAGACTGCAGGAGATGCGGGAGCTACATTGCCTATGAGCATAAATGCAAAGGTAGGAAATGTCCCAGATGTAAGGTATATTGCCACACGGGGGCAGAACACAAGTGTACATGGTTAAAGGATTCCCTCAGACCAAAACCAAAGACTACATAGTGTTCAATACAGAGTTTACAGAGGAGACGGGTGTACATCAACCTAATTATATTTATGCTCATCATCTAACTTCCGATGATAGCTGGGAGTCTGAAGGGTGTACGTGCGTGAACGATTTCCTCACCACTTTCATGCAACCAAAATTCTACGCGTACACTATGCAGGCTCATAACTCGAAAGCGTATGACTCCTTTATGTTGCTGACCATGATTGGTGAAAAGATGGCTGTAGACCTTATCACCCAGGGTTCCAATTTGATGTTGTTAAAGGCGATGCCTTTTCAAATAAGGCTCATCAGTACCCTGAATTTTCTATCCATGAAATTGAGCAAATTACCAAAAGCCTTTGGTTTCACAGGGTGTAAAAGTTATTTCCCCCACTTTTTCAACACCTGGGCCAATCAGAATTATGAAGGGCCCATGCTACCAGCCGACCGCTACGGTGTTGAGTATATGATGCCGGCTGAGAAAAAGAGCTTTCTACAGTGGTACAATGAAAACCGTGAAAATCACTTTCATTTTCAAACAGAGTTGAAAGCTTACTGTCAGGCGGATGTAATGATATTACGAAAAGCCTGCAACCTTTTCAGAGACATGGTGGTTGAAATGACCAAAAGGGTTAAGGTTTTGAAGCGCAATAACCGAACGGTGAAAAAGACCGTAAACTACATAGACCCTTTCAAAAATATAAAAAATATCACGTTGACTTCCATGAGTATGTCTATCTTCAAACACATGTTTCTGAAGTCCTGCACCATAACTCTAGTACCACCCGACCTCTATAATGGCAAACAGAAGCGCTATTCTACCCCCTCCATCCAATGGCTCATGTACGTCTCTGACATCTTCATGCAACATGCCTTACAGGGCGGTGAATACCGAGTGGGGCCTTATTACCTAGAGGGCTCTACTATAATTAATGGTGTGCCTACAGCTTTCGAGTACAACAGTTGTTTTTACTATGGTTGTCCCGCTGTTACAAGGCCCACGAGTTTAACAGACTATTGGGCACCAAGTTTGAACACTTACACTGCCATACTCTGATGAAGGCTGAATATGTTGAAAGCCGTGGCTTTGTGATGAGAACCCTATGGGAACATGAGTGGCTAGACATGCTAGCTTTGGATGCGGAACTCGCGTCTTTTATTAAGAGGCGACAGTTACCCGAGCCTTTGGGACCCCGCAACGCCTTATTTGGCCGTCGTACAAACGCTATACAATTGTACAGGGCTGCGGGTGAGGGCAAAAAAATACACTATTAAGAGTTCACAAGCTTGTACCCGTTTGTGAACAAACAGAAGTCATACCCTATAGGCCACCCCACCATCATCTATAGGGACTTTAAGCACAAAGGTGGATATTTTGGGCTCATTAAGTGCCATATCCACCTGCCACTGCAGCTTTACTTTCCGGTGCTACCATGCAGAGTAGACAGCAAGTTCATGTTCCCGTTGTGTCAAACCTGCGCCGAAAGTAAAGAGACTAACAAGTGTAGACACACCGACGAGCAGAGGATGCTTATTGGTACTTGGTGTAGCACCGAGGTACAAAAGGCCCTTGAGAAAGGCTACAGACTGTGTAAAATAGTGGAGGTATGGCACTTTGAAAAAAGATCAACACGTCTCTTTTCTAAGTATATCAACTTGTTTCTGAGAGACAAAGAGGAGGCTTCGGGCTTTCCTGAATAGTGTGTCGATGGGTCCTCTAAGCAAAAGTACATTGACGATTACCATGCTCATGAAGGATAAGATTGAGACCTGAGTTCATCAAAGTCAACCCCGCCAGGTGCCAGTTAGCCAAGCTCTGCCTAAACTCCTTATGTGGAAATTTTGCCCAACGTACAAACCTACCAAACACTACCATAATAACAGATCCTGATGAGTTGTTTAAGTATCTTTTTTCACCTAGTTATGATGTGTCCAGCTGCAAGTTTATTGATGATGAGACCGCCGCTCTCTGCTGGAAAAATGCTAAAGAGTACCCAACAACATTTAACAATGTAAATATTTTCATAGCCTGTTTCACAACAGCTTACGCTCATTTAGAGTTTTACAGGGTGTTGGATAAACTTCAGGAGCGCTGCCTGTATCACAATACCAACTCTGTTATTTTTGTGAGTAAGGATGGTGATGAAGACCCACCCTTAGGTGATTATCTAGGAGATTTGACCAGCGAACTAGATAAGGACGACTACATAGTATAATTCACTTCATTGGGACCCAAGACCTAGTCCTACAAAATGGCAAACAACGCCATGTGTATGAAAGTGAAAGGTACCACCTTAAATGTTAACACAGTTAAAATCAATTTTGACAGTGTAAAGGATTTGGAGAACAAATACGCTATATCGAAAGATGGCAATAATAATAAAACCATTGTTGTACAACAGCCTGGCATAGTGCGGTCCAAAAAGCGGTGGGAAAATACAACCCAGCCTTTACATAAAACCTTACAGGTAGTGTTTGATAAAAGGGTCCTTACTGAAGGCTACAAACCCCTGCCGTACGGTTATTAAAGTTGCATTAGAAGACCGAATCCCCACGATTATGGACACAAGATTGCAACACTCGTTCTCCTGCGTTTTAGCAGGCCTCTCAAATTGCGGTAAACGTTATTTTAAAAGAAGTTGTTAGAAAACGCCCCGGGGTTTTTATCCCAGACCTCGAACAATATCATATGGCTTTATTCATGCTGGCAAGAACTTTATACGGAACTGTCCCTAAGGTTCCCCACATTAAATTTATAGAGGCATACCAGACACTCTCAAAAACGATGCCTTGTTACCTAAACACCTTATAAACATGGTGACTGTAGATGACCCTATGCGCGAGGGCGGGGACCATCGCGAAATAGAAGAAGCTTTTACCCAACAGTCACAGCATCATAATCTAAGCATATGTTACTTCGTGCAGGACTTGTTTTACAAGGGTTAGAGCCGTCGTTCTATAGCTCTAAATGCCTCACATCTCGTCCTATTTAAAACCCCCTGTGACAAACAGCAGCTATCTATCATCGCTAAACAGATGTACTCCGGAAACACCCAGTTTTTCTTGGAAGCCTTTAATGACGCTACCACTAAACCTCACAGCTACCTGCTGGTAGACTTGAAACCCAACACTCTAGAAGACTACAGACGTTGGCCCTCATTACAACCCTGGCGGTTGGTGATAAAGCAGCGGTAATACCACCAACAGGCCGGCAGAAAAAAAAATTAGAATTACCAGACAGCCACTTTAACACACCGACCGCCACGGCGGTAAAAACAAACACTGCAGTGGTAACCGCCAAAAGACAGGCGGAAGACAATGTACCGCCCACACTATCACAAGGCACCAATCCGCAAGCTTTTCCGGGGCAGTACCAATGCCATCAAAAGCACAGCTGAAACAGAACACAGAAGGGAAACCACTCACCTTTCGACACTTTACAAACAACCAGGACGCCATGGAGCCCGAGTTACAGGTCCTGCCAATGCTGGTCTACCTCCTCATCTACCAGGAACATCAAAGATGGCGGCGACGACCGCGGTGAGTACTGCACCTAGCACACCGGGGAGGAGGGAAAAGAGAGTGACACACACACACACAACACACGCACCCCCCACCCCCCTCCCACAACAACACACACACATATCCAATCACATCACAGATACACCCCGTCACCCCCTGGAAGAACGCAAGGACCAAATGAAATGAGTTTAACAAGTGTAATAATCGAACAATCAGATAGGCCAAGATAACTTATAATCATCAGTATATACAGATATTAGCAGCAAGTACGCAAGTCCGTACACTGTCCCATTAAATGTCCGTGGACCATTGGTCCCAAAAAGCATGGGCGAAGCCCACACATGACACCTGCCTCAAAACAGAGAGAACACTGCAGGGGCATCCGGTCGAAAACACACAGACACCTCAGGGGGAAGGGGAGGGGGGCACCTCTGCCGGATGATGGGACAATGCCATTGCTCCTCGAGGGGGCTCCATGCTCACTGCTTGGTCTTGGGGAGTGCAAACCCACAGTCTCTCAAGTCTCTCAAGTGGGTGGGTTGCCCACAGTTTGGTCCTGGGGAGTGCAAAGCCGCAGTCTCTCAAGTCTCTCAAGTGGGTGGGCTGCCCACTGTTTGGTCCTGGGTAGTGCAAAGCCACAGTCTCTCAAGTCTCTCAAGTGGGTGCACTGCCCACGGTTTAGTGGGGAGTGCAAAGCCACAGTCTCTCAAGTCTCTCAAGTGGGTGCACTGCCGACTGTTTGGTCCTGGGGAGTGCAAAGCCACAGTCTCTCAAGTGGATGCTTGTCTCCACTGGTTCTGGAGGGGGCATGGTGCCCAGAGTGCTTCATCCTGCTAAGGACTGGGTTAGTGGATGCTTTTCTCCACTGGTTCTGGAGGGGGCATGGGTGCCCAGAGTGCTTCATCCTGCTAAGGATTGGGTTAGTGGATGCTTTTCTCCACTGGTTCTGGAGGGGGCATGGTGCCCAGAGTGCTTCATCCTGCTAAGGACTGGGTTAGAGGATGCTTGTCTCCACTGGTTCTGGAGGGGGCATGGTGCCCAGAGTGCTTCATCCTGCTAAGGACTGGGTTAGTGGATGCTTGTCTCCACTGGTTCTGGAGGGGGCATGGTGCCCAGAGTGCTTCATCCTTCTTAGGACTGGGTTAGTGGATGCTTTTCTCCACTGGTTCTGGAGGGGGCTTGGTGGCCAGTGATGCTGCACCTGGGGTGTGGCAGTTCCTATTCCCTCACCTGGGTGTCTGAGCCATGAGAGTTTCCGGTAACAGGTAGCATGATACTCCATGGAGGCAGAGACACACTCCACCTTGCGACGACTTAGGCTGCAAACTGCTGGTAGTGCCAGTGCTAGTGGTGGTGCCTCATGTGGTGTGTGCAGGGTCCAAGATGTCTCCTGCAGCCTCGGACGGCTGCCCACTGGGGATGGTGCTGATGTCCGCTGTAGTGGCACTGCCTGGGCACATCGTGGGGCAGGTGGCGGTTTCTGCGGTGGAGATGCTGCCTGTGCTGCTCATGGTGCAGGTGTCTGAAGTAGTTGAGGGAGACACCAGGCCATCTCCTGCAGCCTCGGAAGGCTGGCCACTGGGGATGATGCTGGTGACTGTAGTTGCGGCAGCTGTCATGCAGGTGGCGGTGCAGATGGCGGTGCAGGTGGCGGTGTTTGTGGTGTTGCTCACCGCGGTACAGGTTACTGGGCTGTCTTGAGAAATGGGGGTCACCAGTCCCTCACCCGGAGGCTCCGTGCCCTGAGGTGACTTTGCTTTGCTCTTGTCTCCCTTCCCCACCTTGGAAGTCGCTGCTGGGACCTTGGCACTGTCCTTTTTGGTTCTGGATGAGGCCTTGCTGGGTGGGTGGCGCGGCTCTTCTCTTCTGCATGCTGGCCCCTTCTTTACCTTGGCAGGTGGAGGAACTGGGTGGCCCTTGGCTTCAGTAGATGGCACACTGCCAGCCCTGATGGGTGCCCCCTTC
Organism: Pleurodeles waltl; assembly: GCF_031143425.1. NCBI lineage: Eukaryota > Metazoa > Chordata > Amphibia > Caudata > Salamandridae > Pleurodeles > Pleurodeles waltl. The sequence continues at coordinate 420,163,619 of NC_090449.1, forward strand.
GATCCTCCCGGACTTGCAGGGACCACAGTGGACGACGATTTGGTGGCTGAGGTGCTGGTCTGGGATCTGGACAACCTGGCCCCAGGGTAAGGACAGGGGGGGAGCTTTAGGGTACAGGTCAATGGAAGCCAGGAAAAGTGTTTTAGACACACTGGGACAGGAAGATGGAGGGGGTTTGGGAGTGGAGGAAGAGGTAGTGGTTGTAGGAGGTGTACGTTTGCTGAGTTTGGGTGAAGGTGCATGGGCCGGAGGCTGTTGTGAGGTGGATGGCTGTTGAGTGGGTGTGTGCCGGCGTTTGTGTACTTTGGCAGGAGGGCTCACAGACACATCGGGAGAGGACACGGGGGACGTGTGAATGGTAGTGGGGTGGTGATTGCACGTGAGCGGTGTGTTGTGATGGGGGTGCTGGTGATGGAGGTAGTGGCTGAGGATGCAGTGTATGCAGGTGTGAGTGGAGATGAGACTGGGAGGGAGGTGGAGGACGTGGAGGAGGGGGACACAGTGGAGGCAATGGATGTTGGTGTGTCTGCATGGGGATGGTGCTTGTATGAGTGCCTGTGAGATGTGTGGAGCTTATGTTTGCCTGAGCCACTTTTGTGTGTTGATTTGGGTGAATGTTGGTCTGAAGGTGTGCTTGGAATAGGCTGGGGTTGAGGGGATTGGGACTGGGTAGAGGAAGTTGGAGGGGGGAGGCTTGACACAGGGACAATGGCTGCCATCTGTGCTGAGGCCAGAGCCTGTAATGCTCTCTGTTGGGCTGCCACACCAGAATGAATGCCCTCCAGGTATGCATTTGTTTGCTGCAAATGCCTCTCGACACCCTGGATGGCATTCAAAATGGTTGACTGCCCAACAGTGAGGGATCTCAGGAGGTCAATAGCCTCCTTACTGAGGGCAGCAGGGCTGACCGGGGCAGGGCCTGAGGTGCCTGGGGTGAAGGAGATGTCCACCCTACTGGGTGAGCGGAGACAGGAAACATGCTAAGAGGCTGCTGGGAGGGCGGTGTTGGTACAGGGGGTGGCGACTGTACCTGTTGTTGCGGTGGGCAAAGAGGTGCCCGCCACCACAAGGGAGCTCCCATCAGAGGAGGAGTCACGGTCGCTGGTGTCTCCTCCTGTCCCCGTCTTGGAGCTTCCCTCGCCCTCCGTCCCACTGGTGCCTTCAGACTCCATACATTCACCCTCCTGGGCCATGTGTGTTGCAGCTCCCTCCTGCTCCGGTGCCACTGCTCCTCCGCCAGATGATGCTAATGCACACAAGGACAGGGTGACAAAACAAAAAGTGGGGGAAAGACAGAGGAGACACATGGTCAATGCCAGCAACATCACTACCGTTGTTGGACACAACACACAGGGAGCAGCCCCATGCACTAGGCCATGCACTAACTGTTCGTAGGGAAATCACCTGCCCATGGGGGACTATGCCTAAACCCATTTTCTGCACACCTGGAACCCACGGGCGCCTGACTGGTTGTAGATGGCCACTACCACTATTGGGGTTGGAGTGCCACAGAGCCTGCCTAACAAGTGGCCTACCCTACAAAGTTCGCCCTGGCCTAGGGGAACCCACAGCCCACATCCCCCACCCAGACATCTCATAAAGCTCACAGAGTCAGCTGGATGAGACTGTACTCACCCCCTTGTGGATGCTGTGATGCCCTCAAGCGCCCATCCAACTCCGGATAGGCCACCGCCAGGATCCGGAACATCAGGGGGGTCATGGTGCAACGGGAAACCATTCCACGTTGGGAGGCCATCCCGAGCTGGGCCTCCGCCGTCTTCTTGCTCCAGCGGCGCAGGTCCTCCCATCTCTTGTGGCAGTGGGTGCTCCGTCTATGATAGACCCCCAGGGTCCGTACTTCCTTGGTGATGGCACACCAAATTCCCTTCTTCTGGTGGGCGCTGACCTAGAGGAAAGGTAAAGTAAGAAAGGAACTTACTCCCCCGTCCGGTTCGTCATACTCATTGGCCACCGGTTCCCACCCATGCCCTGACACACATACACTCACCATCCTCACATGCAGGCCTCAGCCCCCCCAACATGTATCTACCAGCCACACCACTTGATACATTCATGTCCCTCGCATCATGCTCACAGTGTACTCACCTGTTTGTCTGGAGGACCGTAGAGTAGCATGTACTGGGGGAAGACCCCATCCACTAGTCTCTCCAACTCCTCCAAACTGAGGGCAGGGGCCCTTTCCCCAGACACTCGAGCCATCGAGCCAGACACAGGTCATAGCAGCACTTGCAGTGTAGGTCCTCTCCTGTTGAAGGTCAGGTATCAAGTGACTGAACAGCTAGAAAATGGCGGTCACGTCCACGGCGGTGCGTGCCATCACCGCCGGAGTATATCGTCATTGGCTCCTGGAACCCATAGGGCCCAATGATAACCAATGCAGAATACCGTGGCGGTCTTCGACCGCCTACCGCGACGCTGCACAACGCCAGCGCAGTTACCTCATTTCCCCTTGTCCCTCCTTACAGGTCAGGCAGCCGCCATTTCAGGGTGGCACATGGCAGGGCACCTAACTGCCTCACAGCACATTTGGGCACAAATACGGACAGACAACGCCACACACCAATTTAATCACATTAGTGCAAAACCCTTGTGCAAACTATGTGGTACATTACCCTCAGCTCACAGTTCTCCATAGGGCACATCCGCGGGACAGATGATGAGATGGTGTCATCCTCCGGGGTACAGACCCCTGGTGGACCTATCGACAATGGAAGACAGACACATCATTATCACCTACAGACTTGATCGTACCACAATCCAAGAACTGTGTGCCCAATTGGAGCCAGACCTGATGTCAGCTATCGGCCATCCCACAGGTATCCCCCCTCTAGTGCAGGTCCTGTCAGTGCTCCATTTCCTGGCCAGTGGTTCCTTTCAAACAACAGTGGCCATGGCATCAGGGATGTCTCAGCCAATGTTCTCTAACGTGTTGTCCAGAGTGTTATCTGCCCTGCTGAAATACTTGCGCAGCTACATCGTTTTTACCCAGGTGGAGGATTTTCCCACAGTGAAAGCTGACTTCTATGCCCCGGGACATATCCCCATATGGTGCCACTGATGGTACACATGTAGCATTTGTCCCCCCCGCAGGAATGAACAGGTGTACAGAAATCGTAAAAGCTACCATTCAATCAATGTGCAGATGGTGTGTTTGGCAGACCAGTACATCTCCCATGTGAATGCCAAGTATCCTGGCTCTGTGCATGACGCTTACATTTTCAGGAATAACAGCATCCCTTATGTGATGGGCCAACTCCAGAGGCACTGTGTGTGGCTAATAGGTGAGCCCAAGGCCCCCACACAGTATGAATAGGTGTCTGGGTATGGGGTAGTCCCTAAGGGTTGGTGTATGTCTAACAGATATCCCTCCACATTTACAGGTGACTCTGGTTACCCCAACCTCTCATGGCTACTGACCCCAGTGAGGAATTCCAGGACAAGGGCAGAGGAACACTACAATGAGGCACATGGGCGAACTAGGCATATTATTGAGCGGACTTTCAGCCTCCTGAATGCCAGATTCTGGTGCCAGCATCTAACAGGTGGCTCCCTATACTACTCACTGAAAAAGATGTGCCAGATAATCGTGGCATGCTGTATGTTGCACAACCTGGCTTTGCGACACCAGGTGCCTTTTCTGCAGGAGGATCGGCCTGATGTTGGCCTTGTGGCAGCTGTTGAGCCTGTGGACAGTGAGGAAGAGGAGACAGAGGTAGGAGATATTGAACAACATCATCATGCAGTACTTCCAGTGAGACACAGGTAAGAGACTGGCACTGCTCATCTCATATCTGACTAATGTAGGACATTGTATAAGTCTACCTTTTTACCTCTGTGTATGGACCCTGACAATTCACTTTGGCTTCCCTTTTCACAGATCTGGGTACCACATTCTGCCTTCTGCTATGTTTACTGCTGCCCAACTGTCTTACTTTGGTATGTGCAAATGAACATTTCAATTGATATTTGGCTAAGAGGTTGTAATAATACATTTGGGAAAGCACAGACTGACTCCAGATTGTTTTGTGATTCAAGGGTGTTTATTTAAGTGCTAATAAGTAGAGGGGATGTGCAATGGGCTGGGGTGATGGTGGAGGAATATCCATGGTAGAGTCCAGTCTGTTTGTATCATAGGTGCTTTGTCCAATGGGGCCTAGGAATTGGAGCAATGTCCGTTCATGGTGGACAGGGTGACATAGTGGGACAGAAGGGTGACAATCAGGAGAGTCCTATTTCCTGGCGGGGGTCTTGGCAATGTTCTCTGTCTTATGCCTGGATCGCAGGGACCGTTTGCAGGGTGGTTCTCCTTCTGCAGGGGCTGGGGTGCTGGTGGCCTGTTGTTCCTGTGGCGGGACCTCCTGTCCACTAGCCCCAGCGCACGTGGAAGGCTGTTCATCGTTCGGGCTGGTTTCAGGGGCCCGGGGGTATGCCACTTTCTCCCTCATGGTGTTGGCCATATCTGCCAGCAACCCTGCAATGGTGACCAGGGTGGTGTTAATGGACTTCAAGTCCTCCCTGATCCCCAGGTACTGTTCCTCCTGCAGCCGCTGGGTCTCCTGAAACTTGGCCAGTACTGTGCCCATGGCCCCTTGGGAATGGTGGTATTCTCCCTGATCGTCCTGAGTTGGTAGGTTTGCCTGGGGTCCCTGTAGTGGTGGACACACTGCTGATTGACGTGTCCTGGGGACAGTGGCATGGGCCCGCTGGGTGGATGCTGTGCTGGTGTTTCCTGAGGGGGGAGGTTCAGTGGTGGGTTGGGACTGTGGCAGGGGAACCCACTGTCCAGAGGTCCCTGATGGTCCGGGCTGGTCATCTTGATCCAGGCGTGCAGAGCTGCTGTCATCACTGTGGGCCTCTTCTGTGGTTGGACTCGATGTGGCTGGCACCTCCTGTCCGGTAACATTATGTAGGGGTCCTGTTGGGGTGTAAATGCATTGTTATTGTATCTGTGTGTACCCTCTTGTGCAATGGGTGTTTTTCCCTCTATTACTGTGCTTGCATTATCGCCTTGGCTCTTGTGTGAGTGGTGATTGTGTGGGGTGGGTGAGTCTCTCTACTGGGCATTCTGTGGCGATGGGTGTCCATGCAAGTCTGTGATGGGTGTACGTGCATTGTTGTCACATGCAGGGCTTGGTATTGGGATGTGTGGGTTGTGATAGTGGGGTATCTGTGCAGTGTTGGGGTGATGGGTGAGGGGGTTGGGGTTTGTGATGGCATGCAGGTAGGGTGGGGATATAGTAGTTAAGCTTTGACTTATCAGAGTCCAGTCCTCCTGCTACTCCTGCCAGGCCCTCAGGATGCCTTATTGCCAAGACTTGTTCCTCCAATGTTGTTAGTTGTGGGAGAGGAGGTGGGGGTCCACCGCCAGTCCTCTGTACGGCTATCTGGTGTCTGAATTCCACAGAACCTACCTTCCCCCGTAGGTCGTTCCACCTCTTCCTGATGTCATCCCGTGTTCTTGGATGCTGTCCCACTGCGTTGACCCTGTCGGCAATTCTCCACCATAGCTCCCTTGCAATGGACGTCTGCTGCACCTGTGATCCAAATAGCTGTGGCTCTACCAAGATGATTTCCTCCACCATGACCCTGAGCTCCTGCTCAGAGAACCTGGGGTGTCTTTGAGGTGCCATGATGTGGTGTGGGTGATGTGTGAGGTGATGGTTGATGTGATGTGTGGGGTGATGTGTTGGGGTGTGTTCGTTGAGGTGCGTAGATGGTGTATGAGTGATGGTGTTTTGTGCCTCTGGATGCTGGTGTTGTCTTTGCTTTTCTGTCTCTCTGCTTCTTCCAAAATTGTCGTTGTGAGGGGTTGTGGGTAATGTGGGTGTGTGTTTTATAGTGCTGTGAGTGTGTGGGTGTGGTGTGTGTATGTGTGTCAGGTGTGTGTGTTTTGAATTGTCAAATGTGGTTGTTTTGTAAATGTGTGTGTATTTTGAACGCAGCGGTGTGTACCGCCAATGGATTACCGCAGTTGAATGACCGCTACGTTGATTCGGTGGTCGTGATAGAGTGGGAGTAGTTCTGTTGTCATGACGGTGTGGGTTTTGGTACTGCTAGTTTATCACTGACCTTTGGTGTGGCGGACTTGTGTGGGTGTCTGTATTGTGGAGGATTTCTGAGTGTGGGTCATATTACCCATAGTGGATTTCCGCCGCGGACACAGTATGTTGGCAGCCGTCTGTTCGGCGGTCAGTGGCATTTACCGCAAGGGTTGTAATGAGGGCCTATGTGCTATTTTCCCACCCGACCTCCCTGTCGCTTACATACCTAAAACCAAACCTAAATCATATAAAAAGAATCATTAAAAAGACTTTGCAACATTTACACTCTAAGCCTTATAATATAAGGTGCTGACCATGTCTGCGCATCTACGCTGCAATTTAGCCCTCCTAAAAATGGTGGTCACAACAAGCCCCCACAAAGAAAGGCAATCCTTTGTGCAGATTCGGACGACTTAGTGGCTGCTATTTCAGAAATCGCCCTAAACAACGTAAAATGCAATGTCCCTGTATCGGAGAATCAGTTCCGTGTGCTAAAGAAGAAGCGTAACATTATCAAAAAGCTTAGTAATAAAAGGGCTATCCTCGTTTCTAAGAAAAACCTTGTAAAAGAGTTGGGCGGCTTTATAGGAGCGCTTCTGGGCATTGCGATTCCTTTAATTACAAACCTCCTAGCCGGGAACTAATGGATTACGGCCAAAAGATGTATTTGTTAATGCGCCAACAGCTGGAACAGTTGGGCCCTTCTACAAACGACGCTTGGGAGAAATGAAAAAATGAAACTCTACACCTAGATGCCGAAATTAAAAACATTTTAAACCGGACTGATTTAAAACCTTACGACAAAGCCGATCTTTACTCCAGAGTTCTTCCAAACTTTCTACATTATTAAAAGCAGTGGCAGTCAGAAAAAAGCACGCTGACTCTATATACCCCGACCCTGATCTGCCACCATCAGCCCCCGCCAAGCCTCAGGCTCAACAGCCCCCTCATCCGGTGGTCCCATCACCACCGCCCCAGACGTCTTTGTTGAAGAACTTTTAAAAAATATAAGTCTGAGGTACAAATGTTACCAAGTAAAATGGCTGCTTCTAAAGATCTAACCTCGTGGAACGATCAGGGTGAATTCCTCTACAAAGGACAGCCGATTGTTGGGTCTCATTTGTACGACCTTGTCAAAGGTTTCACACACCCCAGAACCTTATAGCTCCAGAAAGTGCATAGAGGCTGGGACCAGTTGCTACAGGCCACTGCAGAACTCAACATTCCTTCTATGATCATTGGTAATGCTGAACACAGACGGAAATACCCTACTTACAGCCCTCCAACTATTACAACGACTGTTGTTTTTAAATCCGGCCCGACAGTGCCTGCAGTCCGCTTATCCCCCGGCTGTTCCCCTCATGGAGCACATCGCCTCTGTCTTTGGAGCCTAAAAAGACATCGTCCAAAAGGAACACTTGGTTACATGTTTAATACTTCTACTTTTTGAACCTATGTACATGTTTTACATTGTGTATGTGTGTATAGTTTTACACCACTTAATGTATTTATTGGTTTCTTTCATCATTTATTTTCTTTAGTATATTTGGTTGCTTAATACATGTACTAAAATTATATGTAATAAACACTTTTTAACTTTTTTTACTTTATAATGTATAGTCTGATTTCGTGTTTAAATTATTTTATTGTAGACAATTATAGTTGCACGTATATAAGCATTACACAGGCTTACACTTTTCACACACATCGTATATTTGTTTTAACAGCGGTCGCCATAGACCCCTCATTTTATTTTACATACTTCACAACCATACGGTCGTTATTTACTAGATCACATGAATATAGATTTAGAAAATTTCTAAACGTCATACCCTCAGACATTTTATTAATAAATATATACAGTGTCCCCCATATCTAACTGATAAAGCAGCCTGCACCCGCTTCTTGTTATACTCAACCCTACCAGCAGCTTTTTTTTATATACTTGAATATGGGTTTTGCATAGATGGTATGCTCGCGGAACGCCACTGAACTGCCAACTGTTAATAGGTATCGAACACCGTTATTATGCTTTGCTAAATCTTGAAGACTGATTATGTCCGCCTGTCATTGATAATCTACTTGCACATTAACAATGGTAGGTCTTCTCTTAAAACGTTTCCTAGTGGGTTTATGGAGTGAACACGCCTCTTCCCCAGATAACCATGTCTTCACCAGTGCTCTGTTTACTGTTTCATTTTCAACTAGAGCCCTTCTAAACAGTGCTTCTGCGCCCCCCGAAGCTACTAACCCCACTTGTATCATAATAAAGCTTCCTTAATCCATCACTTGACATGTTGTCATCTGTAACAAACCATGAAATGAAAGACACCGGTTTTGTGTATTGCCGTTTTATTAAAAATAAAAAATATTAGCACAGAATAAAACAATATACTTTACATTTCTAGATACAGATTTTATGATGTGGTATTGTTGGACATTAGGCTGTCTTTTGACTTTGTGTACATACTACTACACTTGCTATATACGTTACTAGGCACCATGCCACTAATCGACCTCAGTGTCACAAGTTTTGCTATTTTTATAGATGTACACTCGATTGCTCTAGACACAACTTCCCTCACACCCCCTCCTATAACTTTGTACACACAGGATACTGACAGCATTCATACGTTCGTACAGTTCAATGCCGAAAATACAAAACCCTTCTTTGTGAAATAATCATCTGTCAGAAGCTCCAAGGCTGTGCGTAACGCGATCATCAGCAAAAGACTTAACTTGTGCATAAGCCTTTTGTACACGTTCCAATATTTATTAGCTGTGGACATCCACTCGTTGAAACACCATTTGGTTATACATTCAGGACTGTCGCACATCATCGTGGCGGGCGGCTCAGAAATGTTCAAATAATGCAGAGTTACAGGGTGTATTTAAGCTATTCTTTCTTTAATCAGCACATATACTATTCTGCCAATGCATATGTATTTGGGGTGTAACTCTTAGACATCTTGTACCTTGACATTCTGATACACGTCCTAAAAGTGAGTAAGTATGTACATTAAATAACAGCGTGTTGACCCTCTACCCAAGACTCTACATTTTTAAAACAGTCTTCGCGGGACTACTGGACCGATTCTTCTATTTTTAAAATAAACATCACACAAATGTCTTCCTATAACCCTTTCTATCATCGTTCCATCAAAACACGTACACAGCCCCTGCATACGCTCAAGTTTTGAACCTGGTTCATTCGAGGATTGGATCTCTTTGAGCGCTGCTGCTACGATCTTAACCATATCGGGGTGTACATTTTTCTTTTCCTCTGACACCTTATACACAACTCTTAACATTTTATACACCTTGTACGGGTCTAGCCTGCTACATATATGTCAAATTGTTCTTGGTGTGTACGACTAATATAGACACGTGTGAGCCTCCTGTTGCGGTACGTTAATTTGATGCCCATAACAAAGATTATAATAGTCGCATTTCATACAAGTGTTCACAACAGTCGCTGCAAAACCTTTTTAACAGGCCATACTGCATCTTGCGGGACGCCCTTATTTTCCTTTTTCGAAAACGCCACCATTATATGTACAAACACAATTCTGACGCGGATGTTTGTTCGGGTTTGGGGAACTTTCAGACTGTTTTGAACAACATAAGCAGTAAAAATTTATATTGTTAACCTTTGATGATAACCCTTCTCCAGCGGCGCTCTTTGTTGATGTTTTCTATGGTTCAATCAGAAACAAAAACATACTATTAGTTAAAGGTAACAAAATATACACATATATGCGTTAAGTGTCTATATCGTACTTTTTACTAACTTCTTAATTTTCTTGACACTCGGCTGCGCCTCTGAAATCTTGAGAATCACACAGAACCATTGATGCGTAACTGTCATCAGTGTTTGGACGCAGTTGCTGCACGATAACTGCGTCCATTGCCTTTTCCTCCAGAAATCCTATATCTTCATAGACAGGGGAGTTGGGGGCGCTATAGATTCTTCTACATCGTCAACATCGGTGAAAATGTTTCCAGCTTTTAACTCTTCACTCGATGCATCACCGTCGCTGCTATCGCCCTTAATAGGGAATATCAGCTACGGTAAATCCTTGAGGCTGAGTTTTTCAAGCCAATGGCAAAGACCCTCTTGAAATCCCCTAACATCGCACCCCTTGTCTTTAGGAGTGCCCTGCTGCACCTTCTCATCCAATAACAACAGTTTTAGGGTTCAATAATATTTGTCAATAGTGCTCAAGCCACTCTCTGAGGCTGCATTTTTAATGAGGGGGTGTATCTCTTCATAATGACAGAATAATCTCTTCCAGCTAGATGCTCCAGGTTTAGCACAGGACGCTTAGACAGCCCCTTATATGCATTCTAAGGGACAGAAAGGGCGTATTCCTCTACAACGTGACACATGCTCTTGAAAGGGACTCTTATTCATTGAGGAAATGTCGCATAACCCTGCCCCCCCGTATTAGGACCTAGCCACATGCCCAACATGTGTTCAGCCTATGTCACAATCCCACTGGCCCTCCTACACCTACGTCAGTTCCAGGGTTGTTATGCAAGGCTCTGGGAGGGTGGGTGGGGGGCTCTGTAGTTCCACTGCACCTCCCTCTGAGGAGCTACACTGCAGCCCAACCAGCCTGACAGCATGAACATGCCCAGACTTGTCCTCTTAGGCGCAGAAACACAGCGCACACCTGCACGGCCGCCATTTTACACAACACATACACCTAGACTTTAGGGACAGCAACAGAGCACGTGACTAACACATCATCACACCATGTCACACCACACGTAACTCACCTACACCTACATCAGTTCCAGGGCGGGCTCCCAGGGGTCACTGGAAGTCTTGGTAATGGATGTGACATCATTTCCGGGGCGGAACAACTGGCACTTTTTGAATGATGAGGAAAGGTATCCCTGATTAGTACTGGGGTCTCCACCAAACCTATATGTTTTTCACAAGGAAACTCCCAAAGTGAGAGTTTGTTTCTGAAAAACTAAAAAGTAAGGCCCCACACACCCTGGGAGTTTTCTCCCAGAGGGTGGAGGACACTTTTTTTTGTTCATGACCGCTGGGACGGACAGACAAAAATGAAATCAGGCCATCCGCGCTAAATAGGGTGCCTGCTCTAATGTCGTTATCCTGAGGGCCAAGTCGGTTGTCAGAGTAAGTTTTGCAATGGCAGTACTACAATCAGAAAACTGACAGTCCACCCAACTCATAATTGAGGGGGGCAGACCGAGGGCTAGGGAGACAGGGTACTCCATCAAGTTACCCCTATGTAAACATAATTATTTATTATTTCCAATTTCTGAGAGTTAAGTTTATAAATACAATTATGTTCACCTTTTCACTTCTGCTAACTAATTATTTTTGATTTTGCCCTACTAATTTTTTTTTTCTACTGCAGTAAGCAAATACATCAAGTCCCCTTTGAAGGCCTATTGGTACAAGGTCCATTAATACAGCATCATCAGCATAATAAATGTTCTGAATATATCCTGAAGATGGTTTAGGAGGGACAGCCTGATCTATTTTCAGGTCTTTTAGGACATATGAGACATATATAGAAATTATCTAAGGGCCAGAATGCAACCTTGCAGCAAACCATTTGGTATAGCAATCCTCCTTGTTACGGTCCTATTTTCACTTAGTTCTATTTGTGTCCATGACTCTCCATGCACTTCTTCTACCAGTTTCAGCAATCCTTCCCGTATGCCCCAGGTCGACATATTCCTCCACAATATATTCCTGTCTATTTAATTAAATGTGGGTAATAAATCAATAAAGGCAGCATATATTGGGATGCCCTTTTGCCTGAGGTAGCAGACAATACCTACCAGACGCCAAATCAGCCGTAATAGACATACCTTGAACACCAGCTTTTATCACGCAAAATGGAGTATCCTTTTTTCATCTCTCCCACTTCCCGAATTTCCAATGTGAATTCTTCTGTGGCCACATTACCCTCCTGAGTGATCTTTTTTATTTGGTTCTATGCACCTTTACAATAACACCCCCTTCCACCTGTATTCCATCTGCCCCTGTTTTTGAACATCCTGACAGAGTGGCGTGTAGCAGTGCAAATTCTGTTGCTGGGCATGTGTTATTAATGGATAAATGCCCCCGAAATGCCACATTTAAAACAAATGTTATATCTGCTGGTAGAACATTCGCCATCACCAACACTGTGTAGGTCTCTAAAGTGTTTTCTTTTCACGTTCTATTTACTGCTGGTTGCAATTTTTGTATTTGAAGTGAGAAATCTATAAACTTTGGGTTGATCCATGATGTGACTGACATAGCCTCAAAGCAATTGCTGAAGGAGGCTGACATGCACAAGCCAATAGCTAAAGGAGACTGAACCATAGCCGGCATATGAGTATGTGCAGAGGTGCTACAGAAGGACCCAAAATGGCCAACTCCCTATGAGTAAAAAAGTGTTGCAAGGTCATAATCCTTTCTAATCTTTCCTGTTTGTATTAATTGTATATGAATATGGACGGGATATTCTCATCATATTCCCATTTCAGAAATGTTGGAGACCATTCACAAAGGCATTTATGGGTACCAGGACTACTACTACAGGAGTATTACTTCGGGTACTCTTAAATGCCCTTCTGAATCTGCCCCAATAGGTCTTGCAGACTGAAGTCTGTCAAGTCACACCTAAAACGGATGCAAACCACCAGTGCGCAATTTCCAACACACACCACACATAGCAGGAAAATACAAAGTCTAAAAAAACACTTTAATTCATAAAAAGGTACAGGCTTTAGAAACAAGGTATTACTCATGCTGTTGAAAACGTAACAGACAATGCAAAATCTGAAAGACTTGTGACAGGCGACTCACAAAGACAGTTAGCTGATGGAGGGCAACTCAAAGTAAATAATTTGACCGAGAAAACAAATCTGTACAGGACATACCAAAATCAAAGTGACTCTGGAAACAAAATAGCCATTTGCACTTATAAATTCAATTTACGAGACCAATAGCTCAAATACAAGTGAGAATTCACTGTTGTAAATCAGAAAATAAATCTGCAGTTGTGAAGTGATTTGCACAGAACCAATATTACTCCATTATGGTGTAGGTGTAATATTGTGTTACTTTTTGTGATTTAGTTATGTTGGATAATATTCCAATCGGTCTGTAAATGCATTTGCAGGCCGTCCATGAGCATTGTTTCAACAACTTCCATACAGCAAATATAAATAAAACGAAGATCCTTGTTTTAGGGAAGAAATTTGGGAAACGTTTCTGGACAGATGATGTGTGGGGAGAATACACTCATAAATATTTAGCCTAACCGTGTCAAGTTCTCTAAATCTGGCGGAACATATACGGCAGGCATCTGTCCTGTCCATTGTATCCTTGGGTGATCCTATACGAATACGGTGGATTAGGATCATCTAGAGGAGAATCAATATATTGCTCTTAATTTTACCTCGTTAGGAAAAGCTGAGGTTTGAGGTTTTTCGTTTTTTCATCAGCTCCCAGAACAATGAGTAAAAAGTGCTTACATTTAAGCAAGGTATAAATATATTTCTATTTAATAAGGAAATGTGTTTGCCCTTCTTTAAAATGCTTATGTAGCTGTACTCATAAAGTGGTTGATCGCACTTTGTTTTCCTCTTTGCTTCGTCTAATTTTGAGTTCTCTATTTATTGACTATAATGTAATGACTGTCCTGTGCAAGTGCCATAAAAACATTTAGCTGAACTGTGGCCCTGATTCTGACCCCGGCGGTCTGAGACCGGCGGGGCCAGGGTCGGCGGGAGCACCGCCGACAGGCCGGCGGTGCCCCGCAGGGCATTCTGACCGCGGCGCTTTGGCCGCGGTCAGATTTGGAAAACCGGCGGTCTCCCGCCGGTTTTCCGCTGCCCTTGAGAATCCTCCATGGCGGCGGAGCGCGCTCCGCCGCCATGGGGATTCTGACACCCCCTACCGCCATCCTGTTCCTGGCGGGTCTCCCGCCAGGAACAGGATGGCGGTAGGGGGTGCCGCGGGGCCCCTGGGGGCCCCTGCAGTGCCCATGCCAATGGCATGGGCACTGCAGGGGCCCCCGTAAGAGGGCCCCACTCTGTATTTCAGTGTCTGCTTTGCAGACACTGAAATACGCGACGGGTGCCACTGCACCCGTCGCACCTTCCCACTCCGCCGGCTCAATTCTGAGCTGGCGTCCTCGTGGGAAGGTTGATTTGCCCTGGGCTGGCGGGCGGCCTTTTGGCGGTCGCCCGCCAGCCCAGGGCAAATCCCAAAATTTCGACCGCGGAGCGGTATTTTGGTGGGGGAAGTCTGGCGGGCGGCCTCCGCCGCCCGCCAGACTTAGAATGACCCCCTGTGTCTTTAGGTCGCAGCCTACCAGGCAGCACAGCTGTCTGATTTGCTAACAACGTCTTCGGGACATTCTGAAAGCTTCCCTGGGAATGCTTTCTGCCCATTGCTTACCACTGGCTATGTGTTTTGTAAATTACATTTGCTTGCTTTCTATTTGCTACCTTTATTTGTTTAAGGTTGGTCAGCTTGAGTTTGTTCTTCACATGGAGCATTGCCTATTTACTGTATTCTTCCATGAGTGCTCCCTTTCTGTAAACAGGCCTTTAAACCTTTTTATCTTGTCACATTTACTGTGCATTCAAAGACAGAGGTCAAATGTCAGGCTTTGTCTTCTGAGGGAGCATGGGGTTTACTTTTCTTTCTTTCACTTCGAAGTGCGAGGATTTATGTGACAATCTTGTTGTGAAATCAAATACTTTTTTCTAGCAAACAACTGAATTTATATGTCTGTAAGTTAACTGTGCAGATATTTCAAAATATAACAGAATTAGGGAAGCACAAATGAAGCACGTTTTTTGATAATTCTGAAGTGTGGTAAAAAATGATATTTTAATACGATCAAACCAAATCAATAAATGATGACATTTCAACACATTCCCATTTATGTCCTGTGTACTTTTATCAATAAAACTATATGGGCAACTGTAACAGTCATTTCAAATGGAAATATCTTGTCTCCATTTACACCACTCCACTCTACAACACTCTGTGCCTCTCCACTCTACAACACTCTACTCCACTCTTTGCTACTCTCTGACACTATCCAACACTCCATGCAACTCCCTCTACACCACTCCACGGTACTTTACTCCACTCTACTCAATGACACACTACTCCACTCTACTTCACTACGCCACTGTACACCACTCCACTCTATGCACTACACTCTACAACACTCCATGTATGACACTCTATGAGACTCTGGGGGTCATTCCTACCCTGGCGGTCCGAGACCGCCAGGGTAGGGGACGGAGGAAGCACCGCCAACAGGCTGGCGTGCTTCTGGGGCTATTCTGACCGCGGCGGTAAAGCCGCGGTCAGAAAAGGGAAGCCGGCGGTTTCCCGCCGGCTTCCCGCTGCCCCTGTGAATCCACTACGGCGGCGCTGCAAGCAGCGCCGCCATGGGGATTCCGACCCCCTTCCCGCCAGCCTGGTTCTGGCGGTTTTCACTGCCAGAACCAGGCTGGCGGGAACGGATGTCGTGGGGCCCCTGGGTGCCCCTGCAGTGCCCATGCCACTGGCATGGGCACTGCAGGGGCCCCATAACAGGGCCCCACATTGATTTTCAGTGTCTGCTTGGCAGACACTGAAAATCGCGACGGGTGCAACTGCACCCGTCGCACACCAGCAACTCCGCCGGCTCCATTCGGAGCCGGCTTCCTCGTTGCTGGTGCTTTCCCGCTGGGCGGGCGGCCTTTTGGCGGTCGCCCGCCAGCCCAGCGGGAAAGTCAGAATGACCGCCGCGTACGGTCTTCTGGCGGTTCCCGCCAGGCGGGCGGCGACTGCCGCCCGCCAAAGTAGGAATGACCGCCTCTATTTCATTCCAAGCCACTAAACTCTATGACGCTCTTCTCTACTCTACTCTAGGACCGTCCACTCTACAATGCACCACTCTACGATAATTCATTCTGCGACACTCCATTCCACTCTATGCCATTCCCTTGTACAACAATCTATTCAACTCTATGCAGCTCTACTACACAACACTCTATTTCACTCTATGCAACTCCCTCCATGCCACTTTACTCCACTCTATGCCACTCCACTGTACTTTACAACACTATACTCAACTCTATGGCACTCCACAACACTCTATGCCCTCTACTCCACTCTACGCACCTCCACTCTACTCTACAACATTCTATTCCCTCCATGACACTCCACGACACCTGTCCCACGCCATTCTATGAAACTCTGCTCCATTCTATGGCACTTCATGTTAATCCACTCCATGCCCCAACACTCTTCTCCACTGTACACAACTTCCTCTATGCCACACTATGCCACTTTACTCCACTCTACATCACTCCACTCTGACACTCTACTCTACTCTACACCACACAACTCTACAACACTCTCTGCCACTCCCCTCTACAACACTCTACTCCACTCTATACCACTCTACTCTACACGACTCCACTGTACAGCACTTTACTCCCTTCTACACTCATATACTCTATGCCCGTCCATTTTTCTCCACTTCTTGCTACTCCTTCCATGACACTACATGCTACTTCACACAATGCCACTGAATGCCACTCCACTCCACAACACTCCACTGTACTCTACTTTACTCTATTACACACCACTCCACAATACTGTACACCACTCCATGACACTCTACTCTCGTCTATGCCACTCCACTGTATGACAATCTACTCCACTCTATGTCACAAAACTGTTGTCCACTGTATACAACTCCCTCTATGCCACTCCACTTTATTCCACTGTACACCACATCACTCTACTCCACAACACTCTATTCCACTCTACGCCACTCCACTCTACAATATTTTATGCCACTCCACTTTACACCGCTCTACACCACTCCACGACAGTCCACTCTACTGAATTCTACTCTACGCCATTCTATGACCCTCTATGCCACTCCACTTTATGACTCCATTCCACTCAATGCCACTCTTCTCTACACTACTAACTTTTCGCCATACTGAACAGCAGCCACTCTAGTGTAGAACAAGGCTAAAACACATCAAAGCCAGTAGCTCTTGCATAGGCAGGACCTACTGGCTTTGTCAATGCTTGTTTAGACGCCGCAAGGGGCCGCAATTATTTTGTAATTTTGTTGAAAATGTTTAAACCTGTTTTTTTGAGTTGTATATATTTTTTATTTTTTAATTATGTGTATATTTGTGATGGTATTAATGACATTATTGTCTAAGCAAACATTATTTTATATAATTCTCTTCAAGTGGTTAAGAGTTGGCGTTCCTGGCCGATGAGCCTCTGGAAAGTTTGAGAACAACAATTTAATATATTTGTGGGTATTTACAAACATTTCCGCAACATATTGTGACCCTTCAAATAGTCCGAGAAAACGTAATTCTTGGCGGGAGTAAATTCGTTTGTAGGGATGGAATGCAATGAGAATGCCCCCCTGATTGAGCTGTATGAAAAGGGGAATGCCATAGGAATAATACTTACCTTGAAGTGACAGAATAAGCCAAATAATGTGCATTTGGCCTTAAGGGAAGGAATTTTCTAATGATGATTTGTGCACAACATCCAATTGTGCATAGGGAATTACTATTCAAGCTTGTTTAAAAAAAGGCAAAATACTACTCCAGGAGTACTGCTGGAAACCTGTGACTATCACAAATCTTCAAGATAACTCTTTGGAACCTTTGTGAGTTCCAGAAATTTCAAAGTCTGCACCTACATGAGGGATTTAGCATGGACGTAAAGATGTATTTCTTTTTGCTCAAAACTAGCTCTACAGAGGTATTGCAAGGCACATTCTAAAGATGTAAGCAGTACAAGAATGAAATACATATATATATATATATATATATATATATAAACAAAGCAAAAAAAGAACTTGAAGAATTACTGAAAACAACTGTTAAAGGAAATGAACAAAATAAAATCTAAAAGCTAAAAAGCAAAGACCTTTGACTTAAGTGTTGAAGGTAAATGTTGAAGGTATTGCAGACACTCTTCCTAAAGAAGCTCCCAAGACAACGCAGCAGGAATTGTATTTATCAGACAGTTACATACATTACTACAGGTCTTCCAGGATCAATAAACACCACTGTACAAAAACAACACTATCTAAAAGTGTTGTTTAAAGAGGTTAAAAGCTGTGACCTCCAATGTCTAAAGAGGATTTTAAATAAAATAAATGTTAAAATACAACAGCAACCGTTTTACAGGAAACAATTTCTTCAAAAACACAATCCCTGACTTAAATTTGTAGTTTCTCTTTATAATGTTTCCTCTGTAGTTTGGAGACAAACCACCCGCTAACATGTGACAGTGTGAGTTATAGTTACTTTAAATAATTATAACTGGTGAATTTCATTGTTCCTTTAGTTTAAAGTGAATCATTAGAACCATTAGAACTCACATTTTCACCTAACTCTAAAGTCACTTTAATCTTTGTTTTTTGAGTGAATTTCATTTTAAAAAAAATGTATTTATTACATTTTATTTTAAAAAGAGGGCACACAGAAAGATACCACAACACAAAGAACAAAGGGCATACAAAGGCTGCACATCACTTTCCATATCATTGAGTATTATACTACCATCAACAGGTTAAGGAAATTATCACATTCGGAATAAACAACATTCAATGCTGGCCATCTATGTTCTACTTAGCCACTGAGTCAGCGGGACGCACAGTTTCATACCCCTCTTCCTATGTGCATGGCCTTTTAATGCATACAAGCCCATCTCCAAATAATACATGGAAGGTATAAGACCCAGCCACTCGTGAAACGTTGGTGGATCAGGTTTTAGCCAATCTGAAATGATACAGCACCGTAGAAAAGCCATGGCCAAAAGCACAAATCATTGAGATTGGCCTCTAGACACCTCTTCGTCAATCCCTAGTAGTACAAGTTGTGGTATTAGACCATCTACCTGTTGTACTGTCATCACTAAAAACTCTGCAATGTCGGAAAGAAGCGTTTGGAGCCTAACACAGCTAAAAAACATACAGACTGAATCAGCTCCCATGCTTTTGCACCAGGGGCAGCAGTTCCCATTAGACATTCCTTATTTGGAAATTCTAGCGGGGTATAATATAAGTTGAATAGAGTTTTATAGTGTTGGGCTTGTGGTCCAACAGAAAGTAATATACGTTGAGCCATTTCCAAAGAAACTGAGAAAGATGTTTCTGAGGCCACTCTCCTCCGCCCCATCTCTCTATATGCTTCCCCAAATCATCTTGGATGACGCTTAATAAGAGCGGGTAGAGATTTTGTATGCCACCATCTGCTGTATTCTCAAGCACCTCCATAATAGCAATCTTCTCCCCCAATAATCCTTCCCCAGTGAATTTCTGAGGGGTGTTTTAATACAAAATAAGATATTATTATTAGACCTAACTATAACATCACTTTAACCTTTGTTTTTTTCAGTACATTTTGGAAGTTTCTTTAACATAGGGGTAACAATGTAAAAAGGCGTAATTTTAACTAAGGCAGCCCTACTGGCTCTGTCAAAGGATCGGAACACCAAAATATAAAAACGGCTGCCCTTTTTTTCTTTATCAGGGGTTCAGAACTTCAGCATATATTAAAGCAGACCTGTTGGCTTTGTCAATAAATGATCACAATACAGTATTATATCAATAACTGTAATACAATGTGTTCCTATTAAGATGGCGATGAAGAATAATAATTACTAACACTAAAATATTTTAAATAAAGCATTTTTATTCAAAACAACTATACACCTTTGTTGAGTCCTTCTTTAAACTATTCAGGCTGCAAAATTCAGCCACAGAACCAACCACAGTGGGTCCCCACACACCATCTGAAGAACATACAACTTCAGCTTTGGAATACTTAAAAAATATGGAAAACTCTCCTGTGGGGCACCCTCCTTGTTGTCACCCCACCTTGGGTCTTCCTGGACACCGTGGTTCTGACTCACTGATCAAATATCCTCCTCAGCTCTCTGGGGGAAGACAACTTCGAATCTACTCAATGCTGTCACAATTTCTCTGTGGTATAGTTGGCTAGAATGAGTTCTTTAATAGTCAAATTATAAAGCCCTTCATATGTGTCTACCTCATTGCCTTAGGATTCAACCTTCTAGTGCTTTGACTGAAGAGTCTACAAAGTTAATCTAAGGCCTTTTTGGGTGTCTCTAAACTTGACTCTGTACTCCTCTGTGGTGAGTCCAAACCCTTCTATTAGAGTCCCCTTCATATGCTGATAGGACTCATTAAGGGTCAGAAGTCTATATCTGCCTTTCATTGAGAATAATTCCCTAAGGTGAAAGTCCCAGTATTGGCAACCAATCCTCCTCATTTTGCAGGCCCCCTCAAAGGCTGCAAACTTTTTTTCAATGACATCACTATCTCTAAACTTGGGGACAATCTCTTTGGGGATCTTAGGATCAAGAAATTCCTCTTTTTCCCTATAGGTATTGCTCCCACCATCATCTTTGTGCTTAAAGCCCATCTTGACGCTACTTTCTTCAAGAGCTACTCTCCTTTCCTCGAGTTCCAGGTTTCTCTCCTCTAGGGAGAGTAGGTCAAGCTCTTCCGCAAGGTTTGGTACCTCCTTACCAATTGGAGGTCTGATAGAGTGACTCCTCTCATTTCCCACTGGTGAAGGGGGTTTGGAGAAGGGTGGAGATATTTGGTCTTCACTGTCTTCCCCATTGTCTTCAATTTGGGCTTGGAAATCATCCTTGCTTGCTTCAAGATCTTCTTCTGAGGAATGGCCCTCCCTCTCTAGTCTTTCTCTTTCATAGGAGCTAAGGACTTTTTCAAGTTCACCTTTTCAGTTGTAGCTCCATCGCTAATGCCCCTTGCTTTGCACAAAACCCTTAGATCACTGATCTACAGGACTGTGATGACTGGCAAGTCGAGATTCTTATCAGCCTCCATGGTGCACTAACTTTTACTTAAAAGATGGGACTGTATTAAGATGTTATAGGAACATTTGGAAACTTTTGCCTAACTTTTAAAACATTTTTAAAATTTGAAAGCATTATTGGAATCGGGGTCTACAGAAGATGC
Organism: Pleurodeles waltl; assembly: GCF_031143425.1. Classification (NCBI taxonomy): domain Eukaryota; kingdom Metazoa; phylum Chordata; class Amphibia; order Caudata; family Salamandridae; genus Pleurodeles; species Pleurodeles waltl. The sequence continues at coordinate 420,184,728 of NC_090449.1, forward strand.
TGACAATTCCAATTAAAAACTTGTTTTAAAAAATCTGAAAAACTACTTTGAGTCTAATGACAACTGAGGAGTTCTCATGTACTTAAAAATACTTATGGCCGAGTTGTAATACAAAACACAAGTTCAGGATCCCACCGCTGTAACACCAATGTAGGAAACAGGAGTATTATGCAGTGATGCTAGTTAGGTTTCACTATGTAATACACTCATAAATACCCTAAAAATGGTCCTTGGATTCACAATAATAAATCCTTAGCCCAGTCCTGGTAGTATGGCAGAGAGCAGCCAGTCTTTACTAGCGGAACGTGCGTAGGGAGCTGGGTTCCGGTTGCAATACCCCCACACTCTGTTTTTTAGATGCAATTTTGACTGAAGTGCACTGGGTTCCTGCTAACCAGGTCCCCAGTGCCAGAGTTCCTTCCCTAAAACAAAACACCTGGTCACTTGATCCCCAAGTGACTAGATCCCTCAGCCCTCTGTAAGTCCCTAGTAAATAGTACCCCTGGTAGTAGGGTATGGATACTGAAGAGGGCCCCTCAGAGCTACAGCACAACTTGTGCCACTCTGAGGGACCCAGCACCAAACTTATGCAGACTGCCAATGCAGGCTGCGTGACAAGGTGTTCCCCGATTTGAAAACATGGCATGGCACACAGCCTGTGTGCCATGTCTCCTAACACTGAATGTAATATATGTAAGTCACCCCTGTAGCAGGCCTTCCAGCCCTAAGGCAGGGTGCACTAAATTACATGTGAAGGCATATCTGCATGAGCAGATATGCCCCTGCCATGTCTTTGTCAATTCTCAGAGATAGTAAGTGACAAGGGAAGCCATTTTAAATGCATGTGCTGGACACTGGTCACTCTGAGTCTCCCAGCTACATGATGGCTTCTCTGAATATAGGGATGTTTGGAATCAAACATCTCAGATAATAAACCCTCACTGATGCCAGTGAGGGATTTATTAATAACTGAACCCACAGGGAACCTTAGAGGTGCCCCCTAAAAACCTACCAGCTACTAGTGGGTTGACTGACTGTTTCTGGCAAGTTCAGCCACCACAGGTGTGTTTATGGCCCCCCCAAGGTGAAAGCCAGCGGTCTCGAGGGCCAGAGAAAAAAGCCTGCACTGGGCAGGGTGTTATCACCTCACCCAGGCAGGTTGGACATTCTAGGGTGGGAAGCTTCAAAGTAAGGGTGGCCATTGACCTCTGCTTCACTGGCGGAGTTAATGGAGCTTTTCTCACTCTGGCAAAAAACTCCGCTAGCCCCGGCAGCGGAGCAGAGCTCACCAGCGTGTGGCCCAAGGCAACTGGCCTGCACTTTATGCTCGGCCCAAAATGAAGACATTTGTCCTGCGACAGGCAAGGAGACCCCTACCTTAGGCTTTGCTTTCTGCCGTTCGACTTGGAGCTGCTGCAAGCTGCTGCTGATGAGGGGGCTGCACTGGCACCAGCTCCGATTCCAGCCCCTCCCTCTTTTCACTGTCTACTCCTCAGCAGCAGTGCCTCTCATCTATCCACATGGGAGGTGGGCACTGGGCCTAGACATTATTACATATGTGACGAGGAGGGGAGATAGGGGTCTGTGCTCGGAAAAAAGGAAACTTGCCGTCAGAGCTCCACTGAAAAGAACCTGTCTCCCCAGAATTCCGAGACCGGGTAAGTGCCAGCTGCCAGGGCTGGGCACTAAAAAAAGGGCGGTCTGAGGCTGTGTATAAGTGCAGAGGAAGTGACTGCAAGGCTGCTTCAAGACAGGGAGTGTGCTTGACCCTCTGTAGCAAGTTTGTGAAGGAGGGCAGTTGGTGAAGGGAAGTGTGCAGGTGTGGAGAGCAGCAGGTTTCAGACCTGTGGGTTGTGTCAGAGGCCGGCAGCTTTCGATGCCTAGGGCCCTGAGCTGAATGCGCCCGATCTTGGGAGCACTAGGCTTCCAAGATTGACTGGCTTTGCAATGTGACCCAGGTCTCTCCAGATGGTGGAGATGACCGACTCCTCTGTCCTGACCCCACTTTTGGAAGCAGCACAGGCAGGAAAATTAGTCAGATTAGTAGATGTGCCTACTGCATGCCAGTCCCACCCGTAAGGAAGATGAACTGAAGTGGACACTACTTTTTCAATTCCTACTTCTTGTTTGGAAGGAATTGAGGGCCAGATGTATGAAAGGGTTTTACCCATTCTGTGTCAATGGCAAAATGTGTTCGTACATATGGCCCTAAGCCAATAGGGCTACGGTTATGCTCACTTCCCAGCAGAAGTGGTCATAAAAAGGGTGGAGTCACCCTAAAGGTGGTCAGCCCATTGACTACTGTTGGAGCTTAAATTTTAGTAATGTTTTTAGTGCAGCAGAAGTCAGCATATGATCCATGTTTAAAACCCTAACTTAGAAAGCTGCACTGACAAGTATTTTATCCTCTTAGCTGCTGGTCTTTCCCCCCCCAGTGCTGAGCTCTTTTTTGGGTATTTGGGGTAGTTCGCGCTTAGGCCTTCATAACGTTTTGTCCACATAGGCTATCCATGCCAAATTTGCATCCTTTTTTCCAACATCCTAGGGATTCTAAAGGTACCCAGAGTTTCTGGGTTCCCCTGGAGGAGACCGAGAAATTAGCCAAAATACACCTAAAATTTTGTTTTTTTCAAACAAATGGGAAAAAAGGGCTGCAGAAGAAGGCTTGTGGTTTTTACCCTGAAAATGGCATCAACAAAGGGTTTGCGTTGCTAAAATCACCATCTTCCCTGCTTTCAGGAACAGGCAGAGTTGAATCAGAAAACCACATTTTTCAACACAATTTTGGCATTTTAATGGGACATACCTCATTTTTACTATTTTTGGTGCTTTCATCCTCCTACCAGTTAGAGACAGGAATGGGTGTGAAACCAACACTGGATCCCGGAAAGCTAAGTGTTTCTGAAAAGTAGACAAAATTCTGAATTCAGCAAGGGGTCATTTGTGTAGCTCCTACAAGGTTTTCCTACAGACAATAACAGCTGGAAAAAAAAAATATTGAAATTGAGCTGAAAAAAACAGCCATTTTTCTCAACGTTTTACTCTGTATCGTTTTCCTGCAGTGTCAGATTTTTTAAAGCAATATACTGTTACGTGTGCTGGACTCTTCTGGTTGCAGGGGTATATAGGGTTTGTAGGTTCATCGAGATCCCTAGATAAATGAGCTGCACCTTGCAATGGGTTTTCATTCTATACCGGGTATACAGCAATTCATTTGCTGAAATATAAAGAGTGAAAAATAGGTATCAAGAAAACCTTTGTATTTCCAAAATGGGCATAAGATAACGTATTGAGCAGCAGTGGTTATTTGCCCATCTCTGAATTCCGGGGTGCCCATACTAGCATGTAAATTACAGGCCATTTCTCAAATAGACGTCTTTTTTACAAACTGTCTTACAATTGGAAGGAAAAAATGTAGAGAAAGACAAGGGGCAATAACACTTGTTGTGCTATTCTGTGTTCCCCCAAGTCTCCCGATAAAAATGGTACCTCACTTGCATGGGTAGACCTAATGCTCGCAACAGGAAAGGCAATATGGACACACAACATTTTACATTGAAATCTGATGTGTTTTTTGCAAAGTGCCTAGCTGTGGATTTTGGCCTCTAGCTCAGCCGGTACCTAGGGAAGCCTACCAAACCTGCACATTTTTGAAAACTAGGCACCTAGGGGAATCCAGGATGGGCTGACTTGTGGGGCTTTGATCATGTTCTGTTACCCAGAATCGTTTGCAAACATTAAAATGTGGCCAAAAAAACACTTTTTCCTCACATTTCAGTGACAGAAAGTTCTGGAATCTGAGAGGAGCCACAAATTTCCTTCCACCCATCGTTCCCCCAAGCCTCCCGATTAAAATGATACCTCACTTGTGTGGGTAGGCCTAGTGCCCGCGACAGAAAATGCCCCAAAACACAACGTGGACATATCACATTTTCACAAAGAAAACAGAGCTGTTTTTTGCAAAGTGCCTAGCTGTGGATTTTGGCCTCTAGCTCAGCTGGCACCTAGGGAGACCTAGCAAACCTGAACAGTTTTGAAAACTAGACACCTAGGGGAATGCAAGACGGGGTGACTTGTGGGGCTCTGATCAGGTTCTGTTACCCAGAATCCTTTGCAAACCTCAAAATGTGGCCAAAAAAACACATTTTCCTCACATTTTGGTGACAGAAAATTCTGGAATCTGAGAGGAGCCACAAATTTCCTCCCACCCAGCGTTCCCCTACGTCTCCTGATAAAAATGATACCTCACTTGTGGGGGTAGGCCTAGTGCCCGGGACAGGAAATGCCCCAAAACACAACGTGGACATATCACATTTTCACAAAGAAAACATATCTGTTTTTTGCAAAGTGCCTAGCTGTGGATTTTGGCCTCTAGCTCAGCTGGCACCTAGGGAAACCCAGCAAACCTGAACAGTTTTGAAAACTAGACACCTAGGGGAATCCAAGATGGGGTGACTTGTGGGGCTCTGATCAGGTTCTGTTACCCAGAATCCTTTGCAAACCTCAACATGTGGCCAAAAAAACACATTTTCCTCACATTTCGGTGACAGAAAGTTCTGGAATCTGAGAGGAGCCACAAATTTCCATCCACCCAGCATTCCCCCAAGTCTCCCAATAAAAATGGTACCTCCCTTGTGGGGGTAGGCCTAGCGCCCGCAACAGGGAATGCCCCAAAACTCAACGTGGACACATCACATTTTCACAAAGAAAACAGAGTTGTTTTTTGCAAAGTGCCTAGCTGTGGATTTTGGCCTCTAGCTCAGCTGGCACCTAGGGAAACCTAGCAAACCTGCACAGTTTTGAAAACTAGACACCTAGGGGAATCCAACATGGGGTGACTTGTGGGGCTCTAATCAGGTTCTGTTACCCAGAATCCTTTGCTAACCTTAATATTTGGAGAAAAAACACTTTTTCCTCACATTTCGGTGATAGAAAGTCCTGGAATCTGAAAGGAGCCACAAATGTCCTTCCACCCAACATTCCCCCAAGTCTCCCGATAAAAATGGTACCTCACTTTTGAGGGTAGGCCTAGTGCCCGCGACAGGAATAGATCACACAACGGTCAATGTTGGTACTTACATGAGGCAACTGTTGACTTTGGGGTGATCCATTCCTTACGCAGGCACTAGGTATAGGCACTCAAGTGGGGTAGTGTTTTTATCAGGACAGGTGAGGAATCACTGGGTGGTAGGAATTTTGTGGATCGCAGCATATTCCTGTAGTTTGTGTGACAGAAATGCAAGAAAAATTGTGTTTTTATTCAACATTTCAGCTTTGCAGGATATTCTGGGTAAGAAAACTTTGGGGAATCCACACAAGTCACACCTCTGTGGACACCCCCGGATGTCTAGTTTCCAGAAATGTTTGGGTTTAGTATGTTTCCCTATATAGCCGCCGAACCCAGGACCAAAAACACAGATGCCTGCCTTACAAAACCAGTTTGTTTTGTGATAGATCATTTTGATGTCTCCACAATACAACTTAGGCAGTGGAATTTGAGCTGAACTAAATTGGGGAGCTCTCAAGAGAGCACCCTCTCTGTGCTTGCCCTCGCATTCACCTGCTCTCTGGGTTGGGTTAACCCACTATTGCCCTGTTGCACAGACTGTGCTTGCGAAGGGACAACAGGACTGCCCTCATCATCTCCCTCACAATTTACTGGAAGGAGTTATCCAATGGGATTCTTCTAACTGAAAAATCACTCCCAGAGTCTGCACCATTGTCCTATCCCTCAGTTGCTGTCTCAGTATCTGCTGTCTCAGTCTCTGATCCTATGTCAGAGCTGTCCTCTATAACCAGAGTGACGTCAGCAGCAGTCATCCATCAAGATGCCATCTCTGCTATTGGCTAAACTGTTGCTCTAAAACACTAGCCTACATAGACAGTCACAAAATTGCTGGTGTGTGTGTGTGATACGTGCAACAGTAAAGGCACTCAAACACCTTGTCACATACCATTCGTCACAGTCTTGAGCACCTCCTGCGCCCAGTCCAACAATCATTATTGGTGCTCCCACTCCCATGTCCTCCTCCTCGGATTCCCTCATTACCACCCAACAAGCGTGCTCTTCATCTCTCCATAGCCACACCCCACCCCGTACATACATTTCATTTGTATTATAGCGCAGGTAGTGGCTGACTTTACTAATGTACACAGCTATCTACATAAAATACAGATTTGCTCTTTGCAGTAGTCATATAAACCTTCTGCACTTCTTTATGGCACTAAAACTGCCACTAGACAAAAGTCTGATCCTTTTGTAGCAGAAACATAATCACAAGACTTACTTGACTTCTTTATTGCTGCCTAAAAGCTACAGTTGAAATGCGTCAGTTGAAGTATGTGCACTGCTTTGAAGACGCAAGCTGAAACTGCAAGACAACTGGTGGCAAATATATATATATATATATACATATATATATATAGATCTATATATATATATATAGATCTATCTATAGATATATCCATGTAGATAGACATATCTATCTACATGGATTGATATATCTATATATAAATCTCTCTCTCTCTCTCTCTCTCTCTCTCTATATATATATATATATATATATATTTTTTTTTTTTTGTAGTTGTAGGGTTTCCTTGGGGGCCAAAGTGGCCCCCAGGGAAACCCTACAACTACTGAAAAAAAAATTGCCCCCACAGGGAGTCGCCAATTTGGTTATTTAAAAAAATAAAAATTAGCCCCTGGGGTGGCGTGATTGCGCCCCCCAGGGGGTGGCAACATTAAAATGAAAAAATATGGCCCGGGGGGGGGGCCCGTTTTCCGAGGGGGCCAACCCCCCCAAGTGAAATCCCTGGTGTCTAGTGGCGTTTCCTGGCCCTCGATCGCAGCTGTGCTGCGATCGACGGCCAGGAAACGCGTTCAGAAAGGCCTCGTATGAAAGGGGAGAGTCTCCCCTTTCATACGAGGCCTTCCCGAACAGGCTAGTAGGGTATAACTCATGGGAGGGAAACCTTGGGCAAGCCAAGGGAGGCCCCTGTGTTTTTTGTTACACAGATCACCATTGACTCTTGGATTAGTCCAACGGTACAAAGACATGATGGATAAGGTTTTAACTGAGCTCTGAGAAAGCAAGGAGGTGCATATGGATCACATCTTGTAACTACAGAACCACAATGAAAAAATCATCTCCCTCATTGCGGTGCTATTTGACATTTACCACCATATGAGCAGGGCTTTTCCTGTATCATCTGTCCCTGTCTGTGATCCATCCACATCTAGCCAAAGGACCCTACTGCCAACCACAGACATGGAGGCCCTCCCTGCTCCTATGGGGAAAACTACGTCACAAAGGGGCGGGTGGGGGGTGGGGGGGAGACACGGAAGCTCTTCCGTGTCTCCCAGTGCTTGAAAAATAAAAATAAAAAAATCGTCGGGTGCAATGCACCCGAGAATTTTCGAACCCCCTCCCTGGTGTTGGCCACTGGTCGTGACCCACACCAGGCAGGTAGTGCGGGTGTCAGCCAGTGGCCGACGCCCGCATTAAAGGGGTTAAAAGTGTTCACGTTTATATGTGGTGGCGGGCATTGTGCCTTCCGTGACAAGCGTTGTGCCTACCAGAACTGACGAAGTGCTAACATGATTTAACAATGTTTAAATATTTTAATTATTAGAATGAATTATTATGAGTAGAAATGAATATGATTTAGAATGATTTGTGATTAATTTGCATAAAGTTATGTGTGCGGAAAAACAAATGCACATCTCTGTTGTACTTAATGTGATGCCTTATCAAAGATTGCCATTATTAATGCAATGCTTTTGCATATTTTGATGATATATTATTAATGCTGAATCCATAAGTTTGCATATTATGTGTGTTTTATTAATGACAATATTAATGCATTATATTTCTTGTGTTAGCATAACTAGGCCTGAAGTCTTCACATTTACAGCAGCATAAAATGTCAAGTCATTTCTTTTCCTTGAACTTTAATTTTTTCCACTAGGTTGTTTCACAAGATTACTAAGGAGTCCTATTGTGTTATGTGTAAGTTTCATTTCACAGTTTCCTTGCGATTGTTACATTAGAACCCAAGGACTGAAAAGTAAAGCAGTACCGTTGTTTAACTGTTAATCCACATGAGAACTGTGGAAGTTGTCTTGTGCCATGGAAAAGAACATGGATTGCAACAAGTGATGTACAAATTGTTACATTTATTGGAATCACACAGAAACAGGAGATGAGACCAGACCAAATGTGTGAAACTGCAACGATGTTGAAAACTTTGTTTTGCCAAGGGGCTGATGGGATATTTATTGCCCCATTTGTGACTCATCGAGTTGACCTATAAAACTATTTTGAGTATTTCTAATCAGGGAAGGACTTTGTAAGTTTTGAGGCAATCCCCTCTTGAAACGTGTTCTGTTAACTTGTCCCCTTTGACGTTTCCTGATTTCTATGTGCAGCCTGTGTTCTGCACTTTCCCACTCAATGTGCTGCTAATTGACTTTGCTGATGATCTACATGCTTTCCTGACAAAACTGAATTGAATGCTGAACCTAGGAAAGGTGTATTTTAATGCAAATGTTGTTTTACCCGACCTGCTTTTCTGAGTAGAAGTTAGCATGCTCATACTTGCCTCTTTCGTTTTAATTAGTTAAACTTAGTTCAAGATAGATGTTTTTCCAAATTAGTTTTGTCTTTTAACCCGCTCCCACTCATGCTCATCCTGATTTGGTTAGTAGTAGGAAGAACCTATGTTCCAATTCCTGATTTCTGAATTTGTGCAAGTTGTCTTGACTATTGAATTCAATGTTTGAGCTGAAACATGTCTTTGTTTCACAAGTGATTGCTTTATTAATATGTGCTATTCTTCTTGAATGTCTGATGGTGCTGATGTTGAGTAGATTAATCTTTGTTCATAGATTTGGTCAGCCAATGGTTTTCGTTTATCTTTATAATATAATTTGATTATGCACAATATTTACGTGACTTTGGCTTTATGATTATAAAAAAAAAGCTTTGAAACTTTCATTGATTAGAGTTTTGTTCCATGGCCACATGGGTCATGGTGTTTAATTCTGTTGTTTGGGTTTGAATTTATTGTGAATGGTTACCACACTCTTCACTGAGTGAAAAGATCCATTGGCCTGAGGGAAAAGGAAGCATTTTTTTAACCCTGCTAAGGGTGAGTGGAAAATGAGCAAGCACTACCACCTGGCACTCCCTGTAACACACCTAAATTGAGTATTTAGGTGGTACCCCTGAACCCTAGAACTTAGACCCTGACTACCTACGAAGCAAAGGACAAAGAAGAGTTGCAATTGCAGAAGAGGAAAAAGGAAGCAGCTGGCTTGGAACAAGCCTCTTCGGCCTGCCTGCTGACCTAGAAGGACTGTGACCAAAAGATGACTTGTCCTACGGCTAAGCCTCTAAGAAACCCAGGAGGACTGCCTGCCTTCTGCAAAGACTCAGACTCCAGTCAGCAACGGAACTACTCTGCAACAAAGTTTCAAGAAAGGACTCAGCAGCCCCTGGAACAGCAAGGACCCGACACCGAAGTGACCTCTGCACTGGATGACCACGACCTGAGGTGAAGCCAACCAATGGTGGCAACAGAGTTCCCCAGCTGTCTAGTGTCCGAGTACACTCAGGTTTCACCCCTCTTTGACTCCCCCAAGTTGACTGCAGCCTATGCACGAAGGCTCCCTCCCCTGCACGCTTGTGGTGAGACAAAACCCGATCCCTGCAGCAACCAATGTACCCGTTGCCCCTGACCCCATCTAAGAAGGGTCACTGGTGCCAACAACATCCCCCAGATCCCCTAAGCTTGAGTCTACCCTGGGTCCCCCCCTGCTGAACTCCCCAATGACACCTGCAGTCTCAACACACAGGAACCCCTGACCGCGATGGCTCCCAGATGAAGCAACCCAACACCTAAGGTCACTCCTGCATCCGTCGCCGCTGGAAAGGACCAAAGGCGCAACTATGTTCCTGAGCACCCCAAGTCTACAACCAACCTGCCTGTTATCCCCGACTGGCTTCCTAGCCAGAACCTGTAGCCTGTCTTCACAAGGACCAAGCTCCCATAGGAAACCACTGGGTACCAGATGCCTTCCTGCACCCCTGCACCCGGCCACCCCAGTGCTTCCCAGAGTGACCAGCTGGTATGGTTCTGATCAGTGCCCAGTACTTACCTTGACTCTCTGAGATTGGCCTCGTAAGTTGTGGTTAACCCTGTGTTTGCTGAACATTGTTTTCCTCCGTAGGTTAACATTGAAGAACTCTGAGATTTGCACTGTGTTGATATTTGAATCTGAAAAGTATTTATGCTTGAAAAACTACGTACCTGATTGCGAAGGTCTTGGGTTTGACACAGGCATAAAAAGAAGTGTTATTTTTCAGATTTGGTCTCCAATTTATTCTTTTGAGTGTGTTTCTCATTTATTGCCTCTGTGAGTACAACAAATGCTTAGCACTACCCTCTGAAACGCGTAACTGCTCGCCCACACTCCCACAAAATAGAGCATTAGACCCATCTAATTGCAAACCAATTGGGGATTCCACTGGACTCTGCATAGTGTACTTCTTTTTAGTGCACCATACAGACAGTCCACTTCCTACAATGTGTTAACCATTTCAGAGTACCAATTGGAAGAAAAGTAATCAAAGTGACTCAAACAAAATCCAACACCAATTTACAAAACTAAAGCAGATTTTTATATTAATTTAGAAACCAAAATAAAGTAAGTCAGACACGTATAACCGGAGTTATGGAATTTCAAGTGTAAAACAATTAATTAAATTCAAGCTGTCAAACTTTTACCATTAAGGTCAATGGGGAAAATCACTAGTGACATTCAGTCACTTGCGGGATGAGTTCAGGGGAAAAGACTTGAAGTTAAAGTTATGCGGTTCCAAGTACCAAGCCGCGACAGTCCGGCCAATTTTACTTGGCTAGTGGGGGCCGTGTGCAGAGGTGTCCTGGCTGTCCAGGTGCTGAACGCGGTAAATGCAGATGCTGAAAATGGTACTTGTGACACTTGGACACTTGCAGCTCCAGTTTGTGGGAGTGCACTGTGGGCTAATCATGTGTGGGCCCCTGGACCAGGAGTCACCAGGCAGAAAAACTCCACCTAGCTAGGGCATCTTGGGTGCATAGGTGTGCTTGGCTATCTGTGGTGCTGAAAGGAAGCTGCAGTTGCTGGCTTTACCACTGTGGAGGTGCAGATGAGGAAACAGATGGAAAAACTTGACATCTAAACCACTGGTGATGTTCGATGCAGGTGCTGCGCTGTGCACTCTAGATATAGGGCCTGATTCTGACTATGGCGGACGGCGGAGGCCGTCCGCCATAGTCCCGCCGCCAAATGACCGCACCGCGGTCAAAAGACCGCGGCGGCCATTCACACATTTCCTCTGGGCCGGCGGGCGCTCTCCAAAAGAGCGCCCGCCGGCCCAGAGGAAATGCCCCTGCAACGAGGACGCCGGCTCAGAATTGAGCCGGCGTAGTTGCAGGGGTGCGACGGGTGCAGTTGCACCCGTCGCGTATTTCAGTGTCTGCAAAGCAGACACTGAAATACTTTTTGGGGCCCTCTTACAGGGGCCCCTGCAGTGCCCATGCCATTGGCATGGGCACTGCAGGGGCCCCCAGGGGCCCCGCGGCACCCCCTACCGCCATCCTGTTCATGGCGGGTTTCCCGCCATGAACAGGATGGCGGTAGGGGGTGTCTGAATCCTCATGGCGGCGGAGCTCAGGATTCCCCGAGCAGCGGAAAGTCGGCGGGAGACCGCCGACTTTCCGCTTCTGACCGCGGCTGAACCGCCGCGGTCAGAATGCTCGTGGGAGCACCGCCAGCCTGTTGGCGGTGCTCCCGTGGTCGGTGGCCCTGGCAGCCACCGGCCGCCAGGGTCAGAATGACCCCCACAATGTCGAGTAAAGGTGGTGATGACCTGCCTGACCACCAACAAGCCTTGGCAGTGGAAAGGTGGGGGAGAACCTATCTCCCCTTCCAGATGTCCTGGGAAAAACGGTAGTCAGTTCTAGCTTGGTGGAGAGCTGGACTACACTTCTCCATCTGCTTGTGGGTGATCCCTTGAACTTTTGTCTAGGACAAGTTGCAGTGCAGCAGTTCGAGAAAGATTGCCACAGATTCAAGGTATCTCGCTTTTGGCTTGTGCAGGTTTCTCTTGAAGCAGGTCTCCTTTTGTCCTTTCTTTGCAAGTTGTTGCAGATCTGAGGCTCTGGTGCCAGGGGTGCCCCTTAAATCCTAGGTTTAGGGGTATTAGGGGTGTGGGTGCAAGTAGCTAATTAGCTACTAGCCCCAGCACTAATCTGCCCCTGAGGTGACTACATCCAGTGGGATGTGGCACCTTTTCTACCTAGAACCCTCTATTTGCCACTTTTCACGATGGCAAAAGTCTTCATTGGCTGTACAGACCAGATAGCCCACCCTAGAGGTATGGCTAGCCTTCTGGGGGTGCACGCCTGCTGACTAACTAATTTTCCTGCCTGCCCAGGTGCAAATGTGCCTTGGGGCAGAGGGGGGCTTTGTCATCCACTGGGGGATAGCTTGCTTGCATATCAGAGGCGGTGTGCCATTTGAGGCTCACTGCCTTGATGTGCCACTTCACTAGCTTTCCTGGGAGAGAGGGAGGTGTGACCTCCTTCCCGTCCAGGCATTTGTCCAGGGGGTCAGAATCCTGTCATGGTGGCAGCAGTTGTGAGCTTCCAGCTAGAGCACAGGAAAACTGGGGCAACTAGGATGGCTCTAAGGTTGCTCTCTGGGTCCAGGCCACTTCACCCTCAACACGAGATTCATGTCAGTGGTGAGAAGGCAAGTTGCTTGATACCAAACATGATCCATTTCGGTGGTACCATAATGGAGCTGGTGATTTCGGGCGGCCCAGATGCCAGGTCGGTTGTTCACTTACAGTAGCCTTTAATAGAAAAGGCCACTGTAAAGGAACAGGCTTTTTGCAGGTTCCCCCCACTTTTTGCCCCCATTTGGATTATTAACTGTTGTTCTTTTTCAAATCTGAGTGTACTGAGGCCTAATAACCAGACCTCACTGCCAGTGTTTTAACCCTATACAAACTGTATGTTGAATTGGATACACCCACTTGGCAAATCCTGGCTTACTTAAAAGTCCCTACTGTATGGTACCTAGAGCGTGTTTGTGCCACACTTGGTGTGACAAGGTACAAAATGACCTGCAGCCTCCCATTGCAGACTTGAAGGACAATGGTTTCACTTCCAGTTCGACTTTGCCATTTAAACTAATAACAAAGCTACACTAACTCTTAACATTATACGTAAGTCTCCCCTTTGGAAGGCCTCTAGATTGCCATGGCAGGGAGCTTTTTGTTAAGTAGGATATATGTTTTACAATATGTCTTAGTAGCAACACTGCTAATTGTCATTTTGCTGTGGGTAAAGTTGATAGCCCCATTGGCTTATATAGAGTTTCCAGGTGTCCTCCCACCCAGCTAACTTTTGACTGAGACTATCGAACTGGGTCATGTAGGGTATCAAATTAATCATGGCATTAAATGGGACTTGATGGCCAAGTCAAAAGCAATGTCACTTTTAAAGGTAAACAACTTTTACAAAGCTGCCACTTTGTGCCCCTGCTAGCCCGTGGCCTCACAAAGGCACTGGCACACAGACAGCTCTCTCCCCACCTGGGGAGATGTGTAAATGACTTACAGGTCAGGGAAAAGGGCTGTTGCTGCACTGAAAGGTAGACCTCCTCCCACAGGATGGCTGCCTGGGGTCTTACCCCAAAAGGTGAGCTTCAAAGGTGAAGCTGCCTTTTAAGGGCCCCTGTGACAACACTCAGGCAGAATGCCTTTTGTTTCCTGCAGACAGAGCAGAGCCAGGGACCAAGGAGGGAAAACCAGTTCACAAACCAGTTTTCCAGGGGCACGTAGCCCCATGGTAGCCACACCTCTTGGGGTGGACTATCAAGGTCCTTACAGTCAAGGAAGAATTGTGCCATGTTGGTCTGCCATGTTGGTTGTGTCAAGAATGTTGCACTCTGGGATAGCCAAGTGCCACACATCACCGGAACTGTGTCACCAGAGAGAAGGGGACCAACTAGCCCACTGGCTAGTGACTTCACTGTCCCCTCTGGGCACTTTGATGGGATATATTGGGCACCCCTGTCACCCAAGACTTCAGTACTCGCTGGACTTGGAAGAAGGACACAAAGAAGACCACTTTGCACCTATTGGAAGTGCACAAAGAGAGGCTGCAATGCTGGAGCAACTGCACCTGCTGCACTTTGGGCTAGTGGAGTTTGGACCCAGTTCTACATACCTGGCTTGGGGAAAAAATGATTCCCAGCCCCAGTCGGAAGCAGTGACTCCAAGGGTCAGTTGGCTGACCTCCCAGAATGGCACTAGGGACATTAAAGTTGGAAGAGCCCAGTGTTGCTTCTCTGGTAGCCACTGCAAACGTCTTGCCACTACCGGATGCCTGGCACCCCCTGGTACCATATACAAGGGACTTATGTGGGGGCGTAAAGTGCTTGCCAATTGTAGATACCAATTCACAGATACCAATTTAGGGAGAGAGCAGTGGCAATGAGGCCTGGTTAAGCAGCCTCCAGTGCACGTTCAGAGCAATAACCAACAGCATATAGTGCAAAAAGTGTGGGGGTAACCTTAAAAAAGGGCACTTTCCTACAGGTGTATTCTCAAGTATGCAGTATCTCTTCAGTTGGTCCCATATCTGGTTCCAAATGTGACTATATAATCTCCAGCTCTGTGGGCAGCACACATGACTACAGCAATTTATTTTGATTGGTGCATTGGTTCCAGAAAATCAAGAGTATAGGAAGAATTCCTGATGGAAGCATTAGAAGATGCCATAAAACCCTAGTGTGGTCACAACTGCCCTAAGTCCTGTACCACACCAAAATTATACTGGCTGTCTGTATAAATCATCATATTCAAATTATCTGCGAGGCAAAAAGCTCTTGTCAGTGCCATTTGTGCTGGAGATATGTCGCACAGGTATGATGCTTCAACAATTTCAGAAATGGAACAAACTGCATAAGCAGCTTTCAGAATTCCATGATGGCCTCTCAGACAAAACCCTCTGCAAAAAAAAATCAGATCATCCATTTCACAAGGAATATCTTTAATATCTGGTCTTAGTTTTGTACATAATTCTGTGACATTCACATAATCATGTTCTAGCTCACCATCTTCATTACAATCACTGGCATTTTCTTCATTGCTGCCTGGGGCAAGAAACAGCATTGAAGGACTCAAGGAATTGCACCTTCTCACTGAGATGGTTTTATTTGCTCATAACTTGTAAGGCCGTTGTTCATCATATACTGAGTTCTGGCACAAGACAGCAAAATCTCAACTCAATGAAGAACAAACTCAATCAGCATGTGTCCCATTAGAAACCCTTCACTCTGTTCATTTGCAATGCAAAGAGCTGCAACCACTCTCAGACAAACAGGAACAACCACAGCTACTTGATTTTACACAAGAAAAAGATATACCATAGGCATTAAAATCCACCCCATATTGTTGATAAAATCTGACAAACCCCACCCATTCTTCTCATAGCAAAAAAAGGAAGAATTCCTTATCATAATCCGGCATTCTGAGGGAAGGCCCATGTTCTTAATTCCTTGAAGGCCTTCATACATTTGTTATCAAATGGTACATGATCCTTGATATCACTGTGAGTAACCCTTATGAAAAGCTTCACAGTCAAGGAAATGGTTGGAATCCACTGACAGCCATAGCTAACAATTTAAAAGAACATCCTCACCTTACTCACTGGAGGACCCATCTTCATAATTGCTGAAATATATTCTTTTCAGACTTTCCTTGCTCCTTTTATCAATATGATGACCAAGATAAATCAACTCTTTTTTACAATACTGCATCTTTGTGTATGTAACTTTGTGACTATTGTCAGCAAGACGATTCAGAAGTGCAATAGTGTCCAGGTGACAATCCTCTTTTGTCTTTGATGCCACAAGCAGGCCATCAATCTACTGGACAAAGACTAAATTACAGGGTAATTTTAGATTATTTAAATCTTTCTTCAGGATCTCACTAAAAATTGCAGGACTTTCAGTATTCACCTGTGGAATTCAACACCAAAAGAGGACTTTAGTTTGGAACTGAAAAGTGAAAAGACATTGGCTATCCTCATGCAGAAGAATGGAGAAGAATGCTTAGCATAAGTCAATGACTGTGTACCATTCTGTATCTGCGGGGATCTGAAACAATATTACTGCAGGACAACATAGGATCACTATTTTACTTATTTTTCCTCAAGTCCTGCACTATTTTCAATTTACCACCCAGTTGTTTAATGTCCATCAGTGGAGAGTTTCCAAAATTACCAAGCACCTCTTGCAGAATGCTTTGTTCTATCATCTTTTATATGACAGGCTTCATTCCTTTTTCTGCTTCTTTTGAAACTCTGTATTGCCCAATCCTATGAAAAGATGCATCAGGTTTGACATTCTGACAGGTTTTGCACTTTTGATCAAGCCTATCTCTTTACCTGTGAAATCCCATGCCTCTTCTTTGGCACTAGGGGGCCAATTTATATTGTAGCAGATGGCCTGTTATTCCGCAAAGGGAGCAGAGTAAATTACCCCATCCTACTAGAAAAAGGTGGCTGTGCTTACACGTTCCTACATCCTAAACACTCAAAATGAGTAGTAAGGGGAAAATATATCTATAGTTTTACGCAATGTCCATAGGGTGCCGTACTGGTATTCACACCCAACCACCAAGGGTGTAGCTGTCCCAACTGGCGCACAAATTAGGACTGAACAAATTTAGTACAAGAAAACAAGGCACACCAAAGTAGTCCACAGCGTTGTAGTATGTGAAACAAGTCAAAGAAAGTCCCAGATACGTCTTCTTGTTGGTTATAGAAATGGTGGGATCTAAGAAAACTTCCCAAAATAACACTGGACTTTTCGATACCGTTGTTTTTTATTATTTCATCTTATTATTTTTGTTATTGTCTCTACATGACACTGAATTGTCTTACATATATCTACCCTATACAGCCTTGAAAAAGTCTAGATGACGAAACACGTGTCGGCTGTCGCTAATGGAATCATCATAGTGTGGGACGAATAAACTACAACCAACAACAAGACATGTCTGGGACTTTCTTTGACTTGTTTCACATACTACAAATGCAGTGGACTACTTTGGTGCCTTGGTTTTCTTGTAATAGATTACTCCGTCCCCCTGGAGGAGGAATCGCCTGCCAAATTAGCAGCCATTTAAAAAGTGTTTATAGGAAATGCCATGACGGTGGTTCCTATAAATGCATATCACTGTTTGGTTCAGGGTTGCATCAGCATAGCACTGCACCAAACAGTTATATTTTTTTATGTTGACCAATAAAATGCCAAAACTGGATTTTCTTTATCAAAATTAAAAACAAATGCTCTCCTTGCCGTGGGAGTCATCTCCAATGACAGGGAAAGCATTATTTACATTTTATTGTCTCTCACCAGCAGGGTTTACCTGGCGTTGATGGGCAGTAAAGAAATAGCTACATGTCCACCCATCTAAATTGGGTGGGCAGACATTTAGCCTTTCTCCAACGGCTCTTACTCCATCAGGTCATCGGACAGGTTTAGCCAAACCTATGGTCAACACGCATTTAAATCAGGCAGGTGGACCATTATCTCGGAGGTATATATACTGTACTCCCCTGTGATGGAGTATATACACTGCTAACATTTAAATCGGCCCTTATGTCTTATATTAGGTCCTCTTTAGTAAAAACAAGGAAGAACTGTACTCTTGAATCTTGTGACTGAACTTTAAACACTCAGGCCCGTATTTATACTTTTTTTGCGCCGCATTTGCGTCATTTTCTGACGCAAAAACGGCGCAAACTTGCAAAATGCCATTGTATTTTGTAGGTTTGCGCCATTTTGCGTCAAAAAGCGGCGCAAATGCGGCGCTAAAAAAAGTATAAATACGGGCCTCAGGCCCATATTTATACTTTTTTAGCACTGCATTTGCGTCATTTTTTAACGCGAAAGCAGCGCAAACGTACAAAATACAATTGCATTTTGTACGTTTGCAGCGATTTTGCGTCAAAAAACAACACAAATGCGGCGCTAAAAAAAGTATAAATATGGGCCTCAGTGTTCATCTTAAGTTTCAATGGAACAACAGCTGGTGTGTGGTAAATTACATGGTTCATCTTGCAAAGCAAGTCTCTGTCCAGTAGATTAACAGGACTTGAATCACACAATATTAACTGATGATTGTTCTCCATTGATCCTATTTTAACTGGTACATCTATTGTAACCTGTTTAACAATCTGTTTATTATTTATGCTGACAACTTGGACTTCTATTCCCAAGAGGGGCTGGTTTGGAACCTCCACAGAACAAACTGTAGAGCAGGAAGCACCAAGTGACAATTAGAAATGATAGGAGTGGCCATTCACATCACCATCTACATACGAGCCATTCTGGTCTACCTCCAGGCCTCACTAAACATGCAATGCTTCTCCCGCCAGGCACTGTCACTCTAATGAAAACTAAGGAAAATCATTAATTAAGATCAAAGGATTCTGATGATACGCAGAACTGTAAGGCATCTTGTTTCTTATATTTTGCTGCATCACTGGATATACAGGCATATTCCTATGGAACTGCCTCTGATTCTGCATGTTCTGCACAGCAGCTGGATGGGGCAACCAATGCATCTGATTTGAATTTCTCTGCATCGGAGGAATAAAACCATTCTGAATTCAGTCTTTATTCTGCTTACACTCAGGTTTCCAGTACCTGATTTTACTACAGAAATTACAATCAGTGCTCTTCTTCAGCAAATTAGGACTTGTATCTGTACTACCTCATTTCCTGTTTTCTCACCTTGCATGAGATGTACTTATTTTATTTTATTTAATGCGTTTTTATATAGCGCGGACTTTACCCGAAGGTGTCAGAGCGCTTCACAATAGGCAAAGTAAAGATACAAGAGGAGAAGAATTACAAGTGAGCCTGTTACAAAAACAAACGTTACATTACATGAGGCAATAGTGATAATTGTGCAGGTATGAAGAGCAAAAAAAAGACACGAGGTAGCAAACGATACGTTACGAAAGGAAAAAGTGACGTGTGCAGGTTACAAGAGCAAATAAAGTACGAGTAGAGGTAAAAAAAACTGTAATAAATGGTAGACACTCAAAACACTAAAACAATAGTTACGTTACATGAGGCAGTGGTGGCCGTTGTGCATGTATCAAAAGCAAACAAGATATAAGAGGTAGCAAATGATACATTGTAAAAGGAAAGGTGCCGTGTGCATGTTACAAAAGAGTACAAAATACAGGTAGAGGTATAATACTGCATTAAATGGCAGACACTCAAAACACAAAAACACCCTGGGAAGGCACTTCTCTAGGCATGGAGAACAGAATTTCCTATAATGGAAGGACTTTCTTCAGAAAACAGAGGGCTTGAATTAAATTTGGAAGTGTCTTTGAAGGAGGAGAGCTTTGAGGTCAGTTTTGAAGGCCTGGGAAGAGGTGGTGGTCCGAAGCTGAGGCGGAAGTGAGTTCCAGATTCTCACTGCGTTGCCTGAAAAGGATTGGGCCATCGATCTTTCCTTCTTGAAAATGGGAGGTTCAAGCAATAACTTTTCTGCATTACGTGATGGTCTGGAGCCCCCAGAGAGTTTCAGTTTATTCACCAGGTAGCGAGGGGAGGAGGAGTGCAAGGCTTTGTGGGTGATACATGCAGTTTTGTAGATAGATCTTGCCTCTATGGGAAGCCAACGGAGGGTGGATAAAATGGGTGTGATGTGGTCGCTTCTTTTGGCCCCATATATGAAACGAGCTGCTGAATGGAGAATAGACTTTAGGGGGGAAAGGTGGGATTTGGGAAGGCCAGTAAGAAGAGAGTTGCAGTAGACCAATCTGGAGAGAACCAGCGATTGGACCAGGGTTTTAAGGTCGTGTTCCGGGAAGAAGCGACGAATCCCCCAAAGAAGGCGCAGTTGGTGTCGAGCAGACTTTGCAATGGAGTCGATGTGGGAGAGTAGATTGAGTTTTTTGTCGAGTATGACACCAAGGGATTTTGCGCTCTCGACAATGATGGGCTTATTGTTCATTAGATTGATCTGATCCATCCATGATTGCACTGGGGGATGAGAAAGTGAAGAGGAGAGGAGGAGGAATTCTGTTTTGGAGGGATTAAGGATCAGTTGATGAGTTGACATCCAGTTTTGAATGGAGTCGAGAGTAGAGCTAAGGAAGGAGAGATCGTGAGTGGAAGCCACCTTAAGGTAGATCTGAGTGTCATCCAAATATAGATGATAGTGGATCCCGGATTTACTCAGGAGATTTCCCAACGGTTCTAAATAGAGATTGAACAGTGTGGGTGCAAGTATGGAGCCTTGAGGAACACCTTGACTGACCGCTAGAGGAGCTGAAAGACTGTTCGCTATTTTGATCATTTGGGATCTATCAGAGAGGAAGGAGGCAAACCATTTGAGCACAGTGCCCTCCATGCCCATTCTCTGTTGAAGAGTGTTAAGGAGAGTGGTGTGATTGACAGTGTCAAAGGCTGCAGAAAGGTCAATAAGAATTAGAAGACAAGACTCCCCTGAATCGAGAATCCGCAGCGCGTCATCAATCACTAGCAGCAGGGCTGTTTCAGTGCTGCAGTTTTGAATGAAGCCAGACTGGAAATTGTCAAGAAGATCATTTTCCTTGATATGGCGAGAGAGTTGTTTCGCTACACATTTTTCTGTGATTTTCGCAAGAAAGGGTAGGTTAGTGATGGGACGGTAGTTGTTGAGGTCGTTCGCATCAGCGGTGGGTTTTTTAAGCAGAGGGGTGACCTGCCCAGTTTTGAAGGAAACAGGAAGGGAGCCTTGACTGAGGGAGAGGTTGACCAGAGTGGTCCAATAGGAAAGAGAATTAGTATAGAAGTCAATGGCAATGGCACTAGGGATGGGGTCAAGAGAATGGTTAGAGGGCTTTGTATCGAGGATGCATTTAAGGAGAGCATCGTCAGAGATGGGGTCAAAGTTTTGCCAAATGGTTAAGGATTTGCGCTCCTCTGTAGGGGTAGGATGAATGACCTGATCTACAAGTGATTTTACCTTTTCGTCAAAGAATACAGCGAATTCCGCTGCTTTCTTTGTTGAATCTTCCAATTTGGAGGTTGGGGGAGAGCTGTTTGGGTTCTTGATGAGGTCGAATAGTTTTTTGGGTCTTTTTTTGGCTGAGTACTCCATTCAAGCCGGAAGTGTCAAACAGCACAAAATTCAAATTAGAACCCATCATCTGGTTCCTGCCATTTCTCTGACTCTGCTTTGTCTGGGCAACCAACAAATTCCCCTTAATCTTTTTCAGCTTAGCAACAAAACAGTCAGTACAATACTTGGCATATTTCAGGGTTTCATTGATTCCCTTAGTCTGCCAAGACATTACTCTCTGCTCAATATGTGAACTAATTTCAGGACGCAAACCCAAAATGAAAGTTGATACAAAACAGCTAACACCTTCATTCTCAAGCTCTTCAACTCTGCTGTATTTACTATAGATCTGCATAAGCCTCTCATAATAGGCATTTACTGACTCCTTCAGGTCTTGCATAGCTCTTATGATTTCCACCCAATTCACGTCCTCTTTCGCACCTTCTTTTTTAAATAATCAATCATTGCTCTATATTCTGTTGACAACTATTTCAGCTGGAGTATTATTAGGTGCATCTCTAGCTTGTTCCTCAGTCAGCAAAGCAAAAACAACCTTACACTCAGTTCATAGACTGCTAGGAACAACAAACTCAAATACTGTATCAAAATCAGTGTTAACCTCTTAGCTGCTGGGCCTTACCCCCCACCTCCAGTGCTGAGACCTTTTTTGGCTATTTGGGGTAGTTTGCGCTTAGGCCTTCATAACTTTTTGTCCACATAAGCTATCCACGCCAAATTTGCGTCCTTTTTTTCCAACATCCTAGGGATTCTAATGGTACCCAGAGTTTGTGGTTTCCCCTGGAGGAGACCAAGAAATTAGCCAAAATACAGTGAAACTTTCGTTTTTTTCAAAAAAATTGGAAAAAAGGGTTCCCGAAGAAGGCTTGTGGTTTTTTCCCTGAAAATGGCACCAACAAAGGGTTTCTGGTGCTAAAATCACCATCTTCCCACCTTTCAGGAACGGGCAGACTTGAATCAGAAAAACACATTTTTCAACACACTTTTGGCATTTTACTGGGACATACCCCATTTTCACTATTTTTGGTGCTTTCAGCCTCCTTCCAGTTAGTGACAGGAATGGGTGTGAAACCAATGCTGGATCCCGGACAGCTAAACATTTCTGAAAAGTAGACAAAATTCTGAATTCAGCAAGGGGTCATTTGTGTAGATCCTACAATGTTTTCCAACAGAAAATAACAGCTGAAATAAAAATATTTTGAAAGTGAGCTGAAAAAAACAGCCATTTCTCTCCACGTTTTACTCTGTAACTTTTTCCTGCAATGTCAGATTTTTTAAAGCAATATACCGTTACGTGTGCTGGACTCTTCCGGTTGCGAGGATATATAGGACTTGTAGGTTCATCAAGATCCCTAGGTACCCAGAGCCAATAAATGAGCTGCACCTTGCAATGGGTTTTCATTCTATACCGGGTATACAGCAATTCATTTGCTGAAATATAAAGAGTGAAAAATAGGTATCAAGCAAACCTTTGTATTTCCAAAATGGGCATAAGATAAGGTGTTGAGAAGCAGTGGTTATTTGCACATCTCTGACTTCCGGGGAGCCCATACTAGCATGTGAATTACAGGCCATTTCTCAACTAGGCGTCTTTTTTACATACTGTCTTACATTTGGAAGGAAACAATGTAGAGAAAGACAAGGGGCAATAACACTTGTTTTGCTATTCTGTGTTCCCCCAAGTCTCCTGATAAAAATGGTACCTCACTTGCATGGGTAGGCCTAATGCTCGCGACAGGAAACGCAACATGGACACATCACATTTTTACATTGAAATCTGGCGTGTTTTTTGCAAAGTACCTAGCTGTAGATTTTGGCCTCTAGCTCAGCCGGCACCTAGGGAAACCTACCAAACCTGTGCATTTTTGAAAACTAGAGACCTAGGGGAATCCAAGATGGGGTGACTTGTGGTGCTCTGACCAGGTTCTGTTACCCAGAATCATTTGCAAACCTCAATATTTGGCTAAAAAAACACATTTTCCTCACATTTCGGTGACAGAAAGTTCTGGAATCTGAGAGGAGCCACAAATTTCCTTCCACCCAGCGTTCCCCCAAGTCTCCCGATAAAATTGATACCTCACTTGTGTGGGTAGGCCTAGCGCCCACGACAGGAAATGCCCCAAAACACAACGTGGACACATCCCATTTTTTGACAGAAAACAGAGGTGTTTTTTGCAGAGTGCCTACCTGTAGATTTTGGCCTCTAGCTCAGCCGGCACCTAGGGAAACCTACCAAACCTGTGCCTTTTTGAAAACTAGAGACCATGGGGAATCCAAGATGGGGTGACCTGTGGGGGCTCTGACTAGGTTCTGTTACCCAGAATCCTTTGCAAACCTCAAAATTTGGCCAAAAAAACACTTTTCCTCACATTTGGGTGACAGAAAGTTCTGGAATATGAGAGGAACCACAAATTTCCTTCCACCCAGCGTTCCCCCAAGTCTCCCGATAAAAATGGTGCCTCACTTGCGTGGGTAGGCCTAGCGCCCATGAATGGAAATGGCCCAAAACACAACGTGGACACATCACATTTTTTCACAGAAAACAGAGGTGTTTTTTGCAAAGTGCCTACCTGTAGATTTTGGCCTCTAGCTCAGCCGGCACCTAGGGAAACCTACCAAACAATTTGATCTGTTGTCCCTGTTCATTAGGGTATGTAGGAGAATCTGGACGGGAATTGAGAGTGAGAATATTGGAACATGTGTCCTATATTCGCAATAAAAGGGGGGAGCTCCCTTGGTCCAACACTGGCAAACCATGGGACATAGACTAGAGGACCACGCATGGACAATCTTGGAAAAAATTAGGAACACTCGGGTAACTGAAGACAATAAAATCCGGAAAAAACAAGAGGTATACTGGATTTTCACTCTGGACACATATAAAAGTGGTTTGAACAAATATATCCCATGGGAAAATGCGATTGTCTAAATTAAATTAACAATTAAGAGTGACCTATAGGGTTGAGGCCCTTCCATCTGTACATATAGGTGAAACAGCTAGAAAGATGGGGGTCTAGTACGCACCAAACTCATTATCACCCCCTATTTGTCTCACTGTCCCCTTATGGTCTAGTATCAAATGACAGTAGAAATGGAATTCTTATATGAAAACGATATTTGACAATTATGTATCTCTTTGAAATTACACATTCTTCCTGATGGTCAACAGTGCATCATTATAGTTATATTTGTAGAACTAAGACATGATTTTAATTGTATATGCATGTAGTATATGGTAATGATTCCTTTGATTAACCTCTGTCTTTATATATATATTCTTTGAGCTCTAGTTCTGGAACCTAGAAGGCTTCCCTTATATCATTTTCTGTCCGGATACTTCTCTCCTGCCTCTTTTCCATTTGGAGTTGGCCCGGCCCTTGTGTCATATCCTCTACCTGGCCGAGAGTAGGTTACTTTGCTCCCTTACAAGATGGTGACTGCATTCTGCTTATATAATTTTTTTGCCTAGGATCATAATCAATCTTATTGCGACATCTTTCCTCTGAGGAGGACAATGGCTTTTTTAAAAAAAATTGTATCTCTGACCTGTTGTTCGATTTTTTCCTCTTTTCGAGACATTGTCCATCCCTTATCGGATAAAGATACCCGAGTTACTATAACACAGGGCTCGCTATCCTCTTCCAAGATGGCGACCACTATGAGCTCACCACCGCGATGCACTTACTACCAGGGCACGTAATACGTAACCCCAAGACAACCTTATACCATGTGACCTGATCTTAAAATGGGTCAAGCTCGCACAGAGACCACGCTAGGAATGCAATATGTGAAACTTTGAGCCGCGTATCAGGTGAGTGAAATAAGGAGGGAGCTCCTCCTTAGGGGTAGCATCTAGCTAGCAGGATATAATGACTGGTTTAAAATGTTTGACTAATGTAGCTACTTGGTTAGGTTCTTGGGTTAACAGACCTCACAACATGTATATAGGTGTGCTTATATTTTATTGCACTACGTAGACAGTTTCCATCTGTTGTCTTATGTTTCTGCTGTAGTGGACATGTTTCTCACCCTGATGGCCATGAATGATAAAGTAACAGACCCATGTATCTGAAGAAGTCAAACGCTTAGAACAGCTATTACATTTAGAGGTAGCCTTAAATGCATATGGGGTGGAAAACAAGATACATAAAGAGTAGCTCCTCACTCTGCAGTCACCCTGCATTACTGTTTTATAGATAATCGGACATTACAGCCTTTGGTACTCCCAAGAGAAGGTTTTTGGACTCGGATATACCTCTTTTGAGAATTGTCTCCCACAGAGAGTTTTGTTAACATTTGTTTGGAAGGTAAAGGCATTCTAATGATGAAAAAATAGGATATGTGGGTGAACAAGCACAATAGTTCACACACCACATGGGAAGATATGATGGTATCTATCTGGGTGTTGCATGTCTAAGGCACATGTTTACAGGAATTACCTGTGATCACTAATGTTATTTTTCAATTTCAAATTTATTATTCTATTCTTTTTCTTTTTTTGCACTCTGTTATTATTATTTTTATTATTATTACTTTTTCACGTTGTATTTGTCATTTCTGGGCTTTAATTCTTACTATCTATGGGCCAGATGTAGGTAGCCTTTTGCGCCTCGCAAATGGCGAAAAACGCCAATTGTGAGGCACAAAAGGCCTCACGTGATGCAGAAACACATTTTGCGAGTCGGTACCGACTCGCAAAATGTGTTTCCGACTCGCAAATAGGAAGGGGTGTGCCCTTCTTATTTGCGACCGCATCGCGATGTAGAGTTGATTTGTGACCGCGAAAGCGGTCGCAAATCAACTCGCAGTTACCATCCACTTGAAGTGGATGGTAACTCATTCGCAAACGGGAAGGGGTCCCTATGGGACCCCTTCCCCTTTGTGAATGCAAAAAAAATAAAAAATTTCAGAGCAGGCAGTGGTCCTATGGACCACTGCCTACTCTGAAAAAAACCGAAACAAAAAGGTTTCGGTATTTTTTCTATTTGCAGCTCGTTTTCCTTTAAGGAAAACGGGCTGCAAAAAGAAAAAAAAATAACTGCTTTATTCAAAAGCAGTCACGGACATGGTGGTCTGCTGTCTCCAGCAGGCCACCATCCCCGTGAGTGCCTAGACTCGCTATGGGGTCGCAAACTGCGACCCACCTCATAAATATTTATGAGGTGGGTCTTTGCGACCCCATAGCGAGTCGCAGAAGGTGTCTGAGACACCTTTCTGCATAACATTTTGCGAGGTGCAAATTGCGAGTTGCTGGTACTCGCAATTTGCACCTCGCAAAATGTTTTCTTCCTACATCTGGCCCTATATCTCTATCTTTATATTTATTTTTATTTCCAACACACATTGGTGTCATACTGAGATATATTTAGTATCCCAGGATGTGTGGTCTTTCTTGTTCTAAGGACATCTTTTGTGTTTTTTGTATCAGATATCCTTTACAGATGTGGTTGTACCTAAAAGAATTGGCGTATTACTCAGTGCGCCTGTCTCTTCTGTGGTGCTTTTCTCCCTGTATGAACTTTTGGATTGGAACCGCCCTCATGAAGGTGGCCTCCCAATGAGAGGAATACTGAAACGTGCATAGGCACTAGGTTCCAACAGCCTGCTGTATTGATTTTTACTAACACTGTTCTATCATATCATGTGTTCCTTATCATGTAAGCTCAGAGAATTTATTGTAATATATATTTTTTATGTGGAGCTATGCATTCGACATAAGGATGTATTTCACATTAGAACTAATCTTATGTGTAGGTTTTTAGGATTGTGGGTGTGAGCCTGGTTTAATTTTGTATGAATGAGGTATAAGTGTTTTGGTTGTTCATTATTTCATGTGGGGTGCTATATTGGTCTGCATCCTTGTGTGTTGATTTCAGTTATTCTTTGTAAGGTACTGTGTTTGATTGATTGATTCATGTTTTTGTAAATATACAATAAAAATATTGATGAAATATACGATTGATTCAATGATATGTTGTCTAGTTTATTGAATTAACAGAAACATAGGTGGTCATTCCAACCCTGGCGGTCGGTGTTAAAGCGGCGGTAAGACCGCCAACAGGCCAGCGGTAAAAACATTGCAATTACGACCGTGGCGGAAACCGTCAACAAAGACAGCCTCTTTAACACTCCGACCGCCACAGCGGTACAAACAAACAGCGCGGCGGTCACCGCCAACAGACAGGCGGGAGACAATGTACCGCCCACACTATTATGACAGGCCAATCCGCCACCTTTTCCGGGGCGGATTCACCGCAGATAAATACACGGCGGAAACAGGAATCCCGAAGAGAAAACGCTCACCTCTACACACCCCACGAGGAACGAGGATGCCATGGATCCGGAACTCCAAATTCTCCCTGCAATAGTCTTCCTGCTCCTCTACCAGGAGCACGAACGCCGGCGGCGAAGACCACGGTGAGTACTGCACTACGACACAGGGGAGGGGAGAGACAAAAAACAGGGACACACACATGCAACACCCCCACCCTCACCCACTACAACACACACACTAATGCAAATCAATACATCACAGTTACACCCCCTAAGCCCCCCAGAAGAATGCAAAGACAATAGAAAATGAGTGCACCCAATGTAATATATTGAAAGCAAGTAGGCAGAAATATATATATACACCACGTACAAAATATATACCAAGCATAGTAGTCCAGGTAGTGCCCTAAGAAAGTCCGTGGAACACTGGGACCACACGGTATGGACGAGGCCCACACAAGATCCCCGACCATGACGGAGAGAACACTGCAGGGGCATCAGAGAGAAACTAAACAGGCACCTCAGGGGGAGGGAAAGGTGGGGCACCTCAGCCGCTTGAGTGCACGACGCCAAATCCACGAGGGGGCCACATGCCCACTGTTCTATCCTGTGGAGTGCAGAGCCACAGTCTGACAAGTCTCTACAGTGGGTGGTTTGCCCACTGTTCAATCCTGGGGAGTGCAAAGCCACAGTCTCTCAAGTCTCTACAGTGGGTGGGTTGCCCACTGCCATATCCTGGGGAATGCAAAGCCACAGTCTCTCAAGTCTCTACAGTGGGTGGTTTGCCCACTGCCATATCCTGGGGAGTGCAAAGCCACAGTCTCTCAAGTCTCTACAGTGGGTGGGTTGCCCACTGCCATATGCTGGGGAGTGCAAAGCCACAGTCTCACAAGTCTCTACAGTGGGTGGTTTGCCCACTGTTCAATCCTGGGGAGTGCAAAGCCACAGTCTCTCAAGTCTCACAAGTGGGTGGGTTGCCCACTGCCATGTCCTGGGGAGTGCAAAGCCACAGTCTTACAAGTCTCACAAGTGGGTGGGTTGCCCACTGACATATCCTGGGGACTGCAAAGCCACAGTCTCTCAAGTCTCTACAGTGGGTGGTTTGCCCACTGTTCAATCCTGGGGAGTGCAAAGCCACAGTCTCTCAAGTCTCACAAGTGGGTGGGTTGCCCACTGACATATCCTGGGGAGTGCAAAGCCACATTCTCTCAAGTGGATAACAGTCTCCACTGGTTCTGGAGGGGGCCTTGTGCCCAGAGCGCTTCATCCTGCTAAGGACAGAGGTAGTGGATAGATCTCTCCACTGGTTCTGGAGGGGGCATGGTGCCCAGAGTGCTTTATCCTGCCAAGGATTGGGGTAGTGGATGCTTTTCTCCACTGGTTCTGGAGGGGGCATGGTGCCCAGAGTGCTTCATCCTGCCAAGGATTGGGGTAGTGGATGCTTTTCTCCACTGGTTCTGGAGGGGGCATGGTGCCCAGAGTGCTTCATCCTGCTAAGGACAGAGGTAGTGGATGACAGTCTCCACTGGTTCTGGAGGGGGCATGGTGCCCAGAGTGCATCATTTACCCCATGACATGACCCTGTTCAGCCGTGCTTGAGATGGCGGTGCCCTGTTCAGCGGTGCTTGAGACGGCGGTGCCCTGTGCAGCGGTGCTTGAGATGGTGGTGCCCTTTTCAGCAGTGCTTGAGGCGGCGGTGACCTGTGCAGTGGTGCTTGAGATGGCGGTGCCCTGTTCAGCAGTGCTTGAGATGGCGGTGCCCTGTTCAGCGGTGCTTGAGACGGCGGTGCCCTGTGCAGCGGTGCTTGAGATGGCGGTGCCCTGTTCAGCGGTGTTTGAGATGGCGGTGCCCTGTTCAGCGGTGCTTGAGATGGCGGTGCCCTGTGCAGCAGTGCTTGAGATGGCGGTCTCCATTGCAGGGTCTCAGCTGCTGGTGGTCCTTCATGGCCCCGCAGGGCTTTTGCTGGCGGTCCTTCATGGCCCAGCGGGGCTAGTGCTGGCGGTGGCCTCCCGGGCAGGTGGGCTGGTGCTCGCGGTGGCCTGCTGGGCAGGTGGGCTGATGTTGGAGGTGGCCTCCTGGGCAGGTGGGCTGATGCGGACGGTGGCCTCCTGGGCAGCTGGGCTGGTGCTGGCAGTGGCCTCCTGGGCAGGTGGGCTGATGCTGGCTGTGGCCTCCTGGGAAGGTGGGCTGATGCTGGCCGTGGCCTCCTGGGCAGGTGGGCTGAAGCTGGCCGTGGCCTCCTGGGCAGCTGGGCTGGTGCTGGAGGTAGCCTCCTGGGCAGCTGGGCTGGTGCTGGAGGTGGCCTCCTGGGCAGCGGGGATGATGGCGGTCTTCTCCGCCGTGCTGCTCTTCCCAGACTTGCCGGTCTTCTTGTGGCCCTTCCCCACCTTGGAAGGTGTCACAGTTGACTCCACACTCCCACCGGGACCCCTGAGAGCGGCTTTGGTGGCTGGAGTCTTCCCCCTCTCCCGCCGGGCACTGGCCAACTTCTGATGCTTCACAGGTGGGGGACTGTCTGTGCTGTGGCTCCGTGCCACACTGGATGCCCAGGTGGCCGCTGCACTCCAGATTCTGGTGACTACAGGCACCACTGGTCCCGGAGATGTTGTGGCTGAGGTGCTAGTTCGGGACCTAGGATACGGACGGGGTGGGGGAGGTGTGGGAAAGAGGTCAAGGGTGGACAGGAAAAGTTTTTGGGACACACTGGGACGGGTAGCTGGAGGGGGTTTGGGAGTGGAGGAAGAGGTGGTGGTTGTAGGAGGTGTACGTTTGGTGACTTTGGGTGAAGGTGCATGCGCTGGAGGCTGTCGTGAGGTGGATGGCTGTTGGGTGGGGTGTGTGCCTGCGTTTGTGTATCTTGGGAGGGAGCGTCACAGACACACTGGGAGAGGACACAGGGGACGTGTGAATGGTAGTGAGGGTGGTGACTGCACGTGAGCGGGGTGTGGTGGTGGGTGTGCTGGTGATGGCAGTAGTGGCTGTAGAGGTAGTGCATGCAGGTGTGAGTGTAGACGAGACTGGGAGGGAGGAGGGAGACGACGAGGAGGGCGACACAGTGGAGGCAGTGGATGTTGGTGTGTCTGCATGTGTGTGATGCTTGCGTGAGTGCCTGTGGGATGTGTGGTGCTTATGTTTGCCTGAGCTTCCCTTGTGTGTTGACGTGTGTGCATGCTGGTCTGTAGGTGTGCTTGGGATAGGCTGAGGTAGAGGGGATTGGGTCTGGGTGGAGGAAGTTGGAGGGGGGAGGCTAGAGACGGGGACAATGGCTGCCATCAGTGCTGAGGCCAGAGTCTGAAAAGCTCGCTGAAGGGCCGCCTGACCAGAATGAATGCCCTCCAGGAATGCATTTGTTTGTTGCAACTGCCTCTCTACACCCTGGATGGCATTCAAAATGGTAGACTGCCCAACAGTGAGTGACCTGAGGAGGTCAATGGCCTCCTCACTGAGGGCAGCAGGGGTGACTGGGGCAGGGCCTGAGGTGCCTGGGGCGAAGGTGATGCCCACCCTCCTGGGTGAGTGGGCACGGGGCAAAGTCGGAGGGGCTGCTGGGAGGGCGGTGCTGGTAGGGGGGGTGGTGGCTGTACCTGTAGATGCAGGGGGCACAGATGTTGCCGCCACCACAAGAGAGCTCCCATCAGAGGAGGAGATTGTGTCGCTGGTCTCAGCTTCTGTCCCCGCCGTGGAGCTCCCCTCGCCCTCCGTCCCACTGGTGAACTCTGAGTCCGTAGTCTCGCCCTCCAGGGCCATGTGGGATGCAGCTCCCTTGTGCTCCGGTGCCACTGCTCCTCCGCCTGATGATGCTAATGCACACAAGAACAGGGAGACCACAAAAGGGGGGGGGACAGAAGAAAGACATGTTGAGTGCATGCATTACCGCTACAGTTGGCGGACACGACAGACACAGAAGCCCCCTGCACTATGCTGCGCTCTTGGGGCTCTACTGTTCAATTCCTGGGAAATGGCCTACAAGGCTATGGACGACATCTGCACACATAGATGACACAGGGGCATGACTAGGTGTACTTGGCACTCTACAGAGGTGGGGTAGGGTGCCACATGGCCTGCCTTACGGAGGGGCCTTGCCTACGGAACTCGCCCTGGCCTAGGGAAACCAACAGCCCACCTCCCCCACCCAGACCCCTCCACTGCGCGGAAAGTCAGCAGAATGAGAGTGTACTCACCCCCTTGTGGCTGCTGTGATGCCCTCAAGCGCCCATCCAACTCCGGGTAGGCCACCGCCAGGATCCTGAACATCAGGGGGGTCATGGTGCGACGGGCACCCCTCCCACGTTGGGAGGCCATCCCCAGCTGAGCCTCCGCCCTCTTCTTGCTCCAGCGGCGAATGTCCTCCCATCTTTTCCGGCAGTGGGTGCTCCGTCTGTGGTAGACCCCCATGGTCCGGACGTCCTTGGCGATGGCACGCCAAATATCTTTTTTCTGGTGGACGCTGACCTACATGAAATGTACAGGGGAAAAAGAGAAGTTATTACCAACTGCACCGTCAAAGTGATTGGCCCCCATCCCTACCCTTGCCATGTGGCACATGCATTCACCGTCTTTCAGGCACGCAGCACTCTCCCCCCTTCCTTCTTACATCCAGCCCTCTCCACACAGGCATAGCCCATACAACATGCTCCCTGTGTACTTACCTGTTTGTCTGGAGGACCGTAGAGTAGCGTGTACTGGGGGAGGACCCCATCCACGAGCTTCTCCAACTCCTCCGATGTGAAGGCAGGGGCCCTTTCCCCAGACACTCAAGCCATTGTCTCTTCCAGACCGAGGTCACAGCAGCACTTGCAGTGTAGGTCCTCTCCTGTCGAAGATCAGGTATCGAGTGATTGAACAGATAGAAAATGGCGGTCACGTCCGCGGCGGTGCGTACCGTCACCGCCGGCGTACATCGTCAGTGGCTCCTGGGGCCCATAGGGTCCAATGTTAACCAATGCAGCATTGCGCTGCGGTCTTCTCAGTTACCTCACATCCCATTGTCCCACTTTACAGGTCAGGCAGCCACCATTTCAGGGGCCCACATGGCTTCCTTTTCAACTGCGTCACACATACCTAGGCCTACACTCTACACACATACAGGACATCTTTTGTGTATGAATGGTGTTCTGTGTAAACTGTGGGTACGTACCTCTGAGTTGTTTGACTCTGTGCTCGCTGTTGTCCTTCATAGGCACCGTCCGCTGGGACATGTGAGGAGATGTCGGCATCCTCCGGTGTACCGACCGTTGGTGGACCTGTCGGCAATGGAGGAGCGACATGTGATTATCACATACAGGCTTGACTGTGCCACAATCCAGGAACTGTGTACCCAGTTGGAGCCAGGCCTGATGTCTGCAATCCGCCATCCCACAGGAATCCCCCCTCAAGTGCAGGTGCTGTCAGTGCTCCATTTCCTTGCAAGTGGGTCATTTCAAACAACAGTGGCCATAGCATCAGGGATGCCCCAGCCTATGTTTTCCAACGTATTGTCCAGAGTGTTGTCTGCCCTTCTGAAACACATGCGGAGCTACATCGTTTTTCCTCAGGTGAAGGATTTGCCTACATTGAAAGGTGATTTCTATGCCCTGGGACACATCCCCAACATCATAGGTGCCATTGATGGGACCCATGTGGCTTTGGTCCCCCCCCCGCCCCCCACAGGAGTGAACAGGTGTACAGAAACCGGAAGAGTTATCATTCGATGAATGTACAGATGGTATGTTTGGCAGACTAGTACATCTCCCATGTGAATGCCATGTTCCCTGGCTCAGTGCATGACGCCTACATCCTGCGGAATAGCAGCATCCCTTATGTGATGGGTCAACTCCAGAGGCACCGTGTGTGGCTGTTAGGTGAGCACCTGGAAGCAAGTCAGTGGGAATGGTTGTCTGGGTCTGGGGATATCCCTCCAGGTTAGTGCGTGTCTAACAGTTGTCCCTCGCCATTTGCAGGTGACTCTGGTTACCCCAACCTGTCATGGCTACTGACCCCAGTGAGGAATCCCAGGACAAAGGCAGAGGAACGCTACAATGAGGCCCATGGGCGAACTAGGAGGGTGATCGAGCGGACCTTCGGCCTCCTTAAGGCCAGGTTCTGGTGCCTCCATATGACAGGTGGATCCCTATTCTACTCACCAAAGAAGGTGTGCCAGATCATCGTGGCCTGCTGTATGCTTCACAACTTGGCTTTGCGACGACAGGTGCCTTTTCTGCAGGAGGATGGTCCAGATGGCGGTGTTGTAGCAGCTGTGGAGCCTGTGGACAGTGAAGACGAGGGAGCAGAGGAAGAAGACATGAATAACAGGGACTCAGTGATCCAGCAATATTTCCAGTGAGACACAGGTAAGAGTACAGACCTGCCTACTTCATGTACTTTAACACTACTACCTCTCTACTGTCTGTTGTTTTCACCCAGTGTATGGTCACTGAGTTGTCACTTTCCCTTACGATTTCACAGATGTGGGTCCCACTGTGTGACATCTGCTTAGATTCCTCATGGACTAGAGCTGTGTGACATAGGTATGTTGACATTACAATTGAAAGAGCATTTTGTCACTGTAATTGCTAATACACTATTTCGAAATCACAGACAGACTCCAGATTGTTTTGTGATTTAAGTGTGTTTATTTAAGTGCTCAATATTGGAGGGGGTAGTGAAATGGTGAGGGGTGATGGCGGAGTAATGTCCATGGCAGAGTCCAGTCTATTAGTCTCACAGGTGCATTGCCCATATGGGCATAGGAAGTGGAGCTGGGGCAGTTTAAGTATGGACAGGGTGACAAAGTGGGACAGTAGGATGACAATCAGGGTGGTCTCATTTCTTGGTGGGGGTCTTGGCATCGTGCTCTGTCTTGTTCCTGGATCTCAGGGACCGTTTGCGGGGTGGTTCTCCCTCTGCAGGGGGGTGGGGTGCTGGTGTGGTGGTCCTGTGGCGGGGCGTCCTGTCCACTAGCGCCGGCAGAGGTGGTGGGCAGTTCATCGTCCATGCTAGTGTCAGGGGCCCCTTGTAGTGCCACAGTGTCCCTCCTGGTGTTGGGTACTTCCTTCAGCACCCCTACGATGGTGCCCAGGGTGGAGCTGATGGTTCTGAGTTCCTCCCTGAATCCCATATACTCTTCCTCCTGCAGGCTCTGGGTCTCCTGAAACTTGGCCAGTACCGTTGCCATTGTCTCCTGGGAGTGGTGGTAGGCTCCCATGATGGAGGAGAGGGCCTCGTGGAAAGTGGGTTCCCTTGGCCTGTCCGCCCCCTGTCGCACAGCAGCCCTCCCAATTCCCCTGTGTTCCTGGGCCTCCATCCCCTGGACCTTGTGCCTACTGCCACTGCCCCCAGGTCCCTTTTGTTGTTGGGGTGGTGGGTTAGCCTGGGTTCCCTGTAGTGGTGGACACACAGCTGATTGATGTGTCCTGGGGACGGAGGTATGGGCCCGCTGGGTGGGTGCTGTGCTGGTGTTTCTAGAGGGGGGAAGGTCTGTGGTGGCCTGTGACTGGGTGAGGGGAACCGACTGTCCTGAGGTCCCCGATGGGCCGGGCTGGTCATCTAGATCCAGTTGGGCAGAGGTGCTGTCATCACTGTGGGCCTCTTCTGTTGGTGGTGTGGACATGTCTGGACCCTCCTGTCCGGTGACGTTGGGTAGGGGTCCTGCAGGGGTATAAAGGATGGTTATTACATCTGTGTGTGGCATGGTGTGCAATGGGTGGGTGACCGTGTACCCCTTGCATTCCTGTGTGGGACCTTGTGTGATGATGGTTTAGGGGGTTGTATGGGTATGTGCAGTGGGCATGCTTTAGTGATGGGTGTCCATGCTTTGTTGGTGCATGAAGGGCTTGATGTTGGGATGGGTGGTTTGTGATGTTGGGACATATGTGAGGAGTTGGGGTGCTGAGGGTGATGGGTGAGGGTGGGGGTATGTGCTGGCATTCAGGTAGGGTGGGGGATGTAATAGTTAAGATTTGTCTTACCAGAGTCCATTCCTCCACCTACTCCTGCGAGGCCCTCAGGATGCAGAATCGCCAAGACCTGCTCCTCCCATGTTGTTAGTTGTGGGGGAGGAGGTGGGGGTCTGCCGCCAGTCCGCTGAACCGCCAGGTGGTGTCTTGAGA
The DNA here is from genome assembly GCF_031143425.1 of Pleurodeles waltl. Classification (NCBI taxonomy): domain Eukaryota; kingdom Metazoa; phylum Chordata; class Amphibia; order Caudata; family Salamandridae; genus Pleurodeles; species Pleurodeles waltl. Next base: position 420,220,301 of record NC_090449.1, read on the forward strand.
CCACGGAACGTACCTTCCCCAGTAGGTCGTTCCAACTCTTCCTGATGTCCTCCCGATTTCTTGGGTGCTGTCCCACTGCGTTGACCCTGTCCACTATTCTTCGCCATAGCTACATCTTCCTTGCAATGGAGGTGTGCTGCACCTGTGATCCAAATAGCTGTGGCTCTACCCGGATGATTTCCTCCACCATGACCCTGAGCTCCTCCTCCGAGAACCTGGGGTGTCTGTGCCGTGCCATGGGGTGGTGTAGGTGATGTGTGGGGTGGAGTGTTTGGTGATAAGTGTGCTGATATGTAGTGGTGTGTTGTGTGAGGTGCGTGGAAGTTCTGTGGGTGACGGTGTTGTGTGCCTGTGGATGCTGTTGTACTTGCTGGTGGTGTCTCTCTCTGGCCTTCTTTCGGAATTTTTTGTTGTAGGGGTTTGTGGGTGATGTGGGTGTGTGTTTTATATTGTAATGGGTGTGTGGGAGTGGTGTGTGTATGTGTATCAGGTGTGTGTATTTGGAATTGTCCAATGTGGCTGTGTTTTGTAAGAGTGTGTGTATTTTGAGCGCGGCGGTGTGTACCGCCAATGGAATACCGCGGTTGAAAGACCGACGCGTGGATTCATATGTCGTGATAGTGTGGGCGTTTTTCTGTTGGCGTGACAGTGGAGGTTTTGTTTTCGCCAGTTTATCACTGACCTTTGGTGTGGTGGACTTTTGTGGGTGTCTGAATTTTGGCAGATTCCGAAATGTGGGTCATAATAGCTGTGGCGGAATTCCGCAGCCGCGGCGGTGTGTTGGCGGTCTTCTGCACGGCGGTAAGCAGCTTTTACCGCCAACGTTGTAATGAGGGCCATAGTGTTTTCTTGTTCACCCTAAGATGGGACGTATGAGATAATGAGTGTCTGACATACGTTTTATATATATATACTGATTATATTTATATCTGTGTGGTTCAATATATATATCCTTCTAGCATTATCCAATAGTAGCTCTATATATTTTTTTTTGCTTTTCTACTGTTTTTTTTCTATTTTGTTTTGCTTTTCTAATGGATATATGGTGGGAACACCTTAAGCGCAGTCGAAAGGTCCATCGGCCTATTTGCGTCCCCTAGTAAGTTTACTTTACTAAGGTCATACATGCTAACAGAGATGGTATCAGAGGATAGTTTGTCTCCTTAAGAGCCCATCACATAGTCCAGAAAGAGAGGTAGTGAAATATTTGGCCCCAGAGATTGTAAGCAAGATATAACAGGTGTTCCCAGAGATGGTAGTTTGATGGTCTTGTCTTTTGAGAGCTCATTATCACCGAGATTTGGATTTATTTTTTTAACGTTACAAATTGGAGAGAAAATGTGCCCCCAAGTACCTAAAATGACTTTTCCAGAATCTTGGCGCTTGCCAGTGGTTGTTTGAGGATGTTCTCACCGTTCTAGTGATAGAGTGAATGAAGTAGGGTTTGCGCTAGCACTGCTTATGCAAATCACAGGTGAATTTCATGTTTGTAAAGATTTGGGGAGTTTGGGTACTCCAAATGAAGTTGTAGAAGGAGTGTGCGTACTCCGAAGTGTGAGAGTGGGGAAGTCATTGAAAACATGTGTGTGGCGCTTTGTGCTCAAAAATTGGCCACGTGGTTGTTGATGTACGGACCCTGCGTGGACTAAGACTCTGGAGTATATTGAAAAGTGTATGGGACACTTGGTTTTTGTTGTACTTTGTCTGGTGTAATAGGTCGATCGGGCATGGTTGACAAGTCAGAGTCTGAGTCAAAGTGAGTGAAAGAGATTTTTCGACTGAGATCTGGCGAGTCCTATGTGCACCAGGACAGACCCACTGATCAGTTGAGAGTGAAAAATCTGGAAAGTTTCTGAAGCGGTTGTACTATCTTACCTGTAGTAAATTGACAAATTGGGTTTTGGTTTTGTTTAGTGCTCGCAATAATTTTGCATTTGTTTCGTGTGAATCTGAGTTTAGGAGGACAAGCCGCAAGACTTTGTCAGCTGCAGTACGTGTGAGTTTGACGTCATTGGAGTCGCGCTGGGATAGGTTGGTTAGTGAGAAGGGTCACACACGGATTGGCAGCCCTCCATGAAGAGAATTCTGGGATTAAATGTCACTTCCTAATTTGATTTAGAGAAATACAAAGGTCAAAATGATGACATTTTTCAAAGCTTTCAAGAGTGAATTAATGGGAGATACGTACATTACAACGAGTATGGAGGATATTGCACCGCCAGAAGGTACAGCAGCTTACATTCTAATCGAAGAAAAGGGTGTTGCGCCATGTCTTTGGCTAAAGCAATGGTGCAAAGCGACAGAGAAGGATGGGAGTTTACAAGTTTCCTGCCAATGGAACATTTAATTTGAGGAGTTTAGAGCATTTGAGGAGGATGCTATATGACCTGAAACCCCCTCCGAGACCAGTAAAGTTTGAGGCATTAGCTATCTGGGAGTTAGTAGCCAGAAGGCAATAGCAACAGAAATCTGAGAGGAGAATGAGAAAGGCGGAAAAGACACTAGCAGAGACTAGATGGGACCATGCTCAGAATTTTTGGAGAACCAAGACTTTGCAGGGGATCAAGTTATTTCCAGCAATTACACAAGACAGTGAGAGAGAAGGGAGGAAAGCTACTAGAAAAACAAATAGGAGCCCCTTTGAGAGCAGCGAGCAGATAACATAGGAGTCTAAAAGTCCATCGACATTACAGGAAGAATCAGACGATGATGAGATTATTTTACAGTTATTGAGAAATTGCCCACCACCATATGCAGCACATGAGAGTGGTCTGAGTACCAGTGTTGATCCTACAGCTCCGACACAGGTGAATGGGACAAAGAGTCTAGTGCGGGTTAATCCTAGCCCGACACAGAGTCCAATGCAGAGCTGTCTTAACGCACCTACTACTCCAGTAGTACAAACTCAGGTGCCCCAGCCAAATGTCCAGAGAATTTACCCTGATGTGCCCATTGTGGAATATGCCACTAATCTAATAGTTGCTACTGAACATGTTTTCCCAAAACCGATGTTGGTTCAGGCCGAACCAACTCCACTTTTACTGCCTCAAGTGATGCCAAGATTTACTCTGATAACAAGGACCAAGACAGATATTTCTGTACTGATGAGCCAAATATGGGAGCTACACAACCACAGAACCTAGATGCTAGAACAAGCCCAGATGCTGTATCTGTACCTGTTACTATTGGTCCAATTGTGACTTTGTTTGCACAAGAGAAAACCAGTGTGAATGGACAGGGAGTCCTAAGCCAGAATTCAATGAGGGGAGGACTTAATGAGAATATTCGAGCAGTCTCTCCTGTGGGACAGGTATATGAAGACTGAATGTGGGAAAGTCCCTCAAAGAAAGTTTTGCCGAAAAGTCCAAATCCTTTAAATTAGATGAAGTAATAAAGCAGACAAGATTACATCAAAATTGATCCACTGGTTCCATATTTATTATTTTGTTGTTTTTGTATGCACCATGGATTCCTAGACCTCTTGGTGGTGTTTGACTTCTAGAACCTTCTTATCATGACTGATTCATTCTCAGTTGGACTTTGTTTCCTTTTTTCTTTTAGCCTTGAGAAAGCCCCGGCTTACGCGCCAATTGGGGCGAAACACGTGTTGGCTGATTCTGTTGTATCGTTGCTTTGGACTTATTATTGATGCTATCTATTTTTGGAAATAATTAGTTCCACCTACAAAAACAACAAAATAATAAATATGGAACCAGTGGATCAATTTTGATGTAATCTTCTCTGCTTTATTACTTCATCTAATTTAAAGGATTTGGACTTTTCGGCAAAACTTTCTTTGAGGGACTTTCCCACATTCAGTCTTCATATACTTGTACTCTAGGAGGACTTGGGTCCATGTCCTCCGGTAAAGTCCCTTTATATTAACTAATCAGGCAGTCTATACAAGAAGCTAGTGCTTTGGACCCTCTCCACCCTTTGGAGTTTGCTGTGTATGGTCTCCTGTGGGACAGACCTTTGACGGATCTAGATCATTGCTAGACCTTAGTCCATTAGGAGTTCCTCCAGATACTGGGATAGGGTCGAACATTAGTCAGAGTCTGAAATTACTGACACCGCAGTCCCTGAGTGCAGTTGTAAAACAGGTACCACCTATCCAGGCCAGCAACATTTTGTTGCAAGGTTTGACTGCCCAGCAATTGACTGAATGGTTAGACAAGTTGAATACCCCGCAGAGTGCTCCTAAGGGAGAGGAGTACGTGAACTACACTAGATTAGGAATTGAAGCAGGTGAGCTCATTGAGGGAACTATGGGTGTGAACAGGTTAGAGTTCTACACAGAAGCAGTGTTGAGATATCTGGCCCTGAAGATTACGAGGGAAGTGAGCAATGTGCATCAGAAGCTAGCAGACCTGGCAGGGAAAAACAGCATGGAAATAGAGAAAATGAAGCATTTGAAGAGGAGTTACAGGTTAGATTTTGTGACCAAAGATTTTGAACACATGAGATCTGCCGGAATGAAGGCACACCTTAGGGAGTTGCTTCAGAGTGCCCAGACTTGGGGAGCATTAGACAAATGGGAAGGCAGGTGGGTAAAGAAAAGAGATAAGAGAAAAAGAGATTCTGCTGATCTGACTGCAAATGTACAGCAGGGCAAGGATCCAGTGAAAATGTTACCAATGAGGGAGTTTCCAGGAGGGAATTTTGTTCATGTCCTTGGGACCAGAAGTGACATTCTGGCCTTTACAAGTGATTATCCCAGGTTGGGAGAGAGGCCAGTACAATGGTACCAGCAGACAGACAGGTTTGTGAAACTTGCAAAGTACCAGTGGGAGGAACTGAGCACTCTATTAGAGATAGTAGTTCCTGCTGATCTTCGGATGGACTGTAAGAGGAGTATAGATTGGCCGACAAAAGAACCAGAGAAAGATCAGGTTACTGGTGTGCCGTCTCCTGAAGTCATGAAATATTACTGCAAGGTGATTGAATTCTTGAAGATGAGAATTTCGCCCAAAAACATTGACTGGCAGAGAACAGACAGGACAGCTCAGGAAGCAAAGGAGTCAATATATGCGAACTATGAGAGACTGTTGCAGGCATTCAAGCATTACAGTGGTACAGAAACAATTGAGCGAAAGACATGATTCATTTTGTGTTCAGATTTGTGGAAGGGCTGAGACCTGAAATTAGCCAGATGATAAAGAGTCATTTGATTTGCTGGCAGGCAAAGCCGATTGATGAGGTGTTGCAGTATGCAAAGTACTGTAGTGACGAGATTGAGTTGAAGCAGAGAAAGTTGAAAAAGAAGGCGATGGTGATGCAGATTAAAGCTGCACAAACAGTAATGCAGGGAAATTTTCCACAGCAGCAGCATCAGCAGGGAAACATGGTATTACAAAATCAGATGAGAGGTAGAGGTTGTGGATCGAAGTCCTGAATTGAATACTGTAGTGGTTCAGAATAATGTGCAGGGAATGAAGAGAGTGTTGCCTTGTCATGCTTGTGGAGCTATCGGACATTGGAAACAGGAGTGTCCGATAATGGTACACTAAGGTGTCATTCAGCAAACTAATGACATCAACTCATTTCAAAACATGAGAGGACCGAGAATGAGAGGTTTTAATACGAATTTTCAAAATAACGTTAACCAGATGCAGAATTTTCAGCCGATGCACCATGTACAAATGACACAGTTGCAGCCAATGCAACAGCAGGTCCCCATGGTACCTAGACACCAAATTCAAATACCACAAGCCCCAACGGAACAGCAGCAGGTGATGCTTCCTCAACAGGTCACAAGTCAGAGTTCCAGCCAAAGTAATAGCACAGTTCACCAATTCCCGTTACACAGTGAGATCGGAATAAACGATGATTGGGTGATTGAGAGTTCAGATGAGGAGGAATGTGTGCTTGCAGCTTCCTTAGAAGTAGATCAGAAAGGTCCCTCTGTGAAGGGAAAAGTCATGGGTCACCGAGTTTCATTCTTGGTTGACACAGGAGCTACACGCTCTACAGTAAGATATGCAGACGTTCCAAATTTACCCCTTCCAGGAAAGACAGTCCAGATTGTAGGAGTAGCGAATCAGTATTTGACCAACCCGATCACAGATCCAGTTCAGGATAAGATTGGCAACTTTCAGGGATTACACAAGTTCGTAGTGTGTGATTCAAATCCGGTATCCCCACTGGGAGGAGACTTGCTGTGAAAAACGAGGTGCTTGATTACTTGTTCAAATGATGGGATAGAGATACAGACGAATAGTGATGACATGGATGACCCAGCTCCTGAGACCGAGTGTGAGACAACAAATGAGGAGTATCTGCTGATTGACTTCTTTCCAGTGTTCACAGTGAAGGAGCTTCAGTCTGATTTACGGGTAATGGGTAAAAACAAAGTGTGGGATCTGACAGGGAACGAGGTAGGTCTGATAAAGGGAGTTGAGCCAGTTAAAGTTTCTGTAAAGCCGAATGCGATTTTTCCTCAGATTACCCAGTACCACATGCCACAGGATGTCCTTATAAAGGTTGCCCAAATAATTGCAGAATTAGTGAAACAAGGGGTTTTGAAAGAAGTGTTGGGCAACCTATGTAATTCACCCATTATGGGTTTGAAAAAGCCCTGTGGGAAAGTTTGAATTGCCCAGGATTTGGGAAAAATAAATGACATTGTGATCAAATGTTGCCCCATGGTACCAAATCCAGCTGTTATAATGTTTCAGATTCCATGTAATGCTGAGTGGTTCACTGTCACTGATTTGTCATAAGCCTTCTTTTCCGTGCCTCTTCATGAGGACAGTCAATTTCTCTTTTGTTTCAAATTCTTAGACCGAGGTTACTGTTGGTGTCGAATTCCTCAAGGGTTTTCAGAGTCGCCTTCCATATTCAATCAGATCTTGAAAAAGAATTTGGAATTGCCTTTCCAATTGACCTTGGTACAGTACATTGATGGCTTGCTGATTGCGTCCAAAACAAGGGACGAGTGCAAATATGGCAAAATTGCCTTGTTGAACCATTTGGAAAGGAATGGTCATAAAGTGTCTCCACTTAAATTGCAGTACTGTCAAAAAGAGATGAACTAGTTGGGTCACCAGATTGAGAAAGAATCAAGAAAAATATCCAGAGAAAGGGTCACGATCATATTGCAGATGAATCTCCTGACCACACAGAGAGATGTCAGGATGTTTCTAGGGATGGTAGGCTACTGCTGACAATGGATTCCAAATTCTTTGGTCATTTCCAAGCCCTTGCAAAAGCTGACCTACAAGGAGGTCACTGATCCCATAGTATTATCCCAGGCTTGCATGAAAGCATTTTCTGAATTGAGATAGAGTCTGTGCAAAGCTCCGGCTTTGGGTAAGCCTGACTACACTAAAACTTTCACATTGTTTTATTTTGTCATGAGTGTGTTGCATGTTCTTTGTCTGTATTAACACAGGTCCATGGAGGTGTAAACCGCAGAGAAGCATATTCTTCAGCTACTTTGGACCCAGTCGCAGCAGCTTTACCAGGCTGTTTGCGTGCAGTTGCAGCGGCTGGACAGAGCCTCACACAGTGTGAAGGTGTTGTGATGGGACACCCCCTAACAATATGGTCCCTGACTCAGTTGAAGTTCTCCTCACCCGTACCAAGATCCAATATTTAACCAGTGCAAGACTGACCAGATATGAGACGAGTATTCTAGGGTCACCAAATGTGTAATTGAAAAGATGTACAGTGCTGAACCCAGCAACCTTACTTCCTAATGAAAATGTTGCAATTGAAAAGTTAGAAGACATTGAGCATGATTGTCTTGAAGTCATTGATTTGTTTACAAAACCAAAACCTGACATTAGAGGCACCCAACTGGAAGAAAATGACCAAATTATCTTTGTTGATGGTTTTTGTCTAAAAGACAATACAGGGAGACTGAGAGCAGGATATGCCATGTTCACAATTTCTGGTATCCTGGAAGCGTCTTGGGTTCGGGAAGTGTATTCTGCACAAGTAGCGGAACTGGTAGCCCTTACTAGAGCATGCCATGCTTTTGCCCAGCTAAAAGTTACCATCTATAAGGATAGCCAGTATGGATTTGGAATAGTCCATGATTGTGACCAGTTGTGATCACAGAGAGGGTTCATGACCTCTTCTGGTTCACCAGTAAGAAGTGGTGAGAGAATTAAAGAGTTGTTGCATGGTATCCAAATGCCTCAAAAGATTGAAGTGGTGAAATGCAGTGCACATCTGAAATGTTGTGTCAATGGGGAATGGATATGCAGATCAAGTTGCAGGGTTTTGTGCATTGAACTGTATATCGTTCAAAGGTAAGTGGGAATTGTTACCCGAAGAACATGAAGCTTGTCCAAGTTATGCATTGAAAGTAATTGATACATTGGAGGAATTGAAAACATTGCAGAATAATGTTGACAGGGAGGAAAAATGTTCATGGAGCAAAATAAAATGTGTACAGCGACAAAATGAATTGTGGGTTTCAGAAGAGGGTCAATTAGTTTAGCCAAACAGTCTGTTGTCTCAAATGGCTAGGTATTATCATGGTCAAGCATATGTTGGGAGGGATGCCATGATTTGTTTGTTCAAGCATAATTGGTTCAACCCGAGGTTTACACAGGTGGCTTAAGCAGTTTGCCATTGTTGCTTCATTTCCCAACAAATGAACGTGGGTAAAGGGACAGTGGTTAATTTAAGCCACATTGGAAGAGCAGGAGGACCATTCAGCAGAATGTAAATGGATTTTATTGAAATGCCTGTGTGTGGAGGTTTGAGATATTTGTTGGTGAATGTATGCATTTTTAGTCACTGGATTGAAGCGTACCCTACACAAAAAAATGACAGCCTCACAGTAGTGAAACTGCTGCTTTGGGAACTGATACCATGTTTTGGGTTTCCGATCTCTTTAGAGTCAGATAGGGGAAGTCACTTCAACAATTAAGTAATTAAATTACTGTGCACAGCATTGAACATTGAGAAGAAGCTGCATTGTAGTTACCACCCTGAAGCATCAGGACTAGTGGAACAGATGAATGGTACTTTGAAGTCAACAGTTGCAACGATGTGTGCGTCCACGAATCTGAAATGGCCTGATGCGCTGTCTTTAGTTGTGATGACTATGAGAAACACACCTGACACGAAGACAGGATTGTCGCCACATGAGATCCTCCTGGGCCGAGCCATGAGGTTGCCAGCAGTGCCTGCAAATGCACTTGTCAACATTACAAATGATATGGTGTTGGAATACTGCAAGGGTCTGGTCTGGCTGATGTGCTTCACTCTTTCTCTCAGCAGGTGGAGGCCACCACACTGCCACCGAGCCATGACCAAGGGCACAATCTAAGAGCTGGTGACTGGGTTGTGGTCAGGAGACACATGAGGAAAACCTTGCTGGAAAGGACCATTCCAGGTAGTTATGACCACTACCACAGCTGTGAAGTGCGCTGGAGTTCCGAACTGGATCCACCCCAGCCACACAAAGAAAGTGGCATGTTGAGAATACCAACAATGACAAGACAAGCCTCAGAGCCGGAAAGAGAAGAAAGAGGAACTGAGACCAAATCTGAGCCCACTGAGGACAGTTCAGTCACTCCTGTGAGAGACAAAGGAGAAGACCTCCAGGGCGGTGACAGTGAGCTTATCTCAATTGAGGCACCAGAAGAGCCTAGTCAGAGGAGGGTTTTACAAGAAGCAGACAAATTTGAGAGTCAAACAGAGCAATTGCCAGACCCAAGGGAGGAGTTGTAGCGGATCAAAGCCAATGTGCTCTAACTCCTCCTGAACCAGTTGCAGGTCCATCAAGAGGCAACACCACAGAGCAAGAAGAAGTTTCAAGTTCAACACTGAAAAGAGCATTGACTAAGGGTCCATTGAAAGGAGATAAGTGGCCGGAGTCACAAGCAAAGAGAAAAGAAGCAGTTGTTGAAACAACCATCGAAGAAGAAGCAGATACAACAAGGTGAGAAGATCTAAGTGAGGGAGAATTGAATGGTGATCGAAAGCTGAAAAGAAGGAGTATAGCAAGTCGGAGATACGCAGGTCCTGAATGGGCGTATGCAACTACAAGTGAATGGCAGAAATAATTTTTGTCTTTTTGTTTTGATTGAGACATTCCAGGTCAATATTTTGGCACTTGAAGGAAGCTAATGAACTGAACTGTTGAAACAATCTGCGAAAAGTGCAAAGAGAACAGAGAATGTTGAAAGTAACCAGAAAAGACTTTGATAACCTGATTAGACTTTTTGAAACCCTGATTTGACAAGCTGCTAACCTGACTTGACAAACTGCTAAACTAATTTTGACAAAGGATCCTGGAAGTGAGACTGAAAGCTGTAAATAATTGCTGAAAGATTTTTGTTTCTGTTTTTGATTTTTGCTGCATTTTTCTAAATTTTCTCTTTCACTTTCTGATTCTTTACAGATCATAAGTAACATTAGTCAGCAGGGTAGGATGAATAGGGGCTGTAAATACACGAGTATTGGTTTGGCAATTGCGTGTGGGATATTGTTTGTGATATTGATTGTGGGTATGACTGTTCTTGACAAAAGGGAAGCCAACCATACTGCAGCTTTGAAGACAACTACTATATTACCAGCAATAGAGAAGTTTAAGTTAGATGAGAAGTATCTGCATGTAGGTAGTAATGCACAAGGGGAACTTTCTTTTAATGTCTTCTATCTCTTACTGAGTGAGTATATTGAGACAATGGATGTGAAGAATTGTTTTGTGTGCACGCAGATTCATCGAAGAAGGAGTTACTTATCATAGTTTTCCTCTAATGTATAGGATAAGTTGTAGTCTATTACTAACAAGATTCTATAACCTGGAGTACATTCAGTACTTCTACTCCAACCACAAAGTGGTGTTTTCGTTTGTCCCCATGATTAGGTACCTGAGTAGAGTAGCCCTTAGCTAATGACATAGTATTATTTAGAGGATTCCTTGAGCCTACATTAACTTTTGGTACAGCTTATGCGCACAGAAACAATCTGACATGTTTGCTTACACCTTTAGAAAAGAGCTTCTTAGATCACACAGATGACAGGAGAAAGGCGTTGAAGGAGAAGTTCGAAAAGGGCTTAGAGAAAAAGGACTTTTAGAAATGATTATGCTTATAGTGCAATAAAAGCACAAGGGAAATTAGCTTTAGATGAGCAACAGGTAGGGAAGCTTTGTGTATAAAGGCCTAAATCTCACACTGACACTTTATTTGTGGGAACGAGTGAGAGGGAGATTCCAGCCAGGGAACCACAGCTGTATGCTGAATGCTTCGCTGCAGATGCTGATGCAGATTACAGGCCTTTGCTCAGGTATGATGGTTGATGTCCTCCCAAGGGAACCTGAAAGGCAGGATTAGAGTTTATGGGGGTTATTCTAACTTTGGAGGAGTGTTAATCCGTCCCAAAAGTGACGGTAAAGTGACGGATATACCACCAGCCGTATTACGAGTTCCATAGGATATAATGGACTCGTAATACGGCTGGTGGTAAATCCGTCACTTTTCCGTCACTTTTGGGACGGATTAACACCTCCTCCAAAGTTAGAATAACCCCCTATGTGTCTTTGTTTCAGAGTAAATGGACATTTATATTTAATGGACAGGATCCAGCGATTCCTGGGATATATTACATCTGTGGTCCTGATGCTTATTACCGTCATCCAAGAGGATGGTATGGAACATGTTATTTGGGGATAGTTTTCCCAAAGATTTTTCAACTTGACGACTTACAGAAATTTCCAAAAGTGACTGAGTTACATCACATTAGAGAAAGGAGAGTCTCCTTCTGGTATAGTGGGAGATATATTTGGAGCAATGATTCCTTCACTAAGAGTTGTTCAGAATTCGATAAAAATTCGAAAGTTGTCTACTATTGTGGATAACATGCTGACAAATTTTTCAGGAACCATACTCCTGATAGATATTGAATTATCTACTAAAAGAGCTATGACTCTTCAGAATCGCCTTGCGTTAGACATTGTTTTATCAAAGGATGGCAGAGTTTGCGAAATGCTTAATTCTAGGCATTGCTGTTCATTCATTCCTGACAATAGTAAAGAAATTAGAAGCTTACTTACTAATCTGACTAATAAGAGTGCTGATTTGAAAGAGTTGAACGAACCAGGTGTTTGGGAAAAAGTTGGCAAAGGATTTGCTTCAGTGGGAAATTGGCTCAGCAACACTGGGAAATGGATACTATTGAAAATAATACAAGGGATATTGATTATTGTGATTTACTTAATTGGAGCATGGGGGATATGTAAATAGTGTAAAAGAATTAAATTAAAGAAGACAACGAATAACCAGAGGAGGGAAGAAAAGAAAAGGGAAAAATTATTTAAGGAAAATTCGAAAAGGGAACAAAGTTTTGAAGGGATTGAAATTACAGAATTCTAGCTGATGCAAAAAAAATTGTGAATTAAAGTTCAGTGTGATGACACATTTAGTCATCAGAGGAGGGATTGTTAACGCTGATTTTAGTATTGACATTTTTAATGAATATTCATGTATTTTGAGTGTTGTAATGGCATAGAAAATGTAATAACATAGAGAAAATAATGCACACGTTTGAAAGTGTGACCACATGAGTGGCCACCAGTGTTCACGAAGTGTACTCATTAATGGCTTATTAATATGAAATGTTCATCTTATGTTTGATTAATATAGTGATATATCATATTAAGGGTTATGAATTATGTATTAGCTTTATTAATTGTAGGCCTTAACTTAGCGGAGGTCTTGGCCTAGTCGCACGGCCTCATGTCAAGCTGTATTTCTTATGCGTTTAATAAAATGTCTGCTTACAGAATTAAATTGTGATTTTCCACTGTGCTATCCTTGTGTTTGACGCTAAAACTATTTTTCATGAGAACTGCTTGCTAGAAAATGCTGTACTAGCTAACGCAACATTGTTTAATGGAATGTGCGTAAAACTGACTTTCTCAGGAGAATACAATGGAGACTCTGACTGGAGTATAAGCTGCAACAATATTGTTACCTGACGAGCCGGATGATGAGAACTGTACGGAAGGAGCCAATAAATGACATGTGAACCATGTACTAGTAGAAATGTAGATTTGAAGTTTTAGTTTTATGGGGCAAAGTGTGTCCCTTGACCAATAGGGATTTGGGAAGTAGTTTTAGGAAATCTAACTTAGCCGGACTGCACTGAGAAGAAGACCCCATTTGCCCATTTTTCCTGTTGCGATACCACCATTACTTTCTTGACTGTCTTGAGAAAAGACGTGCTTAACTTTATTCCTTAAAGACTTTGCCTTTTCTGAACATTGATGCTGAATCCTGATGCCTTGATGACCAAAATGGTACCCTCATGACGAAGAGTGTCACAGCTTGCTGATCCAAACTGAGGATAGGTATATTGACTATGATGTTGTTTGCTATGTCTATTTGCTTTTGTTTCTAGGTACCAACTGCTTTTTTGATAGAGCCATAGTTAGATGTTTTTCCACATTTGTGTTGACTAAATTATTTTGCATGAAGCCCAAACATGCTAATTCTAATCTGATGTTAGTTAGGGTTCTCATTGATGAAGTTTGCTATATGAAATAACAGCTGAAGGTTTTCCTTTCTGAATCTAAATGTATGTAATATCGTTTGCGCAATTAGTCTTGCTTTTAATTTGCACTGTAACTTTGTAATGTGTAGTAGCTCAAGCCTTGAATAGATTATGTTTCTTTTGTTGCTTTGGACAGCCAGTGTTGTTTCTGCATGTCTATGAATTGATTTTGAGATTGACCTGCATCGTATTAGCATTGCTAATATAGGGAAATGAATATTCAAACTTTTACATAAAGGTGTGGTTATTCATGACTGCAATTTCATGGTGTGTGACAATTAATGACTCCTATTGATTATTAATGTTATTGATTGTTATCGATTATTGATCTGCACATGCTGGATTTATGTTGGGAACATCTTAAGCACAGTCAAAAGGTTCATCGGCGTATTCGCGTCCCCTTGTAAGTTTACTTATTAAGGTCAGACGCGCTAACAATGTTAAAGGTACCATCTAAGGAAATTGGAAGTCCTTATCACCGGAGGTGCATTCATGCAAATCACAAATCCAGGTACACATATAAAGCCCAATGTTCATCAACATTTTATAAGTAGGCGAATCTGCTGAATGTATCTTTTGTTCCTTCATAGCTGATACGCCAGTGGTTTTAGGCTTTTTCAACACGGAATCCATTATTCTCACTCAAAATAGCCTAGAAACCACATAAAACAAAGCAAACAGCAACCATTCCCAGCCCAGTTACGCCAAAGGTCAACCAATCATAGCGTAACTTTGAAAGCAACCAACCAATGACAGTGCAACTCTGGTGACATCTCACCAATTGCAGTGTGACTCCTCCACTGACTAACCAATCTCAGCAGGTCCTCTCCGTTACTGGAATACAACTATTCCATCATCTTTTACTCAATTAACACACACTAATAAACAAAATAAATTTTGGTAGCTGAACCTAAATAGGAATAACTCAGAAAGTTAGAAAAAAATGAATCTCTCAAACAATAGAAACAAGACTAGTACCTCTGGGCACTTGTCAGACTCAATTCACACTAAAGCAGGCTCCAGTCAAGCAGCAATCTACTTCTGGCTAGTGTACTCAATTTTGTGCACCAAGGATTAAATAACACCAATCTATTTTTAAACATCAAACCCTGGAAAGGAAACTCGTTAGTTCCGAAAAATACCTGTCTGTTTAAATGCAACATACTAACGTTTTCGCAGATAAGTTCGAATATAATGGCTCAAGATATTGGATTTCCATGAATCAGATAATCAAAACAACCAATAATAAATCAACATTCATTCAACTCAAATCACAAATAAGAAAAGTACGTCAGTTTCACAGTGATCAAACCACCAGTTGTACCAAGAATCAACATTCCATAATCAAAAACCTCACATGTAGCATGACAATCCATCACACAAAAAATACTACAATACTTCAATAAGACACCAGACACTCTCACTCACAAGAATCATTCCACCCTATTTGTACTTACAACCTCTTTTCCACTAGGAAAATCCCCTAACGAAAATCTACAAAAACTAAGGACAGGGCAAAAAAGAAACCCCTAAAGCAGAAAAGAGGTGTTTTTTTTTGTCTTGCAGCTATCCTCTGCGATCAAAACATTGTGGGTGTGTGGAACCCCAAATTGTAAACCTTAAAGTATTACCTCAACAGCATGCCAAATGGTGGATGAATCGGAGACGGTGTTAAACCTCAATTTCATGAAGCAATGCATGCCTGATAAGGCACCTTACAGCACATCAAAAATATGGTCAATTACGTAAGGAAAGGTTTAATAATTGATTTCGGGGGCAGGAATAGAAATGTAGAAGATTTATTACAAAAATTCAATTGGTGTTATAGAAAAATTGTAAATGCAAATGAATAAAGTCATTGCCGGGGTGTGGCCAAGATGGAGGCGACGTGAGAGCTCCTCTCTCCTGCTCCACACCCAGCCTTTTTCAGAAAACACCCACTTCTGCCCTCTTCAGCTATTGACGGAGCCAGAATGCAGACATAGCATCCAGGAACATGCTGTTGGATCTGGGGGATGCCCCGGAAAGCCAAGCTTGTGAGCCTGCGGACTCTTCCTAAGTTGGTGTCGGAGGAAGGAGACCTGACAGGCCCATTGGGAAGAAGTACAGAGCCTGAGGCCTCTGTCTGAGTAACCTGAGAAGGCCCTCTGAAATTGAATTTCCATACAGACTGATCAGGCTGGCAGCCTTTGATCGCCCATGCTAGTTTCTTCCAACAGATGGAGCGAAGTGGGCCTGTGGTACATCCGGGTGTAGCTCAGAAATAGGTCAGTGCAGCATGACTGACTTTGGACACTGTAAAATGAAGGCAGTTTGGCTTGGGGCACCTCTGCAGTGAGGATGAGGCTTTCGGAGCCATGAAGGAATCCCCCCTCCAAATGAATAACTGGAAGAAATCAAATGGACTGCCTGAGACCTCAGGAGGCTGCGGGCTGTGTGCCAAGGATTGAGAGTCAGGAAAATCGGAGTGGATTATCATGAGGTTACTTCAGCTATTACACAGCCATGTTATTTTAGCTTAGGCCTGCAGCTTGTGCCCTTTCACTCCCAGACATGCATTTTTATTCTTATTATTATTTTAGTAAAAGCTTTATTTTAGTGGAGATATTTTTATTATTTTATCAGCTTGTGTTTTCACACAGAATTCTGTTATTCTTTTCTCTGCATGACATGTTCATTCCGTGTTCCATTCAATGCTGAACGTGATAAATTACGAATTATTGCTGGCACAAAGTGTTCAACAGGTACCCAACTCTCATACACAGAATTATATGTGTTGTCACATCAGGGCCGCTTTCTCAGAACACCAGATGTTTTATTATAAAACATCTTACTGCCCCCTCCATGATAGCGGGGAATTCCAACCAGTTGCCATTGTATGCTGCACTTCGCTTTTGCAGTTTTTGCTGGGACATGATGCCTGCTCTCCCTCCATGTAGGAGGACTCTCAGTAGACCAACAAACCTCTTCTTCTCCCCCACCTACAAACACAGGTATTGGGGATGATTTCCTTCCGGGGGGGGGGGCGATGGGCAGATTAGGGCTTACACTCCCATGCTCTTGTATGGAATCTTAGTAATGCAGGTAGGGATTCTAGAACCATTGTTTTGACGGTATGGTGGACTTTTCTTATGTTTCATTTACCTTGTCACTGCCTTGCCTTTATTATGCTTTATCATTGTTATAATCGCTATACATGTATTTTTACATAGAATGCAGTTGATTCAATAAAACTTATTGAACGTAGTCTTCTGTTTTGCCTTGTATGGGTGGGACATATATGACTTGAAGAAAGTGGTATGATCTGTTCTACCATGATGTCCCTGAGAAATCTAGATGTCATGCAAAGGGCTGCCACATATCACCTTTACTCTCAGGTACTGGCGAGGTGCTGCTAGCTGGCCGGAAGGGTTAGGCTGACAGCTGTCAAATGGCACAGGATCAGACTCAGTACCACGGTTCGGTGGTGCTGCTACACAAATCCAGCAGTCTTGTTACTATAACAGGAGTGTATACGACAGGGTTGTGGAGGAAACATAGGGCCAGCAGAGGACAACACGATCCAATGGCGACCTGTCACCGTGGGACAGACAGTGTTAGGGAATTACTACTGCACCGCTGCCATTGCCCCACTCGTTTACTGTGTGGTTTATGGTTGACCCTGATGCCCCAAGCCCTGTTATGTGCAACTATTCATAGCACATGCTGAGCAACTAAGATGGTTTGCTACTGAAGCGACTGAGTCCGTATCACTGACCTTCATTGAGACTGCACCTCTCCAACAGGAGTAGCGGGATAAAGGGTGGTCATGTTTTGTGAGTTAGAGAGTATCAGTCAGACAGGATAAACAATTAACTAGCACTGAATCTAGAGGATGTAATTTCACAAACATCCTGAGCAAAGATACAAAGGTTTCTCATAAACACAAAAATGACTCTACCTTAAAGGACATGTTTTCTAAAGTAGCCGATAAGAAACAGAATTCCCTGAAGTAACAGAGCAAAGAAGGAAACAAGAGTCTTGAACCGTCCCCACAAAGACCCACACAGAACCAATCAGAGGCCCCCTGATCAGAGTGTTCATGGAAGACCTCTTTGGTAAGCTCAGGTTGGATATTTCTTCTCTTTCTGAAGAGGTCTCCAGAGATATAAAAGACATGCGTCATGATCTGGGTGAGCTGGGGTAGAGTCTCCTTGAAGAAATGAAGCAACATGAAAGAAGAAGAAGTATACTCCTTCCGTAAAGAAATGATGGCACTAAAAGATCAGAATATCACCCTGCAGGGCCACCTTAAAGACCTTGAAAAGCAATCTCTAAGAGCCAATTTATGAGTCAGATTATGCCTCGAGGGGCAGATAAAGGAGCCAGTGAGAGTCACATAAAAAGATTATTTAATCCTATACTCCCTGGCCTAGAGGAGGCGGATATCCAATTGAATAGAACCCATAAAGTTGGCCACACGGCGGGCAGTGTGGAGAGCCCAACTGACATTTTGACTTCTGAGCACCATTTCCGCTGAAGGAAACTATTAACGAGAGAGCATGTTGGTCAAGCCCAGTTCTCTTCTAAAGATCCTCAATCTGGATAGATCAGGACTTGTCACTAGTCACACTCGAAAAAAGGAGGAAACTCAAACCTGTTGCAGCTTTCTTACTAAGGGAGGATGTGAAATGCCAATGGGCTCATCCTTTCCGGCTGCTCTACACTTGGTATGGAGAGGCACACAGAATTCGCACCCTATCGGAGGCCAGATCCATGCTGGATCTTCCAGACGCAGAGGAGACATTGCCTCCTATATGATCAAGACCTGGAGATTACCGGATTCCACATCGAACAGAGAGATAGAACACCATTCCCTTCATAAGGTTCTCATCGATACCCACCTGTAAAGAAATGCAGCGTGTGAGAAAGGCCGTTCTAGATAAGCTGCAGACTAAGGACACCGAAAAAGTGGCCTGAACTATTCTACCTCACTCGGTGGAAAGGTATAACAGACAATGCAGACCATTGGGTGTCCTCCCTCAATAATGAACCAGATTCCCATATGATGTTGTGACCATCCAACAATAGTGGCGCAGATGGCATAAAGCCATGTAGGTAGTGGGGAGGAAAGGAAGGGGCACGGATACAACCAGTCTTGGACTGACTACAGGTCAGATGGACTGGCTATGTAGCCTGCCTGACATTTGAGAACTCCAGTTCGGGGAATTTGATGGGTTGTTTATATTTCTTGTGTTGGGGAGGGACACTCCGGCAAATGGTTGTCAAGCCAACAGCATCCACGTACTAGTATTCACAGATCACACAGAGAATGTGATGTTTCCTTTTCTCCCATTCCTGCCTATCAAAGCCAAAAGGAAGGATCTAGATTGTGAAGATCCTTAGGTTTAATGTCAAGGTACTTAATGCCCCACCTAAAAGTATTTTGGTACTAAACATGCTTAAGGAGTCTGGTTAAGATATATCTCTCCTGCAGGAAACACATCTAGTGAAGCAGGACTAGGGACGCATGAAGTCCTGCTGGTTCACTCATCAGCTTCTTTCCTTGGGCCCTAATAAAAAGGGTAGAGTAGACACCATGCTTACAAATACATTTATGGGGAAGATCTTGTCACTCTTGCTGAAGTACAAGGATGCAAGTTAGCCGTACAAATAAAAATGCCAACATACAATTTCATGCTAGTCATCATCTATGCCCCTAATGACAATCAGGAGAGGTTCTTAAGGGACGCCTTGTCACAAATCATGGCTACTCCGGACTTGAAGATCCTGATTGAGGTAGTTCTCAGTATAGTTATGGATTCTGGAACGGACAATTCAGCTCAATGGTTGGGACAAACAGGGGCTTTCTCTAAAAGGGGGCTGCACTGGATAAAGGATCTACAACCTATTGGATATCTGACACTCCCCAAATCCCACAAGTAGGATAAATATGTTCTTAACTGCCTCACATCAGACTTACGTCAGAGTATAATATTACTTAGTTACAACACATACACTGGCAAAAACTCCATACACAGCTATTGGAGTGTCTACTCTATCTGATCACTTGGCTTTTGTGATAATGCTGCAGGTCCCCGGTATGCCCTCAAGGCAGAGGTCTTGGCAGCCTAATGGCAACCTTCAGAAAAATGCAATTATAAAAGGGGCAGTCTGTCAAAAGGTCACTGCTTTCATACAAGAGAATGGGCATTTGATTGCACGAACTGTGACTATTTGTGGTGCCTTTAAGTCCGTTATATGTGGAGAGTTGATCTCCGTATCAGCTAGACATAACGCAGATAGAAGGGACAAACAACTAGAACTTGAGGATAAAGTGCAAGATCTAAACCAACATAAACTTACAGGGACACAGAATACCTGGCACCAACTCAAGCAGACCAACAACAACTCAAAGCACCAGATACTGACGGAGTTGAGTATGCTCTACTGCGATTCTAGCATTTATGTTATAAAATGAGAAATAAAGCTGGGAAACTCCTAGCCTACAAACTCCAAGTGAAGCAACTGAAAGGGAATATTGCACAAATTGACAAGGATCAGGGGAGCTGGCATGCACTGCTGAGGGTATTTGCTGATGCATTTTGACAATTTTATTGTAATCTACAGTCCCCTTATTCACTCTCAGACCCAGACAGAAATTAAAGCCAATTTAGATGTAATTTGGGTTCTAAAACTCACAACCCAGCAGTTCGATGTTAGTCAAAGATATAACTTCAGAGTGAGGCATGTCTGGTGTCACTAAACTACACAACAGTAAAGCACCTGTGCCAAATGGTTGCACGTTAGCTTTTTATAAATTATTCTGCACTCAATTGGCACCTTTATTAGTCAAGATGTACAACTCATTCTCAGAAACAGGAACTCTTATCCCCATGATGCAATACAATGTTATCACAGATATTCACAAACAATGAAAGGACCCTATGAAGTGTTCTTTCACCCACCCAATGTCCCACCTCAATAGAAACGCTAAGGTTTTCACTGGAATACTGGCTAGGAGATTAGGCCCAATTATGCAGGACTTGGTGGGCCCTGATCAAACAGACTTCATACCGGAGAGAGGGTGTGCTGATACTACTGAACATATTTTGCATTGTTAGACCTGTTACTCTTGGCATGGTTTCCCATGTCTTTTTGGCTTCTGACCTCCTGTTGTTGATCCTGTGCTGAATTTCGTTATTGCTGGCTTTAGGACTCTGGGCACTTTACTACTGCTGACGGGGGTGCTAAAGTGCAAGTGCTCTCAGTCTAAATGGTACTGGTGATTGGTCTATCCATCACTGACCTATTTGATTTACTAGTAAGTCCCTAGTACAGTGCACAGTGCCTGCCCATGGCCTTTACATCAAATGCTACTAGGGGCCTGCAGCACTGATTGCGCCACCCACATGAGTAGCCCTGTAAACATGTCTCAGACCTGCCACTGCAGTGTCTGTGTGCACGTTTTACTGCCAGTTTGACCTGGCAAGTGCACCCACCAGGCCCAATCCTTCCCTTTTTCTACATGCGAGTCACCCCTAAGATAACCCCAAGGCAGCCCCAAGGGCAGGGTGCAGTGTATTTAAAAGGTAGGACATGTACTGGCATGTTTTACATATCCTGATAGTGAAATACTAATACATTTGTTTCTCACTATTGCAAGGCCTATCTCTCCCATAGGGTAACATGGGGATTGCCTTGAAATGTCTTTTAAGTGTAATTTCTATTGGGAACAGATAGAGATATGGAAGTTTGGGGTCTCTGAACTCACAATTTAAAAATACATCTTTTTTTTTAATTGTAAGTTTCAAAATGCCACTTTTAGATAGTAAGCATTTTCTTGCTTAACCGTTCTGTGCCTCTGCCTGGCTGTGGACTAAACGTCTGTGTCTGGAGGAAAGTTGGGTTGTTTGTGAATTCAATTTAGACAGTCACACAAAAGGAGCTGAAATGTGCCCTGCATAGCCTGATGGTCTTCCTGGGCTAGAGTGGTTGGAGGAGCTAACACTTGCACCTGATTAGGGCAGCGCCAGTCCTCACACAAAGCAGTCTCCAAACCCCTGGAGTGTGTAAGGAGCCAGGGCAGGAAAGGCTGGGTCTTGTGCACTACAAAGACTTTCCTTTGAAGTTTGTCTAATTCAAAGGCAGAAATGAGTGTAAGTATTGGACCTCTAAGACCACAACTTTAGAATCATTCTAGACTGACAGCATTCTGCCAGGAAGAAGAGCTAGATGCTGTAAGAGGGACTGTCACTCTGACTGTTGCTTTGCTGTGCTGGCCTGCTGCTTCTGTCCAGGGAATTAAAGGACTGGACTTTGCTTTCTGCATCCTGCTTCCAAAGGTTCTCCAAAGCTTGCCTCCTACTGGAAGTCTCATGGACATGAAAGACTTCAT
The DNA here is from genome assembly GCF_031143425.1 of Pleurodeles waltl. Classification (NCBI taxonomy): domain Eukaryota; kingdom Metazoa; phylum Chordata; class Amphibia; order Caudata; family Salamandridae; genus Pleurodeles; species Pleurodeles waltl. Next base: position 420,242,196 of record NC_090449.1, read on the forward strand.
CTGCCAGTACCTGTGCTCTCTTGCTGAGTCCCTGGACCCCTAGGAGTGAGTTCTGGTGCAATCAAGAAGAAACCAAGTACATCGACTCCAGAGTGACTTCAGAACCGGACCCCACTGTCTGATTCTGCACAGCTGACAGCATCGGAGCCGTGGTCCCCACTGAGTGCAATGACCAAGACTGACACCGCAGGCCTGATACTGCTGCAACACCTCCAAAGTCCCACCACAGCGTGAGTCCTGAGTACCGTCTCCCCGATGTCTGGGACATCCAACTCTGACTCCACCACAGCACCTGTTGCCCCATGGTGTGATTGCGACACCGCAAATTCGACACCTTGTGTCTTGACCTACTGGATTCATCGACCCCACCGGATCGCAAGGAATCAGTGCCTCGCCGTAGATGCCACATCACCTCCCCTGCAACCATAAGGAACAGAGGTCTCACCTCCCCTGCCTAGCAGTAAAGAACCAAAGCCTCACCTCCCTGGTAGCAGTAAGTAACCACCGCTGCACTGGCTCCAGTGATGCCTCACCTTCTCGACTCCATGCAACATCTTTGTTTCCTCGTTTTTCAAAGCTATTGTACTTGGGGTCCGTGTGACTCTGTAACCGGCCCGCACTCCCTCTCGAGTGGCGTCGGACTGTTGCAAACAACTCTGTCAAGGCATCATGATAGCACCAGTTGGAGCTATTGTGTTTCTAAGCACTTTACTGAGATTTAATCTTTGTAAATTTGTATCTTTGCTTGTGTATGTTGGATTTTTGTTGTTTTGGTCTTGTTTTATTCAGATAAATATTGGCTATTTTTCTAAACTCGGTGGAGTACTTTTGTGGTGTTTTCACTGTGTTACTGTGTGCGTGTGTGTGTGTGTGTGTGTGTGTACAAATACTTTACACATTGCCTCTGAGATAAGTTTGACTTCTTGTGCCAAGCTACCAAGGGGGTGCGCAAGGGCTATCTTAGCTGTGTGACTCCCTTACCCTGACGAGAGTCAAGGTCCCTACTTAGACAGGGTGCAAACCACTGCCAACTAGAGACCCAATTTCTAACATGTATATTCTCAACAAGGCGGCTTGCACTGGTGTCTCAACCTTTATCTTATCAATATACGCTGAAAAGGCCTTTGATCCAGTAAACATGCCCGTCTTGTGAGAGATCCTGCATAGGACAGCCATGGGTTCCACGTTTAGGACTTGGGTGTTGAGTAGAAACTCAGATCTGTTGACTGGGGTGAGGGCTAATGGAATATTCTCTGATACATTGAGGGTACGCAGAGAGACACAGCAGAGTTGCCCCCTGTCCCGCTACTTTTAGCTCTCTATGTAGAAACCGTAGCACAGACCATAAGGTCTAACTCTTGGACCTCAGGGATAAAACTGGGCCGCTCTGAGCATAAAGTGGCACTCTATGGAGATTATGTTATGATCACAAATTTCCCAGTCACTATACCTGTGCTACTATACGACCTAGGCACTTTTGGTAAAGTGTCAGAGTTTAAAGTCAACATGCAAAAATCACAAATATTGGGAATTAACACTTTCTGGGACTGGCAGGAAGACCTGCAAAGATATTTCTCCTTTTCCTGGGCCCAATGTCATGTCCAAAACATGGGCATAAAGATATGCCCTTCAATTGACGGAACGGCTCCCCATAACTACAAAGACCTGTTGAGATCGTTTCGCATAGAGCTACAGAGCTGGCAGATGGCAGGGCTTTCCTCTCAGTTGCAGATTGTCATGATCAAGATGAAACAATTCCTGAAAATACTTTACATTATGAAGGTAATTCAACTGCAAACACCCCAGGGCACACTAGACACGCTGCAGAAACTTAAAGATGGATTTGTTTGGGGGCGGAAAAGCGCATGCTTTTCTAAACATCTTTCCTATGTATTATGAATAGATGGGCGGCTGAGGGTTCCTCGTTTAAAACGTTACTATATGGCGGCACAACTTTGCTTTGGTTTAATGGCACTCGCATGCCTCCGAGAAACTTTGGTGAAACATCAGTCTGTCTCCGAAATTCATTATGGAAGGTCCCCTGGCTGGCCAAAAAACATAGGCCATGATCATGATAGTGATCAGAGCTGCAATGACTGCTTGGGCAAACAGGTCATTACCTACGGTTTTACCTCTATGCCCTCCCCACGATGACTCCCATCATCTACAGTGCAACCCCAAATTTTCTCCCGCATACAGAGACAAGGATTACTCGGCATGGCAAGTTGCAAATTGTAAGCCAATGGGTGACTTCTGTGACAACGAAGTACTACAATCCATTGAACACCTAAAGGGGGCTACAGCATACAAGAGACAAATGCCTGCACTACATGCAAATATGGCACTAAGTGAGGGACCCAAGTAGAAAATCACATACATGCAGCTCCCTCACACCCTTCGAAAAGTGGCTCATCACCAAATCCAATGACGCACTTAAATCATCAATTTCTGCAAAATCTTCAGAGTGCAATCAAAAGAAATACAGTTACATCAAATCAGAGCACAATTCTATTAAATGACAGATGTTTATGAACTCCTTCAGATAGCTCCATGCCGAAGGGTGGAGGGAGGGTTGGTGAGAGGGGGGCTCTTGCTAGTTGGGGAAGAGATACGTTTTAGTTCCTACATTTAAAAATATGTGGCATGACATTGCGATTTACGCAGTGGCCTGTGGTTGTAGGTGGAGTAGTTGTCCTCAGAATGTCAATAACCAGATTTAAACAATAAAGTCATTGCCATGAAGATTCTCAGCAAATAGAGTAATACAGATTAAGGTGCAAAAACAGAAGAACTCAAAGTCCCAAAAGAGCAGCAAAATCAATAAGAAATTGGGCATCATTGCTAGAAGCACAGAAGAGAATTAGGGAAGTCTTCTGGCTCACCCCCAAATTTGAGATTTTATATTCAGCTTTCTTGGATAGGAAGTCATTAAATTCTGCAAAATCATCAGGGTGTGAAAAAATGAATATACTTTCAGCAAATTAGAGCACAATTCTAACAAATGTTATATTGTCTTACCATCTAACACTATCCCAGTACATGAACATTGATTCTGCCCATTCTATGCTAATGTCATCCAAGAATGGCAAACTAGTTATATGAACAACAGGGAAATATTGTGAGTGAATGCAGTACAGTGAACTAGCGGAAGGGGCTTGGGAAACCATAACATTACTCTGTCCATGTTGGGACTTTTCTCAGAGAACTTCAAGAACAACGTCAATGGAAAAAAATAAGCATGACTCTGCTCAATGTGTGCAGCAGAAATAATGAACAGTGAACATGCAGAAAGAGACATCCAGTTAGAACAAGATGGTGCTGAGGCCCTACCGAGTCCTAGTTAGCACAAGCCAGAAAAAAAGGCTAGTTTTAAAGTGTCCACATTCTGCACATTTGAATAATGTTCAAAAATAGAAAATGGACAAAAAAAAAAAAAAAACACACAGTATTATGCCTCGCTTACCACAGGCCAACTGAGAAGCAGAACACTTCATGTAGAAACTGAATACAGGAACAGCAACAGGAAGATCTGCATCTGAAGATCCTCCAGTTTCTATTAGGGTACATTTCTTTCTACCTGCTATTGAATGGTGTACTCCAATGAGCCAAACAATCCAAGGAGGTATTGTGGCCACCCAGACATGGGTCCTGCCAATCCCTACTCCATAAACGACAGAGATGAGGATTAGGAAAGAAAACCACTGAATAAACATTGGGAGGCGAGCACAGCCATCCAATTTACCAGTGGGTGATTGTGTCAGTAGGAAAGGGTGTCCGTTAGGGATCAAGTTAAGTATGTTTTTTCAAGATTAGGCCACCAACTCCAAATTAACATAAAAATGAGTTACTGCCATACATAGAAACGGGTGTCTGCAGGAACATTTTCTGGTTCATGAAGTACCAGAGAACACACCACCCGCTAAACCACTGCCACAATAAGTATACAAAACTGTGATGGATGGAATGCTTGAATTAATCTCAGCCACTGGTGATCACTCAGGCTGCTTTCCAATCCATTGTTATTTTGCACACCATGCCACCTAGGTTTGGACCCATCTATATGCAAATCAGCCTTGACCCTGCTCCAATAAGAACAGTCCAGCCCAAACTGCCAAGCTATGTCCTCCCTCAATAGCTATATGCTGTTCACCTGGGTACAACTTGGATCCAGTGACACAGTGTGCACAGGACCCATGCAAGGATGTCATTTAGAGGTCGCCAGGGGTTGCAGCTGCGACCCCTGGCTTGCCCCATGCGAACCCTGGCACTGCCTTTGTGACCCCTGCCCTCAGAGATGGCAAAATCAGTGCCAGGAACATAATGGAAGCTCATCGTAATGGACGTAAATTGGAGCTGCACTCTTTTTGTTTTTTATCAAATCTGTATTACCCTAATAGTGAGTGAATAATAATATATTGTACACTATTTGTGTAACAAAAATGAAGTACACTTAGCCTGAATATGCTCTTACATGGCAACTGAGGTAAGTACAAAATGCTTTTAAATGTATGTTGTGTGAGTGCTTGCGGGTGAGAGTGTGCTTATGTGAGACAGTGTATGTATGTGTGAATTTGTATGTATGTATAAGTATGGGTGTGTGAGTGAAACTGGAGGTCAAAGGGCGTGTGATGCCACTTCTGCTACCCCTGGCTTCTTGGTGAATTGATGTCCATGGACCCATTTCTGAGCATACCCGTCCCAAGTAGGGAGATACAATATGTATAGGAAACCATGATTGATAGAATGCTTGAATTAATCTCACCCACTGTTAATCACTCAGGGCCGTATACCACCTCAGTTTTAGATCAAAACAGGACCTCAATAGGAGAAATGGAAGTGAGGTCATATAAATTATCTGTAATAATATAAGTGAGCTGCTGCTGTATTACAATTCTAAGAACACACATCACTATTCATGAATATTAGATTTAAGCACATTTACAGTTTTTGACAAATGTGCCTGTGCACAAAGAGTTTCTGGCAAAAAAGGGTATGAAAAAGTTGAAATTTGATCATATAGTCAATGCTGTTCCAAACAGAGGCTCCCAATAAAAGTTTGGCGCAGAGCCCCCAAAATAAGAAGAGAGCCCTCGGCCAGGCAGTCTCTATCTCTGACAATGTCCATGGTTCTGAGGGTGGTTCCAGTATTTTTTTCTTACGTAGCAGACAACAAAAGAGCTGCTGTGGGCTTACCAAAACTTACAGTGGGGACAATGTCTATTGATTGCTTCCCATTGGTTCGCTTTATTGTCACTATCATGCGCTTGCTTCTAATTCAATGACCTGCCTTGTCCATTGTGTATTTCTCCCTCAACTATAGCTTAGCCTCTTCACCACACTTTTATTTGGCTAACTTTCATACTTCCTCTATTCACATTTTGTTTCATTTTCTTTTAGCATTTCATGAGCGTGCAGGTGTTTTATAGCTCTCACCTTCGATTGCTGCTTCCCACCACTACAAACCTGACACCCCACACATTCTAAATTGTTTTCTCTTTCATACTCCTCTCTCTTCTGTGCTTCTTCTTCCCATGGGCTCCACGTTGCTCTCTGCCTAGTATCCTGCACTCTCTCCTTCATGTGCTTCTCATCAGGCTTCACACACTCCATGTTGCTCTCCACCTCGTGCGCTGCTTTCCCCTCCTCCCCACACTTTACATTTATTTTTTGTTTTACTGATCTAAGTGGCGTCTGTCAACTTTAATCGAGCAACAAGATTAAAAGAAAATGCTGCCTGCATCTTTCTGATGGCACGCACATGTATGGTGACGCATGTGCGCACCTACCGAATGATGCGACTGCCAAAAATGGCAGCATCATCGCATCTTTTTTTTTTTGCTAAAGCAACTCAGTGTCGGAAACAAGTCTTAGGAAATCCAATAAGTCCAAAAGTTGACACCTACTAGTTTGCTATTGTTTGTTTTGTGTTATCAATCATCTGACACAAAACCCTCCACAGACTTCTGCTGCATTTTGTGAGCTGCATTATCACCCAAGTAGACAAATTCACTGGAACGTGCTAAAGCTGTCAGTTCTACTGCATTGGGAAGGGAAAAAGAGACTAGTGTTTCACAGATAGTGATGATTTTGATTCTTACATGAATGAACAGTAAATGTGCCAAAGTCTGTGAAACACTGATGCTCCAGTTGTTTTTTTTGGTTGAGCATAGCAGCGCGCAAGCACTGCTTTTCGACCTGTTGTAATCTGTATTGTGGGTTTTAAACATGCCCATCTCACGCTCATCACTTTCATTTATTCCTGGACTTGCCCTTCAACAATCCTTTGATGCCATTGCTAAATGCCTTACCTTTGTCCTGCCTTGAGGCTCTTTTGCTACGCCTTTCAGACTGACCCTATTACATGGATTATTGCACGATTGCTGATTTACTTTTCAGAGGGCGAACTATATTTTTCTTTTGTCTCTCCCCTACGCGTTCCATGGCGGTCATGGTGCTTTGAGCATGAACTGTGCAAACTCAATCAGCATTATTGGAGCGCTCATCACATTGTTACCTAATCAGAGTCATTTAAATTTTGCTTTTGTCTCTCCCCTTCATGCTCCATGGCTTTCAAAAAAACTCTTGTAATTGGTAAATGCTTTACCTAAATGAAAAAAAACAGAAATCATCAAAGCCAATTTTACAATATTCACTGCACTAGGGGAAACTCTCCCCTAATACTTTGAAGGGCATTCTTTTTCAAAACATTTCTGCCCATAACTCAGCCTGTAGTGGTCCTAGAACCATGGGACTATCACCAAAATGTTCACCATGACACACTCTTTCTGTCTAGGTCATCTCTGGGTCCTCACCCCAAACGAATATCTCCTCCCACCATTCAGTGTCTTTTTAACCTCTTCCATGGCTGGAACTTTTGTTTTACTAGTGAGAGTTGTTTGTGTTATAAGGGGCTTATTTGTAATATCATTGTAGTAGGCCTCCTCGTCCTTAAAATATGTAATGCACTATGCCCTCTAGAGGCTAAATATATGGTTGCACTGAATTACTTTCTGCCATTCTGTTTTCATGTGGTTCTGCCCTCTAGGGGCTAATTATATGGGTACATGACCATGTTTCTTACAAATGCTATTTTTACTGTGGAATCCTCTAGGGGCTGTTCTGAGCATTAGAGGCATGATACTACAATATTAGAGGCACTCAGAAACTCGCCCCATAAAGCTTTGCAGGGCATTCTTTTTACAAAACATTTTTGCTCATAAATCAGCCTGTGGTGGTCCTAGGACAATGTAACCACCACCAAAGCGTTCAGCACAGGACAGTCGTTCTGTCTAGGTCATCTCTGGGTCCCCACGCTAGGTCTGCCACGCCTTGCACCATATTATACCTGTGCCAGGAGGCGTTAGGAGGCCTGCAAGAACGGCGCAAAGAAATCTACAATATTTCATTGTGTCATTTTTGGTGTCATTTTTAACGCCTGCTCAAAGCAGATGTTAAAAGGACACACCCATTGAAATTAATGGGCCTCCAGTCAGTTTGCTCCACTAGTGTCAAAGTTTTTGACACTAGTGGAGCAAAGCGCCACCATAGCATAAAAATAGTTGATGCTATTGGCCTAACATGCGCCATGGTGTATATATTGAAAATACGGCCCACACATGGTGTTGTTAGGTGGCGGTGGGGGGGGGCTGGGCTCAAGAAATCTGGGCATCAGTATTGATGCGCCAGATTCTTGTAAACCTGGGCCTATGTCCTCAAGGGACTAAATATTTGGTTGCACTGTATTACTTTCTGCCATTCTGTTTTCATGTGATTATGTCCTCTAGAGGCTAACTATATAATTACATGATCATGTTTCTTACATACTCTATTTTTATTGTGGAGTCCTATGGGGCTGTTCTGAGCATTACACTCAACATACTATAATATTCGAGGCAATCAGAAATTCACCCCATAATGCTTTGCAGGACATTCTTCTTACAAAACATTTTCCCCATAACTCAGCCTGTGGTGGTCCTAGGGCAATGGGACCACCATCAAAACATTCACCACAACAAGTTCTTCTGTCTAGATCATCTCTGGATCCCCATACTATGTTATTGGGGACCCCAAAATAATAACCCCTCCCACCATTCAAAGTCTGTTTAAGCTTTCTCAGGGTTGGAGTATTTGTTTTATAGCTGAAAGTAGTGTGCGTTCTAAGGGCCTTGTTTATACTATCATTGCTGTGGGCCTGCTAGCCCTGAACATGTGTAATGCACTATGTCCTCCAGGAGCTAAATATATGGCTGCAATGCATTACTTTCTCCCATTGTGTTTTCATGTGGCTATGCCCTCTAGGGCTAACTATATGGCTACATGACCAAGTTTCTTGGAAATGCCATTTTTATTGTGCTGTTTTCTAGCGGCTGTTCCAAGCATTACAGTCAACATACTACATAATTTGCAGCACTTAGAAACTTGCCCCAGAATGCTTTGCAAGGCAATCCTTTCACAAAACATTTCTGCGCATAACTCAGCCTGCGGTGGTCCTAGGGAAATAGGAACACCTTCAAAACATTCACCACAATGTGCTCTTTCTGTCTAGATCATCCTTGGGACCCCACACTATGTTAATGGGGACCCCAAAATAATAACCCATCCCACCATTGAGTGTATGTTTAGGCTTTCTTATGGCTGGAGCTTTTGTTTTGTACCAGGGCAAAGTTTGTTTTTTAAGGTCCTTGTATGAAACAATATTTCAGTAGGCCTATTGGTACTTTAGTTAAATGAAGGGCTATTGGAATTATATGGCAGAAAGGACCAAAATATGTGTCATGGTTGACCAATTTATGTGGCAAAAAAGCCCAGTTATGCATTTACAATGCCAATAGCTCCAATTCAAGTAGATGTGAGATCTACTGCATTGCAAATGCTTGTTAATGTTATGGCATGCATCTTTGCAGAAGATGCTCATTACAATCAAGAAGTGCTTCTTTCAAAGCCTAAGTAAGGGAACCTTTGTTCATAGAAAAATAAATATACAAATCTCAAGACTTCCAATTTTAATTAGCAATAAAGTGAGGGAAAATTAATTAATCCTTCCTCAATTAAGAACCACTTTCACTGCCACAGTCGTACATGGAACTTTACAATGTTACAAGTCAATCTGTAATTTTCAATCTCCTTCTAACTCTCATGTAATTTGAAAATAACTATGTCTGATACAAATTTGAAACAACATTGTGACAACAGGACCACCAATGCAGTAAGGCAATTCCATACACTAATATGGCCTAACTGCTCTCTTCTTGCACATGTTCTTGTGACTTGAAATATACAAGGGGAGATAGAGCCTGTAGGAGAAAGGGACTGAGTTAGGTGTCTGGGCGACATGGCATCCTTGACGAATGTCTGACTACAGGGACATTTGCCCCCTTGCATGTTGTAGTATATGATTCTCAAATAGAGAATCAAGACAAAATTTCTTCCATAATTGTGCGAGTAAACTCTATATATGCACGAATATGTGTTGCATGTTTTGTTTGTACCTTCAAAATAGAAAAGCAGACATAAGATAGATACCAGAACACTCTTTTTGCCCTTAAGAAAGCCCTGGACCCTAGAGGCTATCTAATTGAGGGCTGAAACATGTCGACAGATTTGGAGGGTAATAAGACCATCTTATCCCCATCTGACCCCTACATTGTTTTTTAAACATACTTGAACAACTACTAGTAAAGGGATACCTTGGTTGTTCCAGGTACTTTTATTATTCTTCTATCACCCTGGCATTGAACAATATCCAAAGTGCTCCCTGGAATATGGATGAGCCCATCATGATGAAGCATACCACTAATGGAGTGTGTGAGGGTCTAACAAAAAAAACTGTTGTTTTCCAACAAGCAGAGTGATATCTTTAAGCCATCTGTCTTTGATGGTACTACTGGTTGAGGGATACCCTTCAGTGTTATGCTGCTTCAGAATCAACCATTCTAACTTACACTGTAAATAGAGTAGCCTCCAGTTGCCCCAATATGGTAAGGGAAATGAGACACAGACTAACCAAAGTAAGTTACAGAGGATCACAGTTTTGTCAATTGGCAAAAAAAGTTGAAACTTATATTTGTATATGCTGCCATCTCTATTTAGCTACTAGAAGGCATCTACTCCTTGTCACAGTTTTGGCATATTTCTTTCATATAAAAGGATGGACACACCATAGGTTTGTGTCTCAGTGTGGTAGAATGGGAGTGACTAGATTTGTGAATACTATACTACAGGGAACAGTTTTCTTCAGAACACTGACTGTACTAGCATAGTAGTTCTAGAAATTTTTTCAAAATATGCCTTATTTGATTTTGACAAGCAATTTCTCTGACTTAGACGTATAAATGGAATCTGGGGATCTGTGAATAGCCCCTTTAGAAATGTATATAATTTACATTTCTATTTATCAGTGTAACAGGCAATGATGCCTTAAATGCAGTATTTAATATTAAATAGGAGTCGGTGTAACTCACTGAATTCTGTGAGAAATTTTGCAGAATTTCGCACAGTTATATAAAAACTCTTGTGAGATTCCATACAGTAGAGTTATGCCAATAAAAGTAAATAGGCATATTGAGCTGTTCGCTCTTTGATTTGCGCTGCTAGCACATTCCACACTGAAATCTCAGCACGAGTGGCACCACGTGGTGTGCTAGAGGTGCAGCTACTCAAGTTGATTTTGCTGCCACTTGAGTAGATGTTATACTCTAGTGGCACCTTCTGACCATGAACGGTCACAAACGCCCACGTTAGAAAAATCTCTCTGGATGTCCTCCTAGTGCCCAGAAATCACACTAGTGGCTGTCAAATCTTGCACAAACTCACAAACTTACCATTCTGGAGCCTCACACGGAGATAAATTCCAGCAAAGCAGGAATGCAGAATCACCAAATTCCACCAATTCCGCGGGGAAATGTAATATTCCACCCACCCCCAATATTAAGTCACAGATTTAGAGTTTGACAGATTGATACTCTCTCACAAATGTGACAGAAATCCCACCCACATTATTACAAGTTCATTAGGAGATGAAAGGCAGATGCTATATCTGTCACATTTGTGAGGGAGTACCCTGTGTCAAACTCTAAATCAGGCCCTGAGACATTTAGTCAACACTTGGTGAATATGTGTTGTAAAACAAAACATTCTGCCCCATTTTGTAGAAAGCTTAGGCAGAGAACAATCCCTTTCAGTGACCTGTCTCCCTTGCTGCACTTGAGCGCTACACATAATACAGGAGCCAGTATGGTAAATGTGCCAAGGCTGCCTAAGGTTCCCAGTCCTGCCCTGCCCTTGTGCACTTGACTTTCAGGGTAGTGAAGGTAAGGCTTCGAAGGGAGGCAGTGTGGAAGTACAGACACATAATGCAACACACAGACACACTAATTCACTGTCCAGCCCTGTGATTGTCTTACTAATATGAGAATTACTTTAATGGCAGAATAACACCGAACACTACACACAGGATTTAGGGCTCTTTACACGATTCTGCAATGTTCCCTGCGGGGTCCTAACAGGATTCTACAGTTCTCACATCAACTACAGGATCAAGTGGTAATGAAAAGTACACAAGCATTAATCAGGCACACATGCAATCTCACAATAAGTTTTCTCCAGGCAGTGATTCTGCTCGGTAATCCATAGATTTGGTTTTTTTATGTAATTTTGAGCAAAGAGTTCACCCTGGCAATTGTTATTCTCCCTAATGTGCAGGATTAAGGCCTAGATTTAAGAAAAGAGGTGCTTCGTTACATGAAGCTCCACTGTTCTTCTGCCCCATTGCGCCCCCCCTAATGGCACCAAGTGTGCGCCGTATTAATGATAAAGTGCACCATAGCGCAACTTAGGATCGATAGCATCATAATGTTTGACACTACTGTAATACTTTACATGATTAGCACCAAAAATGCGGGTGCTAATCCTGCAAAGTACATACAGGCCCATTATAAACAATGGTGTGCCTCAATTTAACGCCTGCACTAAGCAGGTGTTAAAAATGATGAGAAAAATGGTGCAGTACAATCTCATAGATTTCACTGCACCATTTTTCTGGGCCTCCTAATGGAGGAAAACTCCCCTTGCATATAATATGCCTGGTGCAGGCATAATGAGTCGAATGGGTTTACAAAGTGGCGCAATGCGTGCATTGCTCCACTTCGTAAATTTGGCATGGGGTTTTTGCAAACCTTATGCCACGCTAGCGTAAAAAATAATGCACTATGATGGTAGGTGGTGCTAGGCCCTTCTTAAATGTGGCCCTATCTTTGTTAGTCCAAGACACAGATGCAGTCTCTTACTTGGATCCTCGTGTTACCTGTTTACTCATATGTGGTTCAGAATGAACACTACACAGGCACAGGATCACCTGATCATAGGTTTTGCTACTGGGGAAGAACAGCCTTCTTCCTTGTATAATGTGATGTCAGTGAGAGTTTCCTCCAGTACTGCCCTGTAATGTATATGGCAATGTCATTGTATAATGTCACCTTCTCACACCAGTGCTCTGTCAGTGTGCATTGTGAGTTTACTCCAGCTGTGCCCTGTCCTGTACATTGTGGTGTACGTGTATAATGTGAGTTTCCTTTTGCAGTACCCTTTACATGTGCATCACAAGCTTCTTACAGCACTGCGCTGTCTTTCTATATTGTAAGCTTCCTCCAGCAGTGCCCTGTACTTCTGCAGTGTGAGTAACGGCCATCAGTGCCCGGTCCTGTAGTGTGAGCTTCCTCCAGCAGTGCCGTGTCCTTCTATATTGTAAGCTTTCTCCAGCAGTGCCCTGTCCTTCTGCAGTGAGAGTAACCGCCAGCAGTGTCCTGTCCTTCTATAGTGTAAGCTTCCTCCAGCAGTGCCCTGTCCTTCTGCAGTGTGAGTAACCGCCAGCAGTGCCCGGTCCTTCTATAGTGTGAGCTTCCTCCAGCAATGCCCTGTCCTTCTATAGTGTAAGCTTCCTCAAGAGGTGCCTTGTCCTTCTATAGTGTGAGCTTCCTCCAGCAGTGCCCTGTCCTTCTGAAGTGTGAGTAACCATCAGCAGTGCCCGGTCCTTCTGCAGTGTGAGTAACCGCCAGCAGTGCCGGTCCTTCTATAGTGTGAGCTTCCTCCAGCAGTGCCCTGTCCTTCTATCGTGTAAGCTTCCTCAAGAGGTGCCTTGTCCTTCTATAGTGTGAGCTTCCTCCAGCAGTGCCCTGTCCTTCTGCAGTGTGAGTAACCGTCAGCAGTGCCCGGTCCTTCTGCACTGTGAGTAACCGCCAGCAGTGCCGGTCCTTCTATAGTGTGAGCTTCCTCCAGCAGTGCCCTGTCCTTCTATAGTGTAAGCTTCCTCAAGGGGTGCCTTGTCCTTCTATAGTGTGAGCTTCCTCCAGCAGTGCCCTGTCCTTCTGCAGTGTGAGTAACCGTTAGCAGTGCTCGGTCCTTCTATAGGGTGAGCCTCCTCCAGCAGTGCCCTGTTCTTCTATATTGTAAGCTTCCTCCAGAGGTGTCCTGTCCTTCTATAGTGTGAGCTTCCTCAAGAGGTGGTTTGTCCTTCTATAGTGTGAGCTTCCTCCAGCAGTGCCCTGTCCTTTTATATTGTAAGCTTTCTCCAGAGGTGTCCTGGGCTTCTATAGTGTGAGCTTCCTCCAGCATCGCTGTTAGGTATATTGTGAACTTCCACAAGCAATGCCCTGTTCGTGTATGATCTGTGTCTCATCCATCAATTCCCTATACTTGAACAATGTGATGTCTGTGTACACTGTGATTTTCCTACGGCAGTGGGCTGTTGTGTGTTTGTGATGTTGTTGTATAATGTGACCTTCCTCCAGCAGTGCTCTGTCAGTGTGCATTGTGAGTTTCCACCAGCAGTGCTCTGACTTGTTTATTGAGATATGAGTATACAATATGAGCTCCCTCTTGCAGAACCCTGTCCTTCTGCATCCGGAGCTTCTTACCGTCTGCCCTGTCCTTCTATGATGTGATAACCCTCCAGCAGTGCACTGTGCTATATTGTGAACGTTTTCCAGCACTGTCCTGTCTTTCTTTAGTGTTAGCTTCCTCCAGCAGTGCCCTGTTGTAGATACTGTGAGATTCCGCTAGCAGAGTCCTGTTTGTTTATAATGTGAGCTCCCTCCTGTAGCGCCCTATCCTTGTATAATGTGATAATAGTGTATACGGGTAGTTTCCTCCAGATATATCCTGTCAGTGTATGTTGTGAGCTTCCACCAGTAGTGCCACCCTGTCAGTGTATATTGTGGTATCATTGTACATTGTGAGCTTCCTTCAGCAGGGCCCTGTCTTGCACAGTGTGATGTCAATGTATGGTATAAACATCCCCCAGTCCTGCCCTGTCCGTGTATAACATGAGTGTTCCCAGGGATGCCCTATAATGTATTTTGTGAGGTCACTGTAAAATAAGAGCTTCCTCCAGCCGACCCTGTCAGTGTGTCCGGTGAGCTTCCTCCAGCAGCGCTCTATCAGGCATAATGTGAGCTTCCTCCAGCAGTGCTGTGTTCATGTGTAACTTGAGATTTTTCCAACAGTGCTCTCTCAGGGGCCGATTCACACAGAGCCTCCGTACTCGTCACAGTGGCTTTGCTGTTAGGGCAGAATCTCGGTTGTATGATGGAACCATGCATGTGCCGACCACGCATGCCTGAACAACGCGGTCGGAACAACGACTATATTGTTTCCATGCATGCCTTTACCACGCATGTCTTTACAACGATTTTTCGGTGTAAAGGCATGCCTAATAAAGGCATTTGTGGAAACTAAATGTGTGGTTGACGCATGCCACCCCCCACCCTAAAAACAGAGGTTCCCTGACCCCCCCACCCTTAAAAACTACCCCGATACACCCCACCAACCCTGGGCCCTAAAACCAACCCCCACCCCCAAAAATAAAACAACCCAAACCCTACAAACAAAACTACCCGACCCCTCCACCCTGCCCCTAAAAACAGAAGTACCCCGACCCCCCACCCTTAAAACCTACCCCAATACCTCCCCACCCACCCTGGGCCCTAAAACCGACCCCCACCCCCAAAAATAAAACAACCCAACTCCTAAAAACAAAATTACCCCAACCCCCCCTCCCTGCCCCTAAAAACAGAAGTACCCCGACCCCCCACCTTCTAAAACTACTTCAATACCCCCCACCCACCCTGAGCCCTAAAACCAACCCCTACCCCTAAAAAATAAAACTACCCCACCCCTAAAAACAAAATTACCTGACCCCCACACCAACCCTAAAAACCCAACCCCCGCCTGCCCTGAATACAAAATTAACCCAACTCCCTAGCCCCGCACCTATAAACCTGACCCCTCCACCCACCCTAAATACAAAATTACCCCGACCTCTCACCGCTAAAAAAACCGCCCCTGGCCCTAAATACAAAACTACCCAACACCTCCACCCCTAATAAGCCATAAATACAAAATTACCCCAAGCCCAACCCTAAAAACCAGACTCCTGCAACTGCCCTGAATACCAAATTACCCTAAACCCGACCCCCCCAGACGTCCTAAATACAAAAGTACCCTGACCCCCACCCTTAAAAACCCACCCCGCCATAAATACAAAATTACCCCGACCCCCCACCAATAATAACCCGCCCCCCAGCTGCCCTAAATACAAAATCACCCCAACCACCCACCCAGCCCGTAAAAAAATGGACTCCCCCATCCACCCTAAATATAAAATTACCCCAAACCCCCACCCCTAAGCACCCGCCCTAAAAACATAATTACCCCAACCCCCAATACAAAATTACCCTGACCCCCCACCCTGCCCCTAAAAACGTGCGCCCCCACCCGCCCTTAATACAAAACTACCCCAACCCCTGCCCCTAAAAACCCAACCCCCACCCCCCAAATACAAAATTACCCCCACCCCGCCCCTAAAAACAAATAATCCTGACCTCCACCCTAAAAACCATAGTACCGACCCCCTACCCTGCCCCTTAAAAAAAAAAAAAAACCTAACCACGCCAACCCCATCACCCCTGTCCCACCCCTAAAAGCTACCAACAACCCTGCCCCAGCCCCACTTACCTGACCGCGTCCTCTCTCGATGGATCTTCCATTTTCTCTGCCTTGACCACGCATGTGCCTTGTTTAGCACATGCGTGGTTAAGGAAGAGAAAAAGGCCTGCATTGTTCAGGCAAGCGTCGTTCCACTTGCATGAACAACAGAGGCATGGTTCCCGGATGCGTTGTTCCGGATCTTTCCCCTGCGCCACGACTACGGCACCTCCGCCAAGAGTGCAGAGGCTCTTTGTGAACCAGGCCCTCAGTATGTAAATCCTAAACACTGCAAAAACAGAGGTTTTAATAACCAAGCACGAGATTGACATATAGAATCCATCTTTTTGAGCTGACATGTTTGGCACACTACCTTCTCCCATAAAAAAACTAAACAAGCATTTGCAAAGCAAATATGTCTCACCTATGGGAGCTATTAGCTTTGACAATGATTTGAAGCCATGCTATACAGCAGTGCGTTTTCTGTGCAGCATGGCTAAAAATCAAGTTTTAAAAAAAGTGCTATGAAGCAGCTAGCACTAGCATGCTTT
Organism: Pleurodeles waltl; assembly: GCF_031143425.1. Taxonomy (NCBI): domain Eukaryota; kingdom Metazoa; phylum Chordata; class Amphibia; order Caudata; family Salamandridae; genus Pleurodeles; species Pleurodeles waltl. The sequence continues at coordinate 420,258,725 of NC_090449.1, forward strand.
TACAGCTGGCCGCATCAGCGATTTAAAAAAATATTTTTAGAATTGTACTTCCCCATCATCTCTTGCCTGTCCTCCCGATATGGCGCCCTTCTCTCCTGTCCCCCCAACCTTTGTGTTGCCTCATCCCCCAACCCAATCTCCTGTTTATTTGTGTTTTTTATGGTGCAGGAATGGCTGGGGCATGCGCATAGACAACGGAGGTGGGCAGGAGGGACTGGAACAAGCACACGGACCGCAAATGATTGGCGGGTAGAACTAAGACAAGCACATAGGCATTGACGGTTGTGCGTGAAGGACTGGAGAAACCACACAGAAAACAGAGGGAGGTCGGAATGGGCAAGGCAGAACACAAACAACAGAAGAGTGGGTAGGAGGGGAATGGGAGAGGAACACAGACGGAGAAGAAGTACCCAAGGGAGACAGCTGAAAATACACACTCTCTCTCGTAGAGTACTTAAACAAAAAGAAAAAAGTAGAGCCTGAAAGAGCGAGCAGTGGAAGGACACAGGAATGTGCCCATGCTCCAAGGAAAGCACAAATAGTAGAAGAGGAAGGAAAGCATATGGAAGTAGGCAAATATGAAGCAAGCAAATGAGAGCGATAATGAAGCCAACCAATTATAAGCAATGGGGAGCCTCTAAACTCACCATAATGTAACAAAAGGTCTCACAAGAGATACTACATCCTCTGTCTTAAGCGAGATCTAAAAACCTGGAGGAATGGGGTACAAATTAGAAGTGAAGCTATCACTTAAACCCCAGACCTCTAAAGTTACTTTACTTGTTTTTGGTATTTGAAACTTTTTAAATGTTCTCCCTCTAATCCCTTCTTCTGTGCTTCACACATGGTCAGTCTTTAATGTGTATAATGTGACCTTCCTCCAGCAGTACCCTATCAGTGTGTATTGTGAGCGTCTCCAGCAGCGCCCTGTCGGTTTATAATGTCACCTTGTCCTGCAGTGCTCTGCCAGTGTGAAATGCGACCTTCCAACAGTAGTGCTGTCAGTGTATATTATGAGCTCCCTCCAGCAGTGCTCGGTCCATGTATAATGGGACCTTCCTTCTGCAGTGCTCTGTCCTTGTGTATGGTGCGCCTATTACAATACTGCCCTGTTCTTGTACATTACAAGCTTCCCCAAGCTGTGCTCTCTCAGTACATAGGCGATGTCCACCCACGCTTTTGTTTGGACTAGAGGTGACTAAGACAATCACATCTTTGTTCTGTAACTCTGTTCCAAGTCTGGAGCTGCGCCTGACTGTAATTAAGAACAGAAATTTGGGGAAAAAGAGAAACATAACTGAAAACCAAAAAAATTAGGTCCCTGGAGTGGTATGTGGGCCCATGGCAATGCATGAGAAGGGGGTGTGAGAGCGTGGGGCGGAGGACTTGGATATGTTTAATGTCTTTTGTTGCAGGATCCCCTACCTCTTTCCTGAAAAATACAAATGAAAAAGTGCAAAGAGTAAATAACATAAAACCCATTTTGAGCCAGTCTGAGATCTGTTTCCAGTGAAATTCGGCAGAAAATAAAAGTATGGCTCATAATCTTCAGTGAAGACCTGAAAGCACCTCAGCAAACAGCAGGGAATACTAATTTTGCGTCGGAGTTGTGCCAATGCAAAATCTATTTTGGGGCTTTCAAAGCCACACAAAGTCTAATTTGCGTGAATTAAAAAAAAAAAAAAAAAGTAATGCAGGGTATCGCATAACGCTGCCTTGCATTACCTTGTGAAAGTGGTATATGGTTGGAGCAAGAGCGTTCCTGTGCATCCACCCATCTATTGTGGCGCACAGCCATATTTACTGAAGTCAGGAAACATGGGTTTGCAGCAAAATGGTACATCTACCACAGGCTGGCGCAACGAGGAGAAATATCTTTATTTCTCCTTGTTACTATCTCTTTTCATATGTGCTGCATTCTGCAGTACACATAAAAAGAGAAATACGCCTCAAAGAATAGTATTTGTGCAGGAAGGGATGCCTTCCTGCATAAAAAAAAACTATTCTGACCCCAAGGAAGGCACCCTTGCATTGTAGCACGAGTGGGCTGCATTGGCGCTAGGCTGCCAAAAGTGTGCCAGCACTGCAATGAAGCAGAAATGCGCCATACTTTAGTAGATATATCACATTTCTGCTCTTTCCCTTTGACACAATGCAGCGCAAGAACTTTGTTTGCAGAGTGCCATTGCGTCACAGTTTTGTAAGTCTAGGCCCGAGTATAAACAAATGAGGATTCATAATACCAGGAATCATTTACCTCAACTGTATATGCCAGAGGTTTTATCTCCGGCTATCAAAAGGGAGAGTTTGTCAGTAGCCAAGATAACTGAGAAGGCATTTTTAGAGAACAGCAGAAAGGAATCCGCTCAAGAACAAGGAGTCGGCACCAGTGAATTCCATTGCGGATTCATAAAGAAAGCACTCATCTGACATAAATGTAAGCCAGGACACAACTCTCACTGAGTAGCAGAAAAGATGCCACTTTACTGAGCATCACAAACCACTCTCCATCAATAAAAAGGAAAGAAAATGACCTCATATTGACTGCAAGTGAAGGTTTATCTCCCAATTAACACTGGGGAAGTCTCATCTTCCAGTGAACATCAGGGCGGACTCGCATCCAATGAACACCAGAAAGCACATATTAGTAGTGAACACCGGAAAGTTCTCATTGCTGGTGAGTACCATGAAGTGTGAAGGACCCACTTCCACTGGCTGCCAAGGAGGACTCATCTCCCAACAAACACCAGTAAAGAGACATCAGCAGTTAGTGCCAGGGTAAATCAATGTTATCGACTTTGATTCAGAAGCAATGAATCCCAGAGACATGATACATCTAATGAATACCAGCGAAGACTGGACACATCTCCTGTGAACATCAAGAAAATGTAATCTCCCGTGAACACTGGGGATTCCTCCTGACTTGCGAAGACCGATTAAAGCTAACCTTTCAATGAACACTGCGATGAGTTATCTACCAATGAGCACCAAAAAGGACTTCTCTTCAGTGAACACCAGGGAGGACCCATCTCCAGTGATTATCAGCGAGGAATCCTCTTCTATTTAGCAATGGGGAGGTTTTCACCAGGACATAACGCCCAAACATCATTTAGCGAGAGCACAACAGCAGAGTCCTCACTAGTGTAGGCCTTGGAGGACCCATCTCCCTGTGAACACCAGGGACTACTCATCACTATTTAACAGCAGGGAAAGCTCAACCCCCGTGAGCATTAAAGATATCTGCCAGTGAATAGCAGGAAGAACTCATTATCAGTGAGCACTGAGGCAAACTCATATTTATTGCATACCACGTAGAAGTCATTTGTAATGAAGAACACAGGACTCATCTTCAGTAAATATCAGAGAGAAATCATTACTTATAAAATACCGGGTAGGTCGGAACTCCAGTGAACTTTCTCTCATCAGAGGGCTAATCTCAAATGAGCTATGGGTAGGACTCCTCTTCAAGGAATGCCAGGTAGGAAGCAACTTGCACTCAGGCCAAAAGTGTCTCAGGCTCTTCTCCACTGAGTATCTGGCAACATATATGTAGGAAAGTACCATCTTCCTCGGCATGTTACCCCCAGTTTTCACATGTATGTCAGTATGTTTTTGCCTGTCTCACTGGGATCCTGCTTGTCAGGGCCCCAGTGCTCATAATTTATGGCCTAATGTGTATGCCTGTGTAGTACCTAATTGTGTCACTGAGGCTCTGCTAACCAGAACATCAGTGCTTATGCTCTCTCTGCTTTTAAAATTGTCACTGTAAGCCAGTGACTTCATTTACCAATTTCAATTGGCATACTAGACCCCTCTTATAAGTCCCTCGTATATGGTACCTAGGTACCCAGGGCATTGCGGTTCCAGGAGATCCATATGGGCTGCAGCATTTCTTTTGCCACCCATAGGGAGCTCAGACAAACCCTTACACAGGACTGCCATTGCAGCCTGTGTGAAATAGTGCACACACTATTTCACAGCCATTTTCACTTCACTTAAGTAACTTATAAGTCACCTATATGTCAAACCTTCACTTGCTGAAGGTTAGGTGCAAGGTTACTAAGTGTGAGGGCACCCTTGCACTAGCAAAGGTGCCCCCACATAGTTCAGGGCCATTTCCCCGGACTTTGTGAGTGCGGGATGCCATTACACGTGTGCACTACATATAGGTCGATACCTATATGTAACTTCACAACGGTAACTCTGAATATGGCCATGTAACATGTCTAAGATCATGGAATTGCCCCCCCATTCCAAATCTGGCTTTGGGGAGCCAGTTCCATGCATCCTGAGGGCTCCACCATAGACCCCCAGTACTACTAAACCAGCTCTCTGAGGCGTGAACTGCAGCTACAGCTGCTGCCACCTCACAGGCAGGGTTCTGCCCTCCTGGGGTCTGGGCAGCCCAGTCCCAGGAAGGCCGTACAAAGCACTTCCTCTGAGAGCAGGGTGTTACACCCTCTCCCTTTCGAAATAGGTGTTACAAGCTGAGGAAGGGTAGCCTCCCCCAGCCTCTGGGAATGCTTTGAAGGGCACAGATGGTGCCCTCCTTGCATTAACCAGTCTACACCGGTTCGGGGACCCCTTCTCCCCTGCTCTGGCGCGAAACTGGACAAAGGAAAGTGGAGTGACCACTCCCCTGTCCATCACCACCCCAGGGGTGGTGCCCAGAGCTCCTCCAGTGTTTCCCAGACTTCAGCCATCTTGCTTTGCAAGGTGTGGGGGCACTGTGGAGGGCTCTGAGAGGCCAGTGCCAGCAGATGACGTCAGAGACCCCTCCTGATAGGTCCATACCTGTTAAGGTAGTCAATCCCCCTCTCAGTGCTATTTAGGGTCTCTCCTGTGGGTTCTCTTCAGATTCTGCTTGAAAGTTTCCTTCAGGAATCCTCTGCAACAACTTCAGACTCTTCTGACCTCGGATCAACCGCAGCCTGCTCCAAGAAACACTATAACTGCAACAAAATGTCTACAAGAGACACTTTTCTTCAGCAACCTCAGCTCCAAGTCAGCAACTGCAACAGTTTCCACAACGTTCACACTCTGGGGACTCCCTGTCTTCATCCTGCACCAGAAGGACCGAAGATATCTCCCGTGGAGTGACGGAGTCACTCCCCTGCTCCAAGCAGGCACCTTCCAAGATGACGACTGGTACCCTGGGACTCATCTCACCACAACGCAATTCTGAGGAGGTAATATCTTGCCTTCCCCGAGAGCGACGGTACCCCTGTGTACTGCGTCTTCTTTGCCTCCTGAGGCCTCTGTGCACTCTTTGCAAAATTCCTTTGTGCACAAAATTCCTTTCTGCACAGCCTGACCCAGATCCCCAGCACTCCTTACTTCGACGCTCAACTTGCTGAGTTGTTCTCCGGCGGCGTGGGACCTTCTTTTGTTGTGCTGCATCAATCGTGTTTTGCACCTCCTTTGAACCTGGGTCCTGCAGCTCCTGGGGGTGCTGGCTGACATCCTGAGGGCTCTCTAAAGTGCTGAGAGACACCTCTTCCTCCTCACACAGAGCTGAGGCCCCCAGGTCCCCCCTGGGTCCATCCAGCACCATTTTGATGCAAAACGCAATTTTGTCGTAGCCAAGGCTTGTTGGCACTTTCCAACACGAAATCTCATCAGCAACGATCTTCACACCATGGGACATCTTTTGCATCATGCAGGAACCCACTGGCATCTTCCTAGGGTGCATTTCTGCAGTCTTCAACTAACCGGGGACTCTTCTTTTGCACTCTTTTCTGGGTTGGCCGGGGCTCCTGTCCTTCCTGGAACTTCTTTCGACTTCTGGACTTGGTCCCCTTCCTTTGCAGATCTTCAGGTCCAATAATCCAGCAGTTGTTCTTTGCAGACTTGGTTGGCTGCTGCAAAATCCCCAAAACGAGGTGTAGTGTGTCCTAAGGAAACTTGCAGTACTTTACTACTGCTTTTCTGGGCTCTGGGGTGGGGTAATTTACTTACCTTTACTGTATTCTTACTCTCCCAGTGATTCTGCACACTCTACACTTGTCTAGGGGTGAATGTGTGATTCACATTCCACTTTCTTAGTATATGGTTTGTGTTGCCCCTAGACCTATTTTCACCCATTGCATTCTATAGGATTTCCTACTGTTTGCATTGTTCTATGACTATTTACTTGTCTAATTTTGGTGTCTAGTGTATATATTGTGTATAATACTTACCTCCAGAAGGAGTATTGTCTCAAAGATATTTTTGGTACTGTGTCAACCAAATAAATACCTTTATTTTTGGTAACAATGAGTATTGTCTTTACTTGTGTATAAGTACTGTGTAACTATAAGTGGTATTGCATGACCTTTGCATGTCTCCTAGTTCAGCCTAAGCTGCTCTGCTATAGCTACCTCTATCGGCCTAAGCTGCTAGAACACTACTACATTCACTAACAAGGGATAACTGGACCTGGTGTAAGGTGTAATTACCCAAGGTACCCACTACAAATCAGGCCAGCGTCCTACATTGGTGGTTACAAAGTTCTGAAAAGCTTTCTTCTTTTCTCTAAAAAGTTAGCTCTGTTATTCTACTAACTTTGTACTCACTTTCCTAAACTTTTTTCTTTCAATATGTCTTCTGTAGAAGCCACCCCTAGAGCTGTCCAGACTACCCATGACAATTTAAACTATAAAAGCTTGAAGGGGCTCTGTACTGAAAGAAATTTAGGAATTGTGAAGAACCCCAATAAGGAGTTCCTCTTAAATCTCCTCCTACAGGATGACCAGGGCATCAGTACTGAGGAAGAGGTAGAGGATAACTCCAACCAGGGAAGCTCAGAGGAGAAAGATGACAGTCCTGGGGAGGGTTCTTCCACAGACCTATCTGTCAACAAGCCCCTAGTATAACTGGTAATGGTAAGGGTTCACACACAAGTAGGGCTCCCTTCACCCCTAGAGGCCAGGTCACTACAGTGGCCCCTGTACGAGATAGGTCTACCTCTGCACACTCTCATCTTACCTCTGTTGCAGATGCTGCACATAATTCTAACCCTGAGGACGAGTCCCTAGATAGGGAACTCAGAAAGCTGACGTTAGAGGAGTCCAGACTGAAGCTAATGCAGCAGCAGTTGACCTTAGACAGGGAATCCCTGGCTGTGGAGAAAGTGAGGCAGGGTTTGGGGTTAGTTCCCCATGGTGGCAGCCGCAGTTTTAGGAATACAAATGTTAGGGAACCTCCTTTGATTCTAGAAATCTGCACAAAGTTGTCCCTCCTTTTGCTGCACTTGAGAGGGCCTGTAAAGTTCAGAGGGTCCCTCGTGTACAGTGGGCTGCTATCCTTTGGTTATCCTTCTCTGGCAAAGGTAGAGACAGACTTCTTATTGTCAGAGAGGATGATGGAGATAATCACCAGGTTCCTAAAAATGCACTCTTAGATGGTCTAGGCTTAACCACTGAACAGTACAGACTTAAGTTCAGAGAGACCATAAAGGAGTCATCACAGGACTGGAAGACTTTGTGGACTGTTCTTCGAAGGCCCTAGGTTGGTTACATGGCAGTAAGGTGACTGATTATGAAAACCTATATAACTTGATTCTGAGAGATCATATCTTGAATAATTGAGTGTCTGACTTGTTACATCAGTATCTTGTGGACTCAGATCTGACCTCTCCCCAAGAATTGGGAAAGAAGGCAGACAAATGGGTCAAAACACGGGTGAGCAGAAAAGCTCATACAGGGGGTGACAATGATGGGAAGAAGAAGGGTGGTAAGTCACATGACAAGGGTGGGAACAAAGATAAAAAATCATCAGAGTCTTCATCAGGCCCACAAAAATCCTCTGGGGGTGGTGGGTCCAAATCCTCTTCTCACAAAGATAAAAAAGCTTTGTGTTATATGTGTAAAGCCAAAGGCCATTGGGCAACTGATCCTCATTGTCCAAAAAGAAAGACCAAGCCTCCCACCACCACAACCCCTACTGCAACCACTAGTGCCCCTAGTAATAGCAGTGGTGGTGGGAAGAACACTAATAGCCAATCTAAGGGTGTAGCTGGGCTCACCATTGGTAATGTAGTTGAGGTTGGTCTAGTTATGGAGATCACTGAGGCTGTTTTGGTCTCTGATGGTGGCATTGACCTAGCCACTTTAATTGCTTGTACCCTTAATATGGATAAGTACAAGCAGCTACCCTTGATTTATGGTGTTCAGGTTGAGGCCTACAGGGACACAGGTGCCAGTGTCACCATGGTGATGGACAAACTGGTTGCCCCTGAGCAACACCTACTTGGTCTCCAGTACCAAGTGACAGACGCCCATAGCAACACTGTAAGCCACCCCATGGCTGTTGTGAATCTCAACTGGGGGGATTACTGGTCCACAGAAAGTTGTAGTAGCCACTGATTTACATGTAGAATGTCTGCTAGGCAATGATTTGGAGACTTCAGCTTGGGCTGAAGTGGAGTTGGAGGACCATGGAGCAATGATGGGCACTCCAGGGCACATCTTTGCTCTTACCAGGGCTCAGGCCAAGAAGCAAAGAGGACAGGGGAACTTGGATCCTGGAACAATGGACCAAGTGCTCCCAAAAACTAGGGGTAGGAAGGGCAAACCCTTGTCCATTATCCCTCCCTCCACAGATGATTCTCCTTTTGAGGAAGAGGAATTCTCTCCCTGTGCAGAACCTACACCAGAGGAGCTGGAAGCTGATACAGCTGAGCTTTTGGGTGTAGGTGGGCCTGCCAAGGAAGAGCTGAGTGTGGCACAGCAAACCTGTCCCACATTCGAGGGTCTCAGACAGCAAGCAGTCAAGCAGCAAAATGGTGATGTCACTGATACACACAGAGTTTACTGGGAGAATAATCTCCTTTATACTGAAGCAAGGGACCCTAAACCTGGTGCCACCAGGAGACTGGTCATCCCCCTTCAGTACAGGGAATTCCTCCTAACTCTAGCTCCTGACATCCCATTAGCTGGGCATTTAGGCCAGAGTAAAACATGGGACAGACTTGTTCCACATTTTCACTGGCCCCATATGTCAGAAGACACAAAGGAGTTGTGTCGCTCCTGTGTCACCTGCCAAGCCAGTGGAAAGACTGGTGGCACCCCAAAGGCCCCCTTAATGCCACTAACAGTGGCTGGGGTGCCCTTTGAAAGGGTAGGGGTTGATATTGTTAGCCCCCTGACCCTCCAACAGCTTCTGGCAATAGGTTTATCCTTGTGGTGGTGGTCCATGCCACAAGGTACCCAGAAGCTATCCCCTTAAGGACCACTACAGCTCCTGCAGTGGCAAAGGCCCTCCTGGGAATCTTTTGCAGGGTGGGCTTCCCTAAGGAATGGTGTCATACAGAGGTAGTAACTTCATGTCTTTATACCTAAAAGCAATGTGGAAGGAGTGTGGTGTTACTGTCAGGGAGACCAGATCCTCGGGGTCTGCGCACGTTCCCAACATGTCGACCACTAGACAGCTCCAAGACTCTGTTAGATAAAATCACAGAGACTGACAGAGTCCAAGCGGGGGAAAAGGGGATTAGGATGGGAACAGCTGGGAAGGAGACCTGTAGGAAACAAAAGGTTAAACCACACAATATCAAGATTATATCACATTGACTTTTACTAGACTATGATTCTAAGCATTGTCATACTGTAACCATGGATAACTTAAGAAAGGACTAATAACTAGGCCTCAAGACGTCTGGGTACCTGGGAAGGAGCAAGAATGATTAATGTTATGTTATGTTATGTTATGTTATAACTACTTATATAGCGCTTAAAACTGCCCGGAGGCCTCGTAGCGCTTTAGCTGCAAAACGGACAGTGTCACCATCTAAATTCGTAAAGAGATTAAGCTTTGAATAGCCAGGTTTTCAATGCCTTCCTGAACAGAATCTCTTCTGATGTCGATCTAATATTAAGAGGAAGGCTGTTCCAAAGAATGGCCCCTTGATAGTATAAGGATCTTCCTCCCCATCTCGCTTTCTTTACTGTAGGAACTGTGGCCAGCGTAGCTGAGGAGGATCTCAGTGGTCTGGTCGGGCTGTAGACAGAAGCCAGGGTTTTGAGCATTTCAGGGCCATGGTTAAATATGGCTCTGTGAAAGTGACATAAAGCCTTGAACTGAATTCTTTTATCCACTGGAAGCAAATGTAGGGATGAAATTGCGGCCCGTATGGAATTATGTTTAGGGGTATTTAGAAGTAGACGTGCGGCTGCATTTTGCACCCTCTGCAGCCTCTGGATCACATATCTAGGTGCTCCTACAAACAATGCATTGCCATAATCAAGACGGGAGCCTATCAGTGCCTGGATAACCAGTCTCCTGGCAAGTGGTGGAAGTATTATTAGAACCTTACTCAAAGTTCTAAGCAGAGCAAAGGAGGTTCCAGCTATTCTATTGGCATGTTGTGACATTGAAAGTTGAGGATCTAACCACACCCCAAGGCTTTTAATGAGACATTTAGGGGGTGGGAGAGTAAGAGCTCCTATTGATGTACTTGGATTGGTGGAAGAAGCTTTTGGTAGCCCAAAAAACATTACTTCTGTCTTATCATCATTGAGTTTCAATTTACTTCCTGACATCCATGTTGCAACTGCTTTCAGACAGGGACCCAATGCTGTCCCCATGTTCGGATAAGAATTAGAAAAGGAGACAATCAGTTGAGTGTCATCTGCGTAGGATACCAACTTCAGTCCAAACGATTCAATAATTTCTGCTAGAGGTCGCATATAGACATTAAAAAGTAGTGGGCTCAAAGCAGACCCCTGTGGAACTCCACAGTTGCTAAGGGTACGTCTAGAAGTACACGATCTATCCAGAACCTGGAAGGATCTTCCATGAATAAACGAGAGAATCCACTCCAGTGCGACTCCCGAGATGCCACATCCTTGTTATCTATCTTTAAGAATTTTCAGATCAACAGTGTCGAACGCTGCACTCAGATCTAATAGGATGATGGCGGTTTCCATTCCTTTATCCATCCTCTTTTTAGCTTCTTCTGTAATCACAGCCAAGGCGGTTTCCGTCCCATGCCGTGGTCTAAAACCCATCTGAGTAGGATGTAGAAGCTTTTTTTCTTCCAGAAGAATGGATAACTGAGTGTGTATGTACTTTTCTGTTATTTTGGCCATTATAGGTAGCAAAGAAATCGGTCTGTAATTGGACAATATTTTAGAGTCCAGATTAGTTTTTTTCAGGAGAGGCTTGACAATAGCCAATTTCCAAGAATCGGGTACAGTGCCAGAGGCTAGCGAGGTATTAATGAGATTTGTAATTACCGGACCTAACACTGGAATTCCCAAACAGAGAATTTGTGGGGGAGCAGGATCGAGTGGGGAACCCGATTTAGTTGAACTCAGTGATCCAGTCACTATGTCCACGCTAATCGGGATAAAATTTGTTAAAACTATTTCCTTCCTGACCTCCAGGTTGACCACCACCTGCTCTCTAATCTGGGTGTCAGGAAAAGAAACATAAATGTCCTGAATTTTACTTAGGAAATAATTTGCGAGATCCTCCACATGTTGCTGCGGGGACTCAATAATTTCTGGCTCCTCCTTAGGATGAATAAGGTCTTTTAAGGCATTAAAAATTTCCTTAGGAGAGTTCGCTGTAGCTTCAATTCTGCTAGAGTAGTAAGTCGCCTGAACCTTTTTAATTTCTAAATGATATGCTCGGATCATATTCTTATATTCTTTTTTCAAAGAATCATCTAGGGTATGCCTCCATTTTCTTTCTTGCTTCCTACATTCTCTTTTCATCTCAAGTAAACTTGTGGTAAACCAAGGAGCTGATTTCTTTCGAGGCAATTTTTTGTAGTAGAGAGAGGTATGATTTCCTCCAGGCTATCCTCTATCCACTTGTTTAGAGAGCGAGTGGTATCGGTTATATTATTTGAATCTAGATTTCCTGGTTTCTTCTTCTCCAATGAATTAATAAATTCTGTGGCCTTCAGTTTATGCCATTTCCTTCTATAAGGTGGAGGATTAATAATCAAGGATTTATGTCGAGAGTTAGTTAGTTGTAGCTCTCCCAAAAAATGATCAGACCATGCTAACGGACGTGATGATAGGAATTCTAGATCTAGCATATTGGAGAATACCAGATCAAGTGTGTGACCTCTGTTATGCGTAGGGCCCTGCACTAATTGCACTAGATTGCAGGCCTTCATGTCTGCTATTATCATCTTGGTCGAGGCTTTATCTTCCATTTCTGCATGTAAATTAAAATCTCCCAACAGTAAGAAGTTGGATTTAGTGCATACCAGTTGTGAGAGTCTCTGCCAGTGAGGTCATAAAGTCTCCAATAGGACTGGGTGGTCGGTAGACCAAGACACCAGAAATTGTATAGTGAGGATTGACACTGATAGAAAAAAACATGCTCTCACCTCCTTTAATTAGTGTAGGGGCTGTTGTCATCCTACATGTGTCTCTATAGACAACTGCGATGCCACCGCCTCGATTCGATCTGTCAATTCTGCTAAGTTTATATCCAGTAGGAAGAGTCATAGCAATATCTGGCCCAGAACTTTCATCCAGCCAGGTTTCGGTAAGAAACAGAGCCAGAGGTTTTATTTGTTCCACCAAAAGGTTAATACAACTGCTCAATTAAACTTTTCATGAAATGTTACACACTGTCTAGGAATTATGTTTTCAAAACAAACATGGTCTTTTTTCATGAGGACAAAAAGTAATCTGAACGTTTCCTGGAACACAATGGGAATTGTATTAAAGGACTTAATATGCACATATAATGTAACATCTAGAATTTTAACACCTAGTTTTAAATGTGGGAAATAAATCGCACAAACTGCCGATTTCAACAAGGATATGCAAATGGCATGAAATGATCGCGCACTCTGCAAGCGATCTAAAACATCAAGATTTAAATGCGGGAATGAATCGCGCGTCTTGACGATTCGAATGCCACCATGTAAATGCCAAGAAATGGTCATGCACAATGATTATCAAAGTTTTTAGTGCAAGGAATGAATCGCGCGTCTTGCCGATTCGAATACCACCATGTAAATGCCAAGAAATGGTAGCGCACAATGATTATCAAGAGTTAAATGCACTGAGTAAATTGCGCGTCTTGCCGATTCGAATGCCACCATGTAAATGCCAAGAAATGGTTGTGCACAATGTTGCCGACCCGAATCTCAAAAGTCAAATACCAAGAATGAATTGCGCGTCTTGCAGATTCAAATATCAACATGTAAATGCCAGAAACAAAGAGCACATTCACACGCACAAGGAAAAATCTTCCAACATGAAAACTAGGCCCAAAAACTGGAAAGCCTTCGAAAACGGGATCAGGGGCCCAGCCCGACCTCCGTCTTACCGCCCTCAGGAGCTCAGGAAATTGCTGCTGCTCTGCACCGGGACCTCTGAATAGTGAGCACGTGGAGCTGGGCTGGCTCCCTTATATAGAGTCTGGCCCAGCCCACAAACCACACCCAGTCATGCTGCAGGGAAAGCTTCTAGAAGGCCCTGGAAAGGGACCACACCCTGACACACTCTGAAAGCCTGCAGCAATACATTGCAAATAAACAGTATTTACAAGCACCTTGAATATAAGTCTTCAGGATTAAACTCTGCAATGCAAAAGTTTACACAACAGCATATCAACATAATGCATGAATTACGTTATCTCATAAGTGCCGGGTTTTTGCATTCCAGTCGTCCGTAGAGCGCGCACTGCCCTGATGTTGACAGTTACTTACTAGTTCACCACCCATTATCATCCACAAACTAATGGACTGGTTGAGAGGTTTAATAAAACTCTCAAAGGTATGATTATGGGACTCTCTGAAAAAGGAGATGGGATGTCCTATTACCATGCCTCCTTTTCGCCTACAGGGAGGTACCCCAAAAAAGAGTGGGCCAAAGCCCCTTTGAACTCCTCTTTGGTCATCCTGTTACCTTGCTCTTGTCAAGGAGGGTTGGGAACAACCTTTTAAACTCCAAAACAAGACATAGTGGACTATGTACTTGGCCTGAGAAGTAGAATGGCTGAGTACATAAAAAAGGCCAGCAAAAACCTTCAGACCAGCCAAGAGCTCCAAAAGCAATGGTTCGACCAGAAGACTGTCCTGACAGAGTACCATCCAGGACAGAAGGTGTGGGTATTGGAACCTGTGGCCCCAAGAGCACTCCAGGACAAAAGGAGTGGACCCCATCTAATTGTAGAGAAAAAAGGTGAGGTCACCTACTTGATAGACCTGGGCACTGCCAGAAGCCCCCTTAGGATGCTTCATGTCAATCGCCTAAAACCTTACTATGACAGGGCTGGCTTAACCCTGCTCATTGCTATAGATGAGGGACAGGAAGAAGAGAGTGACCCTCTACCTAATCTCTTCTCCACCACTGAAACTGATGGTTTAGTGGAGGGAATGGTTCTGGCAGACTGCCTTACTGCTGAGCACAAGGAAGACTGTAAAAATCTCCTTAATCAGTTTACTGAACTCTTCTCACTCACACTTGGTGTGAACATACAATTGACACTGGAGACAGATTACCTGTTAAAAGTAAAATTTACAGGCAACCTGACCATGTCAGAGATTGCATAAAGGCTGAAGTTCAAAAAATGTTAGACCTTAGAGTTATTGAGTCTTGTGGTGCTTGTCCCCAAACCTCATAACAAAGAAGGAAAGAGAGAAATGCGTTTCTGTGTGGACTATAGAGGTCTAACTACAGTAACCAAAACAGATGCTCACCCTATGCCCAGGGCAGATGAGCTAATAGATATACTGGCATCTGCCAAGAATCTAAGCACTTTTGATTTGACTGCAGGGTATTGGCAGATCAAAATGTCAGAAGGCGCTAAAGCAAAAACTGCATGTTCTACCATAGGAGGGCATTATCACTTCACAGTGATGCCCTTTGGTTTGAAAAATGCACCTGCCACTTTTCAGAGGCTGGTGAATACAGTCCTCCAAGGTTTGGAAGCTTTTAGTGCAGCATATTTGGACGATATTGATGTCTTTAGCTCCACCTGGGATGATCACCTGGTCCAAGTTTTGGAGGCCCAATGTTTTCACAGTTAATTAAGGGCATGGTTACAAATATGTATGCTTGCACATAGGTGGTTGTGATTTGAACTGAAAGTTCAGTAATATAGCGCTCTTTCGTGCAGGATTCTTTTACATAGTTTGATCACCATAAAGGAACAATTTATAATAATGTTGAATTATTCAGTTCCCCACTTGTTAATGTTCTTTTCTTTTCTTGTTTCGTATGTGCATGATTTTCTTGATCACCACAAATGAATCAATGTATATGTTAGTCAGAATGCAAAATTTCCCTTTATCTCACTTATTATGGCTACTGGTATTTACTATTAACACAGTGGGATCCCACTCTTTGCATGAGAAATGTATACAATTTTTGTTATTGAATATTTTAGCGTTTGTAAGTACTGTATAGACAACATGCTATATACATATTATTACAGCCCAGATGAAGTCTTGGGGTACACCCCTGACGAAACACGTGTTGGCGAGTTCTAATGGCAACCAACAATTAACAACTGTAAATTTGAAGAATTGAAGAACTAAGATATGAATATCCGTTTCTGAGTTGGAGAATAAAAAACATGAACATTGATTTCTAATGGGCTTTGTGTTGGATGTGTGCCTTATATAAATTAAAATATACAGTGGAACATAGACCATAGAGTACCCACTCCAATGCAGATGGACTCTCCAGATATTTCCACTTAGACAATGAAGGCTCATCTGGGCAAGGTTAGCCTTGTTGTCCCTCGTTTGGGGGGGGGGGTTGTGTAGGAAAGTACCATCTCCCTTGGAATGTTACCCCATTTTTCACATGTATGTCAGTATGCTTTTGCCTGTCTCACTGGGGTCCTGCTGGTCAGGACCCCAGTGCTCATAATTTATGGCCTAATGTGCATGCCTGTGTGGTGCCTAACGGTGTCACTGAGGCTCTGCTAACCAGAACCTCACTGCTTATGCTCTCTCTGCTTTTAAATTTGTCACTGTAGGTCAGTGACTTCATTTACCAATTTCAGTCGGCATACTGGACCTCTCTTATAAGTCCCTAGTATATGGTACCTAGGCACACAGGGCATTGGGGTTCCAGGAGATCCATATGGGCTGCAGCATTTCTTTTGCCACCCATGGGGAGCTCGGACAAACCCTTACACAGGACTGCCATTTCAGCCTGCGTGAAATAGTGCACACACTATTTCACAGCCATTTACACTTCACTTAAGTAACTTATAAGTCACCTATATGTCTAACCTTCACTTGCTGAAGGTTAGGTGCAAAGTTGCTAAGTGTGAAGGCACCCTTGCACTAGCAAAGGTGCCTGCACATAGTTCAGGGCCATTTCCCTGGAATTTGTGAGTGCGGGGACGCCATTACACGTGTGCACTACATATAGGTCAATACCTATATGTAGCTTCACAATGGTAACTCCGAATAAGGACATGTAACAGGTCTAAGATCATGGAATTGTCCCCCCATTCCAAATCTGGTAATGGAGAGCCAATTCCATGCATCCTGGGGCTCCACCATGGACCCCCAGTACTGCCAAACCAGCTCTCTGAGGCTTGCACTGCAGCTACAGCTGCTGCCACCTCACAGACCGGGTTCTGACCTCCTGGGGTCTGGGCAGCCCAGTCCCAGGAAGGCAGAACAAAGCATTTCCTCTGAGAGCAGGGTGTTACACCCTCTCCCTTTGGAAATAGGTGTTACAGGCTGGGGAGGGGTAGCCTCCCCAGCCTCTGGGAATGCTTTGAAGGGCACAGATGGTGCCCTCCTTGCATAAACCAGTCTACACCAGTTCAGGGACCCCTTCTCCCCTGCTCTGGCGTGAAACTGGACAAAGGAAAGGGGACTGACCACTCCCCTGTCCATCACCACCCCAGGGGTGGTGCCCAGAGCTCCTCCAGTGTGTCCCAGACTTCAGACATCTTGCTTTGCAAGGTGTGGGGGCACTCTGGAGGGCTCTGAGTGGCCAGTGCCAACAGGAGACGTCAAAGACACTCCTGATAGGTCCATACCTGAAAAGGTAGCCAATCCCGCTCTCGGGGCTATTTAGGGTCTCTCCTCTGGGTTCTCATCAGATTCTGCTTGCAAGTTTTCTTCAGGAATCCTCTGCAACAACTTCAGACTCTTCTGACCTCGGATCAACTGCAGCCTGCTCCAAGAAACGCTGTAACTGCACCAAAGTGTCTACAAGAGACACTTTTCTTCAGCAACCTCAGCTCCAAGTCCGCAACTGCAACAGTTTCCACAGTGTGCATGCTCTGGGGACTCCATGTCTTCATCCTGCACCAGAAGGACCGAATAAATTTTGCTCCAAGCAGGCACCTTCCAGGACAATGACCGGTACCCTGGGACTCCTCTCACAGAGACGAGCATGATCCTAAGGACACAGAGGGTGAATATCATCGACATAGACTGTCCTGAGGTCCTGCTGACGCAATTTGGAGGAGGTAAGACCTTGCCTTCCCCAAGAGCGACGGTACCCCTGTGTACTGTGTCTTCTTCGCCTCCTGAGGCCTCTATGCACTCTTTGCAAAATTCCTTCAAGCAAAGCCTGGCCCAAGTCCCCAGCACTCCTTCCTGCGACGCTCAACTCGCTGAGTTGTTCTCCGGCGGCGTGGTACCTTCTTTTGTTGTGCTGCATCAACCGCATTTTGCACCTCCTTTGAACCCGGGTCCTGCGGCTCCTGGGGGTGCTGGCTGGCTCTCTAAAGTCCTGAGAGCCCCCTCTTCCTCCTCACACAGAGTTGAGGCCCCCAGGTCCTTCCTTGGTCCATCCAGTGCCATTTTGACGCAAAACGCACTTTTGTCAAGGCCAAGGCTTGTTGGCGCCTTCCAACAGGAAATCTCATCTGCAATGAGCTTCACGCTGTGGGACATCTTTTTCATCATGCAGGAACCCACTGGCATCTTCCTAGGGTGCATTTCTGCAGTCTTCGACTAACCGGGGACTCTTCTTTTGCACCCTCTTCTGGGTTGGGAGGGGCTCCTGTCCTTCCTTTAACTTCTTTCGACTTCTGGACTTGGTAACCTTCCTTTGCAGGTCGTCAGGTCCAATAATCCAGCAGTTGTTCTTTGCAGACTTGGTTGGCTGCTGCAAAATCACAAAAACGAGGTGTAGTGTGTCCTAAGGAAACTTGCAGTACTTTACTCCTGCTTTTCTGGGCTCTGGGGTGTGGTAATTTACTTACCTTTACTGTATTCTTACTCTCCCAGCGATTCTGCACACACTACACTTGTCTAGGGGGGAATTTGTGATTCACATTCCACTTTCTTAGTATATGTTTGTGTTGCCCCAGACCTATTTTCTCCCATTGCATTCTATAGGATTTCCTACTGTTTGCATTGTTCTATGACTATTTACTTGTCTAATTTTGATTCTAGTGTATATATTGTCTATAATACTTACCTCCAGAAGAAGTATTGTCTCTAAGATATTTTTGGTACTTTGTCACCCAAATAAATACCTTTATTTTTGATAACACTGAGTATTGTCTTCACTTGTGTATAAGTACTGTGTAACTATAAGTGGTATTGCATGCCTCCTAGTTCAGCCTAAGCTGCTCTGCTATAGCTACCTCTATCAGCCTAAGCTACTAGAACACTTCAATAGATTCGTATTTCATACATTTATCAATAGTACTTTATTTGAAATCCATAAGTTATACAGTTTTTGAAATATTGGCAATTATCTGTTTAAAAAGTTGATAGTGCAATTTTCAGAAACAGTTCCTGGGGAGAAGAAAAATGAGAACAGTTTACAGATAAGTACTTGACTTACAGTTCCAGTCTCCGGGGGTTAGGATGTCAACACGTTGAGGTTCAAGATAACCCCAAACACCCACTACCATCAACAAGGGGCCGGCCAGGTGCAGAGGTCAAATTTGAGGCAAATTTAACATGGGCTCCTATGGAGTCAGGCCTGCCTGCAGGTAAGTAACCGTGACTTCTGGGGGCAGACCTGGGGGCTTTAGAGGAGCACTGGGGGCCAAAAGTAGGCACCAAACATACACCCTAAGCAGCACTGGGGCAGCCGGGTACAGGGGGCAAACAAGGCATTGGGTTTCCAATGCTGGTCTATGAAGGGACCCCGGGGGTCACTCAGATGCTACAGGCGAGGTCCAGGGGGTCAACTTGGGCAAACCACAGACTGGACAGGGAGGTGGGCTGCCTGCTGAACGTAGGTGCACCGGGGTCGGGTTCTCCAAGTCCTGGGCGCTGCAGGTGCAGTGGTCTTTTGGGCGTCAGACATCTTGGTCCGGAGCTTTTGCGGTCAGGGGGGTCCTCGGGATTGCCTTTGCAGGCGTCGTCGTGGAGGGGTGGAGAGGTCAACCCAGGGTGGGCACTTGCTCACAATCGCCTGAGGACTTTCTCTAGCTGGTTGGGCCACCTGGTCACTGGCCAAAAGTGTCGGGAGCAGGGTGGTCAGGACTCACGGATCCGGGAAGGCTCTGGAGTCCTTTGATGTAGTTCCTTTTCTGGACTGGGCCGCTGTCCTCTGGAGTCCTTGGTCCTTTTGGGGTGCAGGTCAGTCCTCTGGAGCTTGGCAGAGGTCGCTGGTCCCGCTGGATGTGTTGCTTTCTTGTTACAGGTTCTTTGAAGCAAGAGACAGGCCGGTAGGGCTGGGGACAAGCCAGTTTGTGTCTTCCTTTTTCTCTGCTGGGGGTTCAGCTTAGCAGTCCTTCTTCTTTCTTGTGAGGTCACCAGGAATCTGGTGAGCTGGGTTCAGGGAGGCCCTTAAATCCTGGATTTATGGGCATTTCAGGGGTCAGAGGGCAGTAGCCTATGGCTCCTGTCCCCGAGGGTGGCAACGCCCTTCTTGTGTCCACTGCCTTTGGGGGGGGGGGACACACAACCCTAACCCTATTGGTCCGTGTCCTCCAAACCAAGATGGAGGATTCTGCAGGGAGGGGGGTCACCTCAGCTCTGGACACCTTAGGGGTGGTCCTGGCTGGAGTGGTCACTCCTCCATATTTTCCCTAATTTTCCCACCGGACTTGCATCCAAAAGTGTGGCTTTGTCCCTGGGACGGGCAACTCCACTAGCTGGGGTGCCCTGGGGCACTGTAACTCGAGGCTTGAACCTCTGAGGCTCACTGCCAGGTGTTACAGTTCCTGCAGGGGGGAGGTGTGAAGCACCTCCGCCCAGGACAGGCTTTGTTTCTGGCCACAGAGAGCACAAAGGCTCTCACCCCATGTGGTCAGAAACTTGTCTGAAAGTGGTAGGCTGGCACAGACCAGTCATTCCTACACTAACAGTTTGGCTAACATACAGGGGACATCTCTAAAATGCACTCTGGTGCATTTCTCAATAAATCCCACACTGGCATCAGTGGGGGTTTATTGTGCTGAGAAGTTTGATATCAAACTTCCCAGTATTCAGTGAAGCTATTATGGATCTGTGAGTTCGTAATGACAAACTCCCAGACCATATACTCAATATGGCTACGCTGCACTTACAGTGTCTAAGAATGTACTTAGACACTGTAGGGGCATATTGCTCATGCAGCTATGCCCTTGCCTGTGGTAGGGTGCACTCTGCCTTAGGGCTGTAAGGCCTGCTAGAGGGGTGACTTACTTATGTCACAGGCAGTGGTTTGTGGGCATGGCACCCTGGGCGGGGTACCATGTCGACTTTGTCTTTTACTCCCCACCAGCATACACAAGCTACAAAGGCAGTTTGCATGTGCTTGGTGAGGGGTACTCAAGGGTGGCATAATACATGCTGCAGCCCTGGCCACAAGGCCCTTGGTACCAGGGGTACCTTTTACAGGGGACTTAACTATGGGTCATGGGTGTGCCAATTGTGGAAACAAAGGCACAGATTTTGGGAAAGAACACTGGTGCTGGGGCCTGGTTAGCAGGATCCCAGCACACTTTCGATCAAAGTTGGCATCAATATCAGGCAAAAAGTCGGGGGATAACCATGCTAACAGTGGCACTTTCCTACGAGATTTATCTTCCAGTCAACATTGATGAAAAGAATAACCTCTTGTGAACACCTGGAGAAACGCATCTGCACCAGCTTCCTGTGGACTCATCAACAGTTGACCCCTGAGAAGGGTTCATCTTCACTTAATATTTTTTTTAAAACAAGTTGTATAATTAAACACCTGAGAGGATGTATCTTTAATGAACACCAGGTAAAAATCTACCTTACTGCAACACCAAGAAGGACTCGCCTCCTAACAAACACCAGTGAGCTTTCATCTCAAACTTAGCACTAAAAAAACTAATCTTCAGGGAATGTCAGGGGGAAAAATCTCATGACAAAATCCAGAAAAGGGAAAACTTACCTTTAATGACTTCCATTCACACTCATCAGTGGTATACTCCAGAAACTGCATATCTCCAGTGAACACAGAAGACTTCTCTAGTGTATGCCTCAGGGTTCAACTCCAGTGACTATTGCACATGTCTTATCACCTGTGAACGCCTGGCGGAACCTTCTCGCCATGAGCATCATAGAGAACTCATCTCCAATGAGCACCAGGGAGGACTCATTGAAGTCTTCTACAAATGAACACTAGTGGCTAATCATCTCTTATGAACAGCAGAGACGGTTCATCAGTAGGGAGGGCTCATCTTTAGTGAGCACCTGAGGGTACTTATCTCCACTAGGACTAGGGAAGCATCATCTCTTTCATTAAGGAGTGCTCTTCTCCTAGTGAACAAAAGGGCAAACTCGCTACCTGTGAGAATCAGGGGCGATTTGTCTCTTACGTAGGAGTCATCCACAGAAAGGACTCATCTCTAGTGAACTCTAGGCAGGACTCACCATTATTGAACACCTGAGAGGACTGTGGTGCAGTGAACCTTAGGAAGCCTCCTCTGGGGTGAATTTGAGTAGGCTTCCTACCTAAGGCATGCCAAGGAGGATTCAGCTTCCGTTGTTCACCAGAATGGAGTTGGCTCCATTGAGGACCAGGCAGGACCTTTGCCCAGTGAGCACAAGGGATGACTTATCTCTTGTGATCAGCAGAGAAAACTTAGTGCTGGACAGCCGCATTGTCTAATCTGAAGTGAATTAAAAAATGGCTTCTGTGAATGCCAGGAAGCACGTATCACCTGTGAACACTAGAGATGGCTGATCTGCAACAAGAACCAGGTACTGCTTTTCATCAATATATATCATGGAGGATAGGGTGACCACCTGGCATTGAGGCAAATTCTGGACAGGACTGTAAAAAATTCAGGACAAAGGGTCAAAATTCAGGACAAAAATTCAGGACAAAGGGTCAAAATTCAGGACAAAAATTCAAGAACAAACGTCAATTTTACAAACACACGCAAGAGAGGCCATGCCTCACTATGTTGTCAGTGCATTTATGTACTCTTTTTCAACATAGCACTATTTATTCACTGTGGACCTTTTGTGATTGCCTCCTGGTGTGCTACAGACAGGTGTCACATTACGTCCTTGTTCAGTAGTAAATTAATGCCCTTCACGGCAAGGCCATCACCCCTACCCAAATCTACCCTATCTTTCCTGAAGAGAAAGTAACAGCAACATTTTGATTATGTTTCTGAACATTTCAAAACCCCTGGCAAACAGTTTGGGAAACATTAAGGTAATTAACCTTATGCTAGTTTAAACAAATTGAACAAAAACATCTGGCTTACCCCAACCGCCCATGGACTTTCAACCTATTTTTTTTTAAAGAGGCAGGGCAGATGGTGTGGGTGACAGTCTCACACCTAATGACAGGATGTGATGTACCCATAACTGGTCTGTAGTCTCACTGCACTAGAGTGTATGTTTGGGACTCTACATTTATCTCAGAAATGGGAGCCCGGACTACCAATCAAAGATAATAAAAGAGTAGGATGAAATCGAGATCAAATGGGAGATCCACGGCAAGTAATTCAAAGGGTTGTTGCTAACAACTGGATAAATAAAGAAGAGAAGAACAAGGTGGGACAATTCCTAAAATCAGACAAGATGGGTCCACCAAGACTATTTGAAGGTATTTGGTACCTGGGAAGTTGTCTGCACACAGGAGCGAAACAGAAGGGGCAATGTCAAGTGGTTGAATAATCAACACCCATCCACCTTGGCAAACTCTTCTGGTGCAATGGTTCGCTGTTAGTGCTTGTGAAGGGTGAGCAGGGGCCAGACCCCTTGCAAGGTTGTGCAAGGCAATTGCCCGCTTAGTCCATGTCTTTATATGGTTTTGAAATTGAGCAAAAGCCAAACTAGAGATCTGGGTTATCCCTAAGTGTCAAGTACACATACAATCTTCAAAATATTTGGGATGTAAATTGCACAAACAAAATTTTAAATTTTTAAAATTTAATTAGTGTTTCATTAACATATGGCACTGTTTTCGCCTTCATACACAATTAGATCTCAGATTGAACTGGGAACAAGTTACCTTTTGATACCTAGTGATTAATATCTACCATTCTTACACTGATTTCCAGGATGAAAATCTCGGCAGAGCGAACGGTCCCTCCAAGCCCAGTTTGCTTTTTGGTCTTCTCTTCTGCTTTCTGTAGAGGCCATGTGGCACTAGAGAAGATGGTGTGCTACCCCAATGATAGTATTATTTTGCAAACCTTCCCCTGCTCGTCCTTCATTCCTTCTTCAGACAGGCCACACATCTGATCTGGTCGCTGCGGCGCCATCGGGAGCTCTTTCCACTCTAAAGCTAACTGTGACTGCGGGTGGATTAGATCTTCTGGACTTAGAATGCTTTTATTCAGCTGCAGATGTCCAATGGGTGGCTCACTGGCTTTCTGCCCACCGCCCTGCATGAGATGGGGTTTACCAGTAAAGACTTTTAAGGAAGGCTTAATGCACTGCTCATCGTTTCCTACTGACCATTCTATGGATCACCTTCCGGGGTTATCATGCATGGCTTTCTCTTGCCTTGCCAGAACCTGTAAACTCACTGACACGAAGAAACCCTATGCTCCTGCACTACCTTTGCTAAGCCTTCCCACTCGCACAGGATGGCTGTGCTCAGAGCAACTCTATCAGTGGCATGTTGCAGGTGTCTTAAAATTGGGGACTTTGTTTCTGAACAGTGAGCTACTAAATTTCCAAACCCTTGTGGCAGACTACCATCTTCACCCCGGTCAACTCCTTACTTACAACCACCTTAAATAATCATTAAATGCCCTATTTCATGTCTGCTACCTAGCACTAACCCTACAAGAGGTGTGCCAGAAGCTCTGTACTATAGGAAATGGTGGCAAACTGATAGAATGGGTGTACAGACCTATCCTGCAACATGGAAACCACTCCAGGTCTTCTTGTCATACTACCTGGGTGATTGATGTAGCAAAACCTCTGCAAGATATGGTCTAAAATACTGGACTTTCCCCACAAAGTATCCCACAGCTGTCACTTTAAGTAAATTCATAGTGCTTCCTTGTGAATGCATTCTGCCCGTTGCTTGCCATTGGCCTTGTTGTTTGTAACTCACAATTTGTTGCTTTCAATTTGCTGGCTTTATTTGTTTTAGGCCATGCAGCTTGAATTTGTCCCTTCCCTTGCCAAAACCTTATTTACAGTATCCTGCCGAGTGCTCCCTTTCTGTAAACAGGCCTGTAAATCTTGTTCTTATCTCATCATATTTGCTGTGCATTCAAAGAACAAAGTCAAATGTCAGGCTCTGTCTTCGGTGGGAACTTAGTGTTTACTTTCCTTTCTCTGACTTCAAAGTGAGAGGATTTATGCAACAATCTTGCTGGATACTGGGGTTAGGAAAGAGTTTTTTCTATCACATGACAACATTTAAATAGACTTCAGAATATATCAGAATTGCACCCTACTTTGTATCACTCCACTTTATGCCACTCCATGCCACTGTTCTCTTCTCCATTCGGAACCACTCTACATTATGTCACTGCTCTCTATGCTACTTCACACTATGCTTCTCTACTCTACTCTGTACTACTCTACTCTAAGCCACCGCACTTTGTGCCTCTCTACACCACTGTGCTCTGTTCGTCTGCACACCATACCACTCCAGTCTAGGTAACACCAATATAATCCGCACAACTCCACTCTCTGCCACTCTGCAACGCTGCACTGTACGCCACTGCACTCTAAGCTAATACACTTTACTCTGTAACACTCAACTCTATGCCCCTGCACTCTACATCAATACACTGTACATCATTCTAATCTACTCTGCACCTCTGCACTCTATGCCACGGCACTCTACACTACTTTACTCTATGCCATCACACTATATGCCACTTTATGCAACTCCACTCTAACCTGCACTTCTCCACTCTAAGCCACCTCACTCTACTGTGAAATAATCTACTTTATGCCACTGCATTCTATGCCACTGCACTCTACCCTGCACCTCTCCACTCTATGCAACTGCACTCTACTCTGAAACAATCTATTCTACGCCACTGTACTCTATACCACTCTGACCACTGCACTCTAGTTCAATGCACTCTACACCACTGCAAGCTGAATCTCTGCAACACTGCTCTGGTCGCCACTATACTCTACACCACTCTGCCCTGTACTACTGCATTTTGCACCAATATACTCTATTCCACTGCATTCTATGCCACTCTACTCTTCCCAATGCCACTCTATGCTACTGCACTCTACACCAGTGCACTCTAAACAACTGCACTGCCCTTTACTCTGCACCACTGTACTCTATGCCACTGTTCTCTGTACCACTCTACACCACTGCACTGACACTCTACTCTGCAACTCTGCACTCTACACCACTCTACTCTATGCCACTGCACTCTAGGCACTATACTCTACACCACTCTACTCTGCACCACTCTACACCACTACACTCTATGCCACATGAGTCTACTCTGCACTCTTTGACACCACTCTGCATTACTGCGCTCTCTGCTACTCTATTGTATGCCACTCTACTCCACTGCACTCTATGTAACTCTACCCCATGCCACTCTATGCCACTGCACTCTGCGCCAATGCACTCTAAACAACTGCACTGTACGCCACTGCCCTCTACTCTGTACCACTATACTCTACGCCACTGCTCTGTGCCACTCTACTCCACTCTACATCACTGCACTGACACTCTACTCTGCAGTGTTGCACTCTCCACCACCAAACTATACACCAATGTTCTATGTACTACTGCATTCTATGCCACTGCACTCTATGCCACTCTACTCTGCATCACTCCACTCTACAGCACTTTGCCCTACTCTGCACCACTCTACACTACATCACTGCACTCCCTGCAATGTGAGTCTACTCTGCAATCTATGCCACTGCACCACTCTACACTACTGCTCTCTCTGCTACTCTATTGTATGCCACTCTACTCCACTGCACTCTATGCCACTCTACTCTGTCCATTGCCACTCCATGCCACTGCACTCTACGATAATGCACTCTAAACAACTGCACTGTACCCCACTGCACTGTACTTTGCACCACTGGGCTCTACGCCACTGCTCCTATGCTAGTCTACTCCACTCCACACCACTATGCCACTAGCTTTAAGCTGTTCTGAACAGCAGCTACTCTGGTGTATAACATGGCTAATGGCTAAAACACATTAGCAAAGCCATTAACTCTTTCGTAGATGAGACCTATTGGCTTTGCCAATGTTTGTTAGTACTATGAGGTACCGTGGTACCTGAAAGAACTGTGAAAAATACAATTACATCATAATAAAAGCTGCTACAAAATGCGCAAATACATTTCGGTTAAATAAATAAAAAGTGCTTCTCAAATACAGATTTGAATAATATACAGTTTATACCTAGTGATAAAAAAAATTATAGCACTCCATTAAAACCACACACTCCGCAGCTCACCTTGGAACACCATTACAATACCTCTCTGAAAAAAATATCTTTGCCACCAGAAAACTTCAAGTGACTCCTTTTAGTAAAGTCAATGCAGGTTTTCAAGCCCCTTTGTATTTGCAGATTTACCAGTTGCACACATTTGCATGTGTTTAGGGAAGGAGACCCCCTGGCAAGAAGGCCTATTCTTATCTGTCTGCCCCTCCCTCCCTCAGAGCACAGGAGACCCCCTGCCTTCCAGCCCAGCTGGGGAAACTCCTCTGCCCATAATTTCGCCCTGCCTCCGTTGCCCTTTAGGTGAAAGCTAAAATTACGGACAAATGCTGTCCGTAAAAGCTTTCATCACGGACAACGGACAGTAGGGCGAAATTACGGACAGTCCGTGAAATTTACGGACGGGTGGTGATGAAGCAGAAAATGAAGGTTTTTGATTTATTAACGCATAAACGTAGTGCTGACATAATCATGTGTGACATTAACCGAATTAATGAAGATTGTACGGGGACAAAATGTGCCCTCAGAGTAGTTTGCCATCATTTATACGCGTGCTTTATATAACGTGGTGTATTAGAATTGCAGTAATCCGACATAATCATAAACATGTGCTACGATTTGCTTATTTGAAATGCCTTAGCTTAGCATTACTTTAGCGGAGGGTTTGGCCTAGTTGCCTGGTCTCACGGTTTAGATGTTCGTATTTTTCCACTGTGCTATTAAACGTGTATTTTTGCTTGGAGCTGTATTTTTCCACAAGAAACTGTTCACATGCTTATCTTAAAGTTGGTGCCAGCATGGCATATTTTCTCCTTAATTCAAAGTCGGCTTGCAGGTGCGGACAATGGAGGCTCTGAGAGTAAGCTAATCGAGAGACAATGTTGCAACTTGCGTACCCATCTCCAAGGATAATGTATGCTTAAGTAAAAGCTTGAGAACTGTCGTTTTTGATTGGTCAATTTGAAGCTAACCTATGAACCCTCCAATGGAGACCCTACTGGACTTGAACTGTTGTCTATAAAACCCAGGTGCACGAGAGGGAAGCTCTCTCTATCTTCGGACATCCCGCCATTTTGACTTCGTAGCTACTATGACCCATTTTGCTGCGACGCCATTTTGAGAGACTTTGATGCTTTCTCTAATCGAGAGAAAGAGACTTTAATGATTCTTGCCCTAGAGACTTTAACTTTGATTTGCCCCTTTGCATGAAGTAGTAGCCTTACTTTGCCGCCGTGAGGCAATTGCCCCGTTCACCCCTGCCCCTTTGTTCCGTCCCATGCTGATCGAGAAACGATACCTGTGTGACGAAGAATTCATTGATTGCTGATTGGAATTGGTAAATATGAAAGGAAATTGTAAAATTGCATTGTGTTCCTTTTAGGTAACCGACTGCTGATTTTGATAAGGACCCTAGCTAGGAGTTTTCTAAATTGATGTTGCTAAATTGTTTTTGCATGAAGTCCCACATGCTGATGCTAATTTGAAGTTAGATGAGGATTCCATATGTCGCACGATGCAATTGGAGATCTTGTTATGCTGACTAAATGTACGCAATTAGCCCATTGCAGATTATCGTATTAGTGCTTTGCATTGCCACTATCGAATGCCTTGTGATTCAAATGTTACATAGATTACACTTGTTCCGACGATATGGACAGCTATTAATGTTCATTTATGTTTATCATTTGGTGTTGAGACACATTTATATCATGCTAGCTTTGTTAATAAATGGAAATAAATTCATTAACTTTACAATAAACTGGTGTGGTTATTCCTGGCTGAAAGGTCAGGGTTCGCCGAAATGTATTCTGGACTAATAGTTAAGTGTTATGTTGTTCAAGGTGTTGCTTATGTTTGTTATTGATTATTGATTGGATGCGACTGATCGATATAAGAGTACAGAGAGCTCCCACTAAGTCAAAAGATTCATCGGCCTAAAGAGCGTCCAAACGTAGGTAAATTGTTACTACGCTCCGCTCTATCAGTAGATGGTAGCAGAGGATGGTTACGTCTTTTGGGACCCTGTACCATTAGAGTACATGGTGTCGAACTAACGGTTACGCATTTTGAGGCCTCATTCGAAAAGTTGAATTAGATTTTCTTGGATGAAAATAATTGACAAGATGATGATGGGCTAGGTCCACCGCGACTTTCCCGGGATCTCGAAGCTTGGGAATGGAGAGAAAGGAGATGTGGAATCAGCGTTGGCGGTACTAGTGATGGTATAAGTGAAGTTAGGGTTTTGCGCTTGCACAGCTTATTGCCGCAGAGTGTGTGAAAAGGTTGCGAGGATTTTCTTTTAAGGATAGCGGAGGTGCGACTCCGAGTGTAGAAGTAGAGAGGTCGTCGAACTTCATAGAGATAGCGGAGGTGCGGCTCCGAGTGTGAGAGTAGGGAAGTCGTCGAACTTCATGTGCGTCTGGCGCTTTGTGCATAAAAAGGTCCACGTGGTTGTTGTTGTTGAGACGGGCCCTGCGAGGTCAAGAGACTCCGGAGTATGTTGATCCATGTTGTGGTCTGGGCGGTTTAGTAGGTTGATCGGGCGTGGTCAACGAGTGGGTACGTGTGTTAGGGAGTGAAAGAAACTTCGACTTCGGGCTTTGACAAGATTCTAAGTGCACTAGAACAGATCATTGACAAGTTGAGAGTAGGTCTGCGGGTCAGATTTGCTTGCGCATGTGGGGACTGAGAAAGACCGAATAGCGGCCGAGGCTGGTGAAAGAGATCGAATAGTGGCCGAGGTTAGTGAAAAGTCCCTAAGGTCCTGAAGCGATTATGTTACCCTTCCTGTAGTAAACCGACAGATCTGTTTTGGTTTTTTTGGTAGCTCGCGATACATGCAAAAAGTTGTTACGGGAGGACCTGAGTGAAGGAAGACTAGCCGCGAGGCTTTGTCAGCCGCAGTGTGTGAGTGTGACATCACTAAGAGCCGCGCTGGGATAGGTTGGTTGGAGAGAAGGGTCGCGCACGGATTGGACGCAGTCCGTGGCACTCGATTGGAAGGGGAAAGGCAGGTGAAGAGTATTCCGGGAATTAAAGTCACCTATTGATTACAAATCTTGTGGAATAACAGTGATCTATTGATTATAAAATTTGTGAATTAAAAGACGAGAAAATGAAATTCCTTAAAGCATTCAGGAGTGCGATGAAGGGGGAGTCATACATTAAAGCGAGCGTAGGAGAGGAAACACCGCCTGAGGGTACACCAGCTTACATTGTAATGGAGGAAAAAGGGGTAGCTCCGTGTCTTTGGCTAAAGCAATGGCACAAGTGGACAGAGAAACATGGGAGCGTAGCATTCCCGATACATGGGACATTCAATATAAGGGTCCTAGAGAACTTGAGATTCACGATGTATGACATGAAGGTGCCTCCAAGGCCAGCACAGTTTGAGGCTCTAGCAATCTGGGAACTCATGGCTAGACAGCAACAGAAAAACAAGTTTGAAACAAGGATGAGGAAGGTAGAAAAGACACTAGCGGATGCTAGGTGGGATAATGCGCAGAAGGTGTGGAGGTCAGATGTATTGCAGGGAATAAAATTGTTCCCCGCAATTACTAAGGATGAAGAGGAGACAGGTAAGAAAGCTACCTGTAAGACAGACAGGAAGTGTTCCAAGGACAGAGAGGACGAGGAAAAGTTGAGAAGAGAAGAGGAGTTAGAGGATGAGGAGTTGATAATGCAATTGCTGAACGACCGTCCACCACCTTATGCAGAGAATGGACAAGGTCCAAGTACCAGTTCTGCCCCTCCGGCATCGGTACAGAACAGTGAAACGCAGAATACAGGAGTACCATCGGGATCTAAGGATCCGAGCTTACTGCTCACCCCACAGATACCGCAAGTCAGGAGAATGTATCCAGATGTGCCCGTGTTGAAACCAGCAGAACATTATCAGCCGCAGATGCCAGGGTACTACAGCAGTGACAACAATGGAGGGATGGTTCTAGATCCAACCGTAAGGGGCGTACAGAATGGTTACAACCCAACAATGGCACAAGCTGAATCAACTCAGTTTATGATGCCTCAAAAGCAGATGCAGGGAGGAAATGTTCATGCTCAAATGACGGGGAGTCAGATGGGCATGCCGGCAATGATGGCCCATAATATGGGGATGAACATGCCTCAGAATATGGGAAATGGACAAAATCCAGATGCGATATCACTGCCCATTACTGTAGGTCCAGTGGTACCTTTGTATAGTCAGCCTAACTTAGGTATGAGCAGTCAGGGACAAATGCTGCAGAATGGGACAGAAAGAAAGTGCATAGAAAACACTCCAGGGATAACCCCGATAGTGGCTCAGCCAACTGGGTCTGGGTCCTTGATGGAGTTTAGTCCCGTATGCGCTCAATCAACACTGGTGAGGTCGAGCCCCCCACTGATAATACCATTAACATCGAACACTGAAAAGTTGCCACAACCATCGATGGCAGTCGATGTGAATGCCACACTGATGGGGGTAAATGCGCAACAGCTGACACAGTGGTTCAACAGTCTAAATTCCACACAAAGTTCAGACAGTGGGAAAGGAGACGATTACTTGAGCAGGATGAGGCTGAACATGGAAGCACAAGAATTGGTGGAAGGGAATATGGGTGTGAACAGGTTAGAATCCTACACGGAAGAGGAATTGAGGTATCTATGTCCAAAGATCACGAAAGAGGTAAACAAGGTACATAAAAGTTTGCAGGAAGTAGCAGACAGGAACGGGATTGACATAGGCAAGACGAAACACTTGAGCAGGAGCTATAGGTTGGATTTTGGGACCACAGATTTTGAACACATGAGATCAGCAGGCATGAAGGCACACCTTAGAGAATTGTTGCAAAGTGCCCAAGTGTGGAGGTGCTTAGACAAGTGGGAAAGCAGATGGGTAAAGAGGAAGGATAAGAGGAGGGACAGTGCCACAGAGCACAATGAGAAAGGACCGCAGAGTAGTGATACAGTAACTATGTTACCAATGAGGGAGACAGCAGGGGGAAAGTTAGTACATGTACCATGGCACAGGAGCGATATTCAGTCCTTTACGAATGATTTTCCCAAACTGAGAGAGAAGCCGATCGAATGGTATCAACAGACTGATAGGTTTGTGAAGCTTGCAAAATGTCTCTGGGAAGACCTGAACACTCTATTCGAGATTGTGGTTCCGGCAGATTTGTGGGAGGATTGCAAAAGAGCTGTAGGTTGGCCGACAAGTGAACCAGAGAGAGACAGAGAGACGGGCGCACCATCACCTATGGTGATGTGTCTGTACTATAAGGTGATTGAGCATTTGAAGACGAAGGTTGCGCGAAAAATGTGGATTGGCAGAAAATTGATCGAACTGCCCAAGAGGCTAAAGAGTCGATTCATAGTTACTATGAGAGGTTGTTGAAGGCGTTCAAGAATTACAGTGGCACGGAAGCAATCGAGGCGAAGGATATGCTTCATTTTGTGTTCAGATTTGTGGAAGGGCTGAGACCAGAGATAAGTCAGATGATAAAATCGCATTTGATCTGCTGGCAGTCGAAACCGATTGATGAAGTCTTGACTTATGCGAAATACTGTAGCGACGAAATTGACGTGAAACAGAAAAGGCTGAAAGAGAAGGTGATGATGATGCAGCTTAAGGCGGCTCAGACAGGCTTGCAAGGGTTGCCAGGGATGCAAGGGTTCCAACAGCAGGTACCGCAACAGCAGCCGCAGTTGCAGGGAAACATGGTGTTTCAGCAACAGCAGCCGCAGTTGCAAGGAAACATGGCGTTTCAGCCACAGGGCAGAGGCAGAGGTAGAGGAGGTTTTGTGAATAATGGTCCAGATTTGAACACTGTTGTGACGGGTGTGTAGGCAATGAAAAAGGTGATGCCGTGTCACGCGTGCGGAAACGTAGGTCACTGGAAACGCGAGTGTCCGATGGTGGTGCAGGAAGGTGCAGGTGCAGGTGTAGGTGTTGGTCAGCAAAACAATGATGTCAATGCATTTCAGACAATGAGAGGACCAAAAATGAGAGGCCTAAACCCAAATTTTCAGACCATAAACCAATTGCAGGGATTACAACCTATGCAGCCGCAGCAGATGCCCCGTGTGCAGATGACGCAGATGCAGCCGATGCAACAGCAGTTACCTATGGTACCTAATCAGCAAATGCAAATACCGTTGGCACCAATGAGTCAGCAGCAAATGATGGTTCCTCCACAGGTAACGGGTCAGGTAATGAGCACAAACGGCACAGTACAACAGTTCCCATTACACAGTGAGAGTGGAATAAACAATGTATGGGAGAGTGAAAGCTCAGAAGAGGAAGGAGATTGTGTGCTTGCGGCATCTCTAGAAGTTGATCAAAGGGGTCCGTACGTAGAAGGAAGAGTAATGGGTCATCGTGTCTCATTCCTGGTTGACACGGGAGCCACACGTTCAACTGTTAAGAGCAGTGAAGTACCAAATTTGCCACTCTCAGGGAGGACAGTTCAAGTGGTGGGAGTAGCAAACAGGCATCTGACGAACCCAATAACAGATCCGATACCAGTCAACATTGGTAACTATCAAGGGGTACATCAGTTTGTGGTGTGTGACTCAAGCCCGATTGCACTGTTAGGAAGAGACCTATTGTGTAAATTGGGTTGCTCGATCATGTGTTCAAACGAAGGAATAACAATAGAGACGAGCAATGATGGGGAAGACGAGGACAGTGTAGAGGGGGATGAGATAGAAACAGTTGACGAAGAGTATCCTCTGATTTGTCTTTTACCAATGATAACTGAAGAAGATATCCCAGCAGAACTACGGGAAACAGTCGGAAAGAAAGTGTGGGACATGACAGGGAAAGAGGTGGGATTGATGAAAGGAGTAGAACCAGTAAAAGTGATGGTAAAGCCCAATGCGATCTTTCCCCAGACCCCACAATACCACATGCCACAAGATACCCTCATGAAAGTTGCCTAACTTATTGACGAATTTGTGAAGCAGGGAGTACTGAAAGAAGTATTAAGCAGCCCATGTAATTCACCGATAATGGGACTAATGAAGCCAAGTGGGAAAGTCCGACTTGTACAGGATTTGAGAAAAATAAATGACATCATAATCAAGTGCTGCCCTGTCGTACCGAATCCGGCTGTGATAACGTTTCAGATCCCTTGCGAAGCTGAGTGGTTCTCAGTCATCGATTTGTCACAAGCATTCTTTTCTGTGCCTCTTCATGAGGACAGACAATTCCTCTTTTGTTTCAAATTCCTAGACAGAGTATACAGTTGGTGTCGAATTCCTCAAGGGTTCTCTGAGTCACCGTCCATATTCAATCAGGTTCTAAAGAAAGACTTGGAAGAGTTAGAATTGCCATTCGAGTCAACCCTAGTACAGTACATTGATGACTTACTGGTTGCATCAAAAACAGAAAGTGGCTGCACAGCCGATACCATTGCTCTGTTGAACCATTTGGGAGGGAATGGACACAAGGTGTCTCCTTCCAAACTGCAGTTCTGTCAGAAGAAAGTGAAATACTTGGGTCACCAGATAGAGAAAGGGTCACGGAAAATAATGAAGGAAAGAATTACCAGTGTACTTCAAATGAGTCCACCAAAGACAAGGAAGGAGGTGAGGAAGTTTTTGGGAATGGTGGGATACTGTCGCCAGTGGATTCCCAACTTCTCGTCTCTAGCAAAGCCTCTACTGAAATTGACCCAGAAGGATGCCTTGGATCAGATCGAACTGAAAGGGGATGAGATGGATGCTTTTGTTGAATTAAAGGAGTGCATGTGCAGGGCTCCAGCTTTAGGTATGCCTGATTACACGAAGCCTTTCACATTGTTTTGCCATGAACGTGATGCATGTTCTTTGTCTGTCTTGACTCAAGCCCATGGTGGCGTAAACAGACCAGCAGCGTATTTTTCAGCTACTCTGGATCCGGTTGCAGCAGCACTCCCAGGGTGTTTGCGCGCCGTAGCAGCAGTTGGTATCAGCCTCACTCAGAGTGAAGGAATAGTGATGGGACACCCAGTAACAGTCATGGTCCCTCACTCAGTTGAGATACTTTTGACCCGCTCCCGAACGCAGCACATGACTGGAGCAAGACTCACAAGGTATGAAACGACTATTCTGGGCTCACCGAATGTGCAGCTGAAAAGGTGCACTACGTTGAATCCAGCTACCTTGCTTCCTGGAGAACATGCTGAAATTGAGAACGCTGAAGACGTCGAGCATGACTGCCTTCAGGGGACTGAATTTTGCACAAAACCCCGACCGGATATCAAAGATACAAAACTTGATGAAAATGACCAAATTCTCTTTGTTGATGATTCATGTCTAAGAGATGGGGTGGGAATTTTGAAAGCAGGATATGCTGTATGTACGGTGACAGGGGTCTTGGAAGCGGGATGGCTCCAAGGAGTCTATTCTGCACAAGTAGCAGAACTTGTGGCCCTTACTAGAGCATGTCAATTGTCTGCATTGATGAAAGTCACCATTTACACTGATAGCCAATACGGGTTTGGGATTGTGCATGACTTTGGACAACTGTGGTCACAGAGAGGTTTCCTGACTTCTTCAGGATCCCCAGTGAAAAATGGGGAGAGAATAAGGGAGTTGTTACATGCCATTCAAGTGCCAGCTGAAGTTGCAGTGGTAAAGTGCAGTGCTCACACGAAAGGACAGGACTATGTGTCTCTGGGAAATGCCTATGCAGATCAAGTCGCAAGATTTTGTGCCTTGAACAGTATATTGTTAAGGGATGATTGGAATACAATAAGTGAACCAGAACTCGAACCAGCCGAAGCATTTGCCTTGAAGGTCGTAGATACAATAGAAGAACTAAAAGCACTACAAAGTAATGTCAGGGAGGATGAAAGAGATTCCTGGATTAAATCACAATGTTTAAAGAGACAAGACGAGCTATGGGTTTCACATGAGGGAAAACTTGTTCTGCCAAATAGTCTCTTATCACAGCTTGCGCGGTTCTATCATGGGCAAGCTCACCTAGGGAGAGATGCCATGATAAGATTGTTCAAAACTGATTGGTTTAACCCCAGATTTCGTCAAGCTGCAGAAGCAGTTTGCCATCGATGTGTCACTTGCCAACAGATGAACCCAGGAAAGGGAACAGTTGTGAATGCGAGTCACATTGGTAGGGCAAGCGGTCCTTTTAGTCGTATGCAGATGGACTTCATTGAGATGCCTGTGCATGGAGGTTTAAAATATGTGTTGGTGATTGTGTGCATTTTTAGTCATTGGATTGAGGCATACCCCACACGTAGAAATGACAGCCTTACAGTTGCCAAGCTATTATTGAGGGAGTTAATACCACGTTTCGGATTCCCGATCTCTTTAGAATCAGATAGGGGAAGTCACTTCAATAACGAGGTGATGAAGTTACTTTGCGAAGCACTGAACATTGAGCAAAAGCTGCACTGTAGCTATCGCCCTGAAGCATCAGGACTGGTGGAGCAGATGAATGGTACGCTGAAGTCGAGAATGGGAAAAATATGTCATCAACAAATTTGAAATGGCCTGACGCATTGCCCTTAGTGCTAATGTCAATGAGAAACACTCCGGATAGAAAAACTGGATTGTCTCCGCACGAAATTCTCATGGGCAGGGCTATGAGACTTCCTGCAGTTCCCGCAAACATGCTTTTGAATATTACAGATGATATGGTGTTAGACTACTGCAAAGGTCTGGCTGACGTGGTTCGCTCTTTCTCTCACCAGGTGGAGGCGACCACCTTGCCACCGATCCAAGGTCCAGGACACGCACTGAAAGCAGGTGACTGGGTCGTGATAAAGAAGCACGTGAGGAAGTCGTGTCTGGAACCCCGTTGGAAAGGCCCTTTCCAAGTGATCCTGACGACAACTACTGCTGTGAAGTGCGCGGGGGTTCCCAACTGGATTCACGCCAGTCATACAAAGAAGGTGCTGTGTCCCACAGATGAGGAAGTTGAAGCGCTGAAACTACCAGTGCCTGATAAAACGGTGCCGAGTGCTGGGACAGAACAAAAGCGAACTGAAAGCGAACAAGCAACAGCAGGAGAAAAAGAGATATTATTGGAGAACGAAGAGTCCGACTCACTTGGGGAAGACCAAGGAGAAAGTTCAGACAGCGACGACGAAGCTGCAGGTGACAAAGAGCCTGAAGCAGCTGAGGGTAGCAAAAAGCCTGAAGCAGCTGAAGGTGACAAGGAACCTGAAGCAGCTGAAAGTGATACAGAGCCTGAAGAAAGTAACGGTGACGAAGGGCTCGAAGAGAGTGAGAAGGCAGGAGAGCCCGAGCAGGAGGGGGCTTTCCCAGAAATAGATGATACAGAAAAAGAAAAAGAAAACGTGACTGATTCCCCTGAAGGTGGGGACAAAGAAGAGCAGAACGAGAGAGTTCAAACCTCTACAGAAAAGGGTGCAGGTCCATCAAATGGACACGGTGCAAAAAGAAGACTAAGTATCTCACCGATAAAAGAAAAGGGTAAAGAAGGTTTGAACGAAGGAGGAAGGCCGAAAGTGAAAGAGAAAAGAAAGGAAGTGACTGTCGTGGAACAATCGTCAAGTGAGGAAAAAGACTTGGCGAAGGAGGAAAGTACCAGCGAAGCAGAATCGAAGAGAGAAGCAAAATTGAAAAGGAAAAGGATACCAAACAAGAGGTATTCCGGTCCTGAATGGGCATATGCAGTAAACGATGATTGGACTGATGAGTTTGTATCTCTAAGCATCGAGAACGAAGAAGAAGAAGAGATACCAATAGAAAAGAAAAGCTTCATAGACTCTGTTGATTGAAACGGTAGTAAATGGCATTGCTTGCTGCAATCTAACGTGAGACAAACAACCAGCTGAGACATTGCTAAACC
This sequence comes from Pleurodeles waltl, assembly GCF_031143425.1. NCBI lineage: Eukaryota > Metazoa > Chordata > Amphibia > Caudata > Salamandridae > Pleurodeles > Pleurodeles waltl. Next base: position 420,296,244 of record NC_090449.1, read on the forward strand.
GAATTGAGACAAATGCTGCTAACCGATAAGTGACTGGCCTTTTAAAGAAGACGGTGTGAACATTGTGCTCGTTCAGCTTTGTAACTGAATTGCTAAGTAGTTTCATTTATAAGTGCTTCTAGCTCTCTGATTCTATACAGATCATGCCTGGGTACGCTATGCAAAACAATAGAAAGAAGTATTGTAAATACGCTTGTATAGGCTTGGTACTAACATGTGTACTAATAATAATGGCAATTGTATTTGGAATGCATGGGAAGGGTGAGAAGGAAATTATTGCTGCTTCTACTATTGTTCCTGTTACTGTCACTGAACTAACACCATTGAAAAGACTAGCAATGGATGAGAGGCTCTTGCATGATAAGAAAGAGCTTTCGTACAACGTTTTCTATCGCTTATTAACAGAGTATGTTGAGACTATGGATGCGAAAGATTGTTATGTGTGTACCCAGATACCGACATCAGTAAAGGAAGGGGTGACTTATCACCACATGCCCCTTACATATGGGATTACATGTAGTATAGTAATGTCTAGGTTTTATGGTCAATCTAACATACAGTATTTTTTCTCAAATTATGATGTTACCTTTGCTTATGTTCCTATAATAGCGCAGCTAAGCGAGACTGCAAAATATTGGGATTACAAAATTATGAGGGACTTTTTCGAGCCAATGCAACCTTTTGAAACGGCTCATGCTCATAGGGAGAACCTTACTTGCTCCGTCTCTGCTGTAGAAATAAGCTTTTTAGATCGCACAGATGATAGAAGGGCTCAAATGAAGGCGAAATTAGAAAAAGAACTACATAAGAGGACTTCAGTAGATAACTATGACTTTGCTGCTATAAAGACACAAGGGAAAATTGCTTTAGATGCTTGGCATGTAGGGAAATTTTGTATATACCGAGGTGAATCTTACTATGACAATATTTTTGTAGGAGCGAGTGAATGCAAACATACGTTTATTTTTAAGGCCAAATGGACATTCATGATGGACGGACTTGACCCTGTCATTCCAGGGGTGTATTACATTTGTGGGCATAATGCCTATTATCGTCTTCCAAAGGGATGGTGGGGAAGATGTTATTTGGGTATAGTGTTTCCAAAGGTTTATCAACTGGATGACATATCAATGATTGAAAAGACACCTGGATCCCATCGTATCCAGAAAAGAGAGACCGCAGCTGCTGTGGTAGGCGATATATTTGGAGCCATGATTCCTTCATTAGGAGTTGTGTTGAATTCTATCAAGATACGTAAGTTGTCTACTATAGTGGATAACATGTTGACAAAATTTTCAGGTGCTATAATCCTGATGGATGCTGAACTTGCAGCGGAAAGAGCTATGACTCTTCAAAATAGGCTTGCTTTAGACATTCTTTTAGCAAAGGATGGAGGCGTTTGCAAAATGATTGGTGCACGTCACTGCTGCACCTATATACCTGATAATAGTGTGAAAATTAAAACTATGCTTGCTAATCTAACAAAAGAAAGTGCAGATTTGAAAGAACTGAAAGAACCAGGAGTGTGGGAAAAGGTTGGAAAGGGACTTGCTTCAGTGGGACATTGGATTGGGGGAATTTGGAATGGAATATTATTGAAAATAATAGAAGGAATATTAATAGTAATAATTTGTGTATTTGGAATTTGGGGAATAAAAAGGGGAATAATAATGATTATGGAGAGAATTAAAAGAAGAAAGGAGGAGAAAATAATGAAAAGAATGGCAGAAGAATACAAAGCGCAAACTAGGGGAACTAAAAGGAAAAGGGAGCTGACAGAATTTTAATGGGATAAAATTTGTGGGCTAAATTTGTGTGATGACAAGTAGTCATCAGAGGAGGGATTGATGAAGCAGAAAATGAAGGTTTTTGATTTATTAACGCATAAACGTAGTGCTGACATAATCATGTGTGACATTAACCGAATTAATGAAGATTGTACGGGGACAAAATGTGCCCTCAGAGTAGTTTGCCATCATTTATACGCGTGCTTTATATAACGTGGTGTATTAGAATTGCACTAATCCGACATAATCATAAACATGTGCTACGATTTGCTTATTTGAAATACCTTAGCTTAGCATTACTTTAGCGGAGGCTTTGGCCTAGTTGCCTGGTCTCACGGTTTAGATGTTCGTATTTTTCCACTGTGCTATTAAACGTGTATTTTTGCTTGGAGCTGTATTTTTCCACAAGAAACTGTTCACATGCTTATCTTAAAGTTGGTGCCAGCATGGCATATTTTCTCCTTAATTCAAGGTCGGCTTGCAGGTGCGGACAATGGAGGCTCTGAGAGTAAGCTAATCGAGAGACAATGTTGCAACTTGCGTACCCATCTCCAAGGATAATGTATGCTTAAGTAAAAGCTTGAGAACTGTCGTTTTTGATTGGTCAATTTGAAGCTAACCTATGAACCCTCCAATGGAGACCCTACTGGACTTGAACTGTTGTCTATAAAACCCAGGTGCACGAGAGGGAAGCTCTCTCTATCTTCGGACATCCCGCCATTTTGACTTCGTAGCTACTATGACCCATTTTGCTGCGACGCCATTTTGAGAGACTTTGATGCTTTCTCTAATCGAGAGAAAGAGACTTTAATGATTCTTGCCCTAGAGACTTTAACTTTGATTTGCCCCTTTGCATGAAGTAGTAGCCTTACTTTGCCGCCGTGAGGCAATTGCCCCGTTCACCCCTGCCCCTTTGTTCCGTCCCATGCTGATCGAGAAACGATACCTGTGAGACGAAGAATTCATTGATTGCTGATTGGAATTGGTAAATATGAAAGGAAATTGTAAAATTGCATTGTGTTCCTTTTAGGTAACCGACTGCTGATTTTGATAAGGACCCTAGCTAGGAGTTTTCTAAATTGATGTTGCTAAATTGTTTTTGCATGAAGTCCCACATGCTGATGCTAATTTGAAGTTAGATGAGGATTCCATATGTCGCACGATGCAATTGGAGATCTTGTTATGCTGACTAAATGTACGCAATTAGCCCATTGCAGATTATCGTATTAGTGCTTTGCATTGCCACTATCGAATGCCTTGTGATTCAAATGTTACATAGATTACACTTGTTCCGACGATATGGACAGCTATTAATGTTCATTTATGTTTATCATTTGGTGTTGAGACACATTTATATCGTGCTAGCTTTGTTAATATAGGGAAATAAATTCATTAACTTTACAATAAACTGGTGTGGTTATTCCTGGCTGAAAGGACAGGGTTCGCCGAAATGTATTCTGGACTAATAGTTAAGTGTTATGTTGTTCAAGGTGTTGCTTATGTTCGTTATTGATTATTGATTGGATGCGACTGATCGATATAAGAGTACAGAGAGCTCCCACTAAGTCAAAAGATTCATCGGCCTAAAGAGCGTCCAAACGTAGGTAAATTGTTACTACGCTCCGCTCTATCAGTGGTCACCCTACAACCAGGAGACGCTAATAAGTACTCATCTCCATTTAAGCATCGGAGAGGACACTACATCAATGAACACCTGGTGCGACTCATATTTACTGCCATGGAAGACACATCTCAAGTGAACAAAGTACAGGACTAAACAGGAAAGAATACCATATAGAACTTTTATCCTGTGAACACCATGGAAGACTCGTGACAAGAGAACAATTCAGAGGACCTCTCTTTGCTGACCCATCTCCGTTGTGTGAAAGATGGAGGAAGAGAAAAACGAAAAAAGTCTCGCAAAGGGAGAAAGCTAATGTGTGCTGAATTTGCAGGGAGTGGCTTTAAATGGATTAAAGAGGCCCGAGATGGTTTAGGATTACGCTGCCTCAGTATTTCCTGCTTGCACATTTAATTGTAGCAGCCGTGTGTTTCAGAGGAGAGCTTTGGACACTCGCACGTTTTTATTTACAAATTAAGCATTGCCAAGTAGGAATCATCCCTCGTCCCTTAATATCTGCGTGGAGGCATTACCAGCGAAAAGGGAGAGGAATGGTCTCTCGTGAACACCAATGGGAACTCATCGTCAGCACACCAGCGGTAGGTATCATTTGCTGTGAATGCCAAAGATCGCTCATCTCCATAGAACATCTCTAAGGATTTTCCAACAGTGGAAATCAACTGAGCTCACATCACGTGACCACCCTGGAAGACTCATTTACCCGTCAACACCGGAGGGAAAAACATATAACATTGTGAACAACAACTAAAACCTTAGGTATACACCGCCTCCCTAGCACGGGGCGAGCTGTGAAATCAGAGTTTGAGAGTTAGCGAAAAGGCGCGGAAAGGAGATGCACGGTAAATATGGACAAAAAACGCGCCGGCCTCCAAACAGGGCTGTTTCCGTGGCCCCGGGAGGGAGAAAAGGGAGCGACCGAAAGCTATAATTGCAGGTTTTACTCTCCCTTGAGAGGGGGAGGGGGCTCAATGCTGCTGCTTTCTCACTGGGTGGTCCCCTGCCCACATACTCAAACCTGGTGCCAAATATGATGTGTCGATTGTACTCCGGAACAGAGGCCGCACCTACGCAAACTCCCTCCTCTCTACACCTTCTCCTCTCCTTACATGTCCGCGCTTCTTCATGCCAGCCCTCTGAACAACCCTCCTTCTCACGCCTCCATTCTTCCTTGCACCCTCTCTCCCTACCACACCCTATCTTTTCTTGCACCTCCCTTTCCAAATTACACCTCCACACGTGGCTGCCAAGCTGCCCCATCTCTTGTGTGACACCACCATCCAGCCGTAGCCCTAGCATGATTGCGCTTTTTATTTCGCATTTTACATAGTAGGCACATGGTTAACATATCGTGCAAAGAACTGTTGGTGAAACAGCCAGCTTTGGCTGACGATGCCACAGGCAATTCCCTCCTTGAACCCCCCTACTTCATCACCATCTCCATTATTGTCTTACTTGAAGCCCATCTCCTCGATGTACTCAAATCCTCGTTTACCCGTCTTCTCAGCTCTGTGTTTCCGCCCACCTCTTTACACAACGAATCACCTGTTCCTTAATGTCTTCTACTCGCCTTTACACATAGACCCTTGTCTGCACTTCCTCCTCCTTACACCCACTCCTCAGACCACGCACTTCTTAGGGCCTTCCACTGAACCCTTCTAAATAACAGACCTCTTCCTTATACCCCCTCACCATTATATCCCCTCTGCTTCGGACACCCCCTCGCTTCCTTACACCACCTGACTTTACTGACACTCTCCTTACAGCTCTTATTATCCTTACACATCCGTAGGGACAAAAGTCCTTGCATGGCTGTGGAATCGGTACCACCCTGCTCTTGGATAACTTTTTCTTGACTGTCCAACGGTTTTCCTCCAGTGGAGTTTATGATCTGTCACTTCATCCACTTTACTCCTTGTATTGCTGAGACACTCAAAAGAAGAGGTTAGACTCTGCTATCCAGGGACTGTTCTCAGAGTACACCCACATTCAAAGGTCGAAAGCAGCTTCTACCCCCTCATGCCAGGTTCTGGGGTGGTAGACTGTTAGTGGCAGCTGATTCTAGTCTAGGGGAAAAGGCCTTTTTAGGTCTCACCAGCGACAGCGCATGTGCTCTTGCTTGCAAGATATATTGTATACAAGGGGCTTTCAGCCTGTCCACTGCGTAACATTTGTTGGCTTCACTGTCACTCTTATTTGGTGCTTTCTAATTGGCCCACACATGCTGGCTTCACTTCCTCTTCTTTCGGCTAGAGCATGGGCCAAGTACTGATTGCGTCAGCTTGATTGCTGCCCTTCCACAGATTGCGTTATGATTAAGGTACTAGTTTGCTTGTTTCTTCTTACGTGTTATCCTTGTTGAATCTCTTGCCATTTGTAGCTATGTTTTACTATGCCCTTTTCTCCTTTTAGATGGATGTTTATTGTGGCAACAGATGATATATTCTTTTACTTTGGCAAAATATGTAATCTGCTTTCAAATGTATTTTCACTAAGTCATGGACATTGGCGCAATTGCTTTCTTTATGTGAAAGGATTTTTTTGCCAAATGTCATATGTTTTTAATTTTGTTAAAGTAAATCACTGTAGAGTATGCAAGCGCGCTGAGAGATAAGCAGTGGTCTCTAAACCTTAGAAACCACTGCAGAATTTAATTCCGCTGGTTGAGCAGCAGAATTTTAATTAATCAGTTAATCTGCGTTACAAGAGTAGCACAAAATCCGAAGATTCCACCACCGGAATTGAAACCTCTACTGGCCTACTAATTTGCTCATAATCACAGGGGTGTTGTGCTGAAACCTACCAAACATTGGCAAATAGGTCTTGCCTTTGAGAATATTGGTTCTGCCATTGCTTTTTGTTCATGCTGTACAGCATGGGCATTGCCAATGTTGGTAATGATTTGTAGCCATGCTGTCTGGCAGTGTGGCTGCTGTACAGCCTGGCTAAAAATAATAATGAAAAAGGGACTCTAATGAATTCAGCGCTCATGTTTTTAAAAAAAAAACACATTAGCCCTGGCTGCATCACCGCTATTTAAAAAAAACTTTTTAGCTTTACTGCAAGGCATCAACACTGCTGTACAGCATGGCTACAAAACATTATCAAAGCCAATAGCTGTTGTCGATGCGACCTATTGGCTTTGCCAAAGATTGTTACCTGTGCTCTAGAGGGGAGAGAACCTACTCTAATCCTTGCAGTCACTATTTACTAGGGTATTTACATCCACGGATAATGTGTGAAGTGTTTGTGTGTAGTGAATAACATGTTCATGTTTGTTGTTGGGAGACAGTGTGTCAGCTGACTGGTGTCCAAGGAAGGACACAGTGAGGGCAGATACAATATGGCAGTTCCCTTGTATTGTCCTTCCCCTGTGAACCTGAAAATTTGCTTGTATACTGTTCTGGAGACACTTCCCTGGAACTCTGTAGGTGTCTGCTGGATTAAGCAGATTTACACCTCTTCTCTGCCTGTCCATTTACCACTTGTTCCTGGACCCCCCACTCTTGTCAGATCCCAAAATGAATTATAAAGTGTTTCCCTTTAGCACTTAACTCTCAGAGGTAATGAGGAAGAGCAGTCCAAGGTTCACTCAAGGTGTCACGCAGCGCGAGCCGAATGTTCGGCTCGGGACGTGGCGCGCCGGCAGTAAGACGTGCCGCGCCCCGCCCCTACCCTTTCCTATCTTTGTCAAGGCCCCAAATTGGGCATGGGGCCTCGCTTCTGCATTGGCGTGGCGCATCCCCGTTAGTTCCTGCCTTTCTCCACTCTCCTTTTTCTTCCCCACTTACCTTCTATTTCTTTTTCCTTCTTTTCTGTTGTCCTCGTTTTCTTCCTAACATATGCCTTTCTTTCCTACCCATGATTCCGTTCTCTTTCCCAGCCTGCCTTCCTTTTTCCCTGCATGCCTTGGAACCTTATTTAATATGGTGCTTTTTCTATAGAATTCTATGGTATGATCCCAATCCAATATGGCGACTTTTACTTCCTGTCGGTCACTTCCTGTTCTTTGGGTATATAAGGTGTGTGATTCCTCTTCTCTTTGTGCTGCATCACTTCCTTTGGGTGGTGATCTTCGCTCCTGTTCTTCTGCATCAGATATTGATTTTCTGATCCTGTTCCAGCTTTTTCCTGGTCATTTTTGCCTTTTTGTTCTGATTTATTTTTACCTTTGTTTTTTGTTTCAGGAGTTCCTTCTGGAGGGCACGGACTACCTTTGGTGTTCCCTCAGTCAGTAGCACTGTGGCTACCAGAAAGGGTCGCCCCTTTTTGGGCCAAGGCAGAACCTACAAGAACAAGAACCTCGCCACACTTCCAGTGGGCCACAGACACAGACTACGAGTAGGTCGTGACATATTGCAGCGCTCAACAAACCAGACCTCGTCAACCAGAATGGAGGATACTGTAACGGGCGGCTGCAGACCCTGACCAGTCCCTACTGGTAACTATTCAGCAACAGGCCCAGGAACTGCAACAATTAAGAAATGAAAATGTGGTTTACGACAAGCCTTGGCATAAGAAAGTACTGATGTTCCTACTGTCTCTACTACAACTCCTCGGTTTTCAGGAGACCCAAATAAGCTGCCAAATAAGCTGTGAGAATTTCTGGATGCTCTGAATGTCTAGTTTGCTTTCAGACCTACACAATTTTCACAAGATAAGACGAAGGTGGGTTATCTCATCAGTGCATTATCAGGTCCTGCCTTGGCCTGGGAAACTCCGATAGTAGCCTCCAACGACCCGGTGTTGTCTGATTACTCAGCCTTTGTGAACAGATTCAAACAAATGTTTGAACGCCCATTATTGGAAGCATCAGCTGAAGAAGCGCTCTGTGATATTCAACAAGGCACTCAAGATGTTCTCCAATACATCACACACTTGAGACAATTGGCTGCCAAGACAACATGGGTAGAGCCTACTCTGGTAACTCTGTTTCGCAGAGGGTTGCGAGAAGAAATTAAAGACAAATTAGTACACTCTGCCCCAGTAGAAGATCTTCAAAGTCTGATGGATTTAGCTCTCTCTATAGAATATCGTCTCCAAGAACCTCATCTGGAGAAAAGAAAGAATCGAGGACCTTCCCAGCCAAGCACCTCCTGTGTCTTTGTACATCGTCCTGAAGAACCTCAACCTATATCTAGAGAGACCGAAGGAGAACCTATGCAGGTAGATACCGCTCGTGGTCCACTCTCAACCAGCGAACGTGAAGATAGACGGAGAAGAGGATTGTGCCTTTATTGTGGTGCCGCTGGTCATCTGCTCCGTACTTGTCCAGTTCGTCCTATGAAGACTTCAGGAAACGCTACTTCCCATCTTCTGTGAGAAGGGAGGGGACGGGATCTTCTGCAATACCTTCCATCAGTTCTTCCAAGGAAAATCCCACTATTTTATTTATGTTACCTGTTATCCTGCAATTACCTGATGGTCGTGAAGAAAGAACCCTGGCATTATTAGATTGTGGAGCTAGTTGCATTTATATGGATATGACCTGGGCTAAAACACTACAAATTCCAACACTGCCTAAAGATGTTCCAGAACAAGTGCACTGTTATTACTACCACTTCGAATTTAGGTCTAAACTTTAGGAAACATCAGGAACATGTCTCCTTTGATTTAATTCCTCCCCCAATCATTCTATAATCCTAGGGATTCCATGGTTCATAAGACACAATCCGTATATTAACTGGGAAACCAGAACCATTCTTTGTCTTCTCAGTTCTGTCACAATCATTGTTATGCCTCGGACACCTATTGGTCTCACAAAAAGATAATAACCTCGGAACCAAATGTAGGACTTTCCATAAATACAATCCAGGAGGTACCAAGCCAATATTTGGAATTTCAAGACATATTTCAAAAACCACCTTAGCCTGTATTACCTCCACACAGAGACTATGATTGTGCTATTCCCCTGGAACCTGGAGCAATTGTTCCTTTTGGGAGAATGTATTCTCTCACTGAACCAGAAAGAAAGATTTGCAAGGATTATCTTCAAGAAAATCTACACAGTGGTCTTATCACACCATCTTCTTCTCCGGAGGGGGCTTCCCTCTTCTTCGTACCCAAAAAGACCAAAGATCTTCGTACCTAAAAAGACGAAAGATCTTCGTCCCTGGATAGACTTCCGTGGATTAAATAAAATCACCATAAAAGATTGTTATCCACTACCCCGAATCAAAGACATTCTAGAGGCTGTCAGAGGGGCACAAAGGTTCACAAAATTAGATCTTCGCGGAGCTTTACGTCTATTGCGTTTTAAGGAGGGAGTTGAGTGGAAGACTGCCTTTCGGACTCCTTTTGGACATAATGAATATAAGGTAATGCCTTTTGGCTTAACTAGCGCCCCCTCCGTGTTTCAAAGATTTATGGATTTCATATTCTCCGATTTGTTAAACCACACTGTAGTGATTTATTTGGACGATATTCTCATATATTCCAGATGCCCTGAACTTCATTCCACACACGTTAAGCAAGTCTTAAATAGACTCAGGCAACATCAACTTTACTGTAAACCGGAGAAATGCGATTTTGATAAAACTGAGGTGAAGTATGTAGACTATCATATCAGTCCAATTGGTATCTCTATGGATCCGGAAAAGGTTCAAGCCATTCTATATTGGCCATCCCTTTCATCAATCAAGGAAACTCAATGTTTCTTAGGGCTGGCCAAATTCTACCGTCAATTTATCCTGGACTTTGCGAAACAAACAAGTCAAATTACACAAACTCAAAAAAGAGAGTCTGCGAAACGCAATGGTTTAGAAAATCCAATCTTTTATCTATCCCATGTGCTCTCTGATTCTGAACAACATTATTCAGTACTGGAAAGGGAACTGTTGGCTCTAAAGACTGCCTGCCAAGAGTGGAGACAATTCCTCATGGGTTCTAAGGAGCCTTTTGAAGTAAGAACGGACCATCGTAATCTGCAATGCTTACGCAATTTTCATTGCCGAAACAGTCGTCAGGCTCGTTGGGCCTTTTTCTTTAGTCAGTACGATTTTTATGTTACCTATATTCCAGGATCTCAAAACATTCTGGCCGATGCCCTATCTCGCCGTTATCCCGATAGTGCTCATACCCCGTCACCATATCTACTTGAACCAGACAAGATCATTGGTGTAGTCCAGTCATTCCTAGATGAAGTACAATCTGAATACACAACCCTTTTAGAACAAGAGCTAAAGGATCTGCGTCCCAAGATACGCGAACATAAAGGATACTACTGTCACAAGGACATCTTATTTCTCCCTCCTAAAAAAAGTGCAAGAAAAGGCACTTAAGATGTGTCATGATTCCCCAGTAGCTGGTCATCGAGGTATTAAAGCCACACAGGAATTACTTCTTTGATCCTTTTGGTAGCCTACGTTGAAACAAGACGCCGAAAGATACGTGAAATCTTGTCCTATTTGTGCCAAAGTGAAAGTACCCCGTACTAGGCCTGCAGGATTACTTCAACCATTACCCGTTCCATCAGCTCCTTAGCACATGACTTTATGTGTTCATTACCTACATCAGCCGGAAACCGAGTTATAATGGTAACAGTAGATTCCTTTACTAAGATGGCTCATTTCACCGCTTTGAAGAAATTACCCACCTCACAAGAATTAAGTCAGATCTTTATTCAACACATTTTTCGCCTCCATGGTCTCCCCCAAAGCATTGTGTCAGACAGAGGACCTCAATACATATCACGGTTCTGGAAACACTTCTGGAAGATCTTGAACATCAATGTAGCGTTATCATCTGGATTTCATCCTAAAACCAATGGGCAGACTGAACATCTCAACCAGGGGCTTGAGCAATATCTTCGTTGTTTCTATAACTCCACTCAGAGTAACTGGAGCACTTATCTTCCCATTGCAGAGTTTTCTTACAATAATACCGTCCATAGTGCCTCCAAGGTCACTCCTTCTTTCTGTTCATATGGATTCCATCCTACTTCTTTTCCTACTACTCCTAATACTTCCGCTATCACCTCTCTTTCCAAAAGACTACAGAGAATTCAAAGACTGATTCGATCTAATCTATTAGTCACTAAAAGATACATGAAAAAACTGGCTGATAAGAAAAACAGTGAGGCTCCAGCGTATCACATCCAAGATAAAGGCGGTCATTCTGACCCTGGCAGTCAAATACCGCCAGGGCGGAGGACCGCGGGAGCACCGCCGACAGGCCGGCGGTGCTCCAATGGGGATTCCGACCGCGGCGGTAAAGCCGCGGTCGGACCGGCAACACTGGCGGGCTCCCGCCAGTGTACCGCCGCCCCATTGAATCCTCCAAGGCGGCGCAGCTTGCGCCGCCGAGGGGATTCCGACCCCCCCTACCGCCATCCAGATCCCGGCGGTCCGACCGCCGGGATCCGGATGGCGGTAGGGGGGGTCGCGGGGCCCCTGGGGGCCCCTGCAGTGCCCATGCCACTGGCATGGGCTTTGCAGGGGCCCCCGTAAGAGGGCCCCTAAATGTATTTCACTGTCTGCTGCGCAGACAGTGAAATACGCGACAGGTGCAACTGCACCCGTCGCACAGCTTCCACTCCGCCGGCTCGATTCCGAGCCGGCTTCATCGTGGAAGCCTCTTTCCCGCTGGGCTGGCGGGCGGCCTGAAGGCGACCGCCCGCCAGCCCAGCGGGAAAGTCAGAATTACCGCTGCGGTCTTTCGACCGCGGAACGGTAACCTGACGGCGGGACTTTGGCGGGCGGCCTCCGCCGCCCGCCAAGGTCAGAATGAGGGCCAAAGTCTGGCTATCTTCAAAATTTCTGCCCCTATGTCTTTCACAAAATAAGTTTAAGCCTCGGTACTACGTACCCTTTTGTATTCTTCAGAAAATGAATCCTGTAACTTTCCGTCTCCGTTTACCTTGAACCTGAAAATCCATCCAGTCTTTCATGTCTCTCAGTTGAAACCCTATACACCTGATCCTTTTTCCCGACATTACACATGTCCTCCCCCTTTGTTGGTGGATGATGAACCTGAATAGGAAGTACAGGAAATATGTGACTCTCGTATATTACGGAACCATCTTCAGTATCTGATTCATTGGAAAGGCTATCCCCTTAGTGAATGTTCTTAATGTTCTTGGGAAGATGCCTCTTCTGTTCACGCCCCTCTTCTGATTCGTCAATTTTTCCAGTTGTTTCCGCACAAACCAGGGGCTCCCGGGGGGGGACCTACTGTTGCGCAGTGGCCCGCGGCGCAAGCCGAATGTTCGGCTCGGGATGCGGTGCGCTGCAGTAAGACGTGCCACGCCCCTACCCCTTCCTATCTTTTTCGAGGCCCCAAATTGGGCACGGGGCCTCGCTTCTGCATTGGCGTTGCGCACCCCATTAGTTCCTGCCTCTCCCCACACTCCTTTTTCTTCCCCACTTACCTTCTATTTCTTTTTCCTTCTTTTCTGTCGTCCTCGTTTTCTTCCTAACTTATGCCTTTTTTTCCTACCCATGATTCCCTTCTTTTTCCCAGCATGCCTTCCTTTTTCCCTGCATGTCTGGGAACCTTATTTAATATGGTGCTTTTTCTATAGAATTCTATGATATGATCCCAATCCAATATGGCGACTTTTACTTCCTGTCGGTCACTTCCTGTTCTTTGGGTATATAAGGTGTGTGATTCCTCTTCTCTTTGCGCTGCATCACTTACTTTGGGTGGTGATCTTCGCTCCTGTTCTTCTGCGTCAGCTATTGATTTTCTGATCCTGTTCCAGCTTTTTCCTGTTCAATTTTGCCTTTTTGTTCTGATTTATTTTTACCTTTGTTTTTTGTTTCAGGAGTTCCTTTTTGAGGTTTTTCCCCTTTTGTTTTTTTTTCCCTCAGGGACTCCTTCTGGAGGGCACGCACTGCCTTTGGCATTCCCTCCGTCAGCAGCACAGTGGCTACCCGAAAGGGTCGCCCCTATTTGGGCCAAGGCAGAACCTATAAGAACAAGAACCTCGTCACACTTCCAGTGGGCCACAGACACAGACTACGAGTAGGTCGTGACACAAGGAGGTGATGAGGGATAACCATTCAGAACAGCTTAATATACAATAGTACACCTTAATAACTGAATGTCCGGCCAGTGTTTTACTTTTTTTTGAGGAAAAGAAAAGTAATTTAATACAAAACTAGAGACTACACATAAGCAGGGATATACAAAAAGACAACTCTATAATTCTTTCATAGCCAGAGATCTGATCATTGATGCTGTGCCTACAAATCTAAGCGCTATAGTCCCTCTCAGATTGGTAATACGTTCCTACTTCGTGAACATGGAGCCAAACTCAGATCCCCTTACCAACTTCGTGGGGAGGTCTTGTGTTTCAGAGGTGATGTAGTGCAACAGCACCCAGAGGTATTTTTTGCTTCATCAGGGCTCTGATTCTCTGGAAAAGAAACACTCCTGACAGCGGGCAACAAGGCGTCTCTCCCCACAGGCAGTAGTCCTCTGGCAACAGAGCAGCTCTTCTTCTTAAGTTCAGGGTTCTTTCAGCTTGATGAAGTAGTACAGTGATTGGCAAAGAGCTCTCTTTCAACACCAGTCTCTTTGCCCCAGTTGACAGCAGCCCCACCTTGGATTTAAAATAAATCCCAGAACATCTTTCATCTAAAGGGGGGCAGTACTTATAGTCAGATCTGACCAGTCAATTTTCTTGCAGTGTTCAAATTGTTGGTGGGTCAACCAATCAAAGGCTGCATGGCCATTGTTTCAACTGGTTCAGGGGTCACAGGGCAAACGGGGTTACTGGGCCCAAGTAGTGTCAGTTGGGTCCATTTGCCTCTGATGTCTTCAGGCCGTACTACTATGAAAGCCAAAAACGTCCGGGCAAGTGCACCCTAGATCCTCAGACTAATGGGACAGATGAGTCCAATGCTTAATCAGGGAAATGGGTTGGGATTAATTAGTGATTCAATTTAGTAATTCACAGAATCACTCTAAATAAGTCAAAGTACAGTCAGTGCTATATCTTAGCAAAGACAAATACACAAAATAATGCTATACAGACAAGTATGGGTGGATACCATCCATGCCAACATGCTCACTTTACATATTAATTTGTCACAGTGGCCGCACAAAATCAGTGCCCGGGTGAAGGCATAATCACTATTTGCTCGCAGCATTCCTCCAAAAGAAATGACGCTGTGCACTCCAGTGCTATTCAACATATATTTATTGGCAACACCAACGAGTTTTAGGGATTGCAGCCTTGATCATGGCCATAATGTATTAATGTGTTATATTTTTTTCAGTTTTATATAGCATACATTTACCCCAAGGGCAGTAAGGCACTTTTCATGAGACCCAGAGTCGTTACATGAGAGCCATACATTACACTTTACATGCAGGTGTAGATTCATTGATTTGCCTAGTACCACAGGATGCTTAGTCAAGGCCAGGATTGAAAACTGTTTTTCTTAGGGCTGATCTCCCTTTAGGCCTTGCATTGCAAAGTTGTGCATGATGACATTGGTTCAGTCTTCCCTCTTCTACCAAGTAGCTGGGCTGGGATCTCTTTTTGCCTCGAGTACGTCTCTTTCAGCAGCAGGGGTAGGCTTCATTCCTTGGCTCAAGTCATCAGTGCTTGTAGTAGGATCACTTGTACTGCATGCTATATACCCTAACTCAGCTGGGAAGTTAGCTGTGACACTAGCTTTGGATCACAGAAGTCTTCTCCAACACCCTTCACCCTGTCTCCGGGACACTGATCAGTGCGAACACTGACTTAGGGTCACAGACCAATGTTTATACTCAGGTTTTAGACAAAGGTTGTGGATTCCACAGAGACTACGCTGGGGCTAGTTTAAAGTGATTCTTCACATTTTGCATGTTCTTCCCAGAGAGATGAAAATCACAAAGCAAAAGCACAACCTGCTGAGGCCGGTGGGTTGTGTGGGCCCCACCTTTGGGGAACCAAGGAGCAGGCTAGGGCAAAGAAAAACAAAACCTTACAGTTAAAAGGGACCCCTGTATTCTGTCTTCCTGCATATTAGACTGAGGAGTGCTTTAGAGAAGTCTTGTGATTCACACATGTGTGGTAGGCACTCTCCAATATCCAGTCTGTACACCCCCACACACAGGAGATCCAAATGGATGTGCCAGCAATCACCCCTAGCACACACTCTCAATGCTCATCTTGCTACACCTAAACCTTGCACACAAACATGCAACACCAATACACAAATGGATGTAGCTGTGGACCTGGTTGCATAGGACTGGGTTTTTTGTGTTTCTATACAGGAGAGACCGTTAGACAATTCTCCCTTCACAAGCACAGGTGAAAGGACCAGGCCTGCTACCATAATTAATCTATGCCACCACAGTCAGCCCTCTTCAGCTGGTGAGCTTATGGTAGATACAGAAAATGAGAGGTGCACATGTAGCAGCCCTACAGTCCACAAAGTCCGGTCTGAGTTCCAGTCCTTGTTACAGTGGGCTTCAGCACACACACGTTTGTTGTATGCTCTGATGCAAAAATATTTTTTTTTAAAAGAGACTCCATACTTGGGTAACTCGGGGTAAGTGTGCACACTCTTTAGAACAATAGGGCGGGGTATTCCTGTCACAAAGTTCACTTCATAATCAGCTCATGTCAATGCCATGGACATCACGAGCACAAGCCAGCCCATGTAGATGATATACATACTTGAGGAATCCGGAATGGATTTCACTATGCACTCTTACAGAGCCTACAAACCCTTTACACTCACCACACAGCATACATTCAGTGTACCAGCACCTTCCACCCATCACTCAATAATATGGAGGTGAAAGGCCCGTTAGGGGAGACTGGCAGAATCCATACATGTGGAGGCCAGTAGGAATCTCCTACCGGAAGGAGACAGGAAAAAAGTCTGTCCTATCATCATCAATTAGTTTGCTACCGGTAGCAGGTCAGTCAAAGCCCAAAGAGAGGGTAGTAGCCATTCTTTTGAAGAGAGGTACACTTTGCTTGCCCCCTTGGCCTCATAATACCACTTTGTTATCTCAGTTGCATAAACAAGGCGAGCACCCGTTGACCTTGTACATTGCTGAGCTCCGCAAGAGAAATTAAAAAAGAGAGCCTGTAGAGGAGACGAAACAGAGCAGAGCTCCACACAGTCCAAAGCCATGTAGAGGACTTACTGTCCGAGCACTTTGGCTCTACATATTAGGTATTAGCCAAAGGTAACACACTAATATTTAGAAGTTGATACCATCCTCCTCTCCTCCGTGCTGGAAAAGTCGAAAAATGTGCACTTCGTCCTAACTGGGAGAATTCAAATTTTAAAGAAAGCTCGTGCTTTATTTGGAGATAGCATCCCACTATTGCTCCCCATGCACATATGGGCCAGATTTATAAGGCCCTATCGTCTCCCTGCACCACACTAGTGTCATTTTTGTACGCTAATTTGGCTCAAGGAGGCAATTTTCGCTGCGCCATATTTACAAAGTGGCACAATGCGTGCATTGTGCCACTTTGCAACCCGTTGCGCCACATTATGCCTGTGTCAGGGATAATGTAGGCATGGTGGGTATTCCGGTGTTAGGAGGCATGCAAAAATGGCACAGTGAAATTTACACAATTTTTGGTGTCATTTTTAACACCTGCTTAGAGCAGGCATTGAAATGACGCACCCATATTAACCTATGGGTCTCCTTGCACTTTGCTGCACTAGCGTCAACATTTTTTACGCTAGCAGAGGAAAGCCCCACAATAGCATAAAAGATTCTGATGCTATTCGCCTAACGACCGCCATGATGCACTGTATTATGAATACGGTGCACACATGGTGGCGTTAGGTGGGGCAAGGGCGACGCAAGCGAACTTGTTCATCAGTATTAATGCGCCAGTTACATGTAAATCTGTCCGTATATTTGCTCCAACCAATTTGTAGGTGTATTTACTTTGGATATCTGAATACCGCTATGAGCACTAGAATAAAAGACAGTATTGCCAGGAACGATAAAGACCCTGATGGCTACTTTTTGCATCAAATCTAGGAATGAGCCTAGGACATGGGGAAGCCCTGCTATGGTGTCCTCCTTTGGAAGAAGAGAGCTATACCACTTGTTCTGAGGAGAAGATGAGACCCCCTGACCAGCAGGACAAAGAGCAGGTCCGGCTTCTGTGGAAGTTGTCTTAAAGGAGCTAGCCACCCAGGAACTGGAGGGACTAACCCACAAACCATCTGTCTGACCAGAGGTAGAGAACTTGCAGAGAACAGAGTCCCCTTGCGGTCCGCAAAGCCTTCTCAGGGGGTCTGCGACTGCTTAGAAAATTAAATAATATTATCAGATTAATAAAGTGTATATAAATAAGTGGCTAAATGTACAATTGAACATTTTAAAATGTCTGATAAATGTCAAGTAATTTGAAATGGGAGCCTAAAAATTAAATTAGTATCCTCAGATTGATCTGTGGGAGCAGTGCAGATGCAAACAGAATATAGTATAGACAATGTGTGTCTTGAATTGAATTTAGAAAAGCTCCAACCTTCCTATTAAAATTATATTTTAAATTTTAGTATTTATAATTGTTTGCAAATTAAACAAAATGCGTTATCATGTGTGTATGTGTTTGATGAAAGTTTGTTTCTGTAGTTTTTGTGTATTATTTTGCATTTCAAATCATTGACAGTGTTTAGGCTGGGGTTCCCGGCTTTGAGTAATGACTCAGTAGGGGACCTCGGATTCCAATAATGATTCAGTAGGGTCCACATGTTTCGATAATGATAAAATGGGGGTCCACAGAACTCAAAAGGTTGTGAACCACTGCCTTAAAGTTTCTGACATATCATTTTTTTCAGTCTCATTTGAACCCCATCTTTGGAACAGCACCGGACAGCAAAATCCATCATCTCCCTAGTACTACCCAAATTAGATACTATGAAGGAGACCATTGACGTCTTGAATAAGAGTGCAACTGTGTGAGAAAACCAAATATATACCCCTTCCAAAATGCTAAATGTACATCTTGTGGGTCATTTAGAGTTTTCAGATTTTCCTGGCTCAGCCCAGGATCAGACCCCAGGCCTTTTGACACCCTGCTGTGTCCAATAATTACATTTTCTCTAGCAGCAAGAACTAAGCCCCCCCCACACACACAAAAGGAGCAATTAGCACTACTTCTCCTTGCTCCTGAAGAAGAGAAGTGGTGGGGGGAATGCTGTGTATCAATCACCCAGCTGTCACACTGCACCAGGGATAGGCCTGCCCAAGCACCCAGAACAAAGGAGAGTGCCCAGACAACTGTAGCCAAGCCACTGGTGGCCGCCTTTGAAATTCTGGTATGCAGTGGCAGTGATGTCGGAAGGGGTGGAGCTGAGGCGCCAGGAGCTTATGTGACCAGTGGCTCCTTGACGCCATGCCATTTTAGATTGTCCCAATATGCTGTGCAGGGTGGAGAGGTGATGTAGCACCCCAGGATTGGTTAGGGGTGCCTGCCCTCTGCAACCTTCCTCGCCTCTTTATAAACCCTTGCACAAGGGGAAAGATCCTCTTGCCTATGGATTTTCCACCCACCATGCTGCTGGATCCTGGGTCTGCCATGGAGAACTGGAAGGAGGAATCCCCTGACCCCCACTCAGGACTCTGTCCAGTTGACCCGAGGACCAGTGGGTCTCCCCAAGGGCAAGTGAGGCTGGCACCCTTTGTAGGAAGCTGGCCTGGTGTGTGGTGACCACCTATGGTGTTATCACCTTATACCAGGTCCAGGTATCCCTTATTAGTGAGGTGTAGTCCGTGTTTAGGAAGCCAGGCAGTCTAGAGGTAGCTGTGGATGAGCAGCCAAGACTTATATAGGAGACATGTAAAGCTTATGCAATACCACTATACTCACACAGCACTTACACACATGAAAAAACCACACAGTGTTACAAAAAAAAATACATTTTATCATGGTAACGTAAATACTAAAATGCTGTATAGGCAATACTGTACTAGCACTTGAGTAAACACACTAACATGCACACATTAGTAATCAGGAATGGGCAAAGAAAGCAATAGAAAACAGTGAAATAACAGTAAATAATAGAGACCCTGGGGGAGACCAAACCGTATACTAAATAAATGGAATGCGAGCAGCAAGGCCCCACCCAAGGAAGTGGAAGTCTCTTTAGTGGGGAGCTGGAGGAACTAGGAACCCCATAAGGTAAGTACCAGAGTGCCGCCAAGCGACTAGGAGAGAAGAGGTAAGTACCTGGCTTTTCCCAAACCCACAGGTAAACTTTGCAAAAAGACTGTGCAAGACCCAAGTAATACTGGATGAAACAGAAGATGGATGCTGACAGAAGACGACCTGCAAATGAACTGGACCAAGACCAGTTCCAGTTGGAGTGTCCGGTTGGGTCAAGAGCGACTACCCACCCTTCTGGAGATGCAGGACCAGGTCGACGGTGAAGACCAGGAGTCAGCTATGCAGCACACGAGCAGAAGAGAAGTTCCAGAAGTTATGTAGTCGATGTCCCATGTCAGAAGAAGAGTTGCAGTCAGTCAGTGGTGTGGAAAAACCACCAACAAGCCTTAGCAAAGGGAAAAGTTGCAGAAGAAGACTTGTAGAGCTGCTGGAGACCTGGAAGATCTGAGGGGACTCAACCCAAGAAGGGGAGTCCCAGGCGACCCTCAGCAGTGAGGAGAGCCAGAAGTCGAGGATGCAGCCCCACACAGGCAACTCACAGACAGCAGGCACAGGAGTCACAGTGAAACCCACTCAGCACACCTGGAGAGGAGTCCCACATCGCTGGAGCAGCAGGCAGGAGACTGTGCTTTGCAGGGAAGAGTGCTGGAGGCCAGGGCTACACGGAGCCTGAAGATCCCTTGGAAGAAGAGCCAACAAGCTGTGGTAGCTGCAAGAGTCGCGATGCACAGGGGTACTGTCCTGCAAGGAGAGACAGAGACTCACCACACATCCCTAGTTGGATAGCTGGTAGGGGGGACTGAGAGAACCACTCCAGCCGCCCACCTGTGTTGCAGGATCCATGCAGAGTTGCAGTAGAGAGGATCCATGTGGTCAGACGTCGTTGCTGTTGGTGCCTGCGGATGCAGGGGAGTGACTCCGTCACTCCAAGAGAGATTCCTTCTTGCTTCTTGGTGCAGACTGAAGGCTTGCTGCCCTCAGAGGATGCACAGCCAGGAAAATGTTGCAGTTGCTGGAAGGAGCTGGAAAAACACTGTTGCAGAGAGAAGTTATCACTGGAGCTGAAGATTGTAGGTTACTGTCAAGTCCAGTTGTGGTTCCAGTGGCCAGAAGTCAAAGTAAATGTTGCAGAGGAGTCCTGCTGGAATCTTGCACGTCGAATCTGAGGACCTACCCAATAGGGAGACCCTAAATAGCCCTAAAAGGGGGATTGGTCACCTAGCAATGTGACCTCCTATCAGGAGGAGGTTGTGATGTCACTTGCCTGACCTGTCCACTCAGGTGCTCCGAGTGGCCTCTGCCTACCTTGGGTTCAAGATGGCAGAATCAAGTGGCCACCTTGAGGAGCTCTGTGCACCACCCCTGGGGTGGTGAAGGACAGGGGAGTGGTTATTCCCCTTTCCATTGTCCAGTTTCACACCAGAGCAGGGGGGTCCTTGGACTGGTGCAAACCAGTTTATGCAAGGAGGGCACGAAATGTGCCCTTTAAAGCATACTAGTGGCTTGGGGAGGCTACCCATCCCAAGCCATGTAGCACCTATTCCCAAAGGGAGAGGCTTTTGCCTCCCTCTCCCGAAGGAAATCCTTTGTTCTGCCTTCCTGGGCTTGAGCTGGTCAAGCAGCAGGAGGGCAGAAACCTGTCTGTGGAATGGCAGCAGCACGGGCTGCCTGGGAAAGCCCTGCAAACTGGCAGGAGCAAAATTGGGGGGTCCCCTAAGGAGCCCCCATAGTGCATGGAGTCATACAACCAATACTGGCAACAGTAATGGGGTGAGATTCCGACATGTTTGATACCAAACATGCCCAGGTTCGGA
Organism: Pleurodeles waltl; assembly: GCF_031143425.1. NCBI lineage: Eukaryota > Metazoa > Chordata > Amphibia > Caudata > Salamandridae > Pleurodeles > Pleurodeles waltl. The sequence continues at coordinate 420,317,571 of NC_090449.1, forward strand.
GTTACCATTGTGTAGTTGGGCATAGGTACACTGGTAAAATGGCTTCCCTGTACTCATGAAATCCAGAAAAGTGGAGCAGGAGTTCATGGGGGCACCTCTGCTCGTGCCCTCACACACAGGTACTTGCATCATGCACTCTGGGCTAGGAGGGCCTGCCATAGGGGTGACTTACATGACCTGGTGCAGTGACCTGTAGTGAAAGGGTGCATGCACCTTTTCATGCAGGCGGCTAAGGCAGGCCTGCAGACACATTTTGCATGGGCTCCCATAGGTGACATAATACATGCTGCAGCCCATGGGAACCCCTGATGCCCCAATGCCCTGGGTACCATATACTAGGGACTTACATAGGGGCACCAGTATGCCAACTGTGGGGTGTACAAAACCAGGAACAACCAAGTTTAGAGGGAGAGAGCACAGTCACTGGGGTCCTCTTTAGCAGGATCCCAGTGAACACAGTCAAAAACACACAGCAGGCAAAAAGTGGGGGTAACCATGACAAAAAGAGGCTACTTTCCTACACCCTTACTCCCCCTAAGGACCAGCTGGGGGAAAGCCCTGGACATTTCTGCCCCCACCAACAAAACCCAGAGGAAAACTGAGATAGTGCGAGCCAGTAGGACCATTTGTTGGAGGATTACTCAGCTTTTGAGGTGAGGAGGATTGATGCAACTGTCCCTGGTGGATAGAGTTCACCCCCAGGAGTAAAATGAACCCAGGACCATCCAAATCAGTCTCATGGGGCCTGAGTTATGGCAATTTAAAGTGTGGCAACCTCTGACCTAATTCTCCTCTGAAGTGCGTGGGGCTCCGCTACCGTGTGATCAACTTCCCCCGGAGTGGACCAGGGCTCGGGAGACCGCGCAAGAAAGCTGAATTGATGATGTTAGGGGAGAAGGCATGCATGGGGCCCCCTCCCCATATTCCTAACTCGCCCGGGGAACCCATCCCCAGGGTGGATTTATATTCCAGCGCGCTTCACCGTTGGAGACAACAGGGGCCCAGAACTCCATCCCTGAGTCCCAGGATCTTGTGGGAAGCAGCCACTACAAAACCCGTCTGCCCACTGGAGCGGGCAGACACAACTAAGGATTGCCAGCTCCCGCAGCTGCACGCAGGTGAGGGCAGCTGGGGATGGGCACCCCATGATGTCCTCCAAAGACAGAGACCTCTGGGGTGCCTGGGTGGGACCAGGCACTCCTCGCTCTAAAAACATAAAAAGGGAAAACGTGACACAAGGCTGCCTTTTGAAGAACGAAAACAAGGGAAATCCTAAGCGCGGCTCTCCTCGGCACAGCGGGAGAGCAGATACTACAATATTCACTGCATTTGGGAAACTTACCCCATAATTATTTGCTGGGCATTCCTTTAACAACACATTTGGGCCCGTAACTCACCCTGTGGTGGTCGTAGAACGAAGGGACTACCACCAAACCGTTCAACACGATGTGCTTTTTCTCCTTGGATCATCTTTTGGGTCCCCACCTTAAGATTGGGGGGGCAAAATCATCACCTTTACCACTTTTCAAGGCATTTTTAGGATCTCATGGTTTGCTTTACAACTGAGCGTATGCTGTCTTCTGGAGGCCTGGTGTATATTAACTTTTTAAGAGGCCTTGAAGGTCTGAACATCTATGCACTGTGTTCTTCAGGGGGTTGAGTATATGGTCACACTATAATGCCTTTTAATATAATTCCATTGAAATGATATCACATGGTCTTATGCCCTCTCGGGACTGAATGTATAATTACACTGCAGTGTTTTTCCCCATGTTGCTTTCATGTGGTTATGCCCTATAGGGCAGTGGCTCCCAACCTTTTGACTTCTGTGGAACCCACTTTATCATTACTGGAACCCCCACTGAAGCATTATTAGAATTGGAATCTGCCCCCTCCTCCCCACACTGAGGCCCTCATCATGACATTGGCGGTAAGTGATAAAGTGGCAGAAATACCGCCAACAGGCCGGCGGTAATTACTGCCAAATATGACCATGGCAGTGAGAACTCCCATAGACAGCCAGTGTACCACACCATCCACCAGGGCGTTAACACCACGCACGCTGGCGGTCGCCATCAGCTAGGCGGAAGACAAAGTACCACCCACCATATTATGACACAGCAAACCGCCAGGATTTCTAGGGTGATATCAACGCCATCAAAAGCCTGGCGGAAACAGAACACAGAAAACAAAAGACTCACCAAGAAGTATGTCGCCGCAATGGAACCGGAACTTCAAGTTTTCCCGATGTTCTTCTATGCCATGCTTCACCTGGAGCACCAACGCCAAAGAAGACGACGACGGTAAGTATAGCCACCTAGCACACAAGGGAGGGAGGGAGGAAAACGAGAGTGACACACACACAAACAACACACACCAGACACACACACACCATACACACAACCAGTTGAGGAGGAAAACCAATGGCACACGACACACGGCACAATAAAACAAGGACCAGATTTTCAAAGTACTGAAAATGTATTAGCAGGGGAAAAGCCATCAAATGAACCAGATATGTACAGTTGTTCACAATGGGCCAATGCCCAGTCCAGAGTACAGAGGGCCCACATGGCCACAGGGCACAGTCCAAGGCCCAACTTGTCTCCTGACATCAACGGCGCGGAACTCTGCAGGGGCATCATTATGCAAGTGGGCATGCACCATGGGGGATGGGGGGCACCTCAGCCGAATTTGGGAACTTTTCCACTGGTTCTGAAGGGGGCTCCATGCCCATTTCTCTATGCTGGGGAGTGCAAGGCCACAGTCTCTCAGGTGGGTGACTTTCCCACTGGTTCTGGAAGGGGCTCCATGTCCATTTCTCCGTGCTGGGGAGTGCAAGGCCTCAGTCTCTCAGGTGGGTCACTTGCCCACTGGTTCTGGAGGGGGCTCATATCCATTTCTCTGTGTGGGGGAGTGCAAGGCCACAGTCTCTCAGGTGGGTGACTTTCCCACTGGTTCTGGAGGGAGCTCCATGCCATTTCTCTGTGCTGGGGAGTGCAAGGCCAACGTCTCTCAGGTGGGTGACTTGCCCACTGATTCTGGGTGAGGCTCCATGCCCATTTATCTGTGCTGGGGAGTGCAAGGCCACAATCTCAGGTGGGTGAATTTCCCATTGGCTCTGGAGGGGGCTCCATGTCCATTTCTTTGTGCTGGGGAGGGCAAGGCCACAGTCTCTCAGGTGGGTGACTTTCCAACTGGTTCTGGAGGGGGCTCCTTGTACACCGGTCACAGGAGGGTAGCCTACATGCCCTCTGATGGAGGTGAGGGCTGTACTGTGTCAGCAAGTAAAGGTGCATCCTGGGCAGCTTCTGCTGGAGGTGAGGGCTGCACTGTCTCAGCAGGTGAAGGTGCAGCCTCTGCAGGAGGAGTGGGCTGCACTGCCTCAGCTGGAAGTGAGGGCTCCGTGACCACTGGTGGTGGTGTCACCCTGCCAGCCTCTGCTGGAGGTGAGGGCTGCACTGTGTCAGCAAGTAAAGGTGCATCCTGGGCAGCCTCTGCTGGAGGTGAGGGCTGCACTGTCTCAGCAGGTGAAGGTGCAGCCTCTGCAGGAGGAGTGGGCTGCACTGCCTCAGTTGGAGGTGAGGGCTCCGTGACCACTGGTGGTGGTGTCACCCTGCCAGCCTCTGCTGGAGGTGAGGGCTACACTGTGTCAGCAGGTGAAGGTGCCTCCTGGGCAGCCTCTGCTGGAGGTGAGGGCTGCACTGTCTCAGCAGGTGAAGGTGCAGCCTCTGCAGGAGGAGAGGGCAGCACTGCCTCAGCTGGAGGTGAGGGCTCCGTCACCACTGGTGGTGGTGTCATCCTAGCAGCCTCTGCTGGAGTCGAGGGCTTCTTCCCCTTCATGGCAGAAGTTGAGGGCTTCTTCCCCTTCACGGCAGGAGGTGCAGCCTCCTTCCCCTTCATGGAAGGAGTCGAGGGCTTCTTTCCCTTCATGGCAGTGGCTGCGGGATCCTTACCCTTCCTGGCTGGTGGAGTGGGATCCATCACTGTCTTGCCTCCACGCCTAGGAGGTACCTCCACTGTCCGCGTGGACTGTTTGGCAGAGGTGCTGGGCTGGGTCGTTGGGACCCTTCTCTTACGATCAGGACTGGGGGACGGAGAGGGGGAGGGAAGAGGTCAAGTTGGGCAAGGAAAAGCTTTTTAGGGACGGTGGGGCGGGAGGAGGGATGGGAGGGGTTGTTGGAGGAGTACGTCTTCTGGACGTGGGTGCAGGTGCATGGGGAGTGTGCTGATGTAAGGTGGATGGCTGTTGGGTGTCTGAGTGCTTGCATTTGTGACCTTTAGGAGGGGGGGACAGACAGGGTTGGAGAGGACACAGGGGACGCATGCATGGATGGTGTGGAGGTGTCTACTAGTGAGGTGTGTGTGCTGCTTGGTGTGGTGATGCTGGTGGTGGATATTGAAGCAGTGAATGCAAGTGTGGACGTGACTGTGTGGGAGGTGGAGGAGGAGGGGGAGACAGCAGAGGTAGTGGATGTGGTTGTGTCTGCAACTGTCTGGTGTTTGTGTGAGTGCTTGTGGCCTGAAGTATGGTGCCAGTGTTTGACTGTGCCACTCTTGTGTGTTGTCTTGTGTGCATGCTCGTCTGTATGTGTTCATAGGATTGGTTGGAGTTGAGGAGACTAGGCCTGAGAAGTGGTGGTTGGAGGGGGGATTGTAGGGAGAGGGACAATGGCTGCCATCAGAGAGAAGGCCAGAGCCTGAATCGATCTCTTTTGGGCCGACAATCCACTGTGGATGCCCTCCAGGAATGCATTGCATTGCTACATCTGGGATGCCACACCCTGGATGGCATTCACAATGGTTCCTGCCCTACAGAGATGGATCTCAGGAGGTCAATAGCCTCCTCACTCAGGACAGCAGGGCTCACTGAAGCTGGGCCTGAGGTGCCTGGGGCGAAGGAGATACCCACCCTCCTGGGTGAGTGGGCACGGGCAACTCGCTGAGGGGCTACTGGGAGGGTGCTGCTGGTACGGGGGTGGCGGCTGTACCTGCAGCTGGGGTGGTCACAGAGGTGTCTGCCACCACCAGGGAGCTTCCATTGGAGGAGGTATCTGAGTCTGTGTTGTCACCTCTTGTCTCTGCGGTGGTGCTCCCATCGCCCTCCGTCCCATTGGTTCCCTCGGCGTCGGTTGACTCTGTCTCCTGGGTCCTGTGGGATGCAGCTCCCTCTGTCGCCAGTGCCCCTGCTCCTCGGCCAGATGATGCTAATGCACACATGGACAGGATAACAGAAGATAAAGGTGGGGGAGAGAAAGAAAGGGAACACTGGGTCAATTACTGCACCAACACCACAGTTGGCATACACAGCACCGTCACACACAGGGATGAGGATTGAGCACTATGCATTGCACTGCCATTGATTTGGCTAGATGCCACAGCAAGATGAGAGCCAAACACCACCAATTGCACACCTCCTGGGACCCACTAAGCCCTGTCTGACATGGAATCCAACCTCGCTAAGTTACCTTGTTTTCCCTTTCAACCATTACCATGGAGCTGGATCACGCTGTAATGTCTGGCCTGGCATTAAGGGGCACCCACTAAATGGCACACACCACCTGGACCCCATGCCACCTACAAATTATTGTTATAATGGCCACTGTACTCACCCCCTTGTGGCTGCTGTGATGCCCTCCAGCGCTCATCCAGCTCTGGGTAGGCCACCGCCAGCATGCGGGCCATCAGGTGGGTCACGTTCCGACGGGCACCCCTTCCTCGTTGGGAGGCCGTCCCCAGCTGGGCCTCCGCTGTCTTTCGTGCCCAGCGTCTCAGGTCCACCCACCATTTCCGACAGTGGGTTCTCCGCCTGCCATAGACCCCATGGTCCGCGCGTCCCTGGCAATGGCACGCCATAATCCCTTCTTTTGATGGGCACTGACCTGCAGAGGCAATACAGACGGGAGGACACCATTACACATGCAATCTAGCCTGTCACACATGTGACTCACCAATCCTATTTCCTTCACAATTGAATTGGCACACACATTGTCCGGCGCACACAATGTACACCACCACATGACATCACCCCCCCGATGACACGATGCTTGCACCCACATCTCCATGTATCCTTCCCACATGCATCGTGCCCAAGGTGTATTCACCTGTTGGTGTGGAGGCTCATACAGCAGTCAGTACTGGGGTAGGACCCCATCCACCAATCGCTCCAACTCCTCCGAAGTGAAGGCAGGGGCCCTTTCCCTGGTCACACGGTCCACGGTAGGTTCCAGACACAGGTCACAGCAGCACATGCAGTGTAGGTGTTCTCCTGTTGAGGGTCTGGAAACAAGTGAGGAATCAGATAGAAAATGGTGGTCACGTCCGCAGTGGTGTACACTGTCACCGCCGGCACCGATCCCCATTGGCCACTGTATTTCATAGAGCCCCATGTTATCCAATGAGAAATTACACAGCGGTGCAAGACCACCTTCCGCCACAACGCCCAATGTCGGCAGAGTTACCTCACTTCCACCTGTCCCTACAAACAGGACAGGCAGTCGCCATGTCATGGTGATGGACAACCATCAGATTAACCTTTACTGCGTCACTGCCTAAATTTGCACATACCTTGCCATTCCCACTGTCCCATCACATAAATGCAACATGTACACTGAGGTTGTGGTTCCATTGTTCAAATTGTGACAGCCTGCTCTCTCTTGTGTCCCTTAGATACCTGCTGCTGCGGATGAACGGGAGGAGAAGACGAACCCCAGTGTACAGACCCCTTGTGGACTTGGCTACACTGGCGGACAGGCACATTATACTGACTTATCGACTGGACAGGGCCACAATCCCAGAGCTGCGTGCCCAATTGGAGCCTGACCTGATATCAGCTATCCGTCATCCCACTGGGATCCCCCTCTTGTGCAAGTGCAATCAGTGCTCCATTTCCCAGCAACTGGTTCTTTCCAAGTGACAGTGGGCTTGGCAGCTGGAATGTGACAGCCAGTGTTTTCTATTGTGCTGGCAAGGGTCTTGTCTACCCTGGTTTAACACGTGCAGCTACATTGCTTTCCCCCAGGTGGAAGATTTGGCCACTGTGAAGGCAGGATTCTATGCAATGGGCCATATCCCCAATATAATTGGGGCGATTGACGGTACGCATTTTGCGTTAGTCCCCCCTGCCAGAATGAACAGGTGTTCAGGAATCATAAGAGTTTCCACTCACTGAATGTGTACATGATGTACCTGGCGGACCAGTACATCTCCCACGTCACTGCCAAGTATCCTGGGTGGGTGCATGACACCTTCGTCCTGAGGAATAGCAGCATCCCAAATGTGATGGCCCAACTACAGAGGCACAGGGTGTGGCTAATAGGTGAGCCAGATCCCCCACCCACTTTATGTCCGTGTATGCCATCAGGTGTTCTCCCCATAGGATTGTGTAGCTAAATGTTGTCCCTCAATACTTGCAGGTGACTCAGGCTACCCAAACCTATCGTGGCTGCTGACCCCTGTGAGGAATGCCGGGACAGGGTCTGAGGACCGTTATGAAGCAAATGGGTGAACCAGAAGAATAATCTAGCAGACCTTCGCCCTCCTGAAGATCAGGTTCAGGTGCCTCCCTCTGGCAGGTGGATCCCTGTGCTACTCACCCTGAAAGGTCTGCCAGATAGTAGTGGCATGCTGCATGTTGCACAACCTGGCCCTCAGATGACATGTGCCTTTTCTGCAGGAGGAGGGGACTGGAGATAACCCTGTGGCAGCAGTGGACCCTGAGGACAGTGAGGATGAGGAGGCAGAGGATGAGAATAAGGATGAGGACAACAGAACATCAGTTATAATACTTCCAATGACACACAGGTGAGACAGTGCAACTGACCATTACTCTGACTATTGATTTATCTGTGTGCCTGTAGCATGATGGCATTCACATCCTTTGCATCTCAACTTACTGTAACCTATGGCTTCTCACTTTCCAGATGTTGGTGATATGACAACATTGTCCTGATGTGATCACTACAGACAGTTACAGGTCATTATTTGTTAGCTATCAGTGTTCAGATCATTTGCACTCGATGTGACTGTTCCCACAAATGCACATTTAAGGCACATAAAACAGTGTTCAAGGGTGTTTATGGTAGTGCCATAAAACTGAGGGTAAAGTGCAATGGAATGGGGTGATGGTGGAGGAAAGACCAGGGTATTGTTCCAGTCTGTTTGTAGCACAGGCCCAGTGTCCAAGGGGCCATAGGAAGGGGAGAACAGGCAATTCAAAGTGGACAAGGTGACAGGATAGGACACAAGGGCGACTATCAGGAAAGTCTTATTTCCTGGCGGTGGTCTTGGTCTTGGCAAGTGTCTCTGGCTTCTGTCTGGTTCACAGAGAACGTTTGTGGGGTGGTTCACCTTCTGCAGGGGGAGGGGTGCTGGTGGCCTGTGGGTCCTGTGACGGGGCCTCCTGTCCACTAGCTGCAGCGGATGTGGTGGGCTGGTCAATAGACTGGCTAGTGGTAGGGGCCCGCTGCTATGCAGTCTATTCCCTCATGATGTTGGCCATGTCTGCCAGCCCCCCTGCTATTGAGATCATAGTGGTGTTGAGGGCCTCCCTGATCTCCTGATGGTGTTCCGTCTGCAGCCGCTTATTCTCCTGCATGTTGTTCAGGATCTGGCCCTTCGTGTCCTAGGACTGTTGGTAGGCACCCAGGACATTAGTGAGTGCCTCCTGGAGAGTCGGTTCCCTGGGCCTGTCCTCCCCCTGGTGCACGGCGGTCCTCCCAGTGTCCCTGTTGCCTTGTGCACGTGTCCCCTGAACGGTGTGCCCACTGCCATTGACCCCAGGTCCCTGATTGTCTTGGGTATGAGGTGTGGACTGGGGTCCCTGTACAAGTGGGCACACTGATGATTGACGTGTCCTGGGGACAGAGGTGTGGGGACGCTGGGTGGGTGCTGTGGTGTTGGTAATTGATGGAGGAGGCTCTGTGGTGGACTAGGAGTGGTCTGGGGTGACCGACTGACCAGTAGTCCCTGATGGGCCAGGTTGTTGATCCAGATCTTGGAGTCCAGAGTTACTGTCATCACTGGGGGCATCTCCTGTTTGGGGGACTGGATAGTCGTGGCACCTCCTCTCCACTGAGATTGTCTGGGGCACCTGTGGGGATGTAGTTGATGTATTATGCTTCATGCCTGTGACTTCTTGTAGATCCCTATCTTCCCCTCTATCGTTGCCCTGCCACCTTTGTTTGTCTATGGTGGTGTATTGTGTGCTTGTTAGTTCTCCATGCTGTGCATGCTTTTGTGTTGGGTGTCCATGCATGGCTGGGAGGGCTGTCCATGCATTGGTATGGCATGCAGGGCTTGGCATTGGGGTTAGTCATATGTGTAGGTGCACTGTGTGGGATGGAGTGGAGTGATGGGAGTGAGGGTGAGGGTGTGGGATGGCATGCAGGTATGGGGGATCATATGTGGTAAATGTTGACTTACCAGTGTGAAGTCCTCCGGCTATTCCAGCGAGTCCCTCAGGATGCAGTAATGCCAAGACTTGCGCCTCCCATGCTGTGAGAGGTGGGGGAGGAGGTGGGGATTCACCGCCAGTCCTCTGTATGGCAAGCTCGTGCCTTGCTGCCACGGAACATACCTTCCCCCGTAGGTCGTTCCACCTCTTCCTGATGTCGTTCCTTGTTCTTGGATGCTGTCCCACTTTGTTCACCTTGCCGACAATTCTCTGCCATAGCTCCATCTTCCTTGCAATGGATATCTGCTGTACCTGTGCTCCAAACAGCTGTGGCTCTACCCTGACTATTTCCTCCACCATGACCCGCAACAACTCATCTGTGAAACGGGGGTGCCTTTGTGGGGCTACTGGCGTTGTGTGGTGTGTGTAAGTGTGTGGGTTTTGGGTGGTGTGATTGGGTGTGCGTAGTGGAGTGCGTGAGGGATGTATGGGTGTGTGTGTAGTTGTCGCAGTGGTCTTGATGTCTGTCTGGTGGCAATGATTTGTATTTGTAAAGGGTTGTGGGTAATGTGGGTGGGTGTTTTATAGTGGTGTGAGTGGGTGGGTGTGGTGTGTATGGGTGTCAAGTGTTTGTTTTTTTAATTGGCCAATGTTATGTAGTTTAGTATTTGGGTGTCCATTCTGAGTGTGGCGGTGTGTACCGCCATTGAATGTCCGCAGTGGGGATTCGTGGGTCATGATGTGGTGGGCGTGGTTCTGTTGCCGTAACGGTATGGGTGTTGGTAGCGGCAGTTTACCATTGACCTTTGGGCTGGCGGATTTGTGTATGTGGCTGTATTCTGTCAGTTTGGTGTGTGTGTGTCATAATATGCCGAACGGATATTCGCCACGGCGACAGTATGTTGGCGGCCGTCAGCGTGGCGGTAAGCGGTTTTCACCACCAATGTTGAAATGACCACCTGATTCATTACTGGAAGCTGGGGAGCCAGGCCTAAACATTGTTGATTATTTGAACCACAAAACAATACAAAAAAATACAGAAACCAGCATTCCATCAAACACATACACAAATGATAACACATTTTATTTAATTTCCAAACAAATAAAAAAATAAAAAACATTATTTTAATTTAAAGGTTGGAGCTTTTCTAAATTCAGGTGAAGCCACACATCATGCATATTACATTCTGTTTGATTCACCTGCACTGCTCCCACAAATCAAAATTAGGATACTAATTTCATTGTTAGCCTCCAATTTCAAATTCCTTGACATTTACAATAAATAGTTTAATTTTCTTTTGTACATTTAGCCACTTTGTTTACATACAACTTAATAATCTGTTACTATTAGTTAATTTTTTAAGCGGTCAAGGGCCCCCTGAGGAGGCTTCGCAAACCCCTAGAGGTCCCTTGAGCACAGGTTGAGAACCACTGCTCTAGGGGGTCTGTTATATGGATACATTAGAATGCTGTTCTGACCTTTACAATCTAATGTTAAGTGTATGAAAGAATGCACAAACACAAAGTGTATTTCTGATAAATGTTTTTATTGGGTTTACATGATGATTGCATATGTTTTATTCATCCACCGTTATTACAATTACAACAATGATTCTTGCCAAAGTAATAGCTTTATTACACCATGACTGTTTGAACACACTTGATATGTTTGTTGACCCATCTAGGCGGTCACCAGTAGTTGTCCAATGTCAGCTATGGTATGTTCCATCTGCCAATGTATTTTTGGAAATTATTGCGATATATTTAGTAGTGTGGGCATTATAAATGTACTTCTCCTTTCCCAAAGAAAAAGTACTGACTGGACAATCATTTATTGAGTGTTATTATTGCGTGTCAGTGATTGGTGATTCAAAGCCCGCACCACTTTCCTTGAGTAGCCCCGAGACTGCTCCACCGAGCTACCTGGTGAGAGTCAAGTGTTATAATAGGGAATTTTGTTCCCAATGAGGACATCTGAGGAACTAATATTTGTGCTGGTCACACAACTAATAGCTCAATTTCCAACAGGGACATACATGCTAGGAACATGATGAAAGGATTTGCAGGATGTTGAGTAGGGTATGTGATAAAGGTTTGACCCTTAAATCGGCAAATTGTAAATTTCATAGGAATCAATTTTATTTTTAGGGACACACACTGACTAGTGAAGGGTTGAAACCTAAACATGAGTTAGTGCAGAGTATCAGGATAAGGCCAGTACCACAAAACAAGGAAGAGGTGGCTTCTTTCCTAGGGTGAGTGGACTATTACAGCAAATTTACTGAGAGGTTTTCAGAGAAAACATTCACGCTAAGGAGTTTGTTAAAGAAGAATGTGAAGTTTAAGTGGAAGACAAGGTGTTCGGAGGAATTCCTGCATTCGAAAAAATAACTGCAAGCCATACACAATTTAAAGAGTTATTCTCCTAAATTGGAACATTTTATATGCACAGACACTTGCACAAAGGGTGACTCTTGTGCAGAATCAAGGTGTAATCGAAAGAACTATAACATTTGGTCCATGTGCACGTAAGCCAGCTGAAATAAGATATTCAGGTGGTCATTCCAAGTTTGGTGGTAACTGGACCGCCACATCAGCAGCCAGCGGCGGTAGCCAACTTCAGGCTGGCAGTGACCAATGTCCTGCCCACTATATTAAGAGTCACCAGACTGCCAGGATATCTGGGACGGGCTGACCACGACGTAAATCTTGGCGGAAACATAAAGTACAAAAGGAGACACTCACCTCCAGGTACATCAACTCGTCTGCCTTGGCAAACGAACTGCAAGTCCTCCCAGCGTTGTATCTTGCCATACACCTTCAGGGCCAGCGACAACGACGAAGATGATAACCATAAGTACGCCTAGCGCATAGTGGAAGAAATGGCAGTGATACATACCCACACATAACACACACTCCCAGCACGGACAGCGAAGGCCACGCACACATGCATACAAACGTATCATACCAGCACACACATATACACACACACACATACACATACAAAATACATAAAAGTCAAGTGCCCAATACACACACAAAGCCAAGCAGATATGTGCCAAACACAGAGCACAACGCACACAAACACCACCCATACAGTCATACACAACCATACACAACACCCCATAATCACACAACAACAACTAGACCACAAACACTTCAAAACAGTCATAGACAGGCACGTTATGAAACACCACACATCCACACACAAACAAAAACTGTAGCAATGACACAATCAATAGCAGTGAACACACATCCAAATAATGACACAGGTGACACATCACATACAACCAACATACAGAGAAATCCTCAGATGCAGCACTATAAACACGGACGCACACAACACCCCATACAATCCCACAAGCAAGCAGTCAGACATATACCAACATGCACATGGCACAACTCATCTACCCAGCGCATGCAACAACACAGACACACGCCATACACAGACCTCACACACCATGGAACACAGATGTCACACCACCATGTAGAAGGAAACCAAGACAAGCATCTCATCTTGCCAACCACAGCAATGTGGGCAGATGTGATATAAAAATAACAATAAATATTAACTATATCCCGAGGGTGCCAAATGGAAAGTCCAACGTGCAGAACTACATGACACAAGGTCCACATATCATGGCCCCAACTTGACTCCTGACAGCGAATTGGCCTCCACGTCATAGGGGCATCAATTGGACATGCAGGCACCTTAGGGGTTTGGGGGTGGTGGTGGTAGGGGTGGCTTGGATTTGGAAGGGGGTTGTCTCTGTTTTGGCTTGGGAGGGGGGGACTTTTGCTTTGGGAGGGGTGGACATTTTGCTGGGTGGAGGAGCAGGGGAAACACCAGAGGAGGCACTAGAGGAATGGGAGGTGGAAAGGCCTGGGAGGGGCAGGGGGATATGACGTTTACGGGTAACAGGGAAGAGGTCAAGGGCGGCACGGAAACTTTTTTAGGTACACGGGGCGGTTACATGAATGAGGGATGGGAGTGGAGGTAGAGGGAGTACTCATGTGGCATTTTGGTGTGCTGTATGTGGATGCAGGTGTGTGCAATATGTGCATGTGTGGTGGGTGTATGTTGGGTGGGTGAGTGGGTGCATGTGCATATCTTGGGAGGAGGGGGGCAGAGATGCAGGGAGAGGGAAAGGAAGACTGTGAGTGAATGTTGGGGTGGTGTATGCTAGTGAGGTGGATGTACTGCAGGTGGCAGAGAAGGTGGTCGTGGTGAGTGCGGATGTTGTGTGTGGTGTGGGTATCTGTGAGTCTGCTGTTGTGGTGATTGAGGGTATGACAGGATTACTAGCAGGGCCAGTGTGTGATGATGTCGTGCTGGCAGGTGTGAGTTGTTAAGTGACTGTAAGGGAGGCAGTGTTGGAAGTGTCTGTTGTTGTGTATGCAGATGTGCATGCCTGTGGGTTAATTTGTGGTGCTTATGTTTGTCCTTGCGCATCTTGTCTGATGTAGTGGGTGTATGCTGGTCTGCGGGTGTGCCCTTGATGGGTGAAGGGAGAGGGGTTGTGGATTGGGAACATGTTGCTGGAGGGGGGACGGAAGATGAAGGGACACTGGCTGCCACCAACGAGGAGGCCAGAGCCTGAAATGATCTCTGTAGGCCACACAAGGCACCGTGAATACCTTCGAAGTAGGCATTGGACTGCTGCATCTGGGATGCCTGTCCCTGGATGGCATTCATACTGGTTGTCTGCCTCACAGAGATGGACCTCAGGAGGTCAATAGCCTCCTCAATGAGGGCAGCAGGGCTGACTGGGGCAGGGGCAGAGGTGCCTGTGGCGAAGAAGACGCCTACCTTCCTGGGTGAGCAGGCACAGGCAACTGGGTGGGGAGCTCCATGGAGGGCAGTGCTGGTAACGGCGGTGGTGGACAAGGATGGTGCTGGGGTGGTCCCAGATTAATCTGCCACCGCCAGGGAGCCACCATCGGAGGAAGAATCTGAATCAGATGTGGTGGTAACTCCAGCCTCCTCCGTGGTGCTCCCCTCACCCTCTGTCCCACTGGTCCCCTCGGCTTCGCTGGTGCCAGCCTCCTGGGTGCCGTGGGCTGCTGCATCCCCACTCGCCAGTGCCCTTCCTCTTTAACCAGATGATGCTAATGCACACATAGACAGAGGTGGACAGAGAAGGAGGGTGGGAGCAAAAGAAAGGGAGGAAATGGTAAAAACCCACACATCCACTTCACATACAAACAAAACACACATTTGCCCCTGTCGGGAAAACAAGAGCCCATTTTGCAGTCATGAACAATAAAGTCCTGCAAGCCATATCCAAACTTATCACTGATTACCTCATCCCTGCAACCTAGATACCTGATTGAAAAGTCCTACATGCCTGTCAGCTGGCTAAGTGACTAATCCAACAATTTAACCCATTAACATACCCAACTACATGTCAATCATGACAGGATGAAACAAATCTGACCTCAGTGGAACTGTGCACACAAACAAAATGACAGGTAAGTGTGGATTACATTTGGTACAGATGTCAGTTGCAATGTTAACTAAACATACCTGTCAATACCCAAATACAGGGCCAACAAGATGACTTTGGACTACGACAGTATACACAGAGATGGGGTATGAAGCCAGTAAAATGCCTGAACGTTTCAGTAACCCATATGTATAGTAGAATGTGTGTTATAGTACCACCACTTCTGTTCCTGCATGGCTCTACATAGCTAACGTGTCACACTCCAGCATGATTGGTGTGACAACCAGGACTGTACACTCCCTAAATTTCATCTGACCACGTAAATCCCAAGTCCAGTGAAGGTCACAGTAGACAACCATGCAGAAGTCACCTAACAGTCTACACTTACCACCTTGTGGCTGCTGTGCTGCCCTCAATCGCCCATCCAACTCTGGGTAGGCCACTGCCAGTATAGGGGGGTCAGGATCCAATGGGCACCCCTTCCACATTGGGAGGCCATCCCCATCTGGGCCTCTGTGATCTTCTGGGCCCAGCGTCTCAGGTCCTCCGCTTTCCGCAGTGGGTGCTCCGCCGGCTATGGACCCCTAGGGTCTGCACTTCCTTGGCGATGGCTCTCGACAACCCTTTTTTCTGGTGGGCGCTGACCTGCATGGGAAACATTCTGAAAATGGAGGACATGAGATAAATGATACCAATACAGCTGCAACTGTTGGTGACACATAACATACACAGCCGATGCACATTGCCAATATACCACACCCCACACACATAGGGGGTCATTATGACCCTGGCGGGTGGCGGTAACACCGCCAACAGGCTGGCGGTGTTCCGCCAGCAATTATGACCGTGGCGGAATTGCCACGGCCATACCGCCGGCCCCTCCAATATCCCACCAGGATTCCGCCTGGCGGTCATAATCCCCAGGGCAGCGGTGCAAGCACCGCTGCCCTGGGGATTATGAGTCCCCGACCGCCAGCCTGTCCGTGGCGGTAAACACAGCCATTGAAATGCTGGCGGTAAGGGGACTTGGGGTGCCCCTGGGGGACCCTGCACTGCCCATGCACTTGGCATGGGCAGTGCAGGGGCCCCCAGGCATAGCCCGAAATGCGCTACGGGTGCTACTGCACCCGCTGCACATTAGCATTGCCGCCGGCTCTATTACGAGCCGGCAGCAATGTTGATGTGACATTTCCGCTGGGCCAGCGGATGGTAACACTGTTACCGTCCGCTGGCCCAGCGGAAATGTCATAATAGGGAGCCAGGAATACCGCCAGCAATGGCGGTATTCTGTCTCCCGCGGCCTCGGCGGTCTTTTTGCAAGACCGCCGAGGTCGTAATGACCCCCATAATTTGCATACAAAACCCCAAATCAGTCATCACATGTCAATATGCGCACACATTCGCTGTCAAACACCACCCGAAATGTGGGACAAAGGACATTGTACTGACCTGTTTCCCTTGATCCCCATACAACTGCCTGTACAGGGGCAGGACCCCCTTCCACCAGTTTATCCAGATCCTCATCTGTGAAGGCTGGGGCACTATACCCTGCAGTGCGTGCCATTGTTGCTCCAAGATTCAGGACACAGCAGCACACGAAGTGGAGGTCTTCCTTGCCTGAATACCAGGAGTCAAGTGAGATTGCCCATACAAAATGACGGTCGGGACCACAGTGGTCATGACCGTCAGCGCCGGCGGGGGTCATCATTGGTCTTAGTTTCCGATAGACGTCAATGTTAACCAATGAGGAGTTGCAAGGCTGGTCCGACCGCCTTCCACCATGACGACTTCTAGCAGCGGAATGAGGTCACTTCCATCTGTCCAATGCGTGGAGGACAGGCGGATACCATTTTAGTATGTTACATGACTGTCCTGGGTTTACACTGCACCATTACCTACATATCGTCACAAAGTGATTCATGTAGGTTACATTTTTTGAATAATCACATATGTAGTAGGTGTCAGGTGACATCACCACACTTGTCACTACATATGTTTGTACTGACAATCCGTATGGTGGAATACATGGAAAGTCTATGTTTAACTGTCCTGTACACGTCCCTTGTCACAGGGATTATGTGGCATTGTCTGGCTAGGAATGGAGTGTGGAGTAATGTGTCTTTCCACAACATGACAGCCAACTTACCTGACAAATACTTCATGATTGTTGTATGTCATACTTGGTTCACAACATTGTGAAAGGTGCCCAGATTGTTGTTTGTCTCCCTGCCAGATGCCGCCAAAATGGAGTGATGAGGAATGCACCAGTTTACTGGGCCCTAGTAGATCTTGAAACTATGGAAGAGTGCCACATCATCATGACCTATCGACTGAACCATGTGTCTATCAGGGAGCTGGTTGCCCAGTTGGAGCCAGACCTCCTGCCGGCTTTGAGAAATCCCCATGCCATCCCTCCAACAGACCAGGTGTTGGCAGTCCTGCATTTTCTGGCCAGTGGCTCATTTCAGGTGACTGTGGGACTGGCTGTAGGGATGTCACAGCCCAAGTTCAGAAAGGTGTTACAGGATGTGCTGGATGCCCTCCTAAAGCATGTGAACAGATACATAAGGTTCCTACAACGTGCAGAATTGCCCACTGTTAAAGCAGCCTTCTACAATATATCACATGTTCCACATGTAATAGGGGCCATTGATGGGGCTCACTTTGCCTTGGTACCTACGAGGGCCAATGAACTGGTCTACAGAAACCGAAAGAGTACATATTCGCTCATTGTACAAGTGGTGTGTCTTGCAGATGAATACATAACACATGTAACAGCGAAATTCCCTGGTTAGGTACATGATTCCTAAGTCCTGAGGAACAGCAGTGTCTCTGCATTGATGTTACAGCTACAGGGAGAAAGGGCCTGGCTAATAGGTATGTGTACTGCTCTCCATGTCGGACGTTTGATATCCCTCTCTACACAGTCTGCTCTCTGCCTAGCATTGTTACCTATCGTCATATCTCCTTTTCCACACAGGTGACTCCGGATACCCCAACCTGCCCTGGCTCCTGACACATGTTAGACAACTAACTACAGGAGGGGAGAACAGGTACAATGAGGTACATTTCCAGATGAGCGAGTGATTGAGAGGACTTTCGGCCTCTTGAATGTTAGATTTTGTTGCCTCCATGCGTGTGGTGGTGCCCTGCAATACGGACCAGGAAAAGTCTGCAAGATGGTAGTTGCATGCTACATGCTCATTAATTTGTCCCTCAGAAGGCACATCCCACTGTTGGAGGAGGGGGAAATTGATGCTGGAGCTGTGATTGAGGCCGGTGACTCTGATACTGAGGAGGAGGCAGACGAGGATGAGGCACATGACAACAGGACTGACCTGATTTGTCACTACTTTCGATGAGAAACAGGTATGTGTGATTTGTATGTCATGTGCACTTGGACTGCGTATTGGTAAAGCTAGTCTGTACTCAGATTTTGCATGCATCAAGGTGTGTGTGGAGACTACTGCCTTCCATCTTGGTTTCCAACCCTGAAAGATAGCTGTCTTACCATGAGGGGTAGTGGAAATGCATTGCTGATAATGACGTGTGAAATGCTGGGGCCATAGCCAAACATCCTTATGGTTGTACCGAAGGTTTTGGATCCTCAGTCTGACTGTTTGGGTAAATGTAAGGGGGGGCTTATCAGTCTTGTCCTGCTCTGTAGGCCTATCATGCTGCCTTGTCTCAGCTGCTGTGTGGCAACTAGCTGTTCCTGACTACTCAAGGAGGTGATTGGTAGAGGATGTCACCTATACGAAATCTTTACTTTCCCAAACGTGTATGAGTGACAATGCAGGCCCTTACATATGTGGTATCATAGCTGCTGGGGTAATCATCCTGTGTTTGTGTTCTACTGCTGTCGATGTATGGCTATGGACTACATGCCCTACAACAATGAGTCTTATTCCATGTCATTTTCCCTCTTCAGGTCACATGTTTCTTTGCAAGCTGATTACTGATATGCCTGTTTAGACCCTTGACACTGGATGTTACTACAATATGGATGTACTTACACACCTGCTTGAGATTCCTACTACGTCTGTCACTTTGACATTCTTGTAGTACCGATATGTGTATTTGATTGTTCCTTGTAAACAGAAATGCCACTTGAAACAATGAAGACACATGCACCATGACTTGTGCTAATTGGTGTTTATTGAGTGTTTTACATCACAGTCCAACGGAATGGGGACTTGGTTCAGGTGAAGATCAGAGTGGGTGG
This sequence comes from Pleurodeles waltl, assembly GCF_031143425.1. NCBI lineage: Eukaryota > Metazoa > Chordata > Amphibia > Caudata > Salamandridae > Pleurodeles > Pleurodeles waltl. The sequence continues at coordinate 420,336,637 of NC_090449.1, forward strand.
TCCAGCAGTTCGTTTCAAAAGACTTGTATCCATGAGCTTTGGGATGATGGGAACTTGGTATTGGACAGCTAACAGGGTGTAACAATGGTACACAAGGGTGACAGTTCAGGAGAGGGATCACTTCCTGGTGGGGGGATTGGTCTATGCCTCAGGTGCTGCAGGATGTCTGGATGGCCGACCTCTTTTACGGGGGGTGTCCCTCAGCTGCAGGGGTAGGGGTGCTGGTGGCCTATGGGTCCTCCTGCTGGGCCTCCATTCCAGTAGCAGGTGCTGATGTAGAGGGCAGTGGTGTTGTGTGGGTACTGAGTGGAGCCTGCTGTTGGGTGGAGAGTGTACACAGGATGATGTTGAGTTTCTTGAACTCCCCTAACGTGGAGACCAGGGCGGCACTGAGTACCTGCCACTGCTGCATGGCCTCTTGGTGGTATTCCCCCTGCAGCCTTGGGGTCTCCTGCAAGGTGGTGAGTATCTGGCCCATCTTGTCCTGGTATTGCTGGTAGGCTCCCAGGACTCTGTTGACAGCCTCCTGGCCAGTCCTGTCCTGTTGCTGCCTTGTCCTTTGGCCCACGATTGCCCTCCCACTGGCCCTTTCCCCCTGTGCCTGAGCCTCTGGTGCAGTGTGCCCCCTCCCACTGACACCAGGACCGTCATTGTTTTGGGATTGCAATGTTGACTCATGCCCCTGCCCTGTGGGGCACACTGATGTTTGATGTGACCTTGGGACACAGGTTTTGGAAGGTGGGCTCTGCTGTGCAATGGGTGCCACAGGGGAGGTGGTTTTAGTAGTAGGCAGGGTGAGGCTGGTGGTGGTGGACTGACCACCCATGCTTGATGAGCCAGGTATGTCATCCCTATCCAGACATCTAGGGGATGCCTCCTCTATTGGACCTGCTTTCCGGGCTGGGCTTTCTGTCACTGGTATCCTCTGCTATGTGGCAGTACTTGGGAGACCTGTGGAATGAGAGGTATTGTGTCACATGATGGTATTGTACAAGTGATACACATGATTGTATGCCATCATTGTCTGGATTTGCAGGGCAGTAATTTCATTGACAGTTACTAGACTATTGCTTGTGTTTGCATCAGCGGAATGTTGCAGTGCCCTATTTTGGTTGGTATTGGACCTGCTACTGTTGTTGCCATGTACTGATGTGCATTCCAATTACTTGTTGGTGAAGGGAGGTGCCTTGGTTTTATGTGCATGTGCACAGATGTGAAGTGGATTTAGCAGTCATGTAAGGGTAGGGAGTGTTGCATTGTGGTAGTTGTAGTAGTTGCTGCAGTGTGGGGTATCCATGCACTAGGTGGGCCTGTGAGGGAATGGTGTTAGTAGGGAGCTGTGGCATGCAAGGGTGGGTATTGGGTCCATAGTGAGTTTGTGCATGTTAGGGTGATGTAAGGGGGTGAGAGGGTGGTGGGAGTACATGCTGTGCAGGGGTACATGTTGACCGGACAGTGTAGTTGACTTACCAATGTCTTGTCCACTAGGTATTCCCGTCATCCCCTCTGGGTGTAGGATGGCCTAGACCTTCTCCTCCCACAATAATAATTCTTGGGGAGGTTGCGGGGGCCCAACACCAGTCCTCATTACGGCGATTTGGTGCCTGGACGCCATAGCCTGTACCTTCCCCCATAGGTCGTTCCACCTCTTCCTAATGTCGCCTCTTGTGCATGGATGGTTTCCCACAGCGTTCACCCAGATGATGATCCTCTACCATAAGTCAGTTTTCCGGGCTATGGATGTCTGCTGGATCTGTGCTCCAAACATTTGCGGCTCCACTCTGATGATTTCATCGACCATGATCCTCAGCTCCTCATCTGCGAATCGCAGGTTTTATTGTGGTGCCATGGTGGTTGTGTTGTGGGTGGTGGGGTGTGTGTTGTGCAGGGATGCTGGGTGTGCTGCTTGTTGGTGTGAGTTTGGGTGATAGGATGTGCATGTGGTTTGTGGTGTTTGTGTTCAATGGTGATGTGTGCGTTGTGTTTCTCTTGACTTTGTGTGTTGTGTGATGGTGCCTGTAATAGCTAGGTGCAGTGCCCTCTGTCAGTGTGCTCTTGCCTCGCTATGTCAAACTTTCTGGGTGCAAAGGGTTCTGGGTATGTGTGGGAGTGTGTTTTGTAGTGCTGTGGTCAGGTGTGTGTATATGTGTCAGGTGTGGGGTATTGGTATTGTCCAATGTGGTGCAGTGTTCTGGTGGAGGTGCTTTTTCCCCACGGTGGTTTGGACCACTAGTGGATTGCTGCCGTGCTAAGACCGCGTGCTGATTTGTGATTTGGTGGATGGGATGTTCTCTGTGTGACAGTGCTGGTGGTGCAGACACCTCTTTCATGCCATCGTTCAGGCCAGCTGTGTTGTTTTGCTGTATTTTTTTGGCGGTGTTGTGTTGGTGACTCATAATATGGTGGTCTTTCGGTGGCCGCTTACACATCAGTCTTCGGTAAAGACAGCCAAAGTCAGAATGACCTCCTCTGTTATTGAAAGTGACGCACTGGCGGTGTTTTAGGCAGTGAAGAAGTTGAAGAATTTTGTATGGAGCAAAGAGTTTACAGTAAGAACAGATCATAAGCCATTAAAGGAAGTTTTCAGGAAAAGGGGTAGATAATATTTCTAGCAGGATTTCTAAATGGGTTGTTGCGCTTCAAGAATATGATTTTCAGGTGCTACCTGTACCAGGGAAGAGCAATGTTGCTACAGATTGATTATCAAGGTTGGTGAAAGCAAGTGATATAGTAGTTGAAAGGGATATAGATGATGATGAAAAGGTGTGTGTGGTGAATGAGGGAGTTGTGGAAAAGGAAGAATGGAAGAAGGAAGTTGAAGATGATGGGATTTTCCAGAGGGTAATGAGGAGAATTCAAAAAGGTTAAGGGGAGAAGAAATTGTTGGATGAAGAAGAAAAGCCATTTTGGAGCATTATTGATGAACTGTCAATGGACGACTAAGGCATTATGTTCAGAGTAACCAGGTTAATTCCTCCAGAGTCTTTAAGGGAAAAAAATGAATTTGCATGGTTCCTTAGGGACATCAAGGAATTTCTAGGACTAAAGAAAGTTTACGTTTGAACTATCGGTGGCCAGCAATGGACAAGGAGACAGAAAGAGAGATTAGGGAATGCATGGAATGTTGTCTTAGCTACACGGTGTGTAAAACTATAGAGCAACCCATGAGGAATCGAGAGCCTCAAAAAAAGCATGGGTTGAAATTGCAGTGTATATTTTGGGACCCTTAGTGGGGTAGTGCATGGAAAATACATAATTCAGAATCAATCAGGATCCCGGCCAACAAACAGCACAGAGACTGTACACTTATTGCCGTCATGGACGACATCAAGACCCTCCTCGACTGAGGAGAGTTGGCAGCTCTGATCTTTCTAGACCTCTCCGCAGTATTTGATACAGTGTTCCACCACAATCTCCTCAACAGACTCCACAACATAGGCATTCAACAACACACCCTTAAGTGGGTTTCCTCTTTCCTCTCATGCCCCACACAGAGCATCCACCTTCTTCCCCTCACTTCCACACCCAAAAACATCACCTGCGGCATACCACAAGGATCCTCCCCCAGCTCCACCCTGTTCAACATCTACATGACCCCCTTGTAGACATCATCAGATCGTACAGACTCAATATAGTTTCCTACGCCAACAACACTCAACTAAGCCTTTCACTCACTGAAGACCTCCACAAGGCCAAAGCCAACTTCCACAGTGCCATGACCAACATTGCAACACAGATCAAAAACAGCTGCCGCAAACTAAACACAGACAAAATGAAAGGCCTGATCTTCGGGAAGAACACCTCTGTATTGGACTACAGCTGATGGCCAGCAGAACTCAGAAAAATGCTCTCTCATTAGACCACGCACAAAACCTCTGCATCATCCTCGACTGCCAACTATCCATGAATTGACAAGTAAACTCAATCACCTCCTCCTGCTTCTACATCCTCTGTATGCTCCTTGGAATCTTCAAATGGATCCCTACCGACACCAGAAAGACAGTAACCCATGCCCTGGTCACCAGCCGCCTCAACTATGGCAATGCGGTCTACGACGGAGTATCCTCTCAACTACTTAAAACACTCCAGAGTCTACAGGACACCACAGCCAGACTCATCCTCAACCTCCCCAAGTGCTCAAGCATCAGCCCACACCTCAGGAACCTCCACTGGCTCCCTATCTAGAAGCGATGCAAGTTCAATATCCTCACACTCTCATACAAGGCTCTCCACAACCTAGGGCGATCTACATCAACCATCGACTGAGCTTCTACGTCCCAGCTAGACAACTGTGCTGTGCCTCGCTAAACCTCACACACACATCCTGCATCCATCACAGCCACAGTGGAGGCCGCTCCTTCTACACAGCAGCCAAGTCCTGGAACAGCCTGCCCCTCCGCTTCCGAGCAGCTCCCTCCCTGGCGGACTTCATAAGGAGACTCAAGACATGGATTTTTGATGGAGATATGGCACCCTCAATGCCCAGATATCCTTAGGGGTGATAGTGCAGTGCTTTACAAATGCTTTGATTGATTGATCATTGTGTTGGTGGATCTTTATTCCAAGTGACCAGAGGTAAAAGTAGTTGATGATGTCTGTTCCAGGAAAGTTGCTGATTTTTTTAATAAGGTGTTTGTAAGAGAGGGACTACTGTGATCAGTACTGATGGCTAATGGCATGCAATTTGTGTCAAGGGAAATGGAATTGTTTTTAAGGAATGAGGATTTGACATAAAACTTCTGATCTTTACCATCCTGCAACAAATGGCACTGTTTAGAGAATGATTCATACCACTAAGGTGTCCATACGATTGGCGAGAGGGTCTAAAAAGGACTGGAAGAAGGATTTATTAGAGTGGGTGGAGATGTACAGCCTAACACCGCATGGAACTAAAGGTAGATCTCCCTTTGAGTTGTGTAGAGGGAGGAGAGCTAATTATGTACTGTCCGCTTCCTGGATTCAACAATGCAAAGGGATGGAGAAAGGTTGTGAAGATGAGGAATGGAAGAATAGAGTGTATAAAAAGAAAGGAAAAGTGATGATCACAAGAGAAAGGTGGTGAAGGCAATATGTATTGAAGTGGGAGATGTAATGAGAATGAAAGCTCCTGTTACTCATGAAATGTATTCTAAGTACAGCAAACAGATGAGAGTTATTAAAGTATATAATAATGCCGCCAAGACGGAAGGTGGACACATTTGGCATTTGAGCACAGATGCTAAATTTACTAATTGTACATGCTTATGTATTATATGTTGTTGGTATAGAAGAGAGATGTGTAATATCGTGGTACTAGGGATTATTATGATCTCTTGGTAACTAGAGAAATGCTGTGATGGGTGGGTTCAATCTGAGTTGTGGAATTGTGATTAAAATGTTACTAAGGCAGTTGGAGCATGGGCATCTATCTGTGGGTAGGGCTTTTATATAGAAGTAAGCATATTCTACCAAGAACCTACTTGCCTGTGTTTATTCGAGTACAATACTATGGTTACTAGATGTAGCCAATTTAAGAGAGGCATTACAACAAGGATGGCATGAAGTCCGCTGCATTATGTATCTCGAACATATGAAAGTGGATGAACATTGACTCTAATGAACACGGATTCTGATAACAAATGTAGATTTAGCCTGAGCGATGTACTTTTGCCCGAACTACGAATTTACAACTGCACAAAAGTAGGTACATTTAGGCAATGAATAACCATTATCAAAGAAGTTAACTAAAAATGTGTGATTAAGGGCAAAGCATAAAAGCCCGTGATTATTCAGAACAAACATATTATTGTATGCACAAGCACACCACTAAACACATATGGAAAAAATACATACGCAGCATAGCGCCGCTGAGCTATGTGCAGGACACTTCTGCTTACTTAGTCAATGTCATTCACTAAATGTAAAGCTTTTAGTGAGAGTTAAGGGTACCCTAGGTGCAGACTACAATACTTAAAACCAGATACCTCAATAGTATGGAAAAAACATTATTTAATGCATTTATTTAGTGAAATACAAAACACTTAACTAAGTATGAATATTGATAAATGCAACATAATACAGGGCATCATTATTCAGGTAAACTTGAGGTATTTGTGTAAAAGTATGAAGTATTTTTAAAAGCACCCTAACTTGGTGTTTATGTAGTGTTTGCTACAGCATAGTTTGGGGTTTTGTTACACAGTAAGTAACAAGTGTTCCATTAGTCAACTCAAGGATACTCCTTTCATGAATCTCATAAGAATAGGTAGCGGCATAAGGCACTATTGTTAAGATGAGACGAACAATTTCAGAACTGTTGATTCCAGTGTAGTTCGGAGCAGGGAGCGTAGATCACTGAACGCGGATGCCCCTGAAGTGGCTGGTTGTGCTTATGCCCTTCCGTGATGGGTGCCATGGCCGGTGGCCATTGGTCTCTTGTGGCCCCTCTACTCAACCGCTCACATCCCATTGTTTCCCGCTGATCCTACTTCATTGCTGGGGAGGCAGTAGCTGAGGGAGGATGGTGACCTTGGGGAGCTGGCAAGCAGTGGTCTTCATGGCAGGAGGCCCCACAGGAAAAGGTGACGCCAGTGCGGCTTTCATTGTGGCACAGCATCGGCCCACCAAACTGCGTGATCCATCTTTATCAGCAAGAGCGTCTGCCATCATTGGTCGCCCTTCCCCTTTGGACAGCAAGACGGGCATTGGGAGGGAGTGGAGCTGCACATAAGACTGATCACTTTAAATTAAATTGTGTGGGAAAGGCCTCTTTATTGAAACGTGTGCACATTACAAAACCTTACCTGGGCAAACCGCCGTACAAAACTACTCAATAAACAACAATTGAAAAAACAATTATCTCCTTCCTCCCCTATGATCCTGCCCACATACCCCACCCCGCGAATACCTCATTTAATTGTAATGCCTTTCAAGAGTTTTAAACTTGAACTTTTTCCTTACCATCTATGACTGCATGAAATAACCTCTAAGCAGCCAAACTTCTTTTACGTAAACCTGAATTTTCTGCCTGCCCCCTTTTACCACATGCTCCAATAACTGTCATCCCCAACCAAACTTCTGTAAAGTCATATAAAACTTTCCAGGCCACTGTTCAGCACCTATCTCAAGTGACAACAAAACACAAACACTCCTTGCGCACCTGCTTCAATAACAAAAAGCCCTAAAAAAGGACAAATACCCTGAACAAAAACCCATCCCAAAAAGCTAACCACAAACTGACAAAAATATTGGGGGATGGGAGGGCGGGAAAAACTTAAAAACTATCACCCTGCCACCAGTCACTAGGTCACCTGTACCTAAAATTGTGTCAGGGAGCCCAAATTACCCCCTTATATTAATGATAGAGCTATTTGTGCTAAATATGTAGTCCAATTGTAAAATGGAAGTCCTGGACTGAACACCTTCCCAAAATGCCTGGGAGGCAGCAGCAGCCGCTGCAATTCTCAAGGGGAGGGGTAGAAGGGGGACGGTATAATAAATGAATAAAATGAATATGTAATTATATATTTTTCTTTTAAAGTACCTTTTTCCCGTGTTTGACGACTCCTGCCTCGATGCTCCTCTGGTCTGGCTTACATGCTAAACATAGCATATAAGAAGCGTCAGGATTCATCTGAGCGGCTCATAGTGCCGCTCAGACACAAGCCTGAGGTCTGTGCTGTTTCTCCAGCCCGGCTATGCATACAGCCAGGCTGGAGAAACTTAAGTGTGCATGTGTGTTTGGCCCCACCCGGAACACACTGCTGGCTGAGCCAGCAGATGAAAGATAAAACGATAATTAAATATTGCTTTATCTTTCATCTCCTGGCTTTGCCAGGGGAGGATGCTCCTTCGCCATTGTGAAGGAGCCACCCCTGCTGGGAGGTAGGCCATCCTATGATCAGCTGCCCCCCAAATCCTGCTTCTGCTGTGGCTGCTGCATAGGAAATGCAAAAGCACAAGTGAACACTACCACGCTTTGAAGGAGCACTGCTGCGCCCTATGGTAACTTGTGACTCTGCCCCCCTGTCCACTTCTCAGAGAAAAGTTTCTGGCCACCACTTTGCTGCCCGGCCTTTTCCCCCTCAGGTGCCGAGCCTTTTTTTGGCTATTAGCCGTAGTTTGCGCTTAGGCCCTCATAACTTTTTGTCCACATAAGCTATCCACACAAAATTTGCGTCCTTTTTTCCAGCATCCTAAAGGTTCTAAAAGTACCCATAGTTTGTGGGTTCCCCTGGAGGAGACCAAGAAATTAGCCAAAATACAGCTAAAATGTTGTTGTTTTTCACAAACATGGGAAAAAGTGCTGCAGAAGAAAGCATGTGTTTTTTTCCCCCTGAAAATGGCATCAACAAAGGGTGTGCGGTGCTAAAATCACCTTCTTCCCAACTTTCAGGAACAGGCAGACTTGAATCAGAAAACCACATTTCTCAACACAATTTTGGCATTTTACTGGGACATACCCCATTTTTACAATTGTGTGTGCTTTCAGCCTCCTTCCAGTTACTGACAGAAATGGGTGTGAAACCAATGCTGTATCCAAGACAGCTAAACATTTGTGAAAGGTAGACAAAATCCTGAATTCAACAAGGGGTTATTTGTGTAGACCCTTCAAGGTTTTCCTACAGAAAGTAACAGCTGAAATGAAAAAATATTAAAATTGAGGTGAAAAAAGAGCCATTTCTGTCCACGTTTTCCTCTATAACTTTTTCCAGCTATGGCAGATTTTTTAAAGCAATATACTGTTATATCTGCTGGACTCTTATGGTTGTGGGGATATGTAGAACTTGTAGGTTCATCAAGAACCCTAGATCCCCAGAGCCAATAAATGAGCTGCACCTTGCAGTGGGTTTTCATTGTATACCGTGTATACAGCAATTCATTTGGTGAACTATAAAGAGTGAAGAAAAAGGTATCAAGGAAACCTTTGTATTTCGAAAATGGGCACAAGATAAGGTGTTGAGAAGCAGTGGTTATTTGCACATCTCTGAATTCCGGGTTCCCCATACTAGCATGTGAATTACAGGGCATTTCTCAAATAGACTTCTTTTTTTACACACTATCTTACATTTGGAATGAAAAAATGTAGTCAAAGACAAGGGGCAATAATACTTGTTCTTCTGTTCTCTGTTCCCCCAAGTCTCCGATTAAAAATGGTACCTCACTTGTGTGAGTAGGCTTAGTGCCCGTGACAGGAAACACCCAAAACGCAACATGGACACATCACATTTTTACATTGAAATCTGACGTGTTTTTTGGAAAGTGCCTAGCTTTGGATTTTGGCCTCTAGTCCAGCCGGCACCTAGGGAACCCTACCAAACCTGTGCATTTTTTAAAACTAGACACCTAAGGGAATCCAGGATAGGGTGACTTGTGGGGCTCTCACCAGGTTCTGTTACCCAGAATCCTTTGCAAACTTCAGAATTTGACAAAAAAACACTTTTTCCTCACATTACGTTGATGGAAATTCTGGAATCTGAGAGGAGCCACAAACTTCCTTCCACCCAGCATTCCCCCAAGTCTCCCGATAAAAATGGTACCTCACTTGTGTTGGTAGGCCTAGTGCCTGCAACAGGAAACGCCCAAAATGCAACATGGAAACATCACATTTTTACATTGAAAACTGGCCTGTTTTTGGAAAGTGCATAGCTGTGGATTTTGGCCTCTAGTTCAGCCAGCACCTAGGAAACCCTACCAAACCTGTGCATTTTTGAAAACTAGACACCTAGGGGAACCTAGGATGGAGTAAATTATGGCGCTCGCACCAGGTTCTGTTACCCAGAATATTTTGCAAACCTCAAAATTTGGCAAAAAAACACTTTCCCCTCGCATTCCTTCCACCCAGCATTCCCCCAAGTCTCCCGATAATAATGGTACCTCATCTCACTTGTGTGGGTAGGCCTAGTGCCAGCAACAGGAAATGCCCCAAAACACAACATGGACACATCAAAATTCTCTATTACAAAACTACTTGTTTTTGCAAGTTTCTGAAAACTAGACACCTGAGGGAGTCCTGGGAGGTGTGACTTGAGTGGATCCCCCAGTGTTTTCTTAACCAGAATCCTCAGCAAACCTCATATTTAGCAAAAAAACAAAACAAATTTTCCTCACATTTCTGTGTGGCATCACCGCACTGGCACAAATTTCCTACCACCCAATGTTCCCCTTAGTCTCCCGATAAAAATGATACCTCACTTGTGTAAGTGGGCCAGGTGCCTGTGACAGGGAAGGGCCAAAAACATGTCGAAATTGAGTGGGAACCAAAGCGGGTCCAAATGGGCAGTTTGAAAAAAGCATTTTTATGCTGACAAGTGGGGAAGAATTTGTATTGGTATAGATGCGACTATGCTGGGTGGTAAGAATTTTGTGAGGTTCTATCACAACAATGTAGGGGAAATGCATGATTTCAAGCAAAGTTGGAGGTTTGCAGGGCATTGTGGGTAACCAAATGGTGTGGAGTGCATGTGAAGCACACCACCCTGGACTCACCCAGATGGTGAGCTTTGAGATGTGTGTAGGTCTGGTACATTTGTCCAGGTGGCAGCGTCCCAAAGTACAAAAAGTGCAGCTGCTCACCCTTCCAAGTGGGACGATATTGAGAGTTAGCCTTGCTCCCTTTGCCCAAATGTAAAATCAAAACCCAAAATAATCAAATGTCCTTTTGCTTGCTGTTGGGATAAGATCCTTTAGTTTGCAGGGGGGCTAAAATACTGTTTTTCCCTTCATTTGGGGTGGGGGCATAACCATGTCCATACTATTTGGTAGCTCCCACCCCTTTATTTTTTTTAATTCCCTGGCATCTAATAGGCTTTCTGCCCCCCTCCGAGAAGTGGATTGGGGGTAATTGCCCCATCTGCCCCCTGGTGGGCAGAACAATTTTGTCCTCATTTATTTGGGGGGGTGGTATGGCCATACCCCCACCAATCTTCACTGGTGTCTAGTGGGCTTTCCGCCCAAGGTCTAAGAAAAATAGGCTGATCTAGCCCCATACAGGGGAGAAATGGCCAACAGTAATATGCCTCCATGGGGAGCGACTCTTGCCTAAGGGGCCGTCCCCCAAAACAAAACACACAAACGCACACACAACAATCCCTGGTGCCTAAGTGGTTTCTGGCCCCCTGGGAGGCAGATGGGTCTAATAGAAATAGGCTGATCTGCCCCCAAGGGGGACCGAAGTGGCCTAATATAATATGCCCCCCCCGGAGCAACCCGTGCCTAAGGGGTCGCCCCCCTTATGTAAAATAAAATTTAAAAAAATCCCTGGTGTCTAGTGGTTTCTACACCCAAGGGGGGCAGATTGGCCTACTAAAAGTAGGCCGATCTGCCCCCACGGTGGCAGAAATGGCCTAATAGAATATGCTCCCCCTAGGGAGTGACCCTTGCCTAAGGGGTCGCTCCCCTTATGAAATTATAAATAAAGTAAAAAAATCCCTGGTGTCTAGTTATTTCTGCCCCCTTTGGGGGCAGATTGGCCTAATAAAAATGGGCCGATGTGCCACCAAGGGGGGCAGAAATGGGCTAAAATAAATTTGCCCCCCAAGGGAATGACTCTTGCCAAAGGGGCCGCTCCACCCATAGAAAACAAAAAACAATTATCCCTGGTGTCTAGTGTTTTCTTTACCCCTTGGAGGCAGATTGGCCTAATTAAAATAGGCCGATCTGCCCCAAAGGGGGGCAGAAATGGCCTTAAAATAAATTCCCCCCTTGGGGAGCGACCCTTGCCAAAGGGGCCGCTCTCCTTGTTTATTTATTAAATAAACAACAATCTCACTATGGGAACATGCTGCAGGAATGCTCAAAGAGACATCGGAGGAAAGGAAAAGCCTTTCCTTTCCTCCAATGCCTCTCTAACCTGACCCATTCCCCATCAGAGGAGAAACAAATCAGTTTCTCCTCGGGTCGCCCTGGGAGCCATGCTTCCAGCACAATGGGGGTGACCTCTGATGAGGTTAGAGCGTGATCAGACGTCACTGGGGGAGGTTCGGGGGTACCGCGGGAGGCAGAAGAAGCGCTTCCCCTAACATCCCTGCCCAGGGGAGGTGGGTGGGAGGCCCACGGGGGAAGCGCTAGCACTCCCCCGTTGTCCGGTTGCAGGACGTAATGGTTACGTCCTCGGCACAGCAGTGCTGCAGCTGAGGACATAACCATTATGTCCAGGGCACCCAAGGGGTTAAACCCCTTGTGCCTTTCTACCCCAGAGACCGGTGGAGGTTACTTATTGTCCTGGAGGGCACTAGAACCTGAATTTAGGTGGTAGAGGTCCCCTCTGGGGAGTTAGAGTAGGGCCACTGGTAGACTGTTTGCAGCAAGAATTTTGAGGTTGTACCTCTTAACATAAAAAGGAAGGAGGTCAGAGGGTGTTGTGAAGCCCACAGGCAGATGATGTTTCTTATCAGTACCACTTGAGTCATAGCTTAGGAACTACTTTAAATTCAAGTAGAATTTATTTCCTCCAAAAGAGAGCCATAATCTTCGGAGAGGGAGGCTGTGGCAAGGCCCAGAAAAAGAAACTAAATTTGTTCAATGCAATTAAGGAAAACAGGTCAACAAAAGTTGGTGGGTGCAACATTTTACCTAGCATATAAAATGACGCCAGGCAGACCAAGAAATCTAATGGCAGTAGCCCCTAAAAGTACAACATTAGGGTGTTGCAAGATCAATCAAAAGCATACCACAACTAATAACTCGCTAGCCAAAAGATCACCACCAAAATATCCTCCAAGCAATTTAGTAATTCCTAAAACCTTCAGTTTCTTTAATTGCACACTGGACCATCCAACCAATACATTGTATAGCATAAAACAACCATGGCCAAAAGAATCAGGTGGGATATAGGTCATCGAATGGGTAAATTCTGGAGAAGTAGTGATCAGGAACACAATGAGCAGGAAAAGGAATTCCTTCTAATAACATGCTCGTCAGAGCAAAAGGGAGAGCAAGAGTAAGAGGAAGTTAGTCAGAATCCTGGTGTCAAAAGAAGGGCTCTGGGCATAACAGAGTGGCTGCTTGAAACACCTAACAAGCATAACTACAGTTTAAATCCACAGAAATTCAGTCCAGTTTTCTCAATAAAATTATAGGTTACCACAGTAATACTTAAGACCCCAAAAAAACATTGATCGACCCATCCAGTCGGAGCTTACTGTTCAGAAAGATCTTATATCAAAGTCACTAATATCCTAAGGAACAACACAGCACTCTTGACCCCTCACAATCTGGGTTCCGCAAGAACCACAGCACGGAAACCGCCCTCATCGCATGCACAACGACATCAGGACCAAAGTCGACAAAGGCGAGACCGTCGCACTTATCCTCCTAGACCTCTCCGCAGCCTTTGACACCACCTGCCACCACACACTCCGCACATGCCTCCACAACATAGGAATTCACCTCAAAGCCTTAGACTGGCTCACCTTCTTCCTCACCGACCGGACCCAGAGAGTCCGTCTTCCACTCTTCCACTCCAACACTACCAAGATCATCTGCGGAGTCCCCCAAGGGTCCTCCCTCAGCCCCACACTCTTCAACATCTACATGATCCCCCTAGCCAACATCCTCCGAGCACACGGAATCACTATCCTCTCCTACGCATATGACACCCAACTCATCCTCTCCCTCACCCGCAACCCCACCACCGCCAAAACCAACCTACACACTGCTCTCCTCGACACCGCCAACTGGATGACCACTAACCGCCTCAAGCTCAACTCCAACAAAACCGAGATCATTATCTTCGGCCCCAACAGAACCACATGGGACGACTCCTGGTGGCCCACCGCCCTAGGCCCCGCACCCACCCCCGCAAACCACGCACGCAACCTCGGCCTCATCCTGGACCCCTTCCTCTCCATGGCACAGCAAATCAGTGCTCTAACCTCCTCCTGCTTCCACACACTCCGCACTCTAAAAAAATTCTTCAAATGGATTCCCCCAGAGACCAGGAAGACAGTCACCCATACACTCATCAGTAGCAGACTAGAGTACGGTAACGCCCTCTACGCCGGCACCACACTCAAACTCAAACGCAAACTCCAGAGAATCCAGAACACAGCTGCACGCCTCGTCCTTGCCCTCCCCTGCCACAAACGAATCTCACCACACCTCAAATCCCTTCACTGGCTCCCCATAGACAAGAGAATCACATTCAAGATCCTCATCCACGCACACAAATCCCTCCACAACACCGGCCCAATCTACCTCAACGAAAAAGTGAACTTCCACACTCCCACACGCAAACTCCGATCAGCCGACCTCGCCCTAGCCACAGTCCCCCGCATCCAACGCACCCACAGGAGGCAGGTCCCTCTCCTACCTCGCCCCCAAAACCAGGAACTCCCTCCCCACCAACCTTTGCAAAACCAAAGACCTCCTGCTCTTCAGAAAGAACCTCAAGACATGGTTGTTCGAACAGTGACCCTCCCTGCCCCCCCTTGATTCCCCCCCAGCGCCTTGAGACCCTCACGGGTGAGTAGCGCGCTCTATACATTTTTGGATTGATTGATTGATTGAGCAAATTCCAAAGACAACATTAAGCCCAAACAAGAGCCCAAGAATTTTGACCTAGGTAGAGCAAGAGGATAAGTTACATGAAAATCTAACACATTGAAGCGAAGAGGTATATAATGCCAGGGAATACTGTTATATCACTCACAGGAATGGACATTCAACAGACTATTGGACATCTATGTTGGATATGTTCCAAGCAAAAACAGAGGCCTTAAATTATTACCATTCTAATAAATTAGATACTCAAAAGTATTTATTAAATATGCTGATCATTTTTCTTACAGGTATCGATGCAAAACTGGAAAATCTGAATAATCTTATAATATTATATTAAGGGCAAGGGCCGAGACGGAACTACAACTCAAGTTATGCCCATGCTTTCCACTAGTTGACAAACTAAGCACTCTCTTGGATGTGTTACTGTCAATGATAACGGAGATGAAAAATAAGTCTGCACTTCCCAGTCAGAATCAGAGAGGCTAAGAAGAACAAAGATTACAAAGTCCAATGATCATGCTGTCCTCACATGGTAGAACGACAACAAAGACTAACAAAATAAAGTCAATAGACACACAGTCATTAGACATAACGCTTGCCTGTGTAACATTGAGAAAACGTCACATCCAATGTCATGTGGATATCCATTGCAAAATAAACTCCAAGGATAGACCCTCTCTGACAACTCCAACCACACCAGACAACAACCATTTAGCAGACGTTATGCAAACATAACCATCTAAGGGTATTGCTGAGCCCAAATCCAGAACTCAAATATGCTACTCAAATTGAGGCAACCTCAGGCCGAATCCCTACAGTGTAAGGGATCCAGGCCAATGTGAAACCAGGTGAAATGGAAATAGAAAAGTTACTAACAAAGTCCGGACACAAAAGATTGCATAAGTGAAGAAAAAGAAAAAAAGCCAACCACTGCTAATATAATTGATATTGGAACTGAGAAATCAAACTTGATTCTTTCCAATATTTAATAAAGATGAAGCTGATCAGAACAACGTATTAGGGTACATGTATCAATTACAGAGGACAGCTGAATGTCCAGTTATTGAATGTGAAATAGAAACATCGACTTTAAGCAATGCAATAAATATCAGCACTTTAGAGGTAGATAATAAGGCTAAAACATTTTTGTCAAGATGCGTTCCAGAAAGAGGACTTGTGGACAGCCATCTAGGAACACTCAATTCAAATAATGCCAACATCACTGAGTCAACACGGGCAAGCTACTTCAACTCACACGACACAGCACTGCAAGATCCCAAAACATCTGCGAGAAAAGAAGAAATTTAATCACCAAAACAGTCAATGACCTCTATTTCAGGCGAAAATCTAATTGCTGCAAAGTAGCTCCTGCATGAAATTGAATGATAACAACTCTAGGAGCTACAATGCAACACAACTGGTAAAAGTAAAACCTAAGGGTGGACAGAGGGAGCTATGGGCAGGGGGGGCTTCTCTCCTAGGGTGGAGGAGTGTTGACCCCCCACCAGCAGCAAAACTTTTCCTATAAAACGCTAATAAACTGTGTTTATTATCAGTTTATAGTAAAAAGGGGCCTGGCCATAGGGCTGTGATGAGCATGTCACATGCATGCATGTATGTTTGGCCAGCCGTCTTGGGCTGGCCAAACACACATGTACACTGGGCTCTCTCCAACCCGGCATCACAGTGCTGGGTTGGAGACAGCAGGCAGAGGCTCTCACCATGCCTCGGAACACCATGGCTGGGCGCTCTGTCCAATTCTAATGCTGATTTCACGGTGCCAGCAGCATGAAATTAGTGTTAGGATTGGACGCAGGGCAGGTTAGGAGCCTGTGCCTGCAGTGGAAGACCAGAGTAGATCAGAGCAATGTGGCGCGTGCAAAAAAGGTTCTTTTTAAAATGAATATATATCTTTTTGTTCCCCCCCCACACACACACACACACACGCCGCCCGCCCTTTTTCCCTCCCACGAGCCGCCCCTGGCCATGGGACCTAATAGCCTACCAAAGGTTCTATTTAAAAGAATCAGTCAGAAACACCCCGTGGCAAGGGTGTTTCTCTTCAGGTGGCGAATACCCACAAATCTGCTTATGGAAATCCAACTGCTTTATATGAAAAAATGGATGTGTGTCAAAGGCAGTGGCAGTAATAAGGTGTCCCTAATGGTCTTTATTACTACTGGCCTAAAGCATGGCTGTTTGTGGGCGCCTACTTTATGTGACATGTTCATCACAGATCTTCCCAATGAGTTGGATAAAATAAGCGCACACACTTCTAAGTTGGGAGAAAGAACAATGACAACTTTACTCTACGCAGATGATGTTTTTTTAGTCACTAAACCAAAGATCGGTCTACAAATGCGCCTTAATAAACTGAGAGAGTACACAGAAGTTAACAAACTCGAAATTAATTTAAACAAAACCCAAGTGCTCATAATCAGTAAAAGGCTGAAGAAAACCTGCCACTGATATATAAATAATCATCAACTGGCGCAGGTGCCAGAATATAAATATTTAGGCGTTAACTATCGACTCGAGGCACCTTTGCAGCACACAAAAAACAAATCAAAACTAACACTAGTGCACTTGTGCTCTCATCTCTAAACATGGTGATATTGTCCTATTCCCCGTTGGCATAATTAATTTACTTATAATTCCCTAGTACAGTGCACTACATGTGCTCAGGGCCTGTAAAGTAAATACTACTTGTGGGCTTGCAGCACTGATTGTGCCACCCACTTAAGTAGCCCTATAACCATGTCTCAAGCTTGCCACTGCAGAGCCTGTATGTGCAGTTTTACACTGCCATGTCTTCATGGCATGATAGCCCATTTGTCAGGCCTAATCTTTCCCTTTTAATACATATGTCACCCCTAAGGTAGGCCCTGGACTATATAGAGGGCATGGTGCAATGTATTTGAAAGGCAGGACATGTATTTTTAAGTTTTACAAATCCTGGTAATGAAAAACTCCCAAAGTTGTTTTATACTACAGCAAGGCCTATCCCTCACATATGATAACATTGAAATGACCTTGTTACATCTTATAAGTGTAATTCACAATCTGGAACAGATACGTGTTTCGAGTTTGGTGTCTCTGGATCACAATTTAAAATCACAATTTATGGTGAAGTTGGATTTTAAATTGCAATGAAAAATGTCCTAGCGATCGTAATGGAAGGTTTCCATTGCCTCCATGTCCTTAATAGAATTGAAACTTTCCGTTACGATCGCTAGGGCATTTTTTATTCTATTTCAGGACCAGAGGTGAGGATTAGGCAAGTTTAAAGCTTATCAACAACCACTGAAGCCATATTTGTCACTGGCTTGAAATAGAATCTCTTGAAGACAGAATCCGAGCACCAATCCGCGGCATTCAAAATATCTTCCAAGCGTGCTCCTAGAACAAACGCCTGGGAAGCCATAGCTCCCCGCACGGGATGAGCTCCAAAACAGGAAATATCGATTCCTGCTTGCTGCATAGCCCAGTGTACCCAGCATGCAATAGTTGGGGAAGAAACTGCCTTATGAGGCTTAGTGAAAGCAATAAATAACTGTCTTTCCCCATGAGGACGAAACTCCTTGGTCATTGACTCATAACCCTTAAGGGTTTTCACTACACATAATTTAGGTACATCCTTAAAAGAAGGGTATGATACTAACCTTGAATTGGTCTTTGTCCTTCTGGATATATGAAAGGTAACTCCATCCGGAGTGAAAATCCTACCTGTTACGTCCAAAGCTCTCACGTCTGATACCGTTCCGCATGAAATCAAACAAAGCAGAATAGCCAGTTTGGCTGATAGCTGTTTCCTGGAGAGATATTTGTTAGCCGGACAGGATTTAAACAAAGCCAGCACCTTATTCACATCCCATAAAGAGGAGTACCGAGGTTATGGAGGAGCGAACAAGCGGATGCCCTGTAACAGTTTGCAAACCAAAGGATGCTCCGCCAATGGATGACCCTCCATCAGCAAATGGCCGGCTGAAATTGCAGATCTAAATGTGTTAATAGTTCTGTAAGCAAAACCCTCCGAGGCCAAAGAGGCCAAAAATTTCAAGCCGTGAACAACTCTGCCCCCATTGGGTCAGTCAGCCGTTGATGACACCAACAGCCCCATCTTGATCATGTAGATCGGTATCTCTTGTAGGTACTCTCTGCCCAGGCCCTGGACAGTAGCGAGGTAGCGTCTGCTGTAATTCCTGCGACCTGCCAACGTTTCCTGTAATCTGCTACGCCATGAGTCGTAGGGAGCCCGACAAGATCAGGGGGTGGCGATTCCCTAGGGGATCCCGAAGCAGATCTTGAGAGAGGGTTGGAAGGGTTGGAAAATCCCAACAAAGTTCCATTAGAACTGGAAACCAGACTTGAGACCTCCATATCACCACCAGGTGTGCTTGTTGCCTCCTGACTTGGGAGGTTAACCTTGTTATCATTAAAAACGGTGGGAAAGCAAACCCTTTCTCCACACTCCAATCTTGGAGAAATGCATCCACCGCTGTTGCCCCCGGATCCGGATGCCAGCTGCAATATCTTGCCAACTGATTGTCCAGACGGGACGTGAACAGGTCGATGGTAAATGGACCCCACAGTTTCTGAAGTGCCTGGAAAACTGATGGCTGGAGTTTCCACAGACCGTTGTCCTGCCAATGACGGGAGTGCCAATCCGCAATCTGATTGGAAAATCCCAGGAGGTGCTCTGCTGTCAGCAAAATTTGATTGCTCAGGCAATAATCCCAAAGACTGCGTGCTAAATCCAACAGGGCCTTGGACCTTGTGCTGCCCAGGTGGTTGATATAGCGAACCACTGCCACATTGTCCATCTTCAGCAGGACCGAGCATCGAGCCTTGCCCTTCACCCAGCATCTTACCACAAAGAACCCTGCCAACAACTCCAGGTCATTTATGTGCAAAGCTTGCTCCTCAGAAGACCATTTTCTTCCTGTGGAGAACTCCCCGCAACGCGCCCCCCAGCCTGAACAGCTGGCATTGGACTCGATCACTACATCGGGCTGAGAACCGAAGATAGCCTGCCCATTCCAGTCCTCCATTTGTGCGATCCACCACTGGATTTCCACCCTCGCTTTGTCCAACAAAGGAACGAGCTGGGAATATGACAAGCCTTGTGGAGATGAAATGTCTTCAAATGCTGCAAGGCCCGACAGAGGAGGGGCCCCAGGAAGATGGCTTGAATTGAAGACGATAGCAGACCCACTATTCTGGCCAACTGCTGTAAAGAGATCATGGTTTTTGACAGAGAGCGTTTCAGTTCCCGTTTGATCTTGGACAACTTGGATGCTGGAAGACTCAAGGTGGCCTTGGTTGAATCTAACACAAAGCCCAGAAACTGAATATTCTGGGACGGGAAAAGAACTGACTTCTGTTTGTTGATTACAAACCCCAAGGACTCTAGCAGGTCGATGGTAGTCTGCAGCTGGAGGGAGAGGCGGGGAGGGCATTGATTTAGGATCAAAATGTCATCCAAATAGACAATCAAGCGGATCCCCAATGCATGCAGATGCTCCACAACTGGTCGCATTACCTTGGTGAAACACCAAGGACCCGAAGCTAGCCCAAAAGGCAGAGATACAAACTCGAAAATCTGAGACCTCCATTGAAACTGGAGAAAATTTCCCTGTGGAGGAAAGATCGTCACCTCGAGATTTGCATCTCTGCGGTCCAATCGGACCATCCAGTCGTGGGCCTGCAGCAAATCCCTGAGAAGATGAAACCCCTCCATCTTGAAATGGCGATATACCAGCCATCCGTTGAACTCCTTCAGATTGATAACTGGCCTGTAACCGCCATCCCTCTTCTCCACCAGAAACAGATTGCTGAGGAAACCCCTGGGGTGGAGGTGCGTCGGAACAACTGCCTCTTTGTGCAGTAGACTGGAAATGTCCTCGTCTATCAGAGACATGTGATCGGGGTTGAAAAGAAGAGTTTTGGGAGGAAAGGGTTGACGGGAGACTCGTAGAATCTATCTGAAACCCCCTGATCGTTTCAAGAACCCAGGCATCCGAGGTAAGCACCTCCCACCTGTCGAGGAAAAAACTCATACTGCCCCCAATGTGCACTCCCTCAGAACTCTGAACACTCACCTTGTGAGGAGGCAAAGGCAGCATTGGCTCTTCCTCAGGCCCCTCTTTGACGCAGGTAGGTACTTGTTTGGTAGAAGGTTCCAAACTTTGACGGGTCCTGCCACTGACCCCTGCGGGAGTCAGTGTCTTTGGAGGAAGCTTGGTGATACACATGGCCGGCCGAGCACCCCCTGCCACGACCAGCGCTGGCAAAAACCTGGGGCATAAAAATACGCTTCATTGACGATTTTGCCTTGCCAAGGGAGCTAAAAGTGTTGACAAATTTGGCCAGCTCCTTTAAGAAAGGATCACCAAACAAATTGCCTTCCGCAATGAGGCCCTCCTCCGATGTGGAAAGTTCCCCCAACTTCGGGTCTATCTTAATTAGGAGAGATCAACGCCGCTCCATGGAAATTGTGCAATTCGCATTTCCCAAGAAAATGATCGTCCTCTGTGCCCAGTTGGAAAGAGCCTCCGGGGAAATTAAAGTACCGGAGGATTTTGCATCCTCCGCCATGTCCAAGATTTTTGCCACGGGACCAGTGGTATCCAGCAACTTATCCTGACACGCCTGCCAGGACCTGTCATTACCCTTTGTGGCATCACAGATAAACTTAGCCAGAAAGGTCGTCATCTTCGCATCAACCTCCAGAGTGAGGGACACTTTCCCTTCTAGCACTGGTCTGGGACACTCCGACTTCAGGCAATTGCGATCCTCCTTATCCAAATGTTTACGCAATCTAGAGACAATGTAGGAGGCCACTTTAGGAGAAGGCATCCACGCCGCCGAGAGAGGGTGCACCAGATCGTCCGGGTTTATTAGACCACCTTCTGGATTGGGATGGTTCGATTCCTGAGCCGAAGACCCTTTGGAACAACTGGCCCCCGAGGGGCTCCAGGGTCTGCCCTAATCGCCATCCCCATCAGAGGTATGAGGGGACGAATGAGGGGACTCATCCAATTCTCCCGAATTCTTGGCTTTAGCAACAAGCAAGGGGACCTCTACTTGCCCAAAATCCAGGGGCGTAGCATTGGAGGAATGGGAATCTATAAACGCCTTCTTAAGGCGTGCAAAAGCATCCAAGTCTACCCCAGCGTGATCATTGCGTTTGAGCCTGGGGTCCGAGGTGGAAGGGGACGGATGCTCTAGAGGTAACGGGGCCACAGGCCCTTGCGATTCCTCCCTTGAATTGAGGGTTTTTTGGCACTGGGCCTGAAGTTGTTGAATTTTCTTCTCCAGAGGAGCCACCACCTGGGAGACCGTTAGTTGGGAGGTAAGTAACCTCCTCTTCTTCACAATAATCACCCATCTCCTCCATACTCCAATCTTACAAGGTATACCTGGTGAATGTAGCAATGGGGGAGTCCCCTAAGAATAATACACCCAAAAGGTGAATGGCTGTGAAACCTCACAACCTAGGACTGTCACTCCCTGCTAATCAGAGGGAAAATTAAGCTGTCTGGACAAGTCCTAAAGTATAATACGACCTACCCGTATCTGGGTGTCAAAATCCAGACAGTGGCTCTCCAAACGGGTATTTCTAAAATATTTGTTAAATGCACCCAAACGAACAAAGGCCGCGTGCGCCTCACCAAGCCTGTTCCAAAGGGTGAATGACGTGCTGGCTGCACGGGGGTAGGGACGCGCAGCATGCACAAATCCTGCACGGTTCCCCTAGCGGTCGGAAGACTGCACCGCGCAACAGCCTGTAAGAAGAAAATGCCCGTTACAGGGCACCGAGGAGGAGAAAGAGAGGCAAGGACACGGCTGCGAAAAGAACCCTCCGTCTGCCGGACGCGTCCCCACCCGAACAACACTTGAGGAGCCGAGGACGCAGCCGCGAAGAAGCAGGCGCGTCCTCACTAAACAAATAATCCGGGAACACCAACGACTTTTTTCCGCGGTCACGTCTGCCCTGAAACACACAGTGAGTCTCGAGGCAGCCACAGGATGTCTACGCGGCGCACCGAGAGCAACGAAATACCAGAACAAAGAAAGCACTTATCTCTAGCTACCGGAGCAGCGAAGAAAGAGGAAGATAGAGCATCCTCGCAGGAATTCGTACGGAGAGAGGAGTCCGGATTGGTGGATCAGATGACGTTTTTTCCCCATGCCTTATGGAAAATGTTGTTTTTGTTATGTTTGTTAATGGCTGCTGGAGTGAAATAAAGCAAGTAAGAAATGCCTAATCCTTGGCTTTGTGGAGTACCCCTAGACAGCCACACACAATGGGAGCCTAGATGTGACTTAATGGGCCATCCTAGCAGGATGAGAGGGAGGAGCTGGCCATAACCTCACTTACATTGGAATAGGCTGTGACCTGCCCCCACACAAAGGGCTGCATTACTTCCTGTAGTGCATCTGGAGCAAGGGAGGGAAGGGTGCATCTCAAAGACCTGTCTTTGAAGTTTCCCCCACTTCAAAGACCAAACTGGGTATAAGTACTGGCCCTCTGACAACACCAACTCAGTACACTTCTGGACCTGTGATGACTCTACCAGGAAGGACTGCTGTGCTGCTGAAGGACTTCCACTCTGCTGGACTGCTGCTTTGCTGGACCTTTGCTTTGTCGGACTCTTGCCTTACTATTGAAAAGTTGGAGGTACTCTAAACATTTGTACAAAGTGGCTGGGAAGAGATCCAAGTAGGTGCCTGAGAATAATGCTCCCTTTGACGAGTGTGTGACTACAAGGGTCATCATCCCCAGACCAGGGGCCTTCAGCCCTTGTCGTTTAGGGTACCTCCAACTTTTCAATAACACTCAGTTAGGCCTTGAGTATGTTGGATGTGAGGTAGAGTTTCTCATTAGTAGGATAGGATAGGTTCCACCTCCCAGAAACACAGATAGGGATCTTTGGGCCTGAAGAATGCCCCTAACCAGTTATGGCTCAGTGTGATGGCAGAAACATGTTGGCCCTAATGATTGTGTTGACGGAGTCAGTCATCATACTCAAACAGTCCGATTTTTGTTTTTATTCTTACCAGGTGTAATCTACACTGGTTACCTGTTAGGTAATTTTAAAAGATGGCTGGATTCCTGTATTATCCAGAATAACTTTATCTGAGAATTCCTTGTGGGTTTATTTAACTATGTGGTTGTGTCCGCCCAGGTGGCACTGTCCTACCTGGGTGGGGACAGGTGGCCGATGATGAAGCATGACACTATTATGTTTGTGAGATCACCTATTTCATAAGGAGGAATCCCCAACATAGGTTCCAAATTGATGGTCTTCATGTATTATCCTAGACAATACGGTGGGATCACAACCAAAGAGGTTGTATCTGACAGTTTTTTCTTTTTCTTGTTCCCTCCATCCCTGTTGTGTTCATGGTTACAATTGTGGAAGGTAGTGTGGAGGGTAGACCACTCACCTCTCTTTTTGTATGACTGTATTGTAACTCTCGACTACCTGGTGACATGGAGGTAACTTGTGCCAGCCCTTGCCAAAAGACAGACTTTTTGGCAGTTCCAATATGACTGCTTCACATTCTTGCCACGCTATCAGGCACTATCCTATAAAAACTAGACAGGCCACCTTAACTTCTAGGACACTTATGGGTAATTTGGAACTTAGGACACATTGCACCTGTGATCTCATTACATTCACGTCAAGGCATCTTTTACTGCATTCACACAAGGATATTAGGAGGCAATGAGCCATTTGACATCCTGCTTGGATCTCCTAGCAACTTTGCCTGCTCATACCTGCTAAAGCAGCAATGGTGCCTAATGAGAGGAAAGAAGGGTGGAACAAAAGGGAGAAGAGACATAGGGGGTCATTCTGACCCTGGCGGTCTTGAACCGCCAGGGCAAGAATGACGGAAGCACCGCCAACAGGCTGGCGGTGCTTCAATTCCCATTCTGACCGCGGCGGTAAAGCCGCGGTCGCCCCGCCGGGGCCGGCGGTTTTCCGCTGTTTTTGCCCCAGCTGGGAGAATCCACCAGGGCAGCGCTGCAAGCAGCGCTGCCCTGGGGATTCTGACCCCCGTACCGCCAGCCTGTTTCTGCCGGTTTTCACCGCCAGGAAGAGGCTGGAGGTAAGGGGTGTCCTGGGCCCTTGGGGGCCCCTGCACTGCCCATGCCACTGGCATGGGCAGTGCAAGAGCCCCCTAACAGGGCCCCGGCCAGCTTTTCACTGTCTGCCTAGCAGACAGTGAAAAGCGCAACGGGTGCAACTGCACCCGTCGCACGGCCACAACACCGCCGGCTCCATTCGGAGCCGGCTCCTGTGTTGCGGCCTGATTCCCGCTGGGCTGGCGGGCGCTAAATTGGTTAGCGCCCGCCGGCCCAGCGGGAATGTCAGAATGGGGGCCGCATAAATTTGCCCGCATGGCGGCCAAATGGCGGTTTCCGCCTGGCGGGCGGCGGTAGCCGGCCACCAAGGTTGGAATGACCCCCATAGTATACAACCTCCAAAATAATCTTCTCAGAGCAACATGCTGAACGAAAGACCTAGTTTCACAACTATAGGCTTTGACTGGCATTATTGGCAGCTCAGCCTCTACTTCCAGTCTCTAGGATGTGCTACCAAAAGACACTCTGTGAAAGAAAGACACGTTCTGGATAATAACAACCGAAGAATTTATATTTCTAAAATGCTCATGACAGCAGCCATGTAGCATAAGAATATTCTGCCACATAGACTGCTGACACCCCAACATGCCTTTTGTGAACGGTTTAGGTCTCCAGCAGGCTTGACTAACCCAACAAGGACTAAGCACCCAGACCAAATGCAAAGCTATGTCTATACTGTTCGATGAAAAGCAGCACGGCTGCCAATACAATAGTTTTAAAAAAAAGCAACGAACAGTGAAGCAATAAGAGAAAGTGAAAAAGTATGAAACACAGAGCAGATTTGGGAACTCAACTTAATTACAATTTTTGGATTTTAGTGTATGCTGGAGCAAACATTCATTCTCACCTCGCTACGCAGGTACCCCACAACTCAGATGCCAACCCACCAAGGGTTAATGCCATGTATCAGCCTCAGCGGCAAGCATAGACTCTGATACACATCAAATTATAATTCAACTCAGGATGGATCTTTTTCATTGCATCTCTTATACCCAAATATGGAATACCATAGTGAGGATCATACTTAAAGTCTTCTCACAGGGCTCAGGATGGATCTTAGTGGAGCTAGCATACATAAGCACTTAAGGTTTGGGAGAGGATGGGATATGTTGGAACTAAATAATGACGAAGATATCCATCAACAAGCAAGCCAAAAGTTTCACACAACTATAAAAATTCAACCTTACTGTTAGCTAACTCAATAATACTTGTCTTATGCAACCTCAGGAGAATGAATCACCTATTAGAGTTCCGAACTGTAACTGTCAGGATGCACACACAGCTGTACAATAGGCATGTTGGCCCTGTGCAGTGTATTATAGTCTGAAGAGAGAATAACAATTATGGTAACTGCTAGAGGCCTGCTTTAAAAGTTATTCAAACTGAACGAACAGTACCAGTTTTGGTTATTCGTGGGTAGCCAGTACACTGGAAATCAAAACTGAGCTCACAGACGATGTTCTAGATACTCACAGAAATACATTCTTTATACAAATGCACGGGGCAAAAGGCAGAATAAAAAGTGTTAGGTCTACCTAATGGACCACTGTGACAGAAATAAATATACTATACCTAAAGGCAATTTTTCTGGCTAGCAAAACACACATCACCCACGCAATTCAGACTGGAATCTGGTGTTACCAAACAAGCCATTTCAAAACAAGGGACTTTTGTAAAAACGCCTTTCAAGCAAAGAGCCTCAAAAGAGGATCCTCTTGATCACTTGATCTGGTCTGGATTATCTAGTGCCATTAGGAAAACACCATATAGACTTTACTTACAAGAATGCTTGAATAACTTGCAAATTCCTAATCTTTGAAACCCACCGATGTCTTTGGGGGAGTTCTAAAAGTTCGTTAAGAGAACCATTTGGACGTTATCATACACCCAAGACAAAAAAAAACCTGGACAAGTGGTCACATGCGTGGATCATAAAAAACTGCTATTGTGCTCCCTTTCACCAGACCTATCTCAACTGTTGCTATTTAAATTTTTTAAATAAAAAAGACCTTGATGGCATATTGCTTTGGAGGCCTTCCAACACTGGACTTTGCTCTAAAATGGACCGATATAAGAACCGAAAGACTTCAGATGGTGGAAACAAGAGCAAGAATACATTTTACAGGTGATCTGCCTCTGTCCTGCACTTTTGACAGAGTGAAGATCTTTATTTTGCCAGACTTTTAACCTATTGGATGCCCCGGGCGAGCTGGTCTCGTCCAGGCACACGCTTGCCGTGTGGCTGGCACGAGACCAGCTCGTCCTGCACAAGGCCCACACCCCACAGTCGGGGATGGAAGGAGAATCGCTTCTCCTTCTACCCCCGACCACCGCCCCCTCGGCAATCTGATGACAGCGCGCTCACAGTGCGCCAGCGTCATCAAATGTTGCTGAGGTTGCGCTGGAAGCCATTTGCTTCCAGAGCGTCGAAAGAAAGGACGTGAACAAGGTGAGTCCTTCTCTTTTTGGGGTTTTGGGGGGGCAACAGACACAGGGGAAAAGGAAAGAGTTTTTCTTTCTCCCTGTGCCTGTTTTCAATGGATTCCTGCTACACTAGGCACTTGGGCAAGGGTCGCTCTCCTGGGGGCAATATACCATCTGTGTTTTGCCCCCCTGGGGCAGATCGGCCGTTTTTTCGGCCGATCTGCCCCTAGGGTCGGGAAAAACCCACCAGAAACCAGGGATTATATTGTTTGCAATAATTTCAGGCAGTGACCCCTTAGGCATGGGTCGCTGCCCTAGGGACAATAATTTTTTATATGTTTTGGCCCCCCCGGGGCTAGATCAGCCATGTTTTTGGCTGATATCGCCCCCGGGGGTCGAAACCCACTAGGCCCCAGGGATTGTGTGATGTGTGTGTGTGTTTTGGGTCTTGGGGGCACCCCTTGGGCAAGGGTCGCACCCCCAATGGGACACAGAGCTGTTGGCTATTTCTGCCCTGCTTGGGGGCAGATCGGCTTATTTTTTTAGGCCCATCTGCCCCCAAGAGGGGCAGAATCCACTTAGGCACCAGGGATCTTGTGTGTGTGTGTTTTCTGTGGGGGGTGGCCCCTTTGGCAAGGGTCACCCCCCCAAAGGGGAGCACATTACTGATGGCCATTTCTGCTCCCCTTGGGGGAGGATCGGCCTATTTTTTTTTAGGCCCATCTGCTCCCAACGGGGGCAGAAGCCACCAAGGCCTCAGGAATGTTTTTTTTCCCCTCAGTTTTGTTGTGCTGGGGGCGCCCCCTTTCGCCCCCTTTGCAAGGGTCACCCCGCCAAAAGGGGCACAGAGCTGTTAGCCATTTCTGCCCCCCTTGGGGCAGATCGGCCTATTCTTTTTAGGCCCAACTGCCCCCAAAGGGGGCAGAATCCACTTAGGCACCAGGGATCTTGTGTGGTGTGTGTGTGTTTTGTGTGGGGGCAGCCCTTTTGGCAAGGTTCGCCCCCCCAAAGGGTTGCACATTACTGATGGCCATTTCTGCCCCCCTTAGGGGTATATCGGGCAATTTTTGTAGGCCCATCTGCCCCCAAGGGGGGCAGAAACCACTTAGGCACCTGGGAAAAATTCCAAGTTCTTGGTGGCGGGGTGTTTCTCATCTGGCAAAGTATTTGTGATCATAACAGTTTATTTCTTCTTTTTGTTCTAGTTCAAAGCTTTTGCTTCGTTTGCTGTGGATCCTTACGGTTTTGGCAGTAGTTGTCCTGCGGTTTGCATAGTTGCATGTTTTAGGTAAGTAAAAGCAATTTACTCCAAAGGAGTATTGTTGACATGCATGAATGACATGTTTGTAGGTGGTGTACTAAATGCAGGATTGTGTGTGAAATTGTCCTTAGAATTGTGCACAATGATATTTGTGTTGTCTTATGTCTAATTTGCTTTTTTCTTTTTAGTGGGATATCATTGGGGATTGCTGTGAGTGGTATAGTTTTTTAGTACATAACTCTTTGTGATGAAGCTGCACTTTGTTTATTACTTATTTTAGACAGTGCTGGTTGTTGCTGGCAATCCATTTGTTGTTAGAAAGGATCATGGCTAGCCGCAAAGTGACCGCTCAGCAGGTTGTAGGCATGGTTTTTTAGTTGTCTTCTGACCATCATTATGAGACTGACTCTGCATCTGAGGCAGAGGAGGAAGAGAGAGATTCTGGAAGTGAGTTTTCTGTCCAAGAGGATTTTTCTGATGAGGAAGCAACTCTAATTGCAGATGATGTGCCTGTTTTAGAGGAGGACATTGATGTGCCAAGACTGCAGCAGCCTGGGGCTGAAGGGTTTCCCATTAGAAGACCTGACGCCTGGATTCCCCCAAACATGGAGCAGCCGCAGTTACCTGCATTTACTGGTCTCCCAGGTTGTAGAGTCAATACGGAAACCTTTTTGCCTGTCAATTTCTTTCACTTGTTTATGGATGATATATTTTTGGAAAAGATTGTTGAGCAGACTCATTTGTATGCAGAGTAATATTTGAGGGACAATGCTGCAGACTTAGGTCTCAGTCTAGAAGAGATAAAAAAGTGTTTAGGTTTGAATTTTTTGATGGGGTTGATAAGGAAGCCGTCACTGGCTTCTTATTGGTCTACTTGTCCCTTGATGGCAATGGCTATATTTCTTGCAACTATGACTCGTAATCGCTATTTGCTTCTTCTTAGGATGCTGCATTTTGTTGACAATGCTTTAGCCTTGCCACGAGACCACCCTGATTGTGACCGTCTTTTTAAGATTAGACCTGTCCTTGATCATTTTGTAGACTGGTTTTCAGACGTGTATGTTCCAGGCAAAGAGATAAGTGTGGATGAGTCTTTGGTCCTCTTCAAGGGGCGTTTGGTTTTTAAGCAGTACATTCCTAGCCAGAGGGCACGATATGTATTTAAATTTTATATGCTGTCATAAAGTAGTACAGGATACATGTATAATTTCTGGGTCTACACTGGTAGGGATTCCAGTATTGACCCCCCCTGGTTGCCCTCCCACTTTTGGAGTTAGCGAGAAAATTGTGTGGGAACTTGTTAAATGACTGTTTAAGAAAGGTCACCATTTGTACGTAGATTATTTCTACACTGGAGTGCAGTTGTTCAAGGAGTTGTTTAGAGTGGACACTGTTGCTTGTGGCACAATCCGTTCTAACTGGAAAGGCTATCCAAGGGAACTTGTCTGTAAAAAACTTGAGAGGGGACAGTGCAGTGCCTTGCAGAATAATGAGCTGTTAGCTCTGAACTTTTCAGACAGGTGGGATGTGTACATGCTATCTACCATCCATGATAAGAGTACTTCCCCTGTGACTGTTTGGGGTCAAGTTGCCGAAGTGCGCAAGCCTGTGTGCATTTTGGACTACAATAAGCACATGGGTGGTGTTGATAGAGTAGATCAGAGGTTGGAACCTTACACTGCTCTTCGTAAGTCTTACGTGTGGTATACAAAGTTGGCCATACATTTATTTCATTTGGCAACTTTTAATGCTTTTATTGTGTTCAAGGATTGTTCACCTAAGTCAAGGATGAAATTTGTTCAATTTCAGGAGTCAGTGATTGAGAGCCTTATTGTGGTAGAACTGGCAAGAGTTCCCAGAGTAGCAGTGGTGGAGGATGTGGCTAGAATGAAAGATCGCCACTTTCCAGATCACATTCCTCCCACTCCCAAAAAAGACTTGCCCACTAAGAAATGTAGAGTATGTGCCCGAAGAGGTATCCGGAGGGAGAGCCGGATGTACTGCCCCGATTGCCCTTCAAAGCCTGGGCTGTGTGTGGCAGGCTGTTTCAGGAGTTACCACACCCAAAACATTTTTGGGGAAATACCGTGAGCGAAAAGTGCCTGTTTTAGATTTTCAGATGTTCAGTTTCACATTTCTGTCATGTTTTCAGTTAGAGCTTTTGTGTTTGTAGTTTTGTACTTATTTTATAATTAGTTAGTGGTTTCTTTGTTGTTTTAAACAAAAAATAAGTGATAGTGGTGTGCGTGGGGTGGCCCTTGGCTGGCGGTGTGTGTGGAGTGGTGCTTGGCTGGCAGTGCTAGCCAAACATCACTCCACACACTCCCATCAGCTAGTGTGATTGCTGTATCAGGTTGGTGGGCGTATGTAAGTGATGAGCCCTTGAGTGGCGCTGTCAGTCGATGCAAGTGTTGTAATGTGCTGGGCCCGTGGCTGGCGACGTGAATGCTCTTGTGCATGTCATGTATGAAAGGTGTGTGAATGGACTGTGAGTCATTGGTTCAGTTTTTTGGCCTTTCAGTTATTAACAGTGCATTTCATTTTTTTTTTTATTTCCTGTTGATAAAATTTGATCTACTGAACTATCACTCACCCTTGTGCCAAATCCAACGAGTATGTGTGGTAAAAATGACAAAACCTGCTCCGCTGTAATAAGGCGTCACAGCACACCGGTGACACGCTAGGTGTCTCAGGTGTGACCCCGATGATGAAGCATGCCACCAACTTGGTTGGTGGGTGAGGGGTCTTTTTAACATAACCTAAGTGCATTTCCTTTCACAATTTTAGTGTTTGGAACATCACAGAAGTACGTGGACACATCAAAATGATATATTACAAAACTACCTGCGTTTTAGGGAGAGGGGGCACCTGTTTTTGGTCCCGGTTGCGGCCTTCATCTAGGGAAACCTACCAAACCCAGACATTTTTTAAAACTAGACACCCCAAGGAGTCCAGGGAGGAGTGGCGTGGATCCCCCAACATTTTCTTACCCAGACACCTCTGCAAACCTCAAAATTTGCTTCAAAAAAGAATATTTTCTTGACTTTTCTTCGCTCCTGCACAAAATTCCTACTCCCCAGCGTTCCCCTCAGTCTCCCAAGTAAAATGATACTTCACTTGTGCGGGTCCCCAAAGCAGAGTCAGCCTAAAGATGTATAAAAGAAAATTATGTGCTTATCAACTCGCTGTGCTATCCCCTCAATCTCTACAGGTTTTTGGCCTTTTTCTGTTCCAGGCACCTCTGCCCCCACACAAGTGAGGTATAATTTTTATCGGGAGACTTGGGGGAACGCTGGATAGAAGGAAATATGTGGCTCCTCTCAGGTTCCAGAACTTTAGGTCACCGAAATGTGAAGAAAAAGGTTTTTTTAGCCAAATTTTGAGGTTTGCAATGGATTCTGGGTAAGAAAACACTGGGGGATCAATGCAAATCACACCTCCCTGGACTCCCTCGGGTGTCTAGTTTCCAGAAATGTTTGGGTTTGGTAGGTTTTCCTATATCGCTACTGAGCCCAGGACCAAAAACGCAGGTGCCCCCCCCCCCCCCCAAAAAAAAAGTTAGTTTTGTATTTGATCATTTTGATGTGTCCACATAGGGTTTTGGGGCATTTCCTTTTGCAGGTACTAGGCCTATCCACAGAAGTGAGGTACCATTTTTATCGGAAGACTTGAGGGAACGCTGGGTGGAAGGAAATTTGTGGCTCCTCTCAGATTCCAGAACTTTCTGTCCCCGAAATGTGAGGAAAAAGTGTTTTTTAGCCAAATTTTGAGGATTGCAAAGAATTCTGGGTAACAGAACCTGGTGAGAGCTCCACAAGTCACCCCATCTTTGATTTCCCTAGCTGTCTAGTTTTTAAAAATGCACGGGTTTGGTAGGTTTCCCTAGGTGCCGACTGAGCTAGAGGCCAAAATCCACAGGTAGGCACTTTGCAAACAGCTCTGTTTTCTTGGGGAAAATGTGATGTGTCCACATTGTGTTTTGGGGCGTTTCCTGTCGCGGGCACTAGGCCTACCCACACAAGTGAGGTATAATTTGTTTCAGGAGACTTGGGGGAATGCTGGGTGGAAGGAAATTTGTGGCTCCTCTCAGATTCCAGAACTTTCTGTCACCGAAATGTGAGTAAAAAGTCTTTTTTTAGCCAAATTTTGAGGTCTGCAAAGGATTCTGGGTAACAGAACTTGGTGAGAGCCCCACAAGTCACCCAATCTTGGATTCCCCTAGCTGTCTAGTTTTAAAAAATGCACAGGTTTGATAGGTTTCCCCAGGTGCCGGCTAAGCTTGAGGCCAAAATATACAGCTAGGCACGCAAAAAACACGTCAGATCTCAATGTAAAAATGTGATGTGTCCATGTTGCGTTTCCTGTCGCGAGCATTAGGCCTGCCCACGCAAGTGTGGTACCATTTTTATCGGGAGACTTGGGGGAACACAGAATAGCAAAACAAGTGTTATTTCCCCTTGTCTTTCTCTACATTTTTTCCTTCCAAATGTAAGACAGTGTGTAAAAAAGACGTCTGTTTCAGAAATGCCCTGTAATTCACATACTAGTATGGGCACCCCAGAATTCAGTGATGTGCAAATAACCACTGCTTCTCAACACTTTATCTAGTGCCCATTTTAGAAATACAAAGGTTTTCTTGATACCTATTTTTCACTCTTTATATTTCACCAAATGAATTGCTGTATACCTGGTATAGAATGAAAACCCATTGCAAGGTGCAGTTCATTTATTGGCTCTGGGTACCTAGGGTTCTTGATGAACCTACAAGCCCTATATATCATCGCAACCAGAAGGGTCCAGCAGAGATAACGGTATAGTGCTTTAAAAAATCTGACCGCAGGAAAAAGTGAGAGTAAATCGTGGAGAAAAATGGCAGTTTTTTTCACCTCAATTTCAAGACAATTTCATTTCAGCTGTTATTTTCTGTAGCAAACCCTTGTAGGATCTACACAAATTACACCCTGCTGAATTTAGAATTTTGTCTACTTTCCAGAAAAATTTTGCTTTCCAGGATCCAGCATTGGTTTCACACCCATTTCTGTCACTAACTGAAAAGAGGCTGAAAGCACAAAAAATCGTAAAAATGGGGTAAGTCCCAGTAAAATGCCCAAATTGTGTTGAAAAATGTTTTCTGATTCAAGTCTGCCTGTTCCTGAAAGCTGGGAAGATGGTGATTTTAGCACTGCAAACCCTTTGTTGATGCAATTTATAACAAAAAAAACACAAGCCTTCTTCTGCAACGCTTTTTTCGCTGTATTTTGGCTAATTTCTTGGTCTCTTTTAGGAAACTCTGGGTACCTCCAGAATCCCTAGGATGTTGGAAAAAAAGGATGCAAATTTGGCTTGGGTAGCTTATGTGGACAAAATGTTATGAGGGCCTAATCGCGAACTGACCCAAATAGCCAAAAAAAGCCTGGCACCTGAGGGGGAAAAGGCCTGGCAGCGAAGGGGTTAACTAATGGGTGTTTGTAGACAAGCAGTAATAGAATCATTTAACGGGAGCAATACTGTCTTGAATGCACGCATATTTAAATTCCTGAGCCAGGCAATGAGAACAGCTGGACTCCAAATGATTCCAGAAACGATCACTCTTTTAACCGTATGATTTTATAAAGTTTGTACTTTTTTTTCAGTGCTTAATTTGGCTGGTGTTTTTCGATGCTCAGCACTGGCACTTAATTGTCAACATTGGCACTTATAACACATATTGGCACTGTCTGATTTAGAGATCAGCAGAACAACCATTATCATAAACTCAGTATGCAGTAAAAATGACTGATACCTGTTGCCCAAACTATTCTTATAGTTCTGGGGACCTGAAATAGGACCTGATTTAGATATTGACAGACAGATCCCGTCCGCAATTTAAATCCCAATTTATGCAATGCGATTTAGATTTTGGCAGATGGGATATCCGTCACCGTTGTGCTGGAGTAACCTGTCCACCAAAATCTAAAACAGGCCCATAGTCTGAATTGTCATGCTTGTAGGTGTGTAATGGCATTAATTGTGTTACTGTTGTCCTTGGATGCACTGGCAGGGTCAATGGGTGATGCAAGCTGCAGCGCCTCTTGATGAGGGCCCTGGCACTTATTTTTTGTTTACAAATTAAGTACTGGTTTTATGTCTAGGTATACATGCAATGTTTTTAATTAAGTTTGTATGAATAAAATATTTGAATCGTTGAGTAGAAACATAAATCTGTATCTTCCTGCACATGCTTGTCATCTGCATCACATAAAATGAGCAATAGAACATACTTTAGTTAATGCAAGGTCAAGGCGCAGCAATTCGTTTCTTTAGTTATGTTAAATTTCGTTTTCATATACCGCTCAATGCTATGAATAGCATCAGAACACCAAGAAAACAAAACAAAGACCCAATAAATCAGATCTAATTCTGTGCACATTTTGATTTACTGTGTCTTGGAAAGGCAAAAGCCTTTTCAGAGAGATTATTTGTCATATCACCTTCTCTGTCTCTCAGTTACCTTGTGCGGGAGCCTGCATTCTGTCTTTTGTTTGAGTACGGGATACTGCAAAATACCCTGGGGTTTTGTGTGGATAGAACAGAGAAACGATAACAGTAACTTTCATCCCGGTCCTGCTGGCTTCATGCCTATTCCCAGACACTAGTAAAAGGGGAGGTCAGTGCTGGTTATCATGCATTAAGCAGAGAAAGCATGCCATAGGCTCAAGGGAGGCATTGAATAAAAACAAATGAACGTTTGTGCAGCTGTGAATGGTCCTCAGCGGGTCAAAGGGCTACAGTGGAGGGCCCTAGTCGAATTGGTCTACCAGCAGGATCAAGCCATTTTTACAGTCAAATGACGACTTCCTTCGAGTTAGAAAAATACTTAAAATACTGGGTCTTTCCTCATTCATATATAACCTAATTATACTTCTTTTCTTTAACCCTTTGCAGAATTTAATGCAGAATGATTTTTTATTTGTGCTGTCCTGATACTTGCGTTTTTCTGATTTGCTTTACATTTTTAGGGTTGAGCACGCAAGTGCTTGTCCCTGTTGTAATCTCTCTGTGGGCTTTTAACCGCGCCCATGTCAATCCCCTCACTTTCCTTGGCTCGTGGGCTCGCCTTTTGATATTCGCTTGATTACATTTGTGAAAGGCATGCGTATACAATGCCTTTTCCGGTGTTGAGCCCTCCTAGAGAGCACTGGTAAACTACTGAAAACATACGAGGCTCTGTGTTTTCCGAATGGCTTCTGGACTACTTTTTATTTTTATTTCCTACGCAGCGCGATCTCGCTGAGCAGTAGTAAGATGCTTTGCATGACTTCGACCCTGTTACATGGATAATTGCACTTTTGCCGGTTACATGGATAATTGCACTTTTGCCCATGCGTTTGACTGCGAGCGAACTTCTGTTTTCCAGTTTATGTGGCAGGAAAATTCCAGTTAGGAGTTTACAATGCTAATAGCTCTAACTCGAGCAAATGTGAGACCCATTGCATTGCAAATGCTTTTTCTAAAGTGCAGTCAGTAATCAGCAGACTTACGGTTCTGCTGAAAATGTTACCCGTTTTAACAAGGGACACACAGTTGAGTGGCCCATCTCTGTTGAAAGGAGGTACGCCTAATGTATTCACCAAATATATTGAGGGAGCAAATATCCCTGTCTTGGAAGGCTGTACACTGGCTGGCTGCTGATCCTCCTAAGGCTTGACCAATCCCCAATATCTGGGGGTACTTACCCCGATTAGTTCTAATCTGTGGGTCATGTTTGTATGGGTGCTTTACTGGTTTGACTTCGTTTCTGTGTGAGGCATAGTGACTATCCTTTTCAGACACTGAGTGCATGGCTGCACTCGATTGAGATATCCCTGCAGTTTGCTTTTTCTCCCGGTTTTAAAAAACTGTGCCACTGTATTCAAGCTAGCCTGGCTGATGAAGGGTTATACCCTGAAACTGGTCCAGGATGCTTGTTTCCAGTCCAGGGAGGACCTGGCCTGGCAGCTCGGGCTGGATTGGTCCAATGGGGAACAGGGTCAAGACTGATTTGCATATGGCTGGGTCCAAACTGGGGTGGCATGGTGAGCAAAAGAACGATGGATTAAACCCAGATCTGTGACTAGGGGTGAGTGTTTGAACAGTTTCAACACTCCGTACATCATCCTTTTGTGTTGTTAAAAAACTAAGGGGCATATTTACATGGAACTGGCACAGCACAATGCTGTTGAAAAATTGGCAGCGCCGTGCTGCATCAGTTCTGAAATGCAGAGATGCGCCATATTTACAAAAATACAGCACCCTCCTGTGTTTCCCCTAGCGCTGGTGATACATTTAGCTGCCAGCGCCAATGCAGGCATCCTTGCAACATAGTGCAAGGGTATCTGCGCTGAAGGGAATGATTGTTTATGGTCACAAAGGTGTCCGTTCCTGCACATAAACAAGTTACAATGGCGATTTGTCATTTCTATGAGTGCGGCAGAATGTAGCACACATAAAAGTAACAAATCGTCATTACTGAATGTTTATGTGCAGGAAGGGGCACCTTCCTGCACATAAACCATCATTAATGGTGTTTTTCTCTCTCTTTGTGTACTGCAGAATGCAGCACACATAGAAAAAGCAAAAACGAGGAGAAATAAAAGTATTTCTCCTCGTTGCGACATGCTAATGCCACCCCTGACGCTGTCTCAGATTTACAATTCCTTGTAAATCTGGGGCAGCGTTCAAAGCAGTGGGTGTTGCGGTGGAATGCCCACAGCATCACCCATTGCACACCCTTCTGCTGCAGAAAACGGCATCAGAGCGGCCCATATTGACAAGGCGGCACTAAGCCACAAAAAGTGGCTTAGCGCCGCCTTGTAAATATGGCGCAGTGCACAGCGCCACAGGAGCGTCGCTAAGAGTGACTCTAGCTAGGAGCATGTAAATATTTCCCTGAGTCTTTTGACAGAGCAAGGTGAAAACCCTTCTCAAGCAACAACCACAATCATTGTCAAGGTGAACCACAAAGGTCACTAAATAAACCTGTGCTTAACCCTCTGGTAGCTTGGCAGAAAAGCAGTCAGTCTTATCTTAGAAGCATTGTGTTAAGTATGTATTCAGCACACAAACAGTAATAAAATGAAAACACAACCCAAGAATATCCCACACCAGTTTAGAAAAATGAGTAAAAATGTATAAATAAAATGAGAACAAACAACAAAAATACAATATGTAGAACCAGAGATATGCAATATTAGAGGTTTAAGTAAAAATAGCACCAAGAAGCAGAACGTACTAACTGTAGATATTTGGTTGCGCTAGACTGGGACAAAGTCACTAGTTCAAGCCAACCACGACATAGTGCGGGCCAGATACAAGGGCCAGGTTAGTTCTTTTGAAAAAGTTACCTTCTAATAGTCCAGCATGCAGAGTTCAAAACATCAGGATTTGACAGGAGGAGCTCAACTGATGCCAGCCATGGGTCCAGGACATGGGGAAGATTCTCTTGGTGATTAGGAATTCATTCCAGCAGAGGCTAGCAGTGCTCAGGCAGGTTCAGTTGCAGGTCCAGGCCGGTCTAGTTGCAAGTCCAGGCAGGGCCAGTTGCAGCAGATCAACTGGGCAGGTGTAGAGATGCATCTGAAGCATGTTGTGTCCCTTTAGCCCAGAACAGGAGGTTAGCCGACTGACCCTTGGAGTCACTTTGGTAGTCCTGGGTTCAATGAGATGGGCTTCTCTCCTTTAAGCAGTAAGTAAGGCCTCAGTCAGCAAATTAGTTCACTGAAGAACAAGGCTGACCTCAAGCAGCAAGCAGCCACCCTTCTGGTAGCAGCACAGCAGCCCTCTGAGAAACAAGGCAGACCTCAAGCAGCAGGGCAGTCCTCTGGAGTACAAGACCGTCCTTCTGAAGTCTTGCACACTGTACTCTGATGAGTCCTTCTGACGTCTTGCACACTGTATACTGATGAGTGGCTCAGGAGGACCAATATTTATAACTGTTACCACCCATTGAAGTGGGGAAGCTTCTAGTCCAACCCCACATCTAGTTTTGGAAAGTTCCTTTCTTTCCCTGCCCAAACTCCGAGAGGTCTGGGGTGACAAAAGGCTAGTGTCAAGTTTGTTTGTGAGTGTGCTGGAGGAGGCACTTTGAAATGTAAGGAGGGGACAAGGAACAGCTCCACCCCTTCCATCTTGGCTGAATGGCCCTCTCCTAGCTACATCCAGGTCCTGCTGTTCACTGTCTGGGCCGATTACGTATTCCTGATGGGGCAGGAATTAACAGGCCCAAGCAGCAGGAAACTTTTCGAAGGCTTAAGAAAGTTTAGGGGAGAAAAATGTCAACCTTCTAAAAGTGCCATTTTCAAAATTGTAATCTGCAAAATAACTTTACAATTAATGGGGATTTTAAATTACAATTCATTTTAATCCAAACATTACATTTCTACCTCAAATGTTAGCATTTATTAAATGTAATAAGGTAACTCAATGTTATCCTATGGGAGAGGTAGGCCTTACAGTAGTGAAAAAAGGAATTTTAGAAGTTTTTCACTACTAGAACATGTCAAACTTAAAAACACGTCCTACTTTTTAAATACTGTATATAAATACAATGCACACTGCCCTATGGGTTGTTTAGGGTCTCCTTTAGGGTAGAATATGTAATAAAAAGGACGGTTTAGGCCTAGCAAAAGTTTAGTTTTTTTTTTGCCTGGCGGAGTTGGCAGTTTAAAACTACATTACAGGCGGCAATGGCAGGCCTGAGATATGTTTCAAAAAGCGAATTTTAGTGGGCGCCACAATGAATGCTGCTGCCCACTAGTAGCATTTAATTTACAGGCCCTGGCGACACGTGGTACCATATACCAATTAGATGTAAGTCAATTCTTACATATTTTAGGGGGAGAGCTGATAGACTTTAGCAGTGGTTAGCAGTGAAAAGTGCATAAGATACTAAAAGCCAACAAATACAGGTTCAGACAGCAAGAGGGATGAAGGAAAAATGTTTGGGGATGACCCTGCAGAGAGGGCCAAGTCCAACAGTGAACCTTTGGACAACAGTAGTCTGCCAGGTGTGTGTGAGAGGAATCTCCACCCTCTCCATTGTAGGAATAGCAGTTAAGTGAAACTCCTCTTTTTGGGTCTTCTCTACCAGACAGCTTTCAACCAAAAACAAAAGCCTCTTGTGGACCTTTACAAAAAACTTAAAGTGGGCTTAGAGCCCACCTCTTGCCTACACTGGTTGGCTTTATTGTCCCTTATTTACTTGCTTCTTATTCATTGGCTTGCCTTCCTCTTTTTATGCCTTTCCCTCCCCGGAGCACAAGCTCTTTACCATCCCACTTAATTGACTGACTTGCATCCTTCCTTGCTCACATTTGAGGAACTACTTTTTTCTTTTCCATTATGCACTCCTTGAGAATGCATGGCTTTTCTTGCTCTTTCTCATGTTATGCAGCTTCTACCTTATTGAACACCAGATGCCCCACATTGCTTTACCTTTACCTGCCACCACAACCTGCATGTTTGTGGCTCACTGGGTGGTCCGAGCAGCTGCCATTTGTGGGTCGAGCAGCTGCCATTTGCTTCCAGGCTGTATCACATTGCGCAAAGCGCCTTTGTGCCCCTTTGTCACTCCTTCACCCCCTACCCACATCCCATTGTTTACCTCTCCTCCAGCACCTACTGAATTCATTTATTTATTTGGAGGGCCTAGCAGCTTGAATTTGCTGCTTTGCTCCTCTGCTGTATGAAAAGCGCTTTCAGGCAAATGCAAACAAATGGTGCCCGTGCCCTTTCATAAGTATGCCCATGTATGGTGATGCATGCACATACATACATCATTGCACATATAGAATGATGCAGCTGGCAGCAATCACACCACTGGTCCTCACCTCTCTTTTTTTTTCCAACACTGGACAGGATCGGGAAAAATAATTTTGATTTTTTGTTTTTTAAAGTCTGTGTGTCAGCAAGGTGAGACCTATTGGTTTGGTCATTGCGAGTCATTTATTGCTGGTTGTCTTCTAGCAAATAAGCCCCATGGTTTAATTAGCCTCGCTCAAATAAACAACTTTGTCTTTGTCTAGTTCTGTCAAGTCTGACGTCTGCCTATCTGCACGGAAACACCGGCCAAGACAATGCAAACACCAAGATGCACTTCTTCAGGACTGGAGGAATAGGTTTAGCTTTACACATAGTAGGACCTTTGTTGGTCAAAGTTTCCACAACTGTCTCCAAGGTTGAAATACTGCTCCTCAACCCAAAAGTTCATAAACTGTTTAAATGACACTTTTGCTAAGGATGGAAGTTTTGGTAGTGCATCATGTTCTTAAGGCAACGCATAAGACTTGGGCACTGGGGAACTCTGGTTGATGTAACTGATAAGTATTAGGGGAAGTTAAAAGAAATCTGTGTGGAAGTTGCCTCTGTGATCATAACTACCCAGGAGCAATGTGAATTTTGCCTCCTAGCTGGAGGTCTAGAACAGTTCTGGGGTTTTTAGAAGCTCCCCAGATTTGGTCATGGAATAATTCTCTAGACTCTTCAGCTGGTGCTCAAGATGCAGAGATAACCGAACTTTGGAGGTGATTGTTTTCCTTTTCTTGCCTCATAACTTAGTCAAACTTTCTGCATAATTTGACCCCCACCTACCATATAACTCCAATTCTCTACTTACAGGTGACAATGCGTTCGTCATCCAATACGTAGCTGTCTGGCAGGAAGTTGATGAAACATCCTGACTGACCTGGTAACTA
Source organism: Pleurodeles waltl (assembly GCF_031143425.1). Lineage (NCBI taxonomy): Eukaryota > Metazoa > Chordata > Amphibia > Caudata > Salamandridae > Pleurodeles > Pleurodeles waltl. Next base: position 420,377,669 of record NC_090449.1, read on the forward strand.
ATACTACAAATACTTTTTGGAACAGAGAATTTGAAACCAGAATAAGCATCTCTCAGTATTTTCAAAGCAATTGCCGATTGGTAATCCAGATGCAAAATAGACAACATGATATATTACTTAGTTTAACAGATCTTTCAGGATTCAATGCAGCACTGTTATCCACATGGGACAGGCTTGTTTGCTTGCTTCTCATTATGCAGGTCTGGAGACATTCAACATATGTGCATTCCTGCAGGAATTCACCATCGTGCTATGTCTGTTTGCCCTGATCCCTTATGACTGGCTTGGCCTCAGAGTCAGCAGGCACTACTGGTACCAGTGACATCTTTGTGGACCACAGAGAAATGTTTTCCATGTCTGCTGTAATTTTCCTTGGGTTGTTTATACCTGAGATCCATCATACCCGTCCCTGGCCTGTAGGGCAATCCTTTACACCAATGCTGGTCAAGTTCATTCACTTAAGTGAAATTAACTCTTCCATCTTTTCTGTGTTGCTGCCTGTCATCTAGCAGCAAGAGCTCTGTGATAGCACCAGTATCAGTGCAATCCACATGTGAACCTTCACAGGATTTCAGTGGCCTGATCTGGTGCATCAATTTACAAGATACTCTGCAAAAACACAAAACAAAGAGGAAAGAATATCTTCCCCAGGACAGGAGGAAGATTTAGAAATTCAAAAAAAGCACAACTTTTGAAGGCTTAGGGTCTGATTTTGAGTTTGATGGATTACAACTCTATCACAAATGTGACGGATATTCTATCGGTCTTATTACAAGTGCATTAGGGTATAAGACACTCATAATAAGATGGAGGGGGTATCTGTCACATTTGTGATGGAGTACCCATCCACCGAATTCTAAATCAGGCCTGTAGTCTTCCTCCCTGTGTCTCCACATCAGAACCAAAGACTTTCTTTCTCTGTCAGAATTCTGAGTGTGTTTTTACTTTCTTTTCAATTAAAAGCAACGTTATTGTTTGAGTTTATAGCTGTGGCTGTACATTGAGTTTGAATGCCACTTACTGTGCGCTGCTCTACCTGAATTTCTAACCCCTTTTTCTTCTCAGATTAGCATGTTTATTTAAGGTTTGCCAGTTGAACCCCAACCCTACCACAATGTTTAGAGATCCCCTCTGGCTAGGTGGAAATGTCTATGCTGAAAGTGCATCGGCTAGTGCGGTTGATGCACTTTTGTCAGAGTTGAATACTGAACATGCACCACGTTGTTTTTTGCCTAATCAGCATTTATTTATGTTTTTTCTAAAACTTTCAAAGCAAGAGTTTGTGTGTGAAAAACAAAAAACAATTGACCCTGGTGCACATCTGGAGCTATTGTTTCTTTTCCCTACTCAGGACTATCATGCATCTCGTGGCAGACTTGGGTGGGGAAAATATGCATTGGGAGGACTGTCCAACATAGGGCGGGCCTCCAAAAGAATGAAGGACGGTGATCCTGTGGCAAACAGGCCAGTAATTTTGGCCTCTGGAAGTCGATCTGCATGTGAGGCAGAGGAACTGCGAGTTTGGCATGGAGTGACTACTGTTGATTCAATGCGAATCTCCAGTCCTTCAAATTCTAAATGATACCCTGAGTCTTGATAGCTCAACTTCACTAGCACTGGAGTGCCAAGGGTTCAAAAGCAGTATATTGCCTAGCCTGTTGGAGTAAAAATTGTACTGGTTGTTCTGAGACAACAGACATAACCAACAGTAAACAACAATACTCACACAGGATAGTGCCACAATACCACTATTTGCCTCAAAATTGTAAGAGAAGGTTTCCCAACATGTTATTTCACATAAGTACTTTAGTTTTCAATCCCTTTCTACTGATGTAGTCACATTGCTGGTTTTCGTGTCTTCTTTAGTCAACAAAGGGCAATTAAGCAGTTTGGTTAACATAATTTAACAACTGTAGAACCACCAATCAGTTTTGTGCTTAAAGCATACTAATTCACACCAGTGACCATGTGAGGCCTTTTATTTAGGTCCTAGGGCCGTTAAAGGCTATTGGGCCTTATCATTCATGGGCAGACTTTTATCCTATGTGGGTAAGGTTGCTTATCACTAGTATCCCTCAGTCACAATACTATAGAACCCAGTAAGCCAGAAACTCCCTTTCGGCACCTGACTCAAATGAATACCAAAAACAATGTGTCAAACACATTGCCTTTAACGTAATATATATAACCAGAGCCAGCCAGTGTAATGATCAAAGGGCTGATGAAATGTGAATTCAGCTATGCAGAATAAGGAGTTATCCTACAGCTTTGCAGTGTATATACCATTGGTTTGGTTAAAATGGGAAAAAAAATTATATAATTTTGGCTTGTACTTTTTGAGAGAGAAATGTAAACGAGGGAAAATTGTGCTCTTGAGAAAGATTTGCTCCTCATTGGGGACAGATTGAAGATGCCACATGCTTCATTGGGGGGTACCCAAACTCCTGTGTTCCCTCAAAGAGATTATAAAATCCTGTGAAGCAAAAAAATCCATGCAGTAGCACGTAATGATATGGTTTACTAAGAACTAGCTGTAGTGGTGGGGCACTAGTTGAGGGTAAGTATCAGTAACACAGCCCCCATCAACTTCCTATCCTGGCTCTGCGACTACTGACCTGATATCTCTGGAAAAGGGTCACACGATTTCTGTCTTTTTTAGAGCCTGGTTCTTTTCACCGTGACCAAGCCCCCTAATGTCTGTCTCCTGTCAGACTCCTAAGAGTGGCTACTAACAATTCATTATCACACCACCAGGTGAGATGCTACTGATTTGTGGAAGTTCACTTATCTAACAAGGCTTCTGTCTGAATAGTGCTAGCTTGCCCTCTTTGAGCTGATAAATGTAATCTCTCCCGTCACACTCTCAGACCTTTACAATTGAGATAACATAATGAAGAGAGAGCATGCAGTCTTAGCTTTGATATTGATATATGTGTATATATACATCTGGTTGGGACAGCGTGTGTTTGTTCTCGGTGGGCACATTATTGACTCTTTTTGTGCTTCTTATACCTTTTTATGCAGTTTAAATTTAACCTGCATTTAAACTTTTTTCAATAAATAACAGCCGATGAAATTAATCACAAGTGGTTTTTGACTCTACATTTTTTTACAAGCTTATTTTGGATGCTGTGCAGCCCTTGGTGTGCGATTATACTGCACCAGTTTTTCTGAATACTTTTGTTCCGCGTTATGTCTGGTTTGCGGTAGGGCTAGCACGCCGCTTGGAGTGCGTGTGATACAATCTTACCAGACTTTCTTCAAAGGAGTTTCTTCACGCTGCACCTCGCCATTTGGATACATTGTTGCTCTCCCGCAGGACTGTCGCAGTTGCCGAAAAGATTTGGTTCTCCTTTCAGAGGTAAGGAGAATCGTCGACGGGGCGGCTCTGAGATATCCATCGGATATATAACGTCGCTCGGCTCAAATGAACGATTATAGTCACATATTTCAATCATCCATCCACATTTTCCATTTCACATCGTGTACGTTATGCTCGTACAACTAACTTTTGTAGAGTGCATTCCACTAAGTTTTATCGGCTTGCCTTTTGATTTTGATTTCTCACACACGCTGTCCCATTGTTTACGGTCCGGTGCTCAAGATTTTTCACCTTTAGGATCCTATTTTTTGGAACGGAACTCTAGAATGTATTTTTTCTTCTCTTTTTTTCTTTTTTTTCCCCTTTTTTTTGAATTTTCACATTGGGATTGACTCTAACTAGATGACTGTCACTTTATAGATCTATAGATTGGCAATTTGAATTTACAATTGCGCTATCCGGTGCACCTCTAATATTGTGGATTTAACTTACTAGTTTTTGAATTACTTAACGTATTATGGCCAACCGGAAAGCCCTGTGGGAACAGGCTGCCACTACTCTATTTGACAGTGCTCCTGGAACATTAGCGGCTTCGGATTTATTAACACGCACAGCAGCCAACATTATCTTTGAATTAGAAAAGGCAAGAATTTTAGAATTGAAAAAATGGTGGGAAATGACCTCGTTGACCAAATATATACAAAATGGTCGTGTGCCACGAGGTCTAAGAATTTTAATATTACCCACCCTTGGTGACATAGATCCTGATCTCTTGGAACAATGGAGAGTACATACGTCTGAATGTTCAGTTAAGTTAATGGACACCTTGATCACTCAATCAAAACGACGTATGGAAGAACAAACCCACAAAATTGAACTTTTAACTAAAGAACTAGAAAAAATGGGCAACTCCCCAGAGATACAACAACTATTGATGAAGATGGAAGAACGTATCACCAAAAAAGAGGATGAAATTAAACTCTGCAAGGCCTCCAAATTTAATAGAGATAAAAAAGACTATGAAGTAGGCAGAATCAACACATTTGCTCGTAAATATAATACATTCAGAGCACAAGACAAAATCGTAACAATGGATAGCTCCAATGTGACAGCCAATTCGGTAGAAGACAGCTCTGATTTAAGCTCATCAGCTGATGAAGCTTCTGCAAATACACTGGATTTTCACGGGGACATGAGATTATTACAATCAATCACGCCACAACCAAACAGGGGCAGAGGACGAAGTCGAGGAGGCACAAGACGCGGAGGGGGAAGAGGCAGAAATCACAAATATCAAGACTAGAGGGGACTTTTCGATCTGACAATCCCAACATTATTGTAAATATTTCTAAAGTACAACTAACTTTGAACCAAGAACGTATTCTAAATTTAGGGTTAAGTTTTTGTCCCGACAATCACTGGGATTATGTTGACACCAGAACTGTATAAATACACACGCAAGTTACGGCTGTTGAAACATTTCTCTAAAAAAACACGGGCCACTACATCTGGTCCTAACACCAATGTAGATACGCTATCTGGGTTTCATATCAATGATGTGCCTGACTTAGTAGAAATTGGGAAGTTGAGTTGTGTAGATGATGTTAGCAATGATACAGGTACAGATAACAACATTTTGATAGATATGGGATTTGTTACTAATCAGACCACTGCCAGTGCGTTGAAACCCTCCAGCAGATTCAATCCCCAATTACCTACGGGTAATATGATTGATATGTTTTATGAATTGGTTGTTGAGGATATTGATCATTTTCGTAACAATTGGAAAAGTATTAAAATGAAAAAAGCTCAGAGAATCAATTTCTCAGCATAAGATTGTAAAGATCTAAATGAGCTTAAATCCAATAACACTATTGTCATCAAACCCTCCGATAAAGGTGGGAATATTGTTATTATGGATATTAATAGCTACACGAAGGAGGCTAATTATCAACTTTCCAATAAACAGCATTATCAAAAATTAACCACCAATCCCACTAATGAATATCAAACCACCTACTGGGTGATGCTCGATAGTTGGCACACCAATGATCTGATTGATCAAAATGAATATCTTTATCTTAAAGTCATGTTTCCTAGAACTCCCTGTATCTATTTTCTACCAAAAATTCATAAAAATACAAAACATCCCCCTGGTCGACCTATTGTCAGTATGAATTCGTCCCTATTAGAAAACACTTCCCTCTTTTTGGATCTCTTCTTATGTCCCTATGTCACTGAACTGCCCTCATATCTACGAGACACTAATGATTTTCTAGCCAAGATTCATAATGTTCCATGGCAATCCAATTATTTATTGGTAACCATGGATGTGACTGCACTTTATACTTCCATCATGCATGATTATGGTATCCAAGCATGTTGTCATTTTTTGGGCACTCGTAAAATTGAGTTCCTTCAACACACCAACATGCTAATTAGCATGCTAAGATTCTGTCTCACCCACAATGCCTTTTTATTTGACAATCAATATTATTTGCAGAAACAAGGGACTGCGATGGGAGCTTCATTTGCTCCCACGTACGCAAACCTTTATATGGGCTGGTGGGAGAAGGAGATAGCTTGGTCTGATTCCAATAGCAAATATATGGAATAAGTGGTACTATGGGTCAGATATATCGATGATCTCTTTCTCATTTGGGATGGTGATGAAGGTTCTCTCAAACAATATGTTAACATCTTGAATAATAATGAACTTAATATTCATTTGGATTTAAAATACAGTGCCCAAACTATAGAATTTCTTGATGTCCAGATTTCTGTACAAAAGGACAGTCTACAAACAACTATCTTTCGTAAACCAACAGCTTGTAATTCAATTCTGCATGGTAATAGCGGCCATCCTAAAGCTTTGAAATGGAGCATTCCATATAGTCAATTTTTACGGGCTTGTAGAATTTGTTCCAATGATGAATGCTTCAACACTGAAATTGGTATTATGACACAGAGATTTCTGGAGAGAGGGTATCCCTTAAAGATTCTCAAAGATGCTCATTTAAGGGTGCTGAATATGTCTAGAGAAAAACTGCTTTTTAAATCTGGTAGCATCAACAATCAAGACCAAAGTGATGGATCTTCACCTAGACTGTTTTTGGAATTCAACTCTCAACACTCACAACTAAACAACATCATACAGAAAAATTGCCATGTTTTGAGACATGATCCTGCTATAAAGGACAGTATAGGTCCTCATCCACATATCACATATCGTAAAACTCAATCATTGGGTGACCATCTCACCAGAAGTTTATTCAGTTCCAAAGCTAATTCATCTTGGCTAGCTAAGAAAAGTCTTGGCTTTTGAAAATGTGGACATTGTAAATCCTGTTTATATGCACAAAATACTCATACATACACCACATTCGAAGGGAAAACTTGTGACATAACAGATCGCATCACTTGTGAAACTGAATATGTTGTGTATGTTATTGAATGTGGTTGTCATAAAAAATATGTAGGCAGCACCATTCATAAATTGAAAGTCAGGTTCTTACAACATCTCAGAGCTATCAAGAATCATGATCCTTCTTACCCCTTAGCCATCCCTTTGGGATGTACATGAAGGCAATTGCAGCTCTTTAACATTTTATGGTATTAAGACCATTGCTGCTCATCCCCGGGGAGGTAATAGAACTGCCCACCTGAGACAAACTGAGTCTAAAATGATTTTACTTTTAGGCACAGAAAATCCCTGGGGTCATTATTTGGATGCAGAGCTTCATGTACATCTGTGAGATTTTAGAGTCTTTTTTATACTCTTTTAAAGTAGAAAACATGAAATTTATTTGACACTTTAAAAATTACTTTTTAGGATCCTCTATTGGTTAATGAGATTTCTGGATTGGAACTTAGTTTACTTTGTTATTTTATTCATCACAGTATTGTTTCTTTTATGGTGTTGCACTCATCTAATTCACCTTTGTACTGTATTATGCACTTTTGAGGGATGTTTTAGCGGTCTGTACATATATATTCCTGTTGTTGAATTTGCTGGGTTTCCTTTGTAACTTCAAAATTAATGATAGTTTTGCCTGTGTTATGGACATAATAATTTTCTCCCTTTGACAATATATTAACATTTAGAGGACCATGATTAATTGTATGTACTGTGTAAGGATTAATCTATAACTGAATTTGACATTGTTATTAAGACCAATTGAGATATTTATATATTAGCACAAATCATATAGAACTTTGGTTATTAACATCTATTTTATATCTGTCCTTTTTATATATTTTTTACTGTCATTCCTTGATAAGAACTGATTGGAATTATTCCATTTATTTATTTATTTATTTATTTATAGTGTGTATATAGATTGATTGTATTATAATTAAGTTATAGTACACATGTTTATGTATTTATCTATTTATATATCAGGTTTTCAAAATGATCAAGTAAAAAATTGGATAATACTTTGATATTAGAGAGAAAGGAAAAAAAAGGAAGAGAAAGAGAGAAAAAACCCTATATATGGGCTGTTTACTTTCCTGTATTTAACAATTATTAATTAAGATGATATATTATTTATGCATTTACAGGCGATCACATCATATATGTGATATGGTATTACAATATAATAGAAACACACAATGTTATATTTGAAGTTTATATTTCATCTAAGCACAGGATCACTATTTTCTAGCTTTCAAACCCAGAACTGTTATGTTACAAAATGGCCGCTTCGTTTGCACTTCCCTCTAGCTATGTAGTTAACAACAAAGAAGGACTACAGGGTTTAAATAGTTGGGTGTAAAAATGTCTGCCAATGTCCTGTTGAAGGCTTTTGCCGAAACAAAAGACATCTGGTTGGGACAGCGTGTGTTTGTTCCTGGTGGGCACATTATTGACTCATTTTGTGCTTCTTATACCTTTTTATGCAGTTTAAATTTAACCTGCATTTAAACTTTTTTCAATAAATAACAGCCAATTAAATTAATCACAAGTGGTTTTTGACTCTACATTTTTTACGAGCTTATTTTGGATGCTGTGCAGCCCTTGGTGTGCGATTATACTGCACCAGTTTTTCTGAATACATATATATATATATATATATATATATATATATGTTGGTATTTGTAGAGCACAAACGTAGCTCAAAAGAAATGGAGCACAGAATGTGGGAATGGTCAGTTGAAAGATTCAGTTATTGGGCAAAGTTCAAGGGTATACTGTTGAGTCAGTGTTAGTGTCCCTTGAAGTGGTGTGCACTCAGCTTTTTTACCGCATTTTTGGAGAGTTGGTGTTGATCTGGCGTTAATAGGAATGTCTTTCCAGGGTTGTATGGAGAAGCCAGTGCAGACCTTTTTACACAGGGATGATGTAACTGAATGTCTTCAAGCCATGATGAGTCCTGCACTGCATGAGGATGCCTTTCAGACGTGCTACTGTGTTATTAGTGTGAATCCTGGGAAGTGCTTTGCCTTCATGCAGATGGGAGAGAATTAGGACTTTTACAGATGTTCTGACATCTTATTGTGGAGAAAACACCTTTACTTTCCTCAAGAGGGAGAGATGAAACCAAGCTGTCTTGGTCTTTATTGCAACATGTTGCTTGATTAAGAGGTCTTTGTCCAAGGTGACTCCCAGAGATTTTGCATGGTCTGTCAACTGGAGCGTGAAGCCTGGTTGGTTAAAGTTCGAGAGCCAACTTCAGCCTCTGTGCAATTTAGCTTCAGGAAATTAGCTGACATCCAGAATTGAGTCTCTGTGTGTCACTGGGTGAGGATATTTTTAGGTAGAGTTGAATAGAATGTGCCTATTGATGGTTCATGATGCTGCTGTCTGCGACAATGAAACTGGGAGGGACTAAGTAGAGGTTAAAGAAAGGATGGAACCCTGGGATGTTCTGCAGGAGACTGAAAATGTCTATGATCTTCTGGAACCTATTTGCACAAGCTGGTGCCAGTTGCTAAGGTCGGATGTGAAACATTTCAAGATAGTGCCTGAAAATCCCAAGCATGTTTTCAGATTGTTCATCAGAGCTGGATGGTGGACTATGTCGAAGGCTGCAGAGAGGCCAAGCAGTAGCAGGCGGCAGGGGTCATGCTAGTCACTGAGGCAGAGTGAGAGGTCAACTATGTGAAGCTTGAGTGTCTCTGTGCTGCAGCATGGTCTGAAGCCTGATTGGTGGTCCTGTACAAGATTATTCTTGCTGATGTGCTCTTGTAGTTAGGTAGTGACTACAGTCTTGATTATTTTGTCTGTGCATAGAAGGTGAGAAATAGGGCAGAAGTTGGTAAGGTTGACTGGGTCCAGGGATGGTTTCTTAAGCAGGGGAATGGTTTGGCCAGTCATAATTGTGTCTGGTAATTTTCCTTGGCTTAGAGAGTCACTGACATTATGGAGATGGGGTGTAAATTGATGATGGAAGAAGGAAGGGTTTTGTCTTCATAGGAAGTTGGCTTGAGTGAGTTCAGGATCTTGGAGAGATGCATGTACGAGACTGGATTGAAGGTGGTTCACTTGGTGGTGAGGAGGTGGTATATGGCTGGAAGTGAGGGGTACGTAGAAGTGGTAATTATGTTGGATCTGATTTTGTCAGTTTTATTGATGAGGAAGATGGTGTTACATTTGTGGACTAAAGCAAGAACTATGGGTTTGAGAGAGGATTGGCACATTGTTTGACACTCTATAAGAGGGCTTCACATCTGATAATTCCCTTATAGTAAGAGGCTTTAGCAGTTATCTAGCGGGAGCTGCAATTAGTGCAGATTGGTTACATACGGTGAGGTCATTCAGGAGCTTTGATCTTCTCGATTTCTTTTCCTGTTTTTGAGTAGTATGTATATTTTCATTAAGGTCTTAAGTGTACCAGAGTGCTAAGGTTTTGGCTTGGAGGATTGATAGGTGTTCTTTGCAACCAGGGAGAAGAAGCATGTAATGTAACAAATGCATCATTTACGCTTACAATGCCAGAATTTAATGTTTTCATCTTCTGCTCTGTCTTAATGTCTCTTCTCTAGGACTTTGTTCATTCCTTTGTAAGGCTTATGTTGCCAATGTTATGAGTTTCAGTTCAATGTCAAAGATGTTAGGGTCCTCGATTCTTTCTTATTTTTCTTTTTGTGGCATATATTTGCAATAGTAATTAACTGCTTTAGGTGTCTAAACAATAAACAGTACACAAATAACCAATGCATCAAATTGCCAAGGCCAAATTAATTGGCTTTGCCAGTGCTTGTTTACACCGTTGGCCTCATAACAAGTGGGCCCCTCTGGACAGCTGTGAACGTCCCAGCTACCAGGTTGTAGCACCTTTACCTTTTTTAGATATAACTTATATTATCCTATGGAATCGTCAGCAATGGCTCCCCTTGGTGCAAGACAGTGGCACACATCCTCTTGAAGCCTACTGGTTTAGTTCAAGATTATTATCATCCAGCAGTCACTAGGAACACATGCTTTTGTTATAACCAGAGGAGCAAATTGCACTTTGTTGTTTACACATCCCTTTTAATTGTGTTTTATCCATTTTGTTGATTGTTTCATAAGGATTGTTTTATTGAATCTAATTGTATGTGTTTGCTTTGTATTTTAGTTTTATAAATAGATAAGCACAGCGTTAATATTGAAAACACAGTTGTGGTAAATTAGTTCCCCGCTTATTATAGTTCTTGAAGTTGTTCGGACTGAATCACAACTGGGATCCTCCGATTTGAGAACGAGTGCTAAATCTGCCAGTGGAATTCCCTTCACAATAGGGAGAGGGTACAGTAGGAAACTCTGGCAGTGGATATACCTCCCGATTTATACCTCCTGCATCATTAGGGTAATGCATTATCTTTATTTAATTATTAAAATAATCATAAAAGAGCAATACAGTCACAAACATTAAACAACATTAATAAAAATAAATAACCACCATCAGAGAAAGCACAGAAAGCCTACATTACCACATAGGAAGATAAAATTGAACATATACAAATTCTTTGTGGCACTAAAAAGGCTAAAAACTCATGGCACACATATCAAGTACTCCTGCCTCCAAAGCAAATACATAGAACAGACATAGCTGTAAGAGAAGAGGACCTCATACAACATCGCACAAGGGTGCCATCAATAAATATAAAAGAATAAAAACTTTCACAGCAACAATTTAATTCAAATAAGTTAAAGCCTAAAATATATTAAAAATTCATTGATTGGTACCAAAATAAGGCACTTTTCAAAAAGGCCCGTCAGCAAAACAGACAACTGGCTCCAATAAAATTTGGAGAAATAAAAAAGTTGGTCTATGTTGGCGTAAACCCTAATTTTTAAGGATTGGCAGCAAATACCTGTGCCAAAAGGGATTATAATACAAGCAGAAAAGGATAAAATGCTCCAAAAACTGTAGAGAATATTCATCACAAGGGCAGATCAAAATGGTGCTTGGGTTGAATTGGCCCGGTGGAGAGCAAAGGTGAGACCTAATCAAGCCCAGTCAAAACATTGCTAAGAGAGATCTTTCCCATGGGTTTCTAATCAATGAAAGGGAGGGTTCAGGTTCAGGGCAGGTCTTAATAATCACATCATCTCTCAAGGCTGGCTTCCCCGAGATCACTTTCTCTCTCGTTTCCAAGGCATGCTTTGAGAATAATTCTTTAACATATACATGGTACCTCCTCCTTAAATCAGATAATTTGCCATTACAAAACTAACTGAACTATGCAGGAAGGTGGCTCTTTATATGGTATATCAAAATGAGATATACAGTGCAAAGTGTCCAAGAGTTCCTTTACTATTGGACAGGGGCTTTCTCTAGTGATTCTAAGGTGCTCTTTCAGGGGGTAGAGTGGTTGAGCAGCCTTAGACTTACAAGAGAGGAGTGCTAGACATTTCCAAATACACATGCAGTCGATAAATGAGATCCACACCAATTTACAAAAATAATAAGTATCTTAACAGATGTTTTGGCACCAGAATCAATATGATAAGGTGAGTAAATTTTGCAAGAAAAAACTTTACAGTTTTGAAAAGTCAACACAGTGCAATTTTCAGCAGCTGCAATATAATCCAATGGAAGAAAAACAAATACGGCAAACAGGTATAGAACAGTGACTTACAGTACTAATCTCCTGGACTTAAGGTAAGTATTGGGCAAGGATCAAGACCACATCAACAGGTCACACCGAGTAGCACTGAGGCGGCCTTTTGCAGAGATGTAGTACGCCAGCGGGTGCCCAGTGTTAGGCAATGGGGATCGGTCCGGATGAAAAGAGGCTGCAGGTTTGGACGGGGAGTCCAATCTAGGCGTACCAACAAGTGGGTTGAAATCTTGAGATGCTCAGGGACTTGGGGGCACCTTAGGTCCTCTTATCCACGGGCCGGGGCGATGGTTGCAAAGGTATCCTGAGGCATTGAGTTTTCTCCTCTGGGAGCACTTGCGGTTAAGGGTTCCTGCGGGAAGAGGCTGCAGGCGAAGTTGGTGAGTCCACAGTGGGTAAGTCCAAGGTGAGCTTTGTCTCTGGAGGGCCAAGGGACCACAGTGGCATTATTGGCTCACTTCAACTCAGGCTAGGCGGCACGGGTGCAGTGGTGCTTTCAGGTGTTGGGTTTTCAGTGTTCCGGAGTCCTCGCAGTTCTCATGGGGTGCCTGCAAGATGCAGGGAAACAGCGCCGCTGCTCCACAGGAGTTCCTCAGTCTTTGTTGAAGGCAGGCAGTCCTCCCAGGATTCTTCAGGCACAAGAGCTAACAGGAAGAGACAATGATTTTAGCTCAAATTAGTGGGAACAGCCGAGAGGCTGGCAGGGCTGGGGCCAAGTCAGGTGCTTCTTCCCCAGTCTTTGTTTTTGCGGCTCTTGAGTGTCCTTCTACTTCATAGGTCAGCAGAAATCTGCTTTCTTGGTGCCAGGGGCTCCCCTAGATGCTGAAATTAGGGGGGTTTAGGCTAGTGTAGGGTAGTAGCCAATAGGCTACTCACCCCTGGAGAAACTACAGCTCCTATATGATCACTTCCTGTGGGAAGTGGGCATTACCCTGTCCCAGAGTTGATAGATTTCCAAATATTGTGGCCACAACAGGCAGCTCACCTTAGGGGTGGACACACCTCCCTGAACACTACATTTCCTGCCTGTCTCAGTGTCAATGGGCCCAGGGGCATGAAGGTCAGCATCTCTCCTTTAAGTGAAGCCAGATCTGCATACCAAGGGTGATGAGCCTCTTTGAAGCCCCTGCCTTGGAATGCAGATTCACAGGTCATCCTGTTGGGTTGGGTTTGTAAACACCCTTCCAGGAGCAAGCTTTGTTTTTGACCGTGTGAGAGCAAGACTCTCACCCTTCGGGGTCAGAAGCATGTCTGGTTGTGGCAGGCTGAGTAAAACTAGTCAGTCCGCAGGCTGGTAGTTGGTAGGTTTTCAGGGGGCACTTCTAAGGTGCCCTCTGGGTGAATGTATTAATAAATCCATCACTGGCATCTGTGAGGGTTTATTAATACGAGATGTTTGATACCAAACATCCCTAATTTCAGTGAAGCCATCATGTAGCTGGGGACCTCATATTGACAAGTGACCAGCACATGTAATTGGCTTGTCTGTTTAGTCACTATGTCTAGGAATTGAGAAAGACATAGCAGGGTCCTATCTACTCTTGCAGATATGCCCTCCTATGTAATATAATGCACCCAACCTTAGGGCTGTAAGGCCTGCTGTAGAGGTAACGTACATATACTGCACACAGTGTTAGGAGACAGGACACACAGGCTGTGTGCCATGTCGTTTTTCACATTTAGCTGCACCAATGCCGGCAGCCTGCAATGGCAGTCTGCGTGTGCTGGGTGAGGAGTCCCTGAGGGTGGCACAGTACATGCTGCAGCCCTTGGGGCCCTCTTTGGAACCTATGCCCTACATATTAGGGGTGCCATTTTCTAGGGACTTACACGGGGTGCTAAAGTCAGAGAAATATTCCAAAAAAGCTATATCCACTATAAGCCAACATTTCACAACGCTGGAAAGCTGAAATTAAATTAATTTGTATTAGTCCAATCAGCCTCAAGTACCTAATTCGGTTATCATAACCATCAAAGCATACAATGATAAAAATACATAAATATCACAGGTGTAGAACGATCACAAAAAATATAAAATAAACATGATTAAAATGTTGATTGTTAAGTAATTATGCGAAAGAAATACTCATAAAATAGCCATGGATATTCTCCGAGGGTCTATTTAAACTAACACTAAGTTGGCATGCATTCAGATCAACTTTAAGGACTGAGAACAGATCCATCTAAAATGTCCCATTATAATACACATTAAAATATTTGACGAACAGACCTGTAAAAGGTACCAGAGTAAAACTAGCTAAAGTGCAAAATCAGGTAAGTGCAGTATATTTAATAATGTAACAATGCAAAGCCTGACAGTGCAAAGTATCATATTTAGTCCAAGAACCTACTCTTGAACAGTACTGAAATGGCTTTGTTTATATTAAACTCCCCCAGCCCTCTGTGTTGCTTCTCCCATCTCCACCTTCTATGCAGCTGAGGAAGCGTCGCTGGGAGAGAGGTGTGTAATGTTTGGATTCCCTGTGATCAAGCACTGCAGTAGACATTAGTAACGGTACTCCCTGCCCCCTCCATTTAACAGTGGCTGGGAAAACTGGTTATCATACTTCACTTAGGTGTCTGGGCAGCTCGCTGAATGCTAACATTTTAGGCATAAGGGCATGCTTAAGTACATCCAAGGTAGGTGGCTTCTGATGCCCTGTTAGTGTAAAAACACAAGTCTGTGGGGGTTATTACAACTTTGGAGGAGGTGTTAATCCGTCCCAAAAGTGACGGTAAAGTGACGGATATACCACCAGCCGTATTACGAGTCCATTATATCCTATGGAACTCCTAATACGGCTGGTGGTATATCTGTCACTTTACCGTCACTTTTGGGACGGATTAACACCTCCTCCAAAGTTGTAATAACCCCCTGTGTCTCCTAACTCCTAATAAAGTAGCTCCACAGTCCCTTTTGGACCTGTTCCCTAACCCCAGTAAGCTCTGTTTGTCAAGAGCCACTGGTAAGTACTGTCCAGAATACAAGTGGTTAATGTGCAGCTGCTGACCACTGCCAGTGCCGGTCTTATCTTCAGGCTAGAATCGCCCAGCAGACCAAAGTCTACAGCACTTCACTGAAATGTTTGTCACTGATGAGCTTCATTTTTGTTTCGACAAATCGAGTGAGCCTTCACACACCATCATTCAAGGGCAAAGACTTAAGGCACTATTACTAACCTGTCTTTTTTTCGGTTACTCCCGCCTTATATATCTAGACATCTCCAGGGTATACTGGGAAACTGTCAAATATATTGCCTTATAAACAGTGCTTAATTTGTAAATAAAGAGGGGCCGGTGCTCAAAGCCCTTCTCTTAAACACAAGACTGCTGTAATTAAATCTCCCAGCACTGAATACTTAGGCAGCGTAATCCTGAAGCCATCTCGGGCCTCTTCAATCCATTTATGGCCACCCCTACCCCTTCAGCTCATCCTGCAACTTTCTATTTTCTCCCTTTTTGACGCTTTTTAGTTTTTAATTCTTCCGTCTTTCCCAAATGTGTCTTTTGCTCACAGGAAATGCTTGTGGCATAAGAATAAGCCCCGGCCCACACAAATAAGTGCCGGTGCTCAGCACCAGAAACAACAAGCACAAATTAAGCACTGCTTATAACACTGCAAATATAATCCTTGATTATTGTTTTACAAACCTACCAGTGACACAAAGTTGCGCAGTACACTTTCTGATATAAACGGTGGACAAACTTTCGAAATGAGTACATAAAACTAGAGAAAATATCAAACAATACGGCTGCCATTTCTAGCGAGGACAGCTTGTGCGCAGTAACGACTCCTCCATTAGGGCAGAGGAGCGTCTCCCCAATGCTGAGAGCCAGCAGATGCAAAGATGAAAAATAAAATGATAATTAAACAATTTTATTATCATTTTATTTTTCACTGAACAATCTGAGTCTTGGAGTCGGTCAGGACCATCCTGACAGACAGAAGCAGGGAGGAGGAGTGGTGGGCACTGCAAGTGTTTACAGCGATTTGGCCGACTGTCTCAGGATAGCCAAACCAACATGCGCACTTAGATTTCTCCAACCTGAGCTGTGTTGCTCAGCCAAGTTGAGAACAGGCATAGGCTCGATGTCCCTAAACGAGCGGCAAACCAGCCCCCTGAGACCAATCTCAGCTCTCCTATCATGCTGGGTAATAGTATTACCAGCAAAAGGGCAGCATCTGGATTGGCGTAGGGGAGTCTGGGAGCCTGTGGAGTGTGCAGCAGCCCAGGACCAGAAGAGGATCAAGGCAGCTGCTAGCAGCAGAAGGGAAGTACTCTTTTCTTTTGTTTCTTTATTCTCACCCACACTACCCCACCAGTTTTCATTGACAGCAACCGCCCCTGGCTAAATGAAATTGTCCATAGAGGTAGGTGATCCACTGAAAGCTTGAGTCAAGCTTGAGCCTGAAGCCTGGTTCTGGCTCACCTCGAGATCCTGTTGCAACCTCAAGCCTATAACGAGCTGAGCTTTCATGTGGCTTCAGCCTCCCACTCTCGCTCTAATCTCATGCACAAAGAGATAAAAACTAAACATTAACATTTGAGGTCAAAAGGAGAGACAAATCGAACATATTTAGTGGCTTATTTGTACAAAGTAAAACCAGGTCACGAGGACTTATTGGTCCTTTACCCTTAACAAAATTGTGGGATCTTAGGTAAATATTTTATTTAATCTTTTTTTTCTTCATTATTGCACATGAAAACACTTTCACATATCGGAGTTCAAAATTGCAGCTGTATAAAAACCTGTTGTCTTTAATTTAATAGACTATAGTGTTGCTCTATGTATAAGAATTAGGGCCACATACAGCGTTCACATGAAAGCTTGCCTTGCCTCTTAGTTCACTAATGGCACTGTCGCCAGGTTTCGGGGCGGAGATAGGTATCGTCACTTTGTGCAGTGCTATATTGTGACACATTAATGTGCAAGCTTCTACATATTAAAGACACTTTTTAGGTTGAAGGTAAGCATACAACCTTGTGTATACTTTAGTATACATCACTGTGGGCTTAAAGACATCCCCCTCCTTGTCATTTGTTTGTTACAGTGTTCTTTAAAAATCCTTGCTTGCTAGTGGTCAGTCCTGCCTCTTTCTCCCTCCTTTTTCTCTTTAGTCCTCCCACAGAGAAGGGACTAAGTACAGTATATTTACGCTGTGGTTCTTTAAATTTGGTTTCAGGGACTACTTTATTATATCATTCTTGGTCATGTTTAGACTGTGGGTGCTTCAGGCCTGTAGCTTCTTGCATCTTATAGCAGCATTTGGCCCTTCCACCTGTTGTGCTCCGATAGGAGCTGCTGCGAGGGAGGTGCTACTCCGTGAGTGCAGGCATGCTATCTTGTTTTTGTTTAACACTGCATGGGCCCTCGGGTGCCTATTTCTGCACTTCTCGTCTTTGGGCGGTTAAGAAACCTTTATTTGAAAACATGTTTTTCTCTCCGTTATCCCAGTAGATGCACAGAGTGGGTCTATTGTGCTCCTAACACAAGTGCTCGTGTTTCAGTCACTTGGAGCTGCGATGGCCCAGTAAATCTTTTGCAGTGCCTGCTTTCATGTTTTCATGTGACTTGTGAGTGTATGACATCATAAATTGCTGTACTTAAAAGATGTTTTAAACACATTGCAAAAGACTTTTCCGTTCACTGTTCTAGATGGCTTCAGAGATGTCTATGATTGTTTCACCAGTAGACATGCCAAGACTGTTGGGAATTACAGAGCTCTACCTTCTAAGATACCGAGAATGGGTGATGCTGGTGTATGTACGTACATGAAGAACAGGAAGGGACCACTGGTAAACAGCTGCTAGTTGACACCACAGTGTGGGAAAAACTGGGTGGCTAGCGCAGGAAGCTCCTCTTGGATGGGCCTGTGATACTCTCTTTGTGTAGAATGTCACTTGTACCTGTCAAGAATCTATAAAGAGAACAATCCACTGGAAATGGGCAATCAAGGGACTCATTTTGCAATCTTGAACAGTAACTGTATTCAACTTGACAAAAACAGGTATATTGAATCACAATTAAAAGATGGCTGCCAAGCTTGGGTTATGTTATCAGTGTGCTTCTAGTTTGGATGAGCTTTAAGTTTACTTGTCTTACCTTTATATTTCTGGTGACGTGAACTATTCACATATGTCATCATTTGCTGACGGTTACACATGTCCCACAGAGTGAGTCATGGAGTGCGCTGGAGCAGCATAGTCAGGGCAGTAGAGATGTTCGGCCACGGTAGGAAGATGTAAGTGCATTGTCAAGGACCCGTCAGGTGCCGTGGAAGAGTTCTGCTGCTTCACATTCTGTAGAGAATGGCTCTTCATGTTGCCCACATAAGCAATAGTGTGCTGCATGGCTAAACACTTAGAAGGTCCCAAAAGTGAGGTCTATTGGCTATGTTAATGCTTGTTGAATTTTAAAGATACTATAATATTTTACATGAGTTATGTTATAAGATTTACATAGTAAACATTCTGCAGGGGAAAACTGGTGCACAGGCTGTATGTAAGAGCCAAGCCAGACCCTTGGCTCGGCTCTGGCTCTCCCTGCTCCCTGTTAATTTTTTGGCTTGCCCATCTCTAATTGTTTGAGGATAACGCAGGAGTTCTGATCCCCCCGTCTTTCCTGTTTATGAGTTCGAACCAGGATTGTCATTTCTGCAGGGAGGAAAGGGTCCCAACATCCAGGCCTGTGTACTCCAAAGGACAACAGGTAAGTACATACATTGGGTAGGTAATACATGTATTGCCACTTCACATTCCAACACACACTTGAATTCACCTACATTATACTGTCACTCACTGTGTCACACATATGCTGGTCTCTACATACGCATACGTAGACTATACCCACTGTGATGTGACACATAGCCATACTGCATACATTAACTCTTACATTCAGGACAAATGTAAAAGTGTAGAAGGTAATATTCCACCATTTTACTGTCTTTTACATTGTTCCTCACACATTAGGCTCCTTGTGTCAATCTGTACTGACGAATTCATAGCATCATAAACATTTTTCCTTGAATGGCAAGCTTTTTCGACACATCCCTCATACAAAGTTGCAATGCATCAGTTCTTGTAAATGAGACCCTCAAACATGGAGTGGGCTTTTCATTTGTTTGAGAGGTGGATTTTAGCTTAGGGTCAGAGTAAAATTAATTAAACAAGACCTCCCTTCTCCCATCTGACGTGGATGAGTGCATTCCAGGCTGGTGGTACCGGTGCAGCTCCCTCCTCAAACTGGGGGCACACACATCTACACTATCACACCATCAGAGAGACATCACAAGAGGTGACTGGTCAGGGTTGATGTCACGTAAAGCTGCTCTTTCTTGTGTGTGAATGTGCGCCTTCACCAGCCACAGTTGCGTACCCCACCCCCCCCCACCAAATACTGCATTGAGGAAGCCGTGGTCGAACTACTGAATGGATAGTGCACAACTGGGGTTGCTGGAGCTATAGCAGTAACAGACATTGAGGAACTAGAATGATAACAATAGGGCACCTAAAATGTGCCATCCAAAATAGACAGTGGTAACACCAGCTCTGGGGGAATGACCGGTGGTTGTGGTCCACCCACTTGGTAATCAAATGTGGGTCTCTCCATACATGTTGTCCTGTTCCATGTACAATTATGGGATGAACTATATTGCTATTTTGACTTCTGGTGTTAATTGTCTACATTCCAGTCCTTTCATGCGCAGTATTTAGTAGAGGCCTGTCATTAAAGTAATTTTTCTATTAAAGCAAAATAACTGGGTAATAAATAAATGATATTAATTACTTGATAAAGATTTAATTCTGTACCCCAGATCACTGGGCATGTGCTAAATAAATCTATTCGGTGCTCTGCTTTGGATTGACCAGTAAGATATGCCCAGGAACACCAGTGGTAGAAGGCTCTGTTAGAATTTGACCTAAGTAACTCTTGATTGCCATGGCACTTCGGAAAATGCAACATCCCACCAATTTTCATCACTCAGAAGAGGCTGCCCATCGAAGCAAGGAGAATCCCCAAACTATCCTGCCCAAAACTTGGTCATCTCACATAGAGAATGTTTTCACGCTGTTACTTTTATTCCTAGTCATATAATTACGATGTCTAGTAGCAGCACTCTTTAGTGTTTTAGTATTTTTAGCTGTGTTTATAATTATGACCCTCTCTCATGTTGTTCTACAATGGTTTATACTACGTGTCTGGGTTATTTTTCTAGAACTACATCGTTTGGTAGGTCACTCTGTCACACATTAGTCTGGTCTGAACTATGACACATTAAGGTTATTTACACAGTGTTTTCCGTACCCCGTGAGGCCTACAGTGCTTTGTAAAGCCGCTATATTAAATGGGTAATATACAAAGCCTGGTGAGGCAAGCGTTTATAACAGTTACCAAGGTCTTTTACAATAAAGATGCTTGCGAGAGAAAATAAAGCAGAGAGGCAACTTCATTGGACCCACACAATTAGATTGAAGGGTCTCAGCAGAGATCAGTCTCACCTCTCCACCACTCAATCTTTTGTCAGGCTTCTTTGTAACCACTTCTCTCCTTCTCAGCTTCTCCTAGGGGATAAAAGTTCTTTAAACACAGTTTGTGCACAAAGCAAATCAAGTGTACAGTCTTGCAGTTTTATGCTCCACGTCTTTGTTGGTGATATGGGTGGAAGATGGACGATGCTGTCTTTTCCGAGGTTTCTGTTAACTCCAGAGCATAACATTGAATTAATGAATGAATTTATTTGTACAGTTAATAAAAAACATTACAAAAATATACTATATATTATCATAATGAAAATAACAGATACCCAAAAACATAAAATACACTAATATTACATTCTCTTAAAAAGAAGTAGAATTTAAAATAACCAATTTCAATGAAGTCCAAAGATAGAATCAACCTTAATGGAGAACTCATACTTCAGTTCTGATATCTCTTAATGTCCACCATCCTGCTGCAGCACAGAATTTGTCCTCCGATTTACTGAAATTTTCTTCTCTGCTGCCTTTAAAAATTTTACCGTACGGGAGTTCAACATTAGACTATCTGGTTTAAGGCATGCAATTACTGCTTGTCCTCATGTTAGTATACCACGTAGATTAAAAAGAGATTTTAACAAACATCTTCTTTCTTCCAGTAGGGCTGGACAAAGACATAAGCAATGTATAAGATTCCTCTTCCCATTCTTACATAAACTGCAACTCTCCTTCAAGCTCACCCTTTCTCTTAAGGAGTCACTCGTGTCACCCGGCAGCTTCCCTAATCAAAAATGCAAGAATCCTAATTTTAAGACAAAGGACCAGCCAGCTTCAAAATACAGCTGATATCGAAGGAACTTATAATCATTCACCATCCCCCACGCCTGTGATCTTTTTGATAATGCTTCTTTATCTTTCAATAAAGACAGCCTCTTTATATTATTGTTTACTACTCTCTTAAAACATGCTACAGATAAATCACCTTCTCAGATTTCATGCTTTTTACCCTAAGTCATTTATTGCCAGATCCAGATAAAGGGAAGCAGGAGTCCCGCTGTTTCTCTGAAGTTCTTGCCACAAAACCTGGTACAGATCATTCCTCCTATTCATTTTTATTCTGTACCAACTCTTCACGTAGACCCCTCTTCTGGCTATTATCTGTTTTACTAATCCAAACTCCAAATGTATTTGTGCCGGAGATGTGTTTGGCGGTAGGTAAAAAAGCTGCCTATACAATTTTCTTGTAATTGTGTTTAAACATATTGGGTCAGATGTATCAAGATACAAGTTAACGATTCTCAAATTGGGATTTTTAAGAAATCGCAATTTAAGAAATTCCAAAAGCGATGTAGCAAAATAGAAAATTGCTAACAGCGATTTCTTAAAATTCGCAAACGCAATTTGCGAGATGCAAATACCGAATCACAAAAGATTTTGCGATTTGGTAATTGAAAATCGCTAATTGCAAAAACGGCAAATCGGAAAAGCCTGATGACATCACAACCGGGAAGTGAGTCATCCCATGCTGTTTCCAGGAGCCACACCCACAGGAGCAGGGAGAGAGACACAGCCCAGCACCAGGGAGTCAGCATTGTGAGTAAGCCAGGACCAAACTGCAACATGGTCAATGCTGGAAATGGGAAGGAGAAGGGAGACAGGAAGAGGAAGCTAAAATTTAGTGAGGTAGAATTGGAGGTGCTCATTGAAGAGGTTGTTGGGAACCATGATAGACTTTTTTGAGAAAACTCACTCCAAGTACCTGAGAGTGAGAAGCGGAAACTCTGGTTTGACATACAGACAAAAATATGAGCAGTGGGAGTTGCATAGCATTCTGTGGAGGAGATACGCAAGCGATGGTACGACTTGCGGTCCCATGCCAAGGAGAGGGAGGCCAGCAGGCTTATGGAGGCAAGGAGCACCGGAGGCGGACCATCCACCCAGACACCCTCCACCCCTATGAAAGACCTGGTGGAGTCCACATTGCTGCCAGAAGCTGTCGGTGGTGTAACTGACATTGACACCTCAGGGACACCCAGCACCAGCAAAGGTAAGGCCAGTAATTAAGTGTATCCCCACATGTGCATGTACAAATGTCCCTTAGGGAATAGAACATAGCTTGATGCACAGTGAAAAGTAGTCCATGTCACATCTGAAATACAACACAACAGTGCCTTATGGGAGTGGTAGTACACAACCCTAAGGTGAATACACAACATAATTAGCAAGATAGTGGTCAGCCACATAGAGATACACCACAAACGACTCAGGGTGACACAATTTAATTGTTCATTTAAAGCCACACTGTTGAAATCTGTGAAAAATGCCAGAACTGGCATGCTGCACATTGTCCTTGCAGATGACTCGGTCCCTGCTGCTGCAGGATCTGAAAAAGTGGGGGAAGCAGAAACACAGCCACAGTCGGACTCTAATACCAGTGAGTCACACAGTACTGTTCTGACTAGACGCAGGGCAAGGGTGTTACCACTGCCAGAGTATAACCTGGACTCGAATGAGATGCCAGAACACAAAACCACACCACCACCAGAGGCGAATCCCACAGGGAGACAGCAGTCTCTGCACCAGCGCCAGCCAACTCCCCTCAGGAGGCACCACAATGCAGGCAGACAGTGCACAGTAGAAGGAGTGGGACCATCAATCTTTGGCGGCCTTGAAGCTTCCATGCTGAAGGTGCAGCGCCTGTAATGTAAACACTTGAAGTCATTGCACAGACAGTTTGTGTCCCACAATAGCAATATCGGGTTACTACACAAGCATTGGGAGACTCTGATTGAGGGACAGCAAACAGCTGCTGAGAACACCAAGGAGTTGACACAGGCCATTGGAGAACTCTGCACTGAGATACGGCAGGAGCGCGTCAGCCAGCGCAGGCGCCATCATCAATATTTGGGGAGGTTTGATAGCTTCTGCAGATCAGTCAATCGGCTAGCAAGTTCTACAGCCCTGATATCACAGCATGCTGTTGCTACACAGGTGAAGATGGCACATAGCAGTCAGGACATTGCACAGGGCTTGGTGCAAATTACCAACGTACTGTATGCCATGCAAACAACACGCAGTGCCACAACCAGCAAACTGGATGTTGGGGACAGTGAGGAGCCCGCTAGCCTCAGCAGTCTGACAGTTCCTGTGATTGATCCAAGGCGTCGCAGTGCCAGACACAGTACTGCATGTGAACCTGCAACTAGAGGTGCCAGCGAGGGCGCAGAGCACTCAAGTGGAGTGTGTGGATGTAAGAAGTGATGCTGAGGGCTACAGAGGGCTACCTACACATGTCCAAATGCAGTCATGCTATAATGTTAATAGTGTGACACTGTGAATTGTTCATGTCTGTGTCAACATCAGGGCAGTGCGTGCTCTACGGGCGACTGGAATGAAAAAACCCAGCACTTCCAAGATAACGTAATTCATGCATTATGCTGATGTGCTGTTGTTTAACCTTTTGCATTGCAGAGTTTAATCCTGAAGACTTATATTCAAGGTGCTTATAACTACTGTTCATTTGCAATGTATTGCTGCAGGCTTTCAAAGTGTGTCAGGGTGTGGTCCCTTTCCAGGGCCTTCTAGAAGCTTCCTCTGCAGCATGACTGGGTATGGTTGTGGGCTGGGACAATAAGGGAGCCAGCCCAGCTCCACATGCTCACTATTCAGAGGTCCCGATGCAGAGCACCAGCAACTTCCTGAGCTCCTGTTCCGGAGGCCTACTTTGATCTTCCAGGCCTTCCCCTTTTCACTTTGTTGGTGATCCTTGATCAGGGCGGTAAGACGGAGGTCGGGCTGGGGCCCCGATCCCGTTCTTGAAGGCTTTCAAGTTCTTGGGCCTAATTTTGCATGATAAACAATTTTACTCTTATGCGTGTGAATGTGCGCTTGGTTTTTTCATGGCATTTACATGCTGATACTCAAATCTGCAAGATGCGCGATTCTTTGTTTGTGTGCAACTCTTGATATTCATTGTGCGCTACCATTTCATGGCATTTACAAGGTAGCATTCGGATCGGCAAGACGCGCAATTAATTTCTTGTGCTTAACTCATGTTATTCAGTGTGCGCTACCATTTCATGGCATTTACAAGGTAGCATTCAAATCGGCAAGACGCGCGATTCATTTCTTGTGCTTAATTCATGTTATTCATTGTGTGCTACCATTTCATGGCATTTACAAGGTAGCATTCGAATCGTCAAGACGCGCGATTCATTTCTTGTGCTTAACTCATTTTATTCATTGTGCGCTACCATTTTATGGCATTTACAAGGTAGCATTTGAATTGGCAAGACGCGTGATTCATTTCTTGTGCTTAAATCATGTTATTCATTGTGTGCTATCATTTCATGGCATTTACAAGGTAGCATTCGAATCGGCAAGACGCAAAATTCATTTCTTGTGCTTAACTCATGATGTTCATAGAGCACAACCATTTCATGGCATTTACATACTCTTGTGGAAATCCGCAATGTGCGCAATTCATGTTTCTGCATTTTAAAAGCTAAGTGCTAGAATTCTAGATGTTACATTATATGTGCATAATAAGTCCCTGAAATACAACTCCTATGGTGTTACCAGACGTCTTGAGGCCTAGTTATTTAGTCCATGCTTAAGTTATCCATGGTTACAGTATGACAATGCTTAGAATCATGGTCTAGTAATGATTAATATGATATAATCTTGATATTGTGTGTTTTAAACTTTTGCTTCCTACAGGTCTCCTTCCCAGCTGTTCCCTACCTAATCCCCTTTTCCCCACTTGGACTTTCTTAGACTCTGTGACATTCTAATCAGAGTATTGGAGCTGTCTTGTGGTGGACGTGTTGGGAACGTGCGCAGACCCCGAGGATCTGATGACCCTGGCAGTCTGTCCATTGTGAATAGCTATGTCCTAAAGACACATTGTTTACCTGAAGTCAAGGTAATAAAGATGGTAACTACAGAAAAACATTTCATTTAAGTGGTTTTGTCATTACTTACATCAAAAATGGTTGCGTGTGATGTCAGCACGTCTTTGCCTGCCCTCTGCTGCACTTGTCCTGTCTGCTGGTAGAAGGGGTGGTAAGGGATCATCATCCTCACCTGAGTCCGGCTCCGTGAGTTCCACGGGCATGCCCCCGGTGGTTGCTATGTTGTGCAAGGTAGCACAAGTGGCCACAATTTTGCATGTCGTCTCTGGGCTGTACCGTAGTGCACCTCCACTTTTATGTATGCACCTGAAGCGGCTCTTCAGCAGCCCAAAGGTGCGTTCCACCACATTGCAGGTTGCCCTACGTGCAGCATTGTTCCTCCTCTCTGCTGGAGTTGCAGGGCTCAGGTAGTGCGTTAGCATATAGGTGCGCACAGCGTAGGCACTGTCTCCTGAATGCACAGAGAGTAAAATGAGTACATGTGCTATGTGATGTCAGGCTTACATCAATGCATTATTCTGAACTATCAAATTACCTAGTAGGTATCCTTCCCCAAACTCCCCAGCTAGCAGTCTTGTGTGTATCCTGTTGTGGCGGAAGATGTAGGAGTCATGTGTGCTCCCTGGGTATCTGGCCACGAGATTGGTAATGATGTAGGAGGCATTGCATATCACCTGTATGTTCATAGAATGATGTTGTTTTCAGTTGCGATACACATACTCGCTGGCCGAAGGTGGACAGATGTCTACATGTGTCCCATCAATGGCACCTAGGACATGTGGGAACTGTGCTATCTGGTAGAAATTAACTTTAGTTTGTTGTAATGCCTGTGGGGTGTTGGGGAATCTTATGTACAGTTGTATTCTGCTCAGCATGGCATTGAGAGATGCTAGAGAGGACACTGTGATACAGCTCCAGCTGCTGCTATGACCCCTTGCTAGCTCCCTGGGGCTAATAGATGCAGGGAGCATAGTATCTGTACATGGGTGGGTATGCTATTGGTCCTGTGTGTTGTGCACTGCAGCATGGGTTGCTGCTCAGCTATCAGGTCAAGTATCATGGCTGAGCTTAACCTGTAGTTCTCATAAATTTCCTCCTCAATCTGGTCAAAAAGGGTTATGCGCACTCTGTAAATGCGCTCCTGTCGCCTCCTCTCTCTCCTCAAACTTGCCACGTTCCTCATTCTCCTCGCCATGACATAGAGTGCAGCCATTGTGGAAGAGGAGCTGACGCATTCGGGGCCTCTTTATATAGGTTGCACCTGGTTACCACCTGGTTTCAGTTTGTGGTAAATTGCATGTGCAAATGGCCATTCTGCGAATAATCGCAAATTGCGATTTTTTGATGCATCGCATTGCATATCTGTTTTTGCGTGTCACAATCTGCATATCGCAAATAGCGTCACGATTTTGCGGATCGCTATCTGTGATTCGCGAATCTCTATCACAATTAGCGTTTCGCACATTGCGATTCGGTAATTCATATCGCTATTTGCGATACGCTGTTTGCGACATGCTAATTCATGTTTCAAGCGCAAAAAACGCTATTTTTGCAATTTCTTATTTTTGCCCTGCGAATGCCTTTCATACATTGGAAAATGCATTTTTGCATTCGCAAACAGACATTCGCACTGTTTGCAAATGCAAAAACGCTTCATACATCTGGCCCATGTCCACTCAGTGATTCACTACCATAAGTTAAACTAGGTACCAACTTGGCTTGTATCACTTTTAATAATGCCAAAATACTAGGGCCATTCAAGGATCATTTTACAGATGAAAATGCTACACCCAGTAGTATGCCTTTTCTTCTAAGTTATTTCTTATGCTGGATAAAACATCTGCGTTCATCAAACAGTACTCCCAAACATCGATAAGATTGTACTTGTTTCACCCGTTCTCCATTTAAAAACCCTCTATGATTTTTATTTTTCCTACGGCTGCATTACATTACCTTCGTCTTTTTTAAATTCACTGTAAGCCCAGTTTTCTGTGAATAATGTGATAGCCTTTCCATAAGTCTTGGCAACCCAATCCTTGTTTGGCTTATAAGAATAACACCGCCTGCATAAAGCAGATTAGTAATACACATAGGGCCTAGCCTAAGTGCGTGTGAGTTTACTACTTTAAGTTCGTTTGACAGATCTGTTAAAAACAGATTAAATAAGTAGGGTGGCAGGACACAACCTCAACCTTTTTTAATCCCTGAAAGGTATATATTTTCCTTGATAACACAGTTCCATCCCCAATTTGTATCCTCACCCAGGTGTTAGTATAAAGGAGCTGAATAGCTTTAAGACCAGGTGGAACACACAATGCTGTAAGTTTTTTCCAAAGCAAATTCTGATTCACAAATTCGAAAGCCAATTTTAAATCAACAAAGCAAAGATGCATTGGTTGTTTCTTAAGAATTTGTTTATCCATTAACAAGGTCAAGGTCAGTATATTTATTTCCCTTCCAACTCCTTGTGTAAACCCTGTTTGATTTAATGGTACAATTTTTCTTTCTGTTGCCCAATCACGCAATTCACACAGTAGTAAACTAGCAAAATACTTTGCTTCTATATCTTGGAAGGTAATCAGCCGATAATTTTCTGGCAAGTCCCTATTACCTTTCTTGTATATAGGGTTTATTATTGACCTCCATGAATCTGGCACTCTCTGCTGCTGTAACTCACAATTATAAACTGAAGTTAATACTGGTACCCATAACTCTATATTAGATGAGTATAAGGCTTGAGGTAACCCATTTGAACCTGTGGCGCTATCTTGCCTGAACTTGGCAGTATTTTCTTTATCTGATTCTCCGAAAAGCTGTCTATTACAGAGACTTCAGTTCCTGGTCCTCTCCTCCTGATATTAACATATATAAGATCTGCTTCTCGAATCTCAATAAACATTATTTAAAAAAATTATTTTATGAAATTTAGCCATGTCTGTTTGGCTGTATTAGAGTTAACTATTGGGCTTTGGGGGCGATTTATCCTATTTACAACTTTCCAAAACTGCCTTAAATTCTTTTGTTTTGATAAATATAGCACCTTAGCCCAAAAGATATCATTTACTTTCCCTTTCTCTTCTCAGATCAATCTTTGAAAGCACCTGTTTAGTTTAACAAGGGCATGACGTAGATCTCTATTAAATGGATCGTTCATAATTTTCTTTTGCAATAGTTTCCTCTCTTTCCTTAACATACGAAAAGAGATGGATGGTTTTATTTTGCCCCTTTTTGCCTGCACTGACCTACATTGAGGAAACTTTCAGGACGTCTTTTCTACTTCTTTTTCCGTTATTCTATTCAGAAAATTCGCCCACTGCTTAACTTTATTGCCATATCTGCCACCTAAACTTTCTTTTTATAAACTTTTGGCTAACTTCTTACTTTGGATGTTCAAACTACTAGACCATAAAAGCCTTAGATAATGTATTGTAGTGTCTTCCACAAAACACAAGGGTGCCTGTTTGTAATGCTGTACCTTCGATGGAAGCCCAATTCTTTGCTGCGCATGGTCACTACTCTGTGTTTTTAGATACTAAAGGATTTTACCCTACCCAAGAGAGGTAGTGTAACCAGTGTGTAATCTATAATGGAGCATGCCGTAGTCGAGTAATAAGTCCACTACAGTTGGCTATCTGATTGAAACCGACCATTTAAAACTCGCATACCTAAAGACTCCAAGTCATTTACTAAGCTGTTTGCCCTATTATCATATGCTCTTCTCATGGAGTCCCTTTTTGCTTGCGGGGGAACAGACCATATATAATCTTGCTGGGTTACCTGATCTTTGCACTCAAAAGGTACATCAGATCCATTTTAAAATCCCCTGTTATTAATATATCAGATAGAAATGGCTCCTGTAACAACGCCATTATCACATCAAGCAGTTCAGATACTATTGAACACTTTAGTTTCGCATTAGGAGGTACACACACCTTTATTATAAATAACTGATTGTTAGTATCATTTATCCAATTATTCGGCTTAAGCACAAGGATGTTACTATTTCCTAAAGGTACCTGGACCCCTTCAAATGTCAAAGGTATTTCAATAAAGATTGCTAACCCTCCCTTTGGCAGCCCCTGATTTTTTGTTTTACCTGCTGGGCTAAAATAACCGACATACCCTACTAAATCAAAAGCTTTGAGCATCCATGTTTTCTGGAGGTATATTATCTGACTTCCTTCTAACAACAAGGCAATGTCTTTCTTCTGTAACTTCGTTTGTACTTCATTAACATTCTATGGACTAATGGATAGCAAGTCATACCGTCTATCTGTAGCCTTACTCGCATTAGGTCATGTCATATATTTACTGTGTAATGCCTCCGTTAGCCAACCTACATTTACTTGTATACTCTTAATTCTTCTTTAAGAATAGGGGGTGGAGAAACTACTCAGATTTCTCAATCCTTCCTCTTGCTGATCTGAGAACTGAGTATTGTTGATCCCCCCAACATATGGGGTCTCGTTTGTTTTAACTTTTGCCAGCACAAACAGTAATGGATACACATCTTTTGGAGGTAAAGATAGCTCTATTCCCCAAGCCGCTAACGTATCTTTTTCTTGCATTACTGATTGTACTAATAACTTATTTTGAAAGGATACACTGGTGGCTTCCTAAACCCTCCCCTCAGATTAGCCCAGAAACTCAACTGACACTATATTACTCGAGGTTGTTTTTGACAGTGATGGAATTGCATGCAATAAGTTCAATATGTTCCCCCGGTTCAAGATGTCATGTGAGCCTCTAGACTTGTATGTGGGGGTAAAGATTATTTTAGTTGATGAGATCAATGGTTGGATGACAGAGTTCCAATCCTCTCTTTCTACTGATGTTCTAGCTTGACCATTTCTCACAGTTCCTTCAGTATTTCTTCGATCTCCTTCATCAATGTAGTCCAATGCTTGAGACTTCATATCTTTTTTAATTGCCCTCTGTACCTCTGAAATATTATCAATTGTATCTGGGGGTTTCAGTCTGACTTTCATTTTTATTCACAGCACAAATTGTCTGCTGATGTTGATAATTATTGTCTGCACTTCCGGAGGCTCCCACACTATTAAATATTTCTACTTACTGGCTTTTGTGGTCCCAGGTCCCCTGTTGGAACATTGTATTTTAACCATCATTTAGAGGCACTACTGCTGGAAGCTTGTCTTCTTTCATTACACATTTTGAGAAATTAGCACTGTTAGTTAACTTTACATTTGCAGTATTTCTGGCAGAATTTCCCCCAACTTTTGAAAAAATTGGAAATAATTTTGTAGGCTCCATCTCTGGTTTCACTGTTGTCAGGGATATCTCACCAATTTTATTCTTATTCTGCCACGTGTTAAGTATCTCCAATCTTGCTGAACTTATTAGTTGCTTGTTTCTGGCTTTCCGCAGCTTTTTTTTGTCATTCCCTGTTCTGATGAATGATTTGTTAAGTGCACAACAGAGACATATCACAAGTCCCGGAAAGGTACCTGCAGAACACAGGCAAGTCGACGTCCGGCCCTTCACAGCGGAAGTGCTGGCGCGCCAGGCAGCATCCCATGACGATATTACGAGGTTGCACCCTGCCAGGATTTCTGGGGCGGAA
The DNA here is from genome assembly GCF_031143425.1 of Pleurodeles waltl. Classification (NCBI taxonomy): domain Eukaryota; kingdom Metazoa; phylum Chordata; class Amphibia; order Caudata; family Salamandridae; genus Pleurodeles; species Pleurodeles waltl. The sequence goes on from NC_090449.1 coordinate 420,409,016, forward strand.
CCACCACCACCAAAACCCGGGTGGGAAACAAACAATATAAAGGGAACACCCACCTTCAGGAACACAGGCATGTCCGTAGGTGCCATGTCACGCAAAACACAACTCTTTCCAATCCTCTACCTGGTCCTGCAACTCTCAGACCAGTGACGGCGACCACAACACCAACCGTAAGTACACCAGCCTAGCACACACTTGAGGGAACAACGTTAGTACACACACACACACAGCACGGGAAGCCATGCCCACACTGACATGCAAACAAACACCTGTACCAACACACACCAATACCAACAACCACCATACATACATGGAGAATTAAAGCCAGGACTAGGTAGGTAACAATGATACCAACGTCGCATGATAACCATATATTAAAAACATATGGGATAAAACATATGTACATACAGGCCCAAGGGCCAGTCCAAAAACCATAGTGCCCCGAGCACACTGGGTACAAGATGTTGCCTCAACTTGACTCCTGACTGCAAAGTGCAGACCTCCACAAGGCAGGGGCATCAATGGATAATGCAGGCACCTTAGGGGTGAGGTGGTGGGGGTGGGAGGGGGTCCTTGGGCTTGGGGAGGGGGTTCCTTCCATCTAGGCCTGGAAGGGGCCCGTTAGGGGTGTCTTTAGATGGGGGTCCTTGGGCTTGCCCCTGGATGGCAGGGGCTTAGCAAGGGGCTGCGGTTTGGGCTTGCCCTTGGATGGTGGAAGGAGTGGGATTGGGTTTGGCAGCAGGAGCAGTGGACGTTACAGGGGCGGAAGTGGCAGGTGGTGGAGTGGCAGACTGGGATGCGGAAGGCTGGGCCAGAGGAAGGGTAGTAGGGAGATTGTGGGGGACAGGGACTGGGTCAGTGGTGGGGAACAGGGAGAACTCGCAAAGGAAACGTTTTTTGGTACACATGGGAGGCCACTGGAAAGACGTTTAGGAGTGGAGGCAGTTGGTATGGTTGTGAGGTGTGTACGTGGGTGTGCCATGGGTCCAGGTGTGTAGGTGAATGAAATTTGTGTGCTGGGGGATTGTTGGGTGGGTGAGTGTGTGTGTTTAGATGTACTGGGAGAAGCGGGGAGATGGCCGAGTGGAAGTGTGTATGTATGTTGGGGTGGTGTCTGCAGGTAGGGTGGATGTGCTGCATGTGGGTGTGTTGATAGCTGTGGTGCCTGCGCCAGTGGTGCATGGAGTGCATGAGTGGGGGTCAGAAGATGTGGTGACAGTGGCCAGTAAGGGCACATGTGGCAGGAACAGTGATTGATGTGATGCTGACTGCAGGTGTGAGTTTAGTGTCGACTGTGAGGGAGGGGGTGGTTGGGGAGTTGGTGCAGGGTGTTGGGGAGTCGGTGCCCTTGTCTGCATGGGTGTGCTGAGTGTGTGCTTGGCGGTGGTGGTGTCTGTGGTGCCTGTGTTTGTTCTTGCGAACCGTGATGTGGATGCATGTGGGTCAGTAAGTGTGTCTTGGATAGGTGAGGGGAGAGGGATGTAGGATTGGGAACAGGTAGCTGAAGGGGGGACAGAAGAAGAAGGGACACTGGCTGCTGTCAACAAGGAGGCCAAAGCCTGAAACGATCTCTGTAGGCCAGACAAGGCACTGTGAATACCTTCCAGGAACGCATTAGTCTGTTGCATCTGGGATGCCAGTCCCTGGGTGGCATTCACAATAGTTGTCTGCCCCAAAGAGATGGACCTCAGGAGGTCAATAACCTCCTCATTGAGGGCAGCAGGGCTGACTGGGGCAGAGGCGCCTGCGGCGAAGGAGATGCCCACCCTCTTGGGTGAGTGGGCACGGGCAACTGAGTGGGGAGCTACAGGGAGGGCGGTGCTGGTATGGGGGGTGGCAGACATGGATGGTGCTGGGGTAGTCCCAGATGGGTCCGCCACTGCCAAGGAACCGATACCGGAGGAGGAATCAGAAGATGTAGTGGTCGATCCGGGTCTCCCCCGTGGCACTTCCCTCACTCTCTGTCCCACTGATCCCCTCGGCTCCGTTGGTGTCAGTCCCCTGGGTCCCGTGAACTGCAACTTACACACTCGCCGGTGCCCCTTCTCCTTCGCCAGATGATGCTGATGAACACAAAAATAGAGGAGGACAAGGAGGGAGGGAGAGAGAGACAGGGTGCAATCGGTCAATGCTAGCACAACAGTCACACAGGGTAGTACATCTGCATTTGATGCCCTGCCATGATACATTTTGCAAACCCTGAACATCCTACTACTTGGTGACACCATGGGGGATGGAGCATCAATGCACATGTCAACTGCTGATGGTCTAACTGAGGCTTAACTCGACATAAGGAGTGCCATACCCACCACACCTGTCCAGTACCTACCCACTACCCATGGCCGTTGTGACACACATGCAAAGGACTGAACACCAAAGAGGATCCTGCACGACTAGTTGGATGGCCCCCTTGGCTAATGTCAAGAAGCACTGTCACCACTTGGTGCACCCACCCCACCACACATGCAGTGCCTGCCAGCTGATTGAGGTCATGGATACACCTGTGGCATAGTGACTGGCCAGGACTAATCACAATGCGCTGACATCCCAGCTCTGAAGATCCAGTTGCCATGTGCTGGCAGGCAGATTTAGCAAGTAGGTGTCCGCACAGTACTTCATTGAGGAGTCTACCCAGCCACCACTGGCTTTTTGGCATTACACACACAGATGGACACAACCCATAGTGGAGATCAGTGTACCAAGCATCCACGCTACAGCTACCCAGTGGTGCCCACCCAAAACCACCATGTCAACACATGTCCCAAGTGAGAGTGAGTACCCCCCCTCCATGTGGCTGCTGTGCTGCCCTCAAGCGCCCATCCACCTCAGGGTAGAGCACCGCCAATATGCGGGCCATTAGAGGGGTCAGGGTCCGATAGCCACATCTACCTCGTTGGGAGGACGTCTCCAGCTGGGCCTCCGCGGTCTTCCGGGTCCAGCGTCTCAGGTCTTCCCACCACTTTCTGCAGTGGGTGCTCTGCCAGGCATAGACCCCCCAGGGTCCGCACTTGCTTGGCAATGGCACGCCAAAGCCCCTTCTGATGGGTGCTGACCTGCATGGGTGACAGAAGAACACAGTCCTGTAGGATGGCATACCTGGGATAGTGGTGGACAGCACACATCACACATCCACACCCACATGTCATCAGCCAACCTAGCCCTCTGCCCCCCCCCACCCATGTCCATGCTCCATTCACACTGCCACCTACCAAGGCCCCCATCCCCATGTGTGCAACTTACATACATGACAATGACAAGGGGCTCACTTGCTGCTCTCTTGCCCCATACAACTGTCCATACAGGGGGCAGAACCCCGTCCACAAGCCACACCAATTCTTCCTGAAGAAAGGCTGGGGCCCTGTCTCCTATAGGAGGCGGCATCTTGGCTACCAGAGTCAGTACACAGCAGCACACGCAGTGCAGGTCTTCAATGCACGTGGTTCAGGAGTACAGTGAGCATGAGCACATGAAATGGCGGTCACAGCCGCCGCGAACATCACCGTTACTGCTGGCGGCAATCACTATTGGCTCCTGCATCCCATTGGCAACAGTGTGGGCCAATAGTAAGTTGCATGGGGGTCGTGGCCGCCTACCGCCATGACGTGTTATGCCAGCAGGATGTTCTCACTTCCCCTGTCCCATGCATGCAGACGAGCGGCAACCATTTGACCATGTGTGATGTGTGTGAAATTTAGTGTGTCATACGTCTATGCTGCACCACGTTACCACATCTCTCCTGTTCCCAAGTACTATGCACGGTTGAGGATGAGGAATTCACCGGTGTACAGGCCCCTAGTCAACCTTGCTACCCTGGAGGAGTGTCACATTATCCAAACCTATTGCCTGAACCGTGTAACCATAATGGAACTAGTGGCCAAGTTGGAGCCAGATCTGTTGCCTGCCAGACGCAATCCCTATGCCATCCCTCTCACAGTGCAATCCTTCACTACTTTGCCTCTGGCTCCTTCCAGGTCACAGTGGGCCTCGCAAGTGGGATGTTGCAACCCATGTTCAGCAACATGCTGAGGGATGTACTGTGTGCCCTGATAAAACATGTGGCCAGCTACATTAGGTTCCCCTGACGCGCAGATTTGCCCACTGTCAAGGCTGCATTCTACGCTGTGGCACACGTCCCACATGTCATTGGGGCTGCAGATGGCACGCACATTGCCCTGGTGCCACCCAGGAGGAATGAGCAGGTGTACAGAAACCGCAAGAACTTTCATTCGGTCAATGTGCAGGTGGTTTGTCTCGTGGACCAGTACATCTCCCAGGTGACGGCCAAGTACCCAGGCTCTGCTCATGATTCCTACATCCTGCGAAACAGCAGCTTCCCACACATGATGGCACCACTCCAGAGGGCCCGGGACTGGCTCATCGGTATGTACCCCTGCATACGTGTGCCCTTCAGCTCACTGCTCCTTTGTGTCCCTGCCCCATTGCCCTCCAGGTCTTGACATGCCTCTTCCCTTTATGCACACAGGTGACTCTGGCTATCCCAACCTGCCCTTGCTCCTGACACCCGTGAGGCGTCTTCCTCAGCTGCAGAGGACCGTTACAATGAGTCACTGAGAGATGCTTTGGTCTGCTGAATGTCAGGTTCTGGTGTTTGCATGTCTCCAGGGATGCCCTGCTCTAAAAGCCACAGAAGGTGTGCCAGATCATTGTGGCCTGCTGCATGCTGCACAATCTGGCCCTGAGGCATCACATCCCATTGCTGGATGCAGAGGAGGGGGTATATGTGCCAGTGGCTGATGAAGGGGACATGGGGAGTGATGAAGCGTTGGATGATGAGGATGCAGCTGACTCCAGGGTGAAGCTGATTCGACATTACTTCATCTGAGAAGCAAGTATGAGCAAACTGTGTGATATGTGTCCTCTACAACTGTCTGCCATGTCCCTTCTGCCACCTGCTGTGTATGGCCACTGACAGTACAGTGGTTGCAGCACTGACTCATGGCGAGTTTGGGGGGGTGTCACATGTGGCCAGGACTGAAGTAGTCACAGTGTACAGGTCAGGCCTATAGTCAGGCAGGTGTTGTGCTGGTGCACTGGTGCATCTATGTGTATGTGGAATGTTTCCTGATTTGCCAGTACAAGTGCTATGCGTTTGCCACATAGGATTGTTGCACATGTGTAGCATCCATTCTGGGAGTCGACATTGGGTGGCAGTACCACATTGTTGTTGGTGGCAGTGGGTGAGGGGCCAGGTCTGACGCTGGGCGATGTGAGGGTGGGACCATTGGGTTGGTATGTGTTATGTATGGGTTTTGGACTTGCCTGGCATGTCTGCCCTGGATTCCTGTTCTGGTCCTACAGTGCATTTGTGTGGATTTGGCATCTGTGACTCCTACAGTGATTGTTGTCCCTGTCTTGCTGTCCTTTTAGGACAATGTAGTGGTGTTCTGTGCTCTCTGCCTGGGCTGTTGCCTCCATTGACACATATCTCCAGCCACTGGCTGCTCCACGGTCGACATCCGGGCATTTTGCTCCCCACACTGTCACCCTCCCATGAATGTATTGAGTGTGGGTTGCCACTTGTACACGTATTGGCTGTTCCATACATAGTCACGGGAAATAAACACGTAGACATGGAATATGCTCAGTAGTTTATTTGTGATGTACAGGTGCAAGGGGTGATGAGTGGGGTCATGGCGGCAGAGTTCATCAGAATGTTAGGGCCAGCTGTCTGTGGTCCAGGTCCAGTCTTCTGGCCATGGGTAGATGGAGATATGGTAGTGGACAGACGACAGGGTGTCACACACAAGGGAGAATGCTCAGGAGAGGGTCACTTCCTGGCAGTGGTCTTGGTCTGGGCAACATGTCCGGCTGGATGTCTACTTGGACATCCTCTCTTGCGTGGGGGCTCCTCAGCTACAGGGGTATGGGTGCTGGTGTCCTGCAAGACCTCTGGTGGGGCCTCCATACCACTGGTTGCCGCTGACGTGGAGGGCTGTGAGGGGATGTGGCCAGTGCTAGGGGCCTGCTGGTGGGTGGTGGACTCATGCATGACAGTGGTCAGATCCTTGAGCACCCCTGCAATAGAGGCCATGGTGGTATTGTGGGCCTGCCACTATTGCATGGCCTCCTGATGGTATTGCCCCTGCAGCCGCTGGGTCTCCTGTACAGTGGTGAGGATCTGAGCCACTGTGTCCTGGTATGCTGGTATACACCCAGGACTTGGTGGAGTCCTCCTGGGCAGTCAGTTGGTGTGGCTGTGCCGACCCTTGGCTCACGGTTCCCCTCCCACTACCCCTGGTCCCCTGTGCCCCTGGCACAGTGTGCCCACTCCCAGTATCAGCAGGGCCATCATTGTCTGGGGTGGGTGCCCTTGACCCTGGCCGCTGTACTACGCTACGGGGCACACCTCTGATTGTTGGGTCCAGGGGCCACAGGTTTGAGGTTCAGGGTCTGGCTGTGGTGTTGTTGCCACATGGGTAGGGTCTTCTGGTGTGTCCAGGGTGGGTGTGCTGTTGGTGGACTGCCCAGTGGCCCCAGATGGCTCAGGCAAGTCGTCCTCATCCAGCCATCCAGTGGGGCCTTCATCCTTGGGGGGGTGAGCTGTCTGAGCCTGGCATCGTCTGCAGGGTATCAGTGGCAGGGGTACCTGTGGATGGATACGGTAGATGTTAGTTGTGTGACTGTTGTTGTTGTGTCCCTTTTGTGATGCATGCAGTGGCTCAACTTGTTACCCAGTGATCGCAATGGCAGCTGCTGCACTGCAGACATTGGTTTGGATTGGATTGTGGGAGCTGTGGTTCTTCCACATTGTGCTTGACATCCATGCATTCCGGGGTGTGAGTATGGATCGTGGGAGTGGGGTGGTGTATCATGCAAAGGAGGGGCGTGGGCTGTTTGGCCATGGGTCAGTGGGGTGGGTTGCAGTGGTTTGGTGAGTGGTGGGGAGGCATGCTGGGCATGGGTGGTTGGTACTTGGGGGGTATTGCTGACTTACCAGTGTCGAGCCCTCCGCTGATGCCACTTACGCCCTCGGAATACATGATGTCCAGGATCTTCTCCTCCCAGGATGTCAGCTGGAGGGCTGGGGGCCCGCCGCCGGTCTTTTTACTGGCTATCCTCTGCCTGGGCACTGTGGACCGGACCTTCCCACTGAGGTCGTTCCACCTCTTTCTGATGTCCTCCGTTGTGCGTGGGTATTTGCCGACTGCATTGACCGTGTCGACGATCCTCTGCTATAACCCCGTCTTCTTGGCTATTGATGTCTGATATAGAGAATGTCTAAATAAAGAGCTACTACAATTTACCTGTAGGAAGGATGATCCTCAGGTATGGTATCGATATGGATAACAATAATCACAATGTTGTATGTCGTGGACAAACAAGGGCATAAGGAGGACAGTACGGCTGCATCACACAATGAAGGATAAATATATTGTGTCCATACAAAATGACTATTAGATGAATTTGCACAATATTAAAACACATAAAAACCAATTACAAAAAAACAATCAACAATATACCTAAGTCAGACATGCCTCAATCATACCAGGCTAAAAAGAGCCTAAGGTATAAAACAAACAAATGAACAAAACAAGGGACTCAAATGGTCCAGATATAGCAAAAGAATAATGCAATAACAATAATAAACAAAACCGGCAATCAATTGCCTACCAAAAAAAGATAAAGGGAATATAAATCTGACGGGATCAACATAACAGTCTGTATCCTGATACCAACGGAGTCTATGATAGAAAAAAGGCAAAAAAGACAAATGATAATAATGGAATAATCCGATCAATGAAGTACAGTAGGAACAGAAAGCCTACGCGCGTTTCGGTGTTCCTCCACTATTGAGGTCACCTTCATCAGGGCCGTTCCAAATATTACAATTTAATGTTGATATATTCCTTTCAGCCGAACGTCCTGGTCGTCACTTGTGTCCAATTCTGAATATACATGGAACATGTAGGCGTAATATCTGATAGGAAAAAGTATATACATATAGGGGGTCATTCCTACAATGGCGGGCGGCGGGTGCCGCCCGCCAAGCGGGAACCGCCAATTGGCCGCTCCGCTGTCAAAAGACTGCAGAGGCCATTCAGACTTTCCCGCGGGCCGGCGGGCGCCCGCCAAGGGAGCGCCCGCCGGCCCAGCGGGAAAGGCCCTGCAACATTGAAGCCGGCTCCGAATGGAGCCGGCGGTGTTGCAGGGGTGCGACGGGTGCAGTTGCACCCATTGTGATTTTCACTGTCTGCTATGCAGACAGTGAAAATCATGCTGGGGCCCTGTTAGGGGGCCCCTGCACTGCCCATGCCGGTGGCATGGGCAGTGCAGGGGCCCCACGACACCTGTTCCCGCCATCCTGTTTCTGGCGGTGAAAACCGCCAGAAACAGGCTGGTGGGAAGGGGGTCGGAATCCCCATGGCGGCGCTGCTTGCAGCGCCGCCATGGAGGATTCTCCCAGCCGGGGGTAATCCGGCGGGAAACCGAAAAATCACAAAAAATAACAACAAACACGTTCTTATTGTAACCAATTTTACTATTTACTTGGGTGCACTTGGTGTTAACTTGGGAACAACTAGATTTTTCATTTATACACCGGGCTAATCTTGCTTTGGTCACTTTAAAATCCCCTAACATCTTAATAGCTTCTTGCCAATAATTATCTTCACAATATTATTTACATCGGAGAACTAATTCACTTTCTCACGATCCGCCTATAACTAGTGTATCGCATGACTAAACACAAACCTAATATGGGTTCATATATATTATCTAGATAAATAACACCCGCCCCTTTCTTTGTCTGCTTGCCATATACAAATTAGTAGTGAAGATTTTCGGAGCACAAACATTATATGTATATACTTTTTCCTATCAGATATTACGCCAACATGTTCCATGTATATTCAGAATTGGACACAAGTGACGACCAGGACGTTCGGCTGAAAGGATTATATCAACACTAAATTGTAATATTTGGAACGGCCCTGATGAAAGTGACCTCAATAGTGGAGGAACACCGAAACACACGTAGGCATTCTGTTCCTACTGTACTTCATTGATCGGATTACTCCATTATTTTCAATCGTCTTTTTTGCCTTTTTTCTATCATAGACTCCGTTGGTATCAGGATACAGACTGTTATGTTGATCCCGTCAGATTTATATTCCCTTTATCTTTTTATGATAGGCAATTGATTTCCAGTTGTGTTTATTATTGTTATTGCATTATTTTTTTGCTATATCAGGACCATTTGAGTCCCTTATTTTGTTCATTTGTTTGTTTTATTCCTTAGGCTCTTTTTAGCCTGGTATGATTGAGGCATGTCTGACTTAGGTATATAGTTGATTGTTTTTTTTTAATTGGTTTTTATGTGTTTCAATATTGTGCAAATTCATCTAATAAAGTCATTTTGTATGGGCACAATATATTTATCCTTCATTGTGTGATGCAGCCGTACTGTCCTCCTCACGCCCTCGTTTGTCCACGACATACAACATTGTGATTATTGTTATCCATTTCGATACCTATCTGAGGATCATCCTTCCTACAGGTAAATTGTAGTAGCTCGTTATTTAGACATTCTCTATAGCAGTTTTCCCTGTACGAGCTACGCTCATTCCATCAGGGAACCCCCTTTGGTTTTTTTCCTATTCATATCTGATGAACCTGGACTTCCATGAGCTGTGGCTCTACTCTGATGATATCGTCCACCATGATCTGCAACTTATTGTCGGTGAAGCATGGGTGCTTCTGCCGTGACATCATGTGGGGTGGGTATGTGTAGTGCGTGTTGGGTGCGGTACGGGGAGTGGGGTGATGTGGGGGTTTTTGCTGTGTGTGCTGGTGGTCTGCGGTGTTGATTTGTGCAATGTGTGCTGTGTGATGTTTGTTAGCTGTGTTTGAGGTATGCTTCTTCTCGTCTTTGGCTGTGGCTGCTCGGATCTGATGCAAGGGATTGTAGGTGGGGGAGTCATATGGTGGCGTGGTCAGGTGTCCGTGGTGTGTGTATGGTCATCAGGCGTTGGTTATTTGATCTGGCCAATGTGGTGTTGGCTACTTTCCATAGTGCCTTTTTGTTCCGCCGCAGTGCGTACCGCCAGCGTTTTCTGCCGTGCATGTTCCACTGTGCTGGAGGTTGATTCATAATCTGATGGTCGGAATGGTGTCGGCGTAGGGGGGCCGGCGGTTGATCAGTCACTCTTTCGCCATGGGTTGACCTGGCGGTGTTGATTTTGTTTCTGTATTTGGGCGGTTTGTGTTTTGTGACTCCTAGTACGGCGGTCGCTTTACCACCACCACTGCCGGTATGTTGGCGGCTTTTCGCATGGCGGTCTTGTCCGGAGACCGCCAGAATCATAATGAGGGCCTTAGTGTTGTCACTAATTTTCATATTGTTGTAATTACTTTCTTTATTAAAATTATTGAAATCATCTTCTTTTTCCTCTTTTTTAGGTTCATTATCTCCAAAAGCTTTTTTATCCTCCCTCTTGGGGCCCATAAAGCTTGTTCACTTCCTCTTGTATTTTTGCATTTACCGCAGGATTGTTCACTTTTAAATCCTCTATTATTGAAGTTAGGACCTCTGGGGTTAGCTTCCATTTATCCACTACTGGGGTGCACATACATTCAATATTTGATGATGCTTCAAACATTTGTACATACGTAATCAGACTATTTAGGTCCGCAAGCCTCTGATAAATACCGGATATTGAAGTTCCCATTATATTCAATAAATCTGTTTGAACATTCATTTTGTTTGATTGATATGTCAGTGCCTTAAGCATCAGTTGCAATATTTTAAACATAGTGTCCCACACATTTGCTATATCAGCTGGTGGCACTCTCATTTTGTTGGTCTATAGTCTCTTCCTGAATATCATGCGTGGCCTAATTCTGCTGTCAAATTTGTTTTATTAGTGAGATATTTTGGGCCACTTCTTACTGGATTGTTTCCCTCCATTTCTTTTCCAATTATAGCAGTTTCATCTGGTTTGATCAAAGGTATCTTTGCTTTCCCTGCCTTATTACTATCGGTCTCCACAGTAACTTCTATTTGCATTTGATATCTATTCTTCAATAAGGGAACTGTATGGTTACTCCTGTTATTTTGCTGAGGAGAAGACTCGAGCATTACTGATAAAGGGTCCATGTCGCTGACAGAGCCCCACCCAACATCACAATATCTTCCTTCTTATCCTTAGTTTCATCTTCTTGGTTTTTAAAACTGTTTATTAAACCAATTCTCGGCAAATTCTCTCTCACATCACCCCTTTGATCATTCATTTGTGCTGAACTAGATTTAATCAGTGTAACTGGCTCTGTAAGTAAATTTCTATCCTTCGGAGTAGAGAAGATTATTTCCACTGGATTCTTTAAAAAGTCTAACTTTTCTGGCACTTTCAGAACTTTTTCAAACATTTGTGTCACAGGTGAAATATTAGAGTTGCATTTTCCCTTCCAGAGTTTACCTTCACTGTTTTTACTGTTTGCACCATCTGCAGCCCTCTCCTCTTATTTGATCTTATATGTGCTTGCCTTACACGTCTCGACCTCATTTTAGGGCGAAAGTGCAAGTCTTTTGAGTCAAACTCCTTATATTGACGTATTATCAACCTAATGTTGACCGATTTGCAAGGTACACATAAAACCTGAATGGCAAAACTGTTTGACAATTTATCACAAACAGTACTTAAGGCGTCATAGGTTATTCTGGACACAGCCACACATTCACGGTATAGGGACTGTCTAGGGCACACTGCTAAACATCTGCAAGCGCGCACCCAGCACTAACCAGGCCGCTTCTGCAAGGTTCACTCTCTGCGGTGGCTAACTACTGCCACCACGCTCTTGTCCCTTGCCTCTCACCCCAGTGGCCTTGTAGGCCTCAAGCCGTGCACTTAACAGGCACGTTGAACTCAATGGGCCATCAACTCAAAGCATTACAGTCTTTTAATACAATCTTTACAGCCTTTACTCAGGACCCTTATAAGTCTTTTTAGATGCCTTACCAACGGGAGAACAAGAGGTTAAAAAGAGCTTTTATCTTTACTTTCACATGTCATTCTCCACTTCTCCACATTTTCCTCACACGTCACCCCCAATCCCTGCCCCAGCCTCTGCTCACCATAGGTACAGGCTATATAGTCCCACCACTACCAGCTGTTTACGGACATTTTTTAATCCAGTACAGCCTCCTCACGTGCTTGGGAGGCTTGTGAGCCTGGGGGCTAGGCTGTGCTGAACTGAGCTAGGTTGGGTTGGATTAGCTGGGCTGGACTGGGCTAGGCAGAGGCTAAAAAACTGTGTAATTGTATGTACCTTGTCTCCTCACACGCTTAGAGGGCTTGAGAGTACTTGATATGCTGTAGTGTTAAACTATATTGAGGAGGCAAATGTATGGGGCTCCTACTGTTTTACCTCCACACTCACTGGCCACTGGCCCACAATCACTGGATCAAAGTCTCTGGGCCTCTGAGCCTCAGTGAGCCTGCAAGCAGGGGCCTGCGGGGCCAACAAGCCAATGGGGCACCGCGGGGCAATCCTCTCTTCTCAGTCCCTCAAGCCCCTCACACCCCTGAAAGCTCCTGAGGTCCTGAACTCCTTACCCCCAGATTCTGCTCCTCGGGCCGCTCTGCTCCACGTAATAAAAAAAAGCAGCGGTGATACTCTTGTACTTTTGCCGGCACTCTCACATTGTCCCCCGCTCTCGCCTGCTCTCTGCGAGCTCCGCCTTACGAACTTTCGATCGAGCTTCCAGTCCTATGTCCTCAGGCCTTTCGGTCCTAGGTCAGAACGACAGAGACACATCCTAGCATAACATTGTTAAGTTTCCTTTTTTCACAAAGCCTTCATGTTCTGTGAAAGAAAAAGAGAAAGTGATGTCCTTGTATGTGGCTCAGTGAAGGAGATAGTGAATATTGGTCTTTACTTCACTCATGACACCTCGTAAGCAAATGTGTACCTCCAAGGGTTTCTGGTTTGATCAGTTTTGGTTGGCACCTATATCTGCCCGTAGTCAAGTCTGTATTGGGCAGGTGCTTGACAGTTTGTAGGAAGTCTGTATATCTGAAATTGCTCACACGTAATTTGTAACATTCTTCTCACACGTATGTTTTGTAACATTCTAGCTTCTTGTATTGCCACAGGAAAGCATCCCATTGTCTACTGCCCCTGTATATCTCCAGGTATGTGGTACATTCTTCAAGGTAGGACAATAAATATTGGAGGCATCATTTAGAATCTGGCTATGACCTCCACTCCACTTGTGGAGAACCACCTGCCAGATTTAGAGATCTCTGTCTGCCTGAATGGCATCTCTATGCTTGCAGTAGGGCCGTTCTGCCAAGGATCCATTGAAGGCACTGATCCTTTCCCGAGCTGGCACAATCTTTGATGTGTCCACCAGGCAAAGTATTTTGCTATTTAAGAACAAAAGTGGGAGTTTGTTCTTTCTGACCGAAGTAATAATGTCTCCAGCATGCAGGGAGTTTTCACAACTGCCAAATCTCACAAGGCAGTCCAGATGAGGTAAAATGAGTAATGGCTGCTCCCTAAATAGGTCAGGGCAACTGCCACTGTGGCAGTCCACTGGTGGATGGACCTCCGAGTCAAGGGTCTCCTCTGGAAGAGTTGACTGACATTCTGCCTTCAGAAAACCATTGGTTTCCCGCCGTCTAAATGCAGTGGTGGAAATCATGAGTTTAGTGGAACAATGCATTTCCCATTTTATGAAAGATGCACAATTCCACCAAAATGTAAATAAACACCTTGGTATTTTGGCCCACTAGTGTCTCTTAGAACCTGGTGTGCTGCCAAATGTGGGTCTTCTAGTACACACTGTATTACCCCAGGTGTAACATTGTTGGGAATCCAAATGTTAGGCTATAGAACAGAGAATGGGTGGGGCAAGGCAAGGCACGTTGATTTGTAGAGGTCACCATCATCTGGAATGTATTGTGGTGCTGAGTAGGTATGAGTCTAGACAGACCTACAACCTAGTGGGACTATTTGAAAAGTCAGGTCTTCAGCTTATTGCGGAATTCAAGAAGTGAGGAGGAATCTTTTATGTATTATGGCAGGTCATTTTAGGAGCAATGTAGGTGAAGGTTAAATGGCTAGATCTGTTAGTTTGTATGTGTGGGATTTGTGCAAGTAGGAGTCCAGATGAGCAGCGGTGTCTGGAAGGTTTGTGAATGCAGGTGAGATTGTTGAGGTATGCTGGGTCAGTGTTATGTAGTGCGTTGAAAGTGTGGATGATGAGTTTGAATTGTTCTCATTTGTTAATGGAGGGGCTAGTGGTACTCCTTCAGGTGTGGTGTGATGTGAGTAGGGGTGTGGAAGGTTGAGAGTGATTGGTCTGCAGTCTTCTGGTTAGTTTTTTTGTTGATTCTGACGTAGAAAGTGTTCCCATAGTCCAGCTTGTTTGTGACAAGGCCATGTGTGATGGTTTTCCTGGTGTAGATTTGGAGCCATTTGAAAATCTCCCTCAGCATCTTCAGGCATGAGGTGATGATGGCATTGACTTGAACGGTCACGTCGAGTACGCTGATAATGATGATCCTGAGGTTCTTGGCTTGAGTAGAAGGGGTGGGTGTTGGTCTTAGCTCTGTTGGCCACCTGGTAGAGTGCCACAGTGATGTGCTCTTCCCAAAGATCATGATTTTGGTCTTGTCGGTGTTCAGGTTTAGACAGTTGGTGTTCATCCAGTGGGTAATTTCAGGTTTGCAAGCTTGGAACTTGATCTGGTTACTGGCCATCTTGTCCGTGAGGGAGAGAATTAGTTGCATGTTGGCAGCGTAGGAGAGGACATTAATGTTGTGAAAGCAGATGATGCTGGCTAGAGGGATCATGCATGTGCTGAAGAGGGTCGTGATCAAGGAGAATTCTTGCAGAACTCTGCAGATTAGTTCACGGGTGTTCCGAGGTGCATGGTGTCAGGATGACAGACTAGGTCCTTCCATTCACATAGGATCAGATCCATCGTAGTGCGTGTCCTTGGATTCGATGTTGTGTAGGTGTTTGATGAGGATGGAGTGGGCGGCTGTTTCATATGCTGCAGAGAGGTCCAGGAGGATGATGGTTGCCATGCCTCCTCTGTCCAGAGTCATGTAGATGCCATCAGTGGCAGTGATAAGGGCAGTGTCTATTCTGTGGTTGGGTCTCATACCAGACTGAGTGGTGTTGAGGAATAGTGGTTGTTGAGGTATTTGGTAGAGTTTCTGTTAATTATTTTCTCTATGACCTTCGCTGGTAATGGTTAACAGGGAGATTGCTTTGTAGTTGGTGATTACTGAAAGGTCCGCAGAGTTTCTATAGCAATGGGACAAACGTTGCGTGCTTCCAAGTATCTGGGAAGGTCGGGGAAGAGATGGAGACATTCAGAATGGGTGTGAGCATGGCGCTGATGGGTTGAAGTCCTCTGAATAAGGCGTGTTGGGGCAGGGGTCGAATGAGGCCCTTTAATGGATTGTGCTATTGGTGGTAGCAATTTCTTCTGTGGTGATGATGGGCCTGGTGGTTAGCAATGGTTCTTTGGATAACATCGGGAGGTGTTTGACGATGTCTGCTGAGTCCAATTGCGGGCTGTAGTTGCTGTAAATGGCGGTGATCATATTGCTGAAGAATTGAGAAAGATTATTGCACAGGTCCTGTGAGGGTAGTTGGTAAAGGCCAAAGGTGAGGTGAAATCTCTCACAACGGCGAAGATTTCTTTGCTTCTATTGGTACTAGCATCATTGTGGCCCACCAGTGCGGCACATTTAGTGGTCAGGATCATATGAGGGTAGCGTCTTAGGTGAGAGTAGGGTGTTGGGTGCTACTGGTGCAGTGAGTGTTGGGTGTGGGTTGTGCATATAAACTTGCATTGAGCACAGAAGAATGCTTCCTTGGTTTCGTGTAGTGTGGCGATGCAGCAGCGCAGAGGGTCGCAGCATGGTAGTGATGAGAGGACTAGAGTTTCTGGTGTTGGGCACAGTTCTTCACTAACCATCCACAAACCACAAGATGGGCATGGTTTGTTCAGATTTCTAAAGGTCCTGGATGAGACGTGCTTGGCGTGTAGGAGGCCCTTAATGAGTACCAATATAGAGTCTGGGAGGCCATGTAGTAGGATGTTACCACCATTTAAATAAAACAATATGAGGGCTTGAACAGCAGTTCTTAAGTCTTTTTCTGGAAGGAAATGTTTCACTTTCTTTTTGGCAATGTGTTCTTTGAGTGTGCAGTTGGTGTCAAAGGTGAATCTAAGTGAAACTAGGGGTTCAGTGCCATAAAGGTCTATGTTATTGACTCAGTTGTACTGTTTCTTGTTTCTTGTTCTTGGCGATACCACCTGGCTCAGACGTAGTAGCTTGGCTCAAGCTGCAAGACTTTCCTCAGAGTAGGAGTGAGGTATGTGTACCAAAGTTAGCCAAACAACAGTACAGTTAGACTTAATGAAATTATCAATTGAAACAAAGTTAGTTAAAAAGTGAAAAATGTAATCAAACATGTCGGACATGAGAAAAAGAATAACGAGAACATGATAGGGATGTTGTAAAAGTATCGAGAATAAATATGACCTAAAAATAGTCCAAGTTAATCAAAAAGTGAGATAAGTTTGGAGTACAGTTCTAATTAAATTCTGCTGTTTCAACCACACTGTCCCACTCAAAGCAGCATCAAGTAGTTGGTGGGTATTTTCAAAGACGTACAATACATTGTTGGGGCTCTGACTTCAATAAATCAAATTGTGGATTCAAAGGTGTTAAGCTGCTTTACAGGAAACTGAAGAACAAAGGTGATTTCGTGTAGTTGATGAACCTCCAGCCCGAATGACCTTGAAATTATTAAAACTCTGGTAAAACAGTATTGAACTGTAAGCCGATGTACAAGCTGCAGCTGGTTAAAGCGCATTGATCACAAGTACAGGCAGCTCGAGGACCCAGAGCTCCAAATTAATTCTGTTAAAAAGCCATGCTGCGGGTGCAAATACCTTTTGCAGCTGTGGCTTGATCTGGGTCCTGCAGACTTGGATTAATTTGAGCACCAGCTTGATATGGAAGTCTCAGTTGCTCGAAATCTCATGTTCCTAAAGATAAGTTACAAAATCCTCTGCACAGGTTGGAGGTTTTTCTGAGCTAATTCTCAGAACCAATTCCCTTACCCCATACCCCCGCACACCACCCCTTCTGCCCTCCCAGCAGCTAATCTCAACCCTCTCATGCACTTAGGCTGACCAGGGCATGTTCCTCACAGGCAGAACAGCACCTTTCTATGGCATGCTTTTAGTTCCAAATCGCCCAATGTCTTGATGCCAGATCGTCCTTCAGGGATGCTCTTGTCAAAAGAGAGGTCCGGATAATTCTGTGGACCACATGGAAGGAAACTGACACTACCAGTTCTGGAAAAAAGTGCTGGAGGAAAATATTTAATACAGAACTGAAGATAACTCTCTTCAAGGCACTGGCAGAGTCAAGAATTCACCTGTGCAGGAAAGCAGGGACATCGTCTGTACCAGACAAACTCTGTCTTTCCAGTGGCTCGAGAACAGGTGTTATATGGGATAAATTCATTTGCTTTCTGGTAATTCGTAAATTAATCCTAATGAATCTTCCATGCCTACCTCCCCCATTTTCTCAAAAAAATGATAGACTTTTTGTTTTACGGGTATTCATAGCGACATCGTATCCTTCCCAGAGGGCCATGTGCATAAACACTTAGAATGTGAAAACGTCTCAGTTGAGCAGAGCTTGCCTCTGCCTCTCTCCTCCAGTCATCCGACTCCCAGTTCAACTATCTGTACTGCACTGGGAAACTATTCAATACCAACATTTGATTTAGGCCTCTCTTGGGGGGAAGGCGCCAGAGGGTCGCTTTCCATCTGTGCGCTCAACTGAGAAGGTTGTTACTTCAACTGATTCACTCACTGATGTATTCATATCAGGCCCCATAAAGCCCCTTGAACTCATTTTGTAGTTTGTGTGAGAGACATTTGAAAGGACAGCTGGAGAACAGAGCAGTTACAAATTGGGACAAGGATGAGTCCACACAGAAATGTCAAAGCCTTTGAATGTACATTAGTTGAGTTTAGACGGCATATATAGTATATCTCATGCTCACTATTAATGTAAATGATACCTTTAATTTAGCTTCACCAATTGCCTTTTCTGACAAGATACGCGTATGCTACATATTTGGTCCCGGTTGCATTTTCGAAATCAGAAATTCCACATTAAACTTTACATTACATTTCACTTAGTTGTTGATATTTTATATTTCATGGCCCGTCGGCTAATCCGCAGTTTAAGTCCCACCCTATAGTTTTTGAAGTGTTAGTGTCAGTCTGCATAGGAAACCTGCTCACAGACCACTGGTACATAGGAGTGGCAGTTATAGAAATGTAAACTTCATATGGCAGGGCTTAATCAGTGGGCTGCAACCACCACAGAGATCAAAACAGAAGATGTCCCGAACCAAAAGGAATAGATAATATTCTAAAAAGAGGTGTCCTCACATCCCCCTAGCAGCTGAATGTAAGACTAAAGACTAGCCTACCTCACATGAGTTTTCTTTGCCTGGGCAGAAACATTTAGTAAAGACATCTTAATTCTTGTGATCTGTAATAGGTCAGTGCTTCTCCGTCAAATACAGCAGCCATGGGGATATACAGCAACTCAACAGATTGGTAGTCTCCAGCTGATCTGCAGGAGTCACCTCAGAGGTTTGCTTTTTTTGTATAATAGAGAGGCAGCACACAAAAACGTCCGCAAGAAGGTCAGTCAAATTCACAAAATTGGTGTGAAGGTTTTCTAATCCTTAGAACTCTTTAATTTTCTTTGCGGTAAGACAAATACACAGCTAATGTGTTTAACCCAAAAACAGGCTTCATCAGGGCTGCAACAAAAACATAAATAACAAAATGTCAAATATAATAACCACTTCACTTGTTAAGAGAATTACAAAGCTTAGCACTATATAAACAAACAAAGAAATACAAAACCCAATTGTTCTAATGATACTACATTCACAATTGTACATTGAACAATAAAACAACAATAAAAAAAGAATCCACATTGTTGTGCAAAAGTCTAACCAGCATGACCATATTTGGTAGGGAAAGGAACAATCTCTTACGCAAATCTAATTCCAACATTTAACACCTAATAACCAATGTCCTGTATCTACAACACCAGCATGATTGAAAGAAACTCAAGAAGAAAATTGATCATGTTCAATATAAGCTAAAACATGATAGTGACGTTGTTATGAAGCCATCTTAGATTTGGAAATCAGAGCATACAGTTGTAAACAATGTGTTGGTCTAAATGGAGATAAATGGAAAACAAGAAAAATAAGAGAAAAAGACTTAACATATATAAGGATAAAAGGGAATAAGGAAGAGAAAAAAAACACCTGTAGACAGACACTTCGTAACCATAGACCATCCTTCCAAAAGGATAAACAACAAGAGAGGGACAGGGAGATTGATGGTCCAGTGTAGTCTCCCGAACTAGCAATCACAAAAGCTGTAAAGTACACTGTTCCAAAATAAAAAGGTAGGGAGACCTAACTCTCTGGGAGCAAGAGCCCTCACACATCGCAATGGATGTCATGCTTCATCATCGGGAATGCTCCTCGTCAGACCGGCGCTGCAATGTCTGACGGGCTCCCCAGAAGGGGGCTCTTTGCCAGAGCTCTTTTATAGTGACTGCCGTAATTGACTTAATTTGGGACAATGCCTAACTGCAGACATTAAACAATCAGGAGAGAGAAAAAATTTAAATTGGCTCTAAACCTCAAATCACATCACCAATTTATTCAGCAAATATAAGGTGTAGGCCAAGGTTAAAATCAAATGGAAAGTGAAATATGAGTAGTCATGCTCAGTCACTTTCAGAACAAATGAGTGAGAGGCCTGAAATTATCTTAGAACCTCGAATCTAGGGTCAACATGTTTCGAGTCTGCTGGTCCAGCCGGATCCCTCGACGCTACATCAGGACCAAAATGTAACTTCTCCTATAACCAAAAATTGTAGAGAATGCTACATCATCCTAGTCAATAAACTAAGAAACAGTCACTTACATTAAGCCAACTGTGTGTCCGGTCAAAAATCAAAGTGCAGGTCGCCCTGTAAAACAAGGTATCATTTAGTATGCATCTAAAACGGAGTCCTGTGAATTACCCAATTCGTGGCAAACAGTGTGAGTAAGAGGAGACAGTGCTCAATGGTAAGAGGAACTGAAATGGGTCTTACCATCCTAAATTATGAAATGTGGCTCCCTGGAAAAGCACAAGCTTATGACTGATGCTGTTACTATCTGGAACAATAATCATAAATCAGGTAACATAACACCATACAGACCCTTAAAAATCATCAAAGTAATGGTAGAACAATGACCAGCACCCACTTCAGCAAATCAACGTCTGTAAAAAAAAATTGAGTCCAAAGTAGTAATGACAGCATAATAATTAATTATGCTAACATGGACTGAGAATGTCAGAGAATTATCTTGTATAATAATAGCTAAGTGGTCAGATGAAGTAAGAAAGAAAATTAGCCAAAATACGCCCACATCAGTACCAAATCTCAATGGTATAAGTATATGAAGTGTCATCCAATCTGAAAACATGCTGTAAAGTGCAGCGGAGCAGTGCTTGTAATGCTGCTTCAACGGAAAAAAAGGGGAACACGGTTATGATTTAAAGTCGCCGGCCGCGATTGAAATAGTGTGGCCAGCAACCGTGTAAAAATTAGGTACTCAAATTCCAGCAAACACCACGCTGTTGGACCTACCCTCCGGCAGTGCTCCCGAAATTAGAAGAGGGAGTGCTGTCAGAGCGTTTTTTAGAAGCGGCGAACCCGGAAGTCAATCGTCTTCCGGATCGCGCGCGTCCAGGCAATTAACAAAATAGAAGACGGAGGGGAAACCCTCTCCGTCACGAGCCACCAGCCCGAGAGAATGTCTCGGGATGTCAATGTGTGCGCGGTATATACTGATAATAGCCCACGTGTCATTGCTATTGAACGTACTGTGTAAAACGAAGAGAAACAGCAAGGAACATAATAAATCAATCTGAGAAAAAGGGGAGACACGACACACATTAGTCAAAAAAGGGTGAGAGGATGGGCAAAAAAAACACAACCTATTTAATATCGATTGTCATGCAAAAATGATAGAGAAAAAGTTTCTCATATGATGGAAACCACAGTTCAGAAAAGATATGTCCATTTCAAATTCAATCATTGTAGCTGAAGGGCAAAAGTACATGAAAAAAATGAAAAGAGTATCAAAAGAGCACAAATTTACAGATGAATGTCCATAGTCAAAGGGTCAAATGTAGTTTACACAGAGAGACTGATCCAAGGTATTTCATCATTTAACCCTAGTATGCTAGTCCCCAATTTATAGACCCAGCGCTGCTCAATCCTGAACAGCGAACGCGTAATGCTAGAGCTAATTCTTGGTGCGTCCAAGACCACCCACCACAGATCGTCAGGATTGTGGGGGGTTTCTAAAAAATGTGCACAGAGTTTGGTGGTGACACGCCCAAATCTAATATTACTCTGATGTTCGTTGATTCTTAATTTAACTGGTCTAGTGGTCATGCCAATGTATCGTAGCCCACATGGGCAGGTGATCATATAGATACAATTGCAGGTATTGCAATTGGTGTGTTTTTTGAGGCGCCATTTTCCGATAGGATCCAAATCTAGCGTCTCAAGTGGTTTGGCCAAAGGGCAGACATTACACTGGCCACATGGAAAATGCCCCACAGCAGGGGGGAGGTTCCAGAGTGTCATTTGTGCAGGATTCTTATGGTTAACTAATGGACGGGTATGAACCACCATACCTTTGATATTGGCTGTGCACTTTAATGCAAATAATGGTTTAGGGATACAGGTACCACCGCCTGTTAGAACAGACCATCTTTAATTAATCATTTTTTTTTATATTATTAGATAATGGGGTGTACGTTGATACACAGGTTAGGCAGATTTGTGGGTCCTTTTCAATCGTTGTCAAAAGGGCATCCCGGTGGTTGTTTTTAGCCCTTTTGCGGGCTAAATTAACAATTTTAGGTGGATAATGGAGTTCAAGTAGTCTACACTGGAGGTCACTAGCTTGAGTCTCAAAAACCTGTGATGAACTGCAATTGCGTCGTAAGCGTAGAAATTGGCCAAACGGCAAGTTATCACGCAAACATTTGGGATGGTCATTGTCATAAAGAAGCAAACTATTACGATCTGTTGGTTTGTGGTAAGTACGTGTTTTAATAGTTTGCCGTTGTCAATGCTAATCATGAGATCTAAAAATGGCACGTGGGTTGATGAAACTGTAGAAGTAAATTTCAGATAAGGATCAAGAGTGTTAATCCATTCGGTAAATGGATTGACATGAGTGAACGGTCCTTGCCATATGATCAAGATGTCGTCAATATAGCGCCGCCATAGCCTGATGTAGTCATGGAAGGGGTTAGTAGACGGCAGTATAAACTGCTTTTCAAAGTTGTACACATAGAGGCAGGCCAAACTCGGCGCAAATGTACTCCCCATTGAGGTCCCGCGGATCTGATGGAAAAATTGGTCTTCAAACTGAAAAAAAAATTCAGTCATCGCTAATGTAGCACAGTGCATGATAAAGGGAATTGGAGTAGATTACAAGACTGGTCCTTCGTAAAGAGCAGTTTCCACTACCTGCAGGGTGGCCTCCTGAGGTATGTTGGTATACAGTGCCTTAGCATCAAGGGTTATCAGACCTTGTACGTCACCAGTGCAATTGATAGTCTCTATCAAATTCAAGACATCTTTAGTATCTTGTAAATATGTTGAGGATCCCCTCACTAGCGGCTGGAGAAAATGGTCACAGACAATACTGCTTTCTCAAAAGTAAGAACTTCACAGGGCACGGCGGTAGATGGTGGAACAAAGGAGGATGGTCTCTTTAAACCAGAATCATCAGGCTGGTTCTTACCCGGTTTATCCTTGAAAAAGAAATGTAATCGAGTCTTATGGAAAAACTGGGAGAGTTCACAATTGAGTCGGAAATATCTTCCTCGGTAGTCGGCACAAAACCAAGGCCTTTATTGAGAACGTTGGTTTCATCCTCTGTGAGATGTGTAGTGGATAAATTGAACACTAAGGGGGTCATTACGACCCTGGCGGACGGCAGAGAAGCGGCGGTAAGACCGCCAACAGGCGGTCTTTACCTTGTGTATCATGACCATGGCGGTTACCGCCATGGTCATCCGCCGGTTCTCCGTTCCGCCCGCCAGGGCGGAGACGACCGCCGGGCTGGAGACCAGGGTCTCCAGCCCGGTGGCCGTCACTATACCGCCGGCGGTATTTGGACCCGGCTGACCGCCATGGATTTCATGCGGTTTGAAACCGCCATGAAATCCATGGCGGTAAGCACTATCAGTGCCAGGGAATTCCATCCCTGGCACTGATAGGGGTCTCTCCCACCCCCCACCCCCCACCCCCACCCCGACTCCCTCCTCTACCCCCCCCTGCCACCCTCCAAAGGTGGCAGGACCCCCCACCCCACCCCGACCCCCAACATAACATCACTCATACACACACGACACGCACGCAGGCACCACCAACACACATACACGCACACACACCGACATACATGCCAACAGCCACACACACAGTCAGACACGCACACACACATTCAGACATACACGCACACATCCATACAGACATACCTACAGGCATACATGCACTCATTCCCATACACACAACACCCCTGCAAGCATACACGCACTCACACACCCCCTCTACATACACACACACCCCCATGCACGCACACAACACACAAAACCCCCCACCCCTCTCCCCTCACGGACGATCGACTTACCTGGTCTGACCATCCTCTGGGAGAGGACGGGAGCCATGGGGGCTGCTCCGCCAACACCACACCGCCAACAGAACACCGCCATGCCAAATCGCAGGACGTGATTCGCTGGGCGGTGTTCTGTTGCCGTGGCGGTGGAGGTGGAGCAAGCTCCACTTCCCCGCCGCCCGCCAGTATGGCTGTTGGTGGCTCTCCGTCCGTAAAAGGACAGAGAGCTGCCAACGGTCATAATAGGCTGAGCGGCAAACCGCCACCACTGGCGGTCTTCCGCACGGCGGTCCCTCGGCGGTCTTGAAAAAAGACCGCCGAGGTCAAAATGACCCCCTAAGTTCTCTGTGGGGGATTTTTGCCCTGGCTTCTGGTAACCATCTGCGGTTCCTCTCTGGACCATTGCACGTGTCTGCCTCTTCCTCTCCTTCTGCCTCTTCCCCTGCCCCGGCCGCGACTTAAAAAAGGCCCATACGGCAACATAGGGCGTGGCTGAAAGAATGGATATGGTGTTTGCCAAGCCATAGGATGGTTGACAGAGCAGGGAGGGTAGTTATAGTAAGGCTGTGGTGGATTATCATCAGTACTACACCCATCTGAGGAGGAGCTGCTGCTATAGTTACGTGATTTCTTAAGGGACGGAGACGACTCGTCTGAAGAGTGTGACTGAGTGTCTGCTTCGAAGTCCTCTTTGATATAGGGGTAAACTTTGTCTTTACTGAACTTAGTGATATCTTTCTGGAGTTTAGTGATCTTTTGTTGAGTTAGAAACTCCTTGGTTTCATTAAGTTCAGAATTAATTTGAGCAAGGCGGCTCTTAAAAGCTGTCAGTGTGATGGTAGTCTTCAAGGTGCTTTCAAGAAAACTAATTTGAATGGTTGATGTTGGATAATGACGTGGTGTCTGCAATCCTGCAGACTCCTTCCATCCTTGGGAATGATGGAACTGTCCCTTCAGGTAGTCTCAAGGAAGACTTGGACAAGCTGTCCACCCTGAAACGTGATTTGATCAAAACCATCTTGCATGGTACAATCATGACTGAATACCTACGAGCCAACATCGCTCCCAATGGTCTACTAGTATCTAATATGCCCAGTATCTTTCTACAAGATTTAGCATTTAGGAAGGATTGGGCACAGATAGCTTGGAAGTGCACTCATGATTGGCTGGTACTTATCATCAATACCTTCGAACGATTAGCCAAGTCCATTACCATTTCAATTCGTTTTCTTGAAAGCACTTTGAAGACTACCATCACACTGACATCTTTTAAGAGCCGCCTTGCTGAAATTAATTCGGAACTTAATGAAACCAAGGAGTTCTAACTCAACAAAAGATCACTAAGCTCCAGAAAGATATCACTAAGTTCAGCGAAGAGAAAGTTTACCCCTATATCAAAGAGGACTTTGAAGCAGACACTCAGTCACACTCTTCAGACTAGTCATCTCCGTCCCTTAAGAAATCACGTAACTATAGCAGCAGCTCCTCCCCAGATGGGTGGAGTACTGATGATAATCCACCACAACCTTACTATAACATCTCATGAAAAATGTAACCTCATGTTGTCCAATATCAAATGCACATTTGGTTCTATAAATTCCACGCTCACAGCGCCTAAATAAGACGATTTCAAAAGCATTTCAGTAGTCCAAGCTGGGACACTTAACAAAAGGCACAATATAACGAAAGGGGCCCAATAAATCAAGACAATCATAATTTGTTTTCTAGTCAAACAAATACTTACGACAACCCATTAATATTCCCACCATGTGGCTAAAAAAATAAATGATCAATGTGTCACTCTCCATGCACGTATATCTGTGTTTGCATTATATGCCATACGATTATCCAGACAATTATCAAATCCAGTAGACGACAAACCGGATCCAATGCAGTTGAAACCCCAAATTAATTTACGCAAAGGGGACAGCTGAAGCCCCCACTGCATACCCAAAATACATGGTTCAAGTGAAGGAGGCACGTGTGCATAGCCGCCAGAGAGACTCCATCAGTCTGCAAGAGACTGCCAAATACTCTCTAACAAGACAGGGTCCACAAGCACGTAAACCAACAGTCAAACTATTGTCCTACCCCAACTCATCTAGACATACAAAAACTAAGCCAGACCAGATCAGTTGATTTAGCAATAACAAACAATTACCCATCTTCGGCAGAGTCAAACAACAGACCAGCAACCAAGCAGGTCCCTAGTTTTATCTTTAGTTTTATACCTGCCACCTACTTCCTCCTGCGGGTAAAGCTTGACCGCTACTTAATGAAGTGCATGTGCCTGTCCTATTTAGAGCTGTATAAAAACACAAGTTACAACATGATTGGGCAACTGTGGGAAAACCTTCTTGATATCTGCTAGTAGCACAACCGTCATTCCAACAACATGTAACCCACAATATCAACATTGCTCTCACCAAACAGCCCAACCTTGGTACAGACGCACACAAGATAAGTGAGGGTAATTATTCCCAATGAGTGTCCTGCCAATATTAAGCATACTAAGATTGCAAGAGGAAAATCTAACAAAACACTAAAACCTATTCCTAGATGCGACTAGACAGTGGAGGGAAAACCCCTCTGAAATGATACGATGGTACAGACATCGACAGCAAGGGGGACCATCTTAGTTGTACACAACCAGCAATAATAATAGGTTAAAAACGAATGCCATCTTAGCTATAAATAGACTGTGACAAGGACAAGGTTCAAAGACAATGTAGTCCAAGTAAGGGTACAAACATTGGAGAACCACTCTTCATCACTATTCATAGTACGGCTGCCATCTTGATAGTGAGTAGCCTACAAGTAACATAGAGGTCAATAATAATATGATCCAATCAATAATGTGAACATCAGCAACACAGGCCGCCATTTTAGTTGCAGACAACCCACGATGGAAATAGGCTCTAAAAATGTATGTAATCTTAGCTGTAAGTAACCCATGACAAAAACAAGGTTCAGAGACAGTGTAGTCCAAATAATAATACCTGTGGCCGCCATCTCGATAATAAATAACCCACAACAGGAACGGGGTGTCAGCAATTATACAACCCAAACAATTGTAAAAACCTCAAATTGGAAATTCTTCCTAGCAAATGATAACCATTTATATCACCAAAACAAGCTGATAAATCCCCTAAGGATTGAACCTATAAATCTGATGTTGAATCACCATCTCATATAAGTCAGCAAACAAGAATGTATGTCTCAAAAGGAAGACATCCATGACAGGAAACTTAAACATAGTGACAGGAAAAAGCATAGAAAACAAGAGGCACGAGAGATAGCAACCAGAGAAAGTGATGTAATTCATTATCAGAGTTAAGTCCCTTGCCCACAGCTCATAACTTACACATCCATTTGGCTTCCAGTTGTCATAGATGAAACATTCAATCACCACCTCTCTGGTCTGGTAGTACTTTGTCTATTCTATGAAATGTAAAGTTTGCTCTACTCACATTCTTAAGACAATCATGTGTAACCAATAAATAAGTGGCACCACAGTTAAGGCAAGCCCTAAGATGCTCTTGTACACAAGAACAAAGTTAGCGTGTAGTTCTTACTGCCTGCATAGATTTTACTGCAGACACAAATGATCACATATACTACAAAGAATGTCTGGCAATTAATAATGTGTTTGGTCATATGCTTAACTGTAGTATGGAAAATAAATTATTTTGTATTATTCGTCCCCTCCTGACATATATTGCAGTCACCATATAAAAAACCCCAAGGGTCATTTAAACCAGGTGGTCAAGTTCTCTACCCAAGGTGGGATGTAGCTAGGACAAACAAACTCTCTGATGGTCTATAAGTAATTGACGTCCTGTCTGCTACCAGAGGTTTGCGACTGTCCTGAACATGAAAATGAGCACCAAACACACATTCTCAATTTTTCCAAGCACCACATTAATGCATAGACCTTTCATTCAACAGTGGGTCACAGCTCTTCCATGGGTAGAGAACCTCTACTGTTAAATGCCATGGATTGGTGTCCCATTGTCTAAAATACTTACTTGTTCAGTGATTTTTGTGCCATACCCCTAAGCACTGGCACTGTGTAAAATGACTCTCCAAAATTGTCATAGGCATTGTGATTTCTTGGTTCCTTTCAAGAGGGCCAAGTGCTGGATGGAACAGTCATAACATCCCACTTGCTTCGCTTGTCAGAGCAACCAGTGACTCTTTCCTGTGGTTATAAAGCTGCTGCACACATGAGGAACTGTGTGAAAATAGCAAGTGTCTTTTCAGAAAAGTCACAAAAAGAGAAAAAAGCAATGATGACCACAAGAAATTGCCTTGCTACGGAAGATGGTAAAGGTTGCAGTGTAGCACTGAGGAATAATTTGAGGCACCAGGTAGCTCTGAAGGCAGAATGGAATAGTGCTGGGGTCTGAAGATGATGTCCACAGAGGAGCCCAATGATTCAAAACTGGTGACTGGTGGAAAAAGGGAAATAAGGGACAAATGACAGCAAGGTTGTGATAATCCCAGTGTGTCTGTCTCCCTTGCCAGAAAAAACATTGATCCCTTCCAGTGGCCAGGATGCTGCTGCATGTACGAAGAAACAGATTAAACAGCAAGGGTTGCCCAGAAGTTACAAAAGGAGAAAAAAGCACTCAGAGAAAAAAACCTCTTTGCCAAAGTAAATGGAGGAAATAGGATCCAGTTTAACACTGAGGAATATTTAAAGGTACCAGATAGCTCGGTTGGGTTGGCAGAATGGAATATGACTCAGGTTCTGAAGATGATGTCCCTCAGAAGTTCGAGGATTCCATCTTGATGATCGGTGGAAAAATAAAAAAGGTAAAAAAATGAAGGCAAGGGGTAGTGATTCCACAGAAAAAACTGGACCAAAGGTGCTATGACATATTTTTTCATGCAAGAAGCCTTGTATAGGAAAGGAGCAAGAGATGAGTATAGGAAGAAAAAATGCATCAGTAGAAATGTGATTGTCTTGTTGGACTGGGGTTGCTTAAGCAGTGTGAGATACATATAGTGACCATCTTGCTTAGGGCTGTGATCTGATGCTCTTTGGGGTGGGGCTTCTGGAAGGCTTCCTAACTGCCACCATATTGTTTTCACCGCTCTTCTACATTAGGTGAGGCAATATTGCTTTGCAGCACCAGATGATCAGTAAGCCCTGGCTGCATGCTCTGTTGAAAACCTGAGGCATTCGATAAGGGATCGCAAGGGAGGGATGTGTCCCGTGGCCATGCCACTGAGAGGCCAGGCCACCTCCTGACGCAAATGTGAACTTAGGTTGACATCTGGATGTCATTTCATTTAAAGGTTTTACAATACAACTATACAGTTTTACAAATATCATTTAACAACTTCTGAAGTCTACGAGGCTCTGACCTTGTGAGTCTCCCAAATCTATGGTTGAAGAGGCTGCATATATCTGCAGCCAATGTATTGTCAGAAGTACCACACACATTCTTGAGTTATGTGGCACTTACTTGTCTTGATAATCAGGATTGCCTCCTGCAAGTCCTGAGCTACCTTCTTGAGGTTTGCCTAGTGGTCAGGCCATCTGAAGCTGTAAGTTATCTAGGCAGGCAACACTGAAGTCATGTAATTCAGTCTGGATCTGGCTGATAAACCTCCCGCCCCAAAGTGCGTTACTTTAAATTGAAAGTGGTTCTCTGATGTTTTGAATGCAAACCTTTATTTAGCGCTCTTATTTAAGGTGAACTGCCCAAACTCTGATATTACATCAAAGGTAGTAAGAAACTTAGGCCCTCATTATGACATTGGCGGTAAGTCCCACTTACTGCCATGCTGACTGCCGCCAACATACCGCCGCCGCAGCAGAATACCCATATTATGACACACACACATAGCAATCCGTCACTATCCAGCCACACACCAGTCCGGTAGCCCAATGGTCAGTGATAAACTGGCGGTGCCAAAACCCACACAGTCACGCCAACAGCACTATGTCCACATCATTTTGACCCATGAATCACCACGGCGGACATTCACTAGCGCTAAACCATTGGTGGTACATACCGCTGCGCTCAAAATACACACACACATACAAAACAACACTACATTGGACAATTCAAACTACACACACCTGACACACATACACACACCACACCACTACAAAACACACACCAACATTACCCTCAACCCTTCACGACTACAAACAATTGCCAACTGAGAGGGATAGACCAAGAGCACCCACAAAACCAGAGCCACATAACACCTTCACCCATATACCATCCACGCACCTTACAGCACACACCCCAACACATCACCCTACACACTCTCACCCACACCACTCACACTACACTCATGGCACCACAAAGACACCCCAGGTTCTCAGAGGAGGAGCTAAGGGTTATGATGGAGGAAATCATCAGGGTAGAGCCACAGCTATTTGGTTCACAGGTGCAGCAGACATCCATTGCCAGGAAGATGGAGCTATGGTGGAGAATCGTGGACAGGGTCAACGCCGTAGGACAGCACCCCAGAACAAGGGACGACATCAGGAAGAGGTGGAACGACCTACGGGGGAAGGTGCGTTCCGTGGTAGCAAGACACCAAATAGCTGTACAGAGGACTAGCAGTGGACCCCCACCTCCTCCCCACAACTAACAACATGAGAGGAGCAAGTCTTGGCAATACTGCATCCTGAGGGCCGGGCAGGATTAGCAGGAGGACTGGTCTCTGGTAAGTCAAATCTCTATTACTAACACCCCCCCACCTGCATGCCATCACAAACCCCCACCCGTATCCTCACTCCCATCACTCCACCACCTCACACACACCCCACCATCACAACCCACCCATCCCAATACCAAGCCCTGCATGTAACACCAATGCACGGACCCCCATCACAGTCCTGCATGGACACCCATCACCAAAGCAGGCACACTAGAGACAATCACCTAGCCCACCAAATAACTACTCACACAAGGCTACGCTGCCAGGGCAATAACAACATAGAGGGCAACACACCCATGCATAAGATGTCACACACAGAAACAATAACACTGTATTTACATCCCCACAGTTCCCCTGTAAGGAAATGCATCCTTGGCATGGTTACCCCTTGACGTTTTGCCGTTTGCTGATGCCAAGTTATGATTGAAAGTGTGCTGGGACCCTGCTAACCAGGCCCCAGTACCAGTGTTCTTTCCCTAAACTGTACCGTTGCATCCACAATTGGCACAGCCCTGGCACTCAGATACGTCCCTTGTAAATGGTACCCCTGGTACCAAGGGCCCTGATGCCAGGAAGGTCTCTAAGGGCTGCAGCATGTCTTATGCCACCCTGGGGACCCCTCACTCAGCACATGCACAATGCCTCACAGCTTGTGTATGCTGGTGGGGAGAAATTGACTAAGTCAACATAGCACTCCCCTCAGAGTGCCATGCCAACCTCACACTGCCTGTGGCATAGGGAAGTCACCCCTCTAGCAGGCCTTACAGCCCTAAGGCAGGGTGCACTATACCACAGGTGAGGGCATATGTGCATGAGCACTATGCCTCTACAATGTCTAAGCAAAACCTTAGACATTGTAAGTGCAGGGTAGCCATAAGAGTATATGGTCTGGGAGTTTCTCAAACACTAACTCCACAGTTCCATAATGGCTACACTGAAATCTGTAACGTTTGGTATTAAACTTCTCAGCACAATAAATGCACACTGATGCCAGTGTGGAATTTATTGTAAAATGCACCCAGAGGGCATCTTAGAGATGCCCCCTGACTACCAATCTGACTTCTAGTGTGGAGCTGACCAGTTTCTGCCAGCCTGCCACAACCAGCTGAGCTGCTGGCCACATGGGGAGAGTGCCTTTGTCACTCTGTGGCCAGGAACAAAGCCTGTACTAGGTGGAGGTGCTTCTCACCTCCCCCTGCATGAACTGTAACACCTGGCGGTGAGCCTCAAAGGCTCACCCCTTTTGTTACAGCGCCACAGTGCATCCCAGCTAGTGAAGATGCCCCCCCGGCCTCTGCCCCCACTTTTGGCGGCAAGGCTGGAGGGGATAAGTAGAAAAACAAGGAGGAGTCACCCACCAGTCAGGACAGCCCCTAAGGTGCCCTGAGCTGAGGTGACCCCTGCCTTTAGAAATCCTCCATCTTCGTTTTGGAGGATTCCCCCAGTAGGATTAGGGATGTACCCCCCTCCCCTCAGGGAGGAGGCACAAAGAGGGTGTAGCTACCCTCCAGGACAGTAGCCATTGGCTACTGCCCCAGACCTAAACACACCCCTAAATTTAGTATTTAAGGGCACCCCAGAACATCAGATTCCTGCAACATGAAACAAGAAGAAGGACTGCTGACCTGAAAGCCCTGCAGAGACGATGGAAGACGACAACTGCTTTGGCCCCAGCCCTACCGGGCTGTCTCCTGACTCAAAAAACAGAAACAGCAACGCATCCAACTGGGACCTGAGACCTCTGAAGCCTCAGAGGACTGTCCTGAACCTAGGGACCAAGAAACTCCAGTGAGCAGCAGCTCTGCTCAACAAACAGCAACAATATTGCAACTTTTCTGCAACTTTCAAAGACCTCACTCTTCCTGCCGGAAGCGTGACCCTTCACCCTCTGCACCCGACGCACCTGGTTCGAGCTCCAGAGAACCAACCCCACATGGAGGACTCCCAGGCGACTGCGACCTCGTGAGTAGCCCGAGACGGCCCCCTGCACCCCCACAGCGATGCATGCAGAGAGAATCCAGAGGCTCCCCCTGGCCGCGACTGCCTGTAACAAGGAACCCGACGCCTGGATCAAGCACTGCACCCGCAGCCCCCAGGACCAGAAGGGACCAAACCTCAGTGCAGGACTGGCCCCCAGGCGACCCTCTGCCTAGCCCAGTTGGTGGCTGGCCCGAGAAGCCCCCCTGTGCCCTGCCTGCACAGCTAGAATGACCCCCGGGTCCCTCCATTGAATCCTGTACAAAATCCAATGCCTGCTTTGCACACTGCACCCGGCCGCCCCTGAGCCGCTGAGGGTAAGTTTTGTGTACCTACTTGTGTCCCCCCCAGTGTTCTACAAAACCCCCCTGGTCTGCCCTCCGAAGACACAGGTACTTACCTGCTGGCAGACTGGAACCGGAGCACCCCTGTTCTTCATTGGCGCCTGTGTGTTTTGGGTACCTCTTTGACCTCTGCACCTGACCGGCCCTGAGCTGCTGGTGTGGTTACTTTGGGGTTGCCTTGAACCCCCAACGGTGGGCTGCCTATGCCCAGGAACTGAGACTTGTGTTTTACTTACCTGACAAACTAACCATTACTTACCTCCCCCAGGAACTGTTGATTTTTGCAGTGTCCACTTTTAAAATAGTTTATTGCCATTTTAACAAAAACTGTACATGTTATTGCTCTAATTCAAAGTTCCTAACTTACCTGTGTGGAGTACCTTGCATTTTATGTATTTACTTCTAGAGTTAAGTCTTTGAGTGTGTGTTCCTCATTTATTGCCTGTGTGTGTACAACAAATGCTTAACACTATCCTCTGATAAGCCTACTACTCGACCACACTACCACAAAATAGAGCATTAGAATTATCTAATTTTGCCATTTTCTTACCTCTAAGGGGAACCCTTGGAGTCTGTCCACACGATCTCTTACTTTGAGATAGTATATACAGAGCCAACTTCCTACATTGGTGGATCAGCGGTGGGGTCTAAGACTTTGCATTTACTGGACTATTCAGCCAATACCTGATCACACGAGTAAATTCCCAAAATTGTCATTAGAAACTGATTTTTTAAATTTGAGCCACTTTTCTAATTTTTTTAACGTCCTGCTACTGCCTTGTGTAAGTCCCTGTTAGCATTTCTTTTAGAGTTTAAAAGTTTGTAAAAGTTTGGATTTAAGCTCTAGAAGTAGTTTTTAGATTCTAAAAAAGTCATACCAACTTTTAGAGAAATAATGTCTAGCACAGATGAGATGGTGGTGGAACTCAACCTCACCCCTTACCTGCATCTAGGGATGTCAGAGTTAAGGACTCTCTGTAAGCTAAAAAATATGAAGACTGGGTCCAACCCTACCAAAGTGAAGCTCGGGGAGCTTTTGGCAGAGTTTGCAAAGGACCACCCCTTTGAGGATAATCCTACAGAGGGAGAAATTAGTGACCAGGAGGATGCCTCCCTCCCTCCTGTCCTAATTAGGGAGACCAGGGTCCCTCAAACCCTGACTCCACAATTGATAGTCAGAGAGACTGGTTCTTCCACAGGGGAGACCAGTAACTCTAGAAGTATTGAGGGCAGCCTCAATGAAAATGACCTCTTGTTAGCCAGGATGGCCAAAAGATTGGCTTTGGAGAGACAGCTCTTAGCCATAGAGAGGGAAAGACAAGAGATGGGTTTAGCTCCCATCAATGGTGGCAGCAACATAAATAGGGTCAGAGAGAATACTGACATCCTAAAAATCCCCAAAGGGATTGTAACAAAATATGAAGATGGTGATGATATCACCAAATGGTTCACAGCTTTTGAGAGGGCTTGTGCAACCAGAAAAGTAAACAGATCTCACTGGGGTGCTCTCCTTTGGGAAATCTTCACTGGAAAGTGTAAGGATAGACTCCTCACACTCTCTGGTAAAGATGCAGAATCCTATGACCTCATGAAGGCTACCCTGATTGAGGGCTTTGGATTCTCAGCTGAGGAGTACAGGATTAGGTTCAGGGGGGCTCAAAAATCCTCGAGCCAGACCTGGGATGATTTTGTTGACTCCTCAGTCAAAACACTAGATGGTTGGATAAATGGCAGTGGTGTAAATGATTATGATGGGCTGTATAACTTGTTTATGAAAGAACATCTGTTAAGTAATTGTTTCAATGACAAACTTCATCAGCATCTGGTAGACCTAGGTCCAATTTCTCCCCAAGAATTGGGAAAGAAGGCAGACCATTGGGTCAGGACTAGGGTTACCAAGACTTCCACAGGGGGTGACCAAAAGAAAGGGGTCACAAAGCCTCCCCAGGGGAAGAGTGTTGAGACATCCAAGGGAAAAAGTAAAGAGTCTTCTACAGGGCCCCTAAAACCTGCTCAGGAGGGTGGGTCCAAAGCCTCTTCACAATCCTCATTTGGGTATAAGGGTTAAAACTTTGATCTCAAAAAGGCCTGGTGTCACATCTGTACTCGGCAGGGACACCAAACTGGAGACAAGGCCTGTCCCAAGAAAAGTCCCACAACTACTACTCCAGTTAGCACTGGAATAGCCAGTCTCCAGGTAGGATCAACAGTGTGCCCAGAGCGAATCAGGGTTCACACTGAAGCTACATTAGTCTCAGTAGTTCCAACTGGCAGGTTCACCTGGTCCACCTGAAGAAGGGTTTGCAGGCCCTGCAAGCAGCAGGCCTCTCTATCAAGGCATCTAAATGTCAGATAGGGAAGGGTACTGTGGTTTACTTGGGACACCTTGTAGGTGGAGGCCAAGTTCAGCCACTCCAACCCAAGATCCAGACTATTCTGGACTGGGTAGCTCCAAAAACCCAGACTCAAGTCAGGGCATTCCTTGGCTTGACTGGGTACTATAGGAGGTTTGTGAAGGGTTATGGATCAATAGTGACACCTCTCACAGAACTGACCTTGAAGAAAATGCCCAAGAAAGTGAACTGGACCGTGGACTGTCAAAAGGCCTTTGACACCCTGAATCAAGCAATGTGTACAGTACCAGTTTTGAAAGCTCTAGATTACTCTAAGCAGTTCATTGTGCAGACAGATGCCTCTGAGCATGGGATAGGAGCAGCCCTTTCCCAAACAAATGATGATGGCCTTGACCAGCCTGTTGCTTTTATTAACAGGAGGTTACTCTCCAGGGAGAAGTGTTGGAGTGCCATTGAGAGGGAGGCCTTTGCTGTGGTCTGGTCCCTGAAGAAGTTGAGACCATACCTTTTTGGGACTCACTTCATAGTTCAAACTGACCACAGACCTCTCAGATGGCTAATGCAAATGAAAGGAGAAAACTCTAAACTGTTGAGGTGGTCCATATCCCTACAGGGAATGGACTTTGTAGTGGAACACAGACCTGGGACTGCCCATGCCAATGCTGATGGCCTTTTCAGGTTCTTCCACTTAGAAAATTAAGACTCTCTTGGGAAAGGTTAGTCTCATCCTCATCGTTTGGGGGATTGTGTAAGGAAATGCCTCCTTGGCATGGTTACCTCCTGACTTTTTGCCTTTTGCTGATGCCAAGTTATGATTAAAAGTGTGCTGGGACCCTGCTAACCAGGCCCCAGCACCAGTGTTCTTTCCCTAAACTGTACCGTTGCTTCCACAACTGGCACAGCCCTGGCACTCAGATAATTCCCTTGTAAATGGTACCACTGGTATCAAGGGCCCTGATGCCAGGGAAGGTTTCTAAGGGCTGCAGCATGTCTTATGCCACCCTGGGGACCCCTCACTCAGGACATGCACACTGCCTCACAGCTTGTGTGTGCTGGTGGGGAGAAATTGACTAAGTCGACATAGCACTCCCCTTAGAGTGCCATGGCAACCTCACACTGCCTGTGGCATAGGGAAGTCACCCCTCTAGCAGGCCTTACAGCCCTAAGGCAGGGTGCACTATACCACAGGTGAGGGCATATGTGCATGAGCACTATGCCCCTACAGTGTCTAAGCAAAACCTTAGACATTGTAAGTGCAGGGTAGCCATAAGAGTATATGGTCTGGGAGTTTGTCAAACACGAACTCCACAGTTCCATAATGGTTACACTGAAATCTGTGACGTTTGGTATTAAACTTCTCAGGACAATAAATGCACACTGATGCCAGTGTGGAACTTATTGTAAAATGCACCCAGAGGGCATATTAGAGATGCCCCCTGACTACCAATCCGACTTCTAGTGTGGGGCTGACCAGTTTCTTTGTCACTCTGTGGCCAGGAACAAAGCCTGTACTGGGTGGAGGTGCTTCTCACCTCCCCCTGCAGGAACTGTAACACCTGGCGGTGAGCCTCAAAGGCTCACCCCTTTTGTTACAGCACCACAGGGCATCCCAGCTAGTGGAGATGCCCGCCCCTCCGGCCACTGTCCCCACTTTTGGCGGCAAGGCTGGAGGAGATAATTAGAAAAACAAGGAGTAGTCACGCACCAGTCAGGACAGCCCCTAAGGTGCCCTGAGCTGAGGTGACCCCTGCCTTTAGAAATCCTCCATCTTCGTTTTGGAGGATTCCCCCAATAAGACTAGGGATGTGGCCCCCTCCCCTCAGGGAGGAGGCACAAAGAGGGTGTAGCCACCCTCCAGGACAGTAGCCATTGGCTACTGTCCCCCAGACCTAAACACACCCCTAAATTTATTATTTAGGGGCACCCCAGAACCCAGGAAATCAGATTCCTGCAACATGAAACAAGAAGAAAGACTGCTGACCTGAAAGCCCTGCAGAGACGACGGAAGACGACAACTGCTTTGGCCCCAGCCCTACCGGCCTGTCTCCTGACTCGAAAAACTGTAACACCAACGCATCCAACAGGGACCAGCGACCTCTGAAGCCTCAGAAGACTGCCCTGAACTTAAGGACCAAGAAGCTCCCGTGAGCAGCAGCTCTGCTCAACAAACAGCAACAATATTGCAACTTTTCTGCAACTTTCAAAGACCTCACTCTTCCCGCCGGAAGCGTGAGACTTCACCCTCTGCACCTGACGCCTCTGGCTCAAGCTCCAGAGAACCAACACCACAGGGAGGACTCCCAGGTGACTGCGACCTTGTGAGTAGCCCGAGACGACCCCCATGGAAACCCCACAGCGACGCATGCAGAGAGAATCCAGAGGCTTCCCCTGACCGTGACTGCCTGTAACAAGGAACCCGACGCCTGGACCAAGCACTGCACCCGCGGCCCCCAGGACCAGAAGGAACTGAACCTCAGTGCAGGAGTGGCCCTCAGGCAACCCTCTGCCTAGCCCAGTTGGTGGCTGGCCCAAGAAGCCCCCCCTGTGCCCTGCCTGCACCACTAGAGTGACGCCTGGGTCTCTCCATTGAATCCTATACAAAACCCAATGCCTGTTTTGCACACTGCACCCGGCCGCCCCTTTGCCGCTGAGGGTGTGTTTTGTGTGTTTACTTGTGCCCCCTCCAGGGCTCTACAAAACACCCCTGGTCTGCCCTCCGAAGACACAGGTACTTACCTGTAGGCAGACTGGAACCGGAGCAACCCTGTTCTTCATAGGCGCCTATGTGTTTTGGGTACCTCTTTGACCTCTGCACCTGAGCTGCTGGTGTGGTAACTTTGGGGTTGCCTTGAACCCCCAACGGTGGGCTGCCTATGCCCAGGAACTGAGACTTGTAAGTGTTTTACTTACCAAACTAACCATTACTTACCTCCCCCAGGAACTGTTGATTTTTGCAGTGTCCACTTTTAAAATAGCTTATTGCAGTTTTAACAAAAACTGTATATGTTATTGCTCTAATTCAAAGTTCCTAACTTACCTGTGTGGAGTACCTTGCATTTTGTGTATTTACTTCAAATCTTGAACTTGTGGTTCTAAAAATAAATTAAGAAAATATATGTTTCTATATGAAAACTATCAGCCTGGAGTTAAGTCTGAGTGTGTTCCTCATGTATTGCCTGTGTGTGTACAACAAATGCTTAACACTACCCTCTGATAAGCCTACTGCTCGACCACACTACCACAAAATAGAGCATTAGAATTATCTAATTTTGCCACTATCTTACCTCTAAGGGGAACCCTTGAACTCTGTACTCTTACTCTGAGATAGTATATATAGAGCCAACTTCCTACATCCCCCACCCAACGTCACCGGAGAGGAGGTGCCAGCAACATCCAGCCCCCCCCCAGAAGAGGCCCACACTGATGACAGCAGCTCTGGACGCCTGAATCTGGATGACCAACCTGGCCCATCAGGGACCTCCGGAGAGTCGGTTACCCAGGCACAGTCACATACCACCACAGAGCCTCCCCCCTCAGGAAACACCAGCGTAGTACCCACCAAGCGGGCCCATACCTCTGTCCCCAGGACACATCAATCAGCAGTATGTCCACCACTACAGGGACCCCCGGACACCCCACAAACACAGGACAATCAGGGACCTGGGGTCAGTGGCAGTGGGCAGATGGTTCAGGGGACAGAGGCACAGGACAACAGGGAAGCTGGGAGGACTGCTGTGCGACAGGGGGAGGACAGGCCCAGGGAACCGACTCTCCAGGAGGCACTTGCAGGGGTCCTAGGAGCATACCACCATTCCCAGGATGATGGGCCAGATACTGGACAAGTTGCAGGAGACCCAACGGCTGCAGGAGGGACAGTACCTGGGGATCCGGGAGGACTTGAAGGACATCAACACCACCCTGGTCACCACTGCAGGGGTGCTGCAGACATGGCCAACACCGTGAAGGAGGCAGTGGCACACCACTGGACCCCTACCACTAGCCATACCGATTAACAGCCCTCCACCTTCGCTGTCGCTAGTGGACAGGAGGCCCAGCCACAGGACCAACAGTCCGCCAGCACCCCTCCCCCTGCAGAAGGAGAACCACCCCGCAAAAGGTCCCTGCGATCCAGGCAGAAGCCAGAGACTATTGCCAAGACCCCCACCAGGAAATAAGACCCTCCTGATTGTCACCCTTGTGTCCCACTCTGTCACCCTGTCCACCTTGAACTGCCATTGCTCCCCTTCTCATGCCCCCTTTGACAATGTACCTGTGATACAAATAGACTGGACTCTATCCTGGACTTTCCTCCATCATCACCCCAGCCCATTGCACATCTTCCTCTACTTATTGGCACTTAAATAAACAGCATTTAAAAAAATACAAGTATGGAGTCTGCCAAATGATTGAACTATGTATTTGTTTAACAAGCTTTAAACACTGCAATACAACTGTACAGTAATGTATACATAGGAATGACCTGTGGTTGACTGCCTGCAGTCAACACACCAGGGGCCAGACTGGGGCACAGATATCTGAAAATAGAGATGCCAAAGGGTACAGTAAGTGGCCATAGAAGTGGGAAAATCAGACATCTTTGTACAATGTCAATAACAAAACTGTCATTGTAAAGTGAAGTTACAGTCTCTTACCTGTGTGTCACTGGAACTACTGTTGTATTATTGCACTCCTGTTGTCCTCATCCTCTGCCTCCTCATCTTCACTGTCCACATGGTCCACTGCTGCCACACGGCCATCTTCAGCACCATCGTCGTGTAGAAAAGGCACCTGGCAACGTAAGGCAAGGTTGTACAACATACAGCATGCCATGATGATCTGGCAGACCTTCCTGGGGGAGTAGTACAGGGATCCACCAGTTAGATGGAGGCAACGAAACCTGGCCTTCAGGACAGCAAAGGTCCTCTCAATAATCCGTCTTGTCCGCCCATGTGCTCATTGTAACGTTCCTCTGCCCTTGACCTGGGATTCCTCACAGGGGTCAGTAGCCATGAGAGATGACAAATGCAATGTGTGTACCATCAATAGCCCCAACAATGTTGGGTATATGTCCCATTGCATAGAAGTCAGCTTTCACTGTGGCCAAATCCTCCTCCTGGGGGAATACGATGTAGCTGCGCATGTGTTTTAACAGGGCAGACAACACTCTGGTCTGCACTATTGAGAACATTGGCTATGACATTCCAGCTACCTAGCCCACTGTCACTTGGAAGGAGCCAGTTGCCAAGAAATGCAGCACAGATAGGACTTGCACAAGAGCGGGGATCCCGGTGGGCTGACGGATATCAGATATCAGGTCAGGCT
Source organism: Pleurodeles waltl (assembly GCF_031143425.1). NCBI lineage: Eukaryota > Metazoa > Chordata > Amphibia > Caudata > Salamandridae > Pleurodeles > Pleurodeles waltl. The sequence goes on from NC_090449.1 coordinate 420,449,490, forward strand.
CCAATTGGGCACACAGCTCTGTGATTGTGGCAGTGCAACTCTATAGGTGAGGATGATGTGCCTGTCCTCCATAGTTGCCAAGTCCACAAGGGGTCTGTAAAAGGGGGGATGTATCCATCTCCTATTCATCCGCAGTGGTTGCAATCTAGGGGGCAAAAAGGTGAGCAGCTGGTCAGTATTCCATATTTCCAAACACTACACTGCATTGCATGTTGTGACTATAACAGTATATTGTTTTATAGGCCCAAATGGTGCATATGTGTACTGTGATGCAGTTAGGTGCCATGGCCTGCCCCCCCCGAAATGGCATCCGCCTGTCTTGTATGGAGGGACATGTGGACATGAGGTAATTCTGCTGACTTTGTGCGCCGTTGCGGGAGACGTTCAAGTACCGCTGTGCACCTCCTCATTGGTTAACATTGGGCCCTATGAGTTACAGTGGCCAATGGTGATGTACGCCGGCGGTGACGGTACGCACCGCCGCAGATGTGACCGCCATTTTCTATCTGTTCACTCACTTGCTACCTGACCTTCAACAGGAGAGGACCTACACTGCAAGTGCTGCTGGACCTGTGTCTGGAACTGACCATGGCTTGTGTCACTGGGGAAAGGGCCCCTGCCTTCACCGCTGTGGAGACTGGTGGATGGGGTCCTACCCAAGTACCAAATGATGTATGGGCATCCAGACCAACAGGTGAGTACACTCTGAGCACGATGCATGGGGAATGAATGCATGGAGTGCTGTGTGTGAGGGCCTCGTGTGGGGGGGTGGTTGGCGGAAGGGTCTTGGGCAGCATGCTGCATGTATGATGTATGTTTGGCCATGTCTGTGTGTAATGGGATGTGAGGGCTATGGTGGGACATGAGTGTAACAGACCGGACGGTCTGACTGATACCTTTTTCTATGTGTATTTCTCTGCAGGTCAGCGCCCATCAGAAAAAGGATATATGGTGTGCCATCTCCAAGGACGTGCGGACCCTGGGGGTCTATGGCAGGGGGAGCACCCACTGTCAGAAAGGGTGGAAGGACCTGAGACGCTGGGCACAGAAGACGGCAGAGGCCCAGCTGGGGATGGCCTCCCAACGAGAAAGGGATGCCCGTCGAACCCTAACCCCCCGATGGCCTGAATACTGGCGGTGGCCTATCAGGAGCTGGATGGGGCCTTGAGGGCATCGCAACAGCCACAAGGGGGTGAGTACAGTTCCCCAATATACTACTTGCGCGTGGTAGGGTGGTCTCCGGGTGGGGGATGTGGGCCTGTGGGTGCCCCTAGGCCAGGCCGGACATTGCAGGGTAGGTCCCATGTTGGGCAGGGTATGATGTGAACCACCTCCAACCAAGCTAGTAGGCATCCACTACTGGGTAGGGGTCTGTAGGTCTCAGGTATGCTGCTTTGGTGTTAGGTATTCCTGTGCATGGCCTGGTGACTAGTATTGTGACTGGTAGTGCATTGCCTAATGCATAGGGCTGTTCCCTGTGTGTGTGTGTGTGTGTGTGTGTGTTTGTCGTGTACGCCACCCTGTGGTGTTGTTGCCGCCATTGACCAAGTGCATCCTTTGTGCCCCCCCCTTTTATGTTTAGTCACCCTGTCCTTCTGTGCATTAGCATCATCTGGCAGAGGAGCAGAGGCACCGGCAACGGAGGGAGCTGCATCCCACAGGGCCCAGGAGGCCGAATCCACTGACGGTGAGGGCACCAGTGGGACAGAGGGCGAGGGGAGCACCACGTCGGAAACAGGAGGGGACAGTGATACCTCCTCAGATGGAATCTCCCTTGTGGTGGCGGACACCTCTGTGCCCACCCCAACTACAGGTACAGCCGCCACCCCCAGTACCAGCACCGCCCTCCCAGCAGCCCCTCAGCGTGTTTCCCGTGCCCACTCACCTAGGAGGGTGGGAATCTCCTTTGCCCCAGGCACCTCAGGCCCTGCCCCAGTTAGCACTGCTGCTCTGAGTGAGGAGGCTATTGACCTCTCTGTTGGGCAGTCAACCATAGTGAATGCCATCCAGGGGCTGGCAGGGCATTTGCAACATACAAATGCATTCATGGAGGGAATTCACTGTGGCATGGCGGCCCAACAGAGATCAATCCAGGCTCCGGCCTCCTCTCTGATGGCAGCCATTGTCCCTGTTTCTAGCTTCCCCCCTATAACTTCCTTTAACCAGTCCCATTCCCCTCAACCCCAACCTATCCCAACCACAGAGGCAGACCAGCATGCACCCAGGACAACACACAGGAGTGGCTCAGGCAAACACAAGCACCACATATCATCTCACAGGCACTCACACAAACACCATCCAGATGCAGACATATCAACATCCACTGCCTCCACTGTGTCCCCCCCTCCTCGTCGTTCACTTCCCTCCCAGTACCGTCCCAGTAACACCTGCATGCTCTAAATCCTCATCCACTACCTCCATCACCAGCACGCCTATCAGTACACACCCCTCACTGGCAGTCACCACTCCTACATCCATGCACACATCCCCTGTGTCCACTCCCACTGTGTCTGTGCCCGTCCTCCAAAAGTACACAAACGCAAGCACTCAGACACCCAACAGCCATCCACCTCACAACAGCATCCAGCCCATGCACCTGCACCGAATCGCAGCAGACTGACACCTCCTACAACCACTTCCTCTTCCTCCACTCCCAAACCGCCACCCTCTTCCCGCCCTAATGTCCCTAAGAAGCTTTTCCTCTCCACCGTTGACCTCTTCCCTACCACTCCCCCCCCATCCTTCACGTCGGGCCAGGGTGGTCAGAACCCAGGCGAGCACCTCAGCCACCCAGTCCATGGCCACTGTAGTGTTGACAGCTACTGCAGGTGGGAGAGGATCCAGGGCACCAGCCAGCAGCACGGAAAGTGTGCCTGCACCAGGTGCATCAAGGAAAGGGAAGGAGGCACCAGCAGTTGTGACAGGGAAGGGTAAGGAGGCACCACCAGCAGGGTCTAGGAAGGGCAAGGAGGCACCACCAGCAGCCTATAGGAAGGGCAAGGAGGCACCAGCAGCTGTGATAGGGAAGGGCAAGAAGGCACCACCGGCTGCGACAGGGAAGGGCAAGAGGCCTGCACCTGCAGGCAGGAAGGAAGGACAGGAGGCCTGGTGCTGGGACACATTCGGAGCCCTCAACACCAACCATGGCGGTTCAGCCGGCCGAGGCTGCAAGGGAAGGGCTGGAACCTCCCCCCACCATTGCCAGCCCCACCACCACCACCAGCCCCAGTGGGCAGCCATCCAGGACTGGAGGGGATGGGCTGGAGCCTCCCCCCACCACTGCCAGCACCGCCACCAGCACCACTGCTAGCAGCAGCAGCCCCAGTGGACAGCCATGCGAGGCTGCAGGGGACGGGCTGGAGCCTCCCACCACCACTGCCAGCACCACCACCAGTACCATTGCCAGCAGCAGCAGCCCCAGTGGGCAGTCATCCGAGGCTGCAGGGGATGGGATGCCACTGCCAGCACCCACACCAGCCCAGCCACTGCCACCACTGAGCAGCCATCACTGCCGGTGGGCAGTGTGTAGTCCTGCCTCCATGGGCTGTTGTGCGTCCTGACCCCTGACAATCCTGTGGGTCTGACAACCAGGTGAAAGACTGTGACCTTGCACTCCCCAAGATCTGCATCACAGGGCACAATGTCTCATCCAGAACCAGTGGAAGAAGCCATCCACTCACTCCATGAAGCTCACTGGGCACAAGGCCCCCTGCAGAACCAGTGGAAGAAACCATCCACTCACCCCATCCTTCCCAGGATGAAGCTCACTAGGCACAAGGCCCCCTCCAGAACCAGTGGAGAAGCCATCTACTCACCCGATCCTTCCCAGATTGAAGCATACTGGGCACAAGTCCCCCTCCAGAACCAGTGGAAGAAGCCATCCACTCACCCCATCCTTCCCAGGATGAAGCTCACTGGGCACAAGGCCCCCTCCAGAACCAGCAGAAGTAGTCACCCACTTGAGAGACTGTGGCCTTGCACTCCCCAGGACAAGCAGTGGGCAAACCACCCACTTGAGAGACTGTGGCCTTGCAGTCCCCAGGACATCGCACAGGGCATGTAGCCCCCTCCAGGACCAGTGGTGTTGTACCATCTTCCGGCTGAGGTGCCCCCCCCCATTCGCCGCCCCCCTGAGGTGCCTGTGTAATTTTGACCTGATGCCCCTGCAGTGTTCTCTCCGTGTTGTTGCAGGAGTGAGGTTGGGCCTTGGTCTATGTGATGTGGCCGTGTGGCCCACGGACATTGAGAAATGGGCAGTGTCCCTACATTTGTAAATATGTATATAAGTTTGTATTTGGATGCACTTATTTATAGTATTTTATCGTATTACACTGTCTTTCTTCCAATCATTTTGTCCTTGCATTATTCCTGAGGGGTGCGGGTGGATATGTAATGTTTGTGCGTCTGGTTGTGTGTATGGTGTTGGGGGTGGGGGTACTGTGTGTTGTGTGTGTGTGTCACTGTCTTTTTCTTCCCCCCTCCCTTGTGTGCTAGGCGGCAGTACTCACCGTGGTCGTCTTTGCCGGCGTTGGTGTTCATAATGCAGGAAAAGGTAGACGAGCATTGGAAATACGTGCGGCTCGGGCTCCTTGGCGTTGTGGTTCTTCCCTGAGTCTCCAGAGGTGAGTCCTTTGACTTCTGTGTTCTGTTTCCGCCGTGCTTTTGATGTCGTTTGTACTGCCCCAGAAAAGGTGGCGGTTAGGCCTGTCGTAATAGTGTGGGTGGTACATTGTCTTCCGCCTGGCTGTTGGCGGTTACCACTGTGGTGCTTGTTGATACTGCCATGGGGGTCGGCGTGTTAAAGTGGCTGTCTGTCTAAGCGGTTTCCGCCGTGGTCATAATTATATTTTTTTTACTGCCGGCCTGTTGGCGGTATTACCGCCGCTTTATCACCAACCACCAGGGTTGTAATGAGGGCCTAAGTGTCCCCGGATTTGTCAGTAATGTCTTCAGCTTTCCTTGGTTGTGCATCAGACTTGGTGACTGATTTGTCAACAACATCTTTCATCCTTTGGGTGTGCATCAGTCTTGGTGACTTAGATGAGTCCCTTATTGTCCAATAAACTCAATTTGGGATAACACTTTCAGGGGTCACCTTGGGTACAAGAACCACTGGACTACTCTGTGGTCACCTGGGGATTTCAATCATCTCCACTTTGTTTGCTTTGAGCTCGCTGAGAGTTATTCCTCTAGAAAAAATTAAACTGCTGGTTCTGCAGGAAAAGAGGGGCAGCTAGCGCTACATACCTCATGGGCAACATCCTCATTCTCAATCCCCAGCTCACCTTCATTCACCCAAGGGGCCCAAGGGGCCTAAGGGCTTCCCCAATTCTGACTTCCTTGATTTTTTAGCTAAATGGGAGACAACTCATCTGAGAGAGCCCCTTTCTGAATGGCACTGTCAGAACTTAGGAGGCAGCCAAGCGAATTTCCAGTTCTCCATAAATCATAAGGTAACACACCAAATAGCAGCAAGGAACTTTCGACTTAATTTATAGTTTGGCAGATGTGAGACATCTATCAAGACGTGGCAGAGGTCCCATCCAATCTATTTAGAGTGCACAGACATCTATGCACTGTTAAAAGGGCTCATGGAACAGTTGCTGATTTGGGGGGATATCATGTATCTTTCAAATTCTAAATCTGGCCCTTTGTAATTAATGGTAAGACTGTCCAGTAGTGACTGAATACATACAGTACTATTACACTGCTTCCTCTAACATTGGGAACTGTAAGGCTATGAAGAAAAATGACCACAGTCATGATGTGAACTGAGAATGACTTTCCATAGTGTCCTTAAAATTGTACTTGTAGCTTTATCCAAGAAGCAAGACTTTCCTCAGATAAAGTGTACATGGAATATGTACAACAGTTAAATAGTCAATAAAGCAGTTATGTTCTAAATAACTTAAGGGTCTAAATCCAGTAAATTGAAAAGATAAAATGGAATTAAACAAGTGAAGTCACAGACTAGGCACATTTGGTTAAAAATATATATATATATATATATATATATATATATATATATATATATATATATATATATATAAAAGAGATTTTGTAGATTTATCAAAAAACAAAATAAATGCCAAAGCGAGTCTGTCTACAGTTTAACTCTAGCTCAATGTATAATTCCAAATCGAATAAGTGGGTTGAACCACATTACACCTACTGCAGGGGCAGTGTTGGGTTCACAGAAAGCTGTCTCAAAGATTCTGCGTGCAGCAATGGAGGTCTGCTTGGCAGAAGTCATAGAAGGATTCAACAGTGTTGAGTTGCAGGGCAGGAAACTGATAAACAACAGTGGTGTCATGATTGTTGAGTCCTTGGCTCCAGGTGCCTGTAAAACAGTGATGCTTTAGTTAGGAAGTTTCAAACAGCGAGTTGAACTGCTAGAAGCAGCTGGTCAAAGCAATATTGATCCTGGGATTACACAACTTGAATACTTGGGTTCCAGGTGATGCTTTGCACAAATCTCCGAATGGGAGAATATAACTCTTGTAGTCTGATACAGGTCCAAAAGGCTTGTGTAGGGTCCAGTTCCAGGTCAACACAGAGGATTCCCTTGATTCAAAAATGCAAATTCATAAGGATGAGTTGCAAAATCCATTATGTAAGTTGCAGGTTTCTTTCGGCGTATTCCCCTAAATTAGTCCTCCATTAGAGACCTCTCGCATCATCTCCCTCTTCTCATATGCTCTTCTCAGTCCACAGGAATGGCAGCACCTTCCATCAGGAAAGCTCTAGCACTTAGGTTTCTTGAATCAAGTTCCTACATCAGACAGGCTGTTCTCAGCATGGTGATAAGAATACCCACCCCCTAAGCAGGATATCGGTGATATCAGTACTAAAGAAGAGTGACGGAGGCAGAAGTTAAATACAGAGCTGGGGTAAACAGTTTCAAATACTCCATCAAGCAGTCAGAAATTCCTTTCTGGAGGCATTCATGAAAGTCTTATTTCATAAACTAAAGTGTTATTTTTAGTTCCAGGTAGGATATTTCTTGAGTGATGAATATGCATTTTGATGGGCTGCATTAGTTTCCTATTGCTCATTATACCTAAACAAACTTTAATGAGCTGCCATGATTACCATGCCCATATTTGCATTAAAGTGATATGCTTTGAGGGGACGTTGCCAAGATGGCTGCCGAGTAGGAGCGTTTCGCTGGAGCTCCGCCGCCGGACCACGTGGTAAACCAGACCAGGAGCCAAAACACGCCACCAGAGGGTGCAGCGGTGCCGCCCATGTTCCCTGGAGGCCCCTGAGTTTGGCTGGGCTGGCGGGCAAAATGTTGGGTCCTGTGGAGCCCGGAGGTGCAGGCCGCTATGAGCCGTGGCTGGAGCGGCCTGAAAATGGCAGCCACACCATGATCGCGGCTCGCTTGGTGTGTGGAGGCAGTGGATGCAGCGAGTTGGTGTGCGAGCCCCACCCAAAAAACAACAAACTGGGAGCCTGGATGCCCTCGGGAGATGAAGCAGCAGAGTGGAGCAGAGGCTGGGCCGAAAGACTCTGGTGAGGCGCATGGGGAACGAGCCTAGACATTGCAGGCCCTCGCGGAGACGCGCAAGAGGAGACCCGAGCTGGGCACATGTGTGAGGTGCTGGAAGGCCCGGCGCGCTGGATGGGCCGCTGTGCGCTGTAGGCCCGCGCTGGGCGCGATAGGAGGAGGATAGACATCCACTGCGTAGAGGCCCTGAAGAATAGCACTCACCGCAGGAGCGTGAGTAAAGTGGACACACAAAAGCAGGTGAGGAGCCCCGGCAGGGATCTGGACAGAGGTGGGGCGTGTGGTCGGCCTCCGCAGTTGAGCATAATGGAGCTGCTCGGGGCCCACTGACACAGGCCGCTGGACCACTCCGAAACAGGAAGATGAGGACACCCCATTAGCGGGGCCCCGGGTAGGACGAAACTGGAGCCGGCTGAAGGGGGCCTCTGTAAATTTGAAAATGATGGTACACTGGGCCGCTTATCGGAGAGAGAGCAGCGCCAATGCAGTTACCGGCCCAGTTGGAGTCCCTGGAGCAGACGAACAAGCCGGGACAGCAATAGGACGACGGCGGGCCCGACAGCGGCCTCAGTAGGATACGGGTAACCAGGAATGGCATCTCAGAAGCACAGCAAGAAGGAGGGCTCCCTAAAGACCTCTTCAATAAAACCCCTGCCAAAAAAACAGTGCAGTCAGGAACGACAGAGGTGGAGAGTGGGCCGGGCCATCGGAAGGTGATGGAGCACCCTTGACGAGAGCATTCATGGAACAACTCTTTAGGTCCCTACGCGAAGACTTTGCAACACTGAAGCAGGAAATTAGCGGCTGAGATTAAAGACCTTAAAAGAGAGGTGATCGATTTGGGACAACGTGTGGACACGATAGAACAGACACACGACACGCAAGAAGAAATGGACTGTCACAGGAGAGAAACTCCTCACCTTACAAGACAAGAACCAAGACTTCCAATACCAAATAGGGGATCTAGAGAACAGATCACGTTGCTCTAACATTCAAATAAAAGGGTTACCTGCACAGGCAGTGACAGCGACCCTGGAGGATTTTGTGTTGTGTCTTTTTCGCCACGTGGCACCGGCCTTGTAGGAAAAAGAACATTGTGCTTGACAGAACGTATAGGGCAGGCTGGCCTGCTCATAGGCTGGGCCAGGCACAGGACATACTAACCTGTCTGCGTCACTATAAATAGAGGGAGGTCATAATGACAGTGGGCCGCAACACAATATCTATTGAGTTTGAGGGCCACCGGATTGGCATATAACAGTACCTCTCGAAGATAACACTGCAGCAACGTAGATTGCTCCGGCCTGTGACAGACCTCCACAGGGAGGAAAGCATCAGATACAAATGGGGCCACCCCTTTAAGCCACACTTCCCATGGCAAAACAAACTCCGTAGCATCCACACATTGGAGGAGGCACAGAGACTGGATGGGATGCCGCCAACCTTTGAGGACCGAGCCCAGAAAGCAACATCGCAGGCGCAACTTTCAGGCATAGACAAGGGACGCCCAATAACGAACAACCGGCGACGCAAAAGCCACAAACCTTCAATGGCTGAGAGCCAAAAGGAGAGGGCGGCGCTGCTCAGAAACCTATGCAGCCAGGATAGTATATCGGAAGTGGATTCAAACCATTGAGATGAACTGAGCCGTTCTGTGAGATCTCCTCCGGCTCCTAATTTGATGCATCCTGGATGACCTCAGCGGGTGTCCGTACGACGTTATGGACATGGAAGTAATAAGCTGGGATACCCGGTTGGCGGAGCTCCACCTTATCAGAGCAGTGGTTGAATTCTCGACGGACTGATGAACAGGCACGGACCCCAGGCTTTGCTGATGACTGTTCCCAGGCGGGGAACATTGTTAATAGTTTATCCCAAGTTGAATGCTCATTTCTTCTTATCTCCCTACACTATCCTGGAGGGGGCTGCATCCTCTAACCTTAATATTCCCGAGCATGTGTATGGGACTCTCACACACTGCACCCACTAGACGAAGTACAGCACAGTGATACCCTTCACCTTCCCAATGATAACCATACTTAGTCTTAAAGTGAGAGGCCTTAACGCCCCGGAGAAGGCTACAGCTAAGAGACCTGAAGTGCGACATATGTCTACTACAAGAGACACACTTACTCCGCCGGGACTGGAAAAAAAAAAGAGGATGCGCTGGTTTGACCATCAGTTTCATTCATCGGGTCCTGGAAGGCAGATGGGGGTGGTGACCTTGCTGGCCCCAAACTTCCCTGGGAAAGCGATTTGGGTGCAGGCTGAGATCCCTGGGAATCTCCTTTCACTACAAATTGACATGCAAGGGCATAGCCTGACGATAGCTAATGTTTATGGGCCAAATTAACACCAAGAATGCTTCCTAAAAGATGCACTGGAAGGGGTCCTGGTGACACCCGACAAAGATATTATGGTGGGTGGAGATTTTAACATAGCGCCAGATCCTCACCTAGACAGGTCCGCCCAGAGATATGGCCAGACTGGTGCCTTCTCACAGGGCTTTCAGGACTGGCTTGGGAGGGCGAGACTGATGGACATTTGGCACTGACACCACCCAGCAGACAGAATGTACTGTTTCTTCTAAGCTGCTCACCAGACATATGGCCGTATAGACCTCTTCCTCATCTCGTATCACCACCCTGTCCACCAGCTCTGCCATTGGAGTGGCCTCAATCTCAGACCATTCCCCGCTCATGCTTTCCCTGACTCTACCTGCCTTCAAACCAAGTAGACGCCACGGGCGTCTTAACATAAGGCTCTTAGCATATGAGGACACGCTGGCGGAGATTAGAGACATGATCAGCCACTTTCTAACCATAAACAACACACCCACAGCCAACATTGCGACCCTCTGGGAAACCCCTTAAAGCAGTTGTTAGAGGTCAGTTTATAGCGATAGCAGCTAGACAGAATGCCGTATGTTGGAAATGGCCTTTCTGCAGGGTCATCCCCAGAAATTTTGCCTTCCTCCTTCTCCTTTTCTGACCTCATTTTTGCTGGCTTTAGGACTCTGCGCGCTTTCCCACTGCTACTCAGTGCTAAAGTGCATATGCTCTCTCCTTAAAACATGGTAACATTGGATCATACCGAATTGGACTATTTAATTTACTTATAAGTCCCTGGTAGAGTGCACTATATGTGCCCAGCACCTGTACATTAAATGCTACTAGTGGGCCTGCAGCACTGGTTGTGCCAACCACTTAAGTAGCTCCTTAACCTTGTCTCAGGCTTGCCATTGCAAGGCCTGTGTGTGCAGTTTCACTACCAATTCGACTTGGCATTTAAAAGTACTTGCCAAGCCTAAACCTCCCCTTTTTCTACATATAAGTCACCCCTAAATTATGCCCTAGGTAACCCATAGGGCAGGGTGCTGTGTAGGCAAAAGGCAGGACATGTACCTGTGTAGTTTACATGTACTGGTAGTGTAAAACTCCTAAATTTGTTTTTACACTGCTGTGAGGCCTGCTCCTTTCACAGGCTAACATTGGGGCTGCAGTAATACATTGTTTGAGTGGTAGCTGCTGGGCTGAAAAGAGTAGGAAGGTCATATTTAGTATGGCCAGAATGGTGATACAAAATCCTACTGGCTGGTGAAGTTGGATTTAATATTACTATATTAGAAATGCCACTTTTAGAAAGTGAGCGTTTCTCTGCACTTAAATCTTTCTGTGTCTTACAATCCATGTCTGGCTGGGTTTAGTTGACAGCTCCTTGTGTATTCACTCAGACACACCCCAAACACAGGATACTCAGCCTCACTTGCATACATCTGCATTTTGAATGGGTCTTCCTGTGCTGGGAGGGTGGAGGGCCTGCCCTCACACAAAGGACTGCCACACCCCCTACTGGGACCCTGGCAGACAGGATTGAACTGGAAGGGGACCTGGTGCAATTCTAAGCCACTTTTTGAAGTCTCCCCCACTTCAAAGGCACATTTGGGTATATAAACAGAGCCTTTGCCCCTCCCAACTCAGACACTTCCTGGAGAAGATACCTGAACCAGAACCTGCATCCTGCTAAGAAGAACTGCCTGGCTGCCCAAAGGACTCACCTGTCTGCTTTCTGTGAAGGACTGCTGCCTTGCTGTGGCCCTGCTGCCTTTCTGCTCTCTGGGTGTGGTGAAGAAGTGCTCTCCAAGGGCTTGCCTTCTGTTCCCTGAAGTATCAGGACCAAAAAGACTTCATCTCTTCAAGAAGGACTCCTTGTGCGGTGAAATTCGCTGCACAGCCTACCAGAAACGACGCATAGCCTGCACCACGGTGAAAATTCCACCACACGCCGAACCGGAATGACGCAGCCCAACTTCACAATGAGAAGATCGACGCAGCGCCAGTGTAGTGACCAGAACTTCGACGCACCGCCCACTGAATCGACGCACAGCCGAGTCGGAACGACACAACCCGACTTCCAGAGAGGAATCGACACAGCACCTGCTGTACGGCAGAAAATTCGACGCAACATCCACTGGATCAACGAAGCTCCCGGGACTTCGTCCTGCCAGCACAGGAAATCCACGCATCATCCCCGGGGCATCTAAAAACCCTGCAACCCGAAGAGGATCCACAACTGAGCACCAGAAATCGATGCACAGCCGTCCCTGCGTGTAAACTAAATGACGCATCGCCGTGTGCGGCCTGAGAAATCGTCGCACACCCCTTTGTTTCTACGCTTCTCCTCCTCTGCGGTTCTTTGCGGAGGTTTTTCACGTGAACCAGGTACTTTGTGCTTGAATGAGACTTTGTTTGCTTTTAAAAGACTTAAGACTCTTTATATCACTTTTCAGTGATATCTCAACATTCACCTATTGCATCTTTAATCGTCTTGACCTGCATTTATCCAGATAAATATTATATATTTTTCTAAACATTGTGTGGTGTATTTTTGTGGTGCTATATGGTGTTAGTGTATGATTTATTGCACAAATACTTTACACATTGCCTTCTAAGCCTGACTGCTCAGTGCCAAGCTATCAGAGGGTGGGCACAGGATAATTTGGATTGTGTGTGACTTACCCTGACTAGAGTGAGGGTCCATGCTTGGACAGGGGGTAACCTGACTGCCACCCAAAGACCCAATTTCTAACACCGTACGTCGTAACAAGCGCCAGCAACTAGAGGACGACATATGGTCTTTAGAGGTGACACATTGACAGACTGGGTCTCTGGCCGTGAGAAGACAGCTCACCACACAGCGAAAGCAGCTATGGGCCTTGAATGAGGATAAGGTGGAATACGCCCTACTCCGCACCAAGCAAACGATCTACGCTGGGGGGAATAGGGCAGGTCGTCTGCTGGCTCATAGACACCACACACAGGCCAAAGAGCGACGGGTGGCAGAACTAAGGTTGTCCGATGGTACCCTAATATGTCAGGAAGAGCTGATCCATCAACAGTTTGAAAGGTTTTTTTCAGACTTATACTCCGTGGAGGGGATCGACCATAAGGGTGTGGAGGACTATTTGGACTCTGTGCCTGTCCCTCAACTTCCACCCATGGACAGTGCCACTTTGGAGAACGATATTACACCCACAGAAGACCTTGCGAGCATACACCAGCTGCAGCCAGGTAAGGCTCCAGGCGCGGATGGCTTTGGGGCGGAATTCTATAAATCTTTTGACACTCAGCTAGCCCAGGTGCTCGCCAGGCTCCACAATGCGATGGGCTCATCTCTCCCCCTTCAGCCCACGATGCAACTGGGTATAGTGACAGTCATCCCTACGCCAGGGAAGGATCCCCAGCTCTGCTCATCCTACCGCCCCATCACACTACTGAATGTGGACGCGAAGATCTTCACGGGTATTCTAGCACATAGGTTGAACCCTTACATGCAGCACCTGATACACCTGGACCAAACTGGGGTCATACCTGAAAGGTCCTGTGGCGATAATGCTAAGAGACTATGCCATTTGATAGATAAGGTCCAACGCTCTAAAACCCCAGCTCTTCTTCTCTCCATTGAAGCAGAGAAGGCATTCGACTGCGTACACTGTCAGTATCTCCACGCAGTCTTAAGGAAAATTGGGCTTGGCCCCAGGTTCCGAGAGTGGATCCGATGCAATTATGACGAGCCTAGAGCAACGGTTGCAGTGAATGGGGGACTGTCCCGGCAGTTCCCCGTACTAAGGGGCACTCGACAGGGGTTCCCCCTCTCACCCCTCTTATTTGCTGTATATATAGGGCCCTTTGCTGAGCACATACGGCAACATCAGGATATTTCTGGAGTGCCAATGGGCGGTAGATCGCATAAATTGGCTCTCTACTCAGACGATATGCTCCTCCACCTGACCTGGCCCCAGACTTCTCTCCCCAGTGACATGGCGGAATTGACAGCCTTTGGCAAAGTGTCAGGCTTTAAAACTAACCTTACTAAATCGTCCATACTGGATCTTACCACCCCAGAGGCTGAGAGGACGTCATTGGAAGCCACCCTTCCCTTTTCGTGGGCCACACAAGGGATCACATACTTGGGACTGTGAATACTCCCCACAATAGAGGCCACAATAGACAGTAACTACAACCAGATACTTGACACTACACACTCAGACTTAGCAAAATGGAAGTCACATGGCCTCTCCTGGCTGGCGCATCTGGCTGCAGTCAAGATGACACTCCTGCCTAAGATACTCAACCTCATGCAGACCCTGCCACTGCAGCCGTCCCCTAACCTCCTAGACAAAATGCAAACACTCATCTGTGAATACATTTGGGACGGAAAAAGGGCCAGAATGTCAAGAGCCCAAGCATACTTTCCTCAGGCTGAAGGCGGGTTGTGAGTTCCACACCTATTGAGCTACTAACATGCGGCACAGTTGCGCTACATGGTTAAATAGAACAGACCCCTGACGGAGAAATACTGGTGTTTTAACGACCAGACAGTGGCAGGAGTCCACATCTGGAAGGTACCATGGTTGCCTAGGAAACACCGTCCATCAGGGGTGTATGTCTCACTGATTCTGAGGGCCACGATAAATGCATGGGACAAAGTACACGTGCTCAAAGGGCTCTCCACACTGGTATCCCCACAGACACTGATCATTAGCAACCCAGATTTCCCCCCGCACTTGACGAACCTGCCTTCTTACTTTGGCAGGGAACAAATTGCAAGAGGATAGGCAACCTCTTTGACAAGGACGGAGTCATGGACTTCCACAGTCTCCAAGAGGGGTACGATCTCCCGACTTTTACCTACTGGCAATTCATGGCCGCCCATCACTGGGTGACCTCGCCCGCCATATGTCCACATGCTGGTCGACCCCTTACGAGATTTGAGAAATGGTTACTGACCAAAGATACGGACAAACAGCTCTTGTCCGACATCTATATTCTATTGATCACATCACCTACACTCTCCGTAACATCAGCCAGACGCAGATGGGAGAGGGAATGCAAATGTACATTTAAAGATCGGGAATGGCGCGATATCCTTCATCGGGCATGGTTCACAGCGCAAGCCACAAGCACTAAAGAAATGTTTCTGAAAATAGCCCATTACATGTATTATACACCTGCACAGGTGGCTCAGTGGAGGGCACACGGAGACGGCGTCGGTGCGGACAAGAAGGTACACCTACCCACATATTATGGCACTGCCCAAGGATCACTTCCTTCTGGCGTTCCATCCTCCAAGCAATTGAGGACATATATAACACAACCATACCGCGCTTCCCGAGCTATGTACTACTGGGCCTCCCCAACCCTCAAACATATCCTCTCCGCACACCCAAGGGTAGGGCTATTGCTGAATAACTACTGCTCTCACATTGGTGTACCGCAACCATTCCCACCCACACCGATTGGCAGCATAGGCTGTGGACTCTTATGGGTATGGAAAAATTGACAGCGGCAGCGACTGGCTCATCGCCCCTCTTTGATAAAACATGGGGACCCTGTATCCAATACTTGACGGACGAATTCAGGGAACTAACCTGCCCTTCCTGCCTGCGCATCCTTAGACTGACGAATCCTCCCCAGACCTCCCTTTAATTAGGCTGCCTGTTGAGACTTTAGGGCTTTCCCACTCGCAGTGTACGCTTTGAGTATGCATACTGAGTGGGGTAACTATTGCATTGTAGGTGCCGTATCCCCCCCCCTTTGATCCCCCCCTCTCCACATTCCCCCTCCTCTATGTTACCTGTCTCCCCACCGGCCGGTGGTTGTAGGTGGGAGAAACTGTATCGTTCTTGCTTTTACAAAATGAATAAAAGAGATCGTAAACCATGAAGTGATATGCTTCTAGTTTTAGTATGCGCATGGGTCTGGTAGTATCAAATCTTTCCTAGAATTCCATGCACCTAAAATCAAAGATGGTACAACCTTTTCTCAGTAGTGAAAAGTTCTTCTCTGTCTTTTAATTCCACCCATGTCCCTCCCAGTTCAAACTCCTGAACTATAAAGGAATATTATTTCCATGAACGAACACTTTGCCTAGACTTCCCACAAGTGAAAGGCACCGGAGTCTCTCCTTGGACCTGTACTATGAAAGAAGAAGGTGAACCGAAACGCATTCACTGACAGGTGTGTTCTTTCTTCTAGGCAAGTATTTCTGCCCCCCATCGTACGCTTTGTGTTAGGGCACTCTAAAGTGGAAGCTGTGGCGAGGAGCACTAAGCAAGCGTTGAAGTGAGAGTGACTTTGGGCAGAACTGGATACGTCTTTAGAATGTAATGCAGCAAGGTACAAGCAGAATATACACAGTATCTCATAACCCTGAATTGGTGCCCTTGTAACTGGAACTTCAATTATTAACAGATTAACTTTTTCGTCAAACTTGGTTGTAACAATAGTTTTCAATAAAAAGATACAAATTAAATCTTACTTACATTGCACTTTAAATGGTAGCTGTTTGTTCATGTATCAAATGCTGCCAAGTAGAATATGAACTTCTACACAATATGTTTTAATTTTAAAACCAGTTGGCCCAGCCTACCTTTCACCGCTGCATCCAATGTGTGTACTTTGGGCAACTACTCTGAAAATCTGTGCACAATCAGCTGATTTATAAAGGTGCCAGTGAGAACAATCAGTAAATTAAAAAGACGTACATCTATAAACAGAGCACACGAAGCTGGGCCTAATCAGTAGTCAGAAAAGCAGATACCCCGGGCAAAAGTAGTTTTCTAGAGCAAAAAGATAGTTGGAAAATGCTAAAAAACATAATTTCTTCGCAGTGTTTTACAGCTTAGTGAATTTCCCCAGATGTGTTCTCCCTATATGGTGTATTGCTACAGGTGAGTCTTTCAGTATATTGTGCATTTCCCCGACTGTGTCTACCAGTCCTTTATATATTGCCCCTGGTGTGTATTCCAGTACTTGATATATTGCCCAAATTGTATTTTCACGTTTATGGGGTAATATAATACCCTGAGACTATCTCCCAGCACAGTGTGTATTCCTCCATGTTTCCACAGCTACTTAATGGGCATCCCATGTGTATGTATCCTTTGTGTACCTAGATCATTCGTCTGTGTACATTTACCAAGTTTATTGCCCCCAAATGAATCTCTTATTGCATAATATATTACACTATTACGTCTGGCAGTTCATTGTGAATAGCGTGACGTGTGTCTCCCAGTCGAGTGCATTGCTTCAGGTGTGTATTTTTGAACAATTATATTGTCTGTTCTTAAGAGTACTGAATGAAAGAGCTGTGTTAAGATCTTTGACACCCTGGAAGAGAATAAAATACTTTAAGACCAACAAATTGGTTTTTCTCTGTGTGAGGCACTGAATTGGTTGGGCAGAAATTAAGTTGCAGTACCTTTACTGCAGTACATTACCATTCACTCCATCTGAGACTAGAGGAACTTGGCATTAAAGAAACCATCCTTGACAGGATATTGTCAAGCCCCTTTAACGTTTCACTGTCATCTTGATGTACCAATTCGCCTTACCACCTTTCGGCAGCAATGTTGGTGTACCTCAAGGCTTGATTATCTCACATCACTTCTTCACTGTATGCCTCATCTCACTTTCAGATCTTAACAGATCCCTCAATTCAACATCCTACAGCCACACTGATGACCTGAATATCATAGTAAAGCTTGAAAGCACAGGATTCAAGACATCTCAGGATTAGCCAGACCAATAGATTCTGAGGCATTACCTTAAACTTCTTAACTTGTCTAAAATAGAGATCCTAATATATGGAGAATGGAAGCTCTACCAGCCTACAACCATCTGATCCCAGTAACATGGCACAACAGCAGTGATATCAACAGAAGTATGAAATACTGGAGCAATCACTGCTCATTTTATCTGGTCCCTCAAGTGAACTGTTGAAAATGACCCTTTTTGCAGGGTTATCGCCAAATGTTTTGCCTTCTTCCTCCTATTTTTTCCAAATTGTTTTTGTTGGCTTTAAGACTCTGGGCACTTTACAACTGCTAACTAGTGCTAACGTGCATATGCTCTCTGTCTAAATTGTATTGGTGATTGGTTTCTCCATAACTGGTATATATGATTTACTAGTAAGTCCCTAGTATAGTGCACCAGGTGTGCCCAGGGCCTGTAAATCAAATGCTACTATTGAGCCTGTAGCATTGGTTGTGCCACCCACACCAATAGCCCAGCGAACATGTCTCAGGCCTGGCAGCGCCGTGCCTGTGTGTGCAGGTTTAAACTGCCATGTCGACCTGGCAAGTGCACCTACTTGTCAGACCCAAACCTTCCCTTTTATTAGCTAGTCACTCCTAAGGTAGGCTCAAGGCAGCCCCATGGGCAGGGTGCAGTGTATTTAAAAGGTAGGAAATGCACTGGTGTATTTGACATGCCCTGAGAGTGAAATACTACTAATTTTGTTTTTCTCTATTGCAAGACCTATCTCTCCCATAGGGTAGCATGGGGATTGCCATGAAATAGCTTTTAAGTGCAATTTCCCAGTGAGAGCAGATAATGATTTGGAATTTGGGGGGGGGGGGGGGGGTCTTTGAACTCACAATTTAAAATTACATCTTTTGGTGAAGTTGTTTTTTGTATTGTAAGTTTGAAAATGCCACTTTTAAAAAGTGGGCATTTTCCTGCTTAACCATTCTGTGCCTCTGCCTGTCTGCTGAATACACGTCTGGGTCAGGATGACAGTTGGGCTGTGTAGGAGGCTGGCCTGGCTTATAGTGGGTACCTTGTGGTACTTACACCTTGTGCCAGGTCCAGTTATCCCTTATTAGTAGATTAGTAGTGTTCTAGCAGCTTAGGCTGATAGAGGTAACTATAGCAGAGTAGCTTAGGCTGAACTAGGAGACATGCAAAGCTCCTACTATACCACTTATATCATATAGCACTATATCACAAGAAAACACAATACTCAGAGTTACTAAAAATAAAGGTACTTTATATTAGTGACAATATGGCAAAAGTATCTCAGAGGATATACTCCCTTAGGAGGTAAGTAAAATACACAAAATATACAACAGACCAAAATCAGGTAAGTAAAAGACTTAGAAAAGTAGTGCAAACACTGTAGAACACAATAGAATGCAATAGGAGACAATAGGCCTAGGGTCAACACAAACCATATACTCCAAAAGTGGAGTGCGAACCACGAATGGACCCCAGGCCTGGTGTAATGTGTAGAGGGTTGCTGGGAGTGTAAGAAAACACTAAGGCTGTCCAGGATACCCCACCCTAAGACCCTAAAAAATTGGAGTAAAGTTACCCTACTACCCCAGAAAGACAGTAAAGTCGAGATAGGGGATTCTGCAAAGACAACAACTGACTGCAAGCACTGAAGACGGATTCCTGGACCTGTGGACCTGCCAAGGAAGGGGACCAAATCCAAGAATCACGCAAGTGTCCGGGGGGGGGCAGGAGCCCACTAAACCCCGGATGAAGGTGCAAAAGGGCTGCCTCCGGGTGGAAGAAGCCGAAGATTCTGCAACAACAGAAGGTGCCAAGAACTTCTCCTTTGGTCAGAAGATGTCCCACGGCGTGCTGGAGGATGCAGAGGTGTTTCCACGCAGAAATACCACAAACAAGCCGTGCTAGCTGCAAGAGTCGCTGTTGAAGATTTTGGGTGCTGCTAGGGCCCAGAAAGGACCAGGAGGTCGCCCCTTGGAGGAGGAGTCAGAGGGGGGTGCTTATCGACAGAGAGAGCCCACGCAGAAGCAGGCAGCACCTGCAGAAGTACATGAACAGGCATTCAAGAAATCTGAGCACACCGGTCGTCTCAGCACAACAAAAGCAGGTCCCACGAAGTCGGATGTCAACTCAGCGAGTTGAGCAATGCAGGACGGAGTGCTGGGGACCTGGGCTAGGCTGTGCACAAAGGAATCCTTGCAAAAGTGCACAGAAGCCCTAGCAGCTGCAGTTCACGCAGTACACGGGATTACTGTCTGGCGTGGGGAGGCAAGGACTTACCTCCACCAAATTTAGACAGAAGGACCACTGGACTGTCGGGGTCACTTGGATCCAGCTCCTGTGTTCCAGGGACCATGCTCGTCAAGATGAGAGGGGACCCAGAGGACCAGTGATGCAGACATTTGGTGCCTGCGGTAGCAGGGGGAAGATTCCGTCGACCCACAGGAGATTTCTTCTTGGCTTCCAGTGCAGGATGAAGGCAGACAGCCCTCAGAGCATGCACCACCAGGAAACAGTTGAGAAAGCCGGCAGGATTAGGCGCTACAATGTTGCTGGTAGTCTTCTTGCTACTTTGTTGCAGTTTTGCAGGCGTCCTGGAGCAGTCAGCGGTCGATCCTTGGCAGAAGTCGAAGAGAGAAGTGCAGAGGAGCTCTGGTGAGCTCTTGCATTTGTTATCAGAAGAGAAACCCACTGGAGAGACCCTAAATAGCCCTCAGAGGAGGATTGGCCACCTAACCACATGCTGACACTGGCCACTCAGAGGTTTCCATTGTGCCCTCACACCTCTGCATTCAAAATGGCAGAGGTCTGGGACACACTGGAGGAGCTCTGGGCACCACCCCTGGGGTGGTGATGGACACGGGAATGGTCACTCCCCTTTCCTTTGTCCAGTTTCGCACCAGAGCAGGGGCATCCCTGAACCGGTGTTGACTGGTTTATGCAAGGAGGGCACCATCTGTGCCCTTCAAAGCATTTCCAGAGGCAGGAGAGGCTACTCCTCTCAGGCCCTAAACACCTATTTCCAAAGGAAGAGGGTGTAACACCCCAGAGAGCTAGCTTGGCAGTACCCGGGGTCCATGCTGGAGCCCCAGGGATGCACGGGATTGTCACCCCAATAGCAGAATGGTATTGGGGGGGACACTTCCATGATCTTAGACATGTTACATGGCCATGTTCGGAGTTACCATTGTGAAGCTACCCATAGGTATTGACCTATATGTAGTTCACGTGTGTAATGGTGTCCCTGCACTCACAAAGTCCGGGGAAATTGCCCTGAACAATGTGGGGGCACCTTGGCTAGTGCCAGGGTGCCCTCACACTTAGTAACTTTGCACCTAACCTTCATTAGGTGAGGGATAGACACATAGGTGACTTATAAGTTACTTAAGTGCAGTGTAAAATGGCTGTGAAATAACGTCGACGTTATTTCACTCAGGCTGCAGTGGCAGTCCTGTGTAAGAATTGTCTGAGCTCCCTATGGGTGGCAAAAGAAATTATGCAGCCCATAGGGATCTCCTGGAACCCCAATACCCTGGGTACCTAGGTACCATATACTAGGGAATTATAAAGGTGTTCCATTGTGCCTATCAGAATTGGTAAAATTAGTCACTAGCCTGCAGTGACAATTTTAAAAGCAGAGAGAGCATAAACACTGAGGTTCTGGTTAGCAGAGCCTCAGTGATACAGTTAGGCACCACACAGG
This sequence comes from Pleurodeles waltl, assembly GCF_031143425.1. NCBI lineage: Eukaryota > Metazoa > Chordata > Amphibia > Caudata > Salamandridae > Pleurodeles > Pleurodeles waltl. The sequence continues at coordinate 420,470,779 of NC_090449.1, forward strand.
GAACACATATAGGGCACACTTTATGAGCACTGGGGTCCTGGCTAGCAGGATCCCAGTGCCACAGGCAAAAACAAACATACATATAAGTAAAAAATGGGGGTAACATGCCAGGCAAGATGGAACTTTCCTACAGGCTGTTTGTGCATTAGCTCTAGACAGTCACACCAATGGAGCTAAGGTGTGTCCTGCATATCCTAATGGCCCATTACCAAGTTGATGGGTCTCCCCGAGCTAGAGTGGTGAGAGGAGCTGACACTTGCACCTAACTAGGGCTGTGTCTGTCCCTACACAAAGCAGTCTCTGACCATCTGGAGTGTGCCTGGAACCAGGACAGGATCTTTTGCATTAAGAAGACTTCTCTTTGAAGTTTGCCTACCTCACAGACATACATAGGTAGAAGTACTAGACTTCTGACACCACATAGTTAGAGTCCTTCTAGACTGGGGAAATTATGCCAAGAAGAAGAGCTGGATGCTGTAGGAAAGACTGCCAATCTGCCTGCTGCTCTGTTGTGCTGACCCACTGTTCACTTTTTCTGTCCTGGGAGTAGTAGACGTTGGACGTCAGACGTGCCGGGTGGGCGCGGAGAGGAGTGCGCAGGACACGATCCGGCCGACAGGAGAGGTGCGGGTGCAGGGATGGTTGAAGCGGCTGGGAGGCGTTTTCAACCGGCGTGCTGCTATTGCCCTGGTCCCTGGCCCCGTCCTTGCTTGTAGGGCACTTCTGCCCGCCTACCTGCCTACCTCAAGCTACATCGGCCAGCCAGCAGTAAACAGCCATCAGCCCAGCGGTAGCCCTGCGGTAGGTGTGCCTCCAGCTTTCCGCCTTCCGTCTCCCTGTGTAGCGCCGGGCCCGTGGCATTTGGAGAGACCATTTGGAGAGACCCCTAAAAAAAACTGAAAATTGTTTTGAGTCCAGTGGTCTGTGCAGTGGGGGGGAGCCTCCCGCATACGGCCAGTGGGCGTTTAGAAGACCATAAGGAGTGAGGCAAGCCCGATCCTTGACTATACGCCCAGTAATAAGGTATTAAGCTCTGGGTTTTGAGGCGCGGTTTCTCCTGCTGCTTCTTGCTGTTTCCTACGTGTAGGGACCGGTCCTCCCGGTCCCCCAGTGCCCCCTGTGCTACGCACCCCTCGTATTCTCACTCCCTGCCCGTCGATTGGAGCCCTCTATACCTCTCTCAGCGCCTAATCTCTCCCCCTGTCGTGAGGGGGGTGAGAGGGTGTATCTCTGCCGAAGGAGGAAGAGGAGGGAGATAGAGCTAAGGAGCCAGGACGCCCAAGGGTATCGCCCAAGGATATCGATAGAAAGGATATATATCAATTAAACAAGAGTACTGCTCCCCCCCCAAGTATTCGGAGTGGAAGCACAGTTTTAGACCGCAGGGTGCAGCAGTCAACCAGAACTGGACTCGTGCCCTCGAGCAGAGGCCAAGGCAGCTTGTGTTCAAGGAAAAGCCGCCAGTCTCTTACTTATTCACACATCTGTCTTATCCTTCTACTTTTTTACTTCACTGCTCCTGTGCTCGACGGTCCTTACAACCTCACGAGCTGCTGAAATTGTTGTAAGGGAGTAAAGTGGAATTTCGTGGAATACTGTGGTGAATTTTGGATCATTGTGGAAATTTAGTTATTTTTATTTACTATCTTCTGGACACAGAGTATAGTATTTAGTGCGTAGTGTTCAGAATGCCGGTGAGTAAATCCCGAGTACGTGGCGCAAAGAAGGGGCCGAAGTTAGGTTTTAAAACAAAAGAAACATTGGGGGAACACCAGCATTCGGAGACACCATATGGAATCTGTGAAGAAGGCTTTGGAGATGGCAGAGGAAATATACCACAGTTGCTGGACCAGGAGGACCATTCTATAGACAATGGGGACAGTGGTGAAAAACCCTCCGGGACCCCTCTGGGGGTATCAATCAGAGGGTTTGTTGGGAAGTACTCTACAAAAACACACCACATGTCACAAGCGTCCGAGGGTAATATGTTGGATTCTAATCAGAGTGAAATAGGCTGTCCTATGAAAAATGATTTTGAAGCTTCAGACTTATCGCAGATAGGGGGCCTGTTCCTAGGGGAGGAGTTCGAAGAGGTAGATGGGCATAAGGTCTCACTGGAGCCCAGGCAATCCTCGCCCCCATGCCCCCCACCGCGTGTTATGGATAGTATAAGATTAGAAGAGGGACCCCCATCCTGCACCAGCACCAGCCTTGGTTTTGAGAGAATGGATGAGAGGGAGGATAACTTAAGAGGTGGGGTGGGGCCTGTCGGAGAGGGGAGTAAACTGGATGTAATTTTGCCGTCCTCACCCCTGGGTAGACAGTCTGTATCTGCGTTAGTTACCACCGCAGTACCCGCAGAGTCACTATTAGATGTAATGTTCCTAATGCAAAAGACCCTGCAAGCGATATTAGAGGTACTGACGGCAAATAATAGTCTGGGGAAATCCCATAAAAGTCAATTACAAGGGATTACTGAAGAGTTGAAATGTATTAATGGTAGTATGCCTGCTTTAGTACGACCTATTTTGGAGAAGAGGGATCAAGAAACAGAAACAGATACCCTTGATACCCCCGAACACAATAACGAAGAAAGAGAAATAGCTATAGCTCAGACATCACAGGCATTAAATGACCCTCCAGTATATGTTTCTAAACATCCAATGTTAGTGATAAAGAGGAATCGGAGATGGAGGAGAAAGGGTAATAGTTTGTATAGGCTACCCTACCAATCAAAATATAGGAAGCAAAGCAAGCGAGGTAATGGGTGTAAAACAGCAGGAAGGAGGAAGGGGAAGTTAGGGCAGGTTGTTCAGGACAACCTCTCAAGGCCAGGTAGGGGAGCCCTATTAGGAAATAAGCCCCGCGCACAGCCATTTGGTTTTATCTTGGAATCTGGGAGGTTATAACAAACATTTAAAACAAAAGCGGTTTAAAGAAGAGCTTGAAGAGTACGATGTAATGTGTTTCCAAGAAACCTGGCTGTGCGATGATCCGGAACCAGTGGATGGTTTCATGGGGCTGTTTAGGGGAGCTACTCGGCAAGGGTCAGGACGAGCATCAGGGGGACTAATAACCCTAGCCTCTACCAGAATAGCGGATAAGTTCATAGAAATAAAAACTAAATATCGTTGGCTATTGGCAGGCCAGGTAGATCTCTACAATGTAATAGGTGGCGCTAAACAGCTTCTGATTCTCAACGTTTATATACAACCGGGGAATGTGTTTGATTATAATACACAGCGAGGACTGTTCGAGGAAGATCTGGAACTATTATGCACTGGTAACGTTGACCGTCTGATTTTAATGTTGGGAGATTTTAATCATAAACTTGATCCTAATGGCAGTGACAATTTATATAAGGAGCTATTGGCAGCAGCACAAATCCATAGAAGTATCTTTCCAAATGTAGAATGCTCCGCTTGTGATTTGTCCTTAGCAAGAACATTAGGATCCTTGGGCATGTTTTGCCTAAATGGGCGTATGAAGAACGATTGTCCGGCCAAAAAGACCTTTCGAATAGGTAATCAGGAATGCCCTATTGATTATGCTTTTGTAAACACCTGGTTCTTTGGAGAAGTGCAAAATTGTGAGGTTGGGCATATAGAGGGCAGTGATCATTGGCAGCTCCAAATAATACGCTCAGCCGATAAACTTCAAAAAGAAAGAGAAAATGCACTGATAGCGTTGGTTGAGTATCCCCGTAGGGTAACGACCCGACTAACAGATAGCAGTCTAGAAGCACTTAATAATTTGCTTGTAAACTATCCTATCCTTAATATGGAAGAAGACCCAAATGACATATTCAAAGGTTATAATAAGGGTATTTTGTTAATGGTCCCTTGCCTTAAAAGCAAATTAAAAATATCTCGAGAGGGAAAGAGGAAGGGAGAACCATATATGATGAATAATAGTAAAGTATGGTTTAATCAGGAATGTAGGTGTAGAAAGCAAATGATGAGAAGATTACTAAGGGATTATAAGAAAAGACCCTCTGTTGTTAAAGAAGAGAAGCTTCGAAAATCAAAACAGGATTATAAGATGCTGATAGGACAGAGGAAACGAGAATACATTAATAAAAATTGGGACGCAATGATGGAGGTGATAAAAACACAGAATATTAGGGGTTTTTGGCAGTAGGTAAGAGAGGGGAAAAGGGTAGGAGCAATGCGGTGCTTGGTCGGAGAAGAAAATTGGTATAAATATCTGTCATCTGTATATAAAGGTACTGAGGATGAAGAGGGCTATGGTATTGCTAGGAAGCTTGGTGAGAAGATAAGATTAGCATTTGTCCCACAGAAAATAAAAGATATAATTGCAGCCTTGAAATTAACTAAAGCAGCAGGCCCAGACAACCTCCCAGCAATAATAATAAAAAAGAATATCGATTGGTGGACTAAATTCTTCTATGTTACGTTTTGTAAAATTCTTGATCATGGCTGTTTTCCAGAGAGTTGGAAGGGTGCCATGATAAGGCCGATTTACAAAAAGGAGGACCCAACTCAACCAAAAAACTATCGGCTGATAAGTTTATTAGACGTAGGGGAAAAGGTTTTCACAAAGCTATTGCTGGGGTTAATCAAAGAATGGGCAGATGATAAAGATTTGATACCTACAGAGCAAGGTGGTTTCAAGGAAGGGCATTCGACAATTGACCACTGCTTTAGTCTGTGGGCTTTAGAAAAAAAATCAGTTGAATTGCGAGGAAGCCTATTTTGCTGTTTTGTCGATTTTCATGCCGCATTTGATTTGGTAGACAGGAAATTGTTAAGGGATATGTTGAAACAGCTAGGAATTGATTAGGATATACTGTTTCTTCTTCAGGGCCTGCATTCATAAAACTGGGCCCAAGTAATTTTAGATATGAGTGGCTCACTTTCAAAAAGGATCCCTATAATGAATGGTCTCCGTCAGGGTTGTGTGTTAGCCCCAATTTTATTCTCATTATTCTTGTCAGATCTGCCTGGGTCGTTACGGAAGGTTAATGGGCTAAGCCCAAAAATGGATGGTGTGCATGTTTCCTGTCTACTATATGCTGATGATTTAGTGATAATGGATATGACAGAGTTAGGGATACAAAGGAAGCTAGAGATGTTTTATACCTATTGTCAAAGGAAAAAATTTATAGTAAATATGGAGAAAACTAAAATAATGTCTATAGGGAAAGAGAAAAGTCTATTTAATTACACTCTAGGAGGGGAAAAATAGAGAAGGTAAAAGAGTATAAATATTTGGGCATATGGTTCGATTCACACTTAAGATGGAAAGTACATACTGAAACTTTAAAAAATAAAGCCTTATCTTCAGTCTGGGGATTAAAACAATTCAATAGTAAATACGGAGGTCCTTCTCTTCAGCTGGTTACCTCTGCTTTTAATGCTATGGTTCGCCCCCAATTCCAATATGGGGTGGAAGTTTTAACTTTCTCAGGGAAGCTAAATTCGGAAATAGAAGAAAGCATTTGCGTAAAGCGCATGCTTTCATTGCCCCCCTCGAGTATGTTACAAGCTATAAGAGCAGAATGTCAAATGACCGCATGGATTTATTTGGGCCTACGAGCCGCACTGAAGTTTTGGTTAAGCATAACAGATGAAGGGTTCTGTAAGATCGCGAGATTGTGTAAGAAAGAAATTATAATAAGTGAGTTACATTGGGCATCGCAAGTGAGAGGACGGTTAAAAAAGATCTGCGTCCTCCTAGGTTTACCTGATAACCAATGGTGTGGTGCGCAAACCTCGAAGTATAATTTAAGAATAATAGTGAAGGAAAGAGCAAGAGAATCAGACCTGAAGTATTTAGAAAGTAAAATATCAACCCAGGCTATGATAGCTGGATGGAGGAATCCGGAAAACTTCCCGTATATAGAGGCTCTTCCTAATTCAAGATTAAGAAATTTAGTGTTACAGTTCCAAATTGGGCTGAACCCTGGATCTATGGATCCAAAAGCAAAAGCATTTCTTAAGGATAGCCAGGGTCTGTGTACATGTGGCTTACAACAGAAATATACTATGCAACATTTACTTGTGGATTGTCAATGGTTTTTAGGAGTGCGCAAGAAGTTTTTAAAAACGATTTTTAAGGAATATAATATTACTAATCGGGACCAAGCGCTTAGGCTACTTATTGATATGAGATTTTTAAATGTAACTTGTGCACTGGGCCTATTTTTAGATGACTTAAGAAGGGAAATATTCAGATTTATAGGGGTTGATAGAAGGTAGAGTATCATGCGGAATGTAGAGTTTTAAATGTTATAATTGATTACTATTATATTGGTTGATGACTTTAGGAAATTTTCTACGCTAGGAGAGGGTAAGAAATAACATGGAGAGCACTTTTTAATTGAAGAAAGAAAAAGCACTTTATGATAAAGTAAGGATGGAGCTCTTTTAGAGCTGTATAGGGGTTAAATTGGCTGGCATGTTGTACTTTATGATCCTATAAGAACTTGAATTATGGAGGAAGTAAAAGAAAAGAAGAGCTTGTTTAATCTAAAATGAAATTGGTTGATGGTATTCTAGATAACCTCGCTATGCATAACAAGGCAAGAAATAAAACGTGGAGCATTCCAAAATGGGAAACTGTACTTAGGAGATTGCAAGGACCAGAGTCTAATTAGAACTGTATGAGGGATAATTTAAGTTGGCATGCTGCACTTTCAGGAACTGTAAGAACTTGATTTTTAATCAAATTAATTATGCAATTAGAGTTGGTAAATAAGAATTAGAATGATCTAAGAACTCTGTGTGTTAATGTAATATGTAATTGTACATTTTATTGTTTGTATACTTTTAAGGCTTATGTCAAATAAAAGATTTTTTTTTACTTTGACTTTGACTGTCCTGGGAGAGAAAGCACTGAACCTGGCTTCCTACATCCTGCTTCCAAAGGTTCTCCAAGGGCTTGGAGTGAGCTTGCCTCCTATTAAGAAGACTCAGGGACATCAAAGACTTCATCTGCCGGTGCCAGGGCTCTTCTGCTGAGAGTACGGACTTGCAAGTGGTGCCAACTCCAGTCCCTGGGCCCTTGGAAGTGTAAACTGAAGGAGAAAATCCACCCATCAATGCGCCATGCTGGAAGAATCGACGCAGTGTAGCGATGCCCCTTGGCTGAAGAATCAATGCAGCGCCTGCCACGTTGCTGGAGAATTGACTCACTGCCTGTCTCGCGGCTGCAGAATCGACGCAGCACCTGTGTCACTGCAGACCCATCCACACAGCGTGTCTGGGTTTTCCAATCATCGTATCTGGTTGCCAACTTTTCATCAACCCCCGTACTGCAGTAAGGTACAGAGGTTGTGTGTCCAGAAATTGACATATCGCATTTCCTGCTAGGAAAGAATCAATGCCTCACCTCCCCTGCCAGTAAGGAACCTGCACATAGTCTCACCTCTGAGGAAAGAATCACCTCCCTTTCGCAGCAAGGAACTAATGCATTGCTTTGCTTTTCTGGAGCCTCAGCACCCATGTGGCCTGCATCGTCTTTGTTTTTCATGCATCCAACGTATTTTGTGCTAAATAGATACATATATTGAGTCCTATGGATTAAGACTGGCTTAAACTTTTAAAAAGAGGTATTTTGACTTGTGTATGTTGGATTTTTGTTGTTTTGGTCTTGTTTGACTCAGATAAATATTGGCTATTTTTCTAAAGTGGTGGTGGTGGGGTGTGTGTACACACACACACACACACACACACACACACACACACACACAAATCCTTTACACATTGCCTTTGAAATAAGCCTAACTGCTCGTACCAACTGCCAAGGGGGGAGCAGGGGTTATTTTAGCTGTATAACTCCTTTACCCTGACCGGAGTGAGAGTTCCTGCTTGGACATGATGCAAACCACTGCCAAATAGAGAAATGCTAGGAAATGCTTTTCTAAACTATGCAAACTCTACAACAACTATTTCTGCATCTTACTTCTCCTCTGAAGCTCCAGACTACAATCATCCTCTTCCACTTTTTTTTTATAACAAATTTTATTGAGTTTTAATGAAGACATTTGGCCAAGTTGATCACAAACTGCGATAAGGAGATTGGAAATTAAACCCCTAATCACGAGTATCAGTAACTTAGTAATCACACAGACAGTATTGCTCCACCCACCCCTCGTCATCACAGTGACCAAAATATATAACACTTTGCATTGTCATACATTTGGTCCCCGTATTGTCGATGTGTAATCCCGTATCTTGGTGTCTAGAAAAGAGGTAGGAGTATGGACAGGTGTTATAACAATATCCCTATAATCGGCCCACCGCTGACAGATTTTGGGGATTTTTTAGGGTAACCTCTCACTTGAAATATGGCTAATTCGAAGCTCATGCAGTGATCTAATCCCTTCTTCCAGACTCCTACCAGTGGGGAAGAATTCGTTCTCCACATTTTGGTGATGTCTCTTTTTGCCATTGTGAGTCACAGGAATAATAGCTGCCACTTGTAGTGATTGCCACCAATGCACTCTGTGCTATGGAGAATGGTCAGTTTTGGGTCTAGTGGAACGTCCCAGGCAAGTAGCTCACCTGGCACCCCACCAGAAATGTATCAGTGGGGGGCAGCTCCAGACTGTGTGGAAGAAGGTACCCTCCCTTTTGCCACAGTGGAAGCACACTGGGGAGGTGATCACACCCATATGATAGGAGCGGCGCCATTTATAATATTCTCAGTGGAGGTATTTGAATGGTATCAGGCTGAGGCGCTGGTGTCGCTGCTGAGCGGAGAGCCCCCAGAGCCTTCGTCCAATTGTCATCATCCAGGGTGTCATTGTCCTCCTCCCGTGCCCTCCATATTGTAGGGCATGGGAGCTAAGTGTGATCACTGATTGGTAGATTTTCATAATCTTGTGTGCACCCAAATCTCCCATTAAAAATCAGCCTTCTAGCTCGTTAAACTCTGTTAGCGTCAGTAGATCTCTAAAATATAGGGATAGGGTGTGGCGGAATCGGAGATATTGGTAAAATTGGCTGCAGTGTAGTTGGTATTCTTTTTGCATCTCCTGAAACGATTTGAGGACTGTGCCATGCATTACGTCACCGAGTGTGGATATACCTATGTAGTCCCATCTCTGGAAGTTATCCATGAGGACTACTTGGTGTTGTGAGGTGCCGCAAAGGCGTTGTGTGTGTCAGTTTCCCCAACCACCCCATCCACCTAAGAAACTATCTCCAGGTAGCTATCATGACTCGGGTTGCTGGGGGTAGTGACCTTGTTGTCTTGTTGCTATACAGGTAATCTAGGAGAAAAGAGTCGCCCAGTGCCCAGCTCTCCAGAGAGCTTTTCTTGTATCATCTTTACTGTGTAAACAAACTCTACAAGCAGGCCCTGCTGTTTCTGCACTGAATACCATAGAGTCCACACTTCGGCAGCAGGGCAACTACTACTCCATCAACACGACTAGAGCCCACCTGCCTTTCAAGGGCACACCACCTATAGCAAGGACATATCCTTCATCTAAGAAAACCTACTCACATAACAGAACTCTCCACTTTAGAATGCATCCCCAGCTGACCATCCCTCCGTAGAAGAAGACATTCATCAGCAGAATCTTCCCTGTACAGGCAGCAAAATTCTGGAACTCTCACCAGGCAAAAACAAGAAATATCCACGACCACCTGGAATTCAGGAAGGCAGTGACTTGGCTCTTCTCAAGATGATCACACAGCCAGCAGACAGACCTAGTTATCATCACTAGGAGAGTGTGGATAAAATAAAAGTCAACATCAAACTCACCAGAAACTGGAACTTACCCCCTAAAGAGCATAGGCGTAGCCGCATGCTTCATTTCTCTCACTCCCTTTTCTCCACTCCATGCATAGGTGCAACACCATTTTTATGGTAACACCATCTGAACAGCGTTTGCAATCCACAGCAAAAGCAAAACACTTCTCACATTTACCGAATTACATTCACATACGCGTTTCCACTCATACTCTAGCACCTTTAAAACCTTGGAGTTCTATCTTCCACTTTTCACTACATGTTAAATCTGAGCGACAAAAAAACAATAATAGTGAAACACTAGTCATTTGCACACCTTGGAAACAGTTATTACGTGCCATTTTAGAGTCCCCCCCACCCACCCACTTTACAAGCATGTCCACGGACTGCCATGCTACCTGTTAGCAAATGCATTTTTTTTTTCCCTTGTCAGGGGTATGAAGCGCTATATAAATGTAACTACAAAACATCTGTACTTTGATAGGCAACAGAGTTGAGTTATGTAAAAAAACAAAATTAATGCATCTTAGAGAGGGAGCTAGCTGGTTTTGCAGCACTCGAGAGGAAGTGACTCTGCCCCCATGTTTATTGATGCGCTTCTGGAAGCAGGTAGAATCTTTATGGCTTTCTGGGCGCCCCATTCCTTGCAACTGTGTTCAGAAGTTGTGTAGATGGTTGGCCCCATTCTTACCACTCTCCTTCCCCTCACCTTCTCTTCCTCGTAACACTTTCTAATCCCATCTGGGTTCCCCACCTTACAAAACTTCCTAACATTCCTTCATGCTTACACCATGTCTTCTCTACAGCACCTTTCCCCTCGCCTCCATAGTTCTTTTCATCTTATGAACTCGCGCCTTAAACCCGTGCCCTTACAACCGTTTTGCTCTCGCTTCCTTGGTCCTCTAGTCTTTTTGCACCACTTTTCTCCGTTCACACCTTCTTTCACACTCCCTCCATACACCCCTCGGGTCAAAGCACGGAAATCGCCTTAATTAAGCACGCCTCCTCCTTACACCCCCTTTCCTTTTTATACTTCCGCCCAACATGCCCACCTGTCTCCTGCCCACGTATCCCCTCCTTACGGGGCGCCCCCTTACTTAAGTCCCCTCTCCTTGTACCGCTACCATCATACACACCTCTCCTACTTACACACCCCGTCCCCTCCCTCCCTTCTGAAAGGGGAGCCCCTCCCGCCCCCTATGGCCCATGGGGTGGAGCCCGGGCTGGGGCCAGCTGTCTCTCCCTCCTTCTCTTGGGAGCAGCCCTCTCCCCTTACAGTCCAACTTCTCCAGCCTGGCCGGGGCAGAGGCAAGGGTGAGCTCAGATTTTCTCTGCCTGAAGAGGCCCCCACGAGTAGAATTTACACTCGGAGACCCCCGTCTCCTATTTTTCCCGGTACCTACATTAGACCGGTGATACCACCTCGCCCCTTCCCCAATCTGGAATAGTGAGCAGAAGCGTACAGTCGAGGGACGAAGGGGAGCCAGTGAGTCCAGGGCGGAGGGGTGCAGGAGAGCCCCCTCCCCCGGTGGCAGAATGGAACTGTCGGTGAGCGACCACCTGGAGGGAATCCTGTCTGATTTCGAAGGTAAGGCGGGAGGCGCGGCAGGTCCTGATCTGCGTGCTGGCGCGAGGGTCCGATATCAGTAATGTGAGCTGCGTGGTGTGGCATGGAATAACATGGATTGCGTTATGTGGCATGCATCATGGGTGGTGTGCTGCACGCGGTTTGGTGTGTGGCGTGGAATGCTCTGGTGTGGTATGTTGTTGGGTTGCACTGTATTACTGGTAGTAAGCTTCTGCTATGTGATGATATTTGCTTTGTTCTGCAAAATAGGTCGCCGGAATAAACTGCAATGTTGGGTCCAACCCCTCTTTGCCTCGGTAAGGGGTGTATTGAAACGTGTACCATAGAAACACAGACCATAGTTTTAGGGTCCATGGCGGTCTCAGTTCTCCTGTTGCTCAGACGGTGCGTGGTCTCCAGACTGACTGCCCCTCACTACTGCTTGTTTACCCTCTTTGGCAGAGCGTATTGAATTCGTGTACTTTCTACTTTTAGCAACCCAGTTAAAGGTTGCTCCATGTGTAGTACCCTCGTGCTGACTGCAAAAAACAATATTTTCTAATATGCTTGCAGTTTGCCCCGCCCTCTCCGATTGTTCCAGGGTGAAATGCTGTAAATTTATATTTGCCTGCTTAGTTGCACAATTATCTGTGCCCCGCAAATGATTTTCATGAAGAGTTTCAAATAGTGCATTCCCTATAATTAGTTTTCATCAGTTTCCCATGATGGAAGGACGTTTTTCTTTTTACTGGGGAGAATTTCGAAGCAAAAGTACACGAGCAAGTGCCAGGATGTAATGTATCGCTCTTTTTCTCAAACACCACTTTTAACGCAACGGTGCTTTGAACGTAGGCTGGCACGTCGAATACACACTACACAACTACAATTCCCAGAATGCAAAGTTGCACTGGCTTAAGGCTAGGACAAAAACAAAGCTGTACTGGCTTAAAGGATCGTACAATCAGAAAATGTTGCAAGTGAAGCTGCTTGACAATATTGTTTACACGTGGCTATCATAGATTTGTGAAAGGGATAACATGCAGTGAACAACCCGACTTTGACAATACTTGTAAGTCTAGCCGTATCGGTAAATCATGATTGTTATATCGCGAGGTATACAGTACATTGTATGTGAACCTATTAATAGGAATTGAGTAAAATATTAACTTTTTATGATTGTTGAGGTGGAGTTTCTGTGTGCACACCAGAAGAGCATTGCTATTTTTTTCCTTCAGTAGGCAACCATCACTGGAGATATTTGCGCCTCATATATTAACCTTGATACTTGCATCCCATCTCCGAAGACAGCCCATCCAGGCCGAGTTTCTCGCAGACCTTTGCATACCAGACGCGATTGTTTATTTTTGCAAATATATTCACCCCAGAAAGCATTTCTCCCATTCAGGTTGTGCAGCCGTTTGGCGAATGTTTGAAGTCCCGGTAGCCAGAGGTTTGGGGTGGGGAGAGACTGGTTCAGCCCTCGTCGTGTAAGTGCCGGGGCTGCAAAGAAAAACAGTCGGGATAGACAAGTATAGGAGAGATCTGACAGTCTGGAACAGAGAGGTTTCCAGTTACTCTTGGCGCTTCTCATTGTGTCACGTTAGGGTGACCGAATGACCCTAGCTGCCTGCAAGCCAGCCACAACAGTGCCGTGAAACGACCTGACCGTACGCATTTCGGTATCACATTCAGGATCCCCTGTCTGGGTGACTTCAGGGTTCCCTTGTGGTAAGAATGCGAAGGGTGTTGCTGTGATGCCCCCTTGTAGCGGTGTCTGATTTTTGGAGCCTAACCTTTCCACTCGTTCTGGGAAGGAACCAGCTTGTTGCCCTCTGGACGAGGTAGGGAGGCTCCCAGCCCCACTCTGGGAAGGATTTACCCTGCCCATGTCACTGTTGGAACTGCAGCGGTGACGCCCCTGCACCAGAACTAGAAGACAGCTTTTAGTACAGGCTGGTGACTTACTAGTGGGCAGAAGTGACTGCCTGGCACGTTTGGACTTTCAATTGCAGTTTTACACAAGAGAAGTCGACCCAAAGGTATTGCAGAGCTTTACACGAGCACCAGTTACAGTACTCGGGCGCACAATCATATGTTTATAGGCACGGGAAAATTCCGGGCATAATTCACAATTTGGCGGATGGGTTACCAACAACAAATTTGACAGATAGCCCGCCCGCGTCGTATTAGTATTTCCATAGGCTATAATGGAATTGCAATAGGTGTTTGTGAGTGAGGAACCCTCTCTGCCAAACTCTAAATCACGTCCCAAGTGTTTTGCCCACAATCACAGGATGTTCAACCAACGCCCAGACTCGAACCTGGCTCCCCAATTACATAGTCTGCCGTTCTGGCCTGTAACGTCACACCATCCGCAGGATTGCTCACCGAGTTGACCGCTGGATCCTGAAATATGCTGTGGTCAACGCACCCGAGTTCGAGGTCCAGTATGGGTCGTTGTTTCCAAGAGTATTTTTAGGGCTGTCGAGAAGTAGTACTTGCCAATATCGGGAGACTTTGGTGCTTAAGGCTGTATGATTGGTGTGGTGTATCGTAGACCTGAGGGGGCCCCAATTATTGCTGCACTTTATGATTCAAATAGCAGCCAGGTGGGCCGTTTTCTTCCTGTGTTTGCCGATGCCAAAGTTGACCTCTCTTTGGTATAAAGTATTAGGTAATCTTGGTGCTGGGGTTGGTATACAGCGCACTTTGCAGGGGTGTTTCGCGCTATCGCGCGGAGAATTTAGCACCAGTAGCGTCTCAAGAGTATTTATTGCACTATATGAGCTGTATTTAACCCCCCCCCGTAATGGGCCACGCTGACTTATTCTCGGTGGGCTGAAGGCTAGGGGGCTGCCACCACCCAGCTATGACCCCGTTACCCTTTTCTAGTCGCTGTCTCCAGCATTGTGAGGCTGGTTTGAACATATTTTTGTGTCTGGACTGATTTCTGGGTTCCAGCCCACTTTTGGGAGCATTTAGCAGTTTCAGGGACAACCCGATGTTCGGCACTATTGTAGAGGATAATTCGGTGCTGGTAGGACAGAGTACTGAACTTTGCTTCTATCTCACAGGGAGGTTTGTCACACGCCGAGAGGGCTATTTGCCCCATTTGTGAGTGGGTATTTGATGCTGTCACGGTGGTGTATGACCCTGAGAGGACGAGGTATTTGTCGGCGACGTTGTGACAGTAAGATATTAATCACTGTTGGAATGAGGTCATTTGCCGCTGTTGGGATGGCGTATTTGGGCCTGATGGAATGAAGTATTCGGCGCTGTAATGGAAGACTATTAAGAACAGCTACTGAGCTACTTGTAACGTTCATTGTGTAGAATGTAGTACGGTCATAATGTAGCCTTACTACTGTTAAAATAAAGTAATTGCTGCTGTTAGGGAGAGGTGCATCACTAACTCAGTGGAGTGTTCCTTGACGGCATTTAACTCCTCTGTCAACAGGTTTGAACGGGTGGTCCTTCCTAGTAGTGACCCTCGACCCCGATCCTCCTAGGGCTGCCCCCCATTAGGTTGCCGCTGCTGCCAACGACTGACACCCTGGCAGCCTCGATTAATTAACAGGCCCGCGTCGTCTTCCTCCCTGGTACAGAGCAGCCCCCACCCTTCACACCCTCAATCTAACGGCACCATTTGTCAGTGATGAGCAGTTATGCCCCCTCTGTCGAACGAGATTACTGTAGAATCTCCTCCCCTCCCGCCCCAGGGGTCAGCATGTCAGCCCTCCAAGCACAAGGAGCTGCAGGAATGGGACAGGAGTCGTAACAGGTCATGACACTACCCAGAAATACCAACATTTTATTGAGTATGGGTGTGACGAATTGGGTTAGGCGGGAGAGCTTGAGAAGCCTGTGGGGGAAGAACAGGCAGGGAATGAGGCTGTAGGTGGGGAATACAGACTCCGCGTTCTCCACTCGCTTGTTAGGATGATTCGTTGTTCTAATGAGTGGGAAACAGATGCTGAATCTGCTAATAATAATGACTTAAAAACAAAAGAGATTTGCAATCCCCTCTATAAAACGTGGGAGGCAGCAGCAGTGGGGGATGACCTCTCAGGCTTTCAGCACTTAACTGTTACAAGCCTGAGAGGTCACCTACGTACCGCTGCTGGTTGGCAAGTAAACGTCCGAACATGAACTTACAACTGACAAGATGTGTAACGCCATTTTGCAATGAACAACCCTCACGATAAAAAAATGAAAATGTTTGCAACCGCAAATGGTTTTTACACGTACGAAACCTATGTAACGAGTCAGAAAATCCTTTCCTATATATGAAGTAGGTTTAGCAACGCCTACTGAACCGCAGTCACGAAGGGGTGTCCCTTCCTAATTGCAATGTGGCATGTATGATGGTGTACGACCATAACTGCAATTGCAACCCCTGGAACAGTTATTGACACTTCAATGGACACCTTACCCTGTATGAATGGTGTGCAGCTGACCTGGGGTCTGTGGAGTTTAGACAGTGGTCCCTGAACCACTCTCCGGTTGTCACAAAGAGAAAGGTGGTTTATTTTTTTATTTTTATTTTTTTAATAATTATTATTGAAGTAGCACCACTTCCTTTACATGGACTGCTTTAAAAAACATACGTTTCTTGTTTAGGAATGCAGACAGTGGTCTGCTGTTCCCAGTGTTTCTAGCCAATCACAGGGTGTCACACATACCAACATGCCTATCAAATATTAATCAGGCAAGTCATTCTGGGACCCCTGTGACTGGAGATTTTTCAATGAAACCCATTAGTACATAGACCTCATCCATTGCAAAATCACACACCAGTCACAAAACGTTGGTGCACAGCTCTTATGACCTGCCTCATACACCTGGCCCAACCTGTATTAACACATGCCATGGAGTAGACGGCAACACAGTAATTGTGAGGTCAGTGATGGAGTATGCCGCAAGGGCAGGACATTACTTAATGGAGTGTCCCCAATGTTACCTCACAGTATTCCTATTTAGATTCTGTGGCATGGCACACACACTTGGCATGACCATTCCCTCCTTGTTGCTTGCTTCCTTGCCAGCAGACTAACAAACATCGGCCTATCCCCACTTCTACCATATTAAATTCCGGGTTGCATCTGGTAACGTGGTCTTTGCTTACTGCTTGCTCATGGTTTTCCAGTAGCATGGCTTTCCCATCATTGCTTGTTTAAATTAGTGCAGGGTGTGGAGGCAATAAATGGCCTTGATGTTTGTTTATGGTATTCCTTGTTGGGGGGGGGGAGCGGGGGGGGGGGGGGCATTAATTATCCCTGCTGCTCAGTTGATTTTTTTTTAATTTTTTTCTTTTTTTATTCTGGTAGGATTTAGTACTTTAGCATGACTTTGCTGCTTGCTTACTGTATTTTCCAAAGAAAGTGGTATCAGAGCATGTCATAGCTGCCTGCTTGTCTGATTCCCAGTAGGATGAGGTGGCATTAACTTACCTTGATACTTGCTTTACCGTATTCCCAGCAGGTTTGGGTGTCCTCGCTGCCTGCTCATGGTATACCTGGTAGGATGAGTGACATCCGTGTTCCTCACTGCTTGCACATAATATTTCAGGTAAGATATGGACGCATGGGCTATCCTTGTAGCTTGCTTACAGTAGTCCATGTGAGATGTGATGGCATGAGCTGTCCTGCTTCTAGCTTAAAGCATTCCAGGTAGCATGTAGTTTCATTAACTCTTCTCACTTCTTGTTTACAGTATTTTCAATAGGCCACGGGGATACAGCCTATCCTGGCTGCTTGCGTATGACATTCCCAGAATGTTGAAATGGCACAACCTGTACTTGCTGGTTGCTTATAGCATTTCCGGCAGGGTTCGATAGCTTGATTATGGTGTTCCTGACAGGGTCTCATGGTATAGATTGTTCTCACTGCTGATATGGGGCATTAATTGTCCCTGCTGTGTTTTTTGTTTTATATATTTCTGTTCGAGTAGGGTGGCATTACAGGGATCTTGAATTTAATAAAATACCTACTTGTCCAATGTACAGGTTGCTTCATAAATCTACTTGTCTTGTAAAAAAAAAAAGTCTACTTTTCCTTTTGGTGACATGTAGCGCGGTGACAAATTATGGCAGCAAATTCATTATATTAGAGCTCTGATAATAGCCTCTCTGATTATGCCTGGGTTCGTTCTACAGTAAGGCTTAAATATTAGCAATTTCTTTTGTCACCTTTGCACAGATTTACATAGTGGGACAGGAGGTAAGGGTAAGCAATAATTCCAAGGTTGGAATGCCTTTTTTTAGTCTGTGCAAACCTAATAACTTGCATTTTAAGTGGTTTCACCTACTCTAATCATTTCCCATACTGAGAAAGGTTGGAAATTCACTTCTGACAAGAGTCAGAAGTAAAACTTCTTCCAGGGTTGGGGGAAAAAAAAAGTGGTTAAAGGTAAGGTGAACTTGTCAACGCTCAACAAATTTACGCATCATTAAATCTACACCTTTATATTTGCTCGTGCTAATATACAGCTCACAGATATTTCCTAGGACTACGATTTCCTGGTCTACTTATGTAAATTCTTGTGAGTTTTTTGAAATACGCAAATCTGCTCACATGTGAAGACATATACCATGGGTGCACTTTTGTGATTTTCTTTAAGAATTGGGCCCATAATTAGGTCTGGCGTTAACCAAGACCTTTTGTTTTACTAAAATTCTATCTCTCTCCATCCAGCTATTGTCTGGCTTCACTGTGACCGATCCTACTTGCAGAACCTGCAGCTAATCAGTATCTGGATACACTCACACGTGACAAGTTCCACATTCTACAAATCATGTTACATTACAATGATAGCAATCTTCTTTCATAAGGAACATATTGGCATACAAAGTAATTTTGTTCAGTGCCAGGAACTACTGTTGCAATGTGTACTTCTTGTGACCAAGAGTATTTTTGCTTTTTGCTAATATTTGTTACGGTGATGAGAGCCCAGCAGCTCCCATAACAATAAAGTTTTACAAAAGCCATGTCAAAACAGGACACACATTGACCCAACTAAAAGATTGACCACCAATGTCGGGCCTATTGGCTTTGCTAATGTTTGTTTATCTTCATGTCTCCTATAATCTTGTTGAAACTGGTTACACTGACTTTTCATTATGAATATTTTTTGGAAATACAAGCATGCATAAACACATTTTACTAAACGATGCCTCAAAGAAACTGTACCTAAAATTTCACAGTAGTTTAGCAAAACTTTTTTTTCCTAGTTGCATCTTTTTTGGGAACTTTTTATCTTGAAATAAAAAAAAACACCAATCTTGCATTCAAGCTTCTGCAAATATTTGCATTTAATCAGAGAGCATTCTGGGAGCATTAAACGTAGCTTCATATCTTAAACTTTACACACTTGTGTACACATTTTTTTAAAGTTATCACTGTCAGTTGTGGAGTCCGTGCTTGGAACATTTATTTAGAACACTCAGCCTAATAATGAAGGCTTTGCAAGAAAGAACCATAAATACAAGTTTGAACAACATTCACATAGAGAGGCAAATATTACCTAAACTGCAGACAATTCCTTTCCCTTCTCTGTAATGTGGTACTGTAAATTGGCAGCCCAAGAGTTTGTGCTGCAGGGGCATGGGCCTACTTGACCCAAAGGATAAAATAAACTTAAGAACTTGTTGTCTTTGACCCCTTACAATATGTCCTAAAGCTTCAGGGCTATAGGAATTTTACACCTCTGCATTAACTGTCCTTCTTTTCTGTTCTGGGATTCCTAGTAGGATGTGGTGACATTTATATTTATTTAATTTTAGAGTTTTTTGATGGTGGTGTTAGACCTTAGAGTGACGAAGCTCTTTATAACAAAGCACACTAGGATAATATCATGGATAACAGCTGTAAGTGGAGGAGAAATGTTGTGGTTAGTTACTACCTGAGGGAGACAGGAAACATGAACCTTACTTGAACTTCTGTGTGGTTTAGGAATTTGACATAATGTGTCTGGTAGTGGTACAGGTTTTATGCCCTTGAGGACTGCAGCAGTGCACCCGAATTGTGGCAGCAGGAAGTCCATATCAGCAGGAATAAGCAAAGGCAGCGATGTTATGGCATGTTTAACATATGATCACTTAGTTTGGCTTTGAAAATTTGTCGCAAGAGAGCATGTCTTATATAAGTTGGAAGGGATCCTGGGTGGATATTTTACTGAAATTAGTTTTTCAGGTCGAGCGCGCAAGCACTCTGATGTGTTGTAATCGCCCTGTGAGCTTTTAACCACGTAAGCCCATCACTGTCACTCACTCATGGGCTTGCCTTTCAAAAATCCTTTGTTACCATTGATAAAAGCTTTATGTTTGTTCCTCCTTGGGGAGTTTTGTTACCGCCTTGGCCATCGACCCTGTTACATGGATAATTGCATGTTTGCCAATACGTTTGACTGCACGCAAACTCATTTTTCCTTTTGTGTCTCTTCTTCACTCTCATGGTGGCCGTGACGCTTTGAATTGGCACCCTTATGTCAACTGTTTTTACTTTTCATTTTCAAATGATGTGGCAAGAAAAGTTCAGTTAGGAATTTATAACGCTAATAGCTCTAATTCAAGCAAACACTAGACCCATTGCATTGCAAATGCTTGTATTAGTAGTGGTTTAGATGTGATTCGTAGGTTCTTTTTATTTTTATATTCTCTTTTTTTGTTTTTAACTTGACAGCTCTAGAGTTTGTCTGAGTTGTGGGGTTTTGGTAGGATATTAAGGTGTATCACCTTGTATGTAATACCTGTTGTTTTATAAGTTGATGGAGATTCAGTATTAAGCATTTGGAGAATTTAAAACATGAACAATTCTGTAGATTTTTTGTGTGAGTGATCAGTCTGGCTGGAAAGTGGAAGATGCCTTTGAGAGGGCTTAGATGGCAAACAGGTAATCTAACCTCCTGTTAATGAGCTTTAGGGTTTTTAGACAAGCAGTGAGGAATGTTGCCTGTCAGCAAATAGCCCCCCAGATTCAGAACCAGAGGAGACTTTTATAATGGTCTTTTGTGGAGCCTGATACCTTTGTAACTTGTTTATTTCAAAGCTGCAAGGCAGAATGGGCAACCTACCTAGAGCTGTCCTCCTCAGATGAGGATCTTTTAACTGCTTTTACAGTTATTTCAGTGAAGGCTAAAACTCTTCTCTATAAGATTGTGGTAAGCCATCTAAAAATATCCCAAAATGGTTTGATCCAGGTTGCACAAGGGCCTTGTGAAAACTAAAGAGTGCACCTAACTCATCCCCCAGAGATAAGGAAGTGGGGAGCATGTATAGGTGTTCATATAAAGAAGAGCTCAAGAGAAGGAAGGGGTACTTGAGGAGAAGGGCATGAGAGCATTTGGTAGATGCTAGTACAATCAAAGACAGTGCAAAGTTCTGAAACATTATCATTCAGCCAAGCTTTGCCCATGAGTACATCCCCAGTATATGTCATCCATATACCGGCAGAGCACAGGGTGGATCATTTTGAAAACATGTACAACTGTTCTGTTAAGGTTATCCTGGGCTCTGAGGACCAGGTGAAGTGGAGAAAGTCTAAGTTGGTTTTGACCTTAGAAGAAGTTAAACAGGGAATTCTGGGTTTTGCTAGGAATAAGGCCCCTGGACCGGACGAGATTCCACCAGATTTATTTTTACGTTATGTTGAGGTTTGGGCCCCTGTGTTAACGTTGGTCCTGAACGCTGCGTTAAGGGTGGGTTCCTCACCTTCTTGGTCTAGCTCGATAATAGTACTGGTATATAAAAAAAAAAAAGTGTTAAGAGCAAGCCTGAGTGTTATAAGCCTATTTCCCTGCTCAATTCTATAGTAACGGGTAGGATAATATTAAAAAGATTGCGTTTATGGGTGTACAATAATAACATAATATTGGGCTGTCAATATGGGTTCCAACAGGGTAGGTTGACAATCAGTCAATGTTTTAACCTTTTCATGATTGGTAGTGAATATACGGTTGCTTGCCCAGAAACTATGTACCTCGCATTTAAGGATCTAACAGCCCGTTAGACCGGGTTAACCAGGATAATTTGTGGCAGACTCTGTTAAATGTGGGGGTTCATCCAAATATTGTTTACTTTCCCAGGGATCTCCACCTAGATACTGAGCAGTGGTTAGGTACTCAGCAGACTTGACTTGCCCTGAGAGTTTTACAACGAGGCGTGGTGTGAGACAGGGTTGTATTCTTGCCTCATTTCTGTTTACCCTATATCTAAACGAGCTGGCGAAGGATCTAGTGGACACTAAAGCCGAATGCACATTAATGGGTTCCCGTTCCATGCCTGAGTTGCTTTTTCGCAGATAACTCAGTTTTGATGGCTAGAACCGGGAATGGTCTTCAAAAGCTACTGAATGCTTTTGACCATTTTATGATGGATTTGGACCTTGCAGTTAATTTGTCTAAATCATATATTATGGTGCAGGGGGCCAAACCATTAAAGTCCAAGTCCTTTACATGAAATCAGTACCCCCTGTCTAAAGTAGTGAGCTTCCCAAATTTGAGGGTACAGTTTGACTCTGGCCTGAGCTGGAAGCCACTGATGGAGGCCAGGAAAATGGAGTTCAGAAAGACCATAGGGGCCATTTTTAGGGTCGAGAGCAAAGCACTCTGTCCCTGGTGTAATCTCTCTATGGGCTTTTAACCACACCCATCAGTTTGGTTAGTTCTTGGGCTTGCCTTTTACGTCATGCCTTTTCCAGTGTTTAGCCCTCCTCGACCGCACCGGCCAACTACTGGAAACATACGAGGCTCCATGTTTTCCGTACGGTTTCTGGACTACTTTTTCTCTTTATTCTGCAGACATTGCGATCTCGCTGGGCAGTAGTCAAGCACTTTGCATGACATCGACCCTGCTACATGGCTGGTTGCACTTTTGCTAGTTACATGGCAATGGATAATTGCACTTTTGCCAATACATTTCCCTGTGAGCGAACTTCTGTTTCCTTTTGTGTCTCCGTCATGCTTCATGGTGAAACTGTTTTACTTTTCAGTTTATGTGGCAAGAAAAGTCTGGTTAGGAGTTTAAAACATGAATAGCTCTAACTCGAGCAAATGCGAGACCCATTGCGTTGCAAATGCTTCTTAGCTTTGTGGCTAGGCTGGGCTGTTGCCTTTGAAAGCCCTAATGAAAACACACAAAGCCAAATGTGTTTCAAAAATCATGTATGGGAGTAATATTTGGGGGTATCTCCCTCCCAGGGAACTTCAGATCAAGGAGAATATATTCTTTAGGTGGGTGCTTTGTGCCCCTCAGAATACTTCAACCTATGTAGTACACAAGGAGCTAGTGGGGGGGGGCAGGCATTTCAGTTATCTTATAGCGATGCACCCGATAATATTCTGGATCAGAATATGGACAAGAAAGGAATTATTTTTAAATCGTTTATTCGTGAGAGATTGCGTGCAGATGGACCATGCCCTAACAATCCCTTGGCTAAGCTATGTGAAAGATACACTCATCAGTTTAGGTATAATGGAGATCTTTTTTAAGCCAGGGGGGATTGTTAAGGGGGACTTGAAGTATATCAAAGACTCTCTTATAAATAACCCTTAAATGTGTAGAGGGGGAGCTGGTTAAGCCATCAGTCTGCCAACACGTCATCCCAACTACAACTTGGGAGATAAGATCCTATTTAACGATTGTGAAAAATAGGTATAGAGGGTTGCTGACTCGTTTCAGGTTAAATTTATTGGATGTTTTGATTCCAACCTGCTTGTGGATGACCATAAGACAACCCAGGACACCATACATTTATGATGTTCTGTAAATTTTATCAAGCTCCCAGGTCTGTCTTTTTTTATTTTATTCCCACTGCCCAATGGCCTTGGTTTTAGACAAGCAATCCTATACCTGCAAATGTTGCCCGGATATTGGGTAATTATTAATGTGTGCGCATTTTCAAATTCTGCAATGATGATTACACAAGCACATTATATTCGTTGTTTTTAATTGTGATGATATTTTTATCATTGTATTTATTGCATATGACTGTTGTCATTTTTTTTATGGGTGCTGAATAAAGAAATTTCGATTTGATTTGAAAAAGGTATTCTGGTTAGTACAGCGTTCCGATATTCTATTCAAGATACCACCAGTGCTTGTGCAGCCACTTTGAAGTCATGCTTGGGGATGAATGGTCTGATATTACAGAGCAGCTTCAATTGAAATCTAACACAGTTTATAATTTATTTATTCATTTTTATTTCCCCTTTGTGTGGAGGTTGAGACTGAGGGTGATTTCTAGTGTGACACACAAAGATTTGGCTGTTTTAATAATCTTGAGGAAGATGTTCAGGGCCCATAATTTAGGAAGTCAGTCAGAAGGGAGGTCTTAGGGCTATTAGGTGAAAATGGGAGCAATTACGGTTTTTTTAGGGTTATTTGTTTCATCCGTTATATCTGAGCTTGTGTCAATATCATCTGTGCTGTCAGTCTCGAGGTACAGCAGAAAAGTGTTCACACACTGGTGGAAATCAATACCTGCCTTGGAGAATATCTTACCCTGAGGTTCAGCATACAAGTTGAATGATGGGAGGACTAGCATTGATCCTTCGAGCACTCCAATGGAAAGGCTTTAGGAGTGGATAGAGAAACATCTGTAGGTTAATGCATTGTGTTCTGGCCGGAGTGCTTTGAACCAGGTCGGCACTGTGAACTCATTGCCTATTCTGTTGCATAAAGTGTGTAGGAGAATGTTGTGGGCAATTGCATCAAACGTGTAGGTAGGGCCAGGAGTACTAACTTGCAGTGTTTCCTTTATTTAAAAAAAAAAAAGACCCACAAGGAGCCACCAGTGGTCTTATGCCTGGAGGTTTTTCTACAACAAGTAGCTTTACACTTCTCAATTATTTCAGCCAGGAAAGTGTGGCCTTTTAATGGGTCTTTGGTCTTCAAGCCTGTCATGATCACCGCTGGAGTTTGTCAATATACGGCTAATATTACCGAGTTATAGCACATCTGTAAAAGTGTCTTGAACATGAGTCAAATTTATGATTTTTATCCACTTGGACCGTGGGGCATCAGATCCTTCCATGGCAAGGGGGGGTGGCAGTGAGTCACAGGAGATAGTAAGGCTTATTCTTTACAGTAGCTTTTTTCAAATCAGTTTCTGAAATTGGAGTCAAGGAGTACTCGTTGCACTGATGATGCTTTTCTGATAAGAAAAATCTGCTCAGATTGTGATATATAATCTCGGATTGGATTTTTTCGTGTAAAGTGTTTGGCTTAGTCATTGCATATAAGAGCACTAGGTTGGTGAGTTATGGCTTCGTTGATGTCATCATGTATGTTTTTGAAAAAGCTCCCAGAGCCTGTTTTTTTGCATTTAGAAGTTAGGGTGTGGTGGAATGGCTTTTCCTTGCAGCTTCACTGCACTTTTCCCAGGATGTCCTTGCTGCTTGATTATAGTTTTCTTGGTAGGATATGGTGGTAGCAGCTGTAACTGCTGATGGAATTCTTCTTCAGGATGCGGTAGCACGGCCTTTCCCTGCTGCTTGATTAGGGCATTCTCGACTGGATGTGGTGGCATGGTGCTTTTTTAAGGCTTTCTCTGTAGGATGTGGTGGCACTGCCTTTCCTCGCTGCTAGATTTTGGTATTCTTAGTAGAATGTGCTAGCATGGCCTGCCTTTGCTTACAGTATACTCAGTAGACAGTGGTGGCCTGGCTGTTCTTATTAATGTTCTTGATAGGAGGTGGTAGCATAGATTGTCCTTGCTGCTTGGGCTGTCTTCGCTGCTTGCTTACAGTATTCCTGATAAGGCTGTGGTGCCATGGGCTGTCTTCACTGTTTGCTAATGGTGTTCCTGGTAGGATGAGGTGGCTCAGCCTGTCTTTGCTTATTGCTCATTATTTTCCCGATAGGCTGTGGAGCCACGGGCTGTCTTCTTTGGTGTTCCTAGTAGATTGTGGTGTGATGGACTTCCACGGGTACTTCGAATCTTGTTTTGATTGGAATGAACCTTTATTTTAAACGAGGACTATAATAAAAATAAGTGCAACAAAATGTAAACCGCTTTGTTCCCAATTTTAAAGGAGGAGGGGTTTATACAGGTTAAACCTGCCCTCTTGTTCTTACAGTTATTGCAGACCCCTAGGATTATGTTCCATGTTGCTAGTTTTTTAGTGGGAGCTGTTAGGGTTAAGAAAAAGAAGTTCGCCATCAATCCGATTATTTTATTGTAATGAATTGAGTGATTAATTAACTTCTTATAGGAAATGTAATTTCTGCGAATTTGGGAGAATATTAATGATTCACGTTAAATGATGTTTCTAGGATGTTTTACTTTATTGACCCTCCTCTTAAACATTGTAGATAATATGAATTGTTGATTGCTTGTAATTCTTGATTGTTCTGTTTTTATGCCTTTTTATGATATTTATTTATCGAAATAAAGTACTTTGACTGACTGACTGACTGTAAACCGCTGTGTTGGCATAACAAGTCAGTCAGCTATTGCCAAGGTAATCACAAAGAGTATAAAATACTCATAGGAACTCTTAGAATGTAAACATGTTCACACTAGAATAAACAGAGGAATGGGCTGAGATGGAATATTCACACCCATGAAGGAAAACCACCAAAACCAACACAAGCTTACTTATTTCCAAGAGAATTGTATGTTTTCTTTTTCCTTTTTATAGTGTACATCTCTAACCCTACGGCATTCCCTCCCTTTGCAAACAAATTAAATTACAGATATAATTATATAGTTTAGAGCACAGATGCGAAGTATAGCTAAGAGTGGATTGGACTGATATTGGGGTCAAATAAAAGGATTATTCGCGAACAGTTTGCTGACTGGCGTAGTTTGTCGCTATATGAAATATTTACGGTGGCATCTTTTTAATACACAAATTTATAAAGAGCCTCTCGATTTCAAGCGCTGTAATTAAATGATGGTTATTCTCATCTCGCTTGGATGTACTAAATTTTATAGACCTCTCGAGAAAGAAAGGTGAAGTTGGTCTGCCCTCCTCGAACCTGTGCATTACAGATGTCTGGAGCAGGTGCTGAAACCACTGATCTGCTTTATGAGAGAATGGTTTTAAAATCTTGCACAGCAAACGGTTTGAATTTCATCAGAAACTAAAAGGTAGCTACCGGGTCTGGCTTGGGTAAGTTCGTAATTACACCATGTATATTGCGAGGGACATATAGACAAACAACACAACACTATTACTCTCCCCATACGGTTAATACCAACACTAGTAATACACCTGCCACAAGTTCAAAGATCCACTCTTCTAGAAAACAAAGTTGTGCCATCACCACCAAAACACAATCTCTTGACTGCATACCAAAAAATTCTCTACCACTCTGTAGGAAACTGGCCCTTGTTGCAGTAACACCCCCCTCCAATACACACACACTTTTTTGCCTGAGATTAATGCTGACTTGACTGAGAGTGTGCTAGGATCCTGCTAACCAGGCCCCAGTACCAGAGTTCTTTCCCTAAAAATGTACCATTGTCGCCACAATTGGCACACCTCTGGTACACAGATAAGTCCCTTGTAAAAGGTACCAGTGGTAACGAGTCCTGTGACCAGGGAAGGTCCCTAAGGACTGCAGCATGTGTTATGCCACCCTAAGTGACCCCTCACCAAACACATGCACACTGCCATAGCAGATTGTGTGTGTTGGTAAGGAGAAGGCAAAGTTGACATGTCATCCCTCTCAGGGTGCCATGCCCACAAAACACTGCCTGTTGCATAGGTAAGTCACCCCTCGAGTAGGCCTTGCAGCCCTATGGCAGGCTACACTATACCACAGATGAGGGCATAGTTGCATGAGCAATATTCCCCTACAGTGCCAAGGTAAATTCTTAGACATTGTAAGTGCAGTATGGCCATATTAAGTATATGGTCTGGGAGTTTGTCATTATGAACTCCACAGTTCCATAATGGCTTCACTGAATACTGCAAAGTTTGGTATCAAACTTCTCAGCACAATAAACACACAGTGATGCCAGTGTTGGATTTATTCTAAAAAAGCACACAGAGGTCATCTTAGAGATCCCCCCAGTATTTTACCCAATCCTTTATTGTAGGACTGACTAGTCTATGCCAGCCTACCACTAGCAGACCAGTTTCTGACCCCATGGGGTAAGGGCCTTTGTGCTCTCTGAGGCCAGAAACAAAGCTTGCTCTGGGCGGAGGTGCTTCACACCTCTCTCCTGACGGAACTGTAATACCTGGTGGTGAGTCTCAAAGGCTCAGGCCTCGTGTTACTGTGCCACAGGACACTCCAGCTAGTGGATGTGCCCGCCCCCAGACAAAGCCCCTCGTTTGATTGCCAGTTCGGCGGGAAACTTAAGAAAAACAAGGAAGGGTGACTACTTTAGCTGGGGCCAGCCCTAAGGTGTCCAGAGCTAAAGTGACCCCACTCCCTGCAGAATCCTCCTTCTTAGTTTGGAGAACAGGGACAAATAGGGTTAGATCCCCAAAGTGAGTGGATACAGGAACGGTGTAGCCACCCTCAGGGACAGCAGCCATTGGCTACTGCCCTCTGACCCCTGCAACATCTGCCAAGCTCCACAGGACTGCCTGGCACCCAGAAGGACCAACAACTCCTGTGGACAGTGGCCCTGTCTAAAGAAGAAACAACCACCAAGGACTCCAGCCTCACTCCGAAATGCGTGAGTCCTGACCATTCTGGTGGCTGGTTGGGCCCCCAAACCGACGCCCACGGCTCATGCCCAGGTGGCCCAACCAGCTGGAGAGGATCCACAGGCGATTCTGAGCAAGTGGCGACCCTGGGTTGACCTCTCCACCCAATGACAACGACACCTGCAGAGGGAATCCCGAGGACCCCCCCGACCGCGGAAGCTTCGGATGAAGATATCCAACGCCTAAAGACACGCTGCACCCGCAGCCCCTAGGCCTTGGAGAACCCGACCTCCGGTTCAGCAATGTTCAGCAGGCGGCCTTCCTCCCTGTCCAGCCTGTGGTTTGCCCGAGACAATCTCCTGGACCTCGCCTTCAGCCTCTGAGTGACCTCCCGGGTCCCCTCATAGAGAATCATTGGAGACCCGATATCTTGTTTGCACCCTGCACCCGGCTGGTCTAGCGCCGCTGAGGGTGTATGTTTGGTGCCTACTTGAGCTCCCCTCTCCCCCTCCACCCCCAAGTACTCCTCTAAACCCCCCAGGTCGGCCCTCCGAAGACGCAGGTACTTACCTTCCTGCAGATCGGAAACCGAGTGCCCCCAGTCTCCATAGGAGCCCATGTTAATTTTGCCTAAACTTTGACCTCTGCACCTGACTGGCCCTTTGTTGCTGGTGGTGGATGTTTGGGGTTAACTTGAACCCCGACCTGTGGTCTTCCTAAGCCCCAAAGACTGGAACTGTAAGTGTTGTACTTACCTGCAAATCGATCTACCTTTTCTTCTCCCCAGGAACTGTTTCTGAAAATTGCAGTGTCCACTTTTAAAACAGATAATTGTCAATATTTCAAAAACTGTATAACTTATCGATTTCAAAGTGCTATTGATACATGTGTGAAATACGAAACTATTGAAGTACTTACCTGCATCTTGTGGTTCTAAAATAAATTAAGAAAATATATTTTTGCTATATAAAAAACATTGATCTGGAGTTAAGTAATTGAGTGTGTGCTTCTTCTAATGTCTGTGTGTCTACAACAAATGATTTGCACTACCCCCTGGTAAGACTACCACAAAAGAGAGCATTAGTATTATCTACTTTAGCCTCTGTTATGCCTCTGGGGAACCCCTGGACTCTGTGCACACTATATCTTATTTTGATATAGTATGTATAGCGCCAGCTTCCTACACACACTCTAAAAAGAAGCACCACATCTACAGCCTACTCAATGACATACAAATTGACTTACTCTTCATAACTGAATCATGGTTGGGAGATGACAAGGCTCCGGTGTCGCATGAAGCTGTTCTTCCAGGCTTTCAAACCGTCATGCAAAATTGCAAATGTGGAGGTGGACTAGCTTTTATATTCAAAGAAAAAATAAATCTCACCAAAGCTGACAACGTTTCCATACAAGGTTGCTAAGCTGTCATCACAAGATGCAACCCTACAACAACATCCTCCTGTAACTTCCTCCTTCTTTACAGACCATCATTCAGCAATGCATCATTCCCAGACACATTCCTTATGACACTACACTCCAACATATGCATTTTGATGACCGCAATATATGGTTTGACAAACCCAATATGCCCCATCGAAGAACTATCATCACTGGCCTAGATGCACTGAACCTACACCAGGTTGTCCACAAACCCACCCACATACATTGCTGGACACATCTTTGATGTCATTTTTACAAATCAACAACTAGTTATCTTCCAATGCATTACTCCAATCACCTGGTCAGACCACCATCTGGTAACTTTAGAACGCAAAAACACCCCAAAGTACCACAGATAAGGCTGCCTTGCATGCAATCACATATTGACTGGGGAAAAAACTACATTTTAAATACTTAAAAACACAACTAACATCCAACACAGATATAGACATAATAAATTCCACTCAAACTATGTCAGAGGCTCCAGAAAGCATTTGAGATCCTCATATCACCAAAAACAACAAAACAAGACAAAGGAAAACGAGCACCTTGGATGAATGCAGAACTAAACAAAGATAAAACCTGCCTCAAAACAAATAACAATCAAGACAATCTACACCTACACAAACATAACAAAATATACAAGTCAACAATCAAAAAAGCTAAAAAGGGTATTATTCAAACAGAATAAAAAATGCAAAATGTGGAAGCAAATAGTTTTTTACATTTCTCATTTAATTACATAAACGCACAGAATTAACTCATCTATTTTTTTGAAGGATGTACTGACAAACTGGTTAATCACAACACAACCAAAGCAGACCTGTTGGCCTCATGGTTAAAACAAAGGAAAACCACCAGCACCAACCCATTTCTAACACTCCCTTCCAAGAGTAGGCTAACCCAACCTCTAAATTACATCAAACAACTCTTTGAGACTGAATTCATGGATTTGTTGTCAAGGAAGAGGCACAGACTCTATCCTTATCGCCAGCTGCGATGACCTTGAAAACATAGTAAAATAAAATGGGGTCGCTGCACTCCTCCTCTTGGATCTTTCAGCTGCATTCCACACAGTTGATCATAACACCCTTATCTAAAGACTCTACAAAGCTGCTTAGAGGGGACTGTTCTCGGCTGGATCACATCCTACCTTCAAAACAGAACATACTCCCCCTTTCTCACACAAACCATACTTCACAAAAGCAAGGGTCCCTCAAGGCTCTATCATCTCACCCAATGCTTTTCAACTTCTACAGTAAGTCATTACTAGCAATGATCAATGAATTTCAGCTTACTTGCTATAAATATGCAGCTGACACACAAATACTTTTTAAACTGGAAAGTCCCAAATACATTAGAAACTCAAAAATTGTCTGTTGGCTTCGAGCCGATGATCAGTGGATGGATGACATGGAGCCACCACAAAATAATTAAATGTGTCCAAAACTGAAATACGTACATGTGATGATTGGAAAAATTATGACTTGCTCCGCTCCTCACTATCTGAGGCCACCTCCTTAAAGTATCCAAGGATGTTAGAAACGTTGGAATTACCATGACTCCAAGCTATCGATTAATGCTCAAGTGGATAAGTTAGCAAGATTAAGCTTCATTGCTATGAAAACTCTGCAATGCATCTCCCCCCCTCCCCCCCCCACACTTGGGATTGCCACACACGGTCCAAGGTATTATTTCTTTTGTACTGTCAAAACTTGATTTTGCCAATGGCTTCTACAACCACAGGTCATCCTTCTCAACTATGAAAAGACTGTAAGAGATTCAGAACTCGTCCGCCAGACTACTCCTACATGTAAAGCCACAAGCCCACATCTCCCCCCCCCCCGCCTTGAGGGCACTACATTGGTTACCAGTTGCCAGAAGATCCACCTTCAAGCTGCTTTGTATCACCCCTTTTTTATCAGGAATAAAATCACCAAATACATTCAACAAAAAAACATCCGCTCCAGATTGGCACCTCTGCTCAAAACACCAGCATACAAGAAAAAAAAAACTACGGTTGGTACATCTTTCTGTGTTCGAGTAGCCAAACTAAGTAATTCACCACCCCCAAAAATAAAATCCACAGATAACTCTCATCTTCAGAACACTACTCAAGAGTTGGCTTTTTCCTACATGATCACCATATGCAAAACACATGTACAGCACACGCCTGTGTATGTAAACATGTATAATTTGATTACATGCATGTGGCTAGATATGTGCTTTTTGTTTGTAAAAATATATATACTACATATAGTTTTTAAAGATATATAGATATTCTTATAGGTATGCTTAACAAATGTATATATTTAAGGTTAAAATATATATTATTTTATGCTTAACATATACATGTAAATGACTGAGTCTCTAGTTTATTTTATCTATCACAATATGTGATGTTATATACCTTATTTAATTATATGCTTAAGGGTCTCTGTTTTATTTTCATCTATCACAGTGTTTAAGTATGATCATAACAATTGTATTATAAGTGTTTCACTGTTGAAACATTGGGAAAATATAAAACAAACAAATTAAAAGAAAAGAATCAAAGAAAGTAGCTTTATCTACAGCAACTCTTTAAAGTCGGTGTTTCTAACTATATACAAACGAGACTTCATATAATACAACTTTATACATCTTTATTATTTTCCAAATATGTCTGTTTGTGTCATTATGTATTGACATTTCTTACTCTAGTCCTACTATTAAATAAATAGAACAAATCATCTAACTCTTCTCCAATTCACTACTGTCTCATTTGTTACCTCTTTCATTATATCATTTACTCTCTTACTTATCCCAGATCTTATTGTACCACTATGAACTTCCATAATAATCCTTCAACAACTCTTACCTCTATTCCTTATTTGACCTATCCAAACCTTCATTTTACTAGTATCCACAAAATAACATGTTTTAGGCTCTTCCTTCCTCTTTAATTCCTTTGACTCATTCTAGGTCTCACTTTACTACTACGATCTCCTTAATAACCCTTTCTAAACTCTTCCCTCCCTTGACTCATCTCAAAGCTCTTTTCACTTTAATGATCTCCCAAATAACACTTTGTAGACTCTTCCTTCCTCCAGCCCTTCGTTTTCCTGTTCAATCTAACACTCACTTGTCCACAGATCAAAATTACTAATTGGATTTCCCAATACTAATACATCACTAATCCGTTTTGGGCTCTGGACTAGCATGCTACTTGCCAAAAAAACGCGTTAGCGCCTGGCCAGGGGTAGTAAGCACTATAGAAATACAGTTACAATATAGGATGAACCTCAAGGACGCTCTAGCTGGGTTGGGTCTGACTCGACCACCAGAATGCGTGGGGGAATGGCTTTGTGCGGGTAAGTGTAAAAAGAGAATGGGGAGAAGATGAATTGTATGGGTTTGGTAGAGTTAAGGAAGTGAGCACACCCAGGTCCCTTGTTTTTAAGAAGCTGATTCGCGTATGAAGCCTTGGCTGACCTGTAGTTCACTCTCATTGGTGTGCTGGTGACCGGATGCAGCCATATGGCACTCCTCAGACCATGAGCTGGAGGATCCAGAAGGGTAAATTGATGCATACTCAATAGAGAAGAAAACACTTCCGGGTCTTTGCACAGGTGCTCATGCAGCGAAAGCAAAGACAGAGCTGCAAGCCGTGGGCAGCAAAGAAAGCCCCAGTAGAACCGGCTGGCATGCACGCGTCCGGGCACTGCATCAGACTGAGAGCCCAACGACCAGGAGCTTAACCCCTTAGCTGCTGGGCCTTTCCCCCCCCAGTGCTGAGCCCTTTTTTGGCTATTTGGGGTAGTTCGCGCTTAGGGCTTCATAACTTTTTGTCCACATAAGCTAACCACGCCAAATTTGCGTCCTTTTTTTCCAACATCCTAGGGATTCTAATGGTACCCAGAGTTGGTGGTTTCCCTTGGAGGAGACCAAGAAAATAGCCAAAATACAGTGAAAATTTAGTTTTTTCCAAAAAAATGGGAAAAAAGGGCTGCCGAAGAAGGCTTGTGGTTTTTTCCCTGAAAATGCCATCAACAAAGGGTTTCTGGTGCTGAAATCACTATCTTCCCACCTTTCAGGAACGGGCAGACTTGAATCAGAAAACCAAATTTTTCAACACAAATTTGGCATTTTACTGGGACATACCCCATTTCTACTATATTTGGTGCTTTCAGCCTCCTTCCAGTTAGTGACAGGAATGGGTGTGAAACCAATGCTGGATCCCGGAATGCTAAACATTTCTGAAAACTAGACAAAATTCTGAATTCAGCAAGGGGTCATTTGTGTAGATCCTACAAGGTTTTCCTACAGAAAATAACAGCTGAAATAAAAAAATATTGAAATTGAACTGAAAACAACAGCCATTTTTCTTTATGTTTTACTCTGTAACTTTTTCCTGCGATGTCAGATTTCTGAAAGCAATATACCGTTTCGTCTGCTGGACTCTTCTGGTTGCGGGGATATAAAGGGCTTGTAGGTTCATCAAGAACCCTAGGTACCCAGAGCCAATGAATGAGCTGCACCCTGCAGTTGGTTTTCATTCTATACTGGGTATACAGCAATTCATTTGCTGAAATAGTAAGAGTGAAAAAGAGGTATCAAGAAAACCTTTGCATTTCCAAAATGGGATCAAGATAAGGTTTTGAGGAGCAGTGGTTATTTGCACATCGCTGAATTCCGAGGTGCCCATACTAGCATGTGAATTGCAGGGCATTTCTCAAATAGACGTCTTTTTTACACACTCTCTTATATTTGGAAGGAAAAAATGTAGAGAAAGATAAGGGGCAATAACACTTGTTTTGCTATTCTGTGTTCCCCCAAGTCTCCCGATAAAAATGATACCTCACTTGTGTGGGTAGGCCTAGTGCCCGCGACAGGAAATGCCCCAAAACACAACATGGACACATCCTATTTTTTTTATAGAAAACACAGCTGTTTTTTCCAAAGTGCCTACCTGTAGATTTTGGCCTCTAGCTCAGCCGGCACCTAGGGAAACCTACCAAACCTGTGCATTTCTGAAAACTAGAGACCTAGGGCAATCCAAGGAGAGGTGACTCGCGGGGCTCGGACCAGGTTCTGTTACCCAGAATCCTTTGCAAACCTCAAAAAGTGGCAAAAAAAACAAGTTTTCCTCACATTTCGGTGACAGAAAGTTCTGGAATCTGGGAGGAGCCACAAATTTTCTTCCACCTGGCGTTCCCCCAAGTCTCCCGATAAAAATGATACCTCACTTGTGTGGGTAGGCCTAGCGCCCGCGACAGGAAACGCCCCAAAGCGCAACGTGGACACATCCACATTTTTGGAAGAAAACAGAGGTGTTTTTTGAGAAGTGCCTACCTGTAGATTTTGGCCTCTAGCTCAGCCGGCACCTAGGGAAACCTACCAAACCTGTGCATTTCTGAAAACTAGAGACCTAGGGCAATCCAAGGAGGGGTGACTTGCGGGTCTCGGACCAGGTTCTGTTACCCAGAATCCTTTGCAAACCTCAAAAAGTGGCTAAAAAAACAAGTTTTCCTCACATTTCGGTGACAGAAAGTTCTGGAATCTGAGAGGAGCCACAAATTTCCTTCCACCCGGCGTTCCCCTAAGTCTCCCGATAAAAATGATACCTCACTTGTGTGGGTAGGCCTAGCGCCCGCGACAGGAAATGCCCCAAAACAGAACGTGGACACATCAAATTTTTTCATAGAAAACAGTGCCTACCTGTGGATTTTGGCCTCTAGCTCAGCCGGCACCTGGGGAAACCTAGCAAACCAGCACATTTTTGAAAACTAGAAACCCAGGGGAATCCAAGATGAGGTGACTTGTGGGGCTCGGACCAGGTTGTGTTACCCAGAATCCTTTGCAAACCTCAAAATGTGGCTAAAATACCACGTTTTCCTCACATTTCGGTGACAGAAAGTTCTGGAATCTGAGAGGAGCCACAAATTTCCTTCCACCCAGCGTTCCCCCAAGTCTCCCGATAAATATGATACCTCACTTGTGTGGTTAGGCCTGGTGCCTGCGACAGGAATAGATCACACAACGGTCAATGTTGGTCCTTACGTGAGGCAGCTGTTGACCCTGGGGTGATCCATTCCTGACACAGGCACTAGGTGTAGGCACTCAAGTGGGGTAGTGTTTTTATCAGGACAGGTGAGGAGTCACTGGGTGGTAGGAATGTTGTGGATCCCAGCATATTCCTGTAGTTTGTGTGACAGAAATGCGAGAAAAATAGAGTTTTTTTTTCAACATTTCAGCTTTGCAGGGTTTTCTGGGTAAGAAAACTTTGGGGAATCCACACAAGTCACACCTCTGTGGACTCCCCCGAATGTCTAGTTTCCAGAAATGTTTGGGTTTAGTGTGTTTCTCTATATGGCCGCCGAATCCAGGACCAAAAACACAGGTGCCTGCCTTACAAAACCAGTTTGTTTTGCCATAGACAATTTTGATGTCTCCACAATATGATTTGGGTGGTGGAATTTGGGGCTGAACTAAATTGGTGAGCTCCCAAGAGAGCACTCTCTCTCTGCTTGCCGCCGCATTCACCTGCTCTCTGGGTTGGCCTAACCCACTATTACCCAGTTGCACGAACAGCTTGCGAAGGGACAGCAGGACTGTCCTCATC
This sequence comes from Pleurodeles waltl, assembly GCF_031143425.1. Classification (NCBI taxonomy): domain Eukaryota; kingdom Metazoa; phylum Chordata; class Amphibia; order Caudata; family Salamandridae; genus Pleurodeles; species Pleurodeles waltl. The sequence goes on from NC_090449.1 coordinate 420,506,715, forward strand.
ACCTCCCTCATAATGTACTGGAAGAGGAGTTTTCGAATGGGACTCCTCTGACTGAAAAATCACTCCCAGAGTCTGCGCCATTGTCCTATCCCTCAGATGCTGTCTCAGTATCTGATGTCTCAGTCTCTGATCCTATGTCAGAGCGGTCCTCTATAACCCGAGTGCAGGCAGCAGTCATCCATCAAGATGCCATCTCTGCTATTGGCTAAACTGTTGCTCTAAAACACTAGCCTACGTAGACAGTCACAAAATCGATGGTGTGTGTGAGATACGTGCAACAGTAGAGGCCACCTTACCTGCGCTTCTTCCCTCAATCAGCACGTACTTTCAAGACACTCAAAAAACACCTTGTCACATACCATTCGTCACAGTCTTTAGCACCTCCTGCGCCCAGTCCAACAATCATTATTGGTGCTCCCACTCCCTCCTCCTCGGATTCCCTCATTACCACCCAGCAAAAGTGCCCTTCATCTCTCCATAGACTTTACTAATGTACTCAGCTATTTACATAAAATACAGATGTGCTCTTTGCAGTAGGCATATAAACCTTCTGCGCTTCTTTATGGCACTAAAACTGCCACTAGACAAGTCGGACCCTTTTCCCCCCAGGGAAACCACACACATATTGACAAAAGTGATGTATATATGACAGCCAACCACCTGAAACTCAACTCAAGCAAAACCGAAATAATCCTCTTTGGCCCTCACCAAAAAAACCTGGGACCCCCCATGGTGGCCCACCACGCTAGGCCCTGCACCCACCCCCGCCAACTACGCACGCAACCTCAGCATCATCCTAGACTCCTCCCTCTCTATGACCCAACAAATCAACGCTCTTACCTCCTCATGCTTCAACAAACTCCGTATACTGAAAAACATTCAAATGGATCCCCACAGAGACCAGAAAAACTGTCACTCACGCACTCATCAGCAGCAGGCTTGATTACAGAAACGCCCTCTACGCCGGCACCGCTCTAAAACTCAAGTGCAAACTACACGCATCCAGAACTCAGCAGCACGACTCATCCTCGACCTCCGCCGACACGAACACATCTCTCCACACCTCAAATCCCTCCACTGGCTCCCCATTGACAAAAGGATCACCTTCAAGATCCTCATCCTCGCACACAAATCACTCCACAACACAGGCCCTGCCTACCTCAACGAGAGTCACCTTCCACACCCCCACACGAAACGTTCGTTCAGCTGACCTCTCTCTCGCCTCTGTCCCCCGCATCAAACACACCACCACCGGGGGCAGATCCTTCTCCTACATTGCACCCAAAACATGGAACGCACTCACAACCCACATTCGCAAGACCCAAAACCTACTTCTTTTCAGGAAGGGCCTCAAAACCTGGCTTTTTGAACAGTGAACCTCCTAGCCCCTTTCCCTCCCTCCGTCCCCCCCCCAGCGCCTTGAGACCCTCACAGGTGAGTAGCGCGCTTTATAAATCTCTTTGATACAGATCTACCTATATATATATATATATATATATATATATATATATATATATATATATATATATATATATATATATATATCCATGTACCTAGATATATCTATCTACATAGATATATATATATATATATATATATATAGATATATACATATATTTTTTTTTAGTTGTTGTATGGTTTCCTTGGGGGCCAAAATGGCCCCCAGGGAAACCCTACAACATCTAAAAAAAAAATTGCCCCCACAGGGGGTCACCCTGCCCACGGGCGACCCCCTGTCATTTCATTTTTTTTATTATTTATTTAAAAAAAAAAAAATAATAATTCCCCTGGGGGGGGCGCGATCGCGCCTCCCCCTTCCCCCCAGGGGGCACCTACCTTTTTTTTTTGGGAAGGAAATTATGCCGGGGGGGGGGGCGGCCCGTTTTCCGGGGGGGACCGCCCCCCAAAAGTGAAATCCCTGGTGTCTAGTGGGGTTTCCTGGCCCCCGATCGCAGCTGTGCTGCGATCGGGGGCCAGGAAACCGTTTCAGAAGGCCTCGTAAGAAAGGGGAGACTCTCCCCTTTCTTACGGGGCCTTCTGAAACTGTTCGGGAAGGCCTCGTAAGAAAGGGGAGTGTCTCCCCTTTCTTACGAGGCCTTCCTGAAAGTGTTTCCTGGCCCCCGGTCGCAGCTGTGCTGCTATCGGGGGCCAGGAAACACTTTCAGGTTTCCTGGCTCCCCCGATCGCAGCACAGCTGCGATCGGGGGGGTCAGGAAACCGTTTCAGAAGGCCTCGTAAGAAAGGGGAGACTCTCCCCTTTCTTACGGGGCCTTCTGAAACTGTTTCTGGACCCCGATCGCAGCACAGCTGCGATCGGGGGCCAGAAACAGTTTCAGAAGGCCTCGTAAGAAAGGGGAAAGTCTCCCCTTTCTTACGAGGCCTTTTCAAAATGTTTCCTGACCCCCCCCGATCGCAGCTGTGCTGCGATCGGGGGAGCCAGGAAACCTGAAAGTGTTTCCTGGCCCCCGATCGCAGCACAGCTGCGACCGGGGCCAGGAAACACTTTCAGGAAGGCCTCGTAAGAAAGGGGAGACACTCCCCTTTCTTACGAGGCCTTCCCGAACGTGTAAAAGGCCGCTTTCCCCATGAAAGCAGGAAGCGGCCGCAAGGCTGCTTCCTGCTTTCATGGGGAAAACACCTTTGCAACGTCAGCGCGCCTCGCGGCGCGCTGACGTCACAAAGGGGCGGGGGGAGACACGGTAGCTTCCGTGTCTCCCGGGGGGGGGAAAAAAAAATAAAAAATCCTCGGGTGCGACGCACCCGAGGATTTATTAATGCCCTTCCTGGTGTCGGCCACTGGTCGTGACCCGAACCAGGGAGGGTGTGTGGGCGTCGGCCAGTGGCCGACGCCCGCACTTAAGAGGTTAAAAACATGGCCACATCACACATAAACCCCCCCCCCCCACGCGCCGCGCGGCCTGTGTTGTGATCACCTGTTCTCTCTCCTGTAACCCGGGCCACGCGCAGGCACAGCCGGTGACAGGAGGGCTGCCTGGGCGGTGCGGTTCGAAACCGAAGGCTGGACCCCGCTGCGGTTAGAGCTGGGCTCGGGGGCACAATGGTCTGTAGCTGATCAGGAGGCTTTTGCGGTTGAAGTTTTTTTTCCGACGTGAATTTAGAAAGGGCGGAAATGTTTTAAGCTGCCTGTAGGGCCTTCAGGTGTAATTAGAGGCGGCGGAGGCGAGGGAGGAATGTGTGGGAGGATATGTGCAAATATTGTTGCTACAATAGATCCACATTGCTTTACAGTGAACCTTACACCCCGACTACAGACGAAGGGGAATTTTCCACACCTAGCACATTTACCCCTACAGGATCAATGTTCATCACAGGTTCCCAAAATTCTACTGCTAGTCTCTCTGTATCTTTTGCCTGTGGTCATGACCTTTGCGATTTACATATAGGGGACCAATGTAACCCATCATATGTTTGAATGACCTTCAGACATAGCCCGTGCAACATATACACGTAGTTATTTGGACACATAGGCCATGGATTGCATTTAACATGATGTCATCAGCTATGTAATCTGTGAAGCCACGTCAGTTCATGAGAAGTGTTTGGGGGTTGCGGTTTAAGGTTACGTAGATGAGGTTACATAGATGACCATAACTGGCAAAGGTATGTTTCCGCCTTTTTCGAAAATTGGCCCCCCTCAACTGAAGGCCCTGAAGTATTTCGAAGTTCTTTTGGTTTGTTTTTTGTGTTTTTTTTGTTTTGTTTTTTTTAAACATAGTTTATCTTAGTATTAAATATAAATTCCCATTAATCACATTTTAGTAAATGTATTTGAATTTGTAATCACTTGCTTTGTACGCTACTAACAGAACCACACAGGATGGTCTACCATCGTCCTTGCCTGATGCACAGCTTGTAGTCCTGTACATGCAACCATGCCTCCTGTCAGTATCTATTCATACAATACTTAAAGGACCTGGCTTTAAGCCGTGCCCCCTAGCACTGGACACAGGCCATAGCTTGCGACTTGCTCTGTATCCATGTCTGCAATACTCTGTGCACAGCTGGCTGGTGGGTACAGGGACAAAGGCGCATCCGTCAGGACTTCTTCCCTTATCCATGACACCAATTCCCACAGGAAAGGACCGCGGCTTTTGCTTAATCGTTTTCCAGTAGTTTCCTATGGGAATTTAAAAGTAGACAAGGAACTGCATAATGCACATATAACTTCCACTTCCCCAGCCCAGTCTGGCTGAACATTTCCAACTACAATCTTAAGCTCAGACGTTTTGCTGTTGGAAGGCTATGTGTAGGTTCGTCAAACTGATCTGAAGTTGTAAACTATGTACTTTCTCTCTGGTCGGCTTGCAGTTCTGCTATGTGCCGGTACACACAGGTGTTGCAGTGAAAGCGTGACCATCAGCCCTGCACACAGCACATAATGAATGGTATGACCACTGCAACAAAAAACAGGCAAACGTAGAAAGCCAGTACAAACACATTTAAAATACATCACCAGAAAACGAGCAGGAAAATAAATCCGCAGGAAAATAACATTCATGATTAGACACATTTTATAAAAAAGCATTTCACACTCCAAAATAAGAAAACGTCCAACTGGCTACATACACTCTTCCATCCAAGGCCATGTGCATCTACAGATTGTGCATCGACGCTCCCAGAATAGAAGTAACCAAAGGCAGGAAGATTTTACAGCGTTAGTGTTTTCTTGACCAAACTCTGGCAGTAGCCAATACGAACAGCTTTGTGTTGGACAGGACTAAACGTTTTCAGTACAATTTGTTACTACATGCAGACTCCTGGGTAAGCTTAATGGTATCGGCATATATGATCTACCTTCAAGTGTGGCATAGAGGAAAATATGTGGATTTAAACTTCGATTAAGGACTCTCTAGCCAAATATTCTTGTCTCCGGAAATATATATTTTTCAAACCTGTAGCAATGCCACAGCACTCTCAACGAAGTATGCCACCAGATGCCAGTTTGGTAAAACTGAAAATGGCTGCCAGAGTAAAACTTTTTCTGTCCTGGTAATCAATCAGAAGCCGGCTACAGAGTCATTTTGGGCTGAGAACCAGTCTGCCAAGTACCTCAAATTATTGTGATGTTCGTTTGACTTTTAAGAAAATGCTAAAATGATTTGCATTAAACCAAAAAGGGATCTCAACCTGGCCAACCTTCAACTTCTCTTAAAGGTTTGGTGTCAGTAGGGGAGCACATTTTTGCCATGCTGGTGAACAAAACAATCGTTTGAAAATCTGAATTGGAGATACACATTTTGGGATCCTCTTTCCTCATATTATTTCTCTTATGACCAATCATCAGAGAGATACTTTCCAAGATGAAACTTATGTGAAGGTTTATCATTTCTTGAAGTTTCATGGCGATTTGGTCGGTGGGCACTAGTTCTAGCAAACCAAAAGAAATATTTGAATCTGAGATTTAAATACAGTTGTAAAAACAAGACCATGTATTTTTGATCCTAAGCTATAAAGTTTTTGTAAAGCATTTGCAGTTCCTTCACCACCTTCTAGGACCACGTTGAACACACCCCAACTTCAAGGGAAAATGGAATACAATACACAGGGGTGGAAAGAAACGTCTCACACCGAGAACGACATTATGAATCTGTCTTATGTGGTTCATGAACCAGATTTGAAAACTGATAGCACATTAAATAATGTTTCATGCGCACACCATGTGCTCAAAAAACTTATAAAGTTTCTGGAACACTGGTAAAACTTAGCAAGCAGTATAAGAAAAACTGGGCACAAGGGCCTGGAGTTAGAGTGGTCTGAAGGTTGCAGAAGTGAGCTTAAAGCTGTAAACCTGTAAAACAGCCTGCAGGGCATAGGTGGAGGCCATACCCAATGAGCTCCAGGGACAGGCGGTATTGGCATGGTGTATGGGTAAAGGGTATTTCTTCCTGCAGCCTGTACAAGGACATCCTTCCTATAGAATTAAAGACATTACCATTTATATGATCATGAGGACATCTACCTGCTGATTTGCAGGTTTGTGTTTATAGTGGAATTTCTTTGAGCGAACATGTTTAGCAGACACTGGCATCAACCAGTCACAAAAAATATTGGGAGAATAATTCTTTACTTTCACACATCGCGTAAGCTGTTGAAAAAGCTACATATACACAGTTTCATAATCATGAAGGACATGCCCATAGTTGATGTGGAGACTGTCGTTATTGATGTCATGTGATAAAAGCAGGTGCATAGGCGCAATATGGTTGTATAGCTTACACTAAGAGGGAACTCACTTGTAATCCTAACCATAAAGCCCCTTCAAATGAAGTTTTCTTTTCTTCAGAAAACATATAAACGTCGATTTCACAAATAAAGTTTACCTTGAAGAGCCTCTCCAAAACGTCATTATATGAGGCCTATAAAGTTCTCTCTTACACAACTGATGTCGCATTTTGCTAAAAGAAACTACTGTACTATATGCAGCATTTGTGTAAGCTTGCTTATGTGAAGTGATGATGAGGGCAGAGCTGATATGGGGGCTGGTGGTTACCTAAACACTTCTGAAAAAACCACCAGAGCTTGAGATCGATCTGAGTTTACCCTGAGCAGGCTGGTGCATTTTAGTGGTTCATGTCTTTAATATGGCCATCGTCCTCCTTTTTTTTTATTTTTATTTTATTTATTTATTTCCCCCCCCCCCCGACATATACTCTGTTGTATGCATATTTGACACTGTTTGTGGAGCGTGTCTAAATAGAGCCTCAAACACAACGGGTAAACTTCTCAATATATTTATAATAATTGCAGGCAAATGTGTCCTTGGCATCTTGTCAACATTGCGAGGACCTCCTTTTTGGACGAGCCTACAGACAGAGTTCGAATTCTGAAAGGCCTTACTTATGTCAACACGCCTTCAAAAAAGTGCAATAAAAAAAAAAATACGAGAAAGAGCAAAGACAGGCATTGTCTTTCGTGCAATTTCCATGGATTGCCATTAGTTCTACATGCTGGCCATCACGACCAGGACATTTGGTGGATGGTGCTGCTGTTACATTAATATTCCCATCAGGTTTCTGTATTGAGGCACCAAATATTTGTTGTTCGACCGAGTAAGAGGCAGCGTGTGCTCTAAATTATATTTAAATTGCTTACATACCATTTTAATTTCTGATGTATTTATTTCTTTTGTTTACGAAGCCTGTGCTGTTTTTGATGGTTTAGACTTTCAGAAAGCCATATTACTATTCACTAATTGCACTTGGGTGTTAATTTGGTTTACTTTGCTGTCATGATTACTTTTAGTTTAACGGGTTTAATTATTCACAAAGTAAAGATGTACACAAATAGAGGCTTTTGTAAAGATGCAACAAGACTACTGCCCTAGGTCAAAAGTATCTAGTAGGTGACACTTTCAAGTTCACTTATGATAATGAAAATCTTAGTTTTCGGACTCATTTTCATAATCCTATTCTTGAAGGTATAAATAATATTTCCTAATGGAATCTGTTCAGCAAAAGGCCGTTCTTCCAGTCCTTGTTTGTTTCCTGTCAGAAAGCTTGTGGGGATGCAGGCCGTTGTAAAATTGTACATAGAAAAAAAGGTTCCTCAGGAAAGAGAAAATACAAAATTTGTTACTACCCAGTGAAGACTCACTGGCTGCATCTTAATGAATGAGCCAGCCTGGGGTACCTTCTAGGTCTCGCCTGATACGATGCTTGTGAGATATTTTGTCACCTTACAGTGAGGGTAGAACCCACCCATTGTTTACCATTCGTTGGCTTCATCCTCATTGTTGTGCACTTGCTTCTCATTTGTTAGCGTGTGCAGGCTTCATGTTCTTAGAGCATGGCCAAAGTACTTGTGTTCTTCCAATGCTTGTGTTGTGGCAGCTACTGTTTTTCTTTCTGTTGAATGACTCAATTAGAGAGCATGTGTTTGTCAGCTGTTCGCCTCATGTGCTTCTCTCCCATCCCACCCCTTTGCTCCATGATGCTTTCTCTCACCATTGTGCTTCTTTCACCCACCTGCACATATGTTGGCCTCTCACTAATGAGCTTTTGAGCCCACAATATTGCTTTCTCTCACCCATGTGCTTCTAGTCCCCACCAACAGTCATTAGCAGTCCTTATTGTTGTGCTCCAATATAGATGGGTGTGTCTAGCAACCCTTTGTTCCTATTACTGCCCCTTGCCCTTTTTTGGGTTGCAAGTGCCAAGTCTGTCATGCTGGGGAAACCTCAGTCTTTTCCCGTTGGCATCTCAGAGCCTAGAAAGTACGAATTCTCCCCCTTCTGGCTGTCTGAGGTTCTTTAAATTCACTCCCATGACTGCTTCCTCCTGTATTGGTGTTCACTGTCACATAGGGGAGAGGATGTAGTGCAGCGTTCACACCGGCCACCTCTGGAGCTGGGGATCCAGGTTCGAGCCAACAATCTCCCCGTACCCTTGGACAGCACCTGGATTCCCTCACGGGTGATAAGCTGCGCTATATAAATCTACACATTTCATTCCTTTACGCTTCCACCTTCCTTGGTTTAAGTGAGTGGGAAAAATCTTTCAATGCTGCATTCCAGTAGATCTATGCAGCTCTGGTTCCACTGCTAAACACCCACCTTCACTTGGACTCCAACCCCCCATCAGTATGCCATTGGCTTATTCAAAAATTTCCCCTGACCTTTCCCAAATCGACTTAGGTCCACACCCCTTTTGGGGTTCTTTGCCTCTGCGCTGTTTGTCCCTGGGGGCCTCCTTTTGGCTCACATATGATCTTGTATTGGTGGGGGAAGGGGTGCTGCTCCATTTCATGCCCCCTTCCGTGACCTATGGGGCTCTTTTCCCGGCAATGGCTTGGTCCATGGTATTGTATGCTTTGCATGAATATGGCGGTGCTAGTAGCAAATACCAGGTTGAGTATCATAGTGAGACCAAGCAATTTTAGCTCAAAACAGAGATTAGACTCCATAAACATAAAGCTGCACCATTCTTGTGTTAGAGTATACAGTTTCTCTGGCTGTAGTTATTACACATCATAAACATGGCATGGAAATTCAATTTTTATCTTAATTTAATTTACAGTATGTACAGAATCTTATGGACTTGATACATGAAAATCTCCTACCAAAAACAAATCTCACATTCTATTCAGAGTCATGGTTAACCACTCCCTCGGGCCCCTGTGGCATCAACTAATTCAGTTGACCCGGGCCCAGGTAAATCTCAGCAGGTGTCTCAAAAAGCTGTCCTTTACAAGCTGAACTGACCCTCTTCCTTAGTATAGTGGGAGCTTGGGCTAACGTGGAAGCTGGTCCCTCAAACAACTGTCCTAGAGCAACTCAATAAACTGATCAACACTGGTACCCAATAGGGAGATGTGCTTGGGCAACCAGGCCATATGTTGGTCGCCTGGTGCAGCCCCCCCCCCCCCCCCCAAGCATCGCCAGGGCCATGCAGTGGAGTACCCCGTGGGCTGTAGAGAATCGATGCTGCATACTTCACCAGCACTTCACTATTAAAACTACACAGCAACTCCTGCACAGTGCTTAAATACTCTAAAAATGTTTGTACACCCCCTTACCTTCATGCAAACACAACTAAAAATGAATGCTTAATGAGATGTGACTGCATTCATGTTAATCGATTGATTGCCATGAAACACTTAGATGTTTTCTTAAGGCAAATGGCGTCCAGGGCAGTATTTTAAACCTGCTAAGACACTAGTGCATTAAAGGAGCTAAGACAAATAGTGCTGTAAGGACAGAGGTCTGTTACCAGGAACTTTGATGAACTCAAGGCAAGTCTGCTATGATTAATTGTATTCTGGCTGTCCGGGATCTACATCCACCATTCTCAAATGGCGAACAATACTTAACTGCCCACTTAGAGCAAGCTTCAAAAAGATTTATTAACGCAATTACCACAAATTTTAGGTTTTGAGACAAACCACTATGTGTAATGTGTTTTTCTTTATCTGACAAGGTAGAGGTTAATCTGAGCTCACTGACTGTGTCCAGTTACCACTACTAAAAATAAAAAATAAAACCGGTGATAACTCTGTTTTGAGAAATCCCCGGAAGTGTCCGACCACTTATGACCGCAGTTTTACTGGGCATCATTACCGCTAAATTAGAAGTTAAAGCCATGTAGCAATGTTATCCGTGTCAAACGGTTGCTCTCTCAACCAAAGAGGAGCACCTTATGCACTAGCGTTGCTCCTGATGGGCACCTCAATTCACGGTTTGGAGATGATGCCGAATTCTTAGCTTTCAAAAACACCGTATTCCTGCAGTAACTACAAATAAAGGAAATGGCAGGGGTCTGTTCAGTGGCGAAGTGAATTCCACGAGAACTTTCTAATTTTTTTTAAATTAATTTTGCAAATTCCAACAAGCTTTCACAAATTCACTGGATACATCCTCATGCTAAAAATAAGTTTGCAATAACCTCTCCTGCGAAGTTAGCAGTCTTAAAAACTGCATTAGGTGCAGGGTTTTGCAACTTTGAGCGTGATGTTTAATACTTCTCTCGTCCTCAGAAATGGTGCTGTTGTAGTTGACCAATTCAGCTTTCACAAATTTGCAGCGCTAAGTACTAAGGGGCAGATGTAGCAAGGCATTAGCGCCTCGCAAACGGCGAAAAACGCCGTTTGCGAGGCGCTAATGCCAGTGCGCGATGCAGAAACACATTTTGCGAGTCGGAACCGACTCGCAAAATGTGTTTCCGACTTGCAAATAGGAAGGGGTGTTCCCTTCCTATTTGCAACTCGCACCGCGATGTAAGTTGATTTGTGACCGCAAAAGCGGTCACAAATCAACTCGCAGTTACCATCCACTTGAAGTGGATGGTAACTCATTCGCAAACGGGAAGGGGTCCCAATGGGACCCCTTCCCCTTTGTGAATGATCACAAAAATAATTTTTCAGAGCAGGAAGTGGTCCAATGGACCACTACCTGCCCTGAAAAATACCGAAACAAAATGTTTCGGTTTATTTTTCAAAGTGCAGCTCGTTTTCCTTTAAGGAAAACGGGTTGCACTTTGAAAAAAAAAACCTGCTTTATTGAAAAGCAGTCGCAAACATGGAGGTCTGCTGACGACAGCAGGCCTCCATGTTTGCGAGTGCCCATAGTCGGTATGGGGCCGCAATTTGCGACCCACCTCATTAATATTAATGAGGTGGGTCATTGCGACCCCATACCGACTCGCAGAAGGTGTCTGAGACACCTTTCTGCATGTGGTTTTGCGAGTTGCAATTTGCGAGTCTCTATGACTCGCAAATTGCAACTCGCAAAACCATACTTACCTACATCTGGCCCTAAGTTCGGTAGCTCAGGAGTCTCCAACCTTCTCCATAAGAAGAACTACTTATGATCAATTTAATTCAGCCCAGGTTACAGTGATCACATCAGACAAGAGCACATTAGAGTCTGACCCGTGCACGATTACTTGCAGCAACCGTTCATGTGCTTTAGGTAGTTACCAACAGTAATGTCATGAAACATCAATCTGTCATCAATATGAAAGGCCTCATCATGAATATTTAAATAATAACAATAGCAGCAAGCCACCTTCAGAACCAACGAAATAGTTTCAGCAGTAAAGCTCCCAATTTATCATTAATTCAATTATCGGCTTCAAATATATTTTGGAAGACATTACCTATCTCCTCTCCCGCGCGCCAGTTTTCTTTTTCTCTTGGACTGCATCCTTATCTCACGTATGGATTTTCACCCCTAGTGGTAGAAGTCTGTCTTTTGTATCTGGAAAGGAGAGGATGGGGAGGGGGTATCTAAAACGAGGGTAGAAAAAAATGACTCTTTGGCCTCTGTAAAGAAGAATGTTAGAGGAACGGTGTGTCTGCGGAACCTAGAACAAGAAGAGGCTGTTATTCCAAGGGTAAGGGTCTGGCATTTGGAACAGGAGAGTGGTAGCAAGGAAGGGGGGGGGGGGGTTGTCTGTGTAGTCTGTAATTGGGGTGAGAATGGGAGAACCGTATCTGTGGGGAAAAGGACTTGAAATCCGGATGTCAAGTCTCTGCTTGCACCTTCAAGCAGCATGTATCTGTATGCTACAGAAACAGCCAATCAAGAACAAAGATCCCCTCTTATGGAGTGCGACAAAAGAATGACTCCACCGCTGACCTAAACAATCTGGATAACTCCCCTGAATCCCACCTCCCCCCACACACACCAAAACACTGCTGCAGAAGTAAACTATGCCGTAATCATGGGCTCCCAAACATTCACTTCAGCTTTTGGTAAAACTAATGACCAAAAGTGCCGCCTTCGCTGTAAGACTCCTATGCCTATCATTTCTCACCAGTACTCTTATTAGCCTTGGGAGCTCTAGTCCAATCACACCTCTACTATGCTAGTGGGCTACATGAACTACATGGTGGGCTCTCGATAAACTTATTCAGCAAACTATGACAAATCCAGAGCTGCAGCAGGCCCTCATTGGCTTTCTGTTTCTAGAAGAATCTAATTCAGATCTCTTTGTATTGCCCACTGGGGCATCCACAATATAGCAGCTATTTTTCTACAAATCAAATTTGAGCTCTATTGTCATGCATTGGTTCAAGAATACCTCCCTTTCCACGTCATCCTCTTTGCAAAAATAAAAAACAATTGGGCAGATGCTGGCGAAGAAAATAAGGATTATCAACCGCTATCTGGAATTCAGAAGGGCATTAAAGACTTGGATGTTTCCTACAACATAATTTCACTGGACACACAGTAAAATAACTTTGTGTGTATATTCAGACTGAGCTTATCTCTGTCTTTCACTCCATGCCTGTTGCAGTATTACACTGCACAATGCCCACTCCAACACGACTGGACTGCATTTCCAGTCTTCCCCCAGGATGCCAATCGATACATGTCTCCCATAGGCAAAACCAACACTCTTTTAAGTCATGAATAACAAACTGAGTACTTACTCATCGACTTACAAGCCCTTTGAGCCTGCGGAGAATTGATAAAGTCTGTCTGTGAGGTCAGTAGCAGTAGAGAGGCATAGGGGAGTGTGGAGGCTTTGGATCAGAGAACGCAGTGGTAGAAGTTGGAAGGTAGGAGCCTGTCTCTAGAGTTTACAACTCGGGAGACAGTGGTGGGGAGGGTGTGTTGCTGCAGTCAGGAGAGAATGGTAGAAGGGGAGGGGTCTGTCTGTGGAGTCTGGAACAGAAAAGAGTAGTAGATATCTTGGAGTCTGAACAGGAGAGTGGTAGAAGTGTGGGTGTAGGTAAAGATGTACTCTGGTCCTTCTAAACATGGAACAACCCCCTAAACCCAACTAGGACTGGGTTAATACTGACAACTAAGTGCACAAATGTCCTGTGGGATTCATTCAAAGATTAACATACTGTAATTGTAGCATTGCAAATTTCCTCATCTAAAGTGCACCAATCAATGGAAACATAATTAAGGCCATTCTTTCCAAAACATTGTTAATTGTATTTATAAAATCATACAGATAAATCATCAAATGTAGACGGCAGTACTCATAGGGTACATTTGTGTGTGACGCCTGGCTCAGCTCGCGATCCATAGTCCAAATCATGGTTTGCCCCCCACATCCTCCATATCTTATTGTGCTTCTGTGGGCAGCTTTGTGCGATATAAGTAGACTTTTAGAGTTGAGCCCACCAGTCCACGCCAGCCCTATATTCTGCCAAGGACGAGGCGCTGGGAGAGTTCCATTTCCAGGCAATGTCTTGTGTAGCAACCAATGTGGCATTACTCGCAAGCGTACAGTCAGGCCAGGAGCCATCAACCATGCCCCGCAGGGCCATCCTGGCAGGGTCAGGCCAAGATCCGGCTCCAAGACCTCGGAAAGTTCACCCCATATTTGCTGCCAATATGCAAAGGTTATCGGGTTGGGTCGTACTGCATGCTAAAAATAAGCTGTAGCCGCAGAACAGTGAAAACAGGTAGGTTAAGGGATCCTGCCAGTACAGTATATCTGTATGAAGTACATCATGTGCAGGTAATTTAATTGACTCAGCCAAAGGCGTCTGGAGATAGCCAATATGTGCAGAGCCAGCTTGGCATCCCTCCAGTCCGCCTCATTAAGTTCACCATCCTAGCCCTCCCAGCAGACACGGAGTGGATCAAAACCATGTAGGGCGTTTGCAATGAGGGATCGATACATTTGTGAGATTGAGCTGTTGCCAATGTGGTCCATCAGCAGCTTGTCCTCCAGGGGACTAAATTCTGGGACCTTGGTCTCAGGTGGGATGTTAGCTAAGTGTGTGGCGTAGTTGCCAATATTAATGCGATTTGGGAGCGACCACCTGACAAAAGAATGGAGCAAAGAGTGGAGTTGAGAGTTTAGAACCAGCACAAGGGAATTGGGAGTGGAACGTGCTGGAATATGTATAGAAAGCAAGGGAGAATCATCATTTTAAAGAGGGTGATATGGCCCATCACATGCAGGGGAAGCTGCAACGACTTCTTGGTGTCACTTTTAATTTTGGACATGGAAGGGTTCAAGTTGAGGTATCTTGTGAGATCATGAAGCAGGGAGATGTGAAACCCCAAATATTTGAAGGCGAGGCGCCTCACTGGGATATTGGACTGCCACGAGTGGGTGCTAGTGTTGCCTCTGATTGGGACCAGTAGATATCTGGATGGGTTCACCAAGAGGCCTTGCCAAAAAATGCATGGATTTCGAAACATCAGGGCCTCGATATCTGGGGGTCGGCCAAAACCTGTAGAAAGTCATCCGCACAGAGAGTGATCCTTGTCTCTGGCCCTTGTTCCCATGACCACCACTGAGTTGGGCATCGCAGTAAATGAGCTGTGCTAGGTGTCCAGTTGTGGAAGTGAATAATAATGGAGACGGGGCAGCCCTGGTGTGTGCTCCTCCCAAATAGGGAAGCGATCTGACTTTGAACCATTGACCCAGACTTGCGCAAAGGGCTGGTGGTATAGGGCATTGATGAGGCGCCTCATGTACTTCCCTAGTCCAGTGCGTTTGAGGACAGCCTCAAGAGAGGACAGTCCACCAAGTTAAATGCCTTTTTGAAGACTAGGAAAAGTAGCGCCGCTGTGGGATAGAAGGCGTCTCACTTAGGGAGTGCCACCTGAACCCTTATGATGAAGGGTCTCATTCTCTCATCCTCCAAGAATTAAGGACAAAGCATTAACCTATCATGTTAGAAAGAGGTACTCATCTGGTGGCTAAATTCGACAATGTGAACTAAGTCCATCGTACCTTCTTGCCCAAATTGTGTGAGCCTAGGCCAATTGTTTATTTTACCAAGCCTACGAGAGTACTTTCAAAAATGTTAATATGCACTTTACGGAAACCTCTCATGTTTGATTCAATGTACTATAATGGTAGTAGTAGTAATTTATTGTACAGATAATACAATCCAATACAAATAAGCAAAGAGCAAAAAAACAATCAAAAATAAATACCCTCAGAGACTGAGTTCAAACTAAAAGCACACCATAAATTGAACATACGACATATTAAAAAGACATTTCTGCCTAAAGTATGAAACAATCATGAGATAAAAAAAGAAATAAAACAAACCACCCGACCCGGAACCCACATAATACACAGGGCAATATGCATAAGCATGGCCCTAAAGTGCATGGTGCATTAAATAATAATTGCACCAAGCATCAACATATACCGTTAGAACTCATCGTCCTTACCAATAGCGGGCAATATGGCAAGAGCGTGAAAAAAGTCCAACTAAACCTGTTCATTGCTCGCAGTGCCATTAAATTTAGATGATGCAATTTTAATAATTTTAGTCAGTAACACATTTAACATTGGATTGCCTGGATCCAGAGACTGGATGATAGCCTTTCGACAGGAGCGGATTCCCAATTCATTCCATTTGCTCCGGAGCAAGAGTCTACGCTCCTTTAGTAAAGCTGGGCGCAGGCAAACCACATGGTCAATGGTTTTGTCCGCATTACTACAGCTGTGACACTGTCCCCGGGGGTGGGTAGCTGCCATTGGGGCATGTGTTTTAAAAAAAAAAAAAAAAAAAACAATCACCCATCCTTAAGGCCAAGAAGGCCTTTTTCAACCAAAATCCGTAAGGGCAAGAGAAAAAACTAGAAGACATACCTGGCATAAAGGAGACAATTACTGTCCAGGCATGCTTCCGATGAGCAAGGAGAGAACAGTCTGATAAGAAAACAGTTGAATAAGCCTTTTAATCTCTAATTTAAACAAAGAATAGGGGGGATTACTTGCCCAAAGATACCGGCATCCAATCGCCGTTTACATTCAACCAAGAATAGGGAAGAAGTGCACTTCGATTTCAGCTCACTAATTTCTTGCCACAGGACTGCCTCCAGGTGACCGTCTGAGGCCTGACGCAGTTTTTATAACACAACTTCAGAAAAGCACCAGCGTCAACTGCCACCAAATCCGGAAGCCCAAACTCCAACCGTACCAGCGCGGGCGAAGCCAAGCGGGGAACATGAAAGACTCTCTTATAGATTTTATTGACCAACCTATTTAATAGGCAAGAGCCTTTGCCCAACAACATTTCTTGACCATAGGCCAATGAAGGGGTAATCTTTGCTCTCATTACTTCCATTAGGGGAAGAAGGGTCTGCCCCTTTAAAACTTTAGCTAATTTGGAGAAAGCCACCTGCAAAGCCACAGCCTTAAGTTCAGTTTCCTTCTTACGTTTAACAAAACTGCCTCTGGAGTCAAAATGAACCCCTAGATATTTGTACGACTGGTCAGAAACAAGTTTACGGCTTTTATAATACCAGCTGAAGCCCGAATGTTTTTTCCTCCCAAAGGGGACCACTTTTGTTTTAAGCAAGTTAACTTCCAATTGATTTGCTGAAGTATACAACGCAAGTTGATTAAGCAACCGTTGAAGGACGATCTTAGTGCAGCTAAATAAAGAAAGATCATCAGCATAAAGCAGATGACTAAGCCTGAAGCCACCAATCTTGGGGGGGATGAGAGTTGACGGCGTCAAGAGATGTTGACAAATCTGCAATAAACAGATTGAAAAGAAGAGGAGCAAGTACACAACCCTGTTTCACACCACAGGCGGTAGGAATTTTCATAGATAGAGAGCACCCATCACAGAGCTTAATACGGACCCAGGTGTTAGTATGGAGTTCTATAATGGCACTCAAGAGTACTGGAGGGATGCCCCAGCTTTGTAATTTGGCCCATAGGGCACTCTGGGGGATCCGATTAAATGCCGCCTTGAAGTCCATCAAAACAGCAATTCAACATCAAGCCTGATGAGATGGCCCTATCAATCAAAATAGAAAGTGCTAATAAATTAGTTGAAGTGCCTGGGCCAGCAGAGAACCCCGTTTGGACTATGGGAATTTAGGCCTTCGATTCAGCCCGAGCACGGAGATCATGCAGCAAAAGGCTTGCATAGAACTTAGCCTCATTGTCCAGCAGGGCTATCAAACTAAAATTGGCGGGGTCTGTCTTTGAGCCATTTTTATATAAAGGCTGAAGGGTGGCACCACGCCAGGACTCAGGTATTGTTGAAGTTAAGAGGCAGTGTTCGAACAAATGTGCAAAATTGCTGGCCCAAAGGAGAGGATCCTGTTTGAATAATGCCTGTGGAAGTCCATTGGGACCGGGGGCTTCAAATTGCTTGGCCCTCGAGATGATGTGGGGGAGGCGTAATTGAAAGGACTTCCTATCTCCCTGCGAGGGAATTAGAGACCCTGTAAATGAGGGACACGTTTTAAACAAGGCAGGAGTAGATCTATGGGCCCCCTCATCCAACGGTTCCCCATCCTGCTCGCTAGCGGAAAAATGGGTAGTCAAGTAAGACGCCCACGCTCCTTCTGAAATGTCAACAACGCCCGTGCCCCTTTGACAGCTATTTAGATTATTTATAAGGGACCAAAATGTTGTTTAATTTGGATCTTTGCTTACGCTTAAAAGTTTAACCCAAAACTGACTGAGATAGGTCTGATAGTCCTCGTAAACAGCCTTCCTATAATGTTTCCTCAGTTGTTTGTATTCAATGAATAGACACTCAGAATCAGGGCTTTTCCTGATTGCCCTTGCTAGCCTATTCCGCGCTTTCTTTAGATTCCTGGTTTCCCTGGAGATAACAAAAGACCGGGATGGGGCGCAATTGCGTGCAGATTGGTGGAACTTTGATCATAAAAGGCAAGAAAGTTTGACCCGTGACTTAATTGCGGACACACAGCCCGATCCCTCAGAGTTAAAGAAATTAATACATTCAGTCAGTACTGTGCCGCCAATAGAAGCATTCCATTTTATGCACTTTAGTGACTCGAAACAGACACCCCACCCACTGCCCACATGACATCATAAACAGGAAATCTAGATTTAATAGATACAATTTGTGGACAGTGGTCGCTCTCACTCCGAGGGAAAATCTGAAACCTTTCAATGAGGGAAAACAATTCAAAATTACAAATGGTATAATCTAAATAGGAGCGAGATCGACCATCGGACCTTGTCCACCCTGGGTGGGCATCGTCACGTAAACAACCATTCAAAACTTTAAAACCCATACTATTGAGATGCATTGCTATATACTCTCCCAGCGGGCAGTGCAAACAACCCTGGGGCCTTAACTGTTCGGGAATTAACTGGCGGTTGCCACAATCTGGACCCTCAAGAGCCTCCAATGTATCCTGAAATAGATTTGTGTTAAAATCACCAGTTATAAGATAACTAGCATGTGGGTATGCCCCAACTAAATTGGCCACAATCTGCATCAGTCGAGACAACTTGCCCCTTTTTCCCTTAGTTTTGGGGGCAATATAAACATTAATTACTATGAGGGTCTGCTGCGTAGTCCCGTTCCTTATGACAATCCCCTGGATCCAGTTAGCCTCCCAAACCAAAGGCAGTATACTCACATCTAGTTTAACAGTTACATAAATGGCCAGACCTCCCTTGGCACGGCCATTCTTGCTTGTTCTATGGGCAGACCTCCATATTTCTGAGTACCCTGGCAGCGGACAGCTGTTCTCAGCGCAGGTTTCCTGAAGGGCGATTACATCATGACTGTTAAAAAAAAAAATTAAAAGGTCAGCCGAGGCAAACTTATGCGCAACCCCATTGATGTTCCATGAACATAAGGACAGATATCCTGGTGTTTGAACAAAACCGCCCACCCGTAAGGGTCCATGGGGATGACCGTGCAAGAGAGTGGATGGCAGCCAGTCCCAGTTGGAGGACCCCTGGGAACCAGAGCCAGTATGGAGAATGCCGTTAAAAGTAGAGGAGCCACCTAGGGCACTTTTCAAGATTGAGAATGGTTTCAGAACTGTGGGAGCCGTCAAACATTGAGATTCTGATAGTAACACAGGATAGCCAGCCGCCTTATAGGGAGTTATTGTGATACCTCACGAGAAAAATAAGTTTCTCCTAGAGAGAATTGACTGGGCTATTGTAGCAGAGATTAGTGAGACCAAGGTAGAATCTCTTGGGTAGGGCCCCCTAGAGTCCAAGAATTCAATGGACACAATGTCCTTAGAACCAATGTAATTGAGATCCGGGATAGCATTAAAGAGTCTTAAAATATTCCCCCTATTCAATATGTCATGATTACCCCTGGAACGATATTCTGGGGTAAACACAAGTTTAAGAGTTGAACGTTCCACTGGAGTTGTGTGGGGGGGGGGGGGCACATGGGAACTGAAGGTAGGGGCTGTTCCTCTACGTTTGGTAGGTCTGCAGGTCCCCCCCCAGGACCGAAATTTTGGCAGAAACAGTCTGAAGGCTTGGAGGCAGGGTTTCAGGAAAACTGCTTCTGTTAACAAATGGCAATTTAGAGGAACTGGATGAACCGAAATCCAGAACATCGCCATCCATATTCCCATGAGCGGTTTTGGATACAAACAGTGTGGCGGCAGAGCAAGCGGGCCCTCCACTACCCCAGTGTGGGGCTACTGAAACAGACACACTGCCAAAATTGCCTTTCTCCGCCGAAACCAAGTGGTCCTTGAAGGGAGAATCAATTTCCTGCACAGTAGTTCCAACCGAGAGGACATTAACAGGCTCAATCTGAAGGGGATTGGATGGTAAAGTCACCCTGGAAGCACCTTGGAGCTCCAAGGGCTGCTGCACCTCAGGACGAGCTGACAGTTGGACATTTGTCGAAGATCCTTGAAGGGGTTGGCTCTGCCTACTGTTCCGTTGTTTACGGAGTCTTTTTTTTTTTTTCCCCTCTTGCTCAACGGAGTTTAAGCCCCAGAGTCAACTCCTGAGGGTGTTGGTTGAACTAAGGCAGGATGTGCAGGGATCCGGGGAGAGTGAGAAGAGGCACGCACCCCTGGCTCAAGTTTGAGAGAAAGAGAAGACATGAAAGCACCCTTGGCCTCGGTGACCAACTCCAGGGCTCCAGTAACAGCTGACCGAGGAAAATTGATCTAATTTACACTCTTGGCTGGACAAAGACTGTCCAATGTTTTTAGTTGGGTGGGCTCCCGAACCAAATCAGAAGGAGCGCTTAGATTCGGCTGGAGCACCAAGGGCACAGGTGCTGAAGATAGCCTCTTAATTTCACATACAAACAAGCTTAAAAAGGTAGGTAGAGATGAAAGGCTTTCAATGGTTGGAGAACAGCAACATGTTGGTTGAATGTAATTGGAACTTGACTGTGCTGTGGTGATAAGCTGGTTGAAGTTTTCGATATTTTTTTTTTTTTTTTTTTTTTTTTTTTTTTATCAGTGCCAAATCAAATTCAAATCATTAACATTTATAAAGCGCGCAACTCACCAGTGCGGGTCTCAAGGCGCTAGGGGGAAGGGGATTACTGCTGCTCGAAGAGCCAGGTCTTGAGGAGTCTCCGGAATACGGAGTGGTCCTGGGTGGTCCTGAGGCTGGTGGGGAGGGTGTTCCAAGTCTGGGCCGCCAGGTAGGAGAAGGACCTCCCACCCGCTGTGGAGCGGCGGATGCGAGGGACGGCGGCGAGAGCGAGGCTGGTGGAACGGAGGAGACGGTTGGGGGCGTAGAAGTTGAGGCGTCGGTTGAGGTATTCTGGTCCCTTGTTGTGGAGGGCTTTGTGTGTGTGGGTGAGAAGTCGGAAGGTGATCCTTTTGCTGACTGGGAGCCAATGCAGGTGTCTCAGGTGGGCGGAGATGTGGCTGTTGCGGGGTATGTTGAGGATGAGGCGGGCGGAGGCGTTTTGAATACGTTGCAGATGTTTCTGGAGTTTTGCGGTGGTCCCAGCATAAAGGGTGTTGCCGTAATCCAGGCGGCTAGTGACGAGGGCGTGGGTCACGGTCTTTCTGGTGTCGGCGGAAGATCTTGCGGAGCATGCGGAGGGTGAGGAAGCAGGAGGAGGACACAGCGTTGACTTGTTTGGTCATGGTGAGAAGAGGGTCCAAGATGAAGCCAAGGTTGCGGGCGTGGTCTGAGGGGGTCGGTGCGGTGCCAAGGGCCGTGGGCCACCAGGAGTCGTCCCATGCGGCCGGGTGTTGCCGAGGATGAGGACTTCCGTTTTGTCTGAGTTCAGTTTCAGACGGCTGAGCCTCATCCAGTCTGTGACGTCCTTCATACCATCTTGCAGGTTGGTCTTTGCGCTGGCGGGGTCCTTGGTGAGGGAGAGTATAAGTTGAGTGTCGTCGGCGTAGGAGGTGATGATGATGCTGTGCTTGCGTACGATGTCGGCGAGGGGGCTCATGTAGACATTAAAGAGTGTCGGGCTGAGCGAGGAGCCTAGAGGGACGCCGCAGATGATCTTGGTGGGGTCTGAGCGAAAAGGAGGGAGGTAGACTCTTTGAGAGCGGTTGGAGAGGAAGGAGGCGATCCAGTCCAGGGCCTGGCCTGGGATCCCGGTGGAGCGGAGGCGGGTTATTAGGGTGCGGTGACAGACGGTGTCGAAGGCAGCCGAGAGGTCGAGGAGGATGAGGGGGACTGTTTCACTGTTGTCCATCAGGGTTCTGATGTCGTCTGTGACTGAGATGAGGGCGGTTTCAGTGCTGTGGTTGGCTCGGAATCCGGATTGTGAGGGGTCGAGAAGGTTGTTGTCTTCCAGGAAGTTGGTAAGCTGTTTGTTGAAGGTCTTCTCTATGACTTTGGCAGGGAAGGGGAGGAGCGAGATGGGGCAGAAGTTCTTCAGGTCGCTTGGGTCAGCCGTAGGTTTCTTTAGTAGGGCGTTGACTTCGGCGTGTTTCCAGCTTTCGGGGAAGGTAGCAGATGAAAAAGAGGAGTTGTTGATGGTCTGGAGGTGCGGGGCGATGATGTCGTTGGCTTTATTGAAGATGAAGTGTGGGCAGGGGTCCGAGGGGGCGCCGGAGTGGATTGAGTTCATGGTGGTTTTGGTCTCTTCAGTGTTGATGTGGGTCCAGGCGTTGAGGGTGATGGCTGGGGGTGTGGGTTCAGTGTTGATCGGCTGGGTCTAGTGTCCGAAGCTTTCGTGGAGGTTGGTAATCTTAAAATGGAAGAAGGTGGCGAGGGAGTTGCACAGGTCTTGTGAGGGCATGATGGCGTTGGCGTTGGAGAACTCTTTTACGATGCTGAAGAGTTCTCTGCTGTTGTGGCTGTTTTTGTCCAGTCTATCAGTGAAGAAATTCCTTTTGGCTGCGCGGATCAGGTGGTGGTGTTCGCGGGTAGCGTTCTTGAGGGCGGTCATGTTGTCAGCGGTGTGGTCCTTACGCCAGGCTTTTCTCGAGGGCGCGACAGGTTTTCTTTGATTCCTTAAGGGTGTCAGAGAACCAGAGAGGTTTTTTGGTGTTGGCCTGTCTTGGAGGGCGTCTGAGGGGAGCAAGGTTGTCTGCGCTGTTGGTGATCCAGTTCGTGAGGCTGAGGGCTGCGTCGTTGGGGTCGGTGGTGAAGGTAGGTTGGTTGTCGATGAGCGTGGAGAAGAGCTGTTCTTCGGGGATTTTGTTCCACTGTCGACGAGGGATGGGTTGAGTGCGGAGGTGGCGGGTCTCGCGTCGGAAGGTGAAGTGGACACAGCTGTGGTCGGTCCAGTGTAGAGCGGAGGCGTGGCTGAAGGAAACGTGTTTGCTGGCGGAGAAGATGGGGTCAAGCGTGTGTCCGGCGATGTGGGTGGGGGTGTTCACCAGTTGCTTGAGGCCGAGGTTGGCGAGGTTGTAGAGCAGGGCGGTGGTGTTGGGGTCCTTGTTCTGTTCTAGATGGAAGTTGAGGTCGCCGAGGAGGATGTAGTCTGGCGAGGCGAGGGCGTGCGGGGAGATGAAGTCGGTGATGGAGTCGCTGAAAAGGGCGCATGGTCCGGGGGGGGGCGGTAGATGAGTGATCCTCTGAGGGTGGTCCTGGGGTCGGTGCGGATCTGGAAGTGCAGGTGCTCTGCGGCGAGGGGGGTGTCTTCGGTGGAGGTGGTGACGCTGATGGAGTCTTTGAAGACGATGGCGATTCCTCCTCCTACTTGGTTGGTGCAGTCTTTCCTGGAAATCTTGTAGCCTTCGGGGATGGCTATGGCGATGTGCCAGCTACATAAGAAGCCAATGTGTTCAGCAGATCAACTTGGACGTCCAGTTTATCAGAGTGATAGTTCAGGGCCAGCACGGTGGATTGAAGAGTTTGCAGAAGCTGAGGCCAGGCAGAGCTGGCTTCCGTGAACGTAGGAGGGGGCACAGGGTTAGGTTCCTTGTTGGCACCGCTCAGAGGATCAGATTGAAGACAGGAGAGGTCAAGGAGTGAGTGGATGGATGCTGCCTGTTAAACTCTGAATCCATTGGGCTGCCGGGGGGGCTAGATGGCAGGAGAATGCTGTGGTCCTGCAGGGAATCATGGCAGCCTACAGTCAGCCCATCCTGGCCAGCCAACCGATGGAGAGCTGCCCAAGAGGCTGCTAAGGAAGGCACCCACTCCCCTGCATTTGAAGAATGGTCACTGGGGATAATAATTGGCAAAAGTTCATGTTTTGACAAAAGTACGGCCGGCTGGTCCTCAAGGGGTGGTGAATGGCTCACTTCACTTTGAGATGCTAACTGGGAGAAAACGGGTGAAACGGGTGAAGCTGGACAGTAGACTTGTGCCACTGTTGTGAAATAGCCACAAGCAATAGGTACAGGATCGGTGACTGCAGGCTCCATAAGAACACTCTGGCCTGACTCCGACTTGATCTCACCACCATTTGCCAAAAGTTCCAACTTAGGTTTTTTCTTAAAATATGAAAATAGAGAGGACTCATGAAGCTTCAGGGGAGGTGGGTGTGGCATAAAAACAGCAGAAAGTTGAAACTTCGAGATCGCTGAGCTAGGCGGATCAGCAGCCGATGAGAAGAGTGCTGCTGAAATTGCAGAGGCTGGTGGTGAATGCGGGGTGGCGCTGCCCACATTGACGGCGCGGCGGCATTCCTTGCACTTT
The DNA here is from genome assembly GCF_031143425.1 of Pleurodeles waltl. Lineage (NCBI taxonomy): Eukaryota > Metazoa > Chordata > Amphibia > Caudata > Salamandridae > Pleurodeles > Pleurodeles waltl. The sequence goes on from NC_090449.1 coordinate 420,530,945, forward strand.
TGGGGGTTTGGGTGCTCCTTCCTTACATTATCAGACCTCCTAATACTACGGGATCCTGGCCCTTCCCTTAAAGGGAAAACTCCAAGGGAGAGGAGTGTCGCTAAACGTAGGTAGATAAGCCTTGAAGAGGCGGTCTTGCGGCACTAGTTTGAGATATCAACGCACCAATTGAAGACTTGCAGACTAGGAGTGAAGGAGTCCCGATTAGATTGAAAGGCAGGAGGAGGCAGGAGACAAAGGCAGCGGGCAACAGGGTCCGGACAAGCCGCACTGGCCTAGCGCCAGCTGCCTCTGTCAGAAACCGGTTGCCTACGGCCTAAGCTACAGTTTGTGCACTACCCAAGGCCTTTTCTTAGGGAAACTTGCAAGATATCGAACACTTGCCTGAAGCCACCTTCTCTTTTGATGCTCCTATGTTGCTCCTGTGTGGATCCTATGCAGCTCCCTCCCAGGCAGACCTGGCAGTCCTGAAGGTTCCTGGGAGATCAGAATTGGCCCAGAGATCTCACATACGACCGCCAAGGCACCCGGGGGCCGCCCGTCGCAAGGTGGAAAGGAGTGGCTCAGCCCACCCCAGGCCCAAGGCTATAATATTGCTGCATCTATAATGTATAATATAATAGGAATCTAGGCCACATGTAGGGTACTCTTGAGCCCTGAATTGCCTGTTACGAACAGCATTGTCAGCAGGGCTGGGGCTGGAATGCTTCTCAGTTCATACCTCACTTTTAATAAAATAATTCTTAGATAATCTGATGTACTAAGGTGAAACCCTTCCACATTAAAGAACTAAACGTTTTGAAGTCCCCGTCTCCTAGTATGACACAGGGGTCTCAAAAAAGTAGCTCAAAGCTACTGGAAGCTTGCCAGTACCCACAAGTAGCTCAAAGCTACTGGCAGCTTGTCAGTACCCTCAAGGTAGCTCTCAAAGGTGAAGCCAAGCCAAGTATCTAATTCAGAGAGTCTGTGCATATTAAGAAGGCAGCACTGCTCATCTATAGACCCTTAGGATGACAGCCAGCCAAGCCAATGGCAGGGCCTCTTGTTAACATTCAAAACATATTGTATTGACCTTTGGGGTCTACTGCTTGACCATCTGTATCCAATTTCAATCTGACTAAGTCACAAGGAGTTTGACCATGTTGTAGGCCCTGCTGTATCAGTCATACTTTGTGTTTGAACAGTGGGCCATGAAAAAGAAGATTGCTAGCAGTAGCCTAAGCTATAACCAATGTTGACCCACTGAAGTTTGGGACTGTAGGAGCCAGAGTAAAAGTGTGTTAGCTGGATGAATGATCAGCCCAAGAGCTGAAGAAAGCAGAGTGTGATCCAGAGCAGAGAAAATTAAGACCCTCATCTGCATTCAATTATGTGTGGTTTCCCTGACCTGGTGTCCCTCTTTAATAAACAGTGTTGCTTCCTGGAAGCTACTCCTGGTATTAAATGTGTATGCTAGCCTCATCACAAGGGTTTTATTTTGGGGACAGGTGTATCTGTTCATGGGCATAATAGTGCCAATGGCATAATAACTGTCATACTTGACTATTTTGGGTATTCTTGGTGTAGTTGTTGCATACTCTGTCATCACTGTCACAGTTAGTGCATGACTTTCCTACCTTTAGCCATTCCTGACATAATGGTAACCTCCCTCACATAATAATGGGCATACTGGCTGTTACGCGTCCATTCTTGGCACAATTGTGGACCTGGTACAATGGTGGGAATTATCAGTATAATACAGGTATTCTTGGTGTTATGGTAACCATCCATGGTCTCCTCCTGATTGTGTTTCATAAAATATAAAAATTATATTTTTAAGGCAAAAATAATGGGGGGTTTTCAGAAAAGGTTCTCCTTCTGTAAAATTTAGTTTATTTTGTCCAAAACAGAAAGTGGAATTTGATCGAAACTTATATGTGCATTTTCAGAAACTGATATGCCGACGAAGACAAAAGGTTGCAGTTCCAAAATATATTTAAATGTATTGCTCTGGTTATGTCCATTGTGCCAAAGGATGATTTGAATTTTACTTCATTAGTTAGATGGAGGCACTTGATAACATTTTTGCTGGTAACCTCACCTAGAGTGCTTGGGTGGTCACTACTGATAATACAGCTGGGGATAGTCACTGTGTTATGTTAAGTTATTCTCTTTTTTACAGCAGTAAAACATGTCAGTAGCTCTGTAGGACTTTCATTGAGTAGAAGTAGCGCTCACTGCAGAAAAGGTCGGAGACCCCTGGTCTGACACGATTTTTGTTGCCTTATTTACATGCCAGATCTTTTCAAGACTCGTGGCCAGGCTCCTAGAGCCAACCCTTTCCTCGGCTATGGGTTGGCTCCCGCTAATAATTTGTTGACTGGCCCACCTCTAGTAATGCATTCTGTCTGGAGCAGGAAACTTGGAGATGGTGTCTGTGGAGTCTGAAATGGGGGGATGGTAAGAAGGAAGGTGTGTGTCTGTGGAGTCTGAAATGGGGGAGTCGTAAGAGGGGATGTGTGTGTCTGGAGTTTGGAGAGGGGTGAGGGAGGATCGGCATGTTTGCGAAGTGAGCGTGAGGTTTGTAGAAGGGGAGCGGTGTGGCGCGGCGGAGTTTGCAGCAGTTAGGAGTCGGTGTTGGAAGTGAGGGGCTCTACCCTCACTCACGCACTCTGAGAAGTTTACAGCTGCAAGGAGTGGTGGAAGTGGTGCGTACGTGTTGGACTTTTCTAGTCATTCCCACCATGTTTAATTTGAGCCGGTGGTTTCCGGTGCGGGGATGCCTTATTTTTTAGGACCGGCACTTATTTTTCTGCCTTAAGCATTTACTGCGATCAAAAGACATGTGTGAAAGAAGGAGGAAGAGAAAAAACGAAAAAAAAACCACAAAGGCAGAAAGCTGCAAGAGTGGGCTGAAGTTGCAGGCAGTAGCAGTAAATGGATTAAAGAGGCCCGAGATGGCTTTTGGGTTACGCTGCCTCAGTATTTCCTGCTCCCCATTTAATTGCAAAAGCCGCTTGTTCAGAGGAGAGCTTTGGGCACCGGCACGTTTTTATTTACAAATAAAGCATTGATTCAAACCTCTCTACTGCGACGTAAATCGCTCAGATTGTGAGGTGGCTATGGAGCTAATCTCATAATTTCAATCGGCAATTTCCCTAGGGCCTTGGGGACAAAACTAGAAGGGAGGCCGCTGCTTGGAGAGGCAAACAGCCGTGCGTGCCACGTAGAGAGCCCCACAAAGCGTCCTGAATGCTCTCGTGGTCTCTACAACTCAATGTTGGACTTCCCAGCATTCCGCAAAGCGCCTCCGTTGAGCCTCTGTGCCCCTCCTGCGTTTCTGCCGTTTTACCGCGTTTCGCTTGGCCTCTTTCTTTCCTTCCTTCATTCAGACGTCTTCCCCCCCCCCCCCCCCCCCCCCGCCACCCCCTTTTCCACTACGCCCCTCCCTTTACCTGCTGGGACTCACATTTCTTAGAATATTCGGTTCTCTTCAACCTCTTGGCAGACCTGGTAACTTACCAGTGGTAAGTATGTCAACAAGAACCCAGTGCTACAAAAATTTTTGAATAGGCTCTTACTAAATCAAAAACACAGCTGGGCCGAGGCATGGCAGCAATGTTCATCTCCCAGAGAAAACAGTGCTTGTCCCCCTGGGCGGAATATTTGTGTCCCTTGGTGCGCACCAAATTCACGTTTTCATTTCCTTTCCTCTAACATATCAGTTTCACATCCTGAAAGTATGTTATTCCTGGCTGTTGTCGGAGCGCTGCCATTGTCTTTTCGCAGGGGAGAGAAGCTGCCAGGCTCTGGGGGCATCGAGGGGAGAGGTGATGCCAGAATCCGAGGAGAACAAAAAGGCAATGGGTGAGATGCTTGAATTAATCTAACTCACTGGCAATTACTAGGGCCGTGTTTCAGTGCCCATCCCATAGAGAGTCCAGCTATTTACAAATCAGACTTGGTGCTTTCCCAGCAGGAACAGCCCGGCCTGGAACGTTACAGCGGCGAACACGCCTGGACGTGGCCACGCAGTGAGGGGTGGGGGCGCTGCCAGGGTCTATTGGGCAGAGTTAGACTATTTAAACAGGGTCCGAGCCACAGACAAAGAAAACTTGTTATGGATTCTGGGGCTCAGAGAAGCTTTTCCAGAGTGAACGATGTGCTCTGGTGGCAGAGAGGGAAGATCTTATGCCAAGAACTTAAAGTAACAACAAGGTGATTGGGGAATGCTCAACTCAACCTCAACCAATGGTAATTACTCAGACCGCATTTTAGTCCATACTTTTTTGTTAACTCTACACAGAATGCAGCCATGTGCAAAATCGCATTGTCCTGCTCTAATAGGAGCCTGGAGCACTCCAGTCCGTCTGGAGCACTATAGGCGCGAACACGCCTGGAGGGGACCTGGTCTCGCAGAGTGCAGAGTCTGAGCCACAGGGAAGGAAAAGCTCCGATGGGTTCAGGGACTCCGGGAAAGGGAGTTGTGCTGCCAGGCTCTTGGGTACTTGTAAAGTAGCCATGCCAGTGTTGGGCCGGGAGTAAAAAGGGAACGCTGCTCTAGCCTATGGGGAACTGAGGCTTAGCCAGAGTCCGAAACAGGCAGGAGGTTGTGCCTGATCAATGTTCTGCCAGATGTGGGGGTGGGGCACACGGGAGACTGCGCGGAAAGGTAATGTGGCATATTCTGCTACCGTTTTGGGATAAGTAACAGTACCACAGACCCAGAACCGCACCTACCGAGAGAAGCTCTGCTACGCTGGGACACAAGGAAATATGTTTTGGGATTACCGGGGGTAGCTTTGCCATATTGGAAACAGAGACGGGCTCCCCGGTGTCGGGATCACGAGATATCCTCTGGTTCTTTGGCTTAGCGATATCTTTTTTTTATCGTATACACTGTTGAATAGCGCAGCATATGCCATTCCAGTGCCTCTTGGAGCTAATCAGTGTTTTAGAGAGTAACGCCACAGGCTGTCCTTTTTGGGGTGGTGCTCCAGCGGGGCTGGTTTTGCGAACGCTAACTGCAGCCCAAGTCTTTGCGTCCTTACATTTCGTCTTCTGTTGGAGTATTTATACCCCCGGGCAGAACACCGAGTCCCCTTGTCTGTCTCTCTCAAAGAGATCATGTGTTCCTTCCCTCGATTTCCATGTCCTACTGACTATTAGCTCCCGGTTGTGAACTATACATAGGAAGGTCCCACTAGGAGTCAACTTTATGACTTTACAGAACCGCCGACAGTGTCGATTGGTATGTGCGTGTTTACTCCTCCCTTAGACACTGTCCCCTACCCCACGTGTAAGTCAGTCCTCTGTTATCCTAAAGTCCCGCGGAGAAGGCTGCAGGGAGCGTTCTAGGCTTCTTTCGGCCCCATCTCCGCAGTCCGCGCTGGCTAGGCCAGGTTTACCCTTAGAGGCCAGGACAGACCACGGAGTCGGAGGGGTAAGACTGCCGGTTTCAGGCGCTCTCGCTTCCGTCAGAGCCTAGGCTTGTGGTACGACTGGGGGTCACCAGGGTCTGTGGCACAGAGAAGAGAACCCCACCCGGTTTGGCTCGCCAATAGCCGACAGCCTGCCAGCAATGGGGCACAGCGCGAAGACGCTCTGCCAGGGTCCCGGCTGGACAGGTAGAGCTCCCGGTGAAACCTGATGCAAAGTCCCGTTGACTAAGGGAGAAGGAATGTGCAGAATCTTTCTAATAATTGCGTAACCCCTTCGCTGCCAGAGAGGTGATCACATACCTGCCACGGCCCCACTGAACTCCAGTGCTTTGAATACCCGGGAGGAGCGGTGCACACATGGGGCTCTGTCAGTAACCACCTCTGTCAGTGGAGCTCCACCGACAGTGGAGCTTTGCATGGCTAGTCTCCGTAACCCCTTCGCTACCAGAGAGGAGCCCAACACGTGAGGCAGCCCATGCAGCCACTTCACTGCTGACGGAGTGCTGCACAGCTTGGACAGGCCTATTAATGCACTGCGTCGCTGCTTCCCGGGGCAGCCCATTAACAAATGTAATAAGCCCATAAAAAGGTTCTGCGCACTTAAGGCGTCTTTAACATTCTGTGACAGAAAAGGGGGCTGCAGTGCCAACCAGTAAATTTGACCAGAAAGCAGACAGGACGAGAGCCAAAACCGGCTCACGAGTGAAACCGCAGAAGCCGCACGCGTCTGGGGAGGAACATGCAGCAGTAACCCGAGGAACAGAGTAGACCGAGGTGGCGAGCCCTAAAAGCTCGAGCCAGGTGCTTGGCTCGGGCTGTGCTCGAGGCCCGCTTGGAACCCCGAGCCCAAAATGAGCCTAGCTTTCACGGGAGGCTGTGCACCCCATTTGTCAGAGATGCTGATCAAGTATCACCCCGGCGAATCTCCGTGTGCCACAAAATAAATGAAGGCAGTTTGCTTGGACAAGAAATTAAGTGTGGATCCTGCCTGTCGTACACACTAGGACCTCATCCTCCAAGAACTAAGGAAAAGTATTACGGTTTGATGTCAAACAGAGATAGCCATCTAGTAGCTGAAGTGCATAGTGTAAAACAGGAAAATCTGGGTTCACTCCAGGGTTTCCTGGTTGAACAAATTATGTGACCCTAGGCAGATAATATATTTCAACAAGTATCCTTTTTGTTAATTATCACACTTAAAAGCACCTTCAATCAAATATGTGAGTTCAGGATGTGTGCTGTACAAAAAACACTTGTTTAAGTTAATAAACCTAAATGTTGCTCCATCTGGAATAGGAATCCAGACCACATGTAAGATACATGTGACAACCTCCTTGCCTCTTACTTCACTTTAGCAGTCACTAGGGTAGGATCTTTAAAAACTCTCGCTTTTAATAACTACTCCATGCAGATATATAATCAGATGTACTAAAGTGAAAGGCTTCTGCTTGTTAAATAAATAAATACAGTTTTTTGAGTTTCGAAGTCCCCTAATATTCCGACCTGATGATTGTTGCATGATCTACATGCCAAACGTTTTATGGCTCGGCTCGCGCACGGGCTCTTACAGCTAGGGCCAACACTTGGCTCGGTCTCCCTGTTAAATCGTTGGCTCGTCCAACCTGTAGAACAGCCATGAGCCCAGGGGAGTAGGGATTGGAACCGAGCACAACCGGAATAGACAGAAAACAGCAACAATGAAAATAACCGGAGGACCGGGAGGCTGGAAAGGCTAGCACAGAAAGGGAACAGCAATGAACTAATAATTAAAAAGGAAAATGTCCAGAACGAGAATAGAAATTAAATGGAAATTAAAATGTAACCCAACCAGTAACATAAATTAAAGGATATTTTTTAAGAAGAAAGTCCGGAATGATTTGCTGCAGGCTCCCCGCCGAGGAGGGAGTTTTGTGTGACATCAAAAACTCATTCTGACTGATTAGTGCCCTCACCCTTAATCTCTGAAGTGCGGCCTTCCTTGCTGGACTATTGGTATCCTGCGTGGTTAGTGGCAGGCTGCCGGACATGGGGTACAGTCCTGTAAAACCCATGCAGGCCCGCACAGCAGGATCATTCCCTTTACCCCTGGGTTGTGATAAGAATACATTAACAGATGGGTAAATTCCTTGAGTGAGTGTTGCCTCGGAGCATGATGATGGGTCCGCCTTAGTACTAGGTTGTGAGTAGGCGCTGCAGCATTATTGTTGCCCCTGTCGGAAACGCGTTCATCAGTTTAGAAACTATGTTTCAGATTAGTGGCTTTGTGCTGGAATACACACAACTGCCTGGCAAGCCATTATCCTCAGTGTGCTACGATAGATGGCCACGAGGATGCTCCTCTTCTGAGGGGTCTAAACAAGCTCTCTGGTAGCGGAAACTGGAACCCTGCCCGGCTCCAGCTGGCCTGGCCCGAGCAATGCTTGGCCCTGTGCAGGCTGTGTGCCGAAGAGCTGCAATGCCTGCTTGGCCCTAAAGCGGCTTAATGGGCGTTACCTGGGCAGCTGCTCATGTTCTACAGCTGGGCCAAGCTGAGGCTACGTTTCTGCCTGCTGCAACTGCTTGTCCGCTTACCAGAAGCATCAGCCAGCATGACGTGACACCGCCTCTGGTGTCCATCAGTCATGGTGTCGAGATCCTACAACTGTAGCCTTTGGCCCGGATCTAGTGATCACAGCCTTGAGATGCCCCTTGTAGGAATCAAAGGTCCTTCACTCCTGGAGCCTCGTAATCCTTTACAGAGTCGACCCGTGGACAATAGAGAACCCTCCTATAAAAGAGCTCCGCTTTGACAGGCCGCTTGCGAAGTGTCTGGGCGGTATGAGTACCAGGGAGCCTGTAAAGGCAATCACTGAACCCATAGAGAGACGCTGGCAGGTCTACACAACCCCGACCGCCACCAGAGGATTCCAAACCCCGGTGTCTTAAAGGGCTCGTGGCTCTAAAGCTTACCCACGAGAACCCCGTATGATGCTTAGAGCCGGGAGGGCAGGCCTTGAGCTGACATCTGAACACGTCTTCCATACTCCCGAGGGCGGTAAATTCAAACCCATCACATTGTAAAAATATGTTAATATTACACATGGGCTGAAACGGCAGGAATGCGGGGTGAATCCGTGCAACACTATATACAGAAGAACTTGAGAACAAGAACTCATCGTGGAACAGAAGCAAATGGGTGCAGAAGAAAATAAAAAAAGAAAGAACAATGGCGGGAACTGTTACAGGAACAGAATCTTAACAGGAGCTTGGGCGTTACAAGAAGGTGCAGAAGACGATGCTGCTTGTACCAGAGGTGGAGGGGGGTTTAACTGGAACCGCGCAAGTAGCTGTGTTGCTGGTCCCAGCTCCTGGCTGTACCTCTGGAGGGCGCGCGGTGTGTCTTCTGGAACCCGATTCCTGCACCTCAGCGAGCACAAATGGGCAAACAGTGGGCGTTCATCGCCACCCAGGGAGTTCAGTGGCACAAGGGGCAGGCGAGTGCATGCGAGACCCTGGATGTGCGAGGGACAGATGTCGGGGTGTAAGAGTCCTCACTGTTCGGCAGAAGGCGGGGGAGGGGGTGGGCAGATGTCAGGATGCTGAAGTCCTGTGTGGACTGGTGCGGTCATGCAGAGCAGCGGAGACAGATGGAAAGGTGCGACACTCCTCACTTCCGACTTAGAAGGTGGATGTTCTCTCCACTGCAATTCGACGCCTCCATGGAATCCAAGAGGACACTCCACAGACCCCTAGAATCAGGCTGTAAGAAACAGGGGATCCAGTTTACGACCAAATGACTTTTCGGAGCCGGACTCCACCCCCGTGCCGAGTGCAGGCACTCGGCCTCAGCATCTGGCGTGTGACGCGTGTCTGTGTAACAGCGTGAAAGCGTCGCCGCCCCCTCCCTAGGTATGGATCCCGCCACCATGGCCGCGTGGTACCCTTGCGGTCATGGTGTGTGGCATCAATGAACACCCAGTTTCTTCTCACAGACCCCACGCTAACTCACACGTTATAAAATAGACTGCTTGAAATTCAGCAAACGGTAGACTACCAAAATCCATACTTAAGACAGAAATATCGCTCAACAATAAAATGTCGCCCTGCACTTTATCCCATTACCAAGAGCACTAGACCCTTCGTGCTAGGGATGGGGTTAGTACAGTACTGTAACCAAACCCTACAATATATAAAAGTGCGCTTGCCCGGATTCAGAACTACACCTATTAACGATACAAACAAGCGGTGGGTGGGGTGGCAGGGCGTTACCTGGAGATTTACGTTCAGTTCATCAATTGTTTTGACAGTTCACTGGGTTGAGTGCCTGCTGCAATTTTTCTCCTTTTTCCCCTCTTCTCAATATCCATTTATTTCAGGGGTCTCCAACCTTTTCACTAAATGAGCACTACTTTTGTTGCACGAAAATCATCCCGAGCTACCAAATTTATTAGTATTGTACACTTAAGACAAGAGTACATTAGTGACCACCCTATGCAAGATTATCAGATATAATCACCTTAGTACATGATTGCCAGCAATAATGTAAACAAGCATTGGCAAAGCCAATAGGTCTCGCCTATGCAAGAGATATTGGCTTTACCAATTTGTTTTAGACATGTTGTACACTAGAATGGCTAGTGTTAAACATGACTAAAAGTTTGCGGCGTAGAAGATAGTGGTGTGGAGTGTCATAGAATAGAATGGCGAAGAGTGGAGTGGCAGAGAATGTCGTGTATTGGAGTGGCATAGTGTGGAATCGCGCAGAGTGGCATACACTGGAGTAGCAGAGAGTAGACTGGTGTAGAGTGCGGTGTCATTGAGTGCATTTGGAACTGAATTCAGGGGCGTACAATGCAGCGGCATGGATTGCAGTGGTGTAGATTAGAGTGGTGCATAATAGAATGCAATGGCGTAGAGAGACAAGGTGGTGCAGAGTGGAGTGATGCGGTAGCACAGAGTAGAGTCACATAGCATAGAGTGCAGTGGGTAGAGTGGTACAGAATATAGTGCAGTGCAGTGGAGTAGTGCAGAGTAGAGCGGCGTAGAGTTCAGTGGTGATTGCGAAAGTGCAGTGGCTTAGAGTGCAGTGGCATGGAATAGATTGGCGTAAAGTTCAGTGGCGTAGAGTAGATTGTTTCAGAGTAGAGGGAAGTGTTGTGAAGTGGTGCAGGGTAGAGTGCAGTTGCATAGAGTGGCATTGGGTGTAATAGCATATAGTGAAGTGGTGTATAGCACAGTTGCATAGAGTGCAGTGGTGTAGATTAGAGTGGCAGAGAGAGGATTGGCAGAGAGTGCAGGGGCATAGAGTTGAGTGTTAGAGTACAGTGCAGTGGCATAGAGTACAGTAGAGCACACTGACATTACAGACAATGCTGTTGTGTGCTAGAAAAAACTCTTTACTACCCTTAGTATCCAGCAATATTGTAACACAAATCCTCTCACTTTGAAGTCTGAGAAAGAAGAGTAAACAAGCACACTCAGAAGACAGTGCCTGATATTAAACCACGGTCTTGTGCCAAGATAAGAACAAGATTTATAGGCCTGTTTACAGAAAGGGAGCACTCAGAGGGATACTGTAAATAAGGTTTTGGCAAGGGAAGATAAAAACTCAACCTGGACAGCCTAAAACAAATACATCAACAAATGGAAAACAAGAAAATGTGATTTACAAACCACAGAGCCAATGGCAAGCAAAGAGCAGATTGCATTCCAAGGTCAACTTTCTGAATGTCCCCAAGATGTGTTTAGCAAACCAGACAGCTGTGCTGCCTGGTAGGCTGTTACCTAAAAAGGCTCAGTCAGTTTGGAATACTTCTACAACTGTAAAACATAACAGCCATAGCTGCAATGCCCACTAGCACAAAGGAAATAATGTTAGTTATAAGTCTCCCACTGCTGCACGATTTATCATTCAAATATCACTTGTAAATATATTTTTGGAATTGTGTTACAAAAAGAATACAAACATTTTGGCCTCAAGTACACACTTTTGAAAGTTGGTATACACACATTAATTCAATCAAGCAAACATTTCTAACTCGGTGTGATGGGCTGCACACAGTAGAGCTGCACACAGGTGGCTGGAAAGCTACCAGTAACCCCCAAGCTACTGGTTGGAGAAGCCTGCTTTATTTTATTTGCCTGGTATGCAGGTCACTTTTTTGATATGTTCTGTCATTCTTTCATGAAAGCCATGACTGCTAAAATGCTTAAATTAAAATGTAACATGGGTATCCCTGTGCGCCTCTGTCTAAGGCTTAGGAACTTTAACAGTCCTATTCAATTTTTGTATTCGACAAATGTACAGTACATCATCTTCATAGCCCTTGCTGCCTTAGTGTATTAGCGCTATATTGAAAGTTAGATGAGAGTTGTTACCAATGCCCAACACAATGGAACACATTTTTATCAAAGGATGAAAGGCAGAGTCGCCGTACAGTATCCAAACCTATGATTTGCTTGTTAGATGAGGACCTCTGGTGCAGGCCTATTCACTAAAAGAGCTAATACTGTCCTTACAACCAGTGCTTGAAATGGAAAAATTAAAGAGCAGGTACTCTGTGCCAGAGTACCTGCTTGTTTCGGAGAAGTGCCGGTACTCTCCAATTGAAAGTATTACGTTTTTCTTGAGATGTGCCGGTACTCTCCCTCTCAAAATAAAAAAATGCCGGTACTCAGTACCGGAGAGTACTGGCCCATTTAAAGCACTGCTTACAACCCATGACCTACAGGTTACATGCCTATCCCGTGGGGGGATTAAACCGCTGACACATGTTGTGTATAGGCAAGGAGTGACTGCAACTTTGCTCACATTGTAGAAGTTTGAGGATGTTTGTGCAGAAAGGGAAATAAAAGGCTGTACTCAGACTCTGCACAGTAGACACCTTTTGCCAAACCTATTCACCCAAAGTTCGAGCGCTACTCTTCTGAATTTTCTCATGCTTCTGCCACATATTCCTCCAATTTCTTAATATGGTCCTTGCACCTCCTAGAAGCTGCTTTTATCCACCCCCACGCAAACTGTGAACTTAACTACACCCCCTACATGCTCAGAAACACACACTGCCATCTCCCGCTATATCAGGAGGCTAGGAGAGGTCTTTAGATTTGTTCTTGCCGAGAAGGTTCACTTCAGTAACCAACGTAAATTCTATTTTGCAGTGTGAATCTTTTCTGGATTCACATGCCGTGCATTTTTTCCCCCATCAAATGGTTGGGTGTGAAGTTTTCTCTTAGTAGCCTGTTAGTCTTTTTTTTTTTTTGGGTGTCAGTGACATTTTGGGGCTATGCCCCTCCTAGTGTGACATTATATGTTCGCCCCGGAAACCACTCCACGTAGTTGCCATTTTCAGAGTCAAGGAGGAGAAGCCAGAAGGTGGGTCTCAATGCCTATTAAAGTGGATTCAAAGGAGACGCCTGGAGCAGAACTAGAGCTGTCATTCGCAAGGGCTACAGCACAAACCGCATTTTGAAGAACAGGAGGCAGAAGAACTGGAACCTCCACTCATTCCAGAACCTCAAGAGGTGGAGGAGGAGATGTATGAGTATTTCCAAAAACAGGGTTCATTGCAGACAGAAGAGTTGGTAGAGGACTAGCCAGGTATGTACTCTGACTTAAATCAAGGGAAATGTGCAAGCACCCTCGCTAATCGTAATAGACATCATCAGGCATACTGCCTGACAAAGAGAGTAAGATAGTAGACATGATGGCAGGAACATTTGAGAGATCATCAGCCATGCAGTGGCGTGTTGCCAACTCAAAGCGCCTTACTCAATCTATATACCGATCAAAAATGAAATGGAGGAGCTAATGCAACACTTACCCAAATAATTAAAAAGGAGGGCCAACTAGATGCTGTAGAAGTCAAAAGACACTTAAGTCAGCTTTAAATGTAGTACACACAGTCAGTAGACAACTATGTACGGCTACTACTCTTCGAAGAAACGCCTGGCTCGGGTTCTTAGAATTTAAAGAGGAAGTGCAAGCCAACATAATAAACTCTTCACTGGAAACACCCTCTTTCAAGGTCCTGTTGATAAGGCGCTACAATGCATTAAAAAAGGCAACAAAACGTCCACGGCCATGGAAGCCTATCAGTACAAGGGGCTACTCTGTGGGACTATAGCACAGAAGAAAAAAGCTTCTACAAGAGCGGCACGGGGGCCATGCAGCCACACAACACCCATGCAGCCTTCATCCAACAGGGACCGTCGCTATATCACAATGGCGGTATGTAACAACCTCAAGGCAGCAGTTTTGCGGATGTGGATGTGAAAGACGATGAAGCAAGGCTCCCATACAAGTAAGGGAATGCATAAAGAATACCCTCCTACACAACCCACTGGTAGAGAATGGCCCAGGCCTCCTCTTTGGCCTGTGGCAGCACCTGCGCAACTGTGTTCCACAGTGTTTGGGACTAGCAGCCCAATAAACATGCAGTGTTCACCGACCGCAATGCAAGTTTGGTGGAGGTAAACATCCTCTTGCCTAAGCTATACAACCTCTTGGATTCCCTGTCCGGGGGAGCAGCAGGGAGCACACCATGGGAAGTGGAGGCTTGGACAACCAAGCTTTAAGGGGTGGGGTGTTGGGTGAGGAAAGATGGGATGCCCAAGCTGTTGGGCAATAGTGGCAGTCAGTTGTTCTGTTCACAGGAGCCCCTGTGCTGCGCTTTGACCGGGTTCCCAGTAGGACATCAATAAGTGCTTCATTTAAAGGGAGAAGGGGTTTAGATGAGGAAGCTCCTGGTTGAAACACTGCATGTCAAGAAGTTCGTCTTGACTGCCTCCGAAGGTAGTTCAAGGTCCAGGATCTCAGCTGCCTTCTTCACCACCACAGCGTATGATGCTCCCTCCTCTGTAGTCACGGTAGGTGGGAAAAAGCAAACCAGTATCTAAAGAGGTATCCAGTCCACTGGCATCACCCAGTTCCTCACAGCAGTCCTTGGATTCCTGACCCTCTAGCTGATTTTCTAAAGGGTCCAGTGACCCCTCTCATTCTTCCTTAAGTGTTTACCCCTTCAGAATAGGGCTCACGCACCAACCTAGGACATGTGGGTCCTGTCTGCATCTGAATCGGCGCTGGTCGACTCTGTACCGGCTCTGTGTCGGATTTGGGGATCCAAATAGGGCTTGTGCCTCCAGTGGGTGCTGGAGCGCCGGGAGCATAGGCGTCAGGACTGGCATCGGAGAAGGTGCAGTGGCACGACCAACCCCAGTCTGGATCTGTTGTTGGATACACAGAAGCCCATCAGAGCTAAGTAAGTGGCCAGCTGGGTACCCGATGGGGCCACGCTTACCCTGCATGGCTCAAAGCCACTCCAGAGTGGTTAGCCTGCTCAAATACAGCTTGAAAAACTCCTTAATTTGAGCTACGGGATCGCTCCGGCTACCTTTAAAAGGGGGGAAACCTGAAGAACCGTGCCTTGAACGCCCATGTTCCTTCGTCGTCACATCAGCCGATGGACAAGGAGAAGTCCAAGCGTGCTTTGACTTCTTGTGCCTCTTACCTGAATGTCCTGAGGACTTAGGGCTCCTGGAACAGTCCCAAGACCTTCTTTTCAATAGTGACTGAGAACTCCTAGGAGTCATGCGACAGAGCGTCGCCTGGTGGGTCGCTAGCAGCTTCAGGGACCTTTCCCTCAAAGCCTTTGGCACCATACCCTGGCATAGACCAAATGTTTGTCTTTAACTGTAATGATGTAGTGACAGGCACCACACAGTTTTAAACCTGTCTTCCTTGAGGACATACTACACTCCAGGAGGTAAACCTTGAAAAAGAATTTGACAAACTGTCGAAAAAAGCCTGTCTAAAAGCAGCAGGGTAGCTCTTCTCCGGATCAGTGCTAACTGGCGCAGACGTCAGCGAACCGAGTTGGCGCCTATATAGGTGACCACTATATCACTTCCGGTGTGGACAATGCCACATGGTTCCAATCGATGACACCTACCGGTGCGCAGGGGTACTGCTCATGCAAAAATATTCTGGATCCAATCTGAAGCCTTGGAAATTCAAAGGTAAGGAATCTGCGGCTAGATGTCTCTATTAGATCTCTACTTCAAAGAGAATTTAGGGTTGTTACAGTCATAAGTCACCCAGTGAGAGGCCCACAAATAAGTTATCAGTGGGCAGGCGATACTCACAGTTGCTGCAGAGAGGCAGAAAAGGCAGCACTAGAAGTGGAACAAAATCTTTTGTAATGAGAGATGGAGTTGCTGGTTGAACACATGGAGGATTTAGCCCACCAGATTGCATTGGAAAGAGAAGAGTATAGAATTCTAGTGGTTAGGACGACAAGGGCACAATACTGGGCTGCAGAGGCACAGGCTATACGAAGAAAGCAATAAGACAGGCAAACTTTTGGTGTGGTTATTTAAAAGGGGGAGGCGAGAGTCGAAGATTGGTCATTACCATTAGATAACAAACTGGTGACCGAGTGGAATCCACCAATGAGAGCGCTCCAGCGTTTACATACTGTCTGAACGTTTTGTATAACACTAGGAATAAACATGCTTGAGATGAGCTGGAGAAGTTTGTGTTGGACATCTAGAGTTCCTCACTCTCACTGAAAAACAGAGGTGTTAGAGGAAGAGATTTCTTATGGGGCGGGGAGGGAAGAGAATCACTGAAGTAATCAAAACAACTTTAGAGTCAAAGGACTCCGGGTTCCTCAGCATGCGGACCCAATTCTTTGACGGCCTGGGTGGAAGACTGGGGGAACCTATTAGATGCATGACGTATAAAGCCAGACCGGAAGGGAAACTCCCATTAGACGTGACATCAGCGGAGATAGTCTTACAGGCCCATTTTGCTGTTAAGCATCAAGACTTGGATTTTTGGTCCTTGCTAACCAACAATATAAAATAATTGACAAACTGATTCACCTAGACCGATTGTGATTTATGTTGTATGGGTCGATTTTACAAAACCTTAGGTGCCTTTACAGATGGCTCTCCAAGATGCAACATTTTGAGAGCCAACTGTGCTGTTGGCAATCTATGCAGAAAAGGCTTTTAGTACATTGGAATGGTATTTCCTGTACTTTGTCCTCAAAACAGTGGGACTCCCAGTTGATGGTAAATAACAGTAGGGTGTTGAGTGTTCAAAAGTAACCAGTAGTTCCAGCAGATAGAGCCATGGAACCAAGGGTTAACCCAAGGGCAGTTTATGATAGGGTAACTGTAGGAAGTTGGCTCTGTATGTACTATTTCAAAGTAAGGAATAGTATGCACAGCGTCCAAGGGTTCCCTTTAGAGGTAAGATAGTGGCAAAAAGAGATAATACTAATGCTCTATTTTGTGGTAGTGTGGTCGAGCAGTAGGCTTATCAAAGGAGTAGTGTTAAGCATTTGTTGTACATACACAAGCAATAAATGAGGAACACACACTCAGAGACAATTCCAGGCTAATAGGTTTTTGTATAGAAAAATATATTTTCTTAGTTTATTTTAAGAACCACAGGTTCAAGACTTACATGTAATACTTCAAATGAAAGGTATTGCAGGTAGGTACTTTAGGAACTTTGAATTAGCAAAATAGCATATACAGTTTTCACATATTTCACATATAGCTATTTTAAAACTAGACACAGTGCAATTTTCACAGTTCCTAGGGGGAGTAAAAGTTTTAGTTTTTGCAGGTAAGTAAACCACCTACGGGGTTCAAGTTTGGGTCCAAGGTAGCCCACCGTTGGGGGTTCAGAGCAACCCCAAAGTTACCACACCAGCAGCTCAGGGCCGGTCAGGTGCAGAGGTCAAAGTGGTGCCCAAAACACATAGACTAAAATGGAGAAGGGGGTGCCCCGGTTCCAGTCTGCCAGCAGGTAAGTACCCGCGTCTTCGGAGGGCAGACCAGGGGGTTTTTGTAGGGCACCGGGGGGGACACAAGTCCACACAGAAAGTGCACCATCAGCGGCACAGGGGCGGCCGGGTGCAGTGTGCAAACAAGCGTCGGGTTTGTAATAGGAATCAGTGGGAGACCAAGGGGTCACTTCAGCGATGCAGGCAAGGGGGGGGGGCTCCTCGGGGTAGCCACCACCTGGGCAAGGGAGAGGGCCTCCTGGGGGTCACTCCTGCACTGGAGTTCGGATCCTTCAGGTCCTGGGGGCTACGGGTGCAGTGTCCCTACCAGGCGTCTGGTTTTTAGAAGCAGGCAGTCGCGGTCAGGAGGAGCCTCAGGATTCCCTCTGCAGGCATCGCTGTGGGGGCTCAGGGGGGACAACTCTGGCTACTCACGGTCTCGCAGTCGCCGGGGAGTCCTCCCTGAAGTGATTGTTCTCCACAAGTCGAGCCGGGGGCGTCGGGTGCAGAGTGTCAAGTCTCACGCTTCCGGCGGGAAACGCAAGTTGTTTTAAAGTTGCTCCTTTGTTACAAAGTTGCAGTCTTCGGTGAACAGGGCCGCTGTCCTTGGGAGATGCAGGGCAGTCCTCTGAGGCTTCAGAGGTCGCTGGTCCCTGGGGAGAGCGTCGCTGGAGCAGTGTCTTTAGAAGTGGGGAGACAGGCCGGTAGAGCTGGGGCCAAAGCAGTTGGTGTCTCCGTCTTCTCTGCAGGGTTTTTCAACTTAGCAGTCCTCTTCTTCTTAAGTTGCAGGCATCTGAGTTCCTAGGTTCTGGGGAGCCCTTAAATACTAAATTTAAGGGTGTGTTTAGGTCTGGGGGGTTAGTAGCCAATGGTTACTAGCCCTGAGGGTGGGTACACCCTCTTTGTGCCTCCTCCCAAGGGGAGGGGGTCACATTCCTATCCCTATTTGGGGAATCCTCCATCTGCAAGATGGAGGATTTCTAAAAGTCAGAGTCACCTCAGCTCAGGACACCTTAGGGGCTGTCCTGACTGGCCAGTGACTCCTCCTTGTTTTTCTCATTATCTCCTACGGCCTTGCCGCCAAAAGTGGGGCCGTGGCTGGAGGGGGCAGGCAACTCCACTAGCTGGAGTGCCCTTGGGTGCTGTAACAAAGGAGGTGAGCCTTTGAGGCTCACCGCCAGGTTTTACAGTTCCTGCAGGGGGAGGTGATAAGCATCTCCACCCAGTACAGGCTTTGTTACTAGCCATAGAGTGACAAAGGCACTCTCCCCATGTGGCCAGCAACATGTCTGGTGTGTGGCAGGCTGCTAGAACTACTCAGCCTACACGGGTAGTCAGTTAAGGTTTCAGGGGGCACCTCTAAGGTGCCCTCTGGGGTGTATGTTACAATAAAATGTACACTGGCATCAATGTGCATTTATTGTGCTGAGAAGTTTGATACCAAACTTCCCAGTTTTCAGTGTAGCCATTATGGTGCTGTGGAGTTCGTGCATGACAGACTCCCAGACCATATACTCTTATGGCTACCCTGCACTTACAATGTGTAAGGTTTTGCTTAGACACTGTAGGGGCACAGTGCTCATGCACTGGTGCCCTCACCTATGGTATAGTGCACCCTGCCTTAGGGCTGTAAGGCCTGCTAGAGGGGTGACTTATCTATACTGCATAGGCAGTGTGAGGTTGGCATGGCACCCTGAGGGGAGTGCCATGTCGACCTACTCGTTTTGTCCTCACCAGCACACACAAGCTGGCAAGCAGTGTGTCTGTGCTGAGTGAGGGGTCCCCAGGGTGGCATAAGATATGCTGCATCCCTTAGAGACCTTCCCTGGCATCGGGGCCCTTGGTACCAGGGGTACCAGTTACAAGGGACTTCCCTGGATGCCAGGGTGTGGCAATTGTGGAAACAAAAGTACAGGTTAGGGAAAGAACACTGGTGCTGGGGCCTGGTTAGCAGGCCTCAGCACACTTTCAAATCAAAACTTAGAATCAGCAAAGGCAAAAAGTCAGGGGATAACCATGCCAAGGAGGCATTTCCTTACACAACCACGCCCCCCCCCCCCCAAACGAAAGAGGATGAGACTAACCTTTCCCGAAAGAATCTTAATTTTCTAAGTGGAAGAACCTGGAAAGACCATCTGCATTGGCATGGGCAGTCCCAGGTCTGTGTTCCACTATAAAGTCCATTCCCTGTAGGGAGATGGACCACCTCAACAGTTTTGAATTTTCACCTTTTTTATTTGCATCAGCCATCTGAGAGGTCTGTGGTCAGTTTGAACTACAAAGTGAGTACCAAAGAGGTATGGTTTCAGCTTCTTCAGGGACCAAACCACAGCAAAGGCCTCCCTCTCAATGCCACTCCAACACTGCTCCCTGGGGAGTAACCTCCTGCTAATGAAAGCAACAGGCTGGTCAGGCCATCATCATTTGTTTGGGACAAAACTGCCCCTATCCCATGTTCAGAGGCATCTGTCTGCACAATGAACTGCTTGGAGTAATCTGGAGCTTTTAGAACTGGTGCTGTGCACATTGCTTGTTTCAGGGTGTCAAAGGCCTGTTGGCATTCTACAGTCCAGTTTACTTTCTTGGGCATCTTCTTGGAGATAAGTTCTGTGAGGGCTGCCACTATGGATCCATATCCCTTCACAAACCTCCTGTAGTACCCAGTCAAGCCAAGGAATGCCCTGACTTGAGTCTGGGTTTTTGGAGCTGCCCAGTCCAGAATAGTCTGGATCTTAGGCTGGAGTGGCTGAACTTGGCCTCCACCTACAAGGTGTCCCAAGTAAACCACAGTTCCCTGCCTTATCTGGCATTTGGATGCCTTGATAGAGAGGCCTGCTGATTGCAGAGCCTTCAAAACCTTCTTCAGGTGGACCAGGTGATCCTGCCAGCTGGAGCTAAAGACAGCAATATCGTCAAGATAAGCTGCACTAAAGGACTCCAAGCCAGCAAGGACTTGATTCACCAACCTTTGGAAGGTGGCAGGGGCATTCTTTAAACCAAAGGGCATAACAGTAAACTGATAATGCCCATCAGGTGTGTAGAATGCTGTCTTTTCTTTTGCTCCTGGTGCCATTTTGATTTTCCAGTACCCTGCTGTTAAGTCAAAGGTACTTAAGAATTTGGCAGCACCCAATTTGTCAATCAGTTAATCAGCCCTTGGAATGGGATGGGCATCTGTCTTGGTGACAGAATTAAGTCCTCTGTAGTCCACACAAAACCTCATCTCTCTCTTTCCATCTTCGGTGTGAGGTTTGGGGACTAAGACCACTGGGCTAGCCCAGGGGCTGTCAGAGTGCTCAATGACTCCCAATTCCAGTATCTTGTGGACTTCCACCTTGATGCTTTCCTTAACTTGGTCAGACTGTCTGAATATTTTGTTTTTGACAGGCATGCTGTCTCCTGGGTCCACATCATGGGTAGACAGGTGTGTCTGACCAGGGTTAGGGAAAAGAGCTCAGCAAACTGTTGCAGGACCTTCCTGCAGTCAGATTGCTGTTGGCCAGAGAGGGTGTCTGAGTAGATCACTCCATCAACTGAGCCATCTTTAGGGTTTGTGGAGAGGAGATCAGGGAGAGGTTCACTCTCACCTTCCTGGTCCTCATCTGTTACCATAAACAGATTCACATCAGCCCTGTCATGGAAGAGCTTAAGGCGGTTCACATGGATCACCCTCTTGGGGCTCCTGCTAGTGCCTAGGTCCATCAGGTAGGTGACCTGACTCTTCTTTTCTAGCACTGGGTAAGGGCCACTCCATCTGTCCTGAAGTGCCCTGGGAGCCACAGGCTCCAAAACCCAGACTTTCTGCCCTGGTTGAAATTCAACCATTGCAGCCTTTTGGTCATACCAAAACTTCTGGAGCTGTTGGCTGGCCTCAAGGTTTTTACTTGCCTTTTCCATGTACTCTGCCATCCTTGAACGTAGGCCAAGTACATAGTCCACTATATTTTGCTTAGGCTCATGAAGAGGTCTCTCCCAGCCTTCTTTCACAAGAGCTAGTGGTCCCCTTACAGGGTGGCCAAACAGAAGTTCAAAGGGTGAGAACCCTACTCCCTTCTGAGGCACCTCTCTGTAAGCGAAAAGCAGGCATGGCAAAAGGACATCCCATCTCCTTTTGAGTTTTTCAGGGAGCCCCATGATCATGCCTTTTAATGTCTTGTTGAATCTCTCAACAAGGCCATTAGTTTGTGGATGGTATGGTGTAGTGAATTTGTAAGTCACTCCACACTCATTCCACATGTGTTTCAGGTATGCTGACATGAAGTTTGTACCTCTGTCAGACACCACCTCCTTAGGGAAACCTACTCTGGTAAAGATACCAATGAGGACCTTGGCTACTGCAGGGGCAGTAGTCGACCTCAGGGGAATTGTTATAGGGTATCTAGTAGCATGATCCACTACTACTAGTATGTATATGTTCCCTGAGGCTGTGGGAGGTTCAAGTAGACCCACTATGTCCACATCCACTCTTTCAAAGGGGACCCCCACCACTGGAAGTGGAATGAGGGGGGCCTTTGGGTGTCCACCTGTCTTACCACTGGCTTGACAGGTGGTACAGGAGACACAAAACTCCTTGACCTTCTGGGACATGTTGGGCCAATAGAAGTGGTTGACTAGTCTCTCCCACATCTTGGTTTGTCCCAAATGCCCAGCAAGAGGAATATCGTGGGCTAAGGTCAGTATGAACTCCCTAAACTCCTGAGGCACTACCACTCTCCTAGTGGCACCAGGTTTGGGATCTCTTGCCTCAGTGTAAAGGAGTCCATCTTCCCAATAGACCCTATGTGTTCCAGTTTTCTTGCCATTGGACTCTTCAGCAACTTGCTGCCTAAGGCCTTCAAGAGAGGGACAGGTTTCTTGCCCCTTACACAACTGCTCCCTTGAGGGTCCCCCTGGGCCTAGGAGCTCAACCTGATAAGGTTCTAACTCCAGAGGCTCAGTTCCCTCAGAGGGCAGAACTTCTTCCTGAGAAGAGAGGTTCTCTTTTTGTTGTTGTGTTGCAGCTGGTTTCCCAGTTGTCTTTAATTTTCTCTTGGTAGGCTGGGCCCTTTTTCCAGGTTCCAGCTCTACTTTTTCACCCTGAGCCTTGCACTGTGCCCTTGTCTTGACACACACCAGTTCAGGGATACCCAGCATGGCTGCATTGGTTTTCAGTTCTACCTCAGCCCATGCTGAGGACTCCAGGTCATTTCCAAGCAAACAGTCTACAGGGATATTTGAGGAGACCACCACCTGTTTCAGGCCACTGACCCCTCCCCACTCTAAAGTTACCATAGCCATGGGATGTACTTTAGTCTGATTGTCAGCGTTGGTGACTGGATAAGTTTGTCCAGCCAGGTATTGACCAGGGGAAACCAGTTTCTCTGTCACCATGGTGACACTGGCATCTGTATCCCTCAGGCCGTCTACACTTGTCCCATTAATTAAGAGCTGCTGCCTGTATTTTTGCATGTTAGGGGGCCAGGCAGCCAGTGTGGCTAAATCCACCCCACCCTCAGAGACTAATGTAGCTTCAGTGTGACACCTGATTTGCTCTGGGCACACTGTTGATCCCACTTGGAGACTAGCCATTCCAGTGTTGGCTGGAGTGGAGTGGTACTTTTCTTGGGACAGGCCTTGTCTCCAGTTTGGTGTCCAGGCTGATTACAGCTACGACACCAGGCCTTTTTGGGATCAAAGTTTTTACCCTTGTACCCAAAATTGGATTGTGAAGAGGCTCTGGGCCCACCCTCCTGAGCAGGTTTTTGGGGGCCTGAAGAAGACTCTTTACTATTTTTACCTTTGGATGTCTCAACACTCTTCCCCTGGGGAGGCTTTGTGACCCCTTTCTTTTGGTCACCCCCTGTGGAAGTCTTGGTCACCTTAGTCTTGACCCAATGGTCCGCCTTCTTTCCCAACTCTTGGGGAGAAATTGGTCCTAGGTCTATCAGATGCTGATGCAGTTTATCATTTGAACAATTACTCAATAGGTGTTCTTGCACAAATAAATTGTACAGCCCATCATAATCATTTACACCACTGCCTTGAATCCAACCATCCAGTGTTTTTACTGAGTAGTCCACAAAATCAACCCAGGTCTGGCTTGAGGATTTTTGAGCCCCCCTGAACCTAATTCCATACTCCTCAGTGGAGAATCCAAAGCCTTCAATCAGGGTACCCTTCATGAGGTCATAGGATTCTGCATCTTTTCCAGAGAGTGTGAGGAGTCTATCCCTACACTTTCCAGTGAACATTTCCGAAAGGAGAGCACCCCAGTGAGATCTGTTTACTTTTCTGGTTGCACAAGCCCTCTCAAAAGCTGTGAACCATTTGGTGATATCATCACCATCTTCATATTTTGTTACAATCCCTTTGGGGATTTTTAGGATGTCAGTATTCTCTCTGACCCTATTTATGTTGCTGCCACCATTGATGGGAGCTAAACCCATCTCTTGTCTTTCCCTCTCTATGGCTAAGAGCTGTCTCTCCAAAGCCAATCTTTTGGCCATCCTGGCTAACAAGAGGTCATTTTCATTGAGGCTGCCCTCAATACTTCTAGAGTTACTGGTCTCCCCTGTGGAAGAACCAGTCTCTCTGACTATCAATTGTGTAGTCAGGGTTTGAGGGACCCTGGTCTCCCTAATTAGGACAGGAGGGAGGGAGGCATCCTCCTGGTCACTAATTTCTCCCTCTGTAGGATTATCCTCAAAGGGGTGGTCCTTTGCAAACTCTGCCAAAAGCTCCCCGAGCTTCACTTTGGTAGGGTTGGACCCAGTCTTCATATTTTTTAGCTTACAGAGAGTCCTTAACTCTGACATCCCTAGATGCAGGTAAGGGGTGAGGTTGAGTTCCACCACCATCTCATCTGTGCTAGACATTATTTCTCTAAAAGTTGGTATGACTTTTTTAGAATCTAAAAACTACTTCTAGAGCTTAAATCCAAACTTTTACAAACTTTTAAACTCTAAAAGAAATGCTAACAGGGACTAACACAAGGCCCTAGCAGGACTTTTAAAAATTTAGAAAAATAGCTCAAATTGCAAAAATCTGTTTCTAATGACAATTTTGGGAATTTAGTCGTGTGATCAGGTATTGGCTGAGTAGTCCAGCAAATGCAAAGTCTTGTATCCCACCGCTGCCACCAATGTAGGAAGTTGGCTCTGTATGTACTATTTCAAAGTAAGGAATAGTATGCACAGAGTCCAAGGGTTCCCCTTAGAGGTAAGATAGTGGCAAAAAGAGATAATTCTAATACTCTATTTTGTGGCAGTGTGGTCGAGCAGTAGGCTTATCAAAGGAGTTGTGTTAAGCATTTGTTGTACATACACAAGCAATAAATGAGGAACACACACTGAGACAATTCCAGGCCAATAGGTTTTTGTATAGAAAAATATATTTTCTTAGTTTATTTTAAGAACCACAGGTTCAAGATTTACATGTAATACTTCAAATAAAAGGTATTGCAGGTAGGTACTTTAGGAACTTTGAATTAGCAAAATAGCATATACAGTTTTCACATAAATCACATATAGCTATTTTAAAACTAGACAGTGTAATTTTCACAGTTCCTAGGGGGAGTAAGAGTTTGTTAGTTTTTGCAGGTAAGTAAACCACCTACGGGGTTCAAGTTTGGGTCCAAGCTAGCCCACCGTTGGGGGTTCAGAGCAACCCCAAAGTTACCACACCAGCATCTCAGGGCCGGTCAGGTGCAGAGGTCAAAGTGGTGCCCAAAACACATAGGCGGTCATTCTGACCTCGGCGGTAAAAGGCTCTTACCGCCGGTCAGAAGACCGCCATTCTACCGCTGCGGCCGCGGTAAACCGCCATGGTCATTCTGACCCACAACTGCCAAGCCGCCAAAAACCCGACATCCACGGAAGGCCGCCTCATCAGCGGTCAGCGATAAAATGGAGATGACCAAACCTCCACCGTCACGCCAACACAAACACGCCCATGCCATTACGACCCACGAATCCACGCGGCGGTCTTTCAACTGCGGTATTCCATTGGCGGTACACACCGCCGCGGTCAAAATACACACCCAGCTCCAAAACACAGCCACATTGGACAATTTGAAATACACACACCTGATACACATACAAACACCACTCCCACACATCCAATCAACTATAAAACACACACCCACATCACCCACAAACCCCCACTACTAGAAATTCGGAGAGAAGGCGAGAGAGAGAGAGCACAGCTATCGAAAACCCCAAAACACACAGGAACACAACATCATCACCCACACCACCACACACACCACACTCATCACCACAAACACCACCCCACACCACCCCATGGCACCCCAAAGACACCCCAGGTTCTCGGACCAAGAACTCCGGGTCATGGTGGAGGAAATAATTAGGGTAGAGCCCCAGCTATTCGGCACACAGGTGCAGCACACCACAATAGCCAGGAAGGCGGAGCTATGGCAAAGGATCGTCGACAGGGTCAACGGTGTGGGACAGCATCCCAGAAACCGGGAAGACATCCGAACGCGCTGGAACGACCTTAGGGGGAAGGTACGGTCGATGGTGTCAAGACACAACATCGCTGTGCAGAAGACTGGCGGCGGACCCCCACCCACTCCACCCGAATTCACAGCATGGGAGCAAGAGGTCTTGAACATCCTGCATCCTGAGGGCCTCGCTGGAGTAGGCGGAGGAATGGACTCTGGTAAGTCTAATCTCAACTACCTTACCCCCCCAACCACCAGTATGCCAACCCCCACCCTCACCCCCAACCCCCCAGCACACATCGTCCCTGCCAATGTCTCACCAGCACAACCCACCCAACACCACACCAATCCCTGAATGCCAACACCAACCATGGACACCCATCACCTAAGCATGACCACTGCACATACCCATCCCCCCCCACAAACCACCCTCACAACTCCTCCCACAAGGGAATGCCAGCACTGGGGGACAAGGGCACCCCCAAATCGCACGCCATGGCACACACAGAAGCAATAACCATACTCTTTTACCCCTGCAGGGCCCGAACGCCAACACACCGGCCAGGAGGGTCCAGATTTGTCCATCCCGCCCCCAGACCAGGCCCCCAGTGATGACAGCAGCTCTGTCGACCTAGAACCTGATGACCAGCCCGGACCATCGGGGACCTCTGGACAGTCGGTTCCCCACACACAGACACAGGCCACAGCAGACCCAACCCCCTCTGGGAATACCAGCACAGCTCCCACCCAGCGGGCCCATGCCTCTGTCTCCAGGACGCGTCAATCAGCGGTGTGTCCGCCACTACAGGGCACCCAGGCTGACCCACCACCCCAACAACAACAGGGACCTGGGGGCAGTGGTAGTGGGCACACCATCCAGGGGACAGAGGCCCGGGGAAACAGGGGAACTGGGAGGGCTGCAGTGCGAGAGGGGGTGGACCGGCCCAGGGAACCCACTCTCCAAGAGGCCCTCACCACCATCATGGGAGCATACCACCACTCCCAGGAGACGATGGCGACGGTACTGGCCAGGTTCCAGGAGATCCAGGCACAGCAGGAGGAACGGTACATGGGGTTCAGAGACGAACTCAGGAACATAGGTTCCGCAATGGGGACCATCGTCCTGGCCCTCAACCAGATAGTCACCACATTGCGGGACCATGTGGCACCCCAAAGGGCCCCTGTCACTAGCCCTGACCACGAACAGCTTACCACCTCCGCCGGCGCTAGTGGACAGGAGGCCCCCACACAACGACAGGCCACCAGAACCCCACCTCCTGCTGAAGATCAACCACCCCGCAAGCGGAACCTGAGATCACACAAGAAGACAGAGTAGGATGCCAAGACCCCCGCCAGCATAAGATACCCCCTGATGTCATCCCACTGTCCCACATTGTCACCCTGTCCAACCTTGAACTGCCCCTGCTCCATCCTTCCACAGGCGTATGGACAATGCACCTGTGCGACTGAGAACTGGACTCTGCCATGGACATTACTCCACCCCCACCCATCACCGTTTTACTATCATGGACCCATATGCAGCACTTAAAAAAAATCACCAATTGCACTTCAAAAATCAGGAGTCTGCTTGTATTCTTTACAAATGTATTCCACATAACGGTGCAATAATGTTCAGTCACATTGTGATGACAACATACCAATGTCTATAAGCATTAGTCCATGGGCAAACAAAGCAGCAGTCACGCTGTGGGTCATACAGCTCTGAAAAGGGAAGGGAAAGTCAAAAATCAGTTAAAAGGAACTGGGGGAAACACAGAAAGTAGAGATGCAGGAGGGCAGAAGTAAATGTAAAAAGGCGTGAGTGATTCTTACCTGTGTGCTACTGAAAATACTGTTGTATAACTGTACCCCTGTTGTCCGTGTCGTCCCCGTCGTCTTCCTCCTCTTCACTCTCCACAGGCTCCACAGCTGCTACAACACCACCATCTGGACCATCCTCCTGCAGGAAAGGTACCTGGCGTCGCAATGCAAGATTGTGAAGCATACAGCAGGCCACGATGATATGACACACCTTCTTTGGTGAGTACATTAGGGATCCACCGGTCATATGCAGGCACCTAAACCTGGCCTTCAGGACCCCGAAGGTCCGTTCTATAATCCTCCTAGTTCACCCATGTGCCTCATTGTAGCGTTCCTCTGCCCTGGTCCGGGGATTCCTCACTGGGGTCAATAGCCAAGGCAGGTTGGGGTAACCAGAGTCACCTATTAGCCACACACGGTGTCTCTGTAGCTGTTCCATCACATAAGGGATGCTGCTATTTCGCATGACATACGCGTCATGCACTGATCCAGGGAACTTGGCATTTAGATTGGAGATGTACTGGTCAGCCAAACAGACCACCTGGACATTCATCGAATGGTAATTGTGTCGATTTCTGTACACCTGCTCATCGTCTTTTGGGGGACTAAAGCCACATGGGTCCCATCAATGGCACCAATGATGTTGGGGATATGTCCAAGGGCATAGAAATCACCCTTCACAGTGGCCAAATCACCCTCCTCAGGGAAAACAATGTATCTCCGCATGTATTTCATCAGGGCAGACAACACTCTGGACAAAACCTTAGAAAACATAGGCTGAGACATCCCTGATGACATGGCCACTGTTGTCTGAAAAGACCCACTTGCCAAAAAATGGAGTACTGACAGAACCTGCACCAGATGGGGAATCCCTGTGGGTTGGCGGACATCAGGTCAGGCTCCATTTGGGCACACAGTTCATGTATAGTGGCTCGGTCAAGTCGGTATCGAAGTATAATATGTTGTTCTTCCATTGTCGACAGGTCCACCAGCGGTCGGTACACGGGAGGATTCATCCTTCTCCTCGCAAGTCCCAGCGGACTGTGGCTAGGAAGGACAACATGGAGCACAGAGTCAAGCAACCCACAGGTACGTTCACCCAGCTTGCACAGTACACGAATCGCTATGCATTGAAAGGCTTGTATGAGTGGCAATGCAAGGCCTGTGTGACGCAGTAGCAATTAAGCCATGTGGGCCCTTGTAATGGCGGCTGCCTGACCTGAGAAGTGTGACAGTGGGATATGAGGTCAACGCGCTGGCGTGGCACACCGTGGCGGTCGAAGACCACAGTGCGAAGGCGCATTGGTTAACATTGAACCCTATGGGTCTCAGGAGCCAATGACGATGTGCGCCGGCGGTCGTGGTACGCACCGCGGCGGTGCGCACCGCCGCGGGCGTGACCGCCATTTTCTATCTGCTTAACCACTCGAGACCTGACCATCCACAGGAGAGGACCTATACTGCAAGTGCTGCTGTGACCTCGGTCTGGAAGAGACAATGGCTTCTGCGACTGGGGAAAGGGCCCCTGCCTTCACTTCAGAAGAGTTGGAGAAACTTGTGGATGGGGTCCTGCCCCAGTATGCGCTACTCTACGGTCCTCCAGACCAAAAGGTAAGTACACTGGGTGCACGTTGAATGGGCTATGCCTGGGTTGTGTATGGTGGATGTAAGATGGTGGGGTGGGGAGCGAATGAGGAGTGCAAGGCACGACAGATGAGAGCATGTGCCACATGGCAGGGTTGGGGAGGGGGGGCAATCACATCTAACATGCAGAAAAATGATGAAAATTCCTTTCCCACCCTGTACATGTCAAATAGGTCAGCGCCCATCAGAAAGTCGACATTTGGCGTGCCATCGCCAAGGAAGTCCGGGCCCTGGGGGTCCACAACAGACGGGGCACCCACTGCCGAAAGAGGTGGGAGGACATCCGCCGCGGGACCAGGAAGACCGCCGAGTCACTGCTGGGGATGGCCTCCCAACGTAGGAGGGGTGCCAGTCGTACCTTGACCCCCCTGATGTCCCGGATCCTGGCGGTGGCCTACCCCGATTTGGATGGGCGCGTGAGGACATCACAGCAGACACAAGGGGGTGAGTACCAGCACATTCTGCTATCTTTACACGCAGTGGAAGCGTCTGGGTGGGGGAGGAGGGCTGTGGGTGACATTAGGCCAGGGCGCTTTCTGTAGTGTAGTCCCCTCCTTTAGGCATGGCCCTGTGCCCCCGCCCCCCACCTCTGTAGGGTGCCAAGTACAGCAATCGATGGTCCAGCATCACCCATGTGCGCATTTGTTGTCCATAGACCTGTTGGCCTAGTCACAAGTACTGAGTAGTGTACCCCGATTGCGCGGCGTAGTGCATGAGGCTCCTGTGTCTGTCCTCTCCGCCAACGGTGTTGACAATGCATGCACTCAACCTGTTTTTATTTCTCCCCCCACCCTTTTTCTTTATCTTCTTGTGCATGTGTGCATTAGCATCATCAGGCGGAGGAGAATTGGCATCGGAGCACGAGGGAGCTGCAACTCACAAGGCCCCGGTGGGCCATGGTACAGACACCGAGGTCACCAGTGATACGGAGGGCGAGGGGAGCACCACAACGGGGACCCGTGGTGACACCAGCGACACCGACACGTCCTCGGAAGGGAGCTCCCTAGCGGTGGCGGCAACATCCGGGCCCCCCGCCTCTACAGGTACAGCCGCCACCCAGCGCACCAGCTCTGACCTCCCAGCAGCCCCTCAGCCTTCGCTCCGTGCCCGCTCGCCCAAGAAGGCGGGCATCTCCTTCACCCCAGGCACCTCAGGCCCTGCCCCTGTTACCCCTGCTGCCCTCAGTGAGGAGGTCATTGACCTCCTACAGACCATCATTGTTGGGCAGTCTACCCTTTTAAATGCCATCCAGGGGGTAGAGAGGGAGGTGCATCGGAGCAATGCATACCTGGAGGGCATTCATTCGTGTCAGGCTGCCCATCAACGATCGTTCAATGCTCTGGCCTCAGCACTGACGGCAGCCATTGTCCCTGTTTCCAGCCTCCCTCTTCTAACTGCCTCCACCCTGTCTCTGTCTCCTGTTCCTCAGCCTATCCCATCCACTCCATCAGACCAGCCTGCACACACCTCAACACCCAAGGGCAGCTCATCCAGACATAAGCACCACAGATCACACAAGCATTCACCCAAGCAACACCCAGATGCAGACATGCCAACAGTCACTACCACCTCTGTGTCCCCCTCCTCCTCGTCTCCCTCCTCCCTCCCTGTGACGTCTCCACTCACACCTGCATGCACACCACCATCAGCCAGTACTTCCATCACCAGCACACCCTCCAGTACAGTCCGCACACGTGCAGTCACCACCCCAATGCCATTTACACGTCCCCTGTGTCCTCTCCCACTGTGTCTGTCACCCCCTCTTCCAAGACACACAAACGCAGGCAGCCACCCACCCAACAGCCAACCACCTCACGACAGCCTACGTCACAAGCACCTGCACCCAAAGACAGCACACCTGACTCTCCTACAACCACATCCTCTTCCTCCACTCCCATACCCACTACACCTACCCTTTACATTGGTCCTAAAAAACTTTACCTCTCCAAACTTAACCTCTTTGCCCCACCTGACCCACCCCCTCCATCTGCTAAGAGTCCCAAGAGCACCTCAGCCACCACCAGCCCTGCTTCAAGTGTCACCATTGTGCACAGGTTTTGGAGTCCACCCTTTCCCAGCACTGATACATCGGCCAGCAGCAAGGGGACAGCCAGCCCCCCCCCCCCTGGAAAGAGGACCCGTAAAATCAAGGGCCGCCGCGAGAAGACTGACACGGCTGCCCCCAAGGAGCAAAGTCCTGGGCCGTCACCTGCCACAACATCCAGGGGAGGCAAGGGGCAGAGAGCCTCATCGAAGGAGGGCAAGGGCAGCAGGGTGGAGAAGTCAGCCAGCAGGGGCGCGGACCAGGAGGGCCCCACAAGCCCCATCCCGGGTGTGAGGGAGGACACCCACGGGCCCAGGACTCCGTCACAGAAGGGTCCAGCAACTGCACGGTTGGAGGGCGACTAAGCAGGGAGTCCTGGCCAGGTCTGGCTCCCTTGAATGACTGGACAAGCACCGCTGAAAAGGGCCCGCCGTGCAGAAAGGCACCGCTGAAGAGGGCCCTGCCGTGCAGAAAGGCACCGCTGAAGAGGGCCCCGCCGTGCAGAAAGGCACCGCTCCGCTGGGCCCCGCCGTCTCAAGCACCGCTCCGCTGGGCCCTTCCTGTCAAGCACCGCTCCGCTGGGCCCTTCCTGTCAAGCACCGCTCCGCTGGGCCCCGCCGTCTCGAGCACCGCTCCGCTGGGCCCCGCCTGTCAAGCACCGCTCCGCTGGGCCCCGCCTGTCAAGCACCGCTCCGCTGGGCCCTTCCTGTCAAGCACCGCTCCGCTGGGCCCTTCCTGTCAAGCACCGCTCCGCTGGGCCCTTCCTGTCAAGCACCGCTCCGCTGGGCCCTTCCTGTCAAGCACAGCTCCGCTGGGCCCTTCCTGTCAAGCACCGCTCCGCTGGGCCCCTCCTGTCAAGCACCGCTCCGCTGGGCCCCTCCTGTCAAGCACCGCTCCGCTGGGCCCCTCCTGTCAAGCACCGCTCCGCTGGGCCCCGCCTGTCAAGCACCGCTCCGCTGGGCCGCGCCTGTCAAGCACCGCTCCGCTGGGCCCTTCCTGTCAAGCACCGCTCCGCTGGGCCCTTCCTGTCAAGCACCGCTCCGCTGGGCCCTTCCTGTCAAGCACCGCTCCGCTGGGCCCTTCCTGTCAAGCACCGCTCCGCTGGGCCCTTCCTGTCAAGCACCGCTCCGCTGGGCCCTTCCTGTCAAGCACCGCTCCGCTGGGCCCTTCCTGTCAAGCACCGCTCCGCTGGGCCCTTCCTGTCAAGCACCGCTCCGCTGGCCCCCGCCGTCTCAAGCACCGCTCCGCTGGCCCCCGCCGTCTCAAGCACCGCTCCGCTGGCCCCCGCCGTCTCAAGCACCGCTCCGCTGGCCCCCGCCGTCTCAAGCACCGCTCCGCTGGCCCACGCCGTCTCAAGCACCGCTCCGCTGGGCCCTTCCTGTCAAGCACCGCTCCGCTGGGCCCTTCCTGTCAAGCACCGCTCCGCTGGGTCCTTCCTGTCAAGCACCGCTCCGCTGGGCCCTTCCTGTCAAGCACCGCTCCGCTGGGCCCTTCCTGTCAAGCACCGCTGGCCCATTGACAGTGCCGGTTCTGTGTCGAGCTAGTGTTCACGCTGCACTCGGGGCACCCTGCCTCCTCCATGACCTGTGGAGTCTGTAATCCACCTGATGGCCTGTGTCTCTGCACTCCCCAG
Source organism: Pleurodeles waltl (assembly GCF_031143425.1). NCBI lineage: Eukaryota > Metazoa > Chordata > Amphibia > Caudata > Salamandridae > Pleurodeles > Pleurodeles waltl. Next base: position 420,563,724 of record NC_090449.1, read on the forward strand.
GATGGCACAGTGGGCAGACCACCCACTGTAGAGACTTGTGAGACTGTGGCTTTGCACTCCCCAGGATGGCACAGTGGGCATGGTGGACCCTTCGTGGATCTGGCGTCGTGGATTCATGTGGCTGAGGTGCCCCCCCTTCCCTTCCCCCTCAGGTGCCTGTAGTTTTGTCATCTGATGCCCCCGCAGTGTTCTCTCCAACGGACTCAGGTCTCCTGTGTGGGCTTTGCCCATGTGTTGATACACTTTGGCCCACGGACAGTGGAAATTTAAGTGACTGTGCAGGACTTATTGCCTATGTTTATCAGTTTTGCAATGTTCTTACTTGATTTTTTAAAATTCATATTGCTATTTTACCATGACTTCAAAGAACCTCTTTTATACATAAATTTTGTTTCTCACTTTAATTATGTCTTTGCATTATTCCAGGGGGTTTGGGTGGTGTCACTGTGACTTGGTGCTCTGCATCGGTGTGTAGATAGTTGGGGGGGTCACATATGTGTGTGCCCGTAAGCTTTCCTCCTCCCCCCTCCCCTGTGTCGTAGGTGCAGTACTCACCGTTGTCGTCTGCGCCGGCGTTCGTACTCGTGGTAGATGAGCAGGTAGACAATAGCTGGTAGGATGTTTAATTCGGGTTCCATGCTGTTCTCCGTCCTCGTGGAGTGTGTATAGGTGAGCGTTTTCCCGTTCGTAGTCTGTTTCCGCCGTGTTTTTATCGGCGGGGCTCCCGCCCCGGAAAAGGTGGCGGATTGGTGAGTTGTGATAGTGTGGGCGGTACATTGTCTGCCGCCTGCCCGTTGGCGGTGACCGCCGCGATGTTTGTGTGTCCCGCCATGGCGGTCGGAGTGTTAAGGTGTGGCGGGCTGTGTTGGCGGTTCCCGCCAGGGTCAGAATTCCATTTTTTGGACCGCCTGCCTGTTGGCGGGTTGGCCGCCGCTTTAACACTGACCGCCAGGGTCAGAATGACCCCCATAGACTTCAATGGAGAAGGGGATGCCCCGGTTCCAGTCTGCCAGCAGGTAAGTACCCGCGTCTTCGGAGGGCAGACCAGGGGGGTTTTGTAGGGCACCGGGGGGGGGGAACACAAGTCCACACAGAAAGTGCACCCTCAGCGGCACGGGGGCGGCCGGGTGCAGTGTGCAAACAAGCGTCGGGTTTGTAATAGGAATCAATGGGAGACCAAGGGGTCTCTTCAGCAATGCAGGCAAGGGGGGGGCTCCTCGGGGTAGCCACCACCTGGGAAAGGGAGAGGGCCTCTTGGGGGTCACTCCTGCACTGGAGTTCGGATCCTTCAGGTCCTGGGGGCTGCAGGTGCAGTGTCCCTACCAGGTGTCGGGTTTTTAGAAGCAGGCAGTCGCGGTCAGGGGGAGCCTCGGGATTCCCTCTGCAGGCGTCGCTGTGGGGGGTCAGGGGGGACAACTCTGGCTACTCACGGTCTCGCAGTCGCCGGGGAGTCCTCCTTGAAGTGATTGTTCTCCACAAGTCGAGCTGGGGGCGTCAGGTGCAGAGTGTCAAGTCTCACGCTTCCGGCGGGAAATGCAAGTTGTTTTAAAGTTGTTCCTTTGTTACAAAGTTGCAGTCTTGGGTGAACAGGGCCGCTGTCCTCTGGAGTTCTTGGTCCTTCTAGATGCAGGGCAGTCCTCTGAGGCTTCAGAGGTCGCTGGTCCCTGGGGAGAGCGTCGCTGGAGCAGTGTCTTTAGAAGTGGGGAGACAGGCCGGTAGAGCTGGGGCCAAAGCTGTTGGTGTCTCCGTCTTCTCTGCAGGGTTTTTCAGCTTAGCAGTCCTCTTCTTCTTAGGTTGCAGGAATCTGAGTTCCTAGGTTCTGGGGAGCCCTTAAATACTAAATTTAAGGGCGTGTTTAGGTCTGGCGGGTTAGTAGCCAATGGCTACTAGCCCTGAGGGTGGGTACACCCTCTTTGTGCCTCCTCCCAAGGGGAGGGGGTCACATTCCTATCCCTATTGGGGAATCCTCCATCTGCAAGATGGAGGATTTCTAAAAGTCAGTCACCTCAGCTCAGGACACCTTAGGGGCTGTCCTGACTGGCCAGTGACTCCTCCTTGTTTTTCTCATTATCTCCTCCGGCCTTGCCGCCAAAAGTGGGGCCGTGGCCGGAGGGGGCAGGCAACTCCACTAGGTGGAATGCCCTGGGGTGCTGTAACAAAGGGGGTGGCCTTTGAGGCTCACCGCCAGGTGTTACAGTTCCTGCAGGGGGAGGTGATAAGGATCTCCACCCAGTACAGGCTTTGTTACTAGCCACAGGGTGACAAAGGCACTCTCCCCATGTGGCCAGCAACATGTCTGGTGTGTGGCAGGCTGCTAGAACTACTCAGCCTACACGGATAGTTGGTTAAGGTTTCAGGGGGCACCTCTAAGGTGCCCTCTGGGGTGTATGTTACAATAAAATGTACACTTGCATCAGTGTGCATTTATTGTGCTGAGAAGTTTGATACCAAACTTCCCAGTTTTCAGTGTAGCCATTATGGTGCTGTGGAGTTCGTGCATGACAGACTCCCAGACCATATACTCTTATGGCTACCCTGCACTTACAATGTCTAAGGTTTTGCTTAGACACTGTAGGGGCACAGTGCTCATGCACTGGTGCCCTCACCTATGGTATAGTGCACCCTGCCTTAGGGCTGTAAGGCCTGCTAGAGGGGTGACTTATCTATACTGCATAGGCAGATTGAGGTTGGCATGGCACCCTGAGGGGAGTGCCATGTCGACTTACTCGTTTTGTCCTCACCAGCACACACAGGCTGGCAAACAGTGTGTTTGTGCTGAGTGAGGGATCCCCAGGGTGGCATAAGATATGCTGCATCCCTTAGAGACCTTCCCTGGCATCAGTGCCCTTGGTACCAGGGGTACCAGTTACAAGGGACTTACCTGGATGCCAGGGTGTGCCAATTGTGGATACAAAAGTACAGGTTAGGGAAAGAACACTGGTGCTGGGGCCTGGTTAGGAGGCCTCAGCACACTTTCAAATCAAAACTTAGCATCAGCAAAGGCAAAAAGTCAGGGGGTAACCATGCCAAGGAGGCATTTCCTTACAGTAACCCTGAAGGTGGGTCTTGGTCAGACATCGACAGTGATAAAGATATCTCATGCCGCAGTTAATCAAGATAGAATGGGTTGGTAGTCTCACATTGGAAACACTCTTCTGGGATACTAGTTTTGCGCACATATTTAGTCAAACTAGAAAGGTTTAAACTGTGAGGAACCCTGGGTATCTCTAATTTGGGGGGTGGTTTGTGGATCGGTGGTAGAAAGTCATTTGAGGGTCTCAATTTGTGTTGAGCGAGACCAAATGGTATTATTAAAATATATGCAAGTCAAGCACACGTTGACCAGAAAGGCCAAGACCAAGCTCCACAAGAATACAAGCGACCTGTGGCTCCTTTGAACAGACCAGGCTATCTCACAGGTAACCTGATCAGAAGAGGCAGACTCGGAGCGCATGACAGGTGGCATTAAGGGCTTGATTGGCTCAGGTACACGAGCTCTCTTCTGCAGAAGATGGCTGCAATAAACAACTGATGTCTAAGGGGTTTGTTCGGGAGGACACGCTTATTCACTCTATTTGGAGGTACCCATGGCTGCAGCCTTTCTAGAAAGGGGTTAGTCGTTCAGTCATACAGGTGGTGTGGGTGAGGAGACCGCTCTGCTCGTACTTGCCAATGCTGGGGATGTGGCATGAGTTGGCCGTGCCCAGATTCATGCTTATATGCTGGAACCTGTGATTAGTGCTGGCCACTGTGGGAGAGTGGCTTCGTCCCATCCCTCTATCAGTTTGACCAGGATATAGACTGGTGTGTGTGGGTTGTGACAATCTGAAAGGGTATAGCGCCTCTGGAAGGACTTCAGAAAAGAGGCATGAAGATCACGAGGTGGTCACGGACCCGCTCCTAACCGGCCGATTAGGAAAGTTCACAATGTTAAGGAAGAATGCGTGATGGTTGGTAGGAGGCCGGGGGAGAGGGGGAGCAGGGGAGCGGGGGCAGTGATAACGAAGGAATAAGATCCGAGGGACTTGGGTGGGGGTGGGTGGAGCGGGCTGGATTGAATACCCCCTATTCTTTCTTATTCCACACTGCTTGGGTTTTTTTGTTTTTATTTCAAAATATATAAAATATTTATAAATAATAATGCAACTGGGATACTACATCTTATGTGCGTTGTATGTGTTTCCTACTCGTTAACTTAAACTAGAAACACGTCCACGCAGTCACCTGATGAGGAACGTTGAGAAACTTGTCTGTAATTCTTAAACGTCTTTGAGAAAGATCTTTCGTAGGCTGGCAAATTTGCACTTGAAGAGACACTATTTTCAGTCGAGGACAGCAGTGCTGAGTGTGGTGTGAATTCAGCGGATCCCGCGTTTTGCTTCAGATACGAAGCTTCTCCTTGTATCTTGATTCTGGTGCGGAATCCCTCGATTGCAGCCTGAGTAAGGGGCGAGTGAAAATCGGGTGAATGCTTCATTACCACTGCAGCATAGCGCCCTCGATGTTTATCTGCCAAGCCCACGTCACACCTGACCACAGGTATGGCTTTTTAGGGGCAACGCGCTTGTTGCATGCTACGAAGGTCCAGACACAGAACGGAAAAGACAAACTACAAGTCCCTGCGCACAACGTTCTAGTGGCTAAAAGCGGGGCTGGCAAGCAGTCATTTAGCAGACACAAAAAAAGTACAGAGCAATATTCGATGAAAGAACAGCCAACACGTGTTTCGCCCCATAAGCGAGTAGGCGGGGGCTTTCTCAAGGCTGTGGAAAACATATATAGACAATTTAAGTCACATACCAGACTTTATCAATTTGCAAGCATGCTTTCCGTGCATATCATGCAGGGCATGTTGTGCTCCCTCTTGGTGAGACCTGTAAGTATAAAAGTGTAGTGCCATAGCAGACTCGCCAGTGTAAGCCAAGAACTTGAAGTCATAAAGGAATATTAATAAAGTGAGGCCATAAGTGAAATTAAGAGAGAACATTATACCACTCTTGTTCATATTGTGAGAAGACAAAAAGAAAAAAAGAAAGAAAAAAAGAGTGGTTATAATCCTATTGAATGGTGAATGAGAAAATGTGAGAATGCAAGCTGGCACTCCCGTGATGTTAGTACAGACTTAGGAGGGATATATATAAGCAAATACTATAAAAACAAAAAAGTATAAAAGAAATAGGAGATTCTGAAGGATTAATAACGTACCCAATTCAGAACATAATGACAAACTTCTGACATCAATTGTCACAATTGTCGATAGAGACCTTTGTTAAGGATGTGTGATTCAAAAGGGGAGAGAGGATAGTCAGAGAGATTAACAACTAGTTGGTCATCGTGTTTGGGGGCCGAAGATTCTTGCTGCGTGCCCGTGTCTGTATACCGGAGGTACCCGGTGTAACCGTTGTAGTATCTGGTGGTTTTAGCCGGGATTCTTGTAGGAATCCAAGGCGGAAACGCCTTGCTTCCTCTAAAAAATTAACCTTCGGTCTAATGGAAGAATCCCTATCTGAATCATCAGATGTTTCAACTTCTGAAGAAGGGATAGTGTCTGGGCAACTTATAGTGTCTAACGGGGGATTAGAATCCTGAACATGGTCATACTTCTTACTAAAAGTATACACTCTCACCTGCTGATAATCACGGAGATCGCGTCTGAATTTCCAATTTTTCCTCTGAATAATGTCTGCCTCATAGTTGTCAATTATATTATTGAGAATAGCATAATTCTTAGTTGAAATGTCACCCCAATTGGCCTCGTCTATTCGTTGAGTAAGTTGGTCAACTTCTAGTTTGTGACGCTCATGCTTCATCCCAGGGGCCGTGCCCGATTAAATTACTAGGCCCCCGGAGTGCTGCCCTTGGCAGGTGTAGCTCGGAGGCGAGTTAAGCTGCCTGTGTCCTGTCCCCAAGCAAGGCTTTAAAAAGTCCGATGTGGACTTAATCCAGACGTCCCCTCCCCCCTCCCAAAAAAAGGGAAACAATGAAAGACCTCAGATGAGACATCGGAAGACCACTTTTCAGACGTCTGAAGTAACCTTTACATTTGGTTGACAAGGGAGCAGAGCACACCGTGTACGCTATGTGCGTGTAAAAAAAGGATGCTTTATTGAAACAGGTGCACATCTCAAAAACAACCCTAGGCTTTTACAAACTAAACCTCACCAGACAACATGTCACCTATGGTCACTGATCCCCACCACTAAATTTCCTGCCCCCCCCCCCCAGCATAATTATCCTGCCCATGTGTATCGCTTACCCTTCTACACTATCCTAATGGTGACCCTTAGCTTCCCCTATCGCTTAACTTGCTTCTGTTATCAACTAGTTATCTAAACTTCCTACAGTGTAACATTTTATGTCCTGCCTCAACCAAGTGTGCCCTCGTTGACTGAACCCTCTTATTTATCCTTATTCGCCAGTGACAACAATAATAAACTTAACTCAAAAACATGTTAAACTACCGGCCACCCGCCCAGCACCTGTTCCAATCGACAAAACCATAAGGCTAAATTCGTCAGTTCCAAGGAAATGCGCATCCAGGTGACGGGGCACGGCAAAGCTACTCTTCTAACCAGCCACCCATGCCACCCTTTCCAAGAATGGTTTGGCCGTTTTATATACTGTTGGGCTCCATCACCAGTGATGCTCCAAACAGCCGAACTTTCGCCTGGGCTGTCCCACTCTCCCAATCACCCCGGAGGCACGCCTTCCTTCGGTCGGCTGTCCCAATCCCCATTCCGCTTAAGAAAACCCAACTAATTGTCGCAGTTAACCCCCTGATAACATTCCCACCTCGCTCCAGCAATACCCGCCCCTAACCGTCCTCAGTGCTTTCTTCATACTGCAGTGTCACACATTCATAGCAGTAGCCTAGTCTTGTACACATGCCCCCTGTGTCCAGACCGGGTTTTATTTTCTTTGCATTCTGGGACTTATACTTTTTTACAGGATCAAAAGGACTACAACTCCCAGGATGCAAAGAAAAAAACCTGGACTGGATGAGCTACTCACACAGATACTTCTTGCCAAGTACCTGCTGGAAGCCAACATTGTTGCCCATGCGGCCCAGTATTTTGCAGCCAGCACCTTCTCGCCCCAGTGCCTCATGCATTATAGATAGCCACCCAGACCAAGCTTTATGGGAAACATTTGTATCCTTCCCGCACCTGTATCCACTACTGCACAGGTAACCCTCACCCCATTACCTGCTGCCATGACACTGACTCCACCATTACAGTATCCTCTTCCACACTGATAAACTCTCACCCAGCAGGTGCTACCACATAGCAGCTATCATTTATGTTCGTTTACCTCTGTACCCTCAGCTGTACAGATACTCTCCCACCCCAGGCATCTGCTTGGATGGAGATGTGATACCATTCCCCATGGTACCTTGTACCATATAGATGATCTCACAACAGTGCTTACTCTCATAAAGACATACAATCCCACCTCTGTACCTGCTGCTATTTAGAGACATCCCCACCTGCTGCTGTACAGAAATTCTGTCTCATCGCACAGAGATGGTCTTTACCCCAGTTTGCTATGTCACACAATATCCCCTTCCACTCCAGTAACTACTGTATATGGATACTGTTTATGTGAAATGGGTCCAACATACAAAACGATCTACCGGCAGGTAAAGTAAGGTTTCTTTATTCTTTTATAAGCCCCAGCCATCCGACCACCTTCAACCGTCGTTCTCCGACTCCCTCGCTTTCCGTGGAGACCGCTCGAGATCAACACACTCGGCGTCTCCATGGAGAACGGCTGCACGCGGAAGCGGCGGCAATATACCACATATCTCCCCCTTTATAATAACAAACAACTTCACGTTAAGAACTGCATTACGTACATACAAAAGTTTGACACACCATAAATTGGAGGATGCACTACTATCACTAAAAAATGCAGAGTAAACCATTCAATCATTACAATAGTACAATTACAATCAATTTAAAACATAGTCTTTAAGATGCTCAGGAGAGACTTTCCTCCGACTACTTCTCCTCATCCCATCACATCTTGTCACACCATCAGAGCTGTCATTATGTGTTCTTGACCAAAATCTTCCTGTATTTTTATCTTCCATATACGATTCTGGTTGAACCACATCCTTAATCCGAACAACTCGGTTCATGTTCCAAATTCTCCCATCTGAAGTTTTTATAGCATTCTTAAATAGTTTGATAACTACGTAGGGTCTTGTGAATTTTGATCCTTTTACACACCCTATAGGTGCCCTTATCTTTACTATATCACCCACAGATATGTTCACATTTGAAACCTTTTTCCTCGCATCAAATTCCTGTTTTCTCTTCCCTATGAGTCTTAGTTCTCTATCTCGCCAATCAGAATTTTCTAAATTGAAACCATTTTTCTTCCACTCCATCCAACCGGGACACAACTTGGTATTAGGTAACCTTTTCTTGAACAGTACAAAAGGTGATTTTCCAGTGGTAGCATGCGGAGAGAACCGATAAGTTGTAATCCTCTTCATCAACTCTACTCTCCAATTCAAAAAGTTTGCCTTTGCCAGTTGGATACTTTCTTTGAGAAATTTATTAAATCTCTCTACTGCACCATTTGTCTCGGGATGATATATTGCTGATTTCTTGTGCTTGATACTGCACTCACTCATATATTTCTCAAACATCGTAGAACAAAATTGTGGACCATTGTCTGATAACAAAGATTTTGGAAAACCTTCTTTCCTAAATATGTCTTCTAAAAAACTTATATCACTGGAAGAGGAAACATCACCGACATTTTTGACTTCTACCCACCTGGAATATAAGTCAATTAACACAATCAGATATGGGTTAACATGTTCCCCTGATAATGGGCCAACAATGTCTATAGCGACCTCATCCCAAGGTTTGCATGGCAACTTCCTACAACACATTGGTACATTGTGAGTTTTTAATATTTTATCACTCTGTGAGCATTGAATACACTCTCTGACTATTCGTTCTACCTGCAAATCCATTCCTGGCCACCAGAAATTTTCCCTCACATTTTCTTTTGTTTTAACTATACCTAGATGGCCTTCATGTGCTTGATTCATGATCCTAGCTCTTAACACTTCAGGTGGCACTAATCTCGTGCCTCTCAACAGCATTCCATTATCCACTGCTAATTCATTTCTTATCAAATTCCATACTCTATCCAGTGATCTAAATCTTCCATTTTCTAATGCTTTGCACACCTCAGTTAGCTCAACATCATCCTTCACGGCTTTTTTCCACTCATTCTCAGTTATCACCCCACATGAAATTTCACATACATCACAGAATGAATCACAAGCATCCTCCTCCTGCCCAGGTAATACTTTACATTCACCCTCTTTCTCATCTTTCACAACTAATCTGGACAAACAATCCGCACTAAAATTTAAAGAGCCCGGAAGATATTCTACCTTAAATTTGAATTCCTGTAAAGAAATGATCCACCTTCTGATCCTTGCAGATATACAATTCAAACCTTTGCTGCTAAACACCTCCACTAAAGGTTTGTGATCAGAAAACACTACAAACTCCATACCCCAAACAAAATGTCTGAATTTCTTTAGTGCCCAGTGTATGGCCAATGACTCTCTTTCGATTACTGAGTAATTATACTCGGAACCACTCAAAGCTTTAGATGCACATGCAATCAAACACTTCTTTCCCTTGTCATCTTGCATCAAAATCGCACCACCGTCATTCTCCGACTCCCTCGCTCTCCGTGGAGACCGCTCGAGATCAACACACTCTGCGTCTCCATGGAGACCGGCTGCACGCGGGAGCGGCGGCAATATACCACAGTTTACCCCAGTACCTGCTGCCATTCTCTGATATTCTCACCCAGTACAAACTGCTTCACAGAAATACCTGCCACCTAAGTACCCACTGGCAAAGATGATCCCTACATAATACCCACCGATACCAGTTGAAACCCACGCTCTCCTTACCACTTGGGGAGCTGTTTCCTGACACTGGTCGTGCATACAGGATTAGATCTCCTCACATTTGCCATCTGGGAGATCTGTGCACATCCTGTAGGTCGCGGGTTTGGGTTTGAATCCAGAAAGGGACAACCTTGCTTTTTATCCTTCCGAGCTCAATAAACTTGAGTGCATTGAACCTTTGTATGGGGCAGGGATGTGCTGTACAAATACCAATACAATATAATACAAAACAATAAACTGAGTATCATTGCAATGGCGCTGAGATAAGAATAACCCTGCATGGTAAACAGGGTGTGCATGTGAAACTGGTATTCTGACTTTGCTTGAACAACTGGCATGCTAATCAGGTTTGCGCACTTAGGCCGTCCATGATGATTCCAATGTGTACAACCTGCTCCTGGAGCAGCCTACCAAGCTTGTCCTCTATACTGATATAGGACTACTGTACATGTACTGGGATGATGGCATGAAGCATGTCGAAGGAATACTGATTTTTGTGGATTAATTGTACTGAATAGACAACTTTCCTGCTTCAAGAGAGAAGCCGTGCCTAGTGGTCCTGCATATGTTAAATGTTGTGACACAGACCCTTGAGCTGACATCTTGTGTGCAAACTGAGTGCATGTATGTAAGTAACGGATGGTTGCAAGGCTCCCTATTGTGGAGAGAGTATATTTGCTGGAACCTGTGGGATCCATTTTGGATATTCCCTGGTATGAAATTGCTCAAGGTAGCGAATGGTATACACCTTCCCCATTCCTGGGGCTGACCGAGGGTGAGTTAGCGTATTTTGTTCTTAAGGGTAAGGAAGTTTTTATGCAGGGCCTGCCCTTTTGTCTTTCCTTTATAGCTACTTAAAGAAGACTGAGGTGAGGAGTCATCACACTTCATCCTGCCCATTATTTGAACACAATGGCTTGAAGGCAGCGTCATCACTATCTACTATTAGAGCCATCACCCTGCACAAATTCCGTGTCTGCACTGCAGCTAGAAAAGAAATATTGAAAAATAACCACCTCAAACCTGTTCTTGGACTTTTAAGTAGTGAATCAGTATCCCATGTTTAGAAATGAGTATAAATGTGGGATCTAAACCATGCTTCTTGTTTCCAGTTACAAGCTCTTCTATGCCAAGAAAGAAATAGCTCTGCAGAGCACTCGAGGCCTGGTGTCTGCTAGACTCCTAGAGGTGGGGGGACATCACCTTAAGTCCGCACAACTTGCCGGAGAGCGGTGGCTCTGCCTAAGAGCCTGCCTACCTGATCAGAGAGGTAAGGAGAGTGGCTGGCCTTGCAGGAGGAGAGACTGTCTAGAAGAAGCCCTTTGTGAAGCATCTAGAACTGCCATCCTCTACTGGGAGTGTTGGTGCCAACGTGTGCTGAAAGCTGACTTGTACTGGGGGAGTACCTGTACTGGCCCATGCTGTGAAGAGTCACCTGACCTCTGTGTGTGGTTCATGTGGCAAATTGTGAGTAGCATCGACAATCCCCAAGTGACAGCATGCCAGCTGCAATTACTGCAGCATTGACTGAAGGACTTGTTCTGCTTCTGCCTCGATGTGCTGTCTGACGTAGTGCATGACCCCTCAGGGGCTAGAGGCTGCCACTGCCCAACACGAGCGACAACTCCCAAAGCCTACTATGCTGCTAATTCCCAGCAGCAATATACTGGACTCTGGACTCTGGGCTGCTGCCTGCAATGCTTCCCCGCTGATGAGGACTGGTAACACAAGGCCTGCAAACAGACTGAGTGACAGCATCTTGCACTCAAACAGGTTACCCTACATATCAGGGAGATGAATGATTGTCAGTGTGAGCCATTTTGCTTAAGCTCCGAAAATCTGACCTATGAGTTACCAAACATGATAGTTACTTACATAGCTGCATAGTACACTCGCACATGTACCTGATCCTTGCCCACAGTCTTTTATAACGGCCCAAACATTATTGTTATTGTGGATTGCCTGCATTAAGCCACTTTTGAGAGAGTGATAATTGTTGGACTTGGCTAGAGCCCAATAGATGTGTTTGTAGCACCCTGCAGCTGAGCCTTTATTACTCTGTGCGGTATTACATTTTGCTGTGATATTAAAATATGTATCTTTTTGCTAAGACAAGCAGAGGACTGGACAGTACGTTTTTGCATCTGTAGTTTGATTGTTTGAGTTCTGAGAGACTGCCCCTTACACTAAATCCCTAAGAAGCCTTTGACTGCTCGCCCGTGCTACCCTGAGATTCAAATGTGCAAAGTGTGTTCTTGGCCCAGTTTTCACAGCCATAATGGTATGGACCCCAGCATACAGCAAGCGAATGACCCCACCACGTTTGTGGCCCAGTAGCCCTGCCCGCTCTGTTGCCCCATCCCAGTAACACTTTTTTTTATTTGCATTGCTAATATTATGAAAACACATTTTACTAGCATTAAAATGTTAAAGTATTGAGGAAATTGGATTCTTTCAGTCTTTATCAGTCTTTTCTGTGGGCCTTGGTTAAGGGTCTCTTTACGGCTTTAATATTTTCAAGCCAGTACCGAAAAAAATTCTATATGATGCATTCCCCAGATGAGGCGGTAGCACCCTGTGGGATAGACATCTTACCCAAGCCAAAGATTTTCCCAATCCGAACTAAAAGCAGAAGGACAAGGGGTAGCAGAAAGCTGCAAAAGTGAGCTGAGAGGGCAGGGAGTGGCTGTAAATGGATTAGAGGTCTGAGATGTCTTCAGGATTACGCTGCCTCAGTTTTCAGTGCTCGCACATTTAACTTCAGCAGCCGTGAGTTTAAAATGAGGGCTTTGAGCACCGGCACCTTTTTCCTTTACAAATTAAGCACTGTCTCTGACCCACCCAAGCCTTCAACAGGCCTGGACACAAAGCAAGGTCTTTCCATCAGACAAAAAGAAAACTGCTTTCTTTGTCGCACTTAAAACTGGCATTTGGATGAGACAAGTGCTACCTTCTGCACAAAGTCCTTCAGGTGAAAGCAGACTTGTAACCACTTGGTCATCACACACAGCAGGCAGTGTCATCAGTCTAGTGTACTAGAGTGCCCACCCTCATTGCAATGTATTGTCTTCAGGTCTGGGCCACTGGAATTATGCAGCAGGAAAGAGCCATATTATGTGGCAGGGCTTAGTAAATTACGCAGCAAGAAAAGCCAAATTATGTGGCATAATGTACCACATTTTGTACTAGTATTTACTTCATTATTTGTAAACTGTAACACTGTCTGGGCACTGGATGCACCTCGTAGGTATAAATTTAATACCCAAAAATAGTAATATGCAACCAAAAAGTGACATGTATATCTTTGCAAAAGGCCTTTTACAGGGCAACATGTGTTGCTGTATTTTTAGTAAGATTTGAACCGTTTGAGCTAGAAACAAAATTGATTGTTTTGCTTAAATCTACAGATTATGTGGGAGATAATGGATTATGTGGTAAATGCGACAAATCTGTAATTATGCGAAATTTGCCGCAGCCGCACACTCGCATTATTCCAGTGGCCCTTCTTCAGGTCAAACAGAGCCATGCCTGTTAAATTTACATTCAAATATGTCTAACCCGTGCTCATCCATGGTCGCCACGTGTAAACCAAGGATATTCATTGCTTCCAAGGACTATTAAAAACAGGGTGAACCTAAAGCAGGCAGAAGGATGATGTGTGATTTGAATAGTCGGATGTTTTTGTATGTAGGATTGCACAGTCTTTCACAGCACAGCACTTCTCACCTCATTGAAATCCAACATATCTGGAGTGAGGGCCATTGGAGACACAGAGTCAAAAAGATGTCCAGTGGTGAAATGGTTCAATATGCAAACAACCATGAATAAAAAGCAAGTTCCAGCTATTTTCCTGTGTAACTGTGACCGAAAGAGTTATATCAGCCTGTAAGGTTTTTTTTTAACACCCAACTCAAAAGATGGAAATAAATACTACAGACAACAAAGGACCATAGGGCAAAAGTTACAAAAATATATAACATGTTTTATTCCACAATTAAGAACAAATCACAACCATCCATACATGGATCACCAAAATAAAATACCAAGGATAAATCAATCACACACCGTACATTTGTAATATGCAACAAGTAATGAAGGAAGGACGTGGTAAACTCATAAAAATGGAATAACTGAACAGCCCAAAAATAATTAACCAAATTAAGATTGAACTGAACAAATATTAGTCATTTCATATGTCCTGCTCTTTACAAATTATTGAATTTTCAGGTCGCCAGTAATTTAGGGCGTGGAAAGTCAGAATTTACAGAGAATAACACACACAATTAAAACAATCAGAAATAGAATCATAATATTACTAGCAAATCCAGTCAACTACATCACATAGTTTAACACACTTGACTCACAGCAACATATGAATAAAAGAAGACAGTAATAATAGAAAATTGTAAGGAAATGGAAATATAGCACACAACATACGGCCTGAACCGACAGTAAATGGGCAGTGGTGAACTGTCGACTAATCCTGGTACTTATAGCAGAATTAAGTGATGGCGCTTTGTAGAACTACATAAAAGATATTTGCCAAGTATAATTTCATTTCTAGAAAAGAGACCAAAGTTAAAAAAACATTGAATTAAATAACCATGTGTCCATGTTTTTCCCGTCATGTCTCATTGCTCATCAATCTCGGAAAAAAACCCTGAATGAATGTAGTTCCTGCAAACTGTGATGTCTCTGTTTCCAACACTTTCAGTACAGGTAAATTTTTGTGTGCCCACAAAAAAATAAAAATGTGCTCAGCTGCTAAGTTTCCTGTGGAGATGGGCAATATGCTTTGAAGCTGGGAATGCATCATATGAAGCTATGTAAGTTTGGCAAGTATGGAGTGGGTCAAATGTTGTGAAGATATGTGCAGAGGAGCTGGCCGAGTGTTGTGCAGCACTTGCTGTGTGTCTTCCATGGAGCAAGTCAATCAAAGAAAGAGGAGCTCCTAAGTCAAAGAGGAGCAAGGCTAGTAGGCCAGAAGTAAGAGCATGGACATACCCGAGTAGACCGCGTACTAAGCGAATATATTGGGAGTGGTGGTGGTGTCTCTCTTTGTCATCTGCTTTCTGTTAAGAGACGTAACGGTGTACTTATTTACTAACAACTCCCATATTTCTCTCTTTCTGCAGCTCTGAAGAGGTCTTTTGACATGGAGGACATAGATGACCTACCAGCATTTTCACCTTCGTCCCCACTGAGCTCTCCCTTCAGCCCCTCCTCACCAGGAATGGTCTTTAGAAGCAATGTTGATAGTCGAATATCTCCAGAGCCGCACCTGCCCCTCTACCAGTCTCACATCCGTATCGGTTCTAACCCCAGCCACAGCCCTGGCCAGAAGAGCTGCATCGGCAGCAGCCTATCCTTCAACAGAGGCACCATTCAGATGGCAAAGAGCAATGGGAATGCCCATGCCAGTTTGACACGTGTCTCCTCATTCCAGACCCGCCTGCAGTCAAATGGATTCTCTTTGTCTGGACCAGGGAGTGACAGCGAGAGCCTCCATAGCTCCACCTCCAGCCTGGAATGGCAGCCGGCCATCAAGATGGTCCCACCCCAGCGTCCATCCCACCTGCCCATGGGCATGTACGAGCCAGGCATCAGAAATGCCCAGATATCTAGCCCTGTCCTGAGAAAATTCTCTTCCTCCCATGGAAGTGTTTTTCACTCTGAGTTGGGACGGCCAGCTGTGAGGCCTGCATCACGGGATGCCATTAACCATAGTTCCTTGCCTTCCTTGGACCTCCACATTGCAGAGGATCAGGGACAAGATCTAATACCATCACCAAATGATGCATACCCTTCTCCAACAGGGTGGAGCTCCCCATCACAGAACCGAGCACCAATATTCACCAAGCCCATCAGTAGAGAGCCATCTTTCTCTTCTTCGTCATCATCTTCCTCCTCGCCACCGCATGGTAATGGGTGCCTGGATCAGGCCACTCCTCCCCCATTTGTCAGCCCAGCTTATTCACAGCCCACCAGGTTACTGAGATTTCCCATCATTGTGGACGGATTCTTGGAGAAGCCTGCAGAATGTCAAAACTTGGTCTCTGAGGTACATGTGACCCCCAAACCATTACCAAGAACCCAACTCAAGGTCGGGCCCCACGTGAATTCGGGGCCACTGAATCCTGTAACTACAACCCATGAGTCTCCAGCAGGACCCCAACGGAACATTTTTACTAATAGTGAAGTGGGAAGACTTCCAGGCACCCTTCCTCTTAGCTTGAGTCTGACTCC
Organism: Pleurodeles waltl; assembly: GCF_031143425.1. Taxonomy (NCBI): domain Eukaryota; kingdom Metazoa; phylum Chordata; class Amphibia; order Caudata; family Salamandridae; genus Pleurodeles; species Pleurodeles waltl. The sequence goes on from NC_090449.1 coordinate 420,579,919, forward strand.
TCCACTGTCCCCTCCGGAAGAACGTCGCTTTCACCTGGCATCACCAGCTCAGGTGGTCCAGACGCCAGCTCCTGCCACATTTGCTGGTCTCGCACCACTGCTGCCTGAACCTGCCATTGTTGAGCCTGCTTCAAAAGTTAGCTTGCAGTCTATGATGGAACGGGCCCGATCCTTTTCTCGGGCAGATAAGGCAACTCCTGCGACAGTCGTGAGAACCCAAGATACACAGTATGGAAGCAAGATGTCTGTGTCGACGGAAGAATCTGGGAACGTTAGCCGGCTGATGGAAAACAAGCTTCATGAAGGTAAGGGTCCTGCTGTCTGATGCATGAAGCAGCATAGCGCATTAAATCCTTCTATTCCTACCATATACATATTTATTTACAAGAAAAGTCAGGTGGGACATTTAAGAAATGCTGGAAGGACAACAATGCAGCAGTGTGTTGATAAACGGTGAATACGACTAGATCCACACATAAAAGGGGAGACTCTGCCCAAATGCAAGTATTTAGCTTGGTGTAGCCAGCCAAGTAACTACTGCACCCGGATCAAATATTTTATTGATACATGATACATAATGTTCATGGGCCGTCAGAGTTTTATGAAGTTCAAAGTTATGATTTGTGTGTGTGTGTGTTTTTTTTTTTTTTTTTTTTTTTTACATTTTTTTAATTAAACGACATGGGCCCCTTCTGGAATCTACCCTCACCTACCAGACCGCACAAGGAGTATACAGAGAGGACACACATGCATGCCTATCGATTGCTAAGTCAGATCTACCGCACACAAATATTGACATCATAATATATAATAATAAAAAGCCGGACCACGATGAAAATAAAGTACAGCGGGGCAGGGCAACCCAAGAATAGGGAAAAAAAGCCATACATTCAGGAGCAGGGAATTGAAATAGATAAATAAACCACATGAGCATGGGGCAGAGCCAGAGAACACTCAAAATATATATATGTATATTAAAATCTTGGTTACAATGTTGTCTGACTGATGGCTAAAGCTATCAACAGCGAGACTGTAAAATAATGTTTGCGCTGCAGCCAGAGGTGATAACTAACCTGTGTGCACCCACTTCACTCAAGTGTACACAGCAGCACACCACGGCCTATATTGTTTAGTTTCTCTTATTTTTTTTTTTTAAGTAGAGCAGTACTGTACGAGGTATGACTTCAAATACAGGGACAAAATAAAATCCGACACACTGCTCTCTTCTCCATAGGTTCAATAAACAAAAATAAATAAAGCTTTCTCTTGGATGGGAATATGGGGGAAGGATGAAGCCGCTCCTACTCACCTCACCTCTCTATCAATTCTGTGATGAGATGAGTACAAACAATCTCAACATATTTCCAGCCAGGCAGGACATCAGTCGTTCCAAGAAAGATCTTGATAATCAGGCCATCCTCTGTTCTGCAAACAAGGATCTGCATTTTCACATATTCGAGGTTTCTTGCAACATACAAGGGCTATATAACCCTGGGGCTGTGCTGTAGTCTTTACAGTACGCCTTTTCTTTAGGATGCTAGGCAGCCATTTGCAGCGACAGCAGAGCATGGGGCACACCTTAGGTTAGATTTAGTTCTTTGGAGTTCTCTACAGGAATAGCGCGGAGAAGACCATAAGACAACTTCCAGATACGAAGGTGACTCTGTGGAAACCCATGCTATTGCTTTTCTGTGGGGGACATAGTGACAGGAGCCGCTCTCAGTCTGGATATCTGCTTCGACCTAATTGCACTGACATCCTACGCTGGCATGAATCATGTGGCCAATGAAAGCTTCCGCACTGCATTCAATACTCCGATATTCTCCAAGTTGTAAGCACAACCACCTATCTATGCAGTAGCTTCCGGTCAACTCTGCTGAACTTCCTGCACACCCACTCTGTATACAGATAACACTTTTGTAGGGCATTTCCATATACATTGACCCCCACAGTGACTGGCTAAATCTGTAGAAGCTTCTAGAAACCATGTTGTCAAGGAGGCTACATTTTGATCACTCCAAAATCCTAGAACGAAAGAGTGAAAAATGATGCAGCCAGTGAATGGTCCAGTTCTAAAGTAGCCTAAGGAACTGACGTGAGCAGTCATGTCTGTCACAGTTTGTGACATTTATGAAGGTGTGGGCAATCATGTTTCAGGAGCTGGCCATGAGCTTTGATGACTGTTTGTAGCTGTAGGAGGCTACAAGTGACTTTCATGGCCATTTATTTCATCCTGGCTCCTCCATGTCAAGGTGTATGGGCAGACTCTCAGGTGAAGAGGTCTTCAGTCTGACACTCTTACTAACTATAAATTCACAAAACAAACACAAGGTTCCAGACATACACTACTTTTGTATTTATCTAGGTGTTTTGTAAAGCTAATGCAGTAATCTTATACAGACTGTGAGTGCTGATGTGTGAGTGGTTACAGTGCATGCTGAGTGGAAGAACCTCTCTTTTTTCTTTGTTGAGACAGTATCCTGACACTGCAGAGTACTTGTTAATGCTGGATATAATGTGAGGCAGGGCTGATTCCGCTTGGGTGGTGAAAAGGAGTATGTTGTCCACATAAGCGGCCAACTTCATTGGGGCTGCAGAGAAGGGGATGCCAGGGATGAGGGGACAGGGATGTGGAATTCCTATCGCCCGACACCCGGGACATCTTGTTTGGGGTCAAGGGCTACAAGTTTTTATGTTTACTTTGTCCTTGGGACAAGTAGGCCCAACCCTCTGCAGCACAAACCCTTTGGCTGCCTGTTTACAGAGAGTGGAACTCTCTGCAGTTGAGGTAATGTGTTTCCAAAAGATAATGCTGTTCGAACTTGTATTTATGGTTCATTATTTGAAAACCTTCATTATTAGGGGGAGTGCTGTAAATAAATGTTTTAAGGTCACACTTCACTACTGACGTTGGTTCCAGTACCAAAAAAAAAAACGTGTACACATGTTTGAAAAGTTTAGGCTATGAGGCTAAGTATAATGCTCCCAGAATGCTCTCTGATTAGATGCAAATGAAGTGTCATTTAGTAAAATGTTTTGATGCATGCTAGTATTTCCCAAAAATATTTCTAATGGAAAATCAGTGTAACCATTTTCAACACGATTATGGGAAGCATGAAAATAAACAAACACTGACAAAGCCAACTGATCTGACATATTTTTATAAGTCTTTTAGTTTCATCAATGCGTGTCTTGTTTTGACATGGCTTTTGCAACACTTTATTGTTGTGGGAGCTACCAGGAGCTACCAGGCCCCAGGCCTAACAAACACTGGCAAAAAAAAAAAAAACGTTTTTGAACTCTAAAAGCACACGTTGCCACCAGTGGCATAACAAAGGCCCCGCAGCCGCCTTCCAGGGGCCCATTCAGCACAGCACCTGTCCTGAGTGAGTCTGGAGAGGGGGCTCCTCCATGTTCTTTGCAAAGGGGCACCCTCCAGTTTTGTTACGTCACTGATTGCCACTGTAGTTCCTGACAATATGCTCCTTGTGGAAGTGAAGAATGCGATCACTCACAGTAAAGCCAGCCAAAAGAGAGAGAAATAGAAGTTTAATAAAAACAAAATGTCTTTGTTAACACCAGACCTAATTAGGGACCAAGACCCACATGTAGGTAGCTTTTTGCATGTCGCAAACAGTGACTTTCGCTGTTTGCGACGTGCAAAAAGCACATTGCTATGCACAAACCCAGTTTTGCGATTCAGTAACCTGTTTACCGAATCGCAAAACGGGTTTTGCGACTCGCAATTAGGAAGGGGTGTTCCCTTCCTAATTGCGACTTGCAGTGCAATGTAGGATTGTTTTGCGAACGCGGGCGCAAACTAATCGCAGTTTGCACCCATTTCAAATGGGTGCTAACACTTTCACAAAAGGGAAGGGGTCCCCCTGGAACCCCTTCCCCATTGTGAATGTCACTGTAAACATTTTTTCAGAGCAGGCAGTGGTCCTGCGGGCCACTGCCTGCTCTGAAAAAATGAAACGAAAACGTTTCATTTTTCGTTTTTGTAATGCATCTCGTTTTCCTTTAAGGAAAACGGGCTACGTTACAACAAAAAAAACTGCTTTATTGAAAAGCAGTCACAGACATGGTGGTCTGCTGTCTCCAGCAGGCCACCATCCCTGTGAGGCCGCCATTCGCAAGGGGGTCGCAAATTGCGACCCACCTCATGATTATTCCTGAGGTGTGCATTTGCGAAGCCCTTGCGAATCACAGATGGTGTCAGGGACACCATCCTACATTCGGATTTGCGACTCGCAATTTGCGGGTCGCAAATCTGAACCTACCTACATGTGGCCCCAAATTCTTAAAGAAAGTCACAAAAGTGCACCCATGGTATATGTCGTACCCCTATAAAATATTTGTGAAATGTATTTTAGCATGGGTAAATATGCATGTGTAGATTTGCTCATGTGAACATCTATTGAGCATTTGCAAGTTCATTTTCCCTCCATCCACTTTCTTCCCAACCCTGGAAGAAGTTCTAATTCTGCCATTGTCAGGAGTAAATGTCCAACCTTTCTTATTATGGGAAAATATTAGAGAGAAGCTGGTGAAAATCTTTGAAACATGCAGGTTAGTAGGTTTGCAGACTCAAAGGCATTCCAGCCCTGAAACTATTGCTCACTGCTTCCTCCAGCCCCAGTATGCAGATCTGCAGAAAGGTGGAAAAATAAGGAAATTGCTACAGTAGGGATTGAAACTGCAAGTATTCAAGCCCTACTATGGTAGTAGCCCTGACATAATCAGAGAGGCTATTAGTAGAGCTCTTACATAATGAGATTGCTGCCATAATTTGGCTCCACACTACATGGCACCAAAGGGACAAGTAGATCTTTTTACAGGACAAGTAGATTTGAGAAGCAACCTGTCCTGTGGACAAGTAGATATTTTAATAAATTCCACACCCCTGGGGGATTTTCTCTAATTAGTACAAGCAGGGGTTCTACTGTTAACAGGAACAGCAGGGGAGAAAGAGGGCATCCTTGTTTGGTTCTTTGTCGAAGGTTAAAGAAATTAGTCAGCTTTCCGTTGATGTTTAGCCTATCTTTGGGTTCTTTATATAAGGTTAGGGTCATCCTGCATAAAGTGGGGCTGAAATTGAAGGTATTAAGCATGGCTCAGAGGAAGGCCCACAATACCTTATTGAAGGCCTTCTCCACATCCAATGCTATTGCGCAGGCGGGTTGATGAAGATGGTGGGCTTTTTTGATAGCATGGCTAAAATGTCTAATGTTATCTGCTCCGAATCTCCCTTTGATAAAACAGGTTTGCGAGGGGTGTATTATTTTTGAGTATGGGATCCAGCCTAAGAGCTAAGATTTGTGCATATTGTTTGCAGTCTGTATTTATTAGGGATATGGGCAATAGTTTTTGACATTGGATGGGTCTTACCCTTTTGGGATTACTATTATAGTTGCCTTAGTGGGTGAGCCCTCAGTGATACCTGTGGATGAGAAGTGGGCATATAAGTCTTCTAAGGGAGTGCTTAGGGAAGTACCCAAGGTTTGATAGAAGAAGACCGGGATGCTGTCTGGGCCCAAAGCCTTACTGGCTTTCATTTCTTGAATAGCATTTATGATTTTGACGCAAGAGATCAGATTATCTAGTGATTGTTTTGTCATTTCATCTAGCTTGGTGATATTAATTTTGTTGAGGTATTCCAAGCATAGAGGGAGTGGTAGAAGTTTTTGAAAGTGTTTAGAATGTCTTTCTCATTTGTTGTCGGTATGCAGTGTTTATCAGTTATTGAGGTTCTTCTCATCTTCTGACTGGTCTGCTTTAATAAGAAGCTAGGATTTTGCCAGCTTTGTCATGTTTGCAAAAGTTAATGCCTTTATATTTTTGGACTAAGTGGGCTTTGTTACTTAGGAGCTTGTTATATTCGTATTTAAGCGTTGTCAGAATGTTTAACTGTGTATTCTCTTTGGATTGTTTGTTTAGTCTCTCTCCAGAACTTTTATTTTGCGTTCTAGTTGATCAAAGGTTTTGTTATCTAGTTTGTTTTTCTTTGCCCCGAATGGTGCATTTTAGAACGTCCCAGATGATTTGTGGATTAGACCCAGGGGATCTGTTGAGTTAGTTGTATTGTTTGATCTATTTTCTGATTATTTCTTAAAAGGAGGGTTCCTCCATAAGGAGGTTGTTCATTCTCCATGTTTTTGTTCTTGTTGTGTTGCAGGCGATATTGTATAGCAGAGAGATCGAAACATGGTCTGAGACCAGGATTGGTTCAGTGGTGGGGGTAGATGTGGCTGGGATGTGCATTTCCTTAACTATAATATAGTCAGTTCGGGAGAAAGTATTGTGTGGGTGGGAAAAAAAGGAGTAGTCTTTCTCCGTGGGGTTGAATTATGCGTTGATCAGGGGTTTCAGTTTTCCCCTAGCTTGATGACTGGCTATTGCAGGTGGGCTCACCACAGGCTAACATCTCCCACCTCCAGACTACAGCGTACCTCCTGCATTCTCTGGGATTCACTATAACAGTGCCAGAGCCACACCTGACTCCCTCTCAGACGTTCCCTTTAATCAGAGCATTTCTGGACACAGTTCAGTTTCGGGTTTATCCTGCCGAGCAGCGAGTCCAAAATATTCAGGCTATGCTACTGATGTTTCAGCTTCTATCCTGGATTTCGGTGAGAGTGACTCTGAGGCTGCTAGGTCTCATGGCTTCTGCAGCCTGCTGTTGAAACATGCCAGATGGCATATCCAGGATCTGCAGTGTGACCTGAAGTTCCAGTTGGTGCAGCATCAGGTGAATCTCTCCAACATGGTCCAGATCTCTGAGGGGATTGCATGAGATCTGCAGTGGTGGCTAACAACCAGTGATTGGGCCATAGGTAGCCCTCTCCCTTCCCCAACCAGATCTGACAATAGTGGCAGATGCGTCACTCCTGGGGCTGGGCGGCCACCTGGGAGAGGCAGAAATCAGAGGCATGTGGTCTCTGGCAGATTCCGGACTCCACATCAACCTATTGGAGCTCCAGGCTATCAGAGTAACATTTTAAGTATTTCTTCCCTCTCTCAAAGGGAAGATAGTACAGATGTTCACGGACAACACCATTGCCATGTGGTACTGCAACTAGCATGGCGGGGTGGGGTCATGGACCTTTTGTCAAGAGGCTCTGCTCCTCTGGGAGTGGCTGGAACAACAGAGCATTTCCCTGGTGGGTCAGCATCTGACAGGTTCTCTAAATGCCAGAGCGGACAAACTAGGCCTACAATGCTTAGTCGATCACAAATGGCATTTCCATCCAGAGGACTCTTTCAGCAGTGGTGAGAGTCTTGGTTAGATATTTTTGCCTCCGCAGAGAACCCGCAATGTCAGCAGTATTGCGCATTGGTGTTTCCAAGGCGACAATCGCTCTGCAACACTTCATCTTGTGTGGAACTCATGCCTCCTCTAAGCCTTTCCATCTGTACCACTTTTGCCCAGAGTTCTCGAGAAGATCAGGAAAGACCAGGCCCAAGTGGTCCTTGTGACTCCAGACTGGGCACAAAGAGTCTGGTATCCCGACCTATTGAGCATGGCCATCGATCCTCTGATCAGACTGCCCCTTTGGGAGGATCTTCTATCGCAGCAACAGGGGAGGGTTCTCCACCCGAATCGGTCTAGTCTCTGCCTTCTTGCAAAGAGATTGAGCTGTGGCAGTTGGCCTCTTTTGACCTTCCACCCGAAGTCTGTAAGGTAATCTTGGCAGCCAGGCATCCCTCCACCAAAACGGTGTACGCCTGTCGTTGGAAGAAACAGACAAGTCTGTTGGCCCCCTTTCTGCCCTTCTTTCTGAGGTTTTGTTGTTTATCCTTTCTCTAGCCCAGTATGGCCCTGAAATGGGCACTCTCAAAGGCTATCTGTCTGCCATTTCTACTTTTTCATGGTTGCCTGTTCAGCCTTCCTTGTTTAAGTCTCCAATTGTAAGTAGGTTCCTTAAATGCCATACTCATGTTTCCTCCATCTCCATTCATTATGCCCCAAAGGGATTTGAATTTAGTTTTGACATTTCTGATGTGCGCCTCTTTTGAGCCTCTCCACAGTCATCGTCTCAGACTTTTCACTCCGAAGACCGCCTTCCTTGTGGCCTTTACATCTGCCTGCAGGGTGAGCTGCAGGCATGCATGTATTGTCATCTAAGCCGCTCTGCCTTTCCATCTATCCTGACAAAGTGGTGTTTTGCACTAGGGCCTCCTTTCTGCCAAAAGTTGTTACACCGTTCTGTGTAGGCAGATCCATCACCTTACCTACTTTTTACGCACCCCCGCATCCTGCAAAGGAAGATGAGACTCCATCGACTGGACCCAAAAAGAACGTTGGTGTTCTACCTCAATTGTACCAAAGAGTTCCGGGTGGATGATCAACTTTTTGTTGATTATGTGGGTGTGAAGAAAGGTCGGGCAGTGCAGAAGAGAACCAACCATCTTTACATGGGTTGTACTCTGCATTGAAATATGCTACGCACTGGCTAAGAAGCAACCCCCTGAGGGCTTGCATGCTCATTGTAACAAGAGCTAAAGCTGCAATCACTGCGTTAGCATGCAGAGTTCCAGTTCTTGACATATGTCAGGCTGCAACGTGTGCAGCTCTACACACGTTTACCAAACACTACTGCGTGGACACTCAGCTCCATAGGGAGGGCACTCTACCCATTCGGTCCTGTAGGACGTTCTAGTATGATCTTAATTTGCAGACCCTCCTCCGGGGGATGGTAATGCTTGCGCATCTATTCTAAGGTAAGGAATTTGTAACTAGATATCTCCAGATGGACAAGTTACTTATCTTCTGTAACACCTTATCTGGTAGAGACAATATCTAGTTGCAGATTGCTAATCGACCCACTCATCCTCCCCGCTCTGCAAACTGATTTCTAGGAACAGGGACTCCCTTTCAGGGCCCTAGTTTTGACACACACCAGTTGTCAGTGTTCTTCATGGCTCTGTGGTTCTAGTGTGGAAAGTTGTGAAAAGAAACTGAAGTCGGCGCACCAGGGTGGTGCCTAAGTAGGACCCACAATGTCATATCTGGTGCACAAGATGATGCATTTGGAGATGATGGATGCTACCTAATGGCGCAAAGGGGTACTGCTTGAGAAAAATCTCTGAATCCAAACTTGACATCTGGGGAAATTATATGGTAAGGAATCTGCAACTATATATTTTTTTACCAGATAAGGTGTTACCAAAAGTACGTAGTTATTGTAATTCTTTCCTCAGTTACTTAATGGGGGGAAAATTCCTTATTTGAAGGTGCCAAAGTGCTTTATGGGACAACTAGTATTCTACACATAAGGAATGCTTGATTGGGAGGGTTGCTTACTTCCAGTGAACCATTGTGGGAAGCATTTTGGTGTCGTATATGAATACAAAGAGTGGGGTTCTGATCCTGTTGTGGGTTGCAATGCTTAATTCACCCTATCTTGGGTCCCAACACTTGAGTGTGATGCAGAAGAGGTGAGTGAGAATCTACACATTTCACATTAGTTGGCTGCTGTGAATTACTCTGAAACCACCCCACCCCCAATACCATTTGTAGTTTTTGGTGACTATTAAGCATTCAATCCACATCCTGTGTTGGATATGTTAATTAGGACAGCCACTCTTTAAATCTTGTATGCATTGTGGTGAAAAAAGAACAGAGAAGACTAAGATCCAGCTGTATAGTCCGTATTATCACTTACTGATGTTGTTCTTGTACTGAAAGAATTTGCAATATTCTAGAGTGTCCCAATTTTGAGGTAGGTGTGAGGTATGACGGTAGAACCAGCCAGGATGGACTATAGTAAAGTCATCCAAGGTGTGCACCAATATGTGGCAAATGTCTTCGTTCACTGGGCGCATGAATGTTCTCATTGGTATTATGTGACTTTGTTTAAGTGGGTTGTTGGCAGCTGCTTGAAAGTATAGGCATGTCCTATGGGTTTTTCATGATTGCAAGTTGACCTGATTTCATTGTTCTAGAGATAAAACCCTGGGTTAGGTTAGGGTAGATGGGGAGCACATTTTCAGCCTGTTCCTGGTTCGAGACGGGACTCGGGTAGCAGGAGAGGAACATGCAAAGGTTTTGCAGTGTGAATCTTAACTGGAATCACATGCAGTGCATTTTTCTGGCATCTAGTGGTTGGGTCTGGAATTGTCTCCAAATTTCTTTTGTCCTTTTTTTTGCTGTTAGTGGGTTTCTATGTATGTCCATTTTGTGTTCCCCTGTGAAGTTGTTGGGCTTCCTCTGGAAGCTCCCACCTTTGGCCGCCATCTTCAGATTATTTTTTTCCACCCTTTGGGTCTGGATGCTTCTTGAAGTGTTCCAACACTTGGAAGACATTGTTCACAGAAGTTCAGGAGATCGCTAAAAGTCTACAAAAGGTACAGCAGAACACCAAAGGAACCAGAGGGGATATTGAAGGAAGGAGAAGAAGTTCCTCAATTGTTTTGGAGAATGTCCCTACAGGGGGCTGCCTGCGTGGCCTAATGGAGAACACACCTTTCCAATTCTGCAAAAATTGCCACCACGAGTTCTCGCAGAAGGACAAACCCCTTGTCTCCAAGGTCTGTTTGCCAGTAGACCATCTGAGTGAGGACTGCAATGCCTGCTCCTACAAGAAGAAGAGGAAGGGCTCTTTTATGAAGAGGAGGAGGAGGAGCAGATGTTCGCGTTGTATCAGGGCTCAGAGGTTTCTGAGTAATCAGAGGCTTAATGTCAGTACATAGAGTCTGAGTCAAGAGAAGAAGGGGTAGACTGCTACCCATCAAGACCATCCCTACCAGATGAGATCGGCACCTACAACCAGGGGATTAAAAAAGGTAGCAGACAAATATGGTGTCCAACTTAAAGAAGGGAAACCACAGTATTGTTTCTTACTAGAAACTCCTCTGCCCACACAATCCAGGAGTCACTATTTGCTCATACTCGCAAGTGTGTAATAAGAACCGGCCACGTGCTGAGTAGTCACTCCAAGGGCAGAGAAAAATATAAGTTCTCCTCAAAAGAACTTGCCTACATAAAAGGTTCTGTGCCAGCTGACTCAGTTATTACAGCAACAGCCAGGAAAAGGGCCAACATACCATCAACTGCTGGTCCGAATCCAGACAAAGACAGCAAGAGAATGGAGCTCACTGGTTGCAAATTCGAGAAGTACAGCATATCAATGGGACATCACAACCTTTACCGCCCTCCTAAATCTCTATGCCTACCACAACTGGGGGGAGATGGCAGATTTAATGAAACATCTATCAGAAAAGAGTGGCGAAAAAGGGCAAGAACATTGCCAACATGTGCCTAAAGTCAGCACTAGATGCGGCCCACACATCCAGCAGGCAAATGATGACGGCTATCACACTACACCGCACTCCTGGCTCAAAAGTTCCAGTTTCAAACCAGAAGCACAAGCTTACATTCCTAATGCCCCATTCAATGGTGAACAGCTGTTTGGGAGTGCAGTCGACAAAACTGTAAACCAACTGAAAAAGGATAATGAGAGTGCTAAGCTGATGGGAGAACTCAAGTTCAGAGAGAATATACGAAGAGGGACAATATCTTTTATGAAGACATGCAGGAAGGGGTAGCTTCCAATCGGCCATATCCCACCAAACAAATCAGGGAAGCAGTCAAACAACCTAACCTCAGCAGAGTTTGCAGTACCCACAGGGAAGGCAGTACTTTTGGGGCAGGACACGCAGAAAAGGACTACCCCAAAGGGTAGGTCTAACACCTTCAAATAAATGACTTACCAACAGTCACAAAAGGCTTTCAAACAACATCAGTTGGTGTAAAAAAAACAAGAAACATCATCTCTTACACACAACACCAGTGAAAGGAAGAAAAAAAAACTTGCTTCAGGAGTGGAGGAAGATCAAATCAGCCAAAAGGATTCTAAACATAATAATGTACAGATATATGTATATTGTGTTGAACTTATGAAGACCCCTCCATCTAAGGGATCCAGGAGAACGGTTCTTTCACAGGAGGAGACATCCAGATTACTCAGAGGTATAGGAGTCACTGGAAAAGAATGCAATAGAACATGTTCCAAAATAAGCAATCAGGAAAGGAAACTGCTCAACTTCTTTCCGAATCCCAGAGGAAGATGGATCACTGCGGCCGATTCTAGACCTGAGATTCATAAACAAATTTATTAAAACACAAAAATTCAAAATGACAACCTTTCAGGAAGTCATACCACAACTGCAAATTGAGGATTACATAGCAACAATAGACTTAAGAGACACCTGATTGCACATCCCAATGAACGCAAAACACAAACAAATACCTCAGCTTTGTGGTAGGCAAAAAACATCAGTTCAAAGTATTAGCTTTTGGAATCAAATCAGTACCAAGGATATTCACAAAGTGCCTATCAGGTAGTTGCAGCACATTTGAGAAAGCAAGGCATTCACATCTATTCCTATCTAGACAACTGGCTGAAAAGAGCAAACTCGCACAAAGTGCAAAGAGCACATACAGCAAGTAATGAAGACACTATTCACACTGGGGTTCTTAATAAACATGCAGAAGTCATCCGTGGAACCAGAACAAAACAAAAATTCTGGGAGCAAGGATCAGCTCTACTTAAGGGAAAGTGTACCCCAGTAAGAAGAAAACCAATGCACTGTTGAAGGAAACACAGCTCTACCAGAAGGGACAAGCTCTGACACAGAGGAAGATGGGAAAGTTACTAGGAATAATAGCATCCTGTATCCCTTTGATCCATATGCAAGACTATACATGAGACCATTATAGAATGGCTGTAAAATCAATGGTCACAGGCAACAGGGAGTTGGGAAGTCTAGGGGTTGTCACACAGAAGATAAGAGGAGGAAGTCTGGTGGAGCAGATCAGATATAAAACAATGGAGAACATGTGCACAACCAACATTCACAGTCATAATTAGAACAGATGCCTCACATACGGGATGGGGTGCACACACAGACTATCTCAGGGGTGTGAGGTTTTGAAGGAGCAGGAGGCGATCTAACATTCTATAGCTAAAAACAGTGTTCTTAGCCTTAAAGGCATTTTAAAAAGAGCTTTGGGGTAAGTCAATATTGATCCAAATGGGCAATACAACCACTGTTTTACCTCAACAAATGAGGGAGGGGAAATCCCTGCCCCGCCCCTCTCCAGATTAGCACAGGTACTATGAACATGAATGACTTAAAGAAAAATGGAAATCTTAGCAGTACATCTGCCATGGAAAGACAATCTCTAGGTGGACAGACTTAGCAGACAAGCCTCATACTCCCATGAATAAGACGCAACCAGAAAGTACTCCAAACGAGTTTGCAGAACTGGGGAACTCCAGAGTTGGGTCTGTTTGTGACACCTCTGAATGCAAAATATCAAAACTTCTCCTCCAGACAACCATACCCCAATCCCTGGGGAATGCACTGTTGATAAACTGGATAAGGATTTTGCATACGCTTTTTCCCCATTACATAAGGTGATCAGAAAATGCAAAATCAGGAAAAAATGACACTAATTTTTATTTCCCCATGTAGGAAGTGGGCTCTCTATATGGTGCGCTAAAAAGAAGTACACCACGCAGAGAGTCCAGTGGATCCCCAATAGGTTTGCAAGGCAAAAGTAGAGAGGGCTAATGCTCTATTTTGTGGTAGTGTGGGTGAGCAGTTAGGCTTATCAGAGGGCAGCACTAACCATTTGTTATACTCATAGAGGCAATAAATGAGACCGACACTCAAAGAATAAATCTGAGACCAAATTAGAAAAATAACACTTCTTTTTTTATGTTTCAAACCAAAGAACTTTGTAATTGGGTAAGTTCTTTTTCAAGTGTAAATACTTTTCAGATTCAAAAATCAACACTTAGTGCAATTATCAAAGTTCTTCAATGTGAGCCTATGGATGGAAACAAGGTTCAGCAACACAGGGTTAACCACTACTTAGAAGGCCAATCCCAGAGACTTAATGTAAGTACTGGGCACTGATCAGAACCACACCAGTAGGGCACTCCGGGCAGCTGGGTGCAGGGGTGCTTTAAGGCATAAGGTGCCCAATGGTTTTTAATGGGAGTTGGACCTCCGGACATACAGGCTGCAGCGTCTAGCTAGGAAGCCAGTCGGGAACAACAGGCAAATAGGTTGTAGACTTAGGGTGCACAGAGATGTAGGTGCACCGTTGGTCCCTTTCTCCAGGGCCCAGGGACGACTGATGCAGAGGTGTCCTTAGGCGTTGGGTTTATTCGTCTGGGACTACTCACGGTCAGGAGGTCCTGAGTGTTGGGGCTGCAGGTGTCGTTGGGGAGTCCAGCAGGGGGGAACCCAGGGTGGACTCCAGCTCAGAGGAGTCAGGGGACGTCGTTAACACCAATGACCCACTTCAGATGGGGTCAGGGGCGAGGGGTGCAGTGGTTGCTAGAGGTGTCTGGTTTTTTCACTACACAAGGCCATGGGAGAAGGGGCCTGTGTGCAGAGGCTGCCAGGAACTTGGGGGGAGTCCAGGTTGGGTGAGACCACAGTGGACTCAGATTCTGGACAACTGGGGAACCTTGCTGGCATTGTTGATTGGCTTCACCTCCTGGTCGTGGATGTCTGGTGCAAAGGCCACTTTGGTGTCAGGTCTTTGCTGTTACAGAGGCTGCAGAGTCCTTTCTTGAGACTTTGCTACAGAGCAGATCCCCTTCTTACAGGAGTCTGAGTCTTTAAGGAAGGCAGACATTCTTACTGGGTTTCTTGGAGGCTCAGCTGCAGGACGAGTCGTCTTTTTTTGGACAGAGTTCTTCAAGGTCAGCAGGCAGGCCGGTGGGGCTGGTACCAAGTTAGATGCTTCTTTTTTTCCTCTTCTGCAGGTGCGGCTCCTATGTCCTTTTCTTAGGTTATCAGGATCTGACTTCTAGGGTTCAGGGGTGCCATCTAAATACTCAATTTAGGGTCATTACAGGGAGTGCCTGGTGGTAGCCAGTGGGCTGACCACATTTAGGGTGACTACACCCTTTCTATGACAACAACGCTAACTTTCCAAACAAGGTGCAGGAATTTAAAAAGTAGTGTCCACTTCAACTTGCCCGCCTTCGGGGTGGACTGCCATGAAGCGGGCAGACCTCCTAATCTGCATAATTTTCCCGTCTGTGTAACCGCCAAAAGTGGGGTCAGGACAGGGCGTTGGTCATCTCTACCATCTGGAGAGACCTGGGTTGCATTACAAAGGCGGCTAGGCCTTTGAAGCTCCACGCCCTGGAATGTCCATCCTGCCTGGGTAAGGTGCTAATACCCCCACCCAGTGCAGGCTTTTGTCTCTAGCCCTTAAGGGGCTGTGGGAGGCTGGCCTGGTTTGTAGTGGGTACCTAAGGTACTTTCACCTTATACCAGGTCCAGTTTTCCCTTATTAGTGAAATGTAGGCAGTGTTCTAGCAGCTTAGGCTGTCTAGGGGAAGCTGTAGCAGAGCAGCCAAGGCTGAACTAGGAGACATGCAAACCTCCTGCAATACCACTATAGTTACACAGTACTTACAAAATAAAAAACAATACTCCGTGTTACCAAAAATGGTAAGGGCAAGAGCCGCTCCCCAGGGGGCCAGGGTGGGTCCCTGGGGGGGCAAAATTACTTTTAGGCCATTTCTGCTCCCCTTGGCGGCAGATTTGTATTAGGCTAATCTGCCCCAAGGAGGGGCAGAAAGCACTAGACACCATGATTTTGTAAAAAAAATTATTGAATGAGGAGAGCGGCCCCTTGGGCAAGGGCCGCTTCCTAAGGGGGCAAAACATTTTTCTGCCTTTTCTGCCCCCCCTATTATAATTAGGCCGATCTGCCCCTGGCGGGGGGGCAGAAACCCCTAGACATCAGGGATTTTTTTATATATGGGGAGCGACCCCCTTCGCTCCCCTTGGGGGCACATTACTGTTGCCATATCTGTCCCCTTGGGGGCAGATCAGCCTATTTATGGAAGGCCTATCTGCCCCCAAGGGGGCCAGAAAGCCCACCAGAGACCAGGGAAGATTTGTTTTTTCCAAAATAAGAGGGTGGGGTTATAGCCATACTCCCACCTCAAACGGGGCAAAAGCTGTTCTGCCCGCCAGTGGGCAGATCGGGAAATTACCCCTGATCCACACCCTGGGGGGATGGGGTGCAGAAAGTCTACTAGATACCTGGGAATAAAAAAATAGTGGAGTGGTGGCTACCAACCAGTATGGGCCTGGTTATGCCCCCACCCCAACTGAAGGGGGTAACCGTCTTTCAGCTCTCCCCCGCACACTCAGGCATCTTATCCCACGGCAAGCAAGAGGACATTTGATTATTTTGGGTTTTGGTTTTACATTTGGGCCATGAGAGCTTGGTTAACTCTCAAAATCGTCCCACGTGGAATGGTGAGGGCTGCACCTTTTGGACTTAAGGACGCTGCCATGTAGAAAAATCCACATGACCTAGACACATCTGAAAACTAATTATCCGTGAAGTCAGGGTGGTGTGCTTCATATGCACCCGCACCATTTTCTTACCCACAATGCCCTGCAAACCTCCAACTTTGCTGGAAATCACACATTTTTTTCCCCTATTTTTGTGATGGAACCTTCCAGAATCTGCAGGAATCCACAAAATTCCTACCACCCATCATTGTCTGGTCTATACCGATAACAATTCTGCTGCACTTGTCAGCCTAAAAATTTTTTTTTTCAAACTGCCCTTTTGGACCCACTGTGGTTCCCTCTGTTTCAACATGTTTTTGGCTCTTCCCTGTTACAGGCACTTGGCTCACCTACACAACTGAGGTATCATTTTTACCGGGAGACTGAGGGGAACGTTGGGTGGTGCGGTGATCCAATACAGAAATGTGGGGAAAGATTTTTTTTTTTTTTTTTTTTTTAGATAAATTTGAGCTTTGCTTAGGATTCTGGGTAAGAAAACACTGGGGGATCCACGCAAGTCACACCTCCCTGGACTCCCTCTGGTGTCTAGTTTTCAGAAAATATCTGGGTTTAGTAGGTTTCCCCGTATGGCTGATGAGCCCAGGAACAAAAACTCAGGTCCCACCCCCCCCCACACACACACAAAAACAGGTAGTTTTCTATTTTCGATAATTTTGATGTGTCTAGATAGTGTGTTGGGGCATTTCCTTTTTTGTGGCTCCTCTCAGATTCCAGAACCTTCTGTCACAGAAATGTGCCAAATGTTGAGGTTTGCAAAGGATTCTGGGTAACAGAACCTGGTGAGAGCCCCACAAGTCACCCCATCCTGGATTCCCCTAGATGTCTAGTTTTAAAAAATGCACAGGTTTGGTTGGTTTCTCTAGGTGCCGACTGTGCTAGAGGGCAAAATCTACAGCTAGGGACTTTGCAAAAAACACTCCAGATTTCAATGTAAAAATGCGATATGTCCATGTTGCGTTTCCTGTCGCAAGCATTAGGCCTACACACGCAAGTGAGGTACCATTTTTATCGGGAGACTTGGAACACAGAATAGCAAAACAAGTGTTATTGCCCCTTGTCTTTCTCTACATTTTTTCCTTCCAAATGTAAGACAGTGGGTAAAACAAAAAAGACGTCTATTTGAGAAATGCCCTGTAATTCACATGCTATTATGGGGACCCCAGAATTCAGAGATGTGCAAATAACCACTGCTTCTCAACACCTTATCTTATGCCCATTTTGGAATTACAAAGGTTTTCTTGAAACCTATTTTCACTCTTTATATTTCAGCAAATGAATTGCTGTATTGCCGATATAGAATAAAACCCATTTCAAGGTTGCTGTATACCCGATATAGAATAAAACCCATTTCAAGGTGGAGCTCATGTATTGGCTCTGGGTACCCTGGGTTCTTGATGGACCTACAAGCCCTATATATCCCCACAACCAGAAGAGTGCAGCAGACGTAATGGTATATTGCTTTCAAAAATCTGACATCGCAGGAAAAAAGAGTAAAACGTGGAGAAAAATGGCTGGTTTTTTTCACCTCAATTTAAATATTTTTTTATTCCAGCTGTTCGTTTCTGTAGGAAACCCTTGTAGGATCTACACAAATTACCCTTAGGTGAATTCAGAATTGTGTTTACTTTTCAGAAATGTTTAGCTTTCTGGGATCCAGCATTATTTTCACACCCATTTCTGTCACTAACTGGAAGGAGGTTGAAAGCACAAAAGATAGTAAAAATGGGGTATATTCAGGTTGTAGGCGCTGACACATAAATAATGAGCATAGCAGATACATCCCTGACAAGGTTAGTTCAAAAGAAGCAACATCAGTACAAGGCATCAGACTGCAGATCAGGTTTAACTTGACATTTACCAGTCTTACTCATAAAGAACATTAATTATTTTAGTGTAATTTCTTATATGCCAATCTATGCAGTAACAACACTTTCGTCCATAAAAAGTATTTATTTGCCCCTAAAAAAGAACATAGTGTTTTTGAAACATGCCTTTTGTAGTAGAATTTCTTCTTGATTCACATACTGTGCATTATTCTGCCATCTAGTCGGGTTTGGAAACAACTATTTTTGTCTGTTGGCAGTCGATCAGAGAAGGGGTCATGCCAGCCCTCTTTGCACAGCATGTGAATCCAGACAAGATGCACAAGGCAAAACAAAGTTATTTCATGTTGTTTTCAGCTTGAAGTTCACATGCGACCCCCCCCCCCTCCAGTGAAGGTGGGAAAAGGGGGTGATTCATTAAAAGAAATAACATTTTTTTTTTAATATATATATATATCTATATATATATATATATATATGAAACCACAGCAAGAAAAAGGAATCTAAAGATGGCAGCTATGCACTGGGGCATCATGAGCTGACGTTCAACGTTATAGGGGCCAGCATGTCTCCTCCGCTGGTCCATGCCTAAAAGAAAAAAAAATGAAAAGTCTCTGGGACCACCACTCAATGGTGGAATAATGTACAGCATTTGACTGGTTTCCAGCTCAAAGCTGCAAACCAGTTGTTCAGTTAAGTAACTTTTTCTTCCATCTCCCCCATCAGCACATTTTTCAGTGACACCTTACTGTTAGATTTAAACCCCCGATTGGATTCACCCTGCTGCTATCCTTTCAGTAAAAGAATTCTACTACTGAATAAGAGTGGAGAAAGGAAAGGGCTGAATTGTACATGTGATCCTTAGAAGACGCTACGCATATGTTTGCAGATTTGGCCTGCAGAGCTTCACAGCAATTTCCATAAGGGTTTCAGAAGTCTGCAGTAGTGGCTAGGAGGCCATGTGTATGACATTAATCTCGGGAGTTACACAGACTAAGTGCATAATCACCTATACTAATCTGTCAAGAATCAATTCTTCACGTGAGGCATTGACAAGTGCTCCAATAATCCTCATATACTCCAGCGAGCAAAGAACATAGTACTGTTCTTGACGGGGCTACCACCAAGGTCACCTCCTTTTCATCTTTTATCTATAGCCTAGATTAGGATTTGGCATATTCAAAATGGTTCCTGTATATTACCCATTGGACGTATATACATTGTATGGTATCCAAATACCATGCTACTAAACCCAACCTGTTTACCTCCTTCTAATCCTGAGATCCACCCTGCAGCTATATTTGAGTTATTGTTTCCTTTCCCCATAGTGTCTGCGACGCCACAACATAAGCCAGAAGGCTGCCTATTCTAATACCCTTTTCCACTTTTCAATGCAGGTTTTCTAAAGGTAAATAGCAAACACCATCACACCCTATGTCACATGAGCATATTCTAGTCTACACTTATTGTCCCACAATCACAAGTATGCCACGTATGCACCTCTACTTGTCTAAATCATGTATATAGTAATAACACTAGTGTGCTGTTCATTCTCACTGAATTACATACAAATGTTTGTGTTTCTGTGAATTCATCATACTATATGGCTAATTACTGGTAGCCTTGAAAAAGCCCCAGACTTGCCACTTACAGGTGAAACACATGTTGGTCGTTCGGCTACTCACTCCTAAACCACCATTCCCATGGAGAAAGATGAAATCCTAGGCAAATGCAGTACATATACGTCATATTATACCACTGTGGAATGTATCTGTGAAACTAACCATATCCCAGAAATCTAAATTGTATGAGCAAGTATAAAAATCGAATTTTCAAGTCTAGGTGATTGAATTCCAATTTGCAGTCTAATCTGTCAACATACCTGTGTTATTTTTGTTTTGTTTTTGTCTTTTTGGTCTGCTCAGGTACCAGGTGACTTCTGCCCCTCTGTACTGTGTATTACCAGAGCTCAGTCATCAGAACAAAAACGTTATTCGGCCTACATTGGCCATAAAAGCACAAAGAGAGCTCAGCCGGAACCGTTATGAAACTTAGGGAGAGCAAATCTCTAGGCTTAGTACTGCTGCTGCCCTTTGAGGTTGAAACTTGAGGCACACAGAGTGCTCCGTACAGTAAAGGGTTAAAATAACAGCCAAACAACACAAAACGAATAAGCTCTTACTCCTGCACACCTTTACTGTTAAATTGACTTTTACCACCTTGATTCTATTTGGCATCATTACACTCTCGACCAGTAATCCCTGTCAGACTATAAACTATAATTTGCAGTAGATCTAAGCAGTGCTCTTGGCATCAGCTCTACATAGCTCTCCCTGTATTACACCCTGCTTTAGAGCTGTAAAATATAACCTCCGCTCCAACCTGTCTGCATTAGGACAGTATTGGTCAGTAGGGAGACGTGTGTGCACGAGGTAAGGACCTGTGCTTGTGCACCAGTTTTGGGTGTTTGTGACCACGGTGCTTAAGCATGGCAGCCATATGCTAACAGAGTAAGTCTTTCTTCAGTAATTCTGGTTGAAATTGCCCAAGTGCTACAAACAAACCTCCTTTAAAAATGCTACTGCATGGAAAACTCAACACAACACCACTCTTACTATTGTTGGGTGTGGCCTGGCCATGGACCACCATCTGTGGGGAAAACCCACAACCCCAACAACACGTCTACAAAGAAAAACACTATTGGGCCAAGTAATGCTGGGCATGCGCTACCTTAAAACAGCATAACCGAGAACGACTTCCTGAAAAACTTTACCTCTATGGCCTGCATTAAGCCTATGAAGTGTTGCCTACATCAAGTGCTTTAAATAAGCAGGTGCCAGACAGTACTGAGTACCTGCGTGTCTTTGATGTGACATTGAGTACCAGCACTTCTATGTTTTCATTTAAAGCACTGCCTTCATCGAGGCTGCACAGCATTACTTGCATTACACCCACATATTTACCTGCTTTAGATTTGTAATGTCTGACGTGTTTTACCTGTATAGTGGCCTCTGAAGGTGGGTGCAGAATTAACAGCCTGCTTTGTGTGTCCACAGTTTTACACAAACTAGGCTTTTCAGTCTCGCACACTACAAACA
Source organism: Pleurodeles waltl (assembly GCF_031143425.1). Taxonomy (NCBI): domain Eukaryota; kingdom Metazoa; phylum Chordata; class Amphibia; order Caudata; family Salamandridae; genus Pleurodeles; species Pleurodeles waltl. Next base: position 420,601,205 of record NC_090449.1, read on the forward strand.
GTTAAAACAAGGGGGTGTAGCGTCTGCCAGAAAGGGTGATTGAACGTGTGGTTTACTCATCCCTCTTGGATATGCGTATATATCGGGAAGCTGGAAGGCCATTGGGGAGTACCTTGTGAGCAGAGAAGGGTGAAGAGAATGAGTAAAGGGGGGGGGGGCGGGAGTCACTGATTCTGCTTGGAGATGTAGGCCTAAGTCTGCAGATTTGTGTGATCTAGTACAATTCCCTCTTTCTCTCTTAAGCTCATTTTGTCTTCTATAAATAAAGAGCGTCTAGAAGTGTTTTTGGTCAGTGCTCTATGCAGTCAGTGTTTATGCAGCATAAATCCACCCTTGAAGGTTTTCTGATTCAAACAGGCATACCAACCTTTAACAAACAGCTGTTGATATGATCACCTTTGGGAGGAGTTCTTCTACATGAGACCCTCTAGCCCTGAGTAGTAAGTAAGCCGTAGCATTGCTATCTGAGGCCTAGCCTTGTGACTGGTTCTTCTACATGAGACCTACTGTCCATGAGACAATGGGATGTACCAGGCTTCAGAGGAAGGGGAATACATTGATCAACAATGGGAAGACGTAGAGGCAGACTCACCTGAAGAGGGTGTAGAGTCTTACCCATCAAAGCCCTCGCCTTCAGATGACACTGGAATGTACAATCTGGTTATAAAGAATGCAGCTAACAGATTAATGTACAGCTTGAGGAGGAGGATAAGCCACAATCATGCTTCCTACTGGAAACATTACTGCCAAGTCGGATAAGGAGACAGTTTTTACCCATGCTCCCAAGAATTCTTGACCAGGGGAGGGAAGCTTTTAAGGAACTGGCCACTTGTAGAGCTGTGACTCCAAGAGCTGAAAAGAAATATAAGTATTCCTCCAAGGACCCTGTATATATAAAAGGCACTGTCCCTGTGGACTCCATAATCACATTGACAGCCAGAAAGAGCACCTACATTCCCTCAACCTCAGGGCCTCCACCGGAGGAGGAGTGCCAGAGGATGGTACTCATAACAGTGGCGCAGTGCAAAGTCGAATACACTACTCAACCGACATGCCCATCAGCACTGGGAGGAGATGGGAGAACTGCTAAATCACCTCCCTGAACAGTATAGAAAAAGGACTGCACATCTTGCTGAAAGCGGGAAAAGCATTGCTAATACATGTTTAAAATCTGCTTTAGATGCGGCAGACACATCTAGCCTCCAGATGATGATTGGGATCACACTAAAGCAACACTCATGGCTGAGACTGTCAGATTTTAAACCAGAAGTTCAAGCGGATATTATAAACACCCCCTTCAATGGACAACGATTGTTTGGAAGCTCAGTGGATGAAAGTCTCAACCAGCTAAAAAAGGACAACGAAAGAGCAAAGTCCATGGGCGCACTGCAGTTTCGAGGTGGATTACGAAGGGAAACATTTGCGACACAACAATCAACCTCAAGAGGTAACCTACAGTCAGAGCGCCCTCATTAAAGCTTTCAAAATGTCACCCAAACTGCCACAACTCATCAAAGCTGACAGTATCAGCGGCAGGGGTGTGGTTCTTTTAGAGGGAGAACCAGAGGAGAGTACAAACAAACAGAGGAGGTGCAACCCCCACAAATAAATGACTGCACAAGGAATGAAAGCCTTTAATAAAAAATCAGTGGAAAAAAAGAACATTCAATTAGACTTCAAACACAGCGCATCAGTTGGTGGTCCAGGAGTGGAGGAAAATAACTTCAGACAAATGGATCAGAAACATAATTCCATTTGATTACTGAATAGAACTAATCAGATTCACTCCTATAAGGGGACCACAGAAGAAAATACACTCGAGAGGAAATGACTCTTGTCCTCAAGGAGGTCAAGGACTTATTGGACAAACGGGGAATAAAACTAGTCCAAAAACTGGAGAACAACAAGGCAATTACGCAACTTTTTTCTTAATTCCAAAGGTAGACTGACTGTTACACTCAATATTAGACCTCTGATTCATAAAGAAGTTCATAAAAAAAAACAAAAATTCAAAATGACAACCTTACAGAAAGGCATACCACAACTACAAAAAGGGGATAATATGGCAACCATAGACTTGAAGGATGCCTAGAAAGGACCAACAACTGCGTTTTTAGCAAATACTTCACTACCAGAAATCTGCATGGCAGCAACATGGTTATCAGTACACACTTTCACAAGACATTATTGTATTGATATCCAAATGAACAGAGAAGCCCAATTAGATCAGAGGGTTCTACAACATCTATTTACAAATCAATGCCCATCTTCAACCCAACCACCACAGGAGTAAAACTGCTTTAAAGTCAATGCACATGTTGTGAATCTAGAAAAGATTCACTCTGGAAAAGGTAAAGTTTCTTATCTATATGTGTAGTTTTGCAGCTTGAAGAATTTTCTGGATTCACAGGCGACCCACCCCCACCAAGATGGAAGAAAAAAAAAAAAGAATATGAAGATAGTGACTAAAGGTGGGAACATCCAGAGGAAGTAGGACAACCTCACAAGGGGACACCAAATGGTGGTTCCGTCAACAGCTACCAACAAACAAAAAATCAAAAGAGACGGACTAGAAAACAGTGAAGAGTTCCAGACCCAACTACTAGATGACAGAATAATGTACATGTGAATATAGAAAATTCTTCAAGCTGCAAAGCTACAGGTAAGAAACATTATGTTATGTTATTTTCTCATAATTATATATTGGCCACATAATCCATCATCATCTGCATAATCTGCAGATTTTAGCAAAAAAAATGTTTCTAGTTCAAACGGTTCAGAAGTTACTAAAATACAGTGACGTGTTGTAACACAGTGAAAGGCCCTTTGCAAACCGGCCTTGTCATCTTTTTGTTCCTTATTGCTATACTTGGGTGTTAAATGGTACTAATGTGGTGCAACCAATGCCCAGACAGTTACCAAGTTTAAAAATGATCAAATATTTAAGTAATACTATTAGAAAATGTGCTGCATTATGCCGCATAATTTACCTTTTTATCACTGCGTAATTTACTCGACCCTGCCCCATAATTTGGCCCTCTCCTGCCGCACAATTTCAGTGCCCCTGATCATTATTCTGAAATGTGTACTTTATCATAGTCTTTTTTTTTTTCTTTTTTTTTACTACTTTTCTTGTAGCGCCTGATAGTTTGATAGGGCTTGTCTTCTCATTATTGACACCTTCTCTTAAATCATATGGCCCAATTTCCTTTTTGCATTATGATTCTATTTTTTGTAGGGTCTACTTTCTTTTAGATTAGTTACTTGTTGTTTTGTATACAGGGAGTGCAGAATTATTAGGCAAATGAGTATTTTGACCACATCATCCTCTTTATGCATGATGTCTTACTCCAAGCTGTATAGGCTCGAAAGCCTACTACCAATTAAGCATATTAGGTGATGTGCATCTCTGTAATGAGAAGGGGTGTGGTCTAATGACATCAACACCCTATATCAGGTGTGCATAATTATTAGGCAACTTCCTTTCCTTTGGCAAAATGGGTCAAAAGAAGGACTTGACAGGCTCCGAAAAGTCAAAAATAGTGAGATATCTTGCAGAGGGATGCAGCACTCTTAAAATTGCAAAGCTTCTGAAGCGTGATCATCGAACAATCAAGCGTTTCATTCAAAATAGTCAACAGGGTCGCAAGAAGCGTGTGGAAAAACCAAGGCGCAAAATAACTGCCCATGAACTGAGAAAAGTCAAGCGTGCAGCTGCCACGATGCCACTTGCCACCAGTTTGGCCATATTTCAGAGCTGCAACATCACTGGAGTGCCCAAAAGCACAAGGTGTGCAATACTCAGAGACATGGCCAAGGTAAGAAAGGCTGAAAGACGACCACCACTGAACAAGACACACAAGCTGAAACGTCAAGACTGGGCCAATAAATATCTCAAGACTGATTTTTCTTAGGTTTTATGGACTGATGAAATGAGAGTGAGTCTTGATGGGCCAGATGGATGGGCCCGTGGCTGGATTGGTAAAGGGCAGAGAGCTCCAGTCCGACTCAGACGCCAGCAAGGTGGAGGTGGAGTACTGGTTTGGGCTGGTATCATCAAAGATGAGCTTGTGGGGCCTTTTCGGGTTGAGGATGGAGTCCAGCTCAACTCCCAGTCCTACTACCAGTTCCTGGAAGACACCTTCTTCAAGCAGTGGTACAGGAAGAAGTCTGCATCCTTCAAGAAAAACATGATTTTCATGCAGGACAATGCTCCATCACACGCGTCTAAGTACTCCACAGCGTGGCTGGCAAGAAAGGGTATAAAAGAAGGAAATCTAATGACATGGCCTCCTTGTTCACCTGATCTGAACCCCATTGAGAACCTGTGGTCCATCATCAAATGTGAGATTTACAAGGAGGGAAAACAGTACACCTCTCTGAACAGTGTCTGGGAGGCTGTGGTTGCTGCTGCACGCAATGTTGATGGTGAACAGATCAAAACACTGACAGAATCCATGGATGGCAGGCTTTTGAGTATCCTTGCAAAGAAAGGTGGCTATATTGGTCACTGATTTGTTTTTGTTTTGTTTTTGAATGTCAGGAATGTATATTTGTGAATGTTGAGATGTTATATTGGTTTCACTGGTAATAATAAATAATTGAAATGGGTATATATATTTTTTTTGTTAAGTTGCCTAATAATTATGCACAGTAATAGTCACCTGCACACACAGATATCCCCCTAACATAGCTAAAACTAAAAACAAACTAAAAACTACTTCCAAAAATATTCAGCTTTGATATTAATGAGTTTTTTGGGTTCATTGAGAACATGGTTGTTGTTCAATAATAAAATTAATCCTCAAAAATACAACTTGCCTAATAATTCTGCACTCCCTGTATAGTGAACCTCTAACAATTCTGCTAATTACCTTGTCTTTAAGCACTTTTTCCTGTGTGTTGTCCACCATTGGACGTCCATAAGATAGACAGACTATGACCAATACAGTAAGAGTGTATTATGTTGGATGGTGAGTTTTCCCCTAGGTTTAGTTCTAAAAGGAATTGGGGCAGGTCATTGCACTCTCTTGGCCAATCCTTGTGAGGGTGTGATGTATTTAGGGATGTTCCTTCAGGGTGTATTGCAGTGTAGCTGCTAAACATTTGAAACTCTGCCTAACCTGTGTTGCTTGTGTCGGTCTGATATGACACTACTCATTTTATCCTAGTAGATGCTTTCTTGTTGCTCGAATGGCTTTAGCCAAAAGTCTAAGGCAACAGTGCCCCAAAAGTACTGTGCCAATAAACTACGGAGGATGTCTTACACTGCCCTCAGAAAGACAAAAAAGTGATGGACAAATTTATCTCAGCCACTGGTAAATATTTGGGGCTGCATTCCAATTCGACTCACTTTTTTGTGCTATGCCACTCCAGCTAGAGGCCAGGCAGATGCATCAGACCAGGTCCTGCTCCAATTGGAACAGTTAAACTATACTGCCTTGCTAGGTCCCCTGCAGGCAGGATCAAAAGCAACCACAGACTGGTTTTGTTCTTTTTTGGCTTAGTAAGTTGCAGCTTATGTCCTAGGACACAGTTCCTAGATATGTGCATATCTGTTGGGCTTAGGACATCTCAACAAGAAACCAGCATTGGCAAAACCAATAAGTCTCGCCTATGCTAGAAGTATTGGCTTTGCCAATATGTTTTAGCCATATTATACACCAGTTTGACAGCTATACAACATGGCTAAAAGTTAGTGTTGTAAAGTAGAGTGTTGTGGATTAGAGAAGGGTGTTACAGAGTGGAGTGGTGTACAATAGAGTTGAGTAGCGTGGAGTAAAGTGGAGTGTCATTGAGTGGCGTGGCACAGTGTTGTGGAGGGAGTAGAGTGGAGTACAGTGTCATAGAGTGGAGTGGGCATGTTGTGGTTTATAGTGGAGTAGTGTAGCAGGAGTTGCGTAGATTGGATTAGAGAATTGTGGATTATGGTGGTGTAGAGTGGAGTAGATTGTCTTAGGGTGGAGTAGTGTAGTAGAGTGGAATGGCATAGAGTATTATGGAGTAGAGTGGAGGGGCATAGAGTGACAGAGTGACATGGCATGACCTAGAGTGGAGTACTGAAGTAGAATGGAGTGGAGTAATATGTCATAGAATAGAGCGGAGTATAGCGACATGGAGTGGTGTAGAGAGAGTTGTGTAGAGTAAAATAGTGTTATAGAGCGGAGTGGTATAGAGTGGAGTTTAATGGAGTGTCACAGAGTGGCCTAGAGTGATGTGGCATAAAGTACAGTGGTGCAGAGTAGATTGGCATACAGTGCAGCAGCTTAGAAGGCCTGGGTTTTTAATAAAGTAGTGTAGAGAACACTGGCGTAGATTGTGCAGAGTACAGTGATGTGGAGTGGGGCAGTGGCGTAGAGTAGAGTGGAGTGGCACAGGGTGGAGTAGAGTGGCACGAAGTGCAGTGGCATAGAGTAGATTGTTTCAGAGTGGACTGAAGTGCAGGGTAAAGTGTAGTGGTGCAGGATAGAGTGCAGAGGTGTAAAGTGTAGAGCTGCAGATTGGATTTAGAGTGGTGCAGAGTGTAGTGGTGTAGAGTAAATTGGCATGGAGTGGTACAAAGTAGATTGCATTAGCATAGAGTGCAGCTCGTAGAGTGCAGTGGTGCATAGTGGAGTGGGGTAGACTCCATTGGCGTAAAGTGGTGCAGAATAGAGAGGAGTTGACTGAAGTGGCATAGAGTGGAATGGTGAAGAGTAGAGTCAGTGACAGTGTGGAGTGGCATAGAGAGCAGTAGTGCAGAGTGCAGTGGCACTGAGCAGAGTAGAGTGGAGGGGGGCATAGTGGAGTATGCATGGTGTGGTAGCGCTCACTGCCATTACAGACAACACATCTTGAATTGAAATGATCATTACATTTGAACAGACATACAGTTTTACTGATTATAGTTTGTGTGCTATATACTTTTACTTTAATGTGTGGAGATTTCATCACCTACTACGTTGATCTGTTTTGATTATATTCAAATTTGTTTCCACCACACTTCAGAAACCCCAGTAGCCAGCATGATTGTCCTATAAATCCTTTACCTTTGGAGTCAGAGAAAGAAAAGTAAACACTGGGCTCTGTCAGAAGATGATGCCTGACATCTGACCCCTATCTTTAAATGCACATCAAATGTAATAAGAACAAGATTTAAAGGGATACTGTAAATAAGGTTTGGGCAATTGAAGGGACAAAGTCAAACTGGACAACCTAAATTAAATAAAGCCAGCAAACAGAAAGCAAGAAAATATGAGTTTCAAACCAACAAGCCAGTGGTAAGCAACGGGTGGAATACATTCCCAGGGAAGCTTTCTGAATTTCGATCTAAGCAAAAAAGTAAGAGATGGCATTCTTGTGTTCTCTGCGGGAAGCCATAGATCCACTAATCACAGCAGAACCAAACTACCTCAGAATCAGGAAAACAGAACACACTTAAAGAAGTAATTTGCCTGTCCTTTGGGATTGCATTTGAAGGCTGGAACAATAACAATAGGAACTGTAACAATCCATGGACAGCTTTTGCAGTGCTTAGCGTATGTTGAGACCTGCACAGTAGTGCTTTAAAGTTTTTGCAAGTTGACAACTTACACTCCACTAAACACCTAAATATGTTGTTGGGTGAGGGTGCACTACTGCCGTTGGCTTGATTAGAGCATATTCCTTAGGTGTCCCCAGACTAGCAGAGTCTAGAACTATGCTAGAAACAGAAACTACTGAAAGAGTGTAGATTACCTTTTAGTGCCTTTGAGATTCGGGTTCACTAGGCAAGAAAGCAAGCAAGGCTGACAGAATACACAACATGGAAATGGGACGGCACAGTTCACAATGACATGAGAAGCGTCAGACCAAAACACTGGCACCTCACAATAACATTGTCCCCTTTGTTTTGTGCATGTTGTCAAGCATCTTCCTTTGTGCAGATACGGTTTGAGAACTGAACTATATATCTAGCAGGGTCAGAAACTTCAAGTTGTCATCTATTTTTTCAATACTGACATCTTATATCCTGTTATAGTGTATTAGGAAATGTCGGCTTTTCACAGTAAATTTCGATGAGTTAGCTTACAGCTTTATTTACTTTGATAGTACTTGGGTTCCATCTTTGTTGGGTCATCAGAATGCCATGAACAGTGTCGGCATACTTTTTCTTCAAGGCTACCTAAATGCAAGAGCGGTTAGCCCTGCCTACCACTGACAGACGTCCATGCTTGTTCCTCTATCTTTGATCACCTTCTTTAGATTTTAGGATTTGATCGCATGACTGTGGCCTCCCCAGTGATGAATGTAGGCATTGTCCAACGTTTGCCGCCTTAGAGAGCACTGTCAGGGCAGGATAGAATATACCAGAACCATCTCTAAAACAAACTGACATTCACTGCTCGGTTCTAAGCTCTGGAAGTGCTTTGGTATTGCTTAATTGGAATATTTTAGGTGCCCCCACCCAAACAAAATACCTGTGATTCTGTGTTAGTCGTCTCTCAGTAAGTTAGTGCTCTTATTAAAAGTGGTTACACAAGGGAAATTGGAAGCCTTTGGCTACTTCTCAAGAGGACTTTTATTCTTCGGAACACGTATACGAAGTGCAGATGTACATTGAAGAAACTGACTAAAATGTTGCTGTGTAAGAATGCAATATTTGGGAAACTATATTAGCTGTTTTCGGTTGTGACCACCACTTGAATCAATGCCCACCTCGGTTAGAAGGCAGTACAGTGGACATGTTCCCTTTTAATGAGGTAAAAAGATCTTAGTTGCTTTTAGTGTATGTTGCTACAAGAAATTTGGTGTCATTCCTGCTCATAGTTGTTTGCATTTAATGATTGCAACAGAATGTAAATATGCATTTAAAAAGCGCTGTACAGGAGATACAGCTACCTCACACACTCACCCATCGCTTGATTTCCGATGTTTTATCAGGTTCTGGCCAAGACGAGCGCCTGAGGAAGCAAGACAAACCGCGTGCTGAAAAACGCGAAGTTCTGTTTGTAGTGAAAAAAGGAACATGATTGGTATTGATATTAATCCGCCACAGCTTCGAACCTTGAATTGTTAAATATGTCCCGAGCTGCCGATTGTACAGAATTATTGTGAAAGAACGTCTCTTTTTGAGGTGCCCCACCCTTACCCCGCAATTATTTTATCATTTGCTATTACGTTGCAGTGCCTCTTGCTCTTATTTCCTTCCTGGGGCTACCTTTCCTGTATTCAGACTGTCTTCCTAGCTCCTTTTCAAGTATTGGCCTTGACCCTAGAGAGCAGCTGCTAGCTTCAAGACCCCCTCCCCCCTCTGGATGCCAATGATTTACATTCATCTGTGTAAGTCACGGACAGATTCATTGCCTGTGGCCACGACCCACCGTGCTTCCTGCCCAGGCATGTGTACCCAGATGAAAGGGGATGTATGTGACCTCTGAAGCCTGGCCCTGTGCGGGCTGAAAAACTCCAGGCAGCTAGAACGCCGCCCTTCACTGTGCCCCGTTCAACCAGCACATTGTGAGAACCATTCAAGGAGTCTTCAGGCAGTCGCGGAAGGCAGCTGTTGCGTGGCCAATGTAGGGAGGCTGTCTTTCCTTTGTGCACTCCATGTGTATACAAGAGCATTCATCATCATCATCAAAATACTTTATTCGATTGAATAAAACAATCATAAAAGCAGATAATTCATATTAAAAACATCACTCAATATTTGAAATAGTATAAAAACAGTAAGTCAAACCGTATCTAAAAGGACCGTATAGCAGGATTACGTTACAAGGAGTTAAATAAATTCACATAACAGCCACAGTTCAAAAACATGACAGGAAAAATCAGTATAAGAGTATGTTTAAAACAAAGGCTATTGTCATTAATAAAATACGTTTAAAATGTATGCAAATATGAAAACCCTAGCTAGGTAATTTGATAGTATGGTCTGACCTTCATCACTGCACATAAAAATAAAGCTATTCCATTGCAAATCACAATAGATGGTAAGGACAGAAGGTAATTAAAAGCAGGGCGACATTATTTGAAATGCATTGATTTTAAAAATGGAATCACAAACGCTTTCCTTAGGTCTGCATAGAATTTACAAAAAAAGAGAATGTGTATTGTACTTTCCTCAGACACTAAGTCACAGGGACATTTTACCAAGACAGGGGTCCAATCATTAATACACGGGAAGCTAACAAGACGATGAAAAATCTCTAATCTTAGACGCGTAAGGACAAACCAATGCCTTGGGTTCAGTACATTACTCAAGTATGGCTCCATGCCATCTATTTGTTGCAACATGAAGTTCCTCATTACGCTGGGTTTCTTTGCCTCAGTGGCCCATCTTAAATCAGCCAGGTGAGTAAGACAAATATTTTTCAGTTCTTTCCTGGAAATTGTTTCCAGTTTTATCGGAGTGGAATATAACTCAGGATAGCCCAGCTCTGTAAAAAAAAAAAATCTTTATATAATTTAGCCATGGAATTTTCAGCGGGTAAGATAATGCCAATGCATCTTCTATGATGGCCCTATGCAGCCTAGCAGAATCAGAAGTCCATACTTTATGCCATAATAGGATTGGTTGGATACAAATTAAATCTATAAGGTATGATACCCCCAATTCCATATGGCATGCCAGTGTAGGGGTAGATTTTGGAGCACTTAAAATAAACTTTAAAAAATTGTTTTCAACTAGCTGTAAGTTGTTGCAGTTCCTATATCCCCAGAGTCCTGCCCCGTACAATGCAAGAGAAACACATCTTGCTTTGTACAATGTCATCATATCCTTAGGAGTCGCTCTACCAACCTTTTTCGAAAGGTTTTTTACAGCCATGATGGTTTTAGTGAATGACAGCTTCCTTGACTTTATGGCTTGTGACCATGTCCCTTCATTATCGAACGTGATGCCTAAATATGAAAAAGTTCCTGTAACGTCTAGTTTCGTACCTTTTAGCATAATCTGGGGTTTCTTAATGGAATTTCTACCACATGTCATCGAAAAAGTTTTAGAATGGTTAATTCTGAGACCTAAGGCTTCCATATGCTTATCAAAGGTTGTGAGTAGCCTCTGCAATGCTACTGGGGTGCGGGCCATCAAAACTGCATCGTCCACGTACAGGAGTGCTGGAATCTTTCGAGAACCAACTTGTGGGAGGTCACTGCAAGCATCAGATAATAATATCCCCTCTAATTTATTAATATATAAGGCAAACAGTAGTGGTGCTAGTACGCAGCCTTGTCGTACAATAGGAAGGCTAAGGTGCATTCACCCTGAAGCCCGTAACGCACCTTTGCTTTAGCTCCAGCGTATAGTTCCCTAATAAAATGAACAATAGTTAGGTCTACCCCCATGTCCAATAAAATAGGCCATAATTTACTATGGACCATACAGTCCAATGCTGAAGTCCGATCGACAAACACTAAATATAAGGCTCCGGCCTTGGCCCTCATGTATTTACCGAGTATAATGCCTAAGTTCAGGGCCTGCTCCATGGTCCCTATTCCAGCTCTAAAGCCATATTGCAAGTCCGAAAGAATATTATTTTCCTCCGTCCAAACTCGTAGTCTGTTTAAAACCATTCGTCCAGCAATCTTTGCAAGAGTGTCAAGCAAAGAGATTGGGAGGTAGCATGCAGGATTTTGACGATCTCCCCTTTTGAAAATGGGAACAACGGTGGACTCAGCCCAGGTCGGTATAAAGACTGTGGCACAGCAGGCACGTAAAACTTGAGTTAATAGTGGGCCCCAAAGTGAAACATTCGACTTATAAATATCAACTGGGACTCCATCTGGGCCCGGCGCTTTCCCGCTTTTACTAGAGTTAATTGCCTCTATAACCTCCTTGAGGCTAAATGGTGGAGAAATAGATTGAGGAACTGGTCTCAGAGAGTTCGGTTCCAAGACCAAATCTTTAGCTGAGTATATACTAGAGAAAAAAGAAACCCAATCCTCTTCAGTAATGGCTATTTCAATTGATGGTAATAGTCCATCACACAGAAGAGGAGAGTTTACAATTTTCCAAAATTTAACATTGTCATTCCTAAGGCTTGCTTCATGAAGAGAATGCCAAGCCTCGTTTTTTACATTCTGTTTTCTTCTTCTTATAACCTTTTTATACTCCTTCCTCCGAAGGCTGATGTCATGTCTATCAGGGTTTTGTCTGTGTAAGCACTGTTTAAGATTTTTTTAGGCTTGAGTACATTCACTATCAAATCATCCTTTGCCTACACAAGATCTAGATTTGCCAAAGCTAACTGTAAGAGGGTGTAGGAAAGTACCATCTTGCCTGGCATGTTACCCCCATTTTTCACTGTATATATGTTGTTTTAGTTGTATGTGTCACTGGGACCCTGGTAACCCAGGGCCCCAGTGCTCATAAGTGTGCCTGAATGTGTTACCTGTGTAGTGACTAACTGTCTCACTGAGGCTCTGCTAATCAGAACCTCAGTGGTTATGCTCTCTCATTTCTTTCCAAATTGTCACTAACAGGCTAGTGACCATTTTTACCAATTTACATTGGCTTACTGGAACACCCTTATAATTCCCTAGTATGTGGTACTGAGGTACCCAGGGTATTGGGGTTCCAGGAGATCCCTATGGGCTGCAGCATTTCTTTTGCCACCCATAGGGAGCTCTGACAAATCTTACACAGGCCTGCCACTGCAGCCTGAGTGAAATAACGTCCACGTTATTTCACAGCCATTTTACACTGCACTTAAGTAACTTATAAGTCACCTATATGTCTAACCTTTACCTGGTAAAGGTTAGGTGCAAAGTTACTTAGTGTGAGGGCACCCTGGCACTAGCCAAGGTGCCCCCACATTGTTCAGAGCCAATTCACTGAACTTTGTGAGTGCGGGGACACCATTACACGCGTGCACTACATATAGGTCACTACCTATATGTAGCTTCACCATGGTAACTCCGAATATGGCCATGTAACATGTCTATGATCATGGAATTGCCCCCTCTATGCCATCCTGGCATTATTGGTACAATTCCATGATCCCAGTGGTCTGTAGCACAGACCCTGGTACTGCCAGACTGCCCTTCCTGGGGTTTCTCTGCAGCTGCTGCTGCTGCCAACCCCTCAGACAGGCAGCTGCCCTCCTGGGGTCCAGCCAGGCCTGGCCCAGGATGGCAGAACAAAGAACTTCCTCTGAGAGAGGGTGTGACACCCTCTCCCTTTGGAAAATGGTGTGAAGGCAGGGGAGGAGTAGCCTCCCCCAGCCTCTGGAAATGCTTTGTTGGGCACAGATGTGCCCAATTCTGCATAAGCCAGTCTACACCGGTTCAGGGACCCCTTAGCCCCTGCTCTGGCGCGAAACTGGACAAAGGAAAGGGGAGTGACCACTCCCCTGACCTGCACCTCCCCTGGGAGGTGTCCAGAGCTCCTCCAGTGTGCTCCAGACCTCTGCCATCTTGGAAACAGAGGTGCTGCTGGCACACTGGACTGCTCTGAGTGGCCAGTGCCACCAGGTGACGTCAGAGACTCCTTGTGATAGGCTCCTTCAGGTGTTAGTAGCCTTTCCTCTCTCCTAGGTAGCCAAACCCTCTTTTCTGGCTATTTAGGGTCTCTGTCTCTGGGGAAACTTTAGATAACGAATGCATGAGCTCAGCCGAGTTCCTCTGCATCTCCCTCTTCACCTTCTGATAAGGAATCGACCGCTGACCGCGCTGGAAGCCTGCAAACCTGCAACATAGTAGCAAAGACGACTACTGCAACTCTGTAACGCTGATCCTGCCGCCTTCTTGACTGTTTTCCTGCTTGTGCATGCTGTGGGGGTAGTCTGCCTCCTCTCTGCACCAGAAGCTCCGAAGAAATCTCCCGTGGGTCGACGGAATCTTCCCCCTGCAACCGCAGGCACCAAAAAGCTGCATTACCGGTCCCTTGGGTCTCCTCTCAGCACGACGAGCGAGGTCCCTCGAATCCAGCGACACAGTCCAGTGACTCGTCAGCCCAAGTTTGGTGGAGGTAAGTCCTTGCCTCACCTCGCTGGGCTGCATTGCTGGGAACCGCGACTTTGCAGCTACTCCGGCCCCTGTGCACTTCCGGCGGAAATCCTTTGTGCACAGCCAAGCCTGGGTCCACGGCACTCTAACCTGCATTGCACGACTTTCTAAGTTGGTCTCCGGCGACGTGGGACTCCTTTGTGCAACTTCGGCGAGCACCGTTTCACGCATCCTCGTAGTGCCTGTTTCTGGCACTTCTCCGGGTGCTACCTGCTTCAGTGAGGGCTCCTTGTCTTGCTCGACGTCCCCTCTCTCTTCAGGTCCAATTTGCGACCTCCTGGTCCCTCCTGGGCCCCAGCAGCGTCCAAAAACGCCAAACGCACGATTTGCGTGTAGCAAGGCTTGTTGGCGTCCTTCCGGCGGGAAAACAGTTCTGCACGACTCTCCAAGGCGAGAGGGATCCGTCCACCAAAGGGGAAGTCTCTAGCCCTTTTCATTCCTGCAGAAACCTCAGCTTCTTCTGTCCAGTCGAAGCTTCTTTGCACCCGCAGCTGGCATTTCCTGGGCATCTGCCCATCTCCGACTTGCTTGTGACTTTTGGACTTGGTCCCCTTGTTCCACAGGTACCCTAGATTGGAAATCCACAGTTGTTGCATTGCTGGTTTGTGTCTTTCCTGCATTATTCCTCTAACACGACTCTTTTGTCCTTAGGGGAACTTTGGTGCACTTTGCACTCACTTTTCAGGGTCTTGGGGAGGGTTATTTTTCTAACTCTCACTATTTTCTAATAGTCCCAGCGACCCTCTACAAGGTCACATAGGTTTGGGGTCCATTTGTGGTTCGCATTCCACTTCTGGAGTATATGGTTTGTGTTGCCCCTATCCCTATGTTTCCCCATTGCATCCTATTGTAACTATACATTGTTTGCACTGTTTTCTAAGAATATACTGCATATTTTTGCTATTGTGTATATATATCTTTTGTATATTTCCTATCCTCTCACTGAGGGTACACTCTAAGATACTTTGGCATATTGTCATAAAAATAAAGTACCTTTATTTTTAGTATAACTGTGTATTGTGTTTTCTTATGATATTGTGCATATGACACTAAGTGGTACTGTAGTAGCTTCACACGTCTCCTAGTTCAGCCTAAGCTGCTCTGCTAAGCTACCATTATCTATCAGCCTAAGCTGCTAGACACCCTATACACTAATAAGGGATAACTGGGCCTGGTGCAAGGTGCAAGTACCCCTTGGTACTCACTACAAGCCAGTCCAGCCTCCTACAGAGGGTTTTTAATTTCAGTAGTTATTGCAATGAAAGCGTTAATACAAGCCTGCGGGCAAATATTGTCTGAAAGACAAGTTTCAAACTCTTTGAGAGTTTGCTCATTAATTGTTTCATGAACTGCATAGGATCAAGCTGTGACCAGCGGATAGTGTAGCCATTTCTTGTTCTCAATTCTATATTCTCTACCTTCTCCGTTGGTTCCTTGTGTTTAATGTCGGCTTGGGGGAATACAATGCTTAAACTTTGAGGGTAGTGATCGCTAAACAAAGCGTCTTGAATTTTATATTCAGACACATAAGTAGTAAAATTATTAGATAATAATATAAAATCAATTATTGTGTTGGCATGTCTGCCATTGAATGCGGGTTTTAACTGTGGTTTACAATGATTTAGACTATTGCACAGAAGAAGATCAAATTTAAACAATGTTTTATTCAGTAAGTTACCATAATGATTATGTGTAAAATGGTATGAGTTGTCATCTCCACCCGTGCCAAAAAGACAAGATGTTTCCACGGATTAAGGACACAAATGTGTTATATAAGACCATGTCTAAATGTGTATAATATGCGGGGGCCCGCACTCGTTCACCCACCCTCCCCCTGCTATTCTGCTATCAGGGTCCAACTAGAAATCTTCCATCAGCCAACATGCATTCAATCTGACACTAAAGTTTACTAGATGAGAAACCATATCGCTGGGCGACCCTCTTGCACTCCTGGGCCTTCATTGAAGAACCATTTGCGTTCTAAAAGAAGTAGATGAGGTTTAGCGCAAAGAAACCAACTGGACAAAATGTCAAGAGTGAATTTATCTGTAGAAGGAAAGCCATATCGTAACCTTGTCTGATGCCTAGTGTCCAAGGAGCGAAAAGATGGGAACAATCTTGCATCATGGGCCAAAGCTCTAGGCTTACTAAATCTATATCCGATAGCATGTGCCCTAAAGTAGACTTTGACAAAGGAACTGTTAAAGCAACGTTTGCAGTGTGTGTGGTACTTGCCAAGCAGTCAAACAGACCAGACGCTATATGGACCCTTTTTCTCTTCGCTTGCTAATGGTCCTCTCATGCCACCACAATGGTACCCTCCCACATGAATTCATAAACCTATCATATATCGTTTTGTAAACAAGCACAACAAATTTGTATGATGTGGTTAGAAAAAACAATATGTTTGTGGTATAAAAAAATGTTGCTCGTTTCTATCTGCAGCATAGATGAACTGGACATGTGTGTCTTGATATTATAAGTGCCAAGGAACATTTTATAATTATGAGAACTGTACAAACTGCACTGAAAACATTCCTGAGCCACGTTGCCCTCTACCGTCATTAGCGTAAATCACTTTCTTTTCAGGCCTGGCTTGCCCCTGCAGCATTATCATATCTATTATTATCATTTTTTTTAAATCTACATAGAGTGGGCCTTAGCTCCGCCCACAGGAGTATTAATCTGTTACCTCATGCAATTGGCTGTTTGGCGTCTCATTCTGCATCCTATGGAATGCTTGCATTGTAATGCACGACTGCAGAATTATTTTACATCTCAAAAGTACACTGATTCATGGCACATTCAATTTGTTTATCTAACAGATGGACTGTATACTGAATAAAAGTTTTTTCTTTTGCTACGCCACAGATTTATTTTCATGTTTTAGTTAGGGCTGGTTGAGTCAGACTCAGTCAAAATGTTAATGCCTCTTTAGAGGTAGGTGTTCTTTTCCGTTCTAACCAGATCTTCCTGAGATTAGTTACTTTACTGAAAATCTAGACTCCATACCTTATTATATATTCATATGTCTAGGGTGCAAATATTGTCTGAACAGTTAGGGAGAGAAGGGCCTACGCATGGGCTTAAAGTTGTATTGTTATTTATTGTTCCACCGCGAGTGTTGGCTTATGCTTTTACTTTATAAAAATACTTGCTTTTATTTATCCTGTTTAATAGTATTTTTTTTAGTCTGAGATCCCTTAAATGGTTCTTCATAATTCTTTGCAGTACGATGGAACGTTGCTTTGCTATTTATATGTATTACAGAGTGGTATATAGTACAGCATCCACTGAGGTCAGTCCTATCATCAACTGCTATCTTTAGTTGTGGGGCATCTTCATGGAAGTCTTTATGTGGAGCTGGTCTTGGGACTGCTAGTCCATAGTGTGGAGAATAGAGGAACATGTTCAGCCTACCATTGACTTTGCCATTTGGACGTGGGGGATGTCTGAGCCTACCTGGTTTCTTCAGGGCACTGTGTAGCTCTCCCATGTACAGTTGTTAAATATATCACCCACCAGCCTTTCCTATTCATAGACTGGCTCCTTTTCCTGTGCCATTGGCAAATGGTCATGGGCTTGTTGGTTGACTTTAGTTATGGTGTGGGGTGTATGTACTGAACGCTCACTGGCGAATTTCTGTGGTTTTATACTTTTGAACCAGAGCTGAGATTTTTTTTTCTTTTTTTTTCTATTGCACTTTATTCTCAACCCCATCTGTGTACAACCTCAAGTTTACCTTGTGTCTAACCCCTCTGTGGGTAGCTCACCCCCCCCCCCATGCGTCCCACCTCCTACAAGTGCCCCACCTTCCACTGAACATAGCCTTTTGCTCTCCCCACATTCACCCCCTCACCAACCCCTGTGTTTTTTCTGCCTTTTTTCTGTTCTGTCTTACACTATTTTGTGTGTTTTTTAATCCCTTACGGAAGTCACAAATCAAAACCGATTGTGATTGTCTATTTGTTTTTTTGCTCCACCAGATGGTGCATTAACGCACTACCTAAAGTGGCAGCTCCCATGACACCGCTTTGACTTGGAAATTATATGCTGTTTTATGCAGGTTTTTTTTCCACAGAGCAAAAATCGTGACTTGGAATCTATTCAAAATGGTAAAAAAAAAAAAAAAAAACATACAGCCCTTCTCTGATCATAATTCACTGAATCGAGTATTTAAATACACAGAAGGATGATGGATGGAGTGATGAACAGTGCAAACACTCACCCTTAGACACAGATCTGGGTTTAATCCATCATTCTTTTGTTCACCATGCCACCACAGTTTAAACCCAACCATTTGCAAATCAGTCTTGACCCTGGTACTCATGGGAACCGTCCAGCCCGAACTGCCAAGCCAGGTCCTCCCTGGACCGGAAACAAGCATCCTGGAACTGGTTTCTGGTATGACCCTTCATCAGCCAGGCTAGCTTGAATCCAGTGGCGCAGTGAGCACGGGACCCAGGTCTGGACATACCCTTCCCACTGGGTGATTTGCATATGCCTGGGTCCAAACTGGGATGGCATGGTCAGCAAAAGAACGATGGATTAAACCCAGATCTGTGACTGGGGGTGAGTGTTTGCATTGTTCAGCACTCCATCCATCATCTTTTTGTGTTGCCAGGTATTTAAATGTCATATATATATAAAAATGTTAACCCTTTCAAGCCCACCTGGCAACTTTTTAAAATGCTCATATCTCAACTGCTGAATGTATTACATCAAATGAATGAAAGCACATTTTATGGGTAAAGTTCTTTCTTCAGGCCAAGTTTGGTGTAAGTCTGTTCAGTGATTTCGGCTGTGGGTGCAAGTAAATTCTCCTATGGGAGCTAAAATGTGAAAACACAACTCTTTTCACCACCTGAACCCCCCAGGAATGTTTTCCACCGTGCATGGAACTTTGCAAAACCTATTGGACACTGACCAAATGAATATGTCAAGCGATTGCCAAGTTATGTGCAGGTCCGTCCAATGAGACAAATGTTATAGGCAAGTCAGAAAATGTGTTTTCATTGGGAAGTGCAGCTTGACCATAACTATGCAGTGATGACTACCAATCTGGAACATATATAATTATAGGGGGGTTTCAGTCAGCCTCTTCAGCCATTAGTTTGTTGTAGTGTCATTCAATTTTATCTTATATTCATCACAACATAAAGCATGTGCCACAAGGTCAACCCACTTATCCATTGGTCCATTCTGCTCCTGCACAATATGCATGCTTCCATATGTAGTCTCTTTCAGTGCGAAGGGCTACTGGCCCATTGTGTGCTTTTTCTTTAAAAAACATAACATGACTTGTACTTTTTTTCAATTATTTTGCTAAGAAACCGCCAGTTTCCCCCAACACTGCTCTCTGCTGTCCTTGTGCTTTTGTGAGCATACTTAATTATTTATCAAAACAAAACCTAAAATGGCAATCCATGTGGGCAGATTTGTGTGCATGCATTGGCAATGGGCATTTAAATTTTTTATGAAAGACCTTGAAAGATAACCTCCTCTGTGCAGATACATAAGCGGCCATCTTTCAATATATCAGCAGATTTGTAGAGTGCTACTTGTCACCCGTGAAGATACCTAGTCGCTGTTTTGCAAAACACAGTTTTGTAAAATGTTATTATAAAACGTCTTCAAAATAGCCACTTTTTGGAATGGTTTTTATAATAATCTTTTACAAAATCCTTTTAAACATAAATAAGTATTGTTAAATCTAGGATCTGCAGACCTGTTCCCTTTGCCAATTCGTATACTACTGCCTGGAGAAGTGCATCAAACTAACAGGCTCAGGGAATGCCTCGGGGTTTCGCGACCCCTTGGCTGCAGATAAGACTTGCACAAGGGAAAGGGAACATTCAGTAAGCCCAATAATGCGGCCTATACCTATTCTGAGATGTGTTGTCTTCTTTTTTTACCGAATTAAAAAAATCAGGGATGCAAGTTCCAGACTGCAAACTTAAAAACCTGAATGCTGGCAAATTGACCTAGAGAAGTCTGCCATCTTCTCGGTCTCCGACTATCAGAGAACAGGTCATAAACCCGCCTTTGGTAGGCGATACGGCCTTGAAATGCCCTCATCTGCCAGATCCATGCTTCGCAGGTCTACTTATTGAATTGCAGACTTAGGAAAAGAAATCAGAGCATCCGTCAATGTTGTCCCATTTCTGACCTGCATGGTACCAGCTCAGAAAAGGTGCTGACGTGGGACTTCACCGGAGCCGCCGCTCAGTGACGGTTGGCCTGCTCTGCCTCCCATAAGTCAGCCTCACCGTGACATCATCGGGGCCTGTGACCGCACTCCTGGGACGAGTGCTGCCTTCCCTCGGCTACCGGACAGCTGTGACGTGCTCTGGCTCTGTGACGTCACGCGGCAGCAGTCCAGTCGCCGTGGTGATCAGAATGCCACGGATGGACACGGTTTGGAGGGCTTTACTGGACTTCCGTCTCTGGCTGTGTGAGAAGCAGGGTCCATCATGAGCCGCTCCAAACGGGATATGGAGATCATGCTAGCGACAGTGAGGAGGGACCTGAGAAGTGTTCAAGGTGCGAGTTGAGGGCAGAAAGCGACCTTGGTGTATAGTGTGTGAAGACGGTGCTCGTTGGAGGCAGCCCCAACCCCGCACCCCCCCGTAGGTCAGATGGCGCTCGGGACACCGAGAGGTCTGAGGTTATCACAGCCCGCTTCATTGTGTATGATCGTGTGGTAGTGGTGAGTTCTGTATAAACCGTTAATGCGTGGAGAAAATGTTCCTCATCAGCGCGGTCAAGCCGTTCCTGGATGTCGTAGCATCATGTTCCTTCCACTCCTTTACAAACCTCTTCCCCTCATTATTTTTCATACATCCCCCGTCTATTCTTTTTGTTCATTCTGCCCTTCCTCGATTTTGCCGTCCCTCTACAGTGGTTAATTTGGAAAATAATAATTTCCAGGCCCAATGTGCTCGCCTGGCACTATCGATGGTCGGAGCGGCAAATACCAGAGCTGTTGTTTATGATTCCACCTCATGGCGCTTTAATATACTACAGGCACTGCCTGCCTCTTTTTCTCTCTCTCATGTAGGTTATTTTTCATCACTGTCTTCCTTTGTCACTGTTTTTTCTGTATCTCTTCCTCCTCATCCTTTCCCCTTTCTATGTTTTCCTTCTCTCTTGCTCTGGATCAAAGTCAGTTGAGATAAAATAGGAGCCGGTCCCCAAAATATGAGCGCCGGTGGCCCCCACCAGCTCAAATTAAGCTCTGTCCCTTACTAAATTAAACACCTCCCCCCCCCCCCTCCCCCTTGGCAAGCTTGCGAGTGAATTAGCCACGCAGGCGCACGCGAGGATTTATGAGGCCTAGCAAAAACTGGACAGGACTAATTACTTCTGATCTACAGCCTCCCTGTGTCCCACTGTAGCCGAGTTGAAGATAAGACAACAGGCCCTGCAGGAGGGATTATGCTCAAAGTACAATGTGTGAAAAACCGATAAAAAGTTCCATGAGCTAAACAATGATGGAATAGAATTAACCAATGGTTCAGAATGTCCAGTATTTAAATTGCTAATTTACTTGTATGCAGTGGTGTTGCACAAAATTATGAAGGCGCATGTGGTAGGTGGCCCCGTGACTCCCATGTCGCACATATATTAACAGGCTTTAGAAGTGGACGGCCCCACCAATGCGGTCCACCCCCGCCCCTTTAGCAACGCGGGCTGCAACGGCTTACGTCACACACCCCTGCTGGCAGTGTTCAATGTCCAGTGATGTGCTCCTTGCTGCAGTCACAGAGCGGTGCATGTTCAGACGGACTGCATCTTGGCACATAAGACCGCGCTGCAGTTCTAATTTTGGTAACGTCTCAGAATTATTAGTGAACGTTAGTGTCTAGAAAGCCACAGATGAAACAATCTTGGGAGATGCTCGCTGTGACTTGCGATGCCAAAAGTGCTTTAAAGCGTTTCACAGAGAAACAATAGGCAAATCCAGATGTATTTATTTATTTTACAGTTTTATCTAGTGTAGGAAAGTACCCTCTTTTTGGCATGTTATCCCAAATTTTTGCCAGATGTCAGTGTGTTTTTGATTGACTGTGTCACTGGGATGCTGCTAGTCAGGACCCCAGTGCTTATGGCCTGCTTGTCAGTGTTTCACTGTTTTCTAAATTGTCACTGGAGACCTGCTAATCAAAACTCCAGTGCTCCTGCTCTCTCGGTTTCTAAATTTGTCACTAAATACTGGTGACTCAGTATTTCACTCCAAATTAGCATACTGGTCCCCCCTTATAAGTCCCTGGTATATGGTACATATGTACCTATGGCATTGGGGTTCCAGAGGATCCTGATGGGCTGCAGCATTTCTTTTGCCACCCGTAAGGAGCCCATACAAAGGCTTCTACAGGATTGCCATTGCAGCTTGTGTGAATTTCACAGCCATTTTCACTGCACCAGATCGCTTATAAGTCACCTATATATTAGGTCTTTCAACCCTGAAGGCTGGGTGCAAAGTACCTGTGTGTGAGGGCCCCCCTGCACTAGCAGAGGTGCCCCCACGTCTCCCAGGCCCATTTTCCTGGACTTCATGAGTGCGGGGATGCCATTTTAAGTGTGCACTGCACATAGGGTAAATACCTGTGTACAGCTTCACAATGGTAACTCCGAATATGGCCTAGTAAGGTGTCTAAAAACTGGGAATTTTACCCCAATACTGATTCCAGTATTCGTTGCACAATCCCATGCACTCTGGGGACTGTACAGTGGACCCTCAGTACTGCTATACCAGCCTTCTGAGGCTTTCACTGCAGCTTCAGCTGCTGCCACCTCACAGACCGGCTTCTGCCTTCCTGAGGCTTGAGCAGCTCAATCCCGTAAGGCAGAACAATGCATTTCCTTTAGGAGAGGGGTGTTTCACCCTCTCCCTTTGGAAATAGGTGTTACAGGCATGGGAGGGGTATTCTCCCAGAGCCTCTGGAAATACTTTGAAGGGCACAAATGGTGCCCTGCTTGCATAATCCAGTCCACACCGGTTCAGGGACCCCCAGTCCCTGCTCTGGTGTGGGACTGGACAAAGGAAAGGGGAGTGCCCACTCCCCTGTCCATCACCACCCAAGGGGTGGTGCCCGGAGCTCCTCCAGAGTGTCCCTGGGTTTTGCCATCTTGGATTCCAAGGTGGTGGGGCACTCTGGGAGCATCTGAGTGGCCAGTGCCAGCAGGTGATGTCGGAGACCCCTCCTGATAGGTGCTTACCTGATTAGGTAACCAATCCCCCTCTCAGGTGTATTTAGGGTCTCTCCTCTGGGTGTTTCTTCAGATTCAGATTGCAAGACTCCAGCAGAAATCCTCTGCATACTTTACTTAATCTTCTACCTACGGATCTACCACTGACTGCTCCATGAACTCTACAAAATTGCAACAAAGAAGCAAAGACGATTTTTGAAACATTGTAACTTCAGCTCCTGCCAGCAACTGCAACAGTTTCCATGTCGTGCATCCTCTGAGGACTGCCTGTCTTCAGCCTGCACCAGAAGAACCAAAGAAATCTCCTGTGGAGTGACTGAGTCACTTCCTGGTTCAGCAGGCACCTCTCTGCAGTGACGACCGGTGGTTTGGGTCCCCTCTCCAGAGGACAGGCATGGATCCAGCGACACTGGTGGTGGACTAAAGTGACTCCGACAGTCCCAACGTCCAGCTTTCTAAATTTGGTTGAGGTAAGAGCTTGCCTCCCCACGCAAGACAGTACCCCGTGCACCACATGAGTTGCAGTTGCCAAGGCTTGTGTTCGACCTTCTAAGAAGTTCTTCGTGGACAGCACAGCTTAGGCCCCAAGGTCTGCATCCTGCGACACACAGCTTCCTGAGTAGTTCTCTGGCGGCATGGGAATCCTTTGTGTCGTGCTGCATGGGCTTCCATTTGCACCTCCTTTGTTCCCGTGCTGTGGGACTCCTGTGCGTGCTGCCTGGTCTTCGGAGGGCTCTCTGAGTTGCTGAGAGCCCCTATCTTTCCCCATCCTGGGTAGAGACCACCTGGTCCTGGGCAGCAGCAAATTTCAGCCAACCGCATGTTTTGCACGATCCAAGGTTTGTTGGCGGAATCCAGAGACGCAAACCAGACTGCATTGATCCGTCCAGTGTGGGACATCTTCTGCACTAACCAGGAACCCGCATCTGTCTTCTTTGGTGCAACACTGACTTTGTCTTCTAACCGGTTGGTCTTCTTTTGCACCTTCATCCGGGGTAGCAGGGGCTCCTGTTCTCCCTGGACTTTTCAGTGCTTCTTGGACTTGGTCCCCTTCTTCCACAAGTCTTCAGGTCCAGGAATCCATTCATTGTTGCTGTCTTGCAGTCTCTTCTGGTTCTTGCACTGTCTTCTATCACGACTTCTAGTGTTTTAGGAAACTTGCTGTGTTCTGCTCCTGCTTTACTGGGCTCTGGAGTGGGGTCTTTTACTTACCTTTGGTGTTTTCTTACACTCCCAGTGCCCCTCTACACACTACACTTGATAGATGAGAAACCGACTTTCGCATTCCACTATTTTAAGTATATGGTTTGTGTTCCCCCTAGGCCCATTGCAACCTTTTGTGATTTTCACTGTTTGCACTATTTTCTGGTTATTTACTTACCTGTTTTTGGTTATTAGTGTATATATATTGTGTAATTTACTTACCTCCTAAGGGAGGATAGTCTCTAAGGTATTTTTGGCATTGTGTCACTAAAATAAAGTACTTTTATTTTTGGTAACACTAAGTATTGTCTTTCATGTGTGTGAGTACTGTGTGACTACAGTGGCATTGCAAGAGATTTGCATGCCTCATAGTCCAGCCTTGGCTGCTCTGCCTACAGCTACCTCTAGACAGCTTAAGCTGCTAGACACTGACTACATTTCACTAATAAGGTATAACTGGACCTGGTATAATGTGTAATTACCTTTGGTACCCACTACAAACCAGGCCAGCCTCCTACATCTAGCATTTGGGCACCAAGATGTATGTGGGAAACAAGTACCAGGGAGGCCACGTGAAGGCTTTGATGGAGGAAAGGGGAGGCACAAGGGAAGAGACGACAGAGGGGGCGATGGTGAAGGATGGTAAAAGGTTAGCGGGGAGGGAACGAAGTAAAACGGTCTAAATAAAAAAGCCAGCATAGGATGTGGAGAGTAAATCTAGGTACCGGTATAGGGTGTGAAAAATAACAGGAAAGGCAAGTTGGGGGCGGCTGATTTGGTGATGTGGAAGAGAAGTGCAGGCATGCAAGAATGAGGGAACAGGGGGGTTCAGGAAGTAAGAGACCTAGGGGAAGCAGAGATAGCCGGTATAGATGAGGGGAGATGGTACAAGGGTAAACGGGGGCCAGAAAGACTATAACAAGAGCGGGAGACGAGGCCTAAGCAGTTGTTTTACATTAGACCCAGTGTGGCTGATGCTCTCTAAAAGATGGGTCTTTAGAGATAACCGGAATGACCACAGGGTGGGATCAGTTCCGTTTTCAACAGGTAGCTAGTTACAGACAAACGATCTGGCCTTAACAAGTATTTATTTATTATTATTTTTTTTTGTTTTTTAAAAAATGTTTTTGCGTAACCTATGCAGTAAATGGCATAGTTGGGAAAAAAAAAAAAGGAGCGGCCCAGCTCTGGCACTGAAGTGCACTCCTTTTCGGGCAGCTGTACATATGTAATTAGGCAAAATGCTGTCACCCGCTGTTCAAGGCAGCCAATAAATGGAGTGGGTTTATGACTACCCATGTTGAATGCTTTGCTGATTGAAGGCAAAATATGAATGACTAGCCCAGTGGATGAAGGTGCCAGACCTAAAGCACTTGTATATATGTATAAATCTATGTATTTGTGTTAGGGTTTTTTTTGGAAACTGAGAGACTAAGGAAACAGCTGAATAGGTCTAACCAGAAAAGCAGCAGGACAGCATGACATTGCGTGAAAGGTGAACTTGTGCAGTGAGGTGAGAAGGTTGAGACTACATCGAAGACCGCATGCCTTCCACTTCTAAAAGGTTCGTGGGGAGTAATGCACCTAGGATAGTTCCACCTGTGTCCTGATAAGGAATTAGCGTAGTGATGGCAGACTGTGTTTATATAGCATTTGGGAGGTCAGAAACTCGGGAAAAGAGTGGTACAGGGCACGGCTTTCCATGTCTTTGGGGCTTCACCCTGAGCGAGAATGACACCCTCAAGTGTGCCCTGCATGCAGCACCCTACAGTGATCTCCCAAATCCAGATACTATTTGTGTTTTGTGTTAGGCAGGAGTGTGCAACGTTTTTTTTTTTTTTTTTTTTTTTTTTTAGCAGTCTTTGAAAACTTTGCACAATTTCTTTGATTTGCTTTAGGCACGTGACCTCAATAACATTTTAATGTTGCTTATATCTTTATATAACACCAGCAAAAATATTCTGCATCAGATATGCTCTACAGATAATAGTTGCTGTTTTTTTGTGTACTGCCTCAGAAAAGCTTGCAATAGGTAAACTTTGATAGACAAAATATGCATACATTTACCAGCGTGGCTGTGATTGTGATCCCTTTTTTAGCAGGTTGAAATTGGTATACACCCAATTGTCTTATTTACCTTACCTAGAAGTCCCTGATATATGGTACAGAGTGTACTCGGGGCCTGTAAGCTAAATGTCACTAGTGGGCAGTAGCACCCAATGTGCCACCCACTGCACCACCCACTGTTGTGACCCAGCAAACCTGTCCCTAGGTTTACCATTGTAGCCTGGTAGTGCAGTTTTAAACTGCTAATTTAACCTGTCAAATTAACATTTTTTGATAGGTCAGAACCTTCTTCTAAATATTAAGTCACCAGCAAGTAGCCTTATTACCAATAAGGATAGGTACATGCTATTTAAAAGTAGGGCACATAGAAGTTAACAATCCCACGTGTCCTTACCGTGAAATAGGTCCAAAAGCTATTTTCACAGTAGCAAGCCTGGGTTCCTTCATAGGAAAACACTAGATTACATTATGACATTTAATAATGCGAATTTCTGTTTGGAAGCAGCTAGAAAAATAATTTAAAGACTTTTTAATAGCTAGTCAAAATCCAATATAATAGTAACAACAAATTTTGTATAACTATTATGGAAAAGGTACTTCTGGAAAGTTACCTTTGACCTGCCTGAAGTCCCTGGAAGCTAATCTGCATTTGGTCTCCCACTTTTGCCAGCCAGTAATTAGCATTTGAATAGGTGTGAATGATGTATGAACATGCTCCCAGGACAGGGTTAAAATGCCTTGGGTGTGGGGAAGTGGGTGTCATGCCCTTGGCAGGATGGCCTGTGGGCTGAGTTCAGGAACTTGATTAACTTCAAAAGGTGTACCCTGTCCCAAGCAGATGTTGCTAACACCCAGGTCAGTACCCTTCTTTTGTTCCCTCAGCAAGACCGGTCCCAATCACAGTTGGGCCTTTTGTGGATGTCGCAATGTTCAGTTTAGTGTGGCCGAAGATGTTCGCGATCTTAAATTCCAAAAGTAGGCATGGTTAGCCGCAGGAACCTTTACCCCATTGGTTAGGGGTGCCCAGAGTCATTCCACCCATTGGCTCATGCCAGGCCTAAATGTGGTATTTCCAGGCACCCATTTCAGAACATTTTCTGGACCTGTGAAGAACACAAAAGGACTGTGTCTGCTGTCTTTCACCCGATAGGAGCTAAGATGACTGGAACTGCTCTTGCTGTAATACCCTTGACGAAGAAGTGTTCTCCAATCATAGGGCTGACCTGTTCAAGCTGCAGGTACACAACATGCTACACAAGGCCTTTTCCTGCACCTGCCTAGCTGTCCATTGGCAACTTGACCTGAACTGGGCACCGCTGTTGGCCTCTGTCTGCCATCCTTTGAATCTCTGGGTGCTTCCCTGAGGTCCTATAGGGTTTTAGAAGTATACTGCTGTGATGGATTAGGACTTTGAGGATTAAAGTGAGAAGGTGAAATCTATAATCATTTAGAACCCGGTTAGTGTATCTGACCCACGCTCCATCATGGTCCGTTTCAAAATACAGCTAGGCTCTGTTCTACCATGACCATTGGCACTTTGTGCTTCTTGGCGCTATCTCCACTTGAAAACCTAAAAAAAAAAAAAAATCATATCCAGTTTTGCAGCATGAATGCCTTTGTGGATTCACATGCTGTGAATTATCCCGCCATCTAGTGATTGGGTCAGTAATCTTCTGATCAGTCCTCTTTTGTTTTAGGGCATCACCTGTAGCCATTTGATGTTATGTCTGTCTACCAGTGAGATACATGGTCGCTATTTACAGATTTTATTTTCCCCTGCCATTGGATCTGGGGACCAAAGCTCTCTGGGTGCCAAAAAAAACACTGAAGAAAATACAGTGGATCGTAGAAGAAAGGACAGGAAAACCAAGAGCAAAAGGTGAATAACCTTAAACCACCGAAAATTACAGAGAAGTTGACTGCAGATCATCAGAGAAGGGAGTGGACCGCTTGAGTTGTCAACCACATGGTCAGAGAATGCACAGAAGAGGACTGAGGACCACCAGGGAAAATGGAAAATGCTCTCTTTAGATTCTGCCCCATGTGCCACTGAAAGATCACCCACAAGGATAAGCACAAGGCCTGTAATGTCTACTTTCCAGGGGACTGTAGGAAAGTACCCTCTTTTTGGCATGGTTACCCCCACTTTTTGCCTGCTGTCAGTGTGTTTTGACTGTGTTCACTGGGATCCTGCTAACCAGGACCACAGTGACTGTCTCCTCGCCCTCTTGGTTGCTTAGGACGTAGCACACCCCACAAATGGTATATTGGTGCCCCTATATAAGTCCCTAGTATATGGTACTTGGGTACCTAGGGTATTAAGGCACCAGGGGTTCCCCATGGGCTGCAGTATATAGTGTGCCACCCATGACAGCCCCTGCAAAATATGTCTGCAGGCCTGCCATTGCAGCCTGCGTGAAAAGGTGCATGCACCCTTTCACTACAGGTCACTGCACCAGGTCACTAAGTCACCTCTATTGTAGACCCTCCTATCCCAGAGGGCAGGGTACAGGTACCTGTGTGTGAGGACCCCTGCATGAACAGAGGTGCCCCTATGAACTCCAGCTCCATTTCACTGGACTTTGTAAGTACGAGGAAGCCATTTTACCTGTGTCCATCTACATAATGGTAACTCCGAACCTGGGCGTGTTTGGTATCAAACATGTTGGAATCATACCCCAATACTGTTGCCAGTATTGGTTGTATGATTCCATGCACTCTGGGGGCTCCTACCAGTCTTCTGGGGTTTTCAGGGCAGCCTGCACTGCTGCCACTCCACAGATAGGTTTCTGCCATCCTGCTTCTTGACCAGCTCAAGCAGAGGAAGGCAGAACAAAGGGATTCTGTGGGAGAGGGAGGCAACACCCTCTCCCTTTGGCAATAGGTGTTACATGGCTTGGGAGGGATAGCCTCCTCAAGCCACTGGTATGCTTTTAAGGGCACATTTGGTGCCCTCCTTGCATAAACTGGTTTGCACCAGTCCAGGGACCCCCGGTCCCTGCTCTGGCATGAAACTGGACAATAGGAAGGGGAGTGACCACTCCCCTATCCATCACTACCACTGAGGTGGTGCCTAGAGCTCCTCCTGGTGGCCACTTGATTCTGCTATCTTGAATCCAATGTGGGCAATGGCCAGGTCAGACAGGTGACGTCACAGCCCCTTCCTGAAAGGTGGTCACCCTGCTAGGTGACCAGTCCCCCTTCGTGGGCTATTTAGGGTCACTCTCCCAGATGGGTCTTCAGATTCGACATGCAAGATTCCAGCAGGACTCCTCTGCATTGTTTATTTCATCTTCTGGCCACCGGGCCTGCAACTGGACTGGCAATCTGCAACTCCAGCAACAACTTTGCTCTGAAACATTGTTTCTCAGGCTCCTTCCGCAACTGCAACATTTCCATGACTGTGCATCCTCTGATGGCGACGAGTCTTCAGCCTGCACAAGAAGTAAGAAGGAATCTTCATTGTAATCACTCCCCTGCATCTGCAGGCACCAACTGCAATGACAACCAGCTGTGTGGATCTTCTCTCCTCCGGAGCTGCATGGATCCTGCATCACAGGTGGTGGTCTGGAGTGGTCCCCTTGGTCTTCTCTACCAGCTTTCCAACTTGGGAGATGGTAAGCCCTTGCCTCACCTTGCAGGACAGTATCCCTGTGTACTGTGACTCTTGCAGCCACCAAGGCTTGTTTGTTCCTCCTCCCAGGAATCTTCAGGCTTTGTGTAGCCCCGGCCTCCAGCACTCTCCTGTGCAAAGCACAGTCTCTTGCCTGCTGCCTAAGCAACGTGGGACCCCTGTACAGTGTGCTGAGTGGGCCTCACTGCGACTCCTGTGCCTGCTTCCTATGGGTCGCTTGTGGTGGCTGCCTCCTCTTTTTGTGACTCTCCCAGCTGCAGAGGGTCACCTCAGACTCCCATCCTTGGTTTGAGTCCCCTGGGCCTTGCTATCCTCTTCAGCCTTGCAAAACCTTCTTCTCCGACTCTTGCATTTGCCAAGACTTGTTGGTGGCTTTCCAGCACCACTGACTGACTGCATCACGACTGCCGACGTGGGACATCACTTCTGGAACTACTCTTCTGCTTCTTGCTGCACTGCTGACTTTCTTCATCCACCATTGACCTGGTCCTCCATCCGCAGAAGGGTGGGTAGGGATTCCTGCCACCGCTGCACACTCCAACTTGAACAGGACTTAGCCCCCTTCTTTTGAAGGTCCTCTTCTGTCAGGATCCACCTTTGCTTTCTTCCTGTCTTGTCTGGGTCTTCCACAGTCCTTTTCCAAAGCTCTTCTGTGTGTTGGGCTGGAAAACCTGGTACTTACCTCTTCTCTCCTAGTCGATGGGGGAGACACCCTGATACTTGCCTTTTGGGGGTTCCTGGTTCCTCCAGCTCCCCTATACCGGTTCCCCTTCCTTGGGTGGGGAACTGCCTTTCACATTCCACTCACTTAGTATATGGTTTGGTCTATCCCAGGGCCTTCTCTATTTGCTATTGTTTATACTATTTGTTCTGGCTTTCTATGCTAGTCACTGACTTTTAATGTGTACATAATAGTGTGTTTACTCACCTCCTATTGGAGTATAGCCTATACAGTATTTTAGTATTTGTGTTACTATAATAAAGTACCTTTTTTTTGTAATACTGTGTGGTTCTTTCATGTGTGTAAGTGCTGTGTGACTGTGGTGGTATTGCATAAGCTTTGCATTTCTCCTAGATCAGTATTGGCTGCTCTTCCACAGCTACCTCTAAAGAGCCCTGGCTTCCTAGACACAGCGTACACCTCACTAATAACGGATACCTGGACCTCATATAAGGTGATAACAGCATAGGTGCTCACTACACACCAGGCCAGCTTCCATCAGGGACAACGACACAAAGAACTGCTAAGTGTATGCATAGCTGAGGCGAGAACACTAAGCAACCATGGAGACACAGAAGGATCTCCGCCTTTGGAGCAAGGAGAAGGACAACATTGAGACAAAAGTGGCTCAAGCAGAAGGCTCTGATACCGAAGTGGAAGAGGTTGGCGAAACAGTCAGCGAAGAAACGCAATAATAGGGAACGTCGCCAAAAAAACACATCCTGGGGCCGAGCAGAAGACTTAAAACTCAGAGCCACCGAGATTACCATGGCTACGAAGTACTTGGCGGCTGAAGAGAAGTCAAGGTCTAAAGAGCCCCACGGGCCCTGAATGAAAGATGCTGATTCTGGTTGCCCCTTGGAGAAATCTTTGATGCTGAAAAGTGATAGAGAAAAGAAGAAGGCCAAGGATGGTTTGGTGGAAGTGCCAGTCCTGTAGAAAAGAGCGGTGAAGTCTTTCAATGCCAAAGAACAGGCCTTTGAAATCGAAAGAAGGAAGAGGCAGCTGGAAGCTGAAATGGCGGCATACAGAAAAAGAAAGATTTTGAGTTTTCTACGAAAATATTTTAGAATCACCTTGAAACCTCCAGGGGAGAAGAGTGGGGGGGAAGAAGAGCACTGGAAGCTTGAACGACCGGCGACCCCCCGAACCACAAGAAGAGGTACAAGAGATTTTCCTCTGACCAGTGGATCTTCCAGGATTTGTAAAGGAAGAGATGAGCCGCTGGCAGGACCTCAAAACAGGTTCACCTGAGGAAGCCATCGACACAAGCCCATCACTGCCCAATGACAGCATGATGTATGATGCTGTTGTGAAGAGAGCAGCAGATAAATATGGGGTACAATGAGAAGAGGATATAGACTGGTTTCCTCCTAGAGACACTCCTACCATCCCAGAGCAGAAATGAATGCATCCCTATGCTGCCAAGCCTTTTGGGCTAATGGAGGGCTTTCAGAGAGCCAGCACCATGGAAGGCAGTAACAGCAAGGGTAGAGAAAAATATAAACATTCCTCCAAGGACCTTGTTTACACTAAGGGCAGGGCAGTGGTGGATTCCATCATTGTGGCCATTGCCAGGAGAAGAGAAAATGTTCCAACGTCAATGGGATCCCGCCAGAGAAGGAAAGCAAGAGCGTGTAAATAGTAGGCTTAAAATTAGAGAAGGGGCTGCTTCAGTGGAGGATTGCAAACTCAAAAGCACTCCAACTGCTATTGTCACAACCACTGGGAAGAAGTTGGAGAGGCCCTGAAACGCCTCATAGAACAATACCAGAAAAGAGGAGCTGCACTGGGACAAGAGGGCAAGGAGGTAGCCCACACATGCTTGAAGTCAGCATTGGAGGCGGCAGGTGTAGATAGTAGGCAGTTGGTAGGATGGACATCCGTGAGGAGACACACCTGGCTATAGGTGTCCAGTTTTCATATGGGGGCTTTGCAGCTCTGGAGCCAACCAAGAAAGGAATAACATTGGTGAGAAGATCTTCAGGCCTGGGAAGTTTTCAAAGCCCAATGTCACATCTGTCTTACCAACAACCGACCCGACATCAAGGAGTGCAGCAACAATGACAGTTCCAGAGGAAGGAGACAACCTTCTAGGGGGGCCAGCTCATCCAGTAACCAACTCCACTAATCAACTGCTTCACCACATAACAGTAGTGGGGGGCAGGATAGAGGTCTTCCCCCTGAAGTGAAGCAGGGTCACATCTGACAAAAAAATCCTTACCATTCTCCAGCATGGTTACTGCAGAGAACATATAAATGCGCTCCCCAGGGTTAAACTATAGAAAATACCACATCAGGAGGAGGAAAGGTGCTGCCTGCAACATGAAGTTTAGGAACGTTTGCTAAAAAGGGCAATAGAGTGCCCGTAGCAAACATCAGTCACAGAAACTACTTGGCATACTTCCTCGTCCTAAAACCGGACAAATCTTTCAGACCAATCCTGAACTTGCTCTTCTTAAACAAGTCCATAAAGACATAAACATTCAAAATGAAATCATTGCAAGAGGTCATCTTGTGGCTGCGAACAGGGGCTACATGACAACCATAGACCTAAAGAACACTTAACTACACATTCCCATGAACTGCAAACACATAAGATGCCTACGGTTCATAGTGAACAAGACCCACTCCGTCGGAAATTGAGTTAACATCTAGGGTATTCACAGAATGCCTAGCTTCAGTTGCAGCTCACTTAAGACGGATGGGAAAACATGTCTACCTGTAACTAGACAACTCACTAATCAAAGCAAGCTCTTACAATGAGAAAGACACCAGGATATTCATTGACACGCTTCATGAATTAGGTTTCACAATCTGCCTAAAAAAGTCTTCAGTGAAGGTGGAGAGAGACAAGACAACTGCATAAAGAGAATCCACATTCTGGTGGCAAGAGTCTTCCCCAGCCTCAAGAGGATTCAGGCAGTTGTAGACCATACATGCTGCTACCGCAAGGGTCAGTCTCTGAGCGGGAGAACTGCTGGGGAGATGATGGGCATGAAGCCTCATGCATCCCACTGATTTCACATGCAAGGCTACACATGAGACTGCTACAGGAGTGGATCTAAAAACAATGGTCGCAATCAATGGGGAATTGGGAATATCTAGTAGTTGTAGGTCAAAACGTACAGGTAGTGACGACATGGTGGAATGTAGAAAACATAGCAGTAGGCAGGTCTTTCATGCAGCCAACTCCAACAGGGACCATCACCACGGGCATGTCCCAAGTAGGTTGGGGGCCACACTTGGGGGAACAAAAGATCAAAGGGCTATGGAAAGCAGAATCAATCTAACACATGAATGCCCTGGAACTAAAAATGGTCTCCCTGGCCCTAAAGGCCTTTCAGGCACATGTAAAGGGAAAGACTATGCAAATCCAGATGGACACCACAAACCCATTATTCTATCTGAACAAGCAAGGACGGCCAAGGACACATGCACTGTCAAAGCTAGCCAAAGAGATTTGGAGATGAGCCATTCAGAAAGGAATAACATTGATAACTATAAACCTACCAGGTATACAGAACAGAGCAGCAGGCAGGCTAAGCAGCCAAACAACCATATTGCACGAATGGGAATTAAACAAGCTAGTGCTCCAAGAGGTCTTCCACCAGTAGCTCACCCCAGAGATTGATCTGTTTGCAACCCTGGAAAACGTGAAAAGCCAAGATTTCGCATCCAGGCCCCCACAACGCCACTCCCAGGGAAATGACCTGTTGATAGAATGGTCAGTGAAAATTGCACATGCTTTTCCACTGATTCCCCTCGTACCTGTAGTGGTAAACCACTGCAAATAGTCTCAGATGATGCTGTTCCTTATTGCTCCAAAGTGGGAAAGGAAAATTTGATTCTCGCACCAGGTGGAGATGGCACAAGGAAATGTAGAAAGGCTAACAGAAAAGCACAGCCTTCTCTCCATGAATGGAGGCATGGTCCATCACCTGTAAGTAAGTAGCCTGAATCTAGTGGCCTGGCTCTGGGGGACATAAAGTTTGGATAGTTGAACCTTCCAAAACAATCCATGGATGTTCTGAAGGAAGTAAGAAGACCAAGGAGATGAAAATGCTACACGCAAAATGACTTCGGTATGTCCTGTGGTGCAAAGACAGGAGCAGTTCCTCAGCAGAACAGAAGACACAACAGTGATCAGATTCCTCATCTACCAGCTAGAAAACAGGCTGATGTACTCCTTGTTAAAGACACACTGGTTGGTAGTAGTAGCATATACACAAGGCCACATGGGTAGAATCTTCTACATAACACAGGTTATCAAAAGGTTCTTACAAGGAGCAAAAGGATAGATCCACCCAGATCAGTTCTGATGCTAATGTGGAACCTCAGTTTGGTACTCAGTCAACTAATGAGGTACCCTATGAACAGTTACATAAGGCAAAACCAAAGTTCCTGTTCTGCTAAGACCGCCTTTCTACTAGAACACTGTGCAGGGTGAGCCAACTGGAAGCACTAACCACCGAAGAACCCTACCTGCAAATACAGAAGGACTTAGTAACAATGAGCACCACCCCAGTCTCCTTCCAAAGATATATCATAATTCCACGTGAACCAAGCAATACAGTTACCAGGCTTCCAATAACCAAAAGAACAAGTTGAGAGAACTCTGCACACACTAGATGTGCACAACACTATGATGTACTACCTGGAAAGGTCAAATGCGGTCAGAAAAAGAAGCCAGCTCTTCGTATCATTTGCAAAGTGAAATAATGGCTCACCAGTGACAAAAGGAACCATTGCAAGGTGGATAGTACAAACAATTCAAACACGCTACGAGAGGGCAGGCATGCGCTTGGAGAAAAAAAAACCTGTGCGCAATCCCCAAGGAAAGAAGGAGCCACCCAGGCCTTCCTAGTAAACGTACCCATAAAAGGCATATGTCCGGCAGCCACATGGTCATCCGTACACATTTCACAAAACACTTGCATGGACATCCAAATAATGAGGTGCAAGTGGGGCAGTGAGTACTGAAACGTCTGTTCGCAAGCTCAACCTCATTCTGGCACTGCCCCCATCGTGACCTGAGGTACTTCTGCGAAATCAGTGCACAGTTTGTGAATCTAGAAAAGGATTCATGTTGAAAAACGAAATTGTTACTTACCAGTAGGAGTGGCTTTGCAGCTTCAAGAATTTTCTGGACTCACATGCGACCCTCCACCTCCCCGTGAAGTGAAGAGAAGAATAAGATACTGTAATATCAAAAAAAGGAAAGGAATTAAATTAGGATAATAGGAGTCGCTGAGGGAGAAAAAAAAGAATCTTAAAATGGCGATCACTTACAGCTGCTTGCGGGGCAAACGCCTGATGTTATAGGAGGATTGACAAAGCACCTAATGACTACAGAAAGCACTACAGACTATGACCAAAAGCAAAAAAAAAAGATGAAAAGAGAGCAAAAAGAGAAAAGGGACTAACAAGTAGATTCCGGACCCAACCACTAGATAGCGAAATAATGCACAGCATATGAATCCAGAAAATTCTTCAAACTGCAAAACCAAGCGTACTGGTAAGTAACCATTTTGTTCTCTTTATTGGATTTATTTTTTTTGTATGTCTTTTTGTTTATTAAATGTTACTCTGTTTTTCTAATTCGTTTTGGGATTTGTTTGTTTTGCATTTTGACTTTATTACTGTTTCAGTATTGTGTTAATACTTTACACATTGCCTCTAAGTTAAACCTGTCTGCTCTGTGCAATAGCTACCAGGGGGTTGTCCTCATGTTTATTTAGTGACTTTAGTGTTCATCCTGACAAAGACTATGATTATTACGCTACCCTGGAATAATAAACAATTTTCTTGCCGTGCAGAAATAGTAGGTAGTTGGTAAAACTTTGCCGGTTACTACCCTTTTTGCATATAGTGTTAGGGCTTTGTTAGCTCTCATAACTGGTCTATTTCTGGGGTGACCAACAAGCATTGGCAGACCAACTGGCCTCGCCTTGTAGGCCTAATGGCTACAGTGGTTTTTGTCGATGCTGTGCAGCATTGAAAGAACAAAAAGGAGTGATAACATGGCCACTGTTGCTGGCTGGTACTACATAGGTGTTTGCATGCTTGTGACGTGCACAAGCTTCGTGACAAACATGTGCGCAGGTGTTGTGACATAGACATGGATATGTCACCACATCTTCGGACTAATGCAGGCGCTGTTATTGTTTTTTTTTTTTTAACTGACTGATGTGAAGTTGAGGAAGCCACTTAGATTTGTAAATATAAAAACTGAAATTGTAAGCACAAAAGCTGCCTGACCCTCCAAAAAAATCAAAAGTTTATTAAAAAAATGTGAATTACCTCGAGTGGTTAGGGCTCAAGAGATTGAAATAAAAATAGTCAGGTGGGGGAGGAAGGGAACCGTAGCACCTAAATGAGAGAGCAATTTGGGGTAGTTTGGCAGGGATAAACGTATGAGGGAAAGAGAGCAACATGGAGCGCAGTGGCGGAAGCAAATGACGGAGAGAACTCAAATAACTGCACTGTCATGGAGTGCTTACAAGAGAAGCACACGATAGGGAGAGTAGTTCACTAAAAGTGAGCAGGGAAGTATATAAGTCAGCCAGTCAAAAGTATGGTAAAGCAACTGTTTTAGGAGAGGGACAAACACAAGAAGAGCTAAGGAAAGCCATTAGTTACAAAACAAGTGACAATAGAGGCAACTAGTGGTAAGCAGTTGATAGCCTCTAAGTCCACTGTAAGTATTTGGAAGAGCATCAAAGGTCTTTTGCAAACAGATGGCTAGTATTGTCTGGTGGGCGAGACCCAAAATTAAGCCTCAGTGATGAAGAGCTCAGAGAGGACTGGCTGTTGAGAAGGAATATGCAGCTTCTCTCACTGCCCAGTTTGTGCTGTGGTTAGAGGTCAATTACAGAGTTTTTGATACACAATATTCTTAACATGCATCTGTATTTATTATTGAAGAATGTTTCTGCCATAAATATATCAGTAGCTCCTGCCACACCGAATGAGGGATATTTGCTAGATGGCTGTATTTTTGGGGGAATCACCTGAGTTCAGAAAATATGACCTTGTGTTCAGTCGTATGCAAAAAGAACAGATGATGGACGGAATGCTGAACAATGCAAACATTCACCCAGGTTTAATACATTGTTTTTTTTGCTCACTACGCCACCCCAGTTTGGATCCAGCCATATGCAGCTCAGTCTTGACCCTGTTCCTCATGGGAACAGTCCAGCCTGAACTGCCAAGCCAGGTCCTCACTGGACCTGAAACAAGCATCCTTGGACCGGTTTCAGTGTATCACCCTTCATCAGACAGGGTAGCTTGAATCCAGTGACACAGTGAGCACTGGACCCACGCCTGGGCATACCCTTCCCACTTGGGGCAACAAATGCAAAAAGAACAGATGGACGGAATGCTGAACAAAGCAAGAATTCACCCCAGT
The DNA here is from genome assembly GCF_031143425.1 of Pleurodeles waltl. Lineage (NCBI taxonomy): Eukaryota > Metazoa > Chordata > Amphibia > Caudata > Salamandridae > Pleurodeles > Pleurodeles waltl. Next base: position 420,639,422 of record NC_090449.1, read on the forward strand.
CACAAAGATCTGGGCTTAATCCATGGTTTTCTCTCCACAGAGGCACATCTCGTCTGTTATCTTCAGCGTCAGGATGAGGAATGGGATTCGCAAGCCTGCATGGAGGCCAGGCCACAGCAGAGTACAAGATCAATGGTGACCTCCTCCAGCACTGCAAGTGAGTAAAGAGTCAGTAGAGAGGCTTACCATTGAGGAGGGTCATCATTCAACGCGGATGTGATTTGTTATTGGGGATGTTACTCATTTGTTGGTAGTCCGTCATTTGGGGCGTTTTGTTTCTGGCAATAAGTTAGAACGTTTGTTATCTGGGACATTTATTTACGGGACATCTCTTATTGGGGGTCATTGGCAGTAGTTTACATTTGGATTTTTTATTATCATTGGTGATAGTCGTCGTTTGGGGCAGTTGTATCGGGTTCAGTTATTGATGGCAGTCAGTTTAGGAGCAGTCATAATTAGTGAAAGCATTCATTCGCAAACGTTGTAACTGAAGACCGTTAGTGGGAGCAGTTACTGTCGTGGAAAGCTGCAGCACTTCGTTCAAGTGTTATCACCGGGGACAATCGTTATTTGAGACTATCATTCTGGGGAACTGTCCTTATTGGAAACCTGTCATTGGGGACAAAAGGGGAACATTTTACTATCTGTGGTGGTGTGATGGAGGCGTGAATTGCAAGCGCTAGTGACTTCAAGGTTTTGTTGAGAAGATTTCCCCACCGACCTCACATGACTTGTACATTGTTAGGAAGATAATTATTTTATATATATATATATATATATATATATATATATATATATAGGTTCATCCTGTAATAAGGAGAAGCTGTGCATGTACACGATTCAGAAGTAAGAGTTCCCCTTGGTAAACTATTTTGAGAAACAATGTTATGAAGATGTATGTACCCCTCAGGTGTCGCTTGATTTGCACTCATTTAATTGTAGCAAACGAAAAGAATGGAACATAACAGAATGATAAGACAATGTAGTATAGAAATGAAAGCACGATCTTGAATATTATCGGCAAGATTTTATTTATAATAGTACATAAAACAATATTCATAATTTACATCACCCATCCAAAGTAATAGTTTTAACAATATCTGTCAGGTGTATGAATGACAAAACAACTAAGTCTTGTTATAATCCACGTAGTTTTATTTATATTTTTCATATATACAGAGACCGCTGCTAGATCTTGAGCGATTCAATACAGAATTTGTGAGGAAATTATTCTTCAATACTTTGGCTACATGTGGTATTCTCTCTTTCCCCTGTACTTCCTACCTGAAAAGCAGTTGAATCGTGCCACACAGTGGCTCATGGTGTTTTTTTTCCATTTATTTATCTTTGCTATATTGAGCCATGGTACATTTTTGTAAAGTATAACTGACACATCGTGTGGCCTCCTGCAGACCAGGAGACAAAAACTCAGGTAGAACTTTGGGTCCTAGTATGCAGGTCAGTAACTTGTTTCCAAATGGCAGTAAAAAGGCTTAGACGGCCAAGCCAGTGCCTCAGCAAGGGATGATTGCGTGCACTCCAAACACACAGTGTGGCCTTGTGCACAAGGGATGAATGAACTCGGATTAAACGCATTAGGAAGTGGACCATCAGGGCGGTGCTAGTGATGGTCCACAAGGAGAGCACAGTTAGAGAGCTGGCAAGATAGCTCATTGGAATAATGCATCTCTTGGGGGGATCTGTGAGAAACCTACCGGTCACAGATTTGGGTCCAAGTGATCCTACTCTGTCCTTCATCCTTCTAGGGTAGATTAAAAGAATAGCATTTGAATGGGTAGTAACGGAGACCTGTTATCAGCAACTAGAGACCAAAGAATAGGTAGAATTAGCTATATATGCGTAGTAGTAGTGTACCACTGGTAGTATCCGAAGCTTTCCTATTGCAGAGTTCTTTGAAGCTGCCACTGACTGCTCTCTGTGAAGAGTGCCATTCAAGGCCTTGACCCAGCATGTATCGAAGTCAACGACTGGCAGAGCTGGCCCTGAAGCTGCTCTGAGAAGCTGGATGCCCCTCACCTTGGCTCTCATGTCTTGGAGGAGCTCAACTCTGTCTTATCTTTCATCTGCTAAAGCCTGCCCATGGGGCAGCACGTGCTCGTCTTCTGCATGCAAACACCAAATGCACTGGCACTCTTAGAGTACAGGAGGGAATAATGAAAATATAAATTGGCACAAAAAAGTAGCAGATTGGATCAATATTGTATGTGGCCCAAGTAGTGTCGATGAAACAGGAGATCTAATTTATGCTATTTAATTCACCACTTGACCAATTAGTGTGACCCTGCACAAATCACCTTCTCTCCCTATGTCTTGGGTCTTTTATCTGCAAAAAAAGACTGCTCACTAAGCGGATGAGCACTATACTAAGTGCAATGTAAAACACATGTACATTTTTGCAGGGTGAATCTTTCAGGATTCACGTGCTGTGCATTATGCCTCCTTCTAGGGGTTGGCCCCAGAATTGTCTCTATTTTCTCTCTCGCTGTATTATTATTATTATTATTTTTCAAGTGGGCATAGTCAACCATTTGGTGGTCTGTGCCTCTTCTGTGATGTCAGACGTACGTCTTTGAAACTGCATTGCATGGTCGCCATTTTCAGATTCTTTTTTTCCGCCATTGGGGCTGGAAGCAGTGTAGTGAGCTCTGAGACGGATCAGAGAAAAAGAGTTTTCGAGCATCGAAAAATGGGGGAACACAGAGAAACAGCTTTCCAACATTATGGAAAGCCATTGAACACAAGTATGTTTTTTCTGCCATTGGGACTTGAAGCAGTTAAGTGAGCTCTGGGACGGATCGTAGAAGAGATTTTTATCATAAAAAAATGGGAAATGGAGAGAAAAAGCTTTCGAACACTGTGGAAAACCAATGAACACTGACAAAATTACTGAAAGTCTTGTGGTTAGGTAACCCTTTAAGACCACAAGGTCCTTGATGGCATGTTGCGGAGACTGCATTGCAGGTATGGAGCATACACATTTCAGGTTATGCCCTAGTTAGTGCAGAAGAATAGCCACCAAGTCTGCAACTTGTGCCTGCCCAGGGACCATGCATCAGAGGGCTGCAATGCCTGCACTAAGTTTCTGCCCTTAAAGTAGGGAAGAAAAGGAGGTGAGCGCTCTACATTAATGTTAAAGATGCAGAAACAAATCCCCCAGGACCGCGTTGACCTACAGCATTACTGACACAAAAATGGCACAACGGCAGGACTCCGACACTGAGATCATCGATGCAGAGAGAGAGAAGACACCAAGAAGACCGTCATAGAAAGCACAAGGTACGGGGGAGATCAGGGTTGGAGTTAAAAGGGTTGGACTTCAGAAAAAATATGTCTTCATGCTTTAAAGCACAGACGCAAAACAACAGCCAAAGGAGACCAGCGAGCCTCTCAGATCTAAGCGAAAAGCTACCACAGGAGGCAAACCCTCAGGATGGACCTCGACTGCAAAAGGTGACAGAGATGGAAAATGTTGCCGCCAAAAAAAGAGGGGCCCTTGTGGTTGATGTCAATGCGGAAAGGAAATCTCTTGATGTCAAGAGGAAGATAAAATGCCTTGAGGCTTAAATAGAGTCTCTCCTGAAGAGGAAGAATTTTGATTACTCCTTCAAAACAATACAGGAACGCTGTCACACCATCGAAGAAAACGCCTGTTGAGGTAAAAGCCAAACCACCTGAAGAGAATGAGTTGCTACCGGCAAAAGAGGAGGAGTAAGCCTTTCATATTCTATGACAAATTTGACGATGGCCAATACCAGGAGGGTACCTTAGAGGCCGAACCACTAGAGAACTAGCAGGACATCGGCGAGTCACCGGAGGATAGTGTGGACACTTAACTCTCAAGACAGTCATCATCAGAAGATATCTCGGTGTACAGCGCAGTGGTGAAACACCCAGCCACATCTACAGCATTAAGCTGGAAGTAGATCAATGACAATCATGTTTTTTACTCAAAACCCTGCTACCTTCTCACCGAAGGAGCTAGTTTCTCAGAATGCTGCCAAGCGTGCTGTTCCAGGAAAGGGAGGCCTTTACAGATCCAGCCTCGTCAAAGGCTTCATGTGTTAAGAAAGAATAAGGTACTCCACAATGAACCCTGCCGAAATTAGGAGGTCACTGACTTCAGACTCCCATCATTGTCTCCACAGCCAGGAAGAGGGCTAATTCACCAGCATCTGTGAGTCCACCACCCAAAGAGAAAAGCAAACTGGCGGCATGGTGGACAGAAAAATGTAATGTTCTACGATGGTCTAGTGGAGAATCGCAGACTTCCTCCATGCTTTCCTGGACAGCTATGCCCATCATCTCCAGCACCTTCCAGAGCAATATCGGAAGAGAGTAAAAGGACTAGTCCAGCATAGGAAGACCATAAGCAACACCTTCCTAAAGTAGTCCTTGGAAGCTGGAGACACTGCAAGCAGACAACTATGCACAGGAACCACAGTCAGGAGGCATGCCTGGCAGAAAATGTCTGGCTTTCAAGAAAGAGGCGCAGGCAGCTGTGCGTAACATGCCTTTCACCAAAGAGTTACTCTTTGGAACAGCAGTGGGTGACTCCCTCCAGAGAATGAAAAGGATAATGACACAGCAAGGTCTATGGGCACCCTACTGTGCAGAGGGCAATTCAGGGAAGAAGCAAACCCTAGTAGTGGAACGCCTTCCAGAAGAGGTTCACAGCCAACATCCTATGTCTCCTTTGCTGCAGTGCAACTAGTCCACAGCACTACATAATCGTGACAGTACATAGGACAACAAAGGCAGCCTTTTCCTGGCTGCGCACATGGAAGGGAAGTAGCTCTGAAAGGAACTGCACACACCACCAAGTGACTCCGCAACACACCACCCCTGCCGCTGAACATCAATAGAGGGCAGAGCCTGGGGATTCCTTAAAGAATGGCAAAATATCACCTCTGACAAATAAATAATCAACCTCCTTCAACACTGATGCTGCATAGAGCTGTTAAAGACATCACCCATCATAAAACTAAGGACGAGAAAAACAAAACAACAAGGACACTTTGCACTTAAAAAAGGAAGTGGCAGGTCTGTTACAGAAAAAATCTAAAGAAACAGTACCAATGTCAGAAAGGGGTTCACTCTGTATACTTGCTAGTACCCCAAGTAGATTTGTCATCAAGGCCCATCCTAGATCACTGAGCAGGTTCATCAAAACTCAGAAGTTTAAAATGACTACACTGCAGGAACTCATTGCACTCATCGAAAAGGTGGACTGCATGACAAAAGTAGACCTCAAGGATGTGTTCCCACACATGCCAGTGAACAAAAGGCACGAAAAACTTCTAAGATTCGTAGTAGACAAGGTCAATTACCAGTTCACAGTGCCTCACTAAGGGATAAAATCAGCACAGTGAATCTTCAAAAAGTTTTCGGCATTCATAGTGGCCTACTTGCAAAAAAGGGATCCATATCTCACACGTCTATACCACGTGGATGACTGACTCATAAAGGCAAAGTCATACCAACCATGCAAGGAAAACACAAACACAGTAATACAAACACTATACAAACTCAGATTCTCTATCAACTTAGAAAAGTTGTTCACACAACCAGAAAGACAAAAAACATTTCTAGTTGCCACACTGGACTCACAACCGGAAAAAACATTCCCAGGACAGAAGAGAGTACAAGCAATGACTGTACAGGTTTGTCTCTACCAGAAGGGACAATCTCTGACAGCGAGGACTGAAGAGAAACTCATGGAGATGATGGCATCATGCATACCATTTTTACCGAATGCCACTGCTCCAGAAGTGGTTGCAGAGATACTGGTCACAAATGATCAGGAGTTGGGACGATCTATTGGTTGTAAAAGAACAATTACTCAAGGAATTGCAAGGGTGAAACAGCAAGAACATCATGGTAGGCAGACCTTACAGGTAGCCAGTCTCTCAAGGGTGACTGTTACGTTAGCAGGGAGCACTCATGGACAGATTGAACATCAGTGGTTTGTGGAGCCCATTAGATGCAATCAAACAAACAAACAAATAAATATCCTGGAACTCAAGACAGAGTTCCTAGTCCTCAAAGCTTTCAGATCAGAAATCAGGAGAAAGGTGGTATAGATACAAACAGAAAACACTACAACATGTTCTACCTCAACAAACAATGGGGAGCAAGATTGCACAGACTATCCACTCTAGTATAAGTGATATGGGTGTTGAAAATGAACATAATGCTATTTGACAATCTACCTGCCAGGAGTGAAGAACACAGAAGCAGACCGACTGAACAGAAAAAATAGCACGTCCCACAAATGAGAACTGAAAGAGCAAATGCTACAGTGGATTTTCAATGAGTGAGGAACACCACAAGTCAACTTGACCAGAGAACATGAAATTGTGGGAGAACGCCCTATCGAGTGAATGGTTATTTAAATTTGTGTATACTTTTCCACTCATTCTCCTAATCCCCTTATGAGATGCCAAGCACAAGAAAGCAAGCATGACTCTCCTCCTCTTAGCACCGCACTGGGCCAGATCACTAGGGTTCTCCGACCTAGTGGAACTTACAGAGGGAAATGTGATGCCACTACCAATATTTCAGGACATTTTTAGTATGAAGGGAGGCAAAGTGTTCCACTACAACAAAATTCACTCCGCTTAGCAGCTTAGTTCCTGAGGACATATAATTCAGACCTCTCCAGCTGCCAAAAAGACCCTTGAAGATTCTCAAAGAAGCAAGAAAACCAAAACAATAAAATGGAAAAAGGTTTGAAAATAGGGTGCCAAGGACAATGGCCCACAGGGTGCATCAGAGGACACCACGGTCCTGTCATACTTGACACACCTGCAAACAAAGGAATTTTTCATACCACACTAAATCTACACCTATCAACTATTGTGGCATACATGAGAGGTGTGATAAGAAAAAGTTTCTTTCAGATAGCAGTGATCAAAAGGTTATTGGAGGAAGCAAAAAGAACATCGCCGCCCAGAGCAGCACCAACCCTCACGTAGAACCTCAGTCTGGTACTTGTGCAGCTGATGAGGCCACCCTTGAAACCCATACATAGCACTGGTGTACAATTTCTCCCTTTAAAGACCACCTTCATTATTGTAATTGCCATATATCAGGACACAGAGTGAGCAAACACTAGCCACTAAAGGTGGAGGAACCATGCATTCAGATTCACGGGACAGGATAATCATGAGAAATAACCCTAATTTCCAGCCCTTAGTTGTCACACTTCCATGTCAATCAAACCCTACGACTCCCTTGGTTCTTCAAGGACCGAAGTTATGAGAAGAGCGCAGCCCACACATGCTGGACATTAGTAGGTTGGTTATGTGCTACATACAGGAAACCATAACAATTTTTACTTTCTCTCTCCTATGACGTCCCTGGTGCAAGTCAATGGGAAACTATAATGTTCCCGATTTCTACCCTACATCTCAATTTTGTAGGTGTTATTCCCAAATATTAGAAGCAAGGGCATACCAGATCTTACTTTCTGGTTATTTTTACGGGCAAGCGCAAAGCGTTCCGTCCTGTGTTGTAATCTCTGTTTAGGCTTCAAATCACGCCCATGTCACGTCAGTTTCTTTCGTTGGTTCGTGAGCTTCCCTTTTAAAATCTGCTCACTTTCATTAGTGAAAGGCATGCATAAGTCATGCCTTTTCCAATGTTTAGGCCTCCTCAAGCACAGCGACCAACTACTGAAAACATACGAGGCTCCACGTTTTCCATCCGGTTTCTGGACTACTTTTTCTCTTTTGTCTGAGCGTGATCTCGCTGGGCAGAAGTTAAGCGCTTTGCATGACATCGACCCTGTTTTATAGTTAATTGCACTTTTGCCGGTTACGTAGATATGTGTACTTTTGCTGGTTACACGGATAATTGCACTTTTGCCGATAGGTTTCACTACGAGTGAACTTTTATTTCCCTTCGTGTGTCTGATTTGCACTGATGGCGGCCGTCAGCTCACTTCAGTTGATATGGCAAGAAAAGTCCAGTTAGTTATGTGAAACTTTTTTTATTTTCATTTTCAATTTATGTGGCAAGAAAAGTCTGGTTAGGAGTTTACAATGCTAATTGCTCTAGCTGAAGCAAACGCGAGACCGGTAGCATTGCAAATGAATGAATGAATCTTTATTGCATGATTAATTAAAATCGTTAAAACATATTAAAATAATAAAATAGAAAAAAATAAAAGTAAACAGCATGAAATACCCTTCAGGTGCCAATGCTGATGCCTGATCATAGCACCTTCTATCTAAATGCAGTAAAATTCTATAAAACTTAGAAGATCGTCCCACCCTGGGGTCCCCAACTGTTAGACACAAGCTGTTACACAAGTGAGTACCCGTAATGCCACCTTCTGCGGGCACCAACTAATTGTTTGCCTGTTGTCCCAGACCTGTATCCGACATTCCCCGGGGCCAGCGCAACAGGATACGCACTAGCCAGGGAGCTGCTGTGCATAAAGTACCTGTCTTAGCTCGTCATTCAGGGCCATTGAGTGATAGAGAGGGATAGCTTGGGTGGCAGCAGCCATCTTGTCGGAGCAGTTTCTTTAAGGGGCCCCCTCCCTCCACAAATACCCAAGCTAGTTTGGCTCCTTGCCTGGCATAAGGCTAAACATAGCTTATAAAAGAATGTTCCAAAAAGGGCTAGTTCCATGGGGACCACTGCAGTGAAAATAAGACTTAGAGCTTTGTTACATGTTCTCACCGCATGTTTAAAGAACAGAGGTTTTAACAAGAGGTGCCGTTCAGACGTCAAGCATGGCCAACAGTATGCAAGATGTTTTATCGATTCAGTTTGGTATTTACACAGCGTGCATTCATGCACGTGCCCTTGTGCACTTTTCCACTTGCATCTATATTCCCAGGCAGGTAAAGTAAAAAGGCGCATCTGCAGAATGTTCTGGAACACTCTCTTTCCTAAAGGTGCTTTTAGATAGGGCTGGCCTTTGGTGGTTGCATAAGATTCATACAAGCCATCAGCTCCACGGATATCTCGGACTATTGAAGTATCTTTGGCTCTAGAAGCTTGCACACCAAGCTCTTTCAGTTTTTTCTTCAATACCACTTTCGTGATGGCAAGGTTTGTAGAATAGGAAGGGGCCAGGTTGAACTGTTCCTCAGCCTGTGTCAATGCTTGTTGTTACACAGAGCTAGGTTTACGCTATATGTACTCTAGATTTTAAAGAATATCTGTAAGTGCAGGCACTTTTCTACACTTTTTCTGTACTTCCTTAGTAGTACCGTTTTCCGGAGCACAAGCTGCGCAAACTCGCTGCAATATAAGGGACCCTTCCTGTAGGCCTTTTGTGGCATGTATCTTGGTTTTCTTTTGCCCGGACCCGAGTTTCACAGTTGAGTAATTGTATGGCTTGCGGTAGCTTCGGCAGCATCTCCCATCAATTGAGCTTTGCCCATGGTGCAGGTGTTGGAATTATCGAAAGCTGATTTAAAATTTACACAATAGGATTTTAAAAGCGAATGAGCGTATATTGGTTGTTTGTTTATCGCTTATGCTATCAAGCATTGAGTGGAAACATGAGAAGGAAAGATGGAGTGATGGCGTGAAAATTCAAGGCATCTCAAGGGCGATCAGTGCTTAATTTGTTAAAGATTGAGTGCGGGTACCCAAAACCCTGTTCCGAAGCCCACGGCTGGGGATATTAATGTCAGTGTGCCAAATACCAAGGATGTGTAGCTTTCAATCAACCTCAATGTCTTTAACTCACCAGAAGGCGCACTCTCTGCCCCGGCATATCACATTTGTGGTCTCCTGCTTTCTCGCTTTGTGAATGGTGTTTTTTTTTTTTTTTTCCATCTTTCTTTCTTTCTTTTTCCCTGTCTTTTCCCTTGGTGTGTTTTGCCCACTCTTGCTCTCGGGAAATGTCTGATGCAGGAAAATAAGTACCGGTCACAAACAAGCACCAGATGGTCCCCAATGGCAACCACCGGCTCAAATTAAGCTCTGGGGGTGACGATCCTTGAATGGTTTTTAGTGTCTTATAGCAAAAATCATTCACAGATGACACCCCGTGGATATGCATGCATGTGCAAACACTTTCTAAGTTAATCATTGCTAGAACTGCCCACTCAGGCTGTCTCATGCTGCAGGCAGCATCGAGGGTACAAGAGTGAAGTAAAAAGCATTAAAAGAGCAATCGGCCCAGCAACATTGGCACCCACATGGTCTTTTTTGTGGTGGTTGAGCACGTGCACAGGCTAAAAGCTCTCATTCCAAGGGTCCCTAGCCTGTCGAAGTGGGCTCACCCTTTTCCCCATGTGGTGGCTGGAAGCAGAATGCGAATGATACTGCATCTGAGGATGGAAAAAGAGGGTTGACTGAAAGGCTTTCTATGTAGGTGTTTGTTTATGTGTGTATATATTCTTTTGGATTTACCTGCTGTGCATCATCTGCTCCTAAATAATTTGGTCCAGATTTGTTTTTTAGCTCCTTTTTTTGTCATGGGTGTTGTTCAGTCAGCCTTTTAACTAAAGCGGAGTACTGACAGAAGATGATCGAGGGTAACAAAAAACCTATAGGATTTCAGTGTGTTTCCTTGACGCAAGAGCTTCAACCCACGTATGCTGGAGAATGTACATCAAAGTTGGATCCTATCCCCTTTAGGTTCTGCCTGAAATGCCTCCACAGGTTCACCCAGAAGGACAGCCATGAGGTGTGTAAACCTTTGTCTACCAAAAGGTAGTTTGAAGAGTTGTGTGTACATGTGCCACGTTCTTGCCCAGGAACCTCAAGGCAAGACTAAAACAAAAGTGGGTGCATTGTACCATGATACAGACACAGCACAAACCACCCTCACAGAAATACATAGGGTTATTGAAAGATGAAGAGAACTCAAAGGAAAAGGAAGTGCCACAAGCAGAAGGATCCGACACCAACAAGTTTGTCAAAGTCGAATGGGAGAAGGTGCCAGAGAGGATGTTGAAATTAGGAAAGTTTAAAAAGCGCCAGATAACACCTCAGGGGTGTAGCAGAATGAATCAAGACCCTTTGACTCGAAGTCGCAGCAACCAGTGATCGAGGGGAAGCAGCAACAAAAAAGAACACTTGAGTTCGAAAAAATACCATTGGCAAAAATCCCTCAAAACTGGCCTTAATTCTGAAAAGAGATTAAGCGCATGAGAGGGACAGAGAACTCAAAGAAATAGGCTTAAGTATCAGGAGGGATAGACCTGATGCTGAATAGAGGAGGGCCTTCTGTTGAAAAGAAAAAAAAAGCTACCTTGAGGCCAAGATGGAAGCAATCATAAGGAGAAATGAAGAGTTTGATTACTTTCTCAAAGGATTCTGAATCCCTTTAAAGATTCAGAGGGAAGAGTCCCATGTAGAGTAACTTGGAGTTGAAGCCCCCCACGACAGCGAAGCCCCCAAAACAAGGAAAATCTTCAAAGGGAACAGAAAGGAGGTCAGTTCGAGAAGACCTCGTTCCAGGACTTGGAGAGAAGGGGTGACAGAATCTGGGGACTAACACCGTCACACCCAATGATCCTGCAGTGTAAAGTGCTCTCATTAAGAGGGTAGCAGACATGTATAAAATCAACTTGGAAGAGGAACAAACTGACTTGTGCTTCCTTCCTCAGAATTTGCTACCTTTGCAGAGGAAAAAAAACAGTCTCTCCCACTGTTCTCTAGAATTGTGGATAACTGGTTAAAGGCCTTCAAGGAACCAGCCCGAGCCAAAGCCGTGACACCTAATGGTGAGCATTGGTGCAAACACTGTTCTCAGGAGCCCATCTACATTAAAGGCAATGCAGCAGGGGACTCCATCATTGTCACCACCATCATGAAAGAGAGCCAACATGTCCATTGCCAAGGGGGCCACCAGCGGATGAGAGTAAGAGGAAGGAGATGATAGGGTGCACAATGGAGAGGTGAGCTGCGCAACTTAATAGCACATAGCCAACCCCAGTGCACTGCTTATCAGGTACAGACACCATTAATGGGAGGCAATAGAGGATCTGAAGGATCATTTCCCACAGCAGTATAAGAGGGTGATGGCAGCGATCCAAGAGAGAAGGATCTTCTTGAACACATGCCTAAAATTGGCACAGCGTGCAGTGGATACAACCAGCAAATATTTGTGCTCGGGCACCACCCTTAGGAGACATGCTGATGGTTTTTAGCAGGGAGTGTAGACTGCTGTAATAAACATGCCTCTCACTAGCAAAAATCTCTTTCGCAATGATTGGGAGGAGTCACTGCAGATTGAAAAAGTATGACAGGACTGCAAAGGCAATTGCTGCCTGGCAGTTGAGGGGTCCTTTCCAGGTACGATCCACACCAAAGAGGAGAGTACTCACAAGAGGAGGGTCACAGCCCATCATTCCACATGCCTCCTTCACACTACAGACCAGGTACCCACAGTGCACCACCACAGTAGCAATACCACAAAACACAGCAGTAATGCTTTCAAGGAAGAGCCAGGGTAGAGAGGTCACACCCTACGAGGGTCAGGATCTGCAAGCAAGTGATTGGTATGAAAGCATCCAAGAAACAGGCCAAAAGGAAGAAACTGCAAGAAGAAAGAATTGATGCATCTGAGACAAGAGGTCAGAAAGACCTTCTATGCAAACCAGCAATAGAAAAGGTAGCAAAAACATCAGGGGGTCCAGTTTGTTTACTTTCTGGTGTCAACAACAGACCACACATTCAAACCCATCCTCGTGCTTCAGGTTTGTAAATTAAAGACACAAAGATTCGAGATGGCCACGCTGCAAGAAGTAATTTGTGACTCCATAAAGGGGACATTACATTGGAACCATAGACCTCAAGCACACTTACCTACATGTGCCAATGAAAGAAGATACAGTAATAAAAACACTCCACATATTAGGGTTTTTCCTGCACCTAGAGTATATTGTCCCCAGTCCTAGCCTGAGATAAGACATTTCTGGGGGCAAGACTAAATTCTAGGGAAGCCGTTACAGAGAGGATCCTGGCACTGGCCACACAAACTCTGCTATACCAGTGGGGAAGCTCATGGGCAGGATGGCATCCTGCATACAGCTAATCTTCCATGCCGTGCTACACACGAGACCAATCCAAGAGTACCTTGAATAGTCTCAGGTCTCTGGGGGATGTATTCTCTAGTGGTTGTCTTAGAGAGGGTATATAAAGAAATGCATGGTGGAATACCAACAACCTCAGAGTAGGCACACCTTTCAAACAACCAACACCCTCTGTATCCATCAGAACAAACACATCCCACACAGGAATTGGGATCTCACAAGGGGAGACTAAACTTCAGGGACAGGGAACCAGGACAAAGTGATGAAACGTGTAAATACAGTCTTCTTGGCCCTAAAGGCCTTCCAGACTCTGGTCTTGGTGATAGTAGTTCAAATCTAGAGAGACAACAAGACCACTGTACCTCAACAAGCAGGGAAGAAGCATGTCACACACACTGTTCAGGTTAACTCAAGACATAAAGATGGGCTACTTAGAGAAGCATACCCCTAATGGCCATGCTCCTTCCAGGAGCTCAGAAAGCAGAACTAGGGGGCTGAGTAGGCAATGTGTCTCCTCATGCAAGTGGAAACTAAGAAACTAAAACATCACATAGTAGAGGATCTTTTGAGAACAGTTGACATCACAGGTAGATCTCTTCACAACAGAAAAGTATGTAAAATGCCAAAGCTTCCAATGCAGGTACCCACACTACCGAATCTTCAAGGAATGCCCTATCAATAGGTTGATCCAGGAAAACTGTATATGCATTTCCACTTAAGTTGACACCTTTAGCGATAGACAGGTGCAAACAAACGAGCATAATGCTAATTATGATGGCATCTCAGTGGGCCTGACAGACATAGTTCCAGCATGACACTAATTCTGATAGGACCTCACTGCGCCAGACAGACATGGTTCTCAGATCTGGTGGAGATGGCGCAGGACAGGCTGATGAGGTTGCCAGCTCATTAAGACTTGTTGACAATTCAAAGGGATCAGATATACCATCTGGAGCCAGTCACCGTCAGCTAAACCCCGTGACTCTTGAAGACCTAGAATTCGGGCACTTGGAATACATAAAAGATCGATGGAAGACCTGAGAGGGGCTAGAAGGCCTGCTATACGATCGTGAATAACCACTGAGTAGAACAGATTCATACACTGGTGTAACAGATAAGGACCTGAGGACAGCTGGGCAAGGGTTACTACTATTTTGAGACCCCCCCCCTACATTCTAAATGGGATGTTTTCTTAGATTTCACTAACGGTACACCTTTGCACTTGTAAAGTTACAAAGGGCACATCAGAAAGACATTTTCTTCAGCACTGCAGTGATCAAGAGATTCATAGAAGGAGAAAAAAAGTTGACGACAAATTCAGCCCCTACACTAATGTGAAAACTAAATCGAGTACAAACTCTGTTGATGGAGCTACCCTAGGAACCTCTGCAAAAAGCAAAACTCGAGTGCTTAGCATTGAAATAAAATGGTTCAAGTGAAATGGTCATGAAAGGAAATACAAGTTCAAACCGATAAAACAGTCTTACTTATTTATCCTCTGTGAAGCAAATTACTGCAAATAGCTTATTAGCATTTTTATTGTGGCCATTTTCTCTGTTGCATACTTAACTTATATCTTTCATATACATATAATCCCTATAAACAAGATGTAAGACCCCAATCTGCCAGTAAAAAAACTAAGACTATGCAGTATAACATTGAAATGATAAGAGTGCTAATTTATAAACAGTAACCTGTTTCATCACATATTAATCTAATTGTTTCAGTAACAAAAAATACATCATAATGCTAATAATGTATCACACCTCTGCTTGTGCCACACTCTAAATCTGTCATTCTGCCCCAGCAGGCCATGTCCAGCAGTAGTCCAAGCAAAGGTGCCATTTGAAATAAAACAGTACACAAAACCATATTATATGATACCATTTTAAAACCCTCTTGCTTGACCCCTCAGGTCCACCCCCTCCAAAAAAAAAGGAGAAAACAAAAGCAATTATGATCTGGTAGTTTGATCTGCTAATGACCGCTATCTCCCCGCCAGATTCTCATTTGTAACCAAACTAAAAAGGTATGCAATTACTCGTTTACATTTAGTTCATGGGGTTCCTTACTATCCATCTACAGAATTAACTGTTTTAAGTCTCATTAGTTTCCGCTCTTTGTCCTCTCTTATGTTCATGTGTATCTCTGCTAAACCACTATATTTTACCAAATACTCATCTTCCTCATGGTATCATCTGCCAAAGTGCCTGGCAACTGGGTAGCTAGGTTCATGGTTTCTATAGCCCGAAGATGTTGTAGAATTCTTTCATGCACAGGGAACATAGTGCTGCTCACATATACTTTTGGACAAGGCCATGTTAGCATGTATACTATATATTTGCTTCTGTACGTGAGTCTTTCTTTGACTTTGATGTTTTTATTGAACAGTGTTTTGAGATTCTTAATGTTGACACCATGATGGCATGCCTTGCATTTTGTGAACTTAACAAAACACTCGGGGCCAGATGTATCAAAGGGTTTTACCGATTCTATGTCTATGGGAAAATGTGTTCAAACATATGGCCCTCATTGGGTGAGAGCCATGTTACCTTTTCTTTGATTTTTATTTTCACCTCTACCGAGATGATCCCTCATGGATGTGGCTCTTCGAAATCTCATGAGTGTGCGTTGGGAGACCTCATGCCCAGTTTGGCTAAAGTGCAGAAACACATGAGCCATCAAAAGAACAGCATGGTCCCATGGCGGGTAGCACAACAAAAGACATCTGTTGTGAAAACACACGCACACAATAACACTCTGAAAATAAATGTGGCCCCATAAAGCATCATTTGGAGCAGTTGTATGTAATGATTACTTCACACATGGAAACGGCTCTTATAAAAGTCATATAATCTCCTGAGTGGGATTTTAGCTTGCTGAGCAAATCGAACTCTTTGTACCCTGGTTTTGGTTATGCACATGAAAAATGCCATGACATAAGACATGTATGCACATGTTCAGAGAACAGCTTGCTATTTTTACCTTTGCTGGGAGGGGGGTCCTTCATGACATTCTCGAGTCTTTGCCTCTTAAGAGTCATGGCCCCTCCTACACTCAGTAAAAGTAATAAATAGCTTATTACACTCTGCACATCCGCATATGTATAAATGATAGCTGTTTTTAATGCGTTTTGGGAGATCAAAAGATTTTGGCTAATTCCAGACGTATAAATGTTCTGAAGGAGAGCATCGCCATCCCTCTAAAAGAGCACTAGACAGTGCTATGGGTGCTTCCTTATTTGGTCCAATCCAACTCTTAGCTGCTATTCTGTCACCACCTCTCCATCTTAGGCCTCTGCAGGCAGCTCCCTGTCTCTGATGTTGTCTTTAGTATGAAATAGTCCACTGAATACAGCAGAGGTTGCTGCAGCAATAACCAGAACTCTGACTCCAGATTTGAAGAAAAACTGGGATACACAGTTCCTGCTGATGCTTTCCACGCCCGTTTCTAGCAGCTTAATGAATGCTGCTAGGAACACCTCCAATGACTGGGAGGTAAGGAGTGTTGCTGCTTCACTGTCTGGTACTCGTGTTGCATGTCCCAGTAATTGTCCAAGATGATGGTAATGGTGCACAGTGGAAAAATGCTTAGTAACCAGATAACCAGAGATGTTTCTGCTCGCCGAAATTGAATAGTACATCCTTAACAATGTATAGCCTGCGTAAAGAACTGAACACAGAAGTAGTTTGTACCTGTTTGTGAAATTTCTGGGGATTCTGCACCTCAAATGGCTTAAGTAGTGTATATGAGTGTCTTCTGATTCCATTATTTAATATTCTGCAACAGAACCAGCACCTATCTGAAGTAACTTAAAAGTAACCTGTAAGATTACACTACAGTGTCTCATTTCAACTGCAGTTTGTGTAGTCAGTCTGTTTCTATTTTTATTTTTTTCTCATATATTCACGTGAAAGCCAATGACTTTTTTTTTATTAGCAGTTTGTCACGAGGTGGTCCTAGCAATGCTGCTCTTTGTGTGTTTATCTACCACGCACAGGTGGTATAAATGTCGTTCTGTTTTTGTATGCCTGGTCCAGTTAGTTTGTTGTTGTCATACTGTACACTTGGTACAAGTAGTACTGGTGATTTCGCACTCTTAGTTGTACCATGACCTTACGAGCATCTTGTAGGAGGCTGGACTGGCTTGTAGTGAGTACCAAGGGGTACTTGCACCAGGCCCAGTTATCCCTTATTAGTGTATAGGGTGTCTAGCAGCTTAGGCTGATAGATAATGGTAGCTTAGCAGAGCAGCTTAGGCTGAACTAGGAGACGTGTGAAGCTACTACAGTACCACTTAGTGTCATATGCACAATATCATAAGAAAACACAATACACAGTTATACTAAAAATAAAGGTACTTTATTTTTATGACAATATGCCAAAGTATCTTAGAGTGTACCCTCAGTGAGAGGATAGGAAATATACACAAGATATATATACACAATAGCAAAAATATGCAGTATAGTCTTAGAAAACAGTGCAAACAATGTATAGTTACAATAGGATGCAATGGGGAAACATAGGGATAGGGGCAACACAAACCATATACTCCAAAAGTGGAATGCGAACCACGAATGGACCCCAAACCTATGTGACCTTGTAGAGGGTCGCTGGGACTATTAGAAAATAGTGAGAGTTAGAAAAATAACCCTCCCCAAGACCCTGAAAAGTGAGTGCAAAGTGCACTGAAGTTCCCCTAAGGACAAAGAAGTCGTGTTAGAGGAATAATGCAGGAAAGACACAAACCAACAATGCAACAACTGTGGATTTCCAATCTAGGGTACCTGTGGAACAAGGGGACCAAGTCCAAAAGTCACAAGCAAGTCGGAGATGGGCAGATGCCCAGGAAATGCCAGCTGCGGGTGCAAAGAAGCTTCTACTGGACAGAAGAAGCTGAGGTTTCTGCAGGAACGAAAAGGGCTAGAGACTTCCCCTTTGGTGGACGGATCCCTCTCGCCGTGGAGAGTCGTGCAGAAGTGTTTTCCCGCCGAAAGAACGCCAACAAGCCTTGCTAGCTGCAAATCGTGCGTTTGGCGTTTTTGGACGCTGCTGGGGCCCAGGAGGGACCAGGAGGTCGCAAATTGGACCTGAAGAGAGAGGGGACGTCGAGCAAGACAAAGAGCCCTCACTGAAGCAGGTAGCACCCGGAGAAGTGCCAGAAACAGGCACTACGAGGATGCGCGAAACGGTGCTCGCCGAAGTTGCACAAAGGAGTCCCACGTCGCCGGAGACCAACTTAGAAAGTCGTGCAATGCAGGTTAGAGTGCCGTGGACCCAGGCTTGGCTGTGCACAAAGGATTTCCGCCGGAAGTGCACAGGGGCCGGAGTAGCTGCAAAGTCGCGGTTCCCAGCAATGCAGCCCAGCGAGGTGAGGCAAGGACTTACCTCCACCAAACTTGGGCTGAAGAGTCACTGGACTGTGGGGGTCACTTGGACAGAGTCGCTGGATTCGAGGGACCTCGCTCGTCGTGCTGAGAGGAGACCCAAGGGACCGGTAATGCAGCTTTTTGGTGCCTGCGGTTGCAGGGGGAAGATTCCGTCGACCCACGGGAGATTTCTTCGGAGCTTCTGGTGCAGAGAGGAGGCAGGCTACCCCCACAGCATGCACAAGCAGAAAAACAGTCGAGAAGGCGGCAGGATCAGCGTTACAGAGTTGCAGTAGTCGTCTTTGCTACTATGTTGCAGGTTTGCAGGCTTCCAGCGCGGTCAGCAGTCGATTCCTTATCAGAAGGTGAAGAGGGAGATGCAGAGGAACTCGGCTGAGCTCATGCATTCGTTATCTAAAGTTTCCCCAGAGACAGAGACCCTAAATAGCCAGAAAAGAGGGTTTGGCTACCTAGGAGAGAGGATAGGCTAGCAACACCTGAAGGAGCCTATCACAAGGAGTCTCTGACGTCACCTGGTGGCACTGGCCACTCAGAGCAGTCCAGTGTGCCAGCAGCACCTCTGTTTCCAAGATGGCAGAGGTCTGGAGCACACTGGAGGAGCTCTGGACACCTCCCAGGGGAGGTGCAGGTCAGGGGAGTGGTCACTCCCCTTTCCTTTGTCCAGTTTCGCGCCAGAGCAGGGCTAAGGGGTCCCCTGAACCGGTGTAGACTGGCTTATGCAGAATTGGGCACATCTGTGCCCAACAAAGCATTTCCAGAGGCTGGGGAGGCTACTCCTCCCCTGCCTTCACACCATTTTCCAAAGGGAGAGGGTGTAACACCCTCTCTCAGAGGAAGTCCTTTGTTCTGCCATCCTGGGCCAGGCCTGGCTGGACCCCAGGAGGGCAGATGCCTGTCTGAGGGGTTGGCAGCAGCAGCAGCTGCAGTGAAACCCCAGGAAGGGCAGTTTGGCAGTACCAGGGTCTGTGCTACAGACCACTGGGATCATGGGATTGTGCCAACTATGCCAGGATGGTATAGAGGGGGCAATTCCATGATCATAGACATGTTACATGGCCATATTTGGAGTTACCATTGTGAAGCTACATATAGGTAGTGACCTATATGTAGTGCACGCGTGTAATGGTGTCCCCGCACTCACAAAGTTCAGGGAATTGGCTCTGAACAATGTGGGGGCACCTTGGCTAGTGCCAGGGTGCCCTCACACTAAGTAACTTTGCACCTAACCTTTACCAGGTAAAGGTTAGACATATAGGTGACTTATAAGTTACTTAAGTGCAGTGTAAAATGGCTGTGAAATAACGTGGACGTTATTTCACTCAGGCTGCAGTGGCAGGCCTGTGTAAGAATTGTCAGAGCTCCCTATGGGTGGCAAAAGAAATGCTGCAGCCCATAGGGATCTCCTGGAACCCCAATACCCTGGGTACCTCAGTACCATATACTAGGGAATTATAAGGGTGTTCCAGTAAGCCAATGTAAATTGGTAAAAATGGTCACTAGCCTGTTAGTGACAATTTGGAAAGAAATGAGAGAGCATAACCACTGAGGTTCTGATTAGCAGAGCCTCAGTGAGACAGTTAGGCACCACACAGGGAACACATACATATAGGCCACAAACTTATGAGCACTGGGGTCCTGACTAGCAGGGTCCCAGTGACACATAACAAACATACTGAAAACATGGGGTTTTCACTATGAGCACTGGGCCCTGGCTGGCAGGATCCCAGTGAGACAGTGAAAACACCCTGACATACACTCACAAACAGGCCAAAAGTGGGGGTAACAAGGCTAGAAAGAGGCTACTTTCTCACACATCTGCACCTAGAGATGGTTTGGTCCATTCAAAGTGCCATACACGAGTAGTCACAGGCAGGCAGTGTTACCCTATCTTGGTTGAACCTGCCGTGGGCAATGGAGCTGCTGTTATTCCATTTCTTTGCATTAGGTTTAGATAGTACTTCTGTTTTGGTGACTAAACCTTGTACAGGCATTACTGTTCCTTGCTGTGCCCGAGGGGGGTACTGCTCCATGTCCTCCTAGCTCTGTACCCTTGATAAATGCTGGCCGATCTCTAACTAGCTGTCTCTTGTCAAGTAATTCTGCCCTCTCTCTTTCTGGCCTGGCCTGGCCTCCCCAAGGCGGCGCTCATCAGTCTCCTTTTTAGTACAGGCATAGCTCTTAGGAGTGACCTAGAGAGAGTTTAAGCTTCTTTCTCCAGTCTCATATTTTCTAAAAAAAAAAAATCCTTATAAAACTTAATACGTTTGTCGGTACATACCAGGGCTTTCAGTCAGTCCTCTTTATCTATTGGTTTGTTCGAGTGTGCCATTGAACGTCTGCCCACCAAGCAAACAGCACTGGGCACTGGGCAGCCGGCTTCAACCAGTGACTCTCTTCAGTGTGAGGGACGGGATTTTGCATCTGCACATAAGCACATCCGTCTAAAGAGTAGACTACTTCAGTGCTAGGGCTGCTGGGCTAATCTTTGTTTTTATTTTTGCTTCACTCCTTTTTGGCAGTGCTTGTTTGCTCGAATCCGGGGAGTGTTTCCGTGGCCCCTGCCTTGCTCTGTGGGTGGGGGCTCTGGCTTTGTATCTGGGGAGTGGGCAGTGTGTCTTCCGCTGGGGAGATGGCCTGCCTTTACCTGGCTCCCTACGTGAGCAGTACTGCATTGTCTTCCCCCTTCTTGCATGCGGATGCTGACCTGCCTCTTTCGTGCTCTGGCTCTCTGTGCACTGACTGCTACCTCTTCACTGCCCTGCCCCTCTGTGCACTGACTGCTGCCTCTTCACTGTCCTGCCTCTTTCATGCTCTGCCCCTCAGTGCACTGACGCCCGCCTCTTCACCGGCCTGCCTTGTGCTCTTTCCTCTCCTGCGGTGGGGCTGTCCAGTCTCACGTCCAGGGCCTGTCATGCCTGATTGTATCTCAGGAGATGAATGCCTCCTTGAACAATGCTCCTTCGAGGACAACTCGAGTCGAAGAACAAACAGCATCTGTTTCCAATCTTGTCCCGGGATAGCAGGGCGCGGTGACGTCTGTGCTGGAGACCCTTCGTGCCCCTCCCTACCCCTACTCCCGGCGTCATGGCAAGAAGGACAGGGAGGGGGTATCAACTTGGGCAGGTGGTGATTTTCTTGTTTGGTCTCTGTGACCATGTCTCCCAGCTTTCAGAAGCCCTTCCCCCAACCACCCTCCCCTCTCAGAGGTGTATCGGTGCTTCGCTTTTCTTCCATCAGTTTTATCTCTACTGCTTTCAGGCATCAGCCGCCTCCACACCCCTCACCCGCTTCAGGCTCTCCCCGTCAGCAGTACAGGTCTTCCTCTCCGTCCCTTTGGTATATTTTTTTTTTTAGCTGTCCCTCGTTGCTAATCACATTCGTCCTTCCTCTCCCTCACCACTAATTGCTCTTATGCTTCCATTTTTCTGGGCTTATCCCTTGTATCTTTCCTCCTTCCTATCTTGGGCATTTCTGTCCCTTTCAGCAGTTCTGAATCGAGCAGGAGCGCGCTCTTCATTGGCAGCACTCTCCCATATTATCCGTTTTAGCGCCCCCTTCCTGCGCGCTCATCTTTTTACTCCTATGCTGTACCCTGTATTTGGCTTCTATCGCCGCCTCTTTTTCTCTTCAATCCTGTAAACTGACTGCACCTTTTAACATGCTCGTGTTTTCAGCACCCCGTAGCCTTCAGTTGCCCGGTTTGTGCTCCTGTTTTCGATTCTTTCCTGAACTCATCTTTTCAGCTATCTCCTGATTTTAGCACCCCGTACTAGCAATCTCCTGTACTGCAAAAGCGACGGCCAGCGCTCCATGTCGGAGCTGTAGCATCATGTTACTTTTTACCTTACTTCCAAGTCTCTCTGTTTGTAATGCTTCACCTGTGGTGGTCTCTCAACACGAGGTCACTCGGGTGACAGGTCTGCCTGGTCGATAAGCTCTCCAAGTGCGTCTCATTTTAACAACTAGACAGTAACGTTTGGGATGCGTCTGTTTATCTATATCTTTGGAGGCATTGCTTGAGTGGTGTCTTTTCACATCTCTGGAGGGGAAATCTTTGTTGGTTGTGCTCTGTACTCTTACACCACTTCCTTAGTAACTCTCTGCTCATAGGCTGGAGTCGGCACTCTTAATATGATTCTGGCATGGCCACAAAATCCAGTTTATGCTGCTCCCATCACTGGCACAGATTTGAGTTTGGTCCCCAATCAGCTCCATACTAAACAGAATACATACTGCCAGTGCATCAGCATCCTTTTGAACTCAGAATTCCATGTGGCTCTACGTGCTAGTGCTCCTCGAGACACCGAACAACTACGTGTTGCATTTTTCTCCATCTGGGACCAAAATGCACCTGAACGGCGGCCTGCCTTGTGAAGAGCAGCTATTAAACACAGAAGGACCCTACCATCAGGGCCAGCCAACAATATAGGATCCCCACCCACTTGGGCCCAGAGACAGATTTGTCAAGTCAATTTGAGTCCGCCCTTTCAAAGTGACGTTGGCATGGGGAGTTGCTCATACCTCTACCGATGCAAGAACATTCATCTCCCCTATATGGGAGCTCTGCTTCCTCTTTCACAACCTCTGTCCAGGATAAATGGGGCAACTGCTGCCAGGATAAATGGTGACCAGGCATTGATTTCCTTCCACTGCCCCAATGGGTGTGCTGTGAGAGTGCCAGAATACATCTGGAGCTACCCAGAACTTCTGCCTTGCGACTGCAGCAGACACTGAGCTGACTCTTCTTGCCCACCTTTTGTAGCTTCAAGATCCTTTGCTCCAAGAAACCTTGGAAATCACTACCAAACTGTGTCCAAGCCCATAGAGACTCAACGGCTGAATCATCTTTCGTCAGCCGCTGGCAGTTACGTATACATTGGTTTTTTTTAAAGTTTCAGTGGAAGACTCACTGCCCCCAACAGGCTTACCAGGACCTCAAGACCATAGGGCATCAAAACAATATCTGACTGCCTTTTGTCAGATCCTGTTGTTTAGCCATTTTAGTTATAGCTCCATGCACGTTTTTTAACACACTAGGCCGCTGTGCACTTTAACCTAGATATATTTTATTCAGCTTCGTCTTATTATTGTTAGAATAACCATTTTTACGGTCTTGTTTTATTTTCTGTTTATCTAACTGTTTTTGCGTAGGCCAGCACTCTGTTCTCAAACAAGACATTCTTGATTACTCTGTCCTTCTTCCAAGGCTACAGCACGGTACATTGCCGGTGAACGTGGTAGAAGTTTAGTCTCCAACATTCGTAGAAAATTCTCATCATTACGTAGGGACATTTTCTCAGAACATCAGTTGTGTTGTTATAAAAACACTTTCTTGTCCCTTACACATTAGAGGGAGATTCCTGCCAGTGAACCACAACTGTATGCTGAAACTTAGCTACAGATGCTAACGCAGACCACAGGCATTTGCTCAGGTATGGGGGTTGATGTCTTCACAGGGGAACCTGAAGGGCAGAATTAGAGCTTAACATACTGTGCTCGATCATAACCGAGGTAGGAATTAGTCCATCGATTGTAGTGACAATATCATAGCGCTATTTTTATGCTTCACTCTTCTCGTCACAATTTTTAATACTGTCATGTTGTGTCGTCCTGGTTATTGCAGCTCACACTTTGCTATCTAAGAAGCAGTTGTTTTATTAAATTCATTATTGAAACATATACTGCCTCTATTTGTCATTTATATATGAGCCCAGATTGTAAATGAGAGCAACAGATGAGACCTGAGTGACCACGACTTCCCTGAGAAGCCAAGTATGTAATGCGCTCGAATGCACAGTCATCCCTATCCTTGGGTAGAGATGAGGCACTGCTAGCTAGCCGGAGCAAAACCTGGATTGGAGTGACAGGTGTCACCCGCAGTGGGTTAGACTTAGTCTCCCACACCGCGGGCGATTCTGCTGCTCAAAATCCAGTAGTCTTATTAGAATAATGAGAGCCTATGCGACAATCCTAACCTATGAAAATCCAGTACCACTATCTAATTGCCTCAGCTAAGGACCTTGAGCAAAGCGGTGCCAAGAGCCATAATTCAGCTCTGTTACCTGATCAGTTGACACTGGTTAAGTAGGTGTTAACTTTGGTTCTACAGATTTAAAATATGTTTCAGATCCACATTCTGCAGGAATATTATGCCATAACTGTGTACGTAAACATGGGTTCGCCACCCTTTCAATGTAGTGATTCAAAAAGACATTTGAGTGCACAGATATTGTTTCCTGATCAGAGTATCTTATTTATGACTAAAGATGTTACTTTTAATTTAGTCTTCACCGGAATCCAGTGCATCCTGCAAAACCTTGTTTATCCTAAGTCTAAAGATAAGAGGGTCTCCAACATTCTGAACCCAGTCAGATTTTGCTGTGAGACCCCTAAAAAGATGACACTGACATACATCTATCTAGGCATCAGTTATGGTATGGAGGTTTAAAGGAAGCATACCAGCAACTCCCTTACTCCAATGCAACACAGTGCTCACCATGCAAATGATGTGAGCAATCCCCAGAAACATGAAAACACAAGGGCGTGAGACCATTTAATCCTGATATTATTCAGGTCCAACAGAAAGTGTGCAACACCCAGTAGTAGAGGATCCACAGGGACCCAAGTTTTCAGATTCTTTGGACATTCTTTAACACACTGGCAGGTATAAATAGGTGGTGTAGTGGAGGGAAGACCTACCCTGGATGGCAGAGACCGAGCAAGACAAAGGATAAGTAGATATAAAAATGAAATTCCTGAACAAAGGAAAAGTTAGTGTTCAGGAGGCCGAGATCCTTAAAACGCACTGTCAAAGACCAGCATCTGGGTGAGACTCTAGAAGGCAGAGAAAGAAACCAAGAAAGGAATATGTGACCAAAGAATCCATAGCGTGCTCCATTCTTAAATGCCAGGCCTTAGGGGGCATCCTAAGGATGGCTGATAAGTTAGTGGCTACCCTTCATGACTGACTGGCGACCCTTTCAACGAGTCACAATAGGTCCCTGTGTTTGGACCATTTTGATTGGCTTCTGTCACAAAAGATGCGTGTGGGTCACAGATGCATGAACTGCCTGGGCAAAGGTGGTTTTATGTGTTTCGGCAGAAAATCCTTTTTTTTTTCACCTGTCTGCAGATTTTCATTTGTCTGCAAATTTTGGCGAGGTATCAAACCAAATTCTCAACCGGTAGACTGAAAAACAAAAGGGTCGATTTCTATTAGTTTTACACTTCTGTAACATTTTTGCCCAAACCTTGTAGTTTTCATAAAAGAAGTTGATAACCCTATCTGCTTTTATTGTAGGAGATCTAACAATTGCAGATCTATTGTAAGCCGATCTAAGAACACTTCGGGGTGAAAGGAGGTCTCCAGTGATGTAGCAAAGGTACCATGCGCCCCAATGAAAGAAAGTAAGGAAAATGACAACACTCCTCCATCTCCTTCTTTGGTAATAACAAAAATAGCTATTTATGACTTTATTGGGCCTCTCAAATTCTTGAGCCCCGCCTCCATTGGACGGCCATTAAATCCAGTTATCTTTGCATTCTGGGACTTTTAGCCCTATGTCGGTTTGTTATTACAAAACTGCATGCACCAGAAAGCAAATGGTAAAACCAGGCTGGTTGATCTTCAGTGTTTTTTCTGTGAGGCAACTTATTGCCTTCCCAAAATATGGAACTAAAAACGAAGCATTCAATGTCTTTCCTCAGGTGTGCTATATCTGGGAACTGTATTCAAACTCCCCTCCCCACCCTGCTGTGCTGGAGCCCATGGGCAGGAGGTGAGCCTGGCCCTTGACGAAGACTCTCCTCTGATTAGGGCTCGTCGCACTTTAAGATTTAAAACATTCTGTGCTTGATAAATAAAGAGGCAGCAATGCAAAGTCTCCACATGTGATCCTACACGAGAGGTTTGGTAGAAGTACGGCTGTAGATACACATTTCTCTAATGTGAACACTCACCCTATTCCAACACCGGGACAGGCACTTAATGTTGTCTAATGTATCGGAACGCAGGGACACCCGTCACTTCACGACCACGTTCCTGGTTTGTCCCTTGAAGCGCTCTGCTACACTGTCTTCCCTTTAAGGCGCTGGAGTGACGTTACCATCACGTGAGCTCTCTTACTGTGATTTCCTGTTGGGAGTGACTGGGTTTGGTTGATTTGGCATAAAGGTCCTTCTCTGGGGACTCCATGCTCTGTGGGCCCAGGTCACCCACTCATGTCTCCAGCTCGCCTGCGGTTAGGCAGTGACCCCTTCACAGAGGCAGAGGCTGTATTTCACATCTCCTAAGCCGAGAGAGCTAGCCCTCCCCTCTCCTCCCTGCCAGTCACTGCAGGGATAGCTAATGACGGTCAAATTACCTGCAGTTTCAGGCACAGATGTTCAGCAGACATCTCTGTGCACTTTCACTCGTGCAATCAGCGTCCCCATCTTGCCTGTGGCTGAACGATCGTTCACATCCGGTGGCGTTGAGCATTTTGTCTGTTTCTTTGATCCCCGTCGCACATGCCCTTTAACAGATCAATGTTTCCTTTTGTTTCACAGTGCTGTATTTCATTTGTCACTTTGTCTGAAAGCGGTCGAGCTAGATTTCACTTCAGAAGTTGTGGATAATCAATTCAGTGTATTGATTACGAGGTTACCAAAAAAAAACTACTGTAGTGGAATACCAAACTACTTTGTGGTTGTTACAAATTTCATTTCGAGTACATGTCATCAACGATATAAAAAGTTTAAACTGTACCTCTCAAGCGGCCGCTGCGCCCACATCTGGGAGCCAGTCCCAGCCATAGAAGATAA
Source organism: Pleurodeles waltl (assembly GCF_031143425.1). Classification (NCBI taxonomy): domain Eukaryota; kingdom Metazoa; phylum Chordata; class Amphibia; order Caudata; family Salamandridae; genus Pleurodeles; species Pleurodeles waltl. The sequence continues at coordinate 420,666,642 of NC_090449.1, forward strand.
TAGGTGTGCCCCGAACTGCGGCCCCTCCAGGTGGCTAGGGGTAGAGGGCTTGGGAGAGTAACCCATACCGTGGAAAATGTCGTGGGATGGCAGATTGATGCCCCTTCAAATATAGTTCTGCTGCTGAATCTGCTCAACATCCGTTGATTCTTGGCAAAATAACTCAGTCTCCCAATTCCTATAAATAATAAATGGTGATCTTGTTTAATGTATCTGGTACTCGTGTAAAGTGCTCTAATACCATCCAGATCGAGATCTCGCTAAATAAAACAAGCATTTACAATGCAATGGGTCTCGTGTTTGCTCAGGTAAGAGCTATTAACGTTGTAAATTTCCAACTGGACTTTTCGTGCTACATAAATTACAAAATAAAAAGTGAAACAGTTGAAAAAAGCGATCCTATACAAAGCGCCTCTGCCGCCATGAGCGTGAAGGAGAGACAAAAACAAATTAGCTTACAGTCAAACATATCGGCAAAAGTGCAACTATCCTCGTAACAGAGGTCGGTAACAAAACTGCCCCACAGAGGGACAAACGTAAAGCATTTACCAATGAAAACAGTGGATTTTTGAAAAGTGATAGTGATGAGCATGCAGTGGACGTGGTTAAAAGCCCACAGATAGATTACAACAGGTCAGAGCGCTTGCGCGCTCAACCTAAAAACCGGCAGAGAAATGTACATAGAGTTTAAAACAAAGCCATAGTGTAAGGAAAGATAAATAGATATATATTTAGTGGCTGATTTGTACAAAGTGAAACCAGAAAACCTGTATAAATGCAGGGCTTCCCCGCTTAAATTGAATGACCTTAGGCAAATATGCTATTTCCCCAAAACTAATTTTCTTCATTATAGCACATGCAATCGGTTTCAAATGTGAGTTCATATTACCAGTTGTACAAAAACCTGTTGTGTTTGACTTAATAGGCTACAATGTTGCTCTGTAATAAGTTGGGCTGCGTACAGGGTTAAAGTTAAAAGTGTCTTTTCTTCTTAGTTTCACTAATGGTTCATGTTTAAAAACTATCACTTGCGATAAAGAACTTCTCAGTGCAGTGCTGAAATGTGATATATTAACGTCAAAGCTTCCACATGTTCAAGAAAAACACTTTTTTTTTATTTTGAAGAGCCTATCACAATTTACATGGTTTGTTATGATACACATGGCAAACATTTTTATGGCTCGGCTTGTGCATGGCCTCTAAGATCCGAGCCAGACAATTACCTCTGCTCTCTCTGTTTGTGTTGGCTCGCCATCTCTACAAGCTTATAACACCAAGTTTGCTGAATGCAAAAAACACAACCTGTGATCAACGCAAGTTCCAGCAAAATATCCTTTGCCAGGTTATTGTCAGGTACAAAAATACAGGTCCTTCTTTGCTGTTCATAAAGTGAACAGTGGTAATGCTAAAGTACTTAGCAAAATGTGAGTGGCAGGTGGCAGCTACTCCACCAACGGGTACATGCTAACCCTGCTACAGATAGGCCTCATTGACGCTGGCAGAGATAATCGGCAAAATGCGGACTGACCTGGTCTGTCTACGGGGATGGACTAGTGTGTAACCCTAGGAACAAAGATTTGTAGGACTGGAGATTTTCCCCAGGGATGTCATAAAATTAAACTGGATACATGATTGGGCGGTGGGGTGAGTGGGGCAGTTACAACACCTCATTGGGAATTGTTCCTATAACAATTATGTAAAATGATTATTGGGGGTGTTGTGATCTGATTGCTGTTTTGTTTTTGACTAATCTTTATATTTTATGACCATGAATTAATGGCGATTGTCCTGCACGGTGTGATCAAGCAAAATGCCAATAAAACCGTTTCTTCAACAACAAAAAAATGAAGGAAGACTTGGCAATAACCATCATTTCCCTAAATAGCAGTAGGTCGGACCAACAACCGAAGAGCATAACCTCAGTTTTGTCTTGCTAAAGGGGTGTTACAACGCAGATATTGTAAACTGACAAGTCGTAGCCCCAGTAACTTGGCATCCAGGTTCCATATATATCATATTTATTTCTTGTTTGGTCACCACAGTCAGTTACCATATTGGTGTCCGATGATAGATACCATGGGAGCTAAGAACCATTGAACCCATTTTTTTCAGATCTGTACATTTCACGTTGCTTTCTCATTAGCAGTCTTAAGAGCAGGCTGTGTTCCACGGACCTTATTCTTAACTTTCCTCGTTCTTGCGGACTTGAATGGTGTACAGCATTCAGACTCCTGCCACAAGCTTTGCACTCAACTCTCCACAATGGAGAGAGAGGGAGTTTATTTTATTAGTTAATTAAAACCATCAAAAATATTTCTTCAACATAAGATTTAACAGAAACAATATTGATGCAATAAGACATTTATGCTACATTAAAAATTATAAAATAAAAATAATATAATACATTCTACAGATTTGGTTTACCACCTACTTAACTCCGATTATTGGTACAAGACTTTACCGCGCTGGCTGTGTACCCTGCGATGTTACCTAAGAACCTTCCATTCTGAGGTGCTCATACTGGGTCAAAGGATTTTGATACCATTTCCACCCTTCCTATCACTGGATTGGTTAGAGAGGGGAAGTTTTGACAGAAAAAGAATCAAAAATTTTAACCAGCCTAATATTCAATATGGTATTTCGTGGACTGAATGCTTTGGTTAGTTCTTGTCTACAGGATCTGATTCCCTAAGCCATTCAGTTCTTTTTTCAGTAAAAGTCTTCTTTCAACAGCCAAAGCTGGGCAAATGCAGACCACATGCACCAAGTTTTCTTCTGCCAGATGGCATAGAGACGGCACTCGTGGGTGCCTACTCGCGGCCCCTTCTTCCATAATCAATCAATCACGTAATTTATAGAGCGTGCTACTCATCCGTCAGGGTCTCAAGGCGCTGGGGGGGGGGGGGGGGGAACTACTGGTCGAATAGCCATGTCTTGAGTAGTTTTCTGAAAGTCAGAAGGTCCTGGGTCTGGCATAGGTGGAGCGGTAGGGAGTTCCAGGTCTTGGCGGTGAGGTGAGAGAAGGATCTACCTCCGGCGGTGGTGTGGCAAATGAGGGGGACGAGGGCGAGGCTGGCGGAGCGGAGCTGGCGGCGGACGGGAGTGTGGAAGGAGAGTCTGTCGTTGAGGTGGGCCGGACTTGTGTTGTGGAGGGCTTTGTCTGCGTGGGTGAGTAGTTTGAAGGTAATCCTCTTCGATACGGGTAGCCAGTGTAGGTCTCTGAGGTGGGCAGAGATGTGGTTGCGGCGTGGGATGTCGAGGATGAGTCGGGCGGAGGTGTTTTGGATACGTTGCATTTTCGTTTGTAGTTTGGCCGTGGTTCCCTCCTAGAGTGCGTTGCCGTAGTCCAGTTGGCTGCTGACCAGTGCGTGGGTGACTGTCTTTTTGGTTTCAACAGGAATCCACTTGAAAATCTTGCAGAGCATGCACAGGGTGTTGTAGCAGGTGTAGGAGACTGCGTTGACCTGCTGAGTCATGCTGAGTGCTGAGTCCAAGATGATTCCCAAGTTTTGTACTTGGGTGGTGGGTGTGGGTGTGGCTCCTAGGGAGGTAGGCCACCAGGAGTCGTTCCAAGCGGAGGGGTTGCTGCCGAAGATAAGGATCTCTGTTTTGGCTGTGTTTAACTTGAGGCAGCTTGATTCCATCCAGTTGGCGATGGCGTGAAGTCCATTGTCGAGGTTGTTTCTTGCGGTTGTAGGGTCTTTTGTGAGGGAGATGATCAGCTGGGTGTCATCTGCGTAGGATACTATGTTGATGTGGTGGGAACGTGCAATGTTGGCGAGAGGAGCCATGTAGACGTTGAAGAGTGTTGGGCTGAGGGAGGATCCCTGGGAGACGCCACAGATGGTTTTGGAGGATTCGGACAGGTAAGGCGGAAGGCGGACTCTCTGGGTTCTGCCGGAGAGGAATGAAGAGATCTAGTCGAGGGCCTTGCTGTGGATCCTGGCGTTGTGGAGGCGTGTTCGAAGGGTGTGGTGACAAACGGTGTTGAAGGCTGTGGAGAGGTCCAGGAGGATAAGCGCTGCGGTTTCACCTTCGTCGAGCATGGTCCTGATGTAATCTGTAGCAGCAATGAGTGCAGTCTCAGTGCTGTGGTTCTTGCGAAATCCGGATTGGGAGGTATTGAGCGATTTGCTGTCTTCCAGGAAGCGGGATAGTTGCCTGTTCACGATTTTCTCAATGACCTTCACTGGAAATTGGAGGAGGGAGATGGGCCGGTAGTTTTTGGGGTAATCTGGGTCAGCCTTGCATTTCTTCAACAGGGCGTTGACATCGGCGTGTTTCCAGCTCTCTGGGAAGGTGGCTGTCTCGATTTTGGCATGAGGTCTAGGGTTGGAACTTCACCCAGCCTGAGCCTTAGAAAGCATTGCTTGATTTTCCATGAGTTGGGGGCAGCCATAAGTGGTGATTCTTTAAACGTTTTTATATGAATTAAGAATTAACCAACAATGTGACCTTTTAGCCAGGTCCTCCCTCTCCACAATGGTAATTGTATAGTCTGTCGGAGTGAGAGAACCAGGACTTATAAGTCTCTTCCGTAGGGCTCAGAAGCCTTACCCACCAGAAACACAGCTGAGAATACAAAAAGGAGCATTAACATGTTTAGCCTAGAAAATGTGTTGATCCCGCAGGCATATACTCATGTGGCAAGGAAGTTTGTTCTGTTGGTTCAGAAGGAATCTCGCCCATCACTGATGGGTCTGGAGGCGGGAACCTGGAGGGGGCAACTGGACTTATGATTGTAGTGTCTGGAGCCAGGGACAGGGAAGGCTGTCCATCTGTTTTCCATCATTGTATCAGAGACACTAGGAGCATAATAGGAAAGTGGGATCTTAGAATAAGCCGGTCTGAGGGTGGCACCTTTTTAAACTTTGCTTTTTACTATGTTTGGGAGAATTTTAGTTACTTTTTGATTTCATTTTTTATTTTTTTATTTTAGACGTTGTTACAGTTGTCAGCATTATATTGCATCCTAACTTTGTTCATCTATATTTTAGTGCATTTGAACAGTGCTTTACTATTGATCCCTTGGTCCTGAAACACTTTCAGAATCTGGGAGCCCTTCACAGGTCCGGTGAACTTGTTGGTCTGATTGAAAGTGGTCTGTTGACATTGTATTTGATTGTGTTTTATTTTGCAAGAGTTTGGTTACATTGAATTCTAGTCAAAGAGGTTTTATCTGCTAGAGGATTGTTTAGTGACCGGTTATATATTGAAGAGTGGTCAGCTAGAACCTAAAACAGATCTTTGTAGAGCAGTGTGTGCGAATGACATTGTTGTTTTGTTACACTGGTATGTGTGAATATCCGTGGTTAGGCCCGCAATGAGTATTGTTTCAAGGCATTTTTCCCATTCCGTGCCTCTGATACAGTGCTTTATATAGGTGGCTAAGGGTGTTGTAAGTTTTTAAACTATTTTTTGAAATATTTATTGGTGAGAGGATATGGATGTGGTGTTAAGGTGACACGTAGCCATTCATATGTCTTTGAGTCGTGTTGTGTAGATGATGGTACCAGGGGTTGTCTTTAACGTGTAGTTTTGGTGTTGGAGGAAGTATTAATACAATTTGATATGGTTGTGTGAATCGGTTGTGCCGATTGCAATGCAGTGCTTGCTCAACTACATGTCTTGGAGCCTTTTGTTGCTAGGAGCTTGGTCTAATGTGTATTTTCAGAGCAGGGTGAGATATGACTTGAACTTGAGATAGATATATATATATATATATGAGCTGCCAACCTACTTGCCTTGAAACTGTGTTGGTGGCAGGATTGTTTCATGCGGACTCTGTGCAGGGCCATACATAGATTCAGGGAGCTCACTGATCTGCATCGTGGAGGATTGGAGGTCATTGTAAAATCTGCACTTGTACCTCTGGGTGTTGAATAGTCCTGTGAAAGAAAGAGTATACAGAAAGGCATAGAGAAGCAGTTGCATCTCACAATTCGTGATACATCCACCCCATATGAGTAATTTAGTTAGGATTAGGGCTTTAACAAATATTGAAGGTATTTTACCAACCTTTTGATACGAGTAGTTGATAAAATTTGTTGGGTCCCGCATGGCTCCTCCTGGCTGGAATGTGCAGAGATAGGAAGCATGTCGTGCAGTTACCGGCCTACAGAGGGTCTGGCCGCAGTGTCCTTTCTCTTATTACAAGGAAAGTTGCAGACGATCCTCAGGGGCCTCCGTGGGAAGTGGCTGTAGGGTTATCGTGCGTCTCTAGAATCAGCAGCACAACTGACATGGCGCTTATTTAACTGTTCTTTTGAAACAGCTTCTCTTGCCCTGCTAAACAAGAGAGCAAGGGAGCCTGCCTTCTGCATGAATACTGTGTTATTTTGAAGGGAGAAGCGAACCAGGGCTTGTTAAGATCAGTCCATTTATGTTTAGTTAAAATGTTTCCAACCCTCATATTCATAGTGTGTGATCCGTAGTTTAGTGCCGATAGGAAGTGATGTTTGCAGTGATGATCACTTTTGAAGCCTCGATGTTTATAGTGGTCTGAATCCTAGATGTTTAATGATACCAAGCGATGTCCACTGTCTGCGCGATCACGAACAGTGGTACCCCATGAAGTTTACAGTGTTCCTGATCCGTAGTTAAATTGCGAGATCCAGTGATGTTTACAGAGCATGATCGCTATTGAAACAGTGCTATTTGGTGATTTTTTTTTTTTTTAGTGTTTGCAATTCTTAAGTTACGCAGTGGTGTCCAAAATGTGTGATCACTATTGAAGCACTATGGCCTGGTGATGTTTATAGTGGGTGTGACTGCTTGCTATATGCTTCTACCCATTTTATAGTAGCATGTCTGAGTCAGAGTGATACTTGATGTCTCCATCGTAAGTCATCTCTTTCTGACCAGTAATGATGTTTACACTGCGTGTGAATAGCAAGTTAGGTGGTGATGCCCAGTGGCATCCATAGAGGGCACAATCACTTCTGAAGCAGTGATACCTGTGATGTTGTCAGTGTGTGGGAACTGCAGGATAGGCGGTGATGCTGAGGGATGTCTACACCGTGTGCTGTCACTGTTGAAGCAGGTTTACCCGGTGAGGTATCCATGATCCGTTCTGAAGCAATTCTACATGGTGATTTTTTCAGTGTGTGTGAATCGCAGTTTAGGCGGTGATGCTCGGGTATGTCCACAGCATGTGCCATCACCAATGAAGCAGGATTGCCTGGTGAAGTCTCCTTTGATCAGTTCAGAAGCAATGATACTTGGTAATGTTTTCAGTATGTGAATCGTAAGTTATGCGATGACGCCCAGTGAAATCCATAGTGTGCACACTCACTTGTGAAACAATGACACCTAATGATGTTTTCAGTGCGTGTCAATCGCAGTTTAGATGGTGATGCTCGGGTATGTCGACAGCATGTGCCATAACTAACGAAGTAGAACTAACCCTATGATCTCTCCATTCATCATTTCTGAAGAAGTGATTTCTGGTGAGGTTTTCAGTGCGTGTGAATCAAGATTAGGCTCGGCGATGCCCAGTATTAAAGCAGTAATTCCAGGTGGTGTTTAAAGCCTTTCTTTTCTATAATACACTCGGTTCCTGAGCAAACCGCAGTATCCTCCCGAGTTCCTAAGTGCATTGGCAGTAAGCCTGCGTGGGAGGAGGTGGATTCAGGCTCATGGGCCTGTGCCGCGCATAGATCAGGGTATATATTTAGCCTGATAATAGGCAGACAGGCCGCTTTGTTCCTGACTGAACGCGGTGTTTGCTCTGACAAAACGGATGACTGGAGGAAGAAAGCAAACACTTCCTATGACCAACATTCTGCTGCCTGGGCACCCAACCCTGGAATCTGCATAGATTCGCTCGGCGCAAAGACCTCTGTAGTGCAAGGGAGGGGGTGACTATCCAAGGGGCTCTGCGCAAGGTTTGTATATTTCTCTGAAGCGGCCATTGCAAGCAAACATTTGGGAGCCACCTCTTCACATTTTCCTGGGGGACGGGGCTCCATTTCGGCTCACAGAGGTGACCAATAATATTATATGCATGCAGGCCACCTAGAAAGGCTTTTTTTTTTAAAAAAAAACACGCATATTTACCTCTTAAATGCTTAAGAACAAAACACAGTTTTTATAGGACAGAATCAGAGACGCATTTCTTAGCCGGAATCCTGCAAAACTCCACCTGGTCAAAAATCAAATGGCACAATTTTATTTGTGTAAATTAGATACGTATAGCATGGAGGGGAAAAGCAGAATAACGTCGCCAATGATATACACAGAAAGAAAACACAACTAGAATTGTAACCACAGCATTTTTTATCTTTAAATGTATTTTAATAGACGATGAATACCCTGAAACAGAAAGAGAATTGTGACTTTTACACAGATTCTATTGAAAGGCAGCAGATCGACTAAGCTCTGGTGGCCGGATTTTGCATTCCACACATTAACAGATTTCCAAAGTTTCGTTACAAGTCTCTTTGGCACAGCTGAGGGTCGGGCTGCATAGTCTTCTGCTTATTTAGTTTGAATGTTATCTTCTTGTGACCCCGAATTTCTGACGTCTTAAGTTTAAAGTGGACGCTGTTGAACATTCCTTATATGAAACAGTCCTGTTCTCTGCAGTATGTGCAAGACCTAATGTTCACAAGTATCAAATTGGTTATTTTAACCACAGTCCAGCTTAGTTATAACTCTTTGTGGAGTCCGGAGATATGGTCTAACGGCTAGATTACAGACTTTGGGTCCAGATCTGCCCTGGAATCAGGCCTGCCAGTTTTACCAAATTGTGTGGTACTTGGAAATCATGTTATAACCTTGTGTCACAGTTCCATTGCACGCCAAAAATGGGAGAGCCTAAAGGTGTTACAATTCAAAGTGGAATTTATTTATACAGGTTTATAAAGCTCGAATGTGGCCCAAGGATTTTGGAGTACTTCTACATTAAAACAGTAAGGTTATAGTTAGAGCATAGAAAGTGCAAGCGGACGTTGTGGGATGAGAATGTTCCCTGCATGGTAAACTGGCATGTACCCCTGGCCTGAGTGACCTGTCTGCATGTGTAACTGGAACTCTGACTTTTTAAGGTCTCAGCTAGCAAGCTAATCTAATGTGTGTGCTGAGGCCCAGGTCTGTCTATGAAAATGCCAAGATCCACTAATCTAATGTTCAAGCCCTGGGTTTAAAAAACTAAGCGATGATGGCAACATACCATTTTTTTTTTTTGTAAATGAATAGTCCCAAACAGACTGTGTTTTAAAGACTGCAGCATACTGGTCTCGCTTATGTAAAGTTCTGCTTTCATGCAACACTCAAATCGTTTTCTGACATTATATGGTGGATGGGTGGCATTCACAGGGTAGGTAGCTAGATTCTGTCTGAGGTGAGTATGATTACTAGAATCCGTTGGAATCCATATTGGATTGCCTTTGGTTTAGCATGGCACAAGATGGCCAATAAATCCAACTTCCCGGATAGTGAAAGTGGTTTGCCCGCATTGCTGTGGCTGGGCAATGGAGAGAAAGACATCAAAGCGAGGCAGGATGGAGACAGGGCTACCTCTACACATTTTATGATGACCTTTTAGCAAGTTGTTGGAAATTCTATATTCATGACCAATGCTATTTGGTATGGAGGGTAGGGAAAAAGGAGTGAGCCAGCAGATTTGGTTACTGAGGGTGAGGAAGTTTCTAGGCAGAGCCTGCCCATTTGTCCTTCCGTGATTGCTACTTTAGGATAGCTGAGGAAAAGCAAGTCTTCACACTCAAATGCGCCTATGTTTTGAATAATCATGCTTGGAGCCAGCATAATCTTTCTGCGAACCATTACTATGCACAGGAGCCTTGTGTTAGAAATTGGCTTTCTGGTTGGCTCTAGGGTATGCACTTCAGGCAGGCAGAATCCACCACTCTGGTAGCCTGGCACAGAGCAGGCAGGCTTATCCTCAGAGGTAATGTGTAAAGTATTTATGCATCTCACATTAACCACACCACAAAAGGACTCCAAACTAGGTTAAAAACATAGTGATTTTTATATAGGAATTATAGAACCAAAGCAACACAGATCCTATAAATAGCTTAGGAGTTATACTCAGAATAGATCTAGTAACAGGAATATTAAGTTGAAGCAAGGTATACAAGTCTGTAATAAGTCACTGCAGAGGTGAAGTTATTGATGCACAAAAGAAAGGAAAGAGCCCGTATCTCATTTGCACTGGGCTCTTGTTAGGGTCTTTACAGTAATAGCAGGAGTGGCACGGTGTCTGTGTTTACCAAAGCTGGTACATGGTAGGGGATTGGGGGGGTGAAGCCTCACTTGGTGATTGTATCCGGTGAAATGTGGTAATCGCTTTTCTTCCCCCGTGGTAAGGAGCACTGTGTAATCAATCCTGGATTGCTTGGATCCACCCCTCTCACAGGTTACAAGCAAGATGGGCTGGGCCGGTGACAGTACCTGGGTGCAGGTGAAGGAAAGCAGATTCACCGAGCCTCCCCTTCATACGGCGTCTGCACTGAGACAGTCGCACCTCACAGCGGGGCTGTGGATTGAGCAGCGCACGGAAGGTAGTGTGATGTGTGAGGTGCGGCTCACCCGATAGAGTGGGCTGTGTCCAAGTATTCCTTGCAGGGAAGGCGGCCCTGCTTTCTCCCCTTAAGATGATGCATGCAGCCTTGAACTACTGTTGTTACTTTACCAGGGCCTGTTCTTCCTGGGCACTCAGTTCCCGCTGTTCCTGACACTCGAGCAGCACTGTGAAAGCTGGTGGGGAACCGGATCGGCTGGTGGCAAGATCCTTGATGCGCCTGGGGCCTCAGATGGGACAGGGATTAGCTAATCAACCCCTGGAATCACTGTGGAGTTGGTTGGAGGTTTGTGTTGCAGGGCAGGGGACAGCAGGCAGCAGGGCAACTCAACAAGGCAGGGCAGCAGTCCATAGGAACAGTCAAGCACAGCAAAGTGACAATCTTTCTGGCGCAGCAGCCTTTATTCCAGCAGACTTTCTTCTTAGTCCAGTAGTGTGCTACTGGGTCTGTCAAGAGACCCAGTACTTATACAAGAAAGTGCCTGTGCTGCAGGCATGACCACAAAAGAATTCTTGTGAATTGCACATGTCCCCCTTCAGGTCAGTCTCTGCTCCAAACAGCCAGTGGGAGGTAATCAGCCCCTTTGTGTAAATTCTAGTCCTTACTCTTTGAGGTGTAAGTGTGATCCCTTCCCAACCTTCTCCCCAAGAAGACGAATCAGTATGCAGATGAATGCAGATTTAGCTGATTATCCTGTGTTTGAGTGTCTGAAGGAAATGCACAAGTGTAGCTGTCACCTAGCCCAAGACAGACATGTAGTGGAGATAGGCTGTGGGCACACAGGGGAGAGAGCACAGAGAAATGTCCACCTTCTAAAAGTGTCATTTTTAAAATAGTAATAATAAATCAGAATTTACCAGTAAAGAGGATCTATTATTACCATTCCAGTGATACTAAACATGATACAGCCACTCCTCACTGGCCTATGAGAGGGACAGGCCCCACAGTAAAGAAGAGTGACTTTAGGAGTTTTTCATCACTAGGACATAAAAACCCCAAAACTTAAAATTGTATCTCCTACCTTTTGCTTACATTGCATTCTGTCTTATGGCCTACATAGGGTCTGCCTTAGGAGTGACTTATATGTAAGAAAAAAGTGAGTCCTGGGCTTGGCAAGAAGTTTTAGATGCCAAGTTGGTTTGTCAATGATACTACACACACAGGCTGTGCAGTTGCAGGTCAGAGGCATGTTTAGAGGGCTACTTAAGTGGATGGCACAAAGCAGCGAATTTACATGCTCTGTGTACGTGGTATACCACTCTACAAGGGACTTACAGATTAATGAAATATGCTAATTGTGGACACACCAATGTTAACATGTTTTGGGGGAGAAGTGCATGCATTTTAGCACTGATTTGCAGTTGTAAAGTGCTTAGTGTCCTAAGGCCAACAAAAAGATACAGCAACTCGCTATCTAGAGCGTCAAGTGTGGAAGGAGTTTACTTGGCTTAGTTTTCAGAGCCATTGTAGGACTGACACCATTGGCAACTAACCCCAGTCACCATGGTTGTGGCTCAGTAGTTCCTGTGTGCTGTGTGGCCCCTCGAACTATGACTTATAAGACTAAGGCACATTTATATGGCAGGCACAATGGGTATCCATCAGTGAAACATAAAAGCACCAACAATTAAGTGTAAATCAGAAAGACTTGGTGTACCAATTAGCTGGGCTAGAAGTAACTTTCAGGTCAGTGTAGAGTTCTTGAAATAATTAAAGGGTTGAGGGCAAGGAGAAAAGGTATATACTTGGGCTCACAACAACTTTGAAACCGGCAGGAAGAAGAGACCAAAAAGGACCAAGGTTAGATTAGAGCAGTGGTTCCCAACCTTTTGACATCTATGGATCCCCACTTTATGATTACTGGAGATCCCCACTGACTCATTATTCGAGTCTGGGGACACCCCCGGTAAGTTATTACTGAAAGCTGGGGACCTAATCTGTTAATATTGTTTAATTTTCTAAGCAGTCGTGGACCCCCTGAAGAGGCTTTGCGGACCCCTAGGGGTCCCCGGACCACAGAGTGGGAACCACTGGGTTAGAGAATTAATCCCTTAGTAAAAGTGTGAAGAGAAGAGCACAGAGTGAGATAAAAAACAAACAAAAAAACAGAAAACTGTGGAAAGTGAGACATCGATGTGCTGGATGCTAACCATGAGAAGTCCAGAGTGGAATTTGGAAGTAGTTTGTTGAAAGGAGAGGAATATTTGCAAGTTAAATATTAGCTGTAAAATGTAATTGAAACAAAAGGGATTTGAATTCCTTTTTGAATGTGGTAAGACAGGAAGTGATACCAGAGAGTTTCAGCCTTTGTGCCAAATAATTGGAAGTGTGCTCAGGACTTTTTGGGTGATACTAAGTTTAATTGTGAGCTAGCTTCAGTGGGAATCCACTTGAGCCTTAAAAGCACAGGACTGATGTACTCAAACTTTTGGATTCTGGTGACAAAGTGAGCTGTCGCATGCAGCTCCACTTTGAGGGAAACATGGTGGACTTTATGTAGGCATGTAAGGAGTGAATTACCAAGGTCGAGTCCTGCTATAATTAAGGGTTTGTACTAAGATCTTAAGTTATTGTTCTGATGGATACAAACTACCTGTGGATGCCTTACCTTATGAATTCACCCTTGCGCCAGCATCCGAAGGAAAATCTTCTTCCCAGCTCTCCACGTCGACGAGGACGTCACAATTGCACGGCTCCAGGCGACTCCGTCTAACCTCACTGTGCCAATAAGAGGTCCTCGCCGGCGTGCTGACGTCAGTTCCCTTTTTTCTGTGCCTTTGACGCTAACGTTTTTCTCTAGCTCTCACTTCTGTTGGAGTTTTCAACTTGTTGCTCTTTGTAGTTACAATGTCTCCCCCTAGGAAGTCCGGTTTCAAGCCTTGCAGAGAGTGTGGGGGTCGCATGTCGGTCACTGACCCGCATGACAATTGTCTATGGTGCCTTAGCTCTGAGCATGTAGTGTGCGTCTTGCCAGAGCATGAATCCTAAGGCTTTAAAGGAAAGGGTGGCCAAACTCTTTTTGGCCAAGGCGAAGAAGGGTCAGAGGAGACATAGAAGATCCTCTTCCCATGTTTCTTTGAAGAAGCATAAGAAACAGCACCGTCATGACTATTGGCGCTGTTCAGCTCGGAGACAATCGAGGTCTCCATCTCATCGGTGCCGTGGGAGGTGAGTCTGACTGTGATTCCACAGCCCCAGAGTCTTGAGGCTTCTCCGGTGCCGTCCGTCTTTGAGGTTGTGGCACCGCAGGACAGTCCTCTATTTTCACCTGCTGCTCAGGAGTCTGATGTTCAGCAAGCACAGGTGCCACAGGGAGACCAGCGGTATCCTGCCTACCCAGCTGTGGGAGCAGATCCGGCGGCATTTTTCAATGCCATGTTTTCTATGTTCAACCCCATGTCCCCTGCTGGTCCCACGGGTCCATTGGCATTTTCGTTGGGCTCCCCTGCTCCGTACAAGGCGGCACCGTTTATGCCATTCTATCCGGCTGAGGGTACCGGACCGGCGCCAATGACATCACCTCGAGGTCCTGTGAATCCCATGATGTTGCCTTCCACATCTATGGTGCTGATGGTGGAGCCACATGCATCTTCGGCGCCATAAGGATCCGTGCCTCTGCCGGATCAGAATGATGGATTTAAAAGGGAGTCAACCTTCCTCTCCTGTTCCTCATCAGGTGTTGAAACCGGTGTCTTCGATGTCGGCAAATCCCATGTCGACGCCGAGGTTGGAGGCTCGATTGAGGTCACGCAGGAAGGCCTTGCGTCTCTTAGAGGAAGAATATCAAAGGCAGTTGTTGGAGGAAGGAGAGATTGTCGAGCCTTTGGGAGAGTTTCAGGGCCTGGAGTCGGCCAAGTCTTTTCACTTGGTGATGAGGAAGGCAGCTGACTTTTTAGAACTTCCATTGCCTGCTGCGGAAGTTAAAACGAACATTTTAACGGAGGTGCTGCGCTGCATCCTTCTTCGGCTTCTGCAGACCCTTTGCTTCCTTTCAACGAGGCTCTTACGGAACCCATTTTAGAACTTTGGAGGACGCCTGTATCGTCGCCTGTGGTGAATAGAGCTGTGGCAAGGAGATAGAGTGGCGCCTGGTGATCTTTTTTTTTTTTTTTTTTAACATCCTACCCTGGAGAGTTTGGTGGTCCAGGTCTCTTGCTCTACAAGGTCTGCTCCGGGCTCCTTCCCTGTGATTCCATCTGACAGGGAATCCAAGCGGATGGAACAATCCACAAAGAAGACTTTTTTGTCTTGCAGCATGGCTCTCAAGGCTGCAAACGCTACCTGTGTGCTGGGTAGATATGTCCCCCCCCCCCTCATGGACTCTGCGAAGGCCATGGTTCCTGAACTGCCGCAAGACGTACAGAGACCATTTGGGGAACTCCTGTCTGATGCGCTGGCTGCGGCTAAACAAATAATTCAGTCTGGCCTGGACTCTATGGACTCAGTGGCCAGGGCAATGGGTACATCTATTGCTACCAGGAGGCACGCTTGGTTGAGGTCCTCTGGGTTTTCTTCGGATGTGCAGACCACCTTCTTGAATTTGCCATTTGATAGGGAAAAACTGTTTGGAGATAAAGCAGACTCTGCCCTAGAGCGCTTTAAAGATAGCCGGGCCACGGCAAAGTCTTTACGATTGCACGACTCCTCTGCTACCCCTTTTAGGTCCTTTCGTAAGTTCAGGGGGTTGGGACGTGAGGCAGTTTATCGAGGGAGACCCCAGTCCTCGGTCCAGCAGCCTACCAGCCTTCCATATCGGTCCTTTATAGGGTGGGGGAGGGTTAGAACAAGAGGGGCCACCCAGCAGCACCCTACGTCATCCTCTTCCTCTGGAGGACAACAACAAGGGAAGCAGCCCTAGTTTTTTCCCCTTTATCGACCATACTTCTCCTGTAGGGGGAAGATTGCGTCTTTTTGTCCACGTGTGGGAGTTAGTTACATCGGCCTCATGGGTTCTAAATATTGTGGGAAAAGGATATGTTCTTCCTTTTAAGGAGTTTCCTCCTCCCATCCCTCCCTGTCCCTCGTTTTGTTCAGAAGACCATCTCCTGTTGTTACAGCAGGAGGTTCAGACCCTATTGTCAAAAGGTGCGGTGGAGATGGTTCCAGAGCAGGAAAAGGGTCAGGGTTGTTATTCAAGATACTTCCTGATCCCCAAGAACGACGGTCGTTTGAGACCAATCCTAGAACTGAGGATTTTGAATTGGTTTCTCAAACAGGAGAAATTCAAAAAGCTGACTCTAGCGCTGCTACTTCTGTCGTTGAACAAAGAGGATTGGATGGTGTCTGTCGACTTACAGGATGCGTATTTTCATATCCCTATACTCAAGTCACACAGGAAGTATCTCCGGTTTGTGGTGGGGTCGCAACACTACCAGTTTGCGGTCCTTCAGTTTGGTCTTACTTCAGCACCTCAAGCCTTCACAAAGGTGATGGCAGTGGTGGCAGCAAGTCTCAGAAGGGAAGGGATATTGGTATTCCCTTACCTGGACAATTGGTTGATCAAAGCCAAGTCTCCTGAGCTTGTGTTGCGTCGCTTGCGGATGACAACTCAGTGGTTGTTGAGGCTGGGTTTTTCGATCAATATACCCAAATCTCACCTGGAGCCCTCTCAACGCCTCCTGTTCAAAGGGGCAGTACTGGACACAACATTGAATCGGGCCTATCCTCCGCCTCAGCGGATCCAGGATATTCAGGCGTTGATTCCAATGTTTCAAAATGGAGCGGTTGTTCCAGTCTTCAAGGTCTTACGTCTGCTCGGTCTGTTCGCTTCTTGCATTCTGTTGGTCACTCATGCACGTTGGCACATGAAGGCTCTCCAATGGTGCCTCCGCAGACAGTGGTTTAATACAAAGGGGATCTTGAGGAGTCGATAACGATATCCAGAGACACTGCAGCGGATTTGCGATGGTGGGCTGTGAACTGCAACCTTTCGCAAGGAAGCCCGTTTTCACTGCCGCCACCGGTAGCCACAGTCATGACGGATGCTTCCACTCTAGGGTGGGGAGCTCATCAGGGGGACCTGGAGATCAAGGGTCGTTGGTCTCCAGTGGAACAGACTTTTCATATCAGTCTGTTGGAATTGCGGGCAATATGCTTGGCTCTCAAGGCCTTCCTCCCGTCCCTTCGCGGTCAGTCAGTTCAGGTCCTGACGGATGACACTACCGTGACGTGGTATATAAACAAGCAGGGAGGAGTAGGGTCGTATCTTCTCTGCAGAGAAGCTCTGCATCTCTGGTCCTGGCATCAGGATCATCCGATTTTCTTGATAGCAAATCATCTGGCCGGGGTGCTCAACGTGCGTGTGGACTCTCTCAGTTGGCTCCTTTCGGTCAGTCACGAGTGGCGTCTCCATCCGGATCAGGTCCTGCACATCTTTCAGATGTGGGGTTCTCCGGTGATAGATCTGTTTGCCACTCAGGAGAAAGCGCACTGCCCGTCATTCTTCAGCCTCCAGTATCTGGTGCAAGGAGCTTTGGGGGACGCGTTTCCGATCTCTTGGTGCAATCAGTTGCTTTACGCGTTCCCCCCCCCCCCCCCCCCCCCCCCCCCCCCATACCATTGATTCCTCGGGTTCTGAGGCGGATTCGCCAAGATCGGGCTCAGGTTAGTTTAATAGCCCCGGATTGGCCAAGAAGGGTGTGGTACACGGACCTTCGCCAACTATCGCTGTGCCCTCTGCTCCGTCTACCTCTCAGGGCAGACCTCCTCTCGCAGTCCCTGGGGCAGGTTCTACAACCCCCACCTCCAGAGCTGCACATTCATGCCTGGAGATTGAACAGGACAACCTGAGATCCTTTTCTCTCCCACCAGATGTAGTGGATGTTATTTTGTCGGCCAGGCAACACTACACTAAGACCATTTATGCCGGTAGGTGGGCAAAATTTGTGGCTTGGTGTGGCGAAAGGCAAATTGACCCTTTGAAGGCCCACCTTTCTGATATTTTATTATTTGCTTTGGGCTTAGCAAAGAAGGGTTGTGCAGTGGCTACGGTTAAGGGTTATTTAGCTGCTCTGTCAGCCTTTCTTTACCTCCCGGATCAGCCCTCATTGTTTAAATCACCTATTGTCGTTCGGTTTCTTAAAGGTTTACTTAATAGGTTTCCTCCCACTCCTTTTCATGTGCCTCAGTGGGACTTACATCTTGTTTTAACTTTTTTAATGGAGTCCCCTTTTGAGCGCATGCCATTAAGGTTTTTAGTGCTTAAGAATTTTTCTTGTTGCTATAACCTCGGCTAGGCAGGTTAGTGAGCTTCAAGCACTTTCTGTTAAACCCCCCGTTTACCTTGTTTTTCCCAGATAAAGTGGTGTTGAAAACCAGGGCATCTTTCATGCCAAAGGTTGTCACTAGCCATGGCATTAATCAAGGGTTAAAAGTTGAGTTTGATATCAAGGATAAAATCTAATATTTGTGCATTGTTGGCAGTGTTAGGGTTGCCGTTCAGAATGTTAACGCAATCCAAGATTTCACAGGAAGGTTAGACTTCTTAGGAGAGAGAAACAAAAAAGTTTTTGTGGTTTGAGTTTCAGATGGAAGGTACTCAACCAACCACAGCCTCTAAGGTTTTATAGAGGCAAGATATATCAATAGGAGAGAAAATCTTGAGGTATAACTGTGTTTCAGTAGCGTATTGATGATACAAGATCATAGATTTCCAAGGGGTCTCCCCTAGTGGTTACATATAGAGGCTGATTAGTGTAACAGATAGCATGGATCCTTGAAAAACACCTTATTTTACATGACCAGTTCTACAAATTAAAGGTAAACCAATCAGAACGATGTCACCAATACCAATTCACTCTGACTGTTTTGAGTAGATGGGAGTGATTGATAGTATAGAAGGCAACTGATAAGGTTGAAAGCGCAATCTAGCATGAATTACCGGGCTGAGTGCATGGTTGGCAATCAGGTGAGCGGTCTCCATTCTGCAACCAATGCACACGGATCTCCATTTGATAACCCAACCAGTCTAATCAGTAAAACTGCGACGACAATTTTAGCCACAAGAAGAGTTGTTAGTTTAATTTATGGCGTCGCGGGCACGGTATTGTAATATCGCCTTTGTCATGGCATCCAAGGGCTATGGGTAGCAACCCAATGAGTAGTGTGCTGCACAAGGCAATAAGGTCCCCTGCTGTCAGTGTTGGGCCTCCTGGACGGGCCTTATCTAGCCGCAGCCCTGAATTGCAGTTTCAAGCAGCAGCGGTTAGGTTTCAGCTTACCGATAGCACTTTCGATCCAGACCTGGGCAGGTCATACTCTGATTTCAGAGGGCCTTTCACTTCCAGCCTCTTAAACACACTGACTTATTCCCCGCCAGCGCGTTATTCGCACAGCTCTCCTATTGGGGTCAAGGGTTAAGGGAGAGAGAGTGACCTTTTGCTCTCCGGCTCCAGCAAGGCCCTAAATCATACGGGAGGAAGCTGCTGACATTTGGGCGTGGCCCTGAAAGTGCACAAGAGTCTGTTAACCTTCCAGTCGGCAAGGTATTGACTTCAACCCCCACGGCTGCAGGGCGGGTAGTGCAATAGGTATTAGCCGCCAAATGAGGGACAAGCAGCTGTATCTTACTGCCAAGGTAACCCGAGGTAGTGCAGGAGCAGAAACTGGAGAGGCGGATTGGTTTAAGGATATTGGTTTCCAAGGGAGCTGCTCAGTGTGGGTTGGAGCCCCAATTTTTTTTTTTTTTTTTTTTGCACACGTAGTGCAGCAGTACCCTGTTAGTGTTATGTATGCCAGTTGTGCGAAATGCCTCTAGGCTCTGTCCTGCACGTGCCATAGGACGTGCTGTGTGAACTGTGTTTGTGACTTTCCTCGAGCTGTGACGTGAGTTTTGCAGTTATTATTCATCGCAAGCTTCCCCCAGTAGTGGTCTGTCGGGACTCGTGTTCAGTATTTCTGGTTTCATTCTCCTACTTCCTCTCTTGTACACCACTTTACCACCTGACTCTGGTTAAGAGGAAGTGTGAACCGCAGCAGCGGAAGTTCACGTTTTGGTTCTAAATTACCCCCGTCCTTGGTAGCAAATGCAAGAGTAGCCTCCACATATTAGCACCAGGCTCCCCGGTGCCACCAGAATGCTGCCAGGATCGTCGCCGACTCCTGACACACCTGCCCACCGTCGAGATGGTAACAACCTCCCACCCTTATAGCAATCCCTTGAAGTGACAGTTCCATCGTTTTGTGGGAGGGGTGCGTGCTCGGAAGGGTTGTTAGCAGCTTGTGTGCTATTCTCTTGTATGGCCCCTTGTCGTGTGTGAGTTGATCCTACGGGGCGGTGACGAGCACAGACTGCCCCGCTGCACCCCTGTAGCCTCCCTGAAGAAGGTTAATAGACTAAGACTGTTCCTTCTTCCTTGCTGCTACCCCGATATCATGGCGCAGGCATAGTGATGCTGTTTGTTCGTCGATTCATTTTCCTATTCTTATCTCTGTACACGATTGCAGTATAAAATAACGGTATTCTGTTTCTTGTTGCGAGTAGTAAAAATAATTCTTTGTACTAACAGCGTGTGCATTTGCTACTTTTCTGCATGGCTTAGTCCGGTTGGTGGTACATAAAGACGTTTTCATATTTTGTTGCACTTTAGCCAGGGGGTAACTTTTTCTGGCATGGACCATCGCAGAATGAGTTCAACCCTTCGCTCTCTTCTGTGGCACTTCTCTTGCCACCTCTGTGAGGCACTGTTTTCGGTAGTCTCTGGACAGTAGTGGAAGGTAACATTTTTCAGTGTTCTTTCCCAGACAGATTTAGAGGAGCTACCTTAGCAGTAAGATTTGTTTATTTCAGCCTGCTCTCATACGAATATCAACACCATGCATTTCCATAGATACACTCGCTATGGCTCAGGAGAGAAGAGGTTGAAGTCCACATGGCTGGCCCTTAGGTATCGAGGGCCGCGCTATTGGCATCTATCCTGTGGCGTAGCTTGGTCAATAAGATTTGGGGGGAGTGTGGGCTTCAGATTTCTCAACAGTCATGCTGCGATATCTTGTTAAAACACATTATCTGAGAAGCGGGGCATGAGGGGGTTTAAGAGGCAGTGGAAAGTTAGCGAAGGATGGTGGATTGTTAGGTGCACTTAAAACACAACATTTTTCATACGAATCAGCGTTTTTTAAGGATTTGTAAACATAGGTGTGCGCGTGTGTGTGTGTGTTTGTGCACGCGCGCGTGCAAGAGTTTTGCCAGTATGGGCATGTAAAAGTCCCAGGTAAAGTCTGACAGACACCATCATACCCAACAGAAAGTCGTGCCCAACTATTTGTTACAGAATACAATGTTTTAGGGTGTTGTACCAGCCCAGCTAAAACCATGCCCCTGCGCCTGTCCCTCAAGGAGAGACTCCAGGCCTTCTTTGCAATATTTCTACCAACTTCATGTGTAAAGAAAAGTCTTATCTTGGAAAAGTAAATAAACAATAATTTTGCCATAGGACTCACTTTCACTTTTCATTGGTTTGACTCTCTCCTGTTATGCAGAATATTATGCTCAAATTACTCTCAAAAGTATATGAGATAAACAAAAAACAATTAAAGTGCAGATGGCGCAGTGCTTAAATGTGCAATTTTTACAATGTTTTATTTATATATATATACACACACACACATACATACACAGTGGGGTGTCCTTAGAAGATTAAAAACCAAACAACGGTCTGACAAAAGTCCATAAGTTGCGTCTTCAAATTAACTTAACAATAGAGAATCCCCTTTAAAATTGACGACATTTCGTCTCCTCTATTACTTATAAGGGTCTCTTCAGAACAAGCTATGCTGTCTGGCACTTAACCTTTCACAGCAAAAATACAGAGAGAAAGTTGCTTTTTCTAAGTATGCATTAGACTTCGTGTCCTATTGGAAAGTATTTAATTAACCATGAGCCTTCCTCCGGATCATGTACTTATTTCTTGTGCTGGGGTAAGGTCTTAATGATATATGCCTGGTTCACATAGTAATATTTCTTATTTACGTATTACAATCTAGAACTCCCCGTCAAGGTGGATAATCTTTACCAAACCACATCCATATATGAAACTCAAGTAGACCAAGGCACACAGAGAAGTGGAGTCCATAAGCGTTTTCGGGAAAAAGTAACCCCGGTAGTGTGAATCCAAAAGCGAAGAGAAAAACGATGATTCCGGGGTGGTGTTGAAAGAGTCTTTATTCACAGGCGTAGGTTTGTATCGTCTTACAGGAAACAGCCAACACGTGTTTCGTCAAACAAGTGACTTTATCAAGGCTGGGCCCGTCCGGCCAAGGGAAAAAGAAACAGCAAGCCAAAGTAAGATTAAGACGGTTGTCAATCCCGAATATGGCCAAGGTAAGTATTCAATGGTCCAGTAGTCGAAAAAGGAGGAGACGTAAGGGCCCTGATAAGCCCGCAGTCGTGACCCTGTTCGGTAATGAGGGAGCACTTAGTCCATCCGGCGAAGCACTTCTGAAACTCAGTTGCCTACACACAGGATTACAGGTTAGTGTTGCTATATAGACCCTACTGCAGAAAGTACCATGTCATACCATATATAAAGAAAGGGGATAATGCTGGTACTAACTGAAAACTGGGTCATTCTCCCCACGTGTTACTGCAGATAACCCAATATTATTTGTCAAGCAGGAACAATTCTAGAGCGTCAAAGACATCATCAGGTACTAGCTGAAAATGGAGTCAAGTAATTGCATTAAGCTTCCAACCAAGAGCGGCCGCTTTAAACATCATGCATCCACAGAGGCAAAACATAATCTAATCAGTCCACGCTATTGCTCCCCCAGTTCTTAACAGTACCTGCACAATATTGTTATGGTGCCTGCTACTCTACCTATGTATCATCCAGTTTATGTCTTCTCCATTTGTGGTCAAAACATGCATCGCAGGAAAGCTGGGTCTGCTGATGCCTCTCAACAGTCAAATCTCAGATGCGCCGCGAGCAGCATAATCTTACCTCCTGTGCACTCTTGTGCTACTAGACCAATTACAATAGGAGACCACATTTTATAGTTATATAGAGGATACCCCACCATTGTAGTCCTCAGTCTGGGAATGTACTCTGTCGTTCCATTGGAAACTAGCACTCTGCTCCCCATTTTATTCTGCTTGGCAGAATAAAATCCCTACTAGCTTTCATAGTCAGATAAAAGTAAGTGACTATATCCGAGGCTGAGATTGCCTGTGCAGCAAAAAAAACAAGCCAACTTTCTCGGCAGTACCCAAGCTATCGGCCTTGTCAATGTGAATGTCTTCTAGCCATGTTGTCTAGCAGCACATCTGCAGTTCAGCATAAACAAGGCAAGTACCAGGATGTGTGAGGGAGCAAGCAGGGAGGGAGGAGGTGGGAGAAACAAAAGCAGCAACGAAAGGAACAGCAGTGACGGGGGAGAGGATGATTTGTGGATGGGGCAAGCACCAGGAGGTGCGAGGGAGGGAGCAGCGACGAATGGGAGGAGGTGGGGGAAATGAGAAGCAGCAACAATAGGAACAGCATTGACACAGAGAGGAGGTGATTTGTGAATGGAGGGTGAGGGCGAGTGGAAGGATATGGAGCTGGTGAAAGCAAGAGCACTGTGTAGAGTACTGAAAAAGAAAGATAAAAGTAGGTCCTAAATGGTTGTTAAAATACTGGAGCAGTGGATTTTTACAAGCACTTAGTCCATGCTCTGGGGGAAGGGGCTACATACAAGAAGAGGCATGACCATGCATGCCAGGGACAAATGGTGATAAACAATATGAGACAGATGATGGAACGAGCAAATGGGAAGCCTGTGGGCGGGATGAAGCCCATAGACTAAACACAACATGTTTCTTCGAGACAGCGCATGCGCTGTGTAGCCAAGTCCTAAATATAGTCTTCTTCTGTAAAAAAAAGGTGGCTCAAAACATGCTTTTTTATGTGATTTGTATGTTACTCTTAAATGGCTGCTATTTATTTTGCCTGTATTTCAGATGTCGCGTTACATAGCTGTTTGTTTTGAGTCTCTTTTTAAAAAGTTATTGTTATAAAGTATTTAAGTTACATGACCGCATTGTGGCTGCCTGAAATTTTAGTGGTAATTTATACTTGTCTCCTTCAGGTGTAATAATAATAAAATGCACGGTGCAATTTAAAATGTAGCCATAAGGAAAAAACAGTAGTAAAAAGAGCTGCACCAGTTTTTTGTAGTTATTATTTTTATTAAAGGCCCATAGATGTCACATTTTAGAGGTAGCATGTATTCTTTTTTCCTTTTTATTTTTATAGTGCATGCTTGCACAAAAAAAAATGAAAGATCATAAAATGCACCAGCTTCCCAGTGCCAGACCTGTTGGCTTTCCCAATGCTTGTGTTTATATATATATATATATAATTTTTTTTTATTTTTTTTTATTTTTTTAATTTACTTGTCTTGAGGCTCCTCTTTCGCTTCTTGCAGAGGAGGAGAGGACCTTCTGCTGAAGAACATTCTGCTCCATTCCACCTCTGGAAATCAGGCGCATCCATCTAGAACAAGTATTGGCAAAGCCAATAGATCTGGCTTTCAATGGCTGTCTGTTAACATACGGCAGAGCTATTGGCTTTGTCAAAGATTACAGTTTATGTTCCAGGCAGCATCACTACTATGGTGTAATCACATATGGGATAAGTCCAGTAAGTCACAGGTGCAAGTAGGTTTCATCACACCCAGAGCTTAAAAGGGAGGTGGGAGGCTTTTGGAAGTCTTCTTGCTGTTGTTTTTAAAGTCATACATTCTGAGAAACGTGGTAATTGGAAGCAAGTGCTTTTTTCTAGTGATTGTAAGCAAGTGCCTTTTCCTAACTTTCACACCTGTTGGTAGGTGTAGGAAGAGGCCAGAGAAGTTACTGTGATTATTTTAACCGGTTTTATCATTCAAGCAATGTCGCACTCAAGCAATGTCGCAATCATACCCTGCAAGCGGTGGGCTTTGTCTAGAAAGAAGATACTCTAGGAGGGATATAGGAAGTTTCAGAATAGTAGTGGTCCCTTGGATATATCCAACCTAAAAGATGCAAACTAATTTTCCAATGAAAACTCTTGACGTTTAAGTTTTTAAAAGGTTGATGTATGCACTGAAACTGTTGGTGCGTTTTTTTTTTTGCCTTGGCTCACATATATTCACACCCTAAAACATGACCTAATTTAACCAGCTTAATAACACAATTGTTTGCTAATGACATTGGAATATAAAATGCAATCGTGTTTGAATCCTTACCAGGGCCAACTAAGCTTGTCATCCTCCTTAGTTCGATAAACTCATAATCATTACATTGGGTAATAGCAAATATCTTATTTCCAGCTTTATAACACAGAAGGGGTGAGGACAAAGGGGAAGGGTGCATAAACATGAGAACGTCAGTCCACAACAGGGCTTGTGCAGGGTATGTATGACACTGACCGCTTCTAGGGGTGGTGGGGCAGATGGACATATACATGGTGCCTACGGAGGCAGCAGACACACAGCCTGGTGACACCTTGGTTGTGTTCTGATGATGGCTCACTACAGTCACACTCCGTACCTGAAGTTCCTGCTGTATTGTTTACTTTCGCATCGCTCCTTTAGCGCACAGACCAGTATTTTTAAACCAATCAAGGGTGAGACATTTAGGGTAAATGCTGTATATTATTAACAGCCTAAATAAAATGTGCAGTGCAAATATTTGTTTTCTTATGTCTATTCTGAAATAGGTGTTCTTAGGTTACTGGAACTAAAGGGACAGAAGGTAGCACGTGAGAGACACTCGGTGAAAAAGGGTCCAAAGATCGTGTTCTCTAAATGAAAGACAAGGGCAGTGGGGTGACGGGAGATGGAGGAAGAGAAAAATGGGGTTGAAATAACTGGGAGATGGTGGTAGTTTTTAGAAGGGAGAAAAGAAGTATGAGGGGCAGAGTGAAAAAAAGATAATTCACTTAAATTGGGGCGGGAAGGATAGGGGCTAGAATTGGACCGTGCAGGGTGGGAACAGCTGCTCAGATTTGGAAAAAGCAGGAGCTGGAAGAAAAGGAGGGTGAGGCAGGATCTCAAATCATGCTGGAGAAAAATCGGCACCGGTAATAAGCCCACAGTAGGAGAAGTAAGAAACCCAGAAGCATTTTAGAGGGAGCTGTCAGCCATGACTGAAAGTAACAAGCAATATGTAAATCCAACCAACATGTAATTTCCGTGTGAATTGAAAAACAGTTTGGGGAATCTCTTGCCCTGGCCTCCCACAATGCAGCTTATCGCCATAAAAATGTCAGTTTGTGGGCTTTAAACGCTTTACTTTGGCATGAGGATTGTCTTATGGGAAAACACAAGAAAATTAAAAGGGTAGCAGTTCTATGGTTGCATCTGCTTTCACTGCACTCAACGTACCTGTTTGTCATGTCCACCGCCATGAGCCTGCCATAGCGGATGAAGAAGCGCTGGATGGACTTGGTAGCCTAAACTGCTGATGTGCTAATGTGCGAGTGGGTAAAAACACGTGCAAAGAAACACACACAACCAGAGGCGTGAGCTGCAGCCACAACATGTGTCCACTGGCAGGTATAAATAGTGACAACACACACAAGAGTCATGCACTGCTGCAACGAGCATCTGCTAGCAAGATTGAAACTAACAACACACAGCGGCACACACGGTCACCCACTTAAATTTTTAAAAAAGTTGTCCCGAAAACAAAGATTAAAATGGCCGTTCTGTATGTTTAAAGGTAGTTGGGCGGTGTGCTCGGGGAGGGCCAAACAGTGGAAGAGGCATGATGTATGGATGCCCTTCACACATAGGGAGAATGAAAAGCGGAGCGACAATGCTGCCAGCAAATGGGAAGGCTATAGGCGGCATAAAGCCCACAACAGTATACACAGTATGTCTTGGTTCGAGACCGCGCATGTGCGCCATCGAGAACTGAGACCCAAAAAACACGTCTGCACCTGGAAAGTCACTCCTTCTGAAACATCTTTTTAAATTGCCTTTGGAATTTCAGCTTCATCAGGAGCTTGGTAGCTAGTCACTTTTAGCTTAGTTAAGCATCTGGAGAGGGGAAACATTTTCTTACAAAAGGAGTTGCGTGTTCTGGTTGATAAGGTCAGGCTCCTTCCTGGCTTATTTGCGTTAAGTGCTTAAGAAGCTGATGAAAGATGGACATTAATGAGAGGTGTTGGTAAGGCAAGAATTTGTGGAGCAGAGGGGAGGTGGAATGGATGCACTTGAAGTGAAGAAGGTGTTGGGATAAAGTTACTTAGTGCTAGTTGTGATTTATTTTTCCAGAGTTCGATTGTCTGACGTCCATTTTCAGCATATGGCAGTCTGTGTCACATGTTCTTTCTAACCAGGTCAGTCCATTTGGTAAATCACGATTTAGAAGTCAGTTGAGTCTGAGAATGATCACGGCTCGGAGATTACCTTCAACTGGAGAGTGTTGATGCCATTTGTTGTGCTCATTTGGACTGAACGTGGCCTTCCGGTGGTGGCAGTTGTCTAACTGCTAGGACTGGTAGTTATGATTTATTTATTTAAAAAAAAAATATTTTTATGAGGGTGTTTGAAAGAAAAAAGGATGGGTGTCTTGCAGGGCTCACAGTAGTACTGTTTCTTTTGTTTTGTTTTGTAATAGTACCTGTGTAAAGAAATGGCTCCCTGTTGCAGTTACCCCCCACTTTTTGCCTGATACTGATGCTGACTTGACTGAGACGTGTGCTGGGACCCTGCTAACCAGGCCCCAGCACCAGTGTTCTTTCAAGTAAAATGTACTTTTGATTCCACAATTGGCACACCCTGGCATCCAGGTACATCCCTTGTAACTGGTACCCCTGGTACCAAGGGCCCTGATGCCAGGGAAGGTCTCTAAGGGCTTCAGCATATCTTATGCCACCCTGGGGACCCCTCACTCAGCACAGACACACTGCTTGCCAGCTTGTGTGTGCTGATGAGAACAAAACGAGTAAGTCGACATGGCACTCCCCTCAGGGTGCCATGCCAATCTCACACTGCCTATGCAGTATAGATAAGTCACCCCTCTAGTAGGCCTTACAGCCCTAAGGCAGGGTGCACTATACCACAGGTGAGGGCATATGTGCATGAGCACTATGCCCCTACAGTGTCTAAGCAAAACCTTAGACATTGTAAGTGCAGGGTAGCCATAAGAGTATATGGGCTGGGAGTCTGTCAAAAACGAACTCCACAGCTCCATAATGGCTACCCTGAATACTGGGAAGTTTAGTATCAAACTTCTCAGAATAATAAACCCACACTGATGCCAGTGTTGGATTTATTAAAAAATGCACACATAGAGCATCTTAGAGATGTCCCCTGTATTTTACCCAATTGTTCAGTACAGGACTGACTGGTTTGTGCCAGCCTGCTGCTGAGAGACGAGTGTCTGACCTCATGCGGTGAGAGCCTTTGTGTTCTCTGAGGACAGAAACAAAGCCTGCTCTGGGAGGAGGTGCTTCACACCTCCCCCCTGCAGGAACTGTAACACCTAGCAGTGAGCTTCAAAGGCTCAAGCTTCGTGTTACAATGCCCCAGGGCACTCCAGCTAGTGGAGATGCCCGCCCCCTGGACACAGCCCCCACTTTTGGCGGCAAGTCCAGGAGAGATAATGAGAAAAACAAGGAGGAGTCACTGGCCAGTCAGGACAGCCCCTAAGGTGTCCTGAGCTGAGGTGACTCTGACTTTTAGAAATCCTCCATCTTGTAGAAGGAGGATTCCCCCAATAGGATTAGGGATGTGACCCCTCCCCTTGGGAGGAGGCACAAAGAGGGTGTACTCACCCTCAGGTCTAGTAGCCATTGGCTACTAACCCCCCAGACCTAAACACGCCCTTAAATTTAGTATTTAAGGGCTTCCCTGAACCTAAGAATTTAGATTCCTGAAACTACAAGAAGAAGAGGACTGCTGAGCTGAAAAACCCCTGCAGAGGAAGAACAGAAGACACCAACTGCTTTGGCCCCAGACTTACCGGCCTGTCTCCTGCCTTCCAAAGAAACCTGCTCCAGCGACGCTTTCCAAGGGACCAGCGACCTCTGAATCCTCTGAGGACTGCCCTGCTTCAAGAAAGACAAGAAACTCCTGAGGACAGCGGCACTGCTCCAAAAGAACTGCAACTTTGTTTCAAGGAGCAGATTTAAAGACCCCTGCAACTCCCCGCAAGAAGCGTGAGACTTGCAACACTGCACCCTGCGACCCCGATTCGACTGGTGGAGAACCAACACCTCAGGGAGGACCCTCCGGCGACTCCAAGACTGTGAGTAACCAAAGTTGTCCCCCCTGAGCCCCCACAGCGACGCCTGCCGAGGGAATCCCGAGGCTCCCCCTGACCGCGACTGCCTGAACTCCATTTCCCGACGGCTGGAAAAGACCCTACACCCGCAGCCCCCAGCACCTGAAGGAACGGAACTCCTGTGCAGGAGTGACCTCCCAGGAGGCCCCCTCCCTTGCCCAGGTGGTGGCTACCCCGAGGAGCCCCCCCCCCTTGCCTGCCTGCATCGCTGAAGAGACCCCTTTGTCTCCCATAGGAAACTATTGGAAACCCGACGCGTGTTCCCACACTGCACCCGGCCGCCCCCGCGCTGCTGAGGGTGTACTTTCTGTGTGGACTTGTGTCCCCTCCGGTGCCCTACAAAACCCCCCTGGTCTGCCCTCTGAAGACGCGGGTACTTACCTGCTGGCAGACTGGAACCGGGGCACCCCCTTCTCTCCATTATAGCCTATGTGTTTTGGGCACCTCTTTGACCTCTGCACCTGACCGGCCCTGAGCTGCTGGTGTGGTGACTTTGGGGTTGCTCTGAAACCCCCAACGGTGGGCTACCTTGGACCAAGGACTGAAACCTGTAAGTGACTTACTTACCTGTGAAACCTAACAAAACTTTACCTCCCCCAGGAACTGTGAAAATTGCACTGTGTCCACTTTTAAAACAACTTATTGTGTTTTATGTAAAAAGTATACATGCTAATGTAATGATTTAAAGTTCCTAAAGTACTTACCTGCAATACCTTTCAAATGAGATATTACATGTAGAATTTGAACCTGTGGTTCTTAAAATAAACTAAGAAAAAATATTTTTCTATAACAAAACCTATTGGCTGGATTTGTCTCTGAGTGTGTGTTCCTCATTTATTGCCTGTGTGTACGTACAACAAATGCTTAACACTACTCCTTTGATAAGCCTACTGCTCGACCACACTACCACAAAATAGAGCATTAGTATTATCTCTTTTTGCCACTATCTTACCTCTAAGGGGAACCCTTGGACTCTGTGCATACTATTCCTTACTTTGAAATACTGCATACAGAGCCAACTTCCTACAACCTGCAGTACTGGAAGGTTTGTTTTGGATGTTGTTGGTTATTGAAAGGCCAGTTTGGAGATCGGTTAGGATTTGGCTGATAAACATATGCACCACTGTGAAGACATAGAACCTGAGTGCTATGTTTAGGAGAGCTCATGACCTGCTTGGAGGAACTCTGTTGACACCCTTGTTGCGGCAGAGTGCTTTCTACAGATCTCAAATACTAAGTGCCAACACCTGCATGACACACACGACGAAAGAAAAAGCTGCTTCTTTCAATGGTTAGTATGCAGAAGTTTTTGTTGGAATTTTGTAAGTTTTCAGAATACGCATTTTGCCTCGTATTTCCATTTTACGTTCTTCGGGAAGGTGGATACAGGCACTTGGCATGGCAGCCCTTGCTTGTGTGCGCTAGTTTGCTCCTGCCTTTTAGAGCCAACACACAGCT
Source organism: Pleurodeles waltl (assembly GCF_031143425.1). Taxonomy (NCBI): domain Eukaryota; kingdom Metazoa; phylum Chordata; class Amphibia; order Caudata; family Salamandridae; genus Pleurodeles; species Pleurodeles waltl. The sequence continues at coordinate 420,696,894 of NC_090449.1, forward strand.
TCCTGGCTCCAAGCAGTGAACTGTCCTTGGTTGCTTCTAAAGCTTGAGTGGAAGACGTGTATTTGAGCAAATCTCTGGCACAGATGGGGGTTTCTGAGGCTTTCAGCTTTGGCCTTGGACGGATGTGGAGGTTTAATCTTCACCTACACTGCCAGCAAGAGGCCCTGCCCTGACATCCGCCTCAATAAAGCCCCCACCCTGCCCTGCTGATGAGGGCTACTGAGAGAGTGAATTATGTTCTCAGCTTCCATGAAGGCACTGGAGTCAGCTGACATCCGTGGCCGAGACAGAAGTCTGACCTGCAGCAGGAGTGCATTGACAGCTCCAACTGTTCCGCTGCAGGCATTTTTACTTGGCTGCTGGAATTAAGCCTGTGCGTTTTCTGAAAATATAAATTGCTACAAATCATTGTGGCATCCCTAAAACAGACCCTGGGATTCCGTGGTCATCCTAAATCCAATTCTGAGTGAGTTGCCACATTAACTCATTATTGCTGTGCAGAAATTAATAGTGAAAACTGGCTTTTTGATTTCTATTAAAAAAACTCTTCAATGGAACAATGCAGGGTTAAGTATCACTGCCAAGCTTTTATTTGACAAGACAAGTCAAACTTTATTGTTTAGTTAATTAAAACCATAACAATGTTAACATCAGCAATAAGCGATTGTCTAAAATAAACTTCTTGGTAAACACCTATACCTTGAGAGACAAAAATTTTATTAAAGAGAATATAAATTGTCATCTAAAAAACTTAACTACCCAACTAAAACATTTTGAAGCAAAGGCCTAAGGTGCTTGTGCAAAACACACAGTTAATTGAAACCTTTACACAGGACATAATATTCATTAATCACAGTACAATTTCATATCCAAACCTTATCAAATAACAAAATTATTATTTGTTTTTAAATACAAAATCTTATAATTTATACATTTCTTAAGACCCTAAATAAAATTCCAACACATCTTTTATTGATACATATAAAAAATAATTTGTTAATATTCTCCTTAAAACAGTCCACTGTTAATTTGATTAATCAAATAAAAGTCCTACCATACCAATATCTCATTGGCTAAGACCTTATTGACTAGCAATCTCTGAATGTCGGGTGGAATCTTGTCAGTTAAAAATCTATTGTCCACACCCACTACTTATTTTAGCGTACTCCGAGCTTCCAGTTTTTTCAAGGCCTGATTTAGAAACTTTACTAACCTAACATTCAATGAAGAATCGGCGATCACAGCCTGCCTACAAGTACGTATGAGTCTCTGATTGAACAAGACCTTGAGGTACCTTCTTTGTTTTTGCCCTAAGCTTTGGCATATGCAAATCAGGTGTAACCAACCCCCTACTCCACTGCCACATGGAGAGCAAAATTACATTAATCCTGAGCTTGGCCCTTTGTGCAAAATCTTGACCTCCTGGAAGTTGACCAAATCTATATTTAATAAATATATCTTTTTCTTTTTTTGATCAACCCCTGTCCAGATATAACTGGCATTTTCGCATTTTATATTCCTTGATTATAGCCCATGAATGAGATCTACCAACAAGGAGACTCTTATTCCTCAACCAGGGACTTTTTCTTTACTATACGATTAATAATTTTAAAAAAAGCGGCCACTGGCAAACTCTGATCCCATAATGAACGGGCACCCAGATCATCCAAGGACTGGTCAAAACATAACCATGAGGAGGACCTTTGTTCCACATTTAGCTCTTTCCAAAGATCTTTGCTTAACCAATTTTCATTTGCAAGTTGCACGCTTTGCCAGAGTTTAATATAGGCCCTCTGTCTTGCAATCACTCGATTCACATACCTGAACTCCAGCCTAATTTGGGCCTGAGATGCTTTCTTGGGAAGGGGGAAAAGAGATCTAAGAACTTTCCCAAGAATCCTGTTCAGGGTGATTGCATCCCTATCCCTCAGGGCTTTGTTACCATAGGTAACACTTGGAATTAACTTGGCAGCTATCACTTGTAACAGAGGTCTGTAACTGGGGCCATCTAACACTCTTAATAAGGAACTAAAAGCAAGCAACAAGGTATTTTCTTTTCATACTAAATCTGTTATTTTGGGGGGGGAATGATCTCCTCTCATCTAATAGTACCCCCAAGTGTCTATATAATTTGACTTGTTCAAGTTTGGAGCCTTGAAGGTACCACTTATATTTTGTCTGTCTTTTGCTGCTTATTTCCATAATCTTTGTTTTCTTCTCATTTATAACTAAACCATTTTGTGCTGCAAAATCTGGCAATTTTGTTAAAAAAAACTAAAAACACTGTAATCCAATTTTCGTGTAACTTAAAAGGACAACGTCGTCAGCATAAAGCTGATTTGAGATGAAGAGATCCCCAATCTTTGGGAGGTGTGCATTTACCCCAATAAATATATAGGACAGATCTGATAAATAAATATTTATAAAATAGGGTGCTAGGACACAGCCTTGTTTAAGACCGCAAGTTCAAAAAATGAGGCAACCCAAGAACCCTTAGACCTGGGTCATTAACTGTTACGAACACTATGGTCCAAACAGGGGGAAGTGTATGCCTTCACTTTCACGGCAAGAATAAACAGTAAAAAAAAATAAGGAACCACATATATTCAGTCCGGTATCCTTAGGATTGTTCAGTATCCCATCTATTTATTGAATCATCCATTTTCATTTTCAAATGTACTTCATGGATTCATTGTTAGTAAGTCATAGGTGCTTTTAATTGAAAAAGTGAGGGTGAGTATTGTGATACGCAAGGAAAGTTCCGGTGTTATGTACAATATATACACAAATATATACAAAAAGTGTGGTTAAAAATTGAACGTGAACTTCCAGTAGGCTCCTTCAATCCAGGAGTCCTGACGTCACTGATATGGTGATTCCTTTTCCAACCAGATTACCATAATACGACATGTGAGTTGATGCCATTAATGATCGATGACGACCAACAGTTTTGGTTACTGTAACTTGTGAGATAACTGCAATAAGCTAGATACATCGGATATGATAGGTGCTATCATTATAAAGAAATTCCCAGTCCTGATGATGACCCATTGCTGATTGATATCTGTTCCCAGGGTCGAAATGTTGACATAAATTATGTGTGGCTTGATGTTTCATAATTCAGTGACTTCAGGACTCCTGGATTGAAGGATCCTACTGGAAGTTCACGTTCAATTTTTAACCACACTTTTCGTATGTATTTGTGTATATATTGTACAGAACACCGGCACTTTCCTTGTGTATCACAATACTCACCCTCACTTTTTTGATTAGAAGCACCTATGACTTACTAACAATGATAATGAATCCATGAAGTAAATTTGGAAATTAAAATTAAAATGGATGATTCAATAAATAGATGTGATATTGAACAATCCTAAGGATACTGGACTAAATATATGTGGTTCCTTATTTGTTTACTGTTTATTCTTGCCGTGGAAGTGAAGGCATACACTCCCCCCTGTTTGGACCATAGTGTTCTTAATTGTTTAAGAACGCATTCACTCCCCACCTTCCTTGATAGAAAGGTACCATCCCCAATTTTCACTCTAATCCACGTGTCAGAATACAGCATCTGCACTGCTTTTAATAATTTCGGCAGGATACCCCAGAAGTTTAATTTTGCCCACAGTAGGCTACGCTGAACCGAGTCGAAGGAGGATTTAAAATCCACAAAACATACATACAGAGGTTGTTTTCTTTGTTTACATTTATCCATAATAGTAGTGAGGGATAGGATGTTTACTGCTTTTCCAGGCCCCTTTATTAATCCTGACTGATAGATCGGAATAATATTTTTTTGAGCAGCCCACATCTGTAGATCTTCCAAGAGAGCGCCCACATAATATTTAGCCTAAGTGTCAGTTAAGGTGATTAAACGATAATTCTCAGGGTTGGAACGATCACCTCCTTTAAAAATTGGGTGGATAATGGCATTTTTCCAGGAGCATGGGCTAGTTTCACGCTCCAATGCACTATTATAGATCATGACCAACCTCTCTGCCCAGAAGCCTGGGTTGGTTTTATGTAAAACGTTTGGGATCCCATTCGGGCCTGGGGCCCCGTCCTGCCTGCTTCTATTTATACATTTTGTTATCTGCGAATGGAGAACATTTGATCATTATCATCCATAGATCTATAACTGACTGAATTTTCATCCAATTGCAGCCCATGAGTCACTGAGACTCCCTGTGCAAAGCGCCTCTTCTTTAGTTTATCATGATTAAAATACTGAGTAAGAAAATTGTACCAAGATAGCTCAGAGATATCTGAATTTTATAGAATTGTATGTGCCCTGTTTAGGTATTAATCATTTTCCAGAACGCCAGGGAGTTCGTTTGTTTGCTTAGGAAATAGGCCTTTGCCCAAAAGTCTTTCCTTTTCTTTGTTTTTTCTTCCCATATCTGTTTACAATATTGACTGTTCATGACTTTTAAGTCTTTTTGTATACCAGGATCATTAAAGTGCTTTTTGGCTAATCTTGATAACCAGTTACTCTTTTTCCTCAACAGTGTAGTGACCGCTGTTATTTTTATTTTATCTCTATTTTTTTCCTTCTCTAACTCATAGTGCAGATGAGGTTTTCTGGGGTGGGTGGCGGGGTTCAGAGAGAGTTCTAGCTACAAATTTCTCCAGGAAGTTTGACCATAGGGTTATAGGTTCATCAGTTGAATCACACCTAGTTTGGTTAAAAAGCTCCTCGGAAGTTTTCCCAATAGTTTCAATTGAATCCCCATGCCACCAAAGCTTCTTGTAATTGGTTGAGATAAGGTCCCTAGGAGAGGTAATAGCAGGTTTATGCGTAGGAACACTATCATTTATCTCAATACTTTGCAAGCCGTGGTCACTTAGATCTGTCCTTATGATACAATAGGATGCAATTAATCCCAAAAGTGGCAGAATAACCATTGCATAATCAATTACTGATTGAATTCCCAAAGCATAGCAGGCAGGAGAGGTTCCTGTGGTATCTCCCGTTCAAGATTCTGAGGGCGGACGCCTCCAGATCTTTAACAAAAAAGAAACCACTTTAGCCTCTCCCCCACCCCTAACTTGATTCCCCAAAGTTTGTTGTGGAACAGACCACATAAAATCCTCATTTACTCTCTGTTCCTCTCAATCATATGTTTGCAATAACTTTGTGTTAATCTCCTGCTATTAGTAGCCCCGGGGCATCAGATTCTTGCATCCCCATTAATACTAATTACACAAGTTTAGAGGACAATAGCTTCTTGGAGTCGGCATCTGGGTGTATATAAACATTTATTACCCACAGTCTTATGCCAATCTAGCAGTTTTATTACCAAAATATCAGGATAGTCTTATTTTAATTAAATACAGGTTACATTCAGCCCAACTGCTAGTAAGTTCGCCAGACCACCCTCAGCCACTCACATTTCTTCACCATATATATAGGCTGGGGAGAAAAAAAACAAATAGCCATCAATTGTGAAGGGATTTATTGCCCATGTCTCCTGAAGAAGCAAATTTGAAAGTCTTTTAACAGGGATAGATTTTTTCACTGGTTATTGGCACTTATGCCGTTTATGTTCCAGGAACAGATTTTTAATAAGTTACGATGACAGTTAACTTTGGGAGACCTAAATAGAGAGGAAACTTGTAAGGGGTTCACACCATGGTTGAGAGCCGATGAAAGCCATCCTATATTTAATTGTCCTGGATCATGCCCGTTCTCTAGCGTGTAATTTATTGGTTGATAAATAGCCGGTGTAAGCTTTCCAGTTGCTGTCCTCAAAACTGAATAAGGTTTTAAGGGTTTACGCTTTCCTATGGGATCTACCTTGCGGCTAACTGAAACCAAGGGTTCCGGATAGCCGATCAGCTGGGGAGTTTTAAGCTCAGTTCCTCATTTATAAAAGACATTTTTCTCCTTAAGAACCCTGTTGGCAACAGATGCCAGAGACCAGGTCACCAAGGTGGATTCTTGGTGGGGGCTGTTTAGCGTCCGTTACCAAGTTAAAAATTTAAAATTCTATGGATACTATCTCTGCGGATTGAATACTTTCTAGCGGGGTATGGCTTGCAGGAGTTTAAGTATATTCCCACAATTGAATATGTCTTGTAAACCCCTAGTCCGTTATCTTGGACGAAAAATCTACTTTTTTCCACCCCCGGCTGATTCCTGCTGGTAACTGTCTGCTACTGGGTCCGGACCTACTTCACGGGAGAGTCCGTGCTGAGCAGTCATAGAGGTATGTGAGGGGCACTCTACCATTCTATGGTAGTTTGCCATGATCAAGATCTATTCTTATGCTAACATTCGTAATTGGCTCTGTAAAGGGCTCGAAAAGCCCGCCGCCCTGACCAGGAACATTTTTTTACGTTTTTTTTATTTTTATCTGCCTTCCTTCACCACTTCCTGATTGCAAGCTGCACCCCTAATCTGGGACCGCTCCCGCAATCCACTGCCTCCAAAATTCCCCCAATTTCCACCTGAAGTTTCTCCAAGTAAGTCCCACCACTTCCACGCTCAACACACAGGGACAATTGTTGCCTCTTGTGGGCCTCTAATAGTCCTGAGTCACTGGCGCAAGTGGGGCTCATAGGCCTCACAGCAAGCCCCACCCGAACCTAGTTGGGCTCCTTCCGCAGTGAGCCTGGGCTCGCTTTCAGCAGTGGGCCACTATGTCCACTACACTTGCTGAAGATTGGACTCCTTCCAGGCACTACCCTAGAGCCTTTTTGGCCGTATGGCCTTTAAACTCTCATGGCCCTGTATTTCCTGGAAATGGCTGGTTCTTAATGAGGCTGGACTTTGAAACGGCAGCCACGCCAGTGTTGATGTATTTGATGCTGTTAGTGCTGATTATGCAGCTGACCACGTACTTGAAATAACCGCTAGCCGCCAACTGCCGGAACAGGTACAAGGGCGAAAAATAGCAGTAGTGGCAAAGTCTGTAGGGCAGGTAGGTAGGTGGTGAGGCGAAGGCAGCAGATGGCGAAGTGAGGGCAGCATGACAACTGATATTGAAAGGCAAGGAGCGGTAGCATAAGGAGGGCAGTAGGGCAAGTACAGGACAGCCCTGCAGAGCGGGAGAAGCTGAAGGCGGAAACTGCTATTGCTGTAACAGCATCAACTCACCGCTCGCAGCCTACAGCCTTCCAACGCTCTGGATGCAGCTCAGACCAGCTGAGTTCCAGCGTTACTTCCGCACTCCCAACTCCGGAGTGTTGGGGATATTTGCCACCCTCCTCTCCTGTGCAGTGCGCCGCTGCTCTACGGACACAGGTTGTCTGCTCCTCACCGTGAGGTCCGTGAAGTCCACCGACCCATCCTTCCGCTGCACGCTGCACTCACATTGGTCTCACTGCAACTTCCTCTTCTGTTCAGTTACCAGAGTTTGCAGTGATTTTGATTGACCTTGCAGAAACTGACTCAACAAGGGCTGATGAGACTAGATCTTGGAGTAGTTTGGAAGCTGTGATCTACTCTGCTGCAGGCACACCCTCTCCGTACTTTGACTGGCTGGGAGGGGCTGCGCCAGCTTATCCTCCTTTCACAAAGCCCTCTCTGTGAATACCACAAAGACTAAGTGGCTTTCATTCAGATCTCATTCTAGCCCAGTGTCCCCCACCGCCAAGCTTTTATTTAAAAACAGCAACGTGGACTCTGCAAGCAGTTGACAGTTTTAAAATATTGCCATTCAACAGAAAAGAGAAAACATTTGTGTTTTTTATTGAGAAAAGTGAAGCCAACGTTTTGTGCTGTCTGCAACCAAACCTTTAAGTTAATGAATTTAAGTGAATTTAAACTGTGTTCTGTCGCTGTTGAGTCTGCCACACTGTTCATACTAGTCTGGTACATCCCAATGACTCCAGTTAGTTATCACAAAATATAATCTGCATTTTCCAGTTTGATGCTCAGAGCTGTCTTGTTCCAACTCCAGGTAGGTAAACCTAGTAATTTTGACATTCATATGCCTCTTAAACGTGGTTGTGCAAGCCGTGTGAAAAGGAAACTGGTAGTAGATCCTTACTGAGTCAAACAGTTGTATTACTGTTCATGCCAGAAGAGGCTGTAGCATGAACATTCTTGTGCATTTGATCAATAGTTTTAACTGTGGTATTTGACTCCACAAGGTCTTTAAACACTTGATTGTAGTAGCTCCAAATATAAACTATTGGCGGAGTCTGTTCCTGATGTAGGTTGGGTTATCTGGATATAGGCTGGGTTATTTTTGTTCTCTCACTGTCTTTTATGTAGGGCTTAGATTTTTATATCTCTGAACAGTGGAAGCAACTGGCAACTGCAGGTTGGATCAGTGTGCAATTTACCGTGCCGTAATGTCTCATTGACTCTCGGAAAAGCCACTTTGCTTTGAAGAAGGATGGCTGTGTTGTCACATATTAGAGGTGCTGAGGAGTTTTCATCCCATGGTTTGAGCCTACCAGAAGAAGTCCACTGGATTCGAGAGTGTGCCACTCAGTGCTTATTCATACTCAAGCTAGAGGAATTGTTGTTTGAGAACACGTATGTCTGAATATGAAACTGTTTCCCAAGTTGTAACTGGTCCACAATTACTGCAATCAGTGAATCATTGGGAACGGGGACAACAACTGGCTGTATGTGAGCATTGTTAAATTAATTTCAGGGGTTGCCTAATCCCAGCCAGCTGAACTATGTCCACAAAAGCAGAATGTTTACAGTGAGCAATGCTCCAAGTGCAATCACAAAACACTTCTCTAGCTTAGTGGACTAAGACCCGTAGGGGGCAGCATAATTCTCTGGTCGAGCAGAATTCACACTTTTTTGTTGAGACAGATTTAAGATCGGACGTGACAAGCAGAGAATCTGTTTTTTGAGGATCTAAATTGTCTTGGTGGGTACAACATTTGCTATGCTATGCTGGAGTGGTTGGCCAACTTGCCTGACATAGTTTTGAGTTGGATGGCACCAGTCACATGAAAGCAGTGGGAACTGGCAGAGGAGGAGTCAGTCCCCAGTTTGGTAACAATTTACAGTGCTTGGTTTAGTCCTATTTTCTTAACTCACCATAGCACAGATACTGTTTTCTCAATGATTTAATAAATGTCTTCCTTGTTCTTATGATGTAAACCATCAGACACTATAACACATAGACACCAACAGAAAATATTAAAACAGATAATAAGTGTGATGTAGGCGGCAAAAGTTACCTACATTTTAGTAACTGCAAGAAACTAAAACAAATTGGCAAGATTGCAAAAACCTTGCCTCAGGTCTTATGACTGCATAGACTTCAAGGTGTTCTGGTACTCCTAATCCTAAACAGTATAGTAATTGCAACCTGCTTTTCTTTTAACATTTAATGTTTCACGTGAAAGTAAGATATGTTGTTTGTTTTGAAGCAAGAGTTCCATAATGCAAATAGGCCAAATCTTAATGTTTGGAGCACCCAGGACAATTGTTCAAATTCATTTTGAAGCCAACTTTGAAAATGGAAAGTTGACCACTAATTGCCACAGAAGGAGTGACGTTGCCCTCTCAAGTAGTGCACCCAGGAATGTTTTCCAGATCTTTTGTGTAAAGCAGTGGTTCCAAAACTTTTTCGACCCGCGGCTCCCTTGACCTATTGGCAGTTGGCCGTGGCTCGCCGTTACGTTACTTTTTTTGGCAGGTGGGAGGATGTAAGCCCGGCATCGGGGGTACTTCCATTTTCCTCCCTGAAATTAATTACTGTGAAGGTATTATAATCGTAGTTGTGATCTACTTTGTCACTGAACTGATGCTGTAATAAAGCACTTTATCAGCAACAAACACTCACTTTACCACCTCTCCTTTTTACTCCAGGCCTTGAAGCCTTAAACCACACGTTCCTGCCATGAAAGCATCTTCTTCAGTGGCAGCAGCTTGCATCATATTCTGCATGTCACAGAACTAAATAGAATACATATCTCTGACAATCCTTAGCAACAAATATGACACAACCACTAAGCAGACAATTTAAACATTTCTTTTCTTGGGAATTCTGGCATTAACATCAGCAATCTGAAAAGGGCAGTGTTGGCTACATTCGCAGAAGGACCTTCAATGGAAAAGTCTGTTGCAGATGGCATCCGAATGCCATATATAGCTGAGCTATAACTGATATGCAATGGGAGTAACTTCCTATTCAAACTATCTCAGTGCCAGTACACTAAGAAGGTGATATCCCCTCAGACATGAACCTGATGCTGAGGAAGCCAACCTTCCTCCAACAGCAGGCAGGTCACTGTTTTCCTTAAAGGAAAAGAAGGGCAGCGCGAACCTCTGAGCACCCTTTAAGATGGCTATCCAAACCCTGCGCTCATCATTGCATTTCTCACACATGCAAAACTGTAGCAGTTGAGGCACCCATCTCTTTCTTTGCTGAAATGCAGGTTAGAGCAGGAACTGCTGCTTCAGGTGGGAGGGACTCTGTAGGAGTAAAAATAGGAGTATTCAGAGTAAGAAAGAGGAAGTAGAGTTAAGAGTAGGAATATTTATCAGAGTAACAGACAGCGAATCGCTGCAAGAGTAAGAAGGAATATTATTTGGAGTAAGCAAAAGCTTTGTTGCTTGTAAAGTGATGAAAGTAAGAATGACAGAATGAGATAAAGATAAGAGAACAAATCCTTTCATTTACTTCTAACAAAGAATCTGTGCTAGTAAAGCAGGATGTTCTTTCCGTTTCATGCACAGATCACGTTGAAGTAAGGGACTTTAACTAAGCACTATTGCAGCTTGTTTAAGTTGGTTAAATATCACACTCACGCAGCTGAAATAGGTAATATTTACACGTTTTAAGGTGATCAGACACTGCTGATATGCACTACCTGGCATTTATAAGCACGTTATTGCTGTTTCACTGGCTCACTAAGGTACAATGTCTATCTGTACAATAGTTTACAGCTATACCTGTCTCTGTAACTTACCTTGTATGGAATAAGAGTGCAGTGGAAGGTGGGCTGTGGTGCATTAGCAGGCATCCAGCCAAGGTCTGACTGCAGTCGCTAGGCTGAGTATACTATGATCTTCGTCTTATAGACAAATGTTAGCTGTGTAATAAACTGCCTATCTGTAGGGCCCTGCTGACAAGAAAAACAAAGTGCACAAGACAATAAAGGTACCTACATACAGACAATGCATCTGTACTGCACACATTTTTCAAAAGTGTTTGTCTTAGGGTGGCTTATTCCGAGTAAAGTGTCTGTGACCTATCTTTGAAGGGACAGAGTTAGTTGTCTGTGATAGCAGGTCTTCCATGAAGGCCTGAGTATGCATTATTTGCTGAGCAGAAGAAATGCCCTTTACAGTGCTTTACTGCATATTTCTTTACCGTTTATTTTATTTTTGGAGCTTGCGTATTAAATTAATGTTATTCACATTCACTCTTAATGACCTTTATAAGCAATCTTCCTTGTCTCCTTACCTAGGTGAGGTTATAAGAATTAGCATGTATATTTTAATTATACTGCAGAAAAGGTTTTGTTACATTACATGAAGGGATTTCTAAAATTCACTGGAGCAACACTTCTGAACTGTTTAGCTCAGGGTCAGGACCTGTTAAATAACTGAGTTGAGAGATGGTTTTATGTTTCAGTGTCATCCATTAACACTGCAGTTAGCAGGAGGCCAGGACAAGTAGTGACAGCAGATATGTATAGCTATTCCTGGTTTCGTTCCCAAACCGTGTGCTTAGTGCATGGCGCCCCTGGCTAGTTTATATGTCGCACCTGGGTGCCACAGCGCACAGATTGGGAACCACTGGTGTAAAGTGAGATAAGCCTGATTTAATATGCCCTTTATCGGTGTCCAGAAAAGTGATAGAATACTACATTGGATCTACACAAGTCATTGCCTCGCTTAATAGCGATCCTTCTATCATACATTGCAATGCATTCTAGATCTCAGCCCACACAGCATCCTCCTGCAGTAGGATGGACTGAACATCTGCATCCTGTAACAGGGATTGCAGAGAGAGGTGCCCCAGGCAAGGACTACATTTTAACTTACCCACATCGGTTTGTCATGTCCCTTGTAGTGGTTCTCAATGATCTCGGGTAAATCTGTCCTTTTGATTGTAAGACACAAGTAATTGTACTTACTTGCTATTATAGTACTTTTTGCCCTTAAACATCCAGTTACATTTTGTATTGCATCTTCCAAAACGCATGATGTCACTTTTATGGTGGTCCACTGTAAGAGTATCCCTGCTATGTTACCATTGTAGGCGGTTCACCAGTCATCAGTCGTAGTCCCATGGGAGCAAATCTGGGCATTGATATTTTGCCACTCTGAAGAGCCTGTGGGTGTGAATTGCTTCAATTTGCAGAGCACACTCCATTTACCTCCACAAAGAATTATGGAGGTCAGCAATTCATTCATTTTAAAAAGGCAGGTGCCAGAAGGCACCCTTTTTAGCACCTTGTAGGTCCTAATGCCGTTTGTCAGACACCCATCATTACCACCTGAACAGCCGTTTACAAGAGGAGCAATGTACAATTACTCTCCACCCATTTTTGAAGATTGATAGAGCAGTGCTATAGCAACAAGCATTTGCAAAGCGAATAGGTCATACCTTTGACACCTAATGGTTTTACTAATGCTTATTGCGATTTTGAACAACATCAGTAAAAAACACAATGTGGTTTGCTGATCCTGTTAAATAGCTGCAAAAAAAGGCGCATTGATGCGCCCGCTGTTGGAGGTGATCTAATTTCTTTTATTTTTAATAACTGATCTAAGATGGAGGGCACCACTTAGATTGGTCAATGATTTTAAGTGTGAAAAAGCACTTTTGTGGAGGACAGGCAGCAATTTGCTGCTTGGCCTTTCAAAAAAATATGTATATTTAATAAAAGAAATAGCAGAGAAGGCACGAGGGAAAGAAGAACATGCAGGGAGGGGGAAGATGCTTACATGTAAAACAGCAACACGGGGTGGAGGGAGAAAGATTTTAGTAGAATAACACAGAACGGGCATGGAGACATTTAGGGGGGGAAGGGAGAGGCTTGGGAAACACAGGAACTTTGATGGAGTGCTTAAACAAAAAGAAAAATGTAGCTCACAGAAAGTGAGCAGTGGAGGGCCACAAGTTAGCCAATTAAAAGGTTGGTAAAGAGGCTGTGCTCTAGGAAATGGACATAAGCAAGATGGACAAGGAAAGTCATTGAATAAAAAGGAAGCAAAGCAGAGTGACATTAAAGTTAACCATTTGAAATACACTGGTGTCACATCCTTCTGGGCAAAAAATGACGTTTTGATATCGGACTTTATCTGGAGAACAGCTACTAATTTCGGTTAATTAGATATGGCTCTCCCAGACGGTCTGAGCAACTCCTGTATGATTATTGCCTAGGTGTGCTCTCGAAATTAACACCTTCATCAGTTGCCACTGTTTATGCTCGTTTCTGTTTTGCAAATTAGATTTTATTTTTACCTTGATCAAGGTTTTTAAAACCTCGTGTGCAATGAAGAATCATGATTTATGCAAGAATTGAACAAATCCTTTTTTAAAGTTAAAATGGTTTTGCAAAAGATATACGTAGCAAAAAACAGTTGGTTGTCTTTTTTCTGTGAAGTGCAACCAAGCATATGAAAGCTCTGCAAAAGGTGAACTTGCAGGGAACAATTCTATAAACATTTGTCATTGTGAACAGAAAAGTTTACAAAAAAAACTAAACAGACAAAAAATCTGCTTACGCTTTCCACCCGGCTCGTTGTAATTAGACTTTAATTGATCTCACAATACAATGAAAATTATCTTACTAGGATGAAATAACTGTTGTGAAGGTGAAGTAGGAACGTTATAATTGACAAATATTCAAAACTTTGCAGGTGGATTGTGATAACACCCCGGTTCAACATTGAGCTTCAGTGTAAAATCTCAGCCTTTGCAGACAAGGTAGCCCATCTCAAAACAGTGATCAGCGAAGGAAACTAGGCCATCCATATTGGAAAACAAATGCAAAGATGTGGAAGAAGCTTTTTAATGTAGGCGAACACCGAAGCAAACAAACAAGACCAAACAACAGACATATTGAGAAAACTACAAAGATAGAATATTAAAGTGGGCAAATAAAAACATTGGACTGCTTCAAGTGCTCAATTTCACTTCGATGGATATTCCCATGTAATCTGCCAGTCGCCCTCGTGCTCGGTAGGCCCAGTAACTGTGATTCACATCTAACAGTTCATTGACCAGCCAACCACCTGAGCCCTTTCTCTTCCATCCGGGGCTTGATGAACAATGTCAAGAAGGAAGGGAAGATGAATTACTGAAAAGGTGTAAAGCTGCTGTATCTTTGGTGGGCGGGTGGCTCAGTGAGCCTTCAAGCCCTGCAGAGCACATTAGCTTTCTTATCTTCTTTGCATGAAGGTGCTCTCCTGGAACTCTGTTTGTAGCTCATGCCTATAGTTCCAGGTGTTCCCGCGGGATTTAATTTTGTATCAACAATTTGTAGTGTGGTAGTTTGGTGAGTCATGAAATATATTCCTGGTTAGTGCAAAAATTGGGGAAAAACTGTAAAAAATTGTATATTTACAATTTTATTTTTAGCACAAACAAGGCTTATACCAAAATGTAGCCGTGCTTTCCTCTAAACTGCAAAGGTGATGGGTGTAATACAATTAAAAAAGTGAAAAAAGATTCCAATAATATGTCTATACAAGTTATATCATTATGCAGAGTTTGGACTTTGAAATACTCACTAATTCTCAAAGACCTAGTGAATTCCGGAGTAAGAAAAGAAAAATATTGCCCATGACACTTTAATCGGTGGCTGGGGCAGACAAGTTAAGAGGTAGATCGTGCATGGAAACTGTTTTTTTTTTTTTTAAAATTTAAATGGTGGAGTAGACACAACTCGGGGGGGATATGATCGGTCACTCTCCAAGGCCGTATTTCAAATTAAAAAGACACTGGGAGCAGGGGGGTTTAATTATCTCCCCTAAAGACCAGGTATAGGAGTGTTGCCTTGAAGACCTCCCCTCCAGCCATCCAGGTTGTTAATGTTCAAGTGACACTGATTTTCATTAAAGGCAGTGCTAACAAGTGATGCTGAGTATTGTTGGAGGAGGGGATTCAATTGATGAGGGTGAAAGGGGCTCTCAGGCGTTCCTGCAAAGCGAAGAGGAAAGTATGAACTTGTTGTGGCTTAGAGACCCTCTGCAACCCGCCCAGGTGGTTATTTCCTGCCTTCATTCACTTTAACACTATGCTGTCTTGGAACATTACTAGTCTGAAACATTGCACAGAGAACTACCTGCCAGACACTGACCTCTTTTATGCCATTTTGCCATAGTCCTGGTTGTAAAAACTTTGCAAATTGATTCTCCAGGGGTAAAGAATTTTCTATAATAAAACTTTCCATATTAACACAAAGTTGGTAGTAAGGGGTCACCCTTATGGAGGCCCAATCATCCTTTTCTTATTAACTTTGCTGCCATTGAAGTCACCAGATATTTATGCGACAGTGATGCTGCTGAATATACAGGAGGACCATGAAGTTGTAGACCTAATAATGAGTAATATATGTCATCTGCTCGTTTTGAATAATCAAGAAGCTCTAGACAGACTGGAATGTGCAATCTCTTTTGCCAATTTACATGACTCCAAGATTCTTCTCACTGGGCAAATTCATTGCCTCATTGATGACATTGTCGTATGTAATGAGCAGAGGTGGATACGAGATGGGGAATTCACTGTCAAAACACCCTATGTTTTTCTCGTGAGAGAAACATCTACTAACCAGGCTTCTCAGTGGCAGTCTTAGGATCTGAATAGGGCAAAGGAAGTATCATCCCAGGGATGCTAACCTCCTGAATCATGAATCATTTTGCAATTGCTGCATCCTTGTCACCAGACAAAGCAAAATTTATTGAGAAGCCCACGATTAACTAGTGTAGTCCGAGAGGTGACTTCATAATCTTGGCACCTGGCTGATTTGAATTGTGGTCTAAAATTAAGACCTGTCAAATTAAGAGCTTTCCGTCATTTGAAAACCTTCTCTGAAACTCACAAGAACGGAAGCTTCATTAAATTTATCGATAATGCTGATAATGGCCTTGTGGCTGATCCCCACTTCTATAAGGAGGTGCATACGTTTCCGCTATAATGGGCAGTGCCAAAAGCTTTGAAACATTCGTAAAGGTTGTAAAACAAAAACGTGCAACTTCACACGGTGGTGCAGGACTTACAGAAATAATATAACTTAATATATGCATTTTTAACTCACACATTCACGTCTTGCAGCATCTTGGACGAGAATAATAGATTTTTATTTTACCTAACTTGATAGTTAATATTTTATGGACCTCGGAAGGATGAAAGACTGACAGCATTCATCGGAATCCGGACCCGTTTCCATGTGGTCAGCCACAAAATCCTGGAATGCTCACATTAGTCCAGTGACAGTGAGTCACCAGGCCAAAAGTACAGACCGGACATGCTTATCTTTGCCCTACACAACCAGCCTTCCATACAGTCCAGTCGAGAATTATCCTGAATTCTCTATTGGCCATACGCCTGTGTCCTAGGTTCCCCCTCCTTCGATCTCTACTGTGAGGAATCTGAGCCTGTCAGCGCAGACAGCATTGGTGGTGGTGGGAGAGGACATCGTTGCTTCCAGTGGCTGAAACTCCTGCTCATCAGTTTCATTGTGTGACCTTCTGTCTCCTGTGCCCGCCGGGCCCCCTCGCAGAGGTTGGGAACCTGGGGCAGGAGTCCAGAAGAGGGCAACCCAGCGGGCTATTATCATTCTAGTCATGCGTGGAAGTCGGCAGTGCCCGCTTCTGTTTGCTTCCCATGAGGATGGGGCGGGGAGTGTTGTCTCTTGCTGTTTTCTCTAGCTCGGAAGGCGATACTGCTTTCCCTTCTCGTTGAGTGGGTTTCTTTCTCTGCTCCGTGTAATCCCTGCTGGCGACGCACCTGCAACTCCCCATGCAGTGGGTGAATGACACGGAGGGAATCAAATGAATTGCCCAAGTCTGAAAGGAGGTAGGTAGGCACTGTTCTGGTGTTACGCAGGGTGCTAGGGGGGTGGAGTTCAGGGATAGGTAATAGAAACTTTTGTAACCCCTACTCGTACCTTGGTCGTCGGAAGTGATCCATGTTTTCCGCCTTACCTCAGTGAGAAGGGACATGTCCACAGCGAATACTTGAAGCTGGTTATGCCAAAGGCACACAGGCACTACAGTCTGTGCCACAGTTTCAGTTGATCTGATCTGGCCAATCCATTTTACAGAGCATGGAACCTAAAATCCCCTTGATTCAATCAAGCTACGTCAAGGATTGGTAGTAACAAAGTGCAGCTGATTGGCCGGAGTGTACTTTACAAATTGGCGTGAGAAAGCACCATCATTTTGTGTGCTCTTGAATCCCCCTTTCCTTAGTGCCACTCTGGTTGATGTGGAAATCTTTGGACCAGTAAAAAGGTTTTAATGCCACTGTTATATAGCATTTAAGTTGTAGTGCTTTTGCTGCAGTTGCGTATTGTTAAGTGTTACTGTTGTTGTAGTGATAGCGCTGTATTGTTGGGTTGCAGGCTCACGGTGCTGCAATTGCAGCGTCGTTATTTTATTGCAGATGGAATGTGGTTGCAGTGCGTTGTGGCGTATTAGCAGTAGAACCGTTAGTAAATGTGGTGCCAAAGATTTGGAAATATGTAATGCTGTTTAGGGCATGTTGTAGTACTGTTGTGGTGCAGTGATCAGTGGCCGTCAAATGAGTTTGTGCAAAACACTGGTCTTGTAATAGTCCATGCTATTAAACGACCGAGTTCTCGCCTTTCAGTATCACAGTGGTCATAGTTATTCAAAAGAGAATTTGGCATTTCAAGCTTGCTCCAGTAAAAAATAGTTAATTCATGAATTTAAATATATTTAAACAACAAATTAAAGGTAGAAGTACGACTCCTGTTAAAATTGTGTATAACATATTTAAACACAAACTAGAATCCCAGAATATACGCTAAGTAATGCCACTTTTAGAAATACATGTTTTAAATGGATTTATTTTGTTAAGTAAAAGTGGAATTTAAGTTTTTATTACAAAGAAGACAAAATAATATTTTTTATGTTTCTTTTTTAAACCTAACTACTTAAAAATACCGGCCAGGTCTGTAAAATACAGATTAGGTGGACACCATTCAATCCATAGCAATGTATGCTTATATAAAAAGGACAGCTTTTCACCCCTCCAGACACAGGGCCCGTTTCTTGAAGAAATGGAAAAAGTTCAGACAAGAGTTGGTGTTGTATAACTTTGGAAGGGCAAACCAGGTCAAAAAGCACCCTTTTAGGGATTTAACCCCATTATAGCTAATGTTGCTTTGGGAAGAAAAAAAACATTTAACTTGTACCCAAATTGGTCCAGCAGTTGGGTATCCATACTCACAACCTCCTGTACTATAATCACTCTTCATACGTATTTCATTTTTTTTCTCATGGCTTAGTCAAAGATGTCAAAGAAATAGCCAGACAACAACCAGACAGATGCTCACAAACCACAGGTGCAGCAATCACTGCCGTAATTCGGAGAAGATGTTTGCACATCTTATATTGATTGCAAAGTATGCCTTTGTATTTACAATACCTACAGTGTTCAAACTATAAATATTTCACATTATTCAGATATGGGTTTCATGAATGGCCCAGAATCCCTCTTGTATACTGGACAAGCCCTGTGTATTTCTACCAGGCTAAATAAATTACCCCTTTTTGTGGCGATCAGTGTTCCCGTTCATAGGTTCAAGCAGACCCCAGAGTCTGGTTAGGCTTAGTGCATTGAATGCCACAGAACAGGCATCTACTACATTCAGCAGAAGCAGCAGTCTTGTATTTTAGAATTTGCCTGCACAACGCTTGCATTATGCTTGCAAAATCTCTTGTAAAGAAAAAAAAGTCTTGAGTCTTAAAGCACGCTCATTACTTACCTTTACTTACCATTGGTTGGCTCCCATGTCACTTCCATGCCCTTGCTTCCTTTTGGTTAGCACCCCTTCCTCGCCTCCAACTTCCTCCTTGGCTTTAAGTCGTCGTCCCTGCCGTGAAGCATGAACTAAGAATACCTTCCTGTAGCCAGTGTCCTTCCACTGACCACAGACTCCTGCAGGTACTTTATTTTTTTACTTGTCAGCATGCACGCTTAGAGAGTGCATGCTTCTGCAGCCCCCCTCCTTCACCCCTGCCCTTATCCCACTCTCTATGGTGTCATCCTCAAGCTCTCCTTGGTGGCAGTACCCCTGCCACCTGATCTTTGTAACCTGCTCTCCTCCTGTTGTCCATTCTTTTTAAAAAATACCCCCATCATTCTCTTTATATTCAACCCCCAACCTCCTCCCACTACACATTCTTCTCCCCTTCCTCTTGTTGCTTGCCTCTCTTAACCCCGTCCCACACCACCACCCCAGCATTGCTTTAAGGCATGTTGTACAGCGGGCTGCTGTGCCTTGTGGCTTCAAGTAAATATAAACAAAGTACTTATGGCGCGGTTAACACTGACTGCGCCATAGCTCTTTGTTTATATTTCCTTTAAGCCATGTTGCACAGCAGCATGGGCTTTTATAAAACCTTAACAAAGCCATGTAGCTTTTGCAGCACTATTTGGCCATGTTGTATTTTTTAAAGATGCTCCACAGCAGGCTGCTGTGTGCAACATGATTTAAAATCAACAAAAAACCGCTGTGAAGTGGTCAGTGCTGGCCAATCCAAATTACTTTGTTTTTATTTACTTTGAGCCATGTTGTACAGCAGTCCGCACTGGTGTGAAACATCTTTTCAAAACATTGACCACGCCAATGGGACTTGGATAGGTGAAACCTATTGACTTTGCCATTGCTTCTTATCTTTGTTTATACCCTTGTGGCACTGAGTGCAATGAAGGTTGTAAAATGTGTACCAGAGGTGGTTTGTAAAAAGTTAGGGACAAGACTTCATTTACACTAATAATATGTCAATGTAGTGCACGTGTGCTGTAATTTCTCCCACTTGCCCTGTCCTCTTATTACACTGGATGCAAGCGTGCATCAAAAGACTACCTTTATACCAACTCTTCTCTGTCATTCTGACAGGTCCCCTATCTCCCAGTGCTGGACGGACCTTGCAAAGAAACTTTCATGTTGAGCTCTATGAGGATTCCCAGATAAAGCATAACATGAATTAATTCCATTTCAAGTTACACATATATTAGTGGTCCAGAAGGATATACATACAAAATATATTACTGCTTAGTGCTGTACCTTTGAGGACACCTCATTTAGATCAAATACGGCTGAAACGACCCTGTTTCAAAATGGTCACCTCAATACTGATATTTAGAGAACATATTGTAAGTTAGTCCTTGGATCAGCCCTCACCATGATCACACCTATAAGCTCTGAAAAAAGGAGTAATGTTTTGGGGAGGCAAAATGCATGGTGTGCAATTTATTTTCCCGCTGCACCCCACCCCTTACCCCATTTTAATACCACTGTTTTGTGGCACTACAGTGGTACTCTGTCAAGACTAACAAGCATTTGCAATGCAACAGGTCTCGCATTTGCTCGAGTTAGAGCTGTTAGCATTGTAAATTCCTAACTGGACTTTTCTTGCTACATAAATTAAAAATGAAAAGTAAAACTGTTGACATAAGCCAGACAATTCAAAGCGCTGTGGCCACCATGAGCGTGAAGGAGAGAACACAAAGAAAAAGAAGTTTGCTTGTCTTCAGACTCATCAACAATCGTGCAATTATCCATGTAACAGTGGCAGTCTGCAAGGTGGTAACTAAACAGCCCCAAGGAGGGACAAACATAAAGCATTTACCAATGATGATAAAAGATTTTTGAGAAGCAAGCCCACAAACGAGCGAAAGTGATGGGAATGTGGTGGGCGTGGTTAAAAGCCCACAGTTATTACAAGAGGTCAAATTGCTTGTGAGCTCGACCTAAAAATGAGCCAAAACACAAATTTCTGATTAATTGCAGAGGGAGTTTTGGGTACATCCATCAAAACATTATCACAATAGAACTAATAGGACATTTTAAGGCATTTTGGTTAGTTTGTTTCTAGGAATTATAAACATTTTACAGCTCACATGATTACAACTAACTTCTGAAAAATGTATCTAGTTTGTGAAGAATGCAACATAGAAAGTTCTGGGAACTTGGACTACATGGCTCATTGTTTTGGGGGAATAGCCACAAACCCATTCTTTTCAGCAGAGAGGGGTGTAGGTCTGGGCCAGTATTCAGAAAGGGTGCGCTTTCCCTGTTTGTGCAATGGTGCACCTTTAGCAGGTGCGCCGGGTGCAAACTGGGAAATTACACCCTAGTATGAAGATTGCACTGCCCTCAGGGCGGCCGCCAACTCCCTGCATATTCAAAATATGGAAGATGCTCTGGGTTTCTCTGTGCAAGCAGCAACCTGGCTGCACTTTCTAAAGGGATTATACATCCCCATTGCAGGCGGTTGTAGTGAGTGACTGCACCTGCCTGCAAGTTAATGTCTGGAGGGTCCATGGGATCGCCTTTCATCTCTTGAAAGGGCTGCCCTCAGGGGGCTCACTGACACCTTGTGGTGCTCTTTCAGTGCACCTCCTAGTGGCATGCTTGCCTCAGCACCCACGTTGGTAATATGGCATGGGTACAGAGGCAAAGTGGTTCCCTCGTTTGCATGGGACCACACCCCCATTCAAAAAAGGGAATGCCCTTTCTCAATAGTGCTATATGTGTGCCAGCACTGTCTGTATTATAGAAGGGCCTGCACAAGCATCTGCTGCCCCTTCTGTAATACCAAAATGTCCTGGAAGCACGCAAAGCGGGCACAAACACCCATTGCCTCCCCAGGGCACCTGGAGAGTGATTAGGGGCTTGGAGTACGTCACTGGACTCCACTGTGGTGGGGGGTTGCAATACTACATGTGGGAGTAGAGGAGGGGCTTGCACTCGTACCTGCCATGATCAGTGGCCATCAGCAGGTTGCCTCCCCAGCCCTGCCTTTGACTGAGTAAAGTTGTAAATGACGCGAGAGGGGTTCTCGTACAGTTATGCTGTCCGACTTGGGGCTGGATTGATGCTTGGGGACATATGTGGGGAACAGGGCTAGTATTAATGGGGCTCACACTGCAGCACAACAAGGCCAAATGTGGAATGGTAGCTGAGAAATCACATGCAGAGCTACTCACCTGTCCTACATGAGAAATGGACAAGGATGAACCTGGAGGCAACACATCAGACTCGTAAAGGGTCTCAAATGCAGCAGAGTGAGTGTAGAGAAGTTGATCTGGACAGCCCACCATCAGTCACCAGTAACTAACTTTCAGTTCATTGAGCTTCAGGATGCAACCCCTGCAGAGGTGGTTTGCTTTTAAGAGCCTGCCATAACCAACATCAAGTTCCCTTCTCTTCAGATGCGAACACAAAGCAAAATAAAATCCACTCTGGTAGCTATCATCACTGGTAGGCATCGTGGGTGAATGCTGTGCTTGTTTTGAATCCTCTAACATACCAAAGTCAGAAAAGTGATCTGTGCAGGGTCTTCCTTCATGCGAACATAACATTAAATGTGTCCTCCTAGGTGTATTGTGTCCCCTTCAAGGTAAAGGTCAGTGCGCATGGTTGCATTTTGTTGATATTCTGCCTAGAAGTTAAGGTGGCTTTTTTGTTTTTAGATGGTATGTGCCCCTGAAAGTGGTAGCAAAGGTAGGTAACTGTGTCCGACTAGTGTGGTTTTGCAGTGTGAATTTCTTCTAGTTTCATGTGCTGTGTATTATTTTGCTACTTAGTGATTGTGTCCATAAGGTTCCCAATTTCTATTTCTTCTCTTTCGTTGACATCTACCAGAGGAGGTGTCACGTTGACTCCTGAGGTCATGAAGTGTAAACTCAAAATGTCCCATTATATGGTTGGCATCTTTAGTTTTTTTTTCTTCAGTTGAGTTTGGCAGCAGTGTTAAAAGCTCTGAACTGACAAACGTAGCAAGCATTTGCATAGCCAATAAGTATTTAGCCATGCAGCACAATAAACCTTTATCAGAAATAAACTGTGTTTGTGCATTCCTTTATACACTTGGCATAAGACTGTATTGGTCAGAATATCCCCTAGAGGGCACCACAATAAAAATAGCATTTGGAAGAAACATGGTCATGTATCTATAAAGTCAGCCCATAGAAGGCATAAGCACATGTAAAGAGGTAGTCAGAGACCACTGCAGTGTAACCATATAGTCAGCCCGTAGAGGGAATAGTGCACTGCGCATTTTCAGGCCTAGCAGGCCTGCTAGAATATACTACAAACAAGGCCCTTCGAACACAAAAGCTCTCCAGCCATGAGAGAGCTTAAAAAGACATTGAATAGTGGGAGAAGTTATGATTTTGTGATCCTCCACAGCCTAGTGTGAGAACCCAGAAGGGTGGTGGTCCCCTTGTCCTAGGACCACCACAGGTTGAGTTATGGGCAGAAACGTGTTGTAAAAGGAATGACCTGCAAAGCATTACAGGTCCAGTTTCACAAGTAGAGTGAATATATTTTAGGGTCTGCTCTCCTGCTGTGCCGGGTGTGCCGTTGAGGGTTTCACTTGTGTTTTTTCTATTTGAAAGGCACCAGTTTGTACATTTTTCAACTGCTAAACTTAGGAAGAATTTAGGAATGGGGCTGCAGATTTAACTGTGCTCATGTAAAGCGCTCTAATCTTCCAGTAGAGTTTGTGCTAGATAAAGAAATAAAAAAGAATCTCCCTCCAACTTGCAGCCTTTGTCGGTTGCAGACACTGCAAAGAAACATCGAGATGCCTTAGGAGGAAACAACATACCGAAAGCGTGAAGCGGAGAGGCAAAAGAAAAAAGTAGTGTGCCGAAACGAAGGTATACAGCCGATCGTGCTATAATCCATGTAACAGGGTCAGTCTCCAAGGCAGTAACAAAACAGCCTCAAGGCGGAACCAATCTTAAGAATTTACCTAACAAACCAAAGGAATTTTGAAAGGCAGGCCAAGGAACGAATGAAAGTGGAGGGCGTGTGATGGACGTTATGAAAGCACACAGAAGCAGATTACAGCATGTCGAGAGGCAGCGCATACCTGCTGCCTAGGCTTGACCTAGAAAGCAGTGAGGAAGAACGGCAATGGATATTGGTGAGTAGACTTCAACAGTAACTGAGTGGCGAGATGAGGATACACCGAGAAGCACCGAAATATCGAAAGACCATTTTCAAATAACAAAGAGGTCAGTTTTCTTTCTAATTGGGCTTTGACCAGTGAGATGGAGTTGTAAAACGCTTAGCTAAGGTAAAGCAGTAATCAGCAGGTCTTTTCAGTGTTTAAGGATCAGCCGAGATGGAAAATATTACCTATAGGTTTTGACCAAAGTGCCACCATTAACGGGCACAGAAAGACCTGCTCAGAGTTTGCAATGCATGCCTTCCTGAATACCCGAAGACTGTGAGGCCTGCAAAGTTTTCTTGCTAAGAACTTTAAAAATGAGGGGAAAGCAAGGTTGGGTGACTTGCACCATAGCACAAGCAAAACAGCTATCCCTAAAAGCTCAGGGACTTTCACGTGCAGGGGGATTATTCGAAAAGTTTAAGGGGGCCCAGAGAAAGCAGTACTCCTTTACTGTCAAAAACTCAACTTCTGTTGGCCTAGATATTAAGGAAAGTATCAGAAAAAAATCTAGACAAATTCTTGATGCCTCTGAACAAGCATATACTCGCATTACTTCAGGTACAGAGCGCATCCAGTTTGAAGCACTTGGACTTGAATACAGGGTAGAGCCTTTGATGTTGAAATATTTGTCAGTCCAAACCATGACAAAAGGTACCAGAATAAACCAACAATCTTACTCTGACTCAACTCCGAAAATTATTGTAAACATAGGAATGATTAGGATAGGGACTCTGAAGGCGAAAGAGATACCACATACTTCCCAAAAGATGAGTCCACCAGTATATGACAATTAAAAGAAAAGATGACGCCTCAAAGCCAAAATGGCAACATTGCTGAAAAATATAAGGAATATGATTAAAGCTTCCAAAATTCCCTCAGACAGGCAACGAAAGGCCCAGAGAGGAAACGAGTAGAAGAAGAGTTGAAGGGAGGCATATTTGAAGAGGACCCACAAGTTCAGTTGGAACAGGACACAGAATAGAAATACATTTGTAAGGATGTCGAGGCAAACTCAATTCAAAGGTAGGTTGATTCCTACTTATGAAGATACTTTCCACTAAATGGCCTATCCTTATACTATAGGCATCAGATACCTATTGGGTACTCCTGAAGGATAAGGAAGCGAAATGTTGCTTTCCAGTAGACAGTTCTGCCAACTCAGAAAGGGAACTAGTTCCTGTCTCTGCTACTGATTATTAACCATATGGGCATAGAATCAGTGAGCAGAGCAAGCCTCCTCAAAGGCAGTGACCCTTTCAGTTGAAAAGAAGCAATAGGTATCATCTCAAGGCCTGACGTATGTTAGAACATATGTGCCAGTAGACTCACTGATAGTCACCACTGTCTGTAAAAAAACAAATGCTCCAACTTCAACTGGACCGCCTCCGGTCAAGGAGAAGTAAGAAGCTGCAGGCAGAGAGAAGGAAGGTTGAGGGGGCATCAGCAACAGTCTGGAGGATAGCAGATTCAATTCTTTGGTCCGTAAGTATGGCCAGAATCAGTGGGAGGATACTGAACAACTCATGCAGCTTTTAGAAGTTTTAGAGGACTTCAGGAAGAGGTCAAAGTCAGTCATTCAGTGAGGGAAGATTCATTTCAAACAGATGCCTTGAAACATCTCGAAGTGCTGCGGGCACAGGAGGCAGGCAGTTGTTAACTGACACAATATTAATAAGCCATGCTTGGCTCAGAATCTCAGGTGCAAAACTTGAGGTACATTTCCAGTCATAAACATGACCTTAACAGGGGAAAACGTATTTGGGTCTGTAGTGGGTGAATCACTAGAGAAGATAACAATAACACAAGGACCATGGAGGTCTAAAAAGCTAGAGGGACTTTCATAGAGGAGCATCAGACAGAAGAGGTAAAGGACGTCCACTCTTCCACCAACAATCTGCCATGAAATACGGATTCTTAAGTACATTTATAAACACTCAAAATTAATGGTAACCCAGCAAGAAGCAATTCTATTGCTGGAGAAGGAAGGCTACCTGGCTACCATTAATTCAAAGGATGCTCATTTCCATCAAAATAATCCACAGGAAATACCTCAGATGTGTGATGATAATGTTTGATTTCTGTTTGAAGTATTACCCTTTAGAATAAAGTCTGCACGAAGTGCGTTTGCAAAATATCTTGCTGTGGCAGCAACATATTTCTGGCAGTACAGCATACACATATACCCCTCTGACCAACTAGTAAAAGCGACATGCTCACACAGTGCCAGAGGAGCATAAACCATGCAGTCAGGATATAATTAAAATTGGGTGTAAGAAAGCTGGCTCTGTATATACTATATCAAAGTGAGAGTGTGCACAGAGTCCATGTGTCCCCAGAGGCTCAACAGAGGCAAAAATAGATAATACTAGTGCTCTATTTGTGGTAGTGTGATCGATCAGTTAGGCTTATCAGAGGGTAGTGTTAAGCATTTGTTGTACACACACAAGCAATAGAAGAAACACACACTCAATGACTTAATTCCAGACCAACAGAATTTTATATAGAAAAATATATTTTGTTAATTTATTTCTAGAACCACAAGATTCAGTTTACAGGTAAGTACATAAAATGAAAGATACTTTGCATAGGTATAATCAGGACTTTGAATGGAATCAACAATGTATACAGTTTTCTTTAAAATGGCAAAATGCTATTTTAAAAGTGGACACAGTGCAATTTTCAACAGTTCATGGAGGAAGAAAAGACAGTACAGTTTTGCAGTTAAGTATTCAACTTACAGTTCCTATCTCCGGGTTTTAGGCAGTCCGTCATTGGTGGTTCAAGTTAACCCCAAACACCCACCAGCAGAAGCACGGGGCTGGGCGGGTGCAGACGTCAAAGAGGAACCAAATTACCGTGGGTTCCTATGGAGACAGGGGGCTTCTCAGAATCTGGTCAGCCAGCAGGTAAGTACCTGCGACTCGGAGGGCAGACCGGGGGGGCAAGGCAGGAGAGCACTGGAGGGGCCCCAAGTAGGCACCAAACATGCACCGTCATCAGCACTAGGGCGGCCAGGGGCAGTGTGCAAACAGAACCTCGGGTTTTCAATGCATTTCTATGAGGGGACCCCAGGGGTCACTCTGGGGCTGCAGACGAGGTCCAGGGGGGCTTCTCAGGCAAACCACTGGCTGGACACGGAGGAGGGCCACCTGCTGGTCGATGCTGCACCGGGGGTCAGTTTCTCCAAGGCCTGGGGGCTCCGGGTGCAGTGTGTCCTTTTGGCGTCTGATATCTTTGTCCGGAGCTTACGGTCAGTGGGGTCCTCAGGATTCCCTCTGCGGGTGTCGTAGAGGTTTGGAGCGGTCAACCCAGGGTGGGCTCTTGCTCTTAATCGCCTGCGGACCCTTTCTTGCTGGGTGGACCACCTGGACATGAGCCATGGGTGTCTGGTGCACTGGGGTCTGAACTCGGGAATCTGGAGTGAGGTGGAAGTCCTTAATTGTAAGTTTATTTTGGGCAGAGCCACTGTCCTCTGGAGTTCTTGGTCTTGTTGGATGCAGGGCATTCCTCTGGAGTTGGCAGAGGTCGCTGGGACACGTCTCTGGTCCTTTTGCAGGTTCTTTGAAGCAGGAGACAGGCTGGTAGAGTTGGAGCCAAAGCAGTTGTCGTCTTCCTTCTTCTCTGCTGGGGTTTTCAGCTTAGCAGTCCTTGTAGGTCACCAGGAATCTGGTGAGTTGGGTTCAGGGAAGCCCTTAAATACAAGATTTAGGGGAGTTAAAGGAGTCAGAGGGCTGTAGCCAATGGCTACTGTCCCTGAGGGTAGCTACACCCTCCTTGTGTCCACTCCCTTTGGGGAGGGGGCAGATTCCTATCCCTATTGGTCCCTGTCCTCCAAACCAAGATGGAGGATTCTGCAGGGAGGGGAGACACTTCATCTCTGGACACCTTCGGGGTGGTCCCAGCTGAAGTGGTGACACCTCCTTGTTTTTCTTAAGTTTCCAGCCGAACTGGCCACCCAAAGTGGGGGCTTTGTCCAGGGGGCTGGGCAGCTCCAGTAGCTGGAGTGCCCTGGGGCACTGTGACATGAGGCCTGAGCCTTTGAGGCTCTCTGCCAGGTGTTAAAGTTCCTGAAGGGGGGAGGTGTGAAGCACCTTCACCCAGATCAGGCTTTGTTTCTGGCCTCATACGGCACAAAGGCCCTCACCCCATGAGTTCAAAAACTCGTCTGCAAGTGGCAGGCTGGCCTAGACTAGTCAGTCCTACACTAGAGGTTTGGGTAAAATACAGGGGGCATCTCTAAGATGCCCTCTGTGTGTATTTTTTAATAAATCCCCCACTGCCATCAGTGGGGGTTTATTGTGCTAAGTTTGATACCAAACTTCCCAGTATTCAGTGTAGCCGTTATGGAACTGTGGAGTTCGTTTTGACAAACTCCCAGTCCATATACTTAATATGGCCACACTGTACTTACAATGTCTAATGAATGGACTTAGACACTGTATGGGGCATATTGCTCATGCAGCTATGCCTTCCCCTGTGGTATAGTGCACCCTGCCTTAGGGCTGTAAGGCCTGCTAGAGGGGTGACTTACCTATGCCACAGGAAGTATTGTATGGGCATGACACCCAGAGGGGGAAGCCATGTCTACTTTTCCTTTTTTTCCCCACCAACACACACAACATGCAATGGCAGTGTGCATGTTCTAGGTGAGGGGTCCCTTAGGGTGGCAAAACGCATGCTGCAGCCCTTAGGGACCCTCTCTGGTCACAGGGCCCTTGGTACCACTGGTACCTTTTACAAGGGACTTATCTGTGTGCCAGAGGTGTGCCAATTGTGGAAATAATGGCACATTTTTATGGAAAGAACACTGGTGCTGGGGCCTGGTTAGCAGGATCCCAGCACCCTATCAGTCAAGTCAGCATGTCAGCATCAATATCAGGTACAGGGTGTTGGTGGGGGGAGGGGAGGTGGGGTGGGGGGGGGCAACTACAGCAAGTGCCAGTTTCCCACCCTAAGGATTCCCCAAAATTATCAATCAACAGTGGTCAATAAAAGGTTTTTCTGGGGGTGGAATTGGAATCTGTGAAGCCAAAGCTTTTGGACTAAGAGAGTAAGTTTGCCTTTTGCTAGTCACCACATTCTCTGACAGCAAGGACAATAATGAAGATGTTAGCAATGGTGGCATTATGCAGTCTCCTGGCCTCACTTGCTAGGTTATACGTGAGACCCACGCAGGAATGGCTCATCCATCAATGGTCACAAGTGTCAGGTGTTTGAGAGGTTCCAGTGGGTGGCACAATAAAGAAAGAATTGGAGTGATTAACAGTAAACAACATGACAAAAGGCAAAGACTTCAAACACCCAATCCCAACAGTGGCCATCACAACAGGAGCATTACACTGAGGGCGGGGTGCACACTTATAAAATGTAAAGATCAGAGGCCAGTGGGCACAAGAATAAACCATTAAACACAAAAATGTGAAGAAGAAAACGGTGTTCCTAGCTCTAAAAGCATTCCATAAGGAAATAGTTGGCAAAGTAGTGAATCTACAGACATGCAACATGCCAACAATATTCTGCCTCAACAAGCAAGGAGGCACAAACTCATAATCCTTAAGACTAGACTAAGAAGTCTGGATGTGAGAGATTCAGAAGAACAATTGCATTTGCTACGAGAATAAATATCAAAGTCAACATCTTGTGCACAATCAAAATGCCTACATTTCTCATTCAGATGTCACCACTGCCATTCACAAAGGAATTCACTGCTAATGAATGTCAGGAACGAATTTCTTACCTATTTCTTTCACCCCTTTTGTGGTCAACAAATGCAGACCATAAATATGGCATTAATATTAGTAGCCCCCCCCAGTGGGCTTGACAAATATGGCACTCACATCTAATGGTGATGGCAATCAACAGGGTAATAAAGATACTGGTATTCCCACACCTAACAATGCAAGGAGAAAGGCTATGTCGCCCAGAATTAGCTAGTCTCAACCTAGGAATCTCGCTCCTGGAGACTGATCAGAGAGATGCATTGAGGTGATAATGAATACAAGAAGGTCTGCCACACAACTGTTATGCTGCAAATTTGACAAGATTTGCGCGCCGGTGCACAAGGGAAAACTTAATGGATTACTCACTTAACTATAGACACAATAATTATCCGGCATGTGATGCACTGTTGGATTCGAAATCCTCATACGCGTCTATTTGTACAGCCTTAGGTGCATACACAAGAGAGACTGCAGAGAAATGTATTTGGTACA
This sequence comes from Pleurodeles waltl, assembly GCF_031143425.1. Lineage (NCBI taxonomy): Eukaryota > Metazoa > Chordata > Amphibia > Caudata > Salamandridae > Pleurodeles > Pleurodeles waltl. Next base: position 420,727,206 of record NC_090449.1, read on the forward strand.
CCAGCAGAAAAAAAAAAGATGCTGTGGGAGAACAAAAAAATGGCCCTAACATGGTTTACTCTGGCATCCATGGGGAGCCTTAATCTAATTCTAGCACAACTCATTAAGCAACCATTTTGAACATGCACACAAACTGAAATACCGTGCACAAGAGGTGACTTTTTCTAATCACATTCTGTTCTTTTGTCAATGCACGAAATCATCATTTAGAAAGTCCAGTGTTGGACGTACCACGCGTTGGTGTAGTCATTTGTAGTCTACATGGCTGAATCATATGTATTCGATTTGATGGCGTTGATGAATTAAAAAAAATCTTCCATAAACTCTACATGGCGTTTGGACTTCTGGTTTGAAGAGGAGAAAATAAGGACTAATGTGGATAATGGGCATAAGAAATATATGTGAATAAATCACGCTACTTTGTTTGCATATGTATGAGAATGATTTGATAGCTGTTGAATGATCATAACAGTGGGTACCACTTTGGGTTGTTCCCTGCTTAGAGGCATCTTGGCAACCAGTTTGTATACTGTGCGAGCACCAAAACGTGATCTAATAGGTCAATATTTCACGTACGGAGTTGTGCAACGCTGTTACCACGTGTGCCCTGTTCTTTGTAGTGCCATCCTGCATTCACTTTCATTCTCCGGGGCTCTCGCTGCCCTCAAGAGATGGCTGACTTCATGTGATGCAGCGGTTTCTTTTCTCAGGCTGTGTGATGTGGAAGGAGTCTCACTGTTCTAAGCTCTCCTTTTTCCCGGCAGTGACCTTAGAATACTTGTGCTGTGTCATAAGATGTACTGTTTTCAGTTCCCCTCTGCTTGCTATTGAACACATGGGGTACGTGGTGTGGGATGAGTGTCTCACTGCCTCATTCTGTCTTCCTCTTTTAGAGAGTCGCTTGGAGCCAGCCTGGGCTGGCATGGAGGACCGAGGGCTTCCGGCAGCGGAGGAGGATGGACCAGTGGATGACTGTGGCCACCCAAGTGGGCTGGGACGTGAACCCTTCGGTTATGTGGGCATTGAGGCAGTGTTGGACCAGATGAGGCGCAAGGCCATGAAAACAGGCTTTGAATTCAACATAATGGTGGTCGGTGAGTACCAGAAGGCTCACCCAAGCCGGGCTCTGAACACGGCTCTCTAAAGTCATTGGCAGATATCTTCAAGCTTTAACTTTATCATGTTCGCCTCCGTCTCTGTGTTTCTTATCTTGTTTGCCCCCTTAAATCTGCCCCCCTTCCACTGACTCTGCCCCCCTTCCACTAACTCTGCCCCCCTTCCACTGACTGTGCCCCACATCCCACCACCACCTGCTTACACTCGCGCTGCCTCATGGTTTACACTCCCACTGCTTCTGCCCACCCGCCTTCATAATCCCTGACGTTTGTTTCTCTTCCCCCTCTTTTCAGAGTCCCGTTTCACCACTTCCTGCTTCCTCTCCTAGTGCCTCTTAAATCCACATCCTCGACGTCCTGCCAGGTCCCAGCGCCTTCTAATTTCACTTGCACGGTCTTCTGCTTTCCCACCCACTATCTTCTCTCTAATGCTGCCTCCTTTCCTGCTGCCTCGCCTCACTTCTCCCTCCAGTACTGCCCCAAACCCAGGACACGTTCCACTGGCACCTGCTGCCTCCTCCTACATTGTTACTCTCATCCCAGCCGTCCCACTGCCTGTTTTCCACTTAAATAACTTGCCTGACGCTTCCCTTTGTTACTTCTCCTACCTACCTCACCATTGGCTCAGACGCTCTATTGCCTCCTGCTTCCCATGCGTGGGTTCTGACGTCAGCTTCCAATGTCCGAGTCCGACCACCTCATTTCCGGACTTCTGCCGCTGTCTCTGGCCTACAGCTCCTTTCTTCTGGCTTGGGCTTAGCAGTGTGTCTGGGCGTTCTTCCTGCTGTATTCTGTATGTTCTGGAGGTCCCGTAGCTGAAACCGTGCTGAGGACAGCCCAGCACTGGGCGCATAGAACAGACGTGCCTCCCACATGGTGCTGCCACCTCTAACAGCATCCTGCACAAAGCCGCCTGAGGAAGTGAAATGCCTGTATAGTGAACATCAGGATGTGGGGTCAGGCACAAGGTTTATATTCATAGTTACTGTCTGCCATAGGAGAGGACAGAGATTTATTGGCACTGCCGCTGGTGACTACACGTTTTGCCTTTTGTTCCTTTGATATCTTTTTAATGGCTGTCTCTAGGCGCTCATCTGACTGCTTTAAGCCTTCACTCTGTTTGCCTACATCGGGCCCAGATATCATCAGTTTCAGTGTGCTGGTGACCGATATCTGCACCTGAGAAAAAGGTGCCCAGGAGGGGGCTTTTCCTGCTAGTCACATGATGGCTGCCGGGATGTATTCTGGAAGCCCGGGCCAAAGAGGGGGGTGCCTTTCCCTTGCCTTGAGTTGGTAAGTGGATTCCACGGGAAGTCGACTAGCCCAGGCCACCTTTTACAACAGTGCCCAGAACAACAGCCTTAAGGTGCGGTGGATTTCATGGGAGAATCTTTCTATTTAAGGCATGCAACAGAAAAAAACGAGCATTTCTGACTTGAGTTTGGAGACTTATAACATAAAAACTCACAGCTCGATTGTTTACTTTTCTTGTCAGGTCGACAACCAAACCAAACCAAACCAAACCAAACCGAAGTAGGGAGGCAGAGATATACTGAACAAAAGCGATCTACCTTTCTGACCGAAAATAGTACCGCTGTCCTAGTGCCTTTACTATCACCATTCAGACGCAAGTTCTTGTAGCTTAAAGAAACAGAACTTAAAGAGCTGATAATAAAGGGGACAAAAAGCCCAAAATTTTCAGTAGGAACGCAGTTGTTGGCCAAGCCCCTGTATACCCCCTCCTTCTGCGAGCTTGCATTACTGTATATCACACCAGAACAGTGGCGGTTGGTGAAGTTTGAGAGTGGTGGGGCTGGGCTTGGCCCGGGGTGGGGGGAGGAAGAGGTTCACATTGTGGGGGGTGGGGAGCATGGCAATTTTTTGGATGCTAGTCACCATTTCAGTGTTTTCAATTTGGCACCAACCCATTTTTCTAAGTACAATCCATGTTATTTCCACATTATTGTGAGCTACTTAACACTGATCAGCGGATGTGGACTAGTGAAGAATCAGCCTTCCTTTGCAATATTACGTGATTACTTTAGTGGTTGAGTCCTTCTGTACCCCCACACCCCCTACATGTTATCGTATAGCATATTATGTGCACTACAGTGGTTAGCATGGTTTTAAATCACATATATCATGTTAATTGTACTGTCTGTTTTTACACCAACACTAAGATGGTGTCTGGAGAGAATCTGTCTCCCTGGCCACACAACATGTTTGCACTAACGGATGAATCCATCACTGCCCCCTAAACATGTTAATGGGCAGTTTCAACATATACCGTGTTTGGCATGTTTTTCGGTCACAACTGTGCGCACACTTGGCACCTTCCCCTGCAGGAGTTTTAATGGGTTTGCATGACCTTTGGGGACTCCTGGCCCAGCGTTAACTATATCTGCTCTGTGGCTGGTTCAAGGGAGAAGCCAGAAAATTGAAACACCACGCATTTTGAACAAAAGCTCTTACTATATGGCACCAAGCAAACAAAGCAAGTCACCACATCCCTTCCCAAAAGAGCGCTCCTGTTTTAATTGTATCCATTCCCCATTTCCTCCTTCCATTCGCCTGCTGATATCCACCATTTCATTCTGTCATTTATTCATTCTTTCATCCATCATTCACTCTTTCACCATTCTGTCTGTCCACCCATACATTTCCAGTCTATCCATTCATCTCAATATGTAGCCATCAAACCTATCCATCCACACACCTATCATTCATCCATCCTTTCACACATCCATCTTTTCAGTCACTCACTCATTGATCCATCCACCCTTTCATCAATCCATCGACCCTACCTTTCACTCATCCATCTGTTATTTCCCTCATCCATCCTTTAATCCATTTATCAATCCACCTTCCCTTCCATCATTTTATCTCTCGTAATCTTTCCATCCATCCCCCACCTATCCATCCACCTTTCACTCACCCATCAATTCACTCTTTAATCCATTTTTTCACTCATCCACCCATCAACCCTTAAATCTATGCATCAACCCACTTTCACTCAATTCATTCGTTTACTCATCCATCCTTTCACTCATCCGTGCATTCCTTCGTTCATCCATCTATCCACACTTTCACTCCATCCATTCATACCATCACTCAACCATCCATACCTTCTCATCATCCATCCACCCTTTCATTCACCCATCCACCCTTTCACTCATCCACCCATCCATACATTTACCCTTTCACCCTCTTTCATTCATCCATCCATTTTTCACATATTCATCCATCCACCATTTTATCCATCCATCCACCCATCCACCCTCTCTTTCACTCATTCATCCTTTCTTTACTCACCAATCCATTCTTTTACTCATCCATTCTACATCCATCCTTTCACTTTTACCCACCAACTGTTTTACTCACCCATCTATACACCCTTTCACTCATACATCCACCCACCCTTTCACTCACACATCCATCCATCAGCCATCCATCCATTCACTCACACATACACCCATTCACCCTTTCATGTTATTTATGACCCCCAGCGGACATTTTTGTTGCCTCACCTGGTGACATGGAGGGAAGCTTCAAGCCAGGCGAGTCGGGACTCAGGGATGCTAATTCAAATAAACACACGCACATGCAATGTGCAACAACTTGCTCTTTGCTTCACCGTCCCCACGAGTCTGCTTGCTGGCAGTAAATATAAGGCATAACGGAGCTCAAAAGGCATCCAGCATGAACTGCAGCGTGGGAAGCAGCACCTCGAGTCTGCGCAGTGTGTCTTCAAAAGTCCAGCTCACACACTGCGCACACTTGATTTCGTGGCTTCCTGCTTGTAGTCTCTACCCCACTCGTCACAGGGTCTGGTACCACCCCACCCTGTGACGAGTTGGAAAAGGGTGTGGTGACAATGGTCTCCTCTCACTGATTGACGTGGAGGCCGAGAGCTGCAGGGCTTGAATCTGAAACGCCCAGAGCTAACTCTACCTCCACGTCATCATGGGGTGGAGACTGAACCTTGATGCAGTGTCTTTGCCGAGTTGTGACCTCACAGGCCTCAGGGCTGTGAGATTGTCGGCCCAGCAAAATTCTCTAGACTTTGTGCCTGCCCAGGAAAGCGTCACTCCACTGTCACCACTGCAAGGAGTACGGTCATTCCGTAGTGTAGAGCAGCCTCAGAAAGAGAATTCAACATGTATATACACTGTGTTCATAAGTTGTTTAAAGGAAGCAGTTTCAGCTTTGCTTCCATGCATTGTTTTTCACCGAGAATGTAAAGGGGGCGGAGCCCCGACGCCCCTGAAGAGAAACCGCCACTGCACCAGAACATCACTTCATGGACTTCATTCCTATAAAAAAAATGAACGTGCTTTTATGTATCCCAGTGACATCCAACTTTAATACTGACACAATAATTCGCAGGTTTGTGTCCCAATTATACCCTGATAAATATACCAGGCGCTGGAGAAAATGAATCCAGCGAATGGTTCTGGTCCGTGCTGACTGGGACCAAACACCAGATTACAGAAGAAGTGTCCTCTCCGTAGCACAGGACATACTGCTCGCTCCTTTCACTCCTGCAGTAGTGAGAGTACAGCAACGAGAGGCGGCACCTTCTTCAAACCACGAGTCTAGCTTTAAGTGCCAGTTTTGACTGAACATGGTTTCAAGAAGCAGGAAAGGATTGCCTCACCAGGTGGGTGCAGTGTGATGACATGTGCTTGCTGGAGTCACCTACTCTCCCACTCCCAGAAGGTGGCTTCGGGAGACGCAGTAAATGTGTGCCTCTCCCTACGAAGCACACAGTGGGGCTACCCGCAGCCTGTTAGCCCCGGCGGCACAGGTTCAAAGGCGTTCCCGGATTCGCATGGTCCCAAACAAACATGATGCCCTCCATATGTTCTGTCTTTACAGAAGGGGCCGTGAAATCAGTGGCCACTTCTCTTCTAGGAAAGTGTCCCGGAACTCAAAAAACAGTGCAAACTCCCATTCCTCCTCGCCCTCTGGGGCACCTATGTAACACAGCACCAGGTGAGTTTGCCTTGCTGCCAACATATATCTTTCATGACTTGGAGAAACGTCTTACTGTAGCGCTTGTAGTTAATGGAGCAAGTTATTTGGGATTTCATTGTGATGTTGGCAATCTTCCTGAATATTCTCCACCTCTTTCTCAAACAATCTGAAAGGAATGGACTCAGTCTAGCACTAGTGTTGTGTAGCCCATTCAACATGATTTGTTTTATTTATTGTTATTTTATTTAGGGTTTTTGTAAATCACTGCTAACCACCGAACAATTGAGCGAGCGGAACAAGAAGCTTCTGCCTTGTAGTTAATTGCTGATTTTTCAGGATCGGCCAACTTGGAAGCTGGGCCAATCTTGTGGTGTAGTGAGGGTTACTTTTCTGGAAACCAGTGCCACGTTGTCCCCATCTCTTGTTGGAATCTGTATCACAAGTGTTGATCCAGAGTCGGTGTACAATGGACAGGATGTTGTGCGCGGGTAGGGGGATTAAAGAAACAATAGCAATGTGGAGCTGACGGGGAGAAAGCATGCAGGCAAGAAGGCAACATAAGGGGAGTGATGAAGACCATGGGCGAGAGAGAACACTGCTGAGCTTGACAGAGGTGAGAGAGACGCACACGAGGAAGACAGCTGGAAAACACATGCTCCTTGGTACAGTGCTTAAACAAAAAAAGTAGCACCTGTAAAAGTGAGCAATGGAAGGATACAGTAATGTTTCCATGCTCCATGGGAAGGACAAACACAAACAAGAGAAAGAAAAGCCCCCACACACTAATGAATAAAAAGCAAGAAAATGAGAATGACGATAAAGCCAACCAATGGCAAGCTATGAACAGGGTCTAAACCCACTGTAAACTAAGAATGTTTCACAACAGATAGCACATGTGCTGTCTTACGCAAGACCTAAAAATGGTCTTTTGGTCTTGTCTCTTTGGAAAAAAATAAGTACGTTGGAGAGTTTCAGGGAACAGAAGTTTGGATTTGACTGCAGCAATGGGCATCACTGTTTCTTATGCTGCCTCTTGGCCCTTCTAAAACACGATTAGTCAAGTGAAAAATCGCACAGGAAACCCCAGCTCACCCTCATTTACAGTGTGGTCCTTGGCATGTAACTTTTACATAAGAAGTAGGCCAGACTTTATTTCACCACCCGCCTTCTTGCGACAAAATGGATAAACACGGAATAGTTGACAGAACTAGTGAACGCCATTTTTGCAGGGTCTAACTGGGACACTAAATAGGCCCGGGCACAAACATAAAAGCAGCCCTCATTAGAGAATCATATCGCTACAAAAAGTTGTAATATCAGGGAAATCAACTGTTCAAACCGGCCCAACCGTCCTTAAGATCAGCCCACGATTGCTAAAAACCCAGTCCCCACGCTTACGTGTCAGACCAGCCTACCAGGCACTGAGTGATTCCCCTTTAGGACCATCCGACATTGCCTTTGGCGATAGATCCTACCTGGAAGAGAAAATGATCCTTTTGTCTGTCATTTGTCACACAGACTCTGCTGTATCCAAACTGGAACATGCCTGCCCATCTTTTCAGTGGCATCTGTACTGTTTTCACATTGACCTTATCTCCTACTCTCTGATAAACAAACGCCGCCCATTCCCTAAGGTGGAGCAGTGAGAGGAATGCATTAACCCTTCCTCCAAAGCAGAGGAGAAGAATACCCCTTAGATTATGAACTACCCAGGCGCCACGGCCCTAGTTAGCACATGGTGAGGCTCAGCTTTGTTGGATAGCTTTCAGGGGTGGGGGGGAGGGGGGTATACTGGAACATGGATAAAATGTGTCCCTGCCAAAAGATGTTGATACAAAGGCCAGGAGAGCGTGAACGTCTCCAGCTGTTGGGCTGGGTCCCCAGGACACACATCTGGCTCCCATCATCCAGCTGTGGGTTTCTTGTGCTGAATGGGAGCATTCACTGCATAAGACCACTTCAAAGAGAGAGCTGATCTTGACCCAGAGAAGGCCAGGGAGAGGCGGTGGGTGGCAGGCAGCTAGAGATAAGCGCCGAGAGAGGGCCGATGAGAAACGGGGGCAAAACGGTGGGGCAGAGAATAGGCGGCAGCATGAGTGAACAGCATGCGGTGGCCGAAATGTAGAAAGGCTCCGAGGATGGCAGAGAGTAGTAGCGAGGAGGAACGGAGTGTGGTGGAGAGACGTAGAAGACGGGCCAGTACCACCACAGAAGGAGACAGCAGTGGGCAGTGAGATTAGCAGAGGGTATATCGAGGATTAGAGAGACAAAGGCAAAAGGAACAGAGGGCAGGGCTCACAAATAGGAACCAGAGTGATGCAATGAATGTGGCAGAGGACAGCAGAATTGTGGCAGCGCTGAACTAGAAGTGGGTGGGGAGGAGGAACAAGGGGGGCCTGAAAGAGGCAGAGCAGGGATATGAGAAGAAAGGGTGCAGGGACAGTGGTGGGCGGGGAGTTCAGAGAGACTGCTATCCCATCCTTCGCAAGGGTGCACTGACCTCTGCAGGGAATCTTTGTGTATGTCCTAATGCTTGTTGTGACGGCTGGACAGATGGTCCACACAGTGCATACACAACGGCAGTTGCCGCATACCTCTGCTGTCTTTCGGACGCTGTGGTGGGGAAGTCTTGTATCCTGTTTGTACCCAAGTAGCATTGATGGTCTGTTTGAAAGATGGATATCTCCGTTCTCCCTGTATTTGTGCCTGTGATCGTCTGTCAGACAAAGGACGTCTCACCTCTCTACTTAAATCCAGTACTGAAGCAGACATAGGACGCCTCTGTTACCTCCACCCATCCAGTGGCACACTTGTAGTTACGCGCTATGACATGACCTGGGTGCTTCGAGCCCAGTTTGCCCTCTATGGCCCTTGTGGGCCCGTCGGCCAGCCCTTCTGTGGACTCGCTCGTCCAGGCCTGTACCGCCACTGACAGCTCGTCACAGACTGGGCTCCCTCCTCGCCCCGGGGCAGGAATGCGGCCGGCTCTAATGCCGGGGATTTGTATGCAGGACTCGCAGTGATCCGGGTAGAGAAGACTGTCAGTCACCCCTGAGCCGGTCGCATCAGAGGGAGCCAGGGGAGCCATGGCGGCAAGACTAATTGTGCGGTGAGATCTGAAGCCTTTTCGTGTTCACACACGACAGGCAAAGAAGGTGGATCCCCGTCGGCCATTACTGACAGCTGATGGGTGGAAGTCACCTGTCTAAAGTCAAAAATTGCCCAGCATGGCCGAGGTGTTACAGGCCATTATAGTGCGGAATCAGGGTAAAAGCACACCAGCCAGAGAAAAAGGCCCACTACAGGGCACTGCTCGGGAAGGATAACACGTGGACCGGGGTGCGTGGGCCCTGGTACTGGACCGGTGCTGCAGGGCATGGTGTAGATGCGTGGACAAAAGTGGAACTGTTGGTGTTCCAGTGCTATAACAGCAGGGGCTGCTTCTGGTCAAATTCTGGTGCACTGACTGACAACTCTGTTCCTTTGTAATGTTGGGGCAGAGTTCAGTCCTCTGCCTGGACAGATCGGTACAGCCGTAGGTTCTACCTTTTCCTCTTCCTGGCGGGTGAACTGGCGTTGAAGTTGGCAAGGTCACGAGTAATATTGTGCTTTCGCTTCTGTGCATCTGATTGGACCAAGGAAGGTGGTAAGGAGGAGGGCTATGAAGAGTGGAAGCTTTCCCTAAGGGACCGGCAAGGACATTCACTTCCTGCCCTGTGAGCTAGACCTCAGGACTGGCTAGTAGTCGGAAACTCGAATACCCTTTTGACACTGGCTGCTTTGGGATTAGGCAGGCAGAATCGAATGTTGAGTTTGAGCTGCTACGTTCTGACCCAGTGAGACAGAAAGAAAAGGTGCTCAGAGCTCCCACATCCTGCTCTGTGACTCCAGACTGTGCAGCAGCGAGAGGGGGCTCTGATCTTCGAGTTCCTCCTCTGCTGACTCAGAACTCTGAGGAAGAGAGGGAGTTATGAGCTCCTTTCTCCCTCATTCTAACTGAAGTCCTTGAGGGAGAAGAAAGAGATGGGTTCAGTCAAGTACTCCTGTAGACTGGGCTCCGGAAGGTCCTGCCCTCCTTCTTCCAGGCACCTTGAGGTGAGGAGAACGTCCACACCAGTCTTGGTTACTCTTGGACTTGGCCTATTATTACTACAGGCACACACCTGCTGAGTGGTCAGTCCTATTTCAGCCCCACTCCTAATCCAGAGAATGTATTTATTTGTACTCATTTGACATAAAAAGTATGAATCCACAGATACACCATTTTCAAAACTATTCTTGACAGTAAAAACATATAAAATCATTATACACATAAAACCCTCTACTGAGCCCAAAACAGACTATTAGTAGAATGTGTTGGGCTGTCTCCATATGGCAGATATATAAAATGACATTAAGAAAAATCTTCAAGTGATAAACATTTACAGAAGGCTCATTTAACACAAAAATAACACCTCATATGTATCACAAGAGTGCCTTTTCCATATTGGAGCAATATATTTCAGTCTTGCAATCTCCAGGCCTGGCCAGCTCTAGTCGGATCATTTCAATTCTGGAGGACCATCCCAGATCTTAGTAGTATTTCCATAATTAGACTTGATGATGGCATATCTTTTTAGGATAGCAGTTGAGTGAATTTCCACAGCATACAGGGCCACTTATGGAATGTTTGAGACAAACACCATAACTAAAGAAAATATATCTTTACCCCTCACGCAACTGAAATATTTTTTTAAGGCCAAGCCCAATTGCAATGGCTTTGGAGGTTTGCCCCTTAACATGATTTGACCATCATGTTGGAGATAATCATCCCAATGTAGTTATTTGACATTACAATTTTTAATTTAGACCCTATATAAAAACCACTGATTTCGAGATTTCAGACCTGAAGCCTCATGACCATACTGTTTGTCTTTTCTTCGTTCACCCTTAGATTATGGGTTTCTGAATAAGCTGCTAAGACGTTTGGTTGGAGACCAATTGGAGTGAGGGACATCAGGATTAAATCATAAACATACATTAATAGAGAGATCGGCTTTTATCCCAACTTCAGAGGATGTACATTGATCTTCTGTAGGAAAGTACCATCTTGCCTGGCATGTTACCCCCATTTTTCACTGTATATATGTTGTTTTAGTTGTATGTGTCACTGGGACCCTGTTCTCCAGGGCCCCAGTGCTCATAAGTGTGCCTGAATGTGTTACCTGTGTAGTGACTAACTGTCTCACTGAGGCTCTGCTAATCAGAACCTCAGTGGTTATGCTCTCTCATTTCTTTCAAATTGTCACTAACAGGCTAGTGACCAATTTTACCAATTTACATTGGCTTACTGGAACACCCTTCTAATTCCCTAGTATATGGTACTGAGGTACCCAGGGTATTGGGGTTCCAGGAGATCCCTATGGGCTGCAGCATTTCTTTTGCCACCCATAGGGAGCTCTCACAATTCTTACACAGGCCTGCCACTGCAGCCTGAGTGAAATAACGTCCACGTTATTTCACAGCCATTTTACACTGCACTTAAGTAACTTATAAGTCACCTATATGTCTAACCTTTACCTGGTAAAGGTTAGGTGCTAAGTTACTTAGTGTGAGGGCACCCTGGCACTAGCCAAGGTGCCCCCACATTGTTCAGGGCCAATTCCCCGGACTTTGTGAGTGCGGGGACACCATTACACGCGTGCACTACATATAGGTCACTACCTATATGTAGCTTCACAATGGTAACTCCGAATATGGCCATGTAACATGTCTGATCATGGAATTGCCCCCCCTATGCCATCCTGGCATAGTTGGCACAATCCCATGATCCCAGTGGTCTGTAGCACAGACCCTGGTACTGCCAAACGACCTTTCCTGGGGTTTCACTGCAGCTGCTGCTGCTGCCGCCAACCCCTCAGACAGGCATCTGCCCTCCTGGGGTCCAGCCAGGCCTGGCCCAGGATGGCAGAACAAAGGACTTCCTCTGAGAGAGGGTGTTACACCCTCTCCCTTTGGAAAATGGTGTGAAGGCAGGGGAGGAGTAGCCTCCCCCAGCCTCTGGAAATGCTTTCTTGGGCACAGATGTGCCCAATTCTGCATAAGCCAGTCTACACCGGTTCAGGGGACCCCTTAGCCCTGCTCTGGCGCGAAACTGGACAAAGGAAAGGGGAGTGACCACTCCCCTGCACCTCCCCTGGGAGGAGTCCAGAGCTCCTCCAGTGTGCTCCAGACCTCTGCCATCTTGGAAACAGAGGTGCTGCTGGCACACTGGACTGCTCTGAGTGGCCAGTGCCACCAGGTGACGTCAGAGACTCCTTGTGATAGGCTCCTTCAGGTGTTGCTAGCCTATCCTCTCTCCTAGGTAGCCAAACCCTCTTTTCTGGCTATTTAGGATCTCTGTCTCTGGGGAAATGGTAGATAACGAATGCAAGAGCTCATCCGAGTTCCTCTGCATCTCTCTCTTCACCTTCTGCCAAGGAATCAACTGCTGACCGCGCTGGAAGCCTGCAAAACTGCAACATAGTAGCAAAGACGACTACTGTAACGCTGATCCTGCCGCCTTCTCGACTGTTTCCCTGGTGGTGCATGCTGTGGGGGTAGTCTGCCACCCCTCTGCACTAGAAGCTCCGAAGAAATCTCCCGTGGGTCGACGCAATCTTCCCCCTGCAACCACAGGCACCAAAAAGCTGCATTACCGGTCCCTTGGGTCTCCTATCAGCACGACGAGCGAGGTCCCTCGAATCCAGCAACTCTGTCCAAGTGGCCCCCACAGTCCAGTGACTCTTCAGTCCAAGTTTGGTGGAGGTAAGTCCTTGCTTCACCTCGCTAGACTGCATTGCTGGGAACCGCGACTTTTGCAGCTACTCCGGCCTCCGTGCACTTCCGGCGGAAATCCTTTGTGCACAGTCCACAGCACTCTAACCTGCATTGCACGACCTCCTAAGTTGTTCTCCGGCGACGTGGGACTCCTTTGTGTAAGTTCGGGTGAGCACCGTTTCACGCATCCTCGTAGTGCCTGTTTCTGGCACTTCTCCGGGTGCTACCTGCTGCTAAGAGGGCTCCTTGTCTTGCTCGACGTCCCCTCTCCCTCCTGGTCCAATTTGCGACCTCCTGGGCCACAGCAGCGTCCAAAAACGCTAACCGCACGATTTGCAGCTAGCAAGGCTTGTTGGCGTTCTTTCGGCGGGAAAACACTTCTGCACGACTCTCCACGGCGAGAGGGATCTGTCCACCAAAGAGGAAGTCTCTAGCCCTTTTCGTTCCTGCAGAAACCTCAGCTTCTTCTGTCCAGTAGAAGCTTCTTTGCACCCACAGCTGGCATTTCCTGGGCATCTGCCCATCTCCGACTTGCTTGTGACTTTTGGACTTGGTCCCCTTGTTCCACAGGTACCCAAGATTGGAAATCCATCGTTGTTGCATTGTTGGTTTGTGTCTTTCCTGCATTATTCCTCTAACACGACTTCTTTGTCCTTAGGGGAACTTTAGTGCACTTTGCACTCACTTTTCAGGGTCTTGGGGAGGGTTATTTTTCTAACTCTCACTATTTTCTAATAGTCCCAGCGACCCTCTACAAGGTCACATAGGTTTGGGGTCCATTCGTGGTTCGCATTCCACTTTTGGAGTACAGGGAGTGCAGAATTATTAGGCAAGTTGTATTTTTGAGGATTAATTTTATTATTGAACAACAACCATGTTCTCAATGAACCCAAAAAACTAATTAATATCAAAACTGAATATTTTTGGAAGTAGTTTTTAGTTTGTTTTTAGTTTTAGCTATGTTAGGGGGATATCTGTGTGTGCAGGTGACTATCACTGTGCATAATTATTAGGCAACTTAACAAAAAAAAATATATACCCATTTCAATTATTTATCATTACCAGTGAAACCAATATAACATCTCAACATTCACAAATATACATTTCTGACATTCAAAAACAAAACAAAAACAAATCAGTGACCAATATAGCCACCTTTCTTTGCAAGGACACTCAAAAGCCTGCCATCCATGGATTCTGTCAGTGTTTTGATCTGTTCACCATCAACATTGCGTGCAGCAGCAACCACAGCCTCCCAGACACTGTTCAGAGAGGTGTACTGTTTTCCCTCCTTGTAAATCTCACATTTGATGATGGACCACAGGTTCTCAATGGGGTTCAGATCAGGTGAACAAGGAGGCCATGTCATTAGATTTCCTTCTTTTATACCCTTTCTTGCCAGCCACGCTGTGGAGTACTTGGACGCGTGTGATGGAGCATTGTCCTGCATGAAAATCATGTTTTTCTTGAAGGATGCAGACTTCTTCCTGTACCACTGCTTGAAGAAGGTGTCTTCCAGGAACTGGCAGTAGAACTGGGAGTTGAGCTTGACTCCATCCTCAACCCGAAAAGGCCCCACAAGCTCATCTTTGATGATACCAGCCCAAACCAGTACTCCACCTCCACCTTGCTGGCGTCTGAGTCGGACTGGAGCTCTCTGCCCTTTACCAATCCAGCCACGGGCCCATCCATCGGGCCCATCAAGACTCACTCTCATTTCATCAGTCCATAAAACCTTAGAAAAATCAGTCTTGAGATATTTCTTGGCCCAGTCTTGACGTTTCAGCTTGTGTGTCTTGTTCAGTGGTGGTCGTCTTTCAGCCTTTCTTACCTTGGCCATGTCTCTGAGTATTGCACACCTTGTGCTTTTGGGCACTCCAGTGATGTTGCAGCTCTTTAATATGGCCAAACTGGTGGCAAGTGGCATCGTGGCAGCTGCACGCTTGACTTTTCTCAGTTCATGGGCAGTTATTTTGCGCCTTGGTTTTTCCACACGCTTCTTGCGACCCTGTTGACTATTTTGAATGAAACGCTTGATTGTTCGATGATCACGCTTCAGAAGCTTTGCAATTTTAAGAGTGCTGCATCCCTCTGCAAGATATCTCACTATTTTTTACTTTTCTGAGCCTGTCAAGTCCTTCTTTTGACCCATTTTGCAAAAGGAAAGGAAGTTGCCTAATAATTATGCACACCTGATATAGGGTGTTGATGTCATTAGACCACACCCCTTCTCATTACAGAGATGCACATCACCTAATATGCTTAATTGGTAGTAGGCTTTCGAGCCTATACAGCTTGGAGTAAGACAACATGCATAAAGAGGATGATGTGGTCAAAATACTCATTTGCCTAATAATTCTGCACTCCCTGTATATGGTTTGTGTTGCCCCTATCCCTATGTGTCCCCATTGCATCCTATTGTAACTATACATTGTTTGCACTGTTTTCTAAGACTATACTGCATATTTTTGCTATTGTGTATATATATCTTGTGTATATTTCCTATCCTCTCACTGAGGGTACACTCTAAGATACTTTGGCATATTGTCATAAAAATAAAGTACCTTTATTTTTAGTATAACTGTGTATTGTGTTTTCTTATGATATTGTGCATATGACACTAGGTGGTACTGTAGTAGCTTCACACGTCTCCTAGTTCAGCCTAAGCTGCTCTGCTAAGCTACCATTATCTATCAGCCTAAGCTGCTAGACACCCTATACACTAATAAGGGATAACTGGGCCTGGTGCAAGGTGCAAGTACCCCTTGGTACTCACTACAAGCCAGTCCAGCCTCCTACATCTTCTTAATCAGCTCTGGAAAATCGCCAAATATAAATAAAGTAACAAGGGAGATATAATGCATCCCGACTTTACACTATTTAAAACTGCAATATCAAAACTGTATTCTGTTCCAGAACCTAATAAAACTCTCAGCTAATTAGAAGTGTACAGATTAATCAGTGGAATTAAATGGCTAACTAGGGATACCCAATTCACTAATTCTTGTCACTCCTACCCTTCTGGAGGTGCCTGATGGATCTTTTATGTACTGTCTTTAAAGAGTCAGTTTTGATTGAAAGCTTAAATCCAGTTTCTTCTGTTCTTAGTCTGTATAATCTACACCGTCCTTGCATAGCACATGAAAATGTGCAATACTACAAGCAAGGATCCAAATGTGTGCGTAATCTTGCAAGGTGCATTGGTCTCTCCCATATGGGCAGCAGGGTTGCGCCTGGACCATCATTTCCAGTTTCCATTTAACTTGACAATCAGGAATCCAGTATTGATATAGTTTAGAAGGGATCAGTTGAAGCTCCAAGTGTCCCCAGGGTCCAAGCTGAAGTAGGAGGGTTGATGGCATTGGATTTGTTCTAGCACCCAAGTAAATCTCTGAAGGCTACTAGACCTTAAGGGGCTATATGTCGTATAGGTAATGGTCTTAAATCCTTTGGGTAACAGGGTTATCCATATGATTTAGGGATATAAATTGATCCTCTGCTTCCCACTCACAACACTGGTATTTTGGGTGAATCGTCGCAGAAAAGTAAACAGCAATATCTCTGGTAACGCGTGTGATCGATGATACTGATGTTGTAGGATGATGTTGTAGGACATATTGTTAGTATCCAGTGTGAGCTGGATAAAGGAATAATATATTTATTCCCAGACATTTCAGCAGTAGACGAGTGGCAGTAAGCACCAGATGGTCATTGAAACGTATATTTTACAGGTCATAACACAGGGGTAAGCTTTTTTCAATATCGCTTCTTTGCATGTCAAAGGGGGAGCTCACTTTTTCCATCAGGGACGTGTATTCCAGTAGAACACTGTAAAAAAAAAAAAAAAAAAAAAAAAAAGCAGGGAATCTTGTTGCGGGGCAGATCTGGGAGCAGATGTGCGTAGATATACAAATCAATTTGTTCACTACTTGCTTCTTTGCAGGATGCAAATCTGGATTTCTTAAGCTATCTCAGATGGGTAATAGGGTTTCACAGTGGGAAGGTACATGAAGAGTACAGTCTAACAAAGGTAGCATAGATGTGATCCTCCATCCTGTGCTGCAGTTTTCACGTAGTTCTCTAACATGAACCCGAGCATGCAACATACTGCCCCAGTCGCACTCGTAAATACATGCATGACATCACACATCCCACCACATACAAGGAGGGTGAAGTGGAGATCGAGGGACTGAAAGGATAAAAAGGCAATCAACATCTGTCAATCACCCTACAGGAAAGGGGCTGTAAGCACCATCTACTCTGGATGTGGCTTCCCTCTGGAAATGTTCAACGGAGTTATTATGCCACTAATAACAAGGGTTTTTTGATGACAGTGGTGAGCTGGGCACTATCTTTCGTTAGCTCAAGTAGTAACACAGGCGCTGAATCATCTTCTGGCTTTGATCCTGCACATCTCAAGAAATCTAATCAAGTCGATCCAAATCAACGTGGATACCAATACAATTCTAAAATGGTATTCAATAGATTTTGGAATACATGCACCAGAAGCACATTAGAGTATGACACACAAGAGGGAGCCAACAGGAGTGAGGTGGCCAAAAGCAGTGAACAGGTAGGGCAGTAGTTGTAAAGTAGTTCAATACAAGGACTCAAGTGGAGGCAGAAAAATACACACAAGCACCCAAAAGGATTAGGTGAGAGATGAATACTCCACTGGGCTAAGCCGAGTGGCGATTGTTAAATTTTTGAGCCACTGACTGAAAGAATCTGGTTGAAGAAAGCCAGTGGTTTAATGGCAGATCTAAGCTATATATATATGTATTGTAGGCAGTAGGTCTGTTTGGCATCGACATTAAGACTTGCACCTAAAAAGACAGCGAGCATGTGCAGCACCCTGGGTGTAATTTCCGATTTTAGCAAAGCTGCCAAAATGGCGCAAGTATAATTACTTAGGCAGTTTCGGTAGCTTTGTGAAAATGTTATCAGCCTCTACAGTGTCTTTGGCAATTTAGATGTTTTATTAGTTTGTATAAATATTTAGGGCACTGCTTGTGTTTCTCTTTCCTCCTCCTTCTCCTATATGTCAAAAGCTGCACTTACGTTGTATGTTTGAGGACGCCTTAAGGCACATTCTTTAACCTTGTGCAGTGTAAAAGGATGTGCGGTTTAATAAGCTGCCTATCTTCATCATAATGTGGATATGAGAGTATAAGTGCTTCCCTCCGTTGAAGAGTAAGAATGCTAAAAGCCCTTTCAAATATGTGAAAAAGGCATGCGCAAGACAACAGGCGAAATCCAGGTACCCTGTACTCAAGCCTCAAGGGTTATTTGGCAAAGCTGGGTCACGATGTCGGATGTAGGGCAAGAAACTACCCCTGTGCCATTAACGGGCTCGGATTCATGTTAGTGATGATCGTAGCTCTGGTTACTGAATGTGTAGGTCCTGGACTGATGGAGCAGAGGAATCTCCCCTGCTAGTGGCACGTCTCTAGGAATCAGAGACTGGGGTGGACAAGTGGGGAGAGGTGAACCCTCATTGTCTGTTTCAGGAAAGCCTAAACAGACATTGACGGTTCAGATCTAAGACTGTTAATGGTATGGGAGCAGTTTCTTGTCCTACTGCCCTGGACTTTGTTGTGCTTGTTTTCAGATCTGCTGCAATCTGAGTACATCATATTAGTATTCCTCACATTGCTGAAACCTCCATCTTTGCATCTGACCAGCTGACTAGACATATTGAAACAACCTCCCTCTTTTTGGGTACAACGTTTCTCCAGCTATCTTTTTGTCCCCTTGAGTCTGTATAAACGTGTAACGGTTGAAGCGTCAGCTACCCCAAAGGACAAACACACTTTCTCCATTCAGGATTTTCGCAGAATACCTTTGAATATGAGCCTGTGATATTGAATGGAATACATTTATAAGTTGCCCTAAAACAGGGAATTGTTCACTCACTTGCCTTTATGCACTACATCCTCTTGTGTTTTTTCTTGCCTCTGGGTTGACTTTGAACTTTTCAGAGCACAGAAGTGTTCCAATTGCTTGATTTATGTTTTAATAAATAATTCCTTGCCATTAGAAAGCCCACAGTTTCTGATAATTCATTTATTTGTTGCAACAATTTTACCGTCTAAAAAAAATTGAAAAGTACCAAATGAGATCCATGCGAACCACTATTCTTTTCTAGCACTCAAGGGATGGGCAGTCGTAGAAGGAGGAGTTGATGTAGCACCAGCCAGAACAGTTCCAAAAATGGGGAAGAAGTGTTGTAGCAGAAGGGAAAAGCATCTCTGATTTCCTTCCTCAGGTACTCCTCTCTAGATTCAGCAGATGCAGCCAGCATGCAACTGTGCACAGGGATGGTATTGTATCAGCATGCAGGCCTAAGAACCTATGGATTAAAACCAGCGGTACAGACAAGTCATTAACAGTCCACTTAACTACAAGATCTGTTCAGAAACAAAGTGGATGAGTCTTTGGACAAAAGGAGAAAGCTATAGCGACAGCGAGAGCCAGTGGAGCCTTACCGATGAGGGGAACTTTCCACTAGGGGATGCTTAGCCATAAATAAACACATTTCAGCATCTGACCTGTCTTTACACATACACAAACACAATCAGCCTGTGGTTGGAGCACGTCGCAAGTTACCTCACAAAGAAAACACAGCTCAGTAGAACAGCATTCTTTTTAAAGAAGACCTAGAGATAGAGGGGGCAAGCCTCTAAAAGAGGTGCACCTTCAGAACACTGTACTATGTCCCCTGCCCCCAGACCAGAACACACAAAACCTCTAGTAGGTAAGAATCAATGTTTCCTCCCAAAGTGGAGAGAAATCACAACTGTCAAACATTTTATAAACGTTATCAAATATGGATGTTGAATGAATCTAGAATACAGACACTCGCAACATATGCCAAAGAGGCAAAATTACACCAGTGCTGTTAAGAGGTTTAAGAACCCATAGGAAAAGAAGCTATAGAAGTGGTGCCACTTTCACAAAGAAACACTGGAATATACTCTGTAGATTTCCTCGTGCAGAAGCAAGATCTAATAAGACTAATTCTGGACCTCAGTTTTCTGAACACATTTGTACAGGCAAACATTCAAGTTGGCAACTGCAGGAAATCATTCCTCAATGGTAAGAAGGAAATTAGATATCAATATTCAGCTTAAATTATGTGAACTTTCGCACGATGAATCAAGAGCACCTGAAGGTAGTTAAGGTTTATAAGGGGTTATTTTAGTATCAGTCCAAGATACTAACTACCCCTTGGGATGAAGTCAGACCAAAACGTGTTCACAAAATGTGGGATCAGTATCGTCTGTGAGTTGTACTTGGGAAGCATTCAAAGCAGTGGTATGGGGGCAAGCCCAAGCCCTGACAGGAGCTAAGAAAAGAGAAAGCAAGCTGGCTTGCACTAACTTAGAAAAATATACAGCAAGGTTTGCAGAGATAGCTCAAGTCACAAAGGCAGTGGACAACATCCACAAATTGCAATTGCGACAGCAAGACTTATGGGCCCAGGCTGAAAATCAGGCTAGAGAATATGCCATCACAACGCAGCCCAGGTTATACGAGGTGGGTGAAAAAGCCAGCAGGTTCTTAGCCTGGTTGGAAAAGAGGGACACAGAACTGGGCGAATGAAGGAGTGGACATCCCAAAAAACTGGGGAGGCGATAGCGGAGGCATTTGCCGCATAATATGAGGGTCTCTATGCCTCTGTGATGGAAATTAATTCCACAGACTGTGCAGACTTCCTAGCTTACATCCCACTACAGGGAGTTACATCAGAGGACTGAGAAATGCTGGAAGCGGACTTATCAGAAGAGGAACTGAGGCAAGCCCTACAAGAGCTACATTCGGGCAAGGCTCCAGGTGCCAATGGCCTGGTGGTTGAAATATACAAAAGCATGGCAAGCGTAGTGGCCAGACCAATGTTGGCCATGTTTCGGGAGGCCTACAAGCAGGGCTGCCTGCTGGCCGACCAAAGAATAGCCCCAACAGTGGTCCTCCATGAGGAGGGTAAACCCCCAATGTCCTGCAGTTCATACAGACCTATCTCCTTACTTAACATGGAGGTAAAAGTGCTTGTAAAAATCCTGACAACCAGGCTTCATAAGGTGATCATCACATTCATTCATCTGGATCAATTGGGCTTCATGTTCAACAGGAGAACTAGACTAAACCTCAGGCACCTTTATGGTGTGCTGCATATGACAGAGGGATCCTTGTAGGATTAGGCCGTCTTGATGGCCCTAGACGCTAGGATGGCGTTCGACTCCATAGAATGGCCATACATTTTTGCTACCCTGGAGAGGCTGGGGATTGGACCTCGGTTTTGCGAATGGGTGGGACTGTTTTATAGTTCCCCCAGGGCGTGAGTGAATGTAAATGAGGTGGTCTCCCGTGATATCGAATTGGGAAGGGGGACCCATCGGGGGTGCCCTCTGGCCCCCATGCTCCTTGCCTTGCTCTTGCAGCCATTGGCAGCATGGATCCGTATGGACCACTGTGGATGGGAGGAGAGGATCTCTCTATACGAGGACGACGTTCTTTTGTACGTTACGCAACCCTCTCTCTCTCCATTGCTAGACTAATGCAGATATTTGGCATATTTAAGAAATATTCAGGATACACAATTAATTGGTCTAAATCGTTGGTCTTTCCTCTCTGATGTGAGCCCTGGATTACCCTGGGACTGCGTGGCACCTGTGGTCACAGACTGTTTTACATATTTGGGTATCTACTTCATGCGTGATTCCCGGGTGTTCCTACATAAGAATGTAATGACCCACTTGGAAAAACTCTGGGTGGACGTCTCGAACTGGTGCAGCCTCCCACTGACCCTAATGGGAAAAGCAGCGCTCTACAAGATGATGAGCCTACGACAATTTCTTTGTGATGCAAAATACACCATATAGCATCCCTCCAGAGGTGTTCAGTTATATTGAGAGAGAAGTCCGTTTGCTTCTGTGGAGTGGCAGGGCGCCCCAAATAGCCTTAGATAAAATACAGATTGGGGTATATGACGGGCATCTGGCGGTTCCAGATATTCGGCAACACCACAACATAAAATGATGGATGGAGTGTTGAAACTTTCCAAACACTCACCCCCACTCACAGATCTGGGTTTAATCGATTGTTATTTTGCTTGCCATGTCACCCCAGTTCAGACCCAGTCATATGCAAATCAGTCTTGACCCTACTCCCAGTGGGAGCAGTCCAGCCCGAACTGCCAAGCCAGATCCTCCCTGGACAGGAGTTACAGATATTCGGAAATACTTTTGGGTGTCGCAGCGCCAAATAATTAACAAGTGGGAATTCTAGGATCGACAGGACCCAGCCTTCAGGGTGGACAGGGACGCAATTGGTAGAGGGGGACATGAACCTCTACTGAATGATGTGAGAAGGGAGAAGGAGTTCCCACAGCATACGCAGGCAGTGGTCAGGGCCTGAAGACGTGAAGATAGTTCCATGGGTTGGAGAGGAAAGCTTACGGGTCTGACACCACTGTGGCATAGTGATTTACTAAAGGAGGTGAGGGGCCTGAAGGGGTTCCTGAGAGGAGAAATAATAGGAATTGAACACTTCAGCAATGTTTAAGAAAAGACCTGGATTAGCTTTAATGAATTGCGTAGAGACTACGATTTAGCCGTTGTGGAACACTATAGATACATACAACTGGGCCATGCACTCCAGGCACATATAAGAGAGGGGGAGGAGATACCCGAGTCCTCCCAGTTGGAAGACTGGGTACTGAGAGAGCCTATGCCAGGAAAAGGGATTTCATTAATCTGCAGGAAAATGGTTAACAATCCACTGGACCTGGTGGGCCACCTTAGGGCAGGATGGGAGGATGACATGGGTACCCTTGAGGATGGAGACTGAGAGGAGACCCTCTGGAGTCCCCGAGAGATAGCTATACTCGCTCAGTTCCGTCTAGTGCAACTCAAAAAATTACATAGAACATACTATATGCGGACACTGCTACTCAAAAGTGCCAAATCACCCATGCCACTGTGCCCGAGAGGCTGCAACAAAGAGAGCAGATTTTTCCACACACTTTGGGGGTATCGGAGGATATGAGAATACTGGTCCAAGGTTGCTCTGGTGATTTTCTGGGTCTTGGCACTGGAGGTCCCTCTGGATGGCAAGTGGTTCATGTTGGGTATTTTAGGGGACTCAATGTGGCCCAGATATCAAGAAATTTTGTTACATATGGGCACCATGGTGGCGAAACACAACATGGCCAGGACTTGGGGCCAATCACTTGTTTAGAGCGTACCAGATTGGGAAGCAGACCTGGACTGGTGCCAGAGAGCTGAACGAGTAATATGAGGGCAGGGTCTGCCCCAAGAAATGGAAGAAAGTGTAGTGAGCATGGGAGGAATACAAGGGTTGGAGGTTAAGTCAGGAGAAGGCACCGATCATGCCATTCCATGAATCACTGAAGTTGGTTGAGACTAATGATTATTCGACCTGTTACTCCTGCTGTATGAACATGTTTAATAAAAAGAATTAAAAAAAGAACTTTAAAACCTTGATAGCAGTACCTACAGAGAAAAAGTTATTCCAGTGCAAGAACGCATGTGCTTATATTAAATGTTTCAGGTTTTTTACAGAAGAGTTGATCAGATTGCTGCTACAATGGCATCATGTTTATCAAAACCACATTCCAGACTATACACAACACCTCTACAGGAGTGAATCATGAGGCAAGGGTCACCAAACAATGGGAAGTGGGACAATCTAGTGGTTGTTAAAAGTGCAATTAAAAAAAACAGCTGAAATGGTGGTGAAAGAGAAACATGTTGGACAAATCATTCAGATCACAACTTCCTGTTGTGGCCATAATAAATGTGTAACACACTGTGTGGGCATTACACCTGGGTAAAAAAAAAAAAAAAAGTCACTGCTCCTCAGAAGAGTGAGCAAAACACATTAGCTATCTCAGACTAAACATTGTTGTAGGAATGTACGCTTTTTGCCATGGTTATCCCCCCCACCTCCCCACACTTTTTGCCTGATGTTGATGCTTACTTGACTGAAAGTGTGCTGGGATCGTGCTAACCAGGCCTCTGCAACAGTGTTCTTTTCCTAAAAATGTACCACAATTGGCACACCCCTGGTACACAGTTAAGTCCCTTGTAAAATGTACCCATAGTACCAAGGGCCCAGTGGCCAGGGAAGGTCCCCAAGGGCTGCAGCATGTATTGTGCCACCGTGGGGGACCCCTTCCCAAGCACACTGCCTTTGCAACTTGTGTGTGCCAGTGGGGAGAAAAAGATTAGTCAACATGGGTGCCAGGCCCACAGACCACTGCCTGTGGCATAGGTAATTCACCCCTCTAGCATGCCTTGTAGCCCTAATACAGGGTGCACTATGCCACATGTGAGGGCATAGCTGCATGAGCAATATGCCTCTACAGTGTCTACGTCCATTCTTAGACATTGTAAATGCAGTGTGGCCATAGTGAGTATATGAGCTGGGAGTTTGTCATTATGAACTCCACAGCTCCATAATGGCTTCACTGAAGTCTGGGAAGTTTGGTATCAAACTTCTCAGCACAATAAAACAACACTGATGCCAGTGTTTGATTTATTGAAAAATGTACCCTGAGTGTATTTTAGAGATGTCCCCTGTATTTTAGCCAAACGTCTAGTGTAGGACTGATCAGTCTGTGCCAGCCTTCCGCTTCATAAACAGTTTCTGACCACATGGGATGAGAGCCTTTGTGCTCTCTGTGGCCAGAAGCAAAGCCTGCACTGGGTGGAGGTGCTTCACACCTCCCCCCGGCAGGAACAGTGACACCTGGTGGTGAGCCTCAAAGGCTCAGGCCTCTTGTAACAGTGCCCTAAGGCACTCCAGCTAGTGGAGATGCCTGTTCCCCAGATAAAGACCCATTTTTGGCGGCAAGTCCGGCGGGATAACTAGTGAAAATGAGGAGTGACCACTTCAGCTGGGACCAACCCTAAGGTGTCCAGAGCTGAAGTGACCCCCCTCTTTGCAAAATCCTCCATCTTGGTTTGGAGGGCAGGGACCAATAGGGTTAGGTCTCCGCCCCCCTCAGTAGGAAGCTGGCCTGGTGTATGGTGGGTACCTCAGGTACTTATACCTTATACCAGGTCCAAGTATCCCCTCTTAGTAAAGTGTAGGCAGAGTCTAGAAGCCAGGCTCTCTAGAGGTAGCTGTGGATGAGCAGCCAAGGCTTATCTAGGAGACATGCAAAGCTCATGCAATACCACTGTAGCCACACAGCACTTACACACATGAAAGAAAACACTCAGTTGTACAAAAATAAAGGTACTTTATTTTTGGAACAAATCACCACAAAATACTAGAAGGGAAACACTCCAATAGGAGGTAAGTAATACACTAAATATATACACTAGTAATCAGAAATAGACAGCGAAAAGGTTAGAAAACAGTGCCAATAGTGTCCCTAGGGGGAGCACAAACCATATACTAGAAAAATGGAATGCAAACACAGGACCCCCATCTAGGTAAGTGGAATGTGTAGAGGGGAGCTGGGAGTGCTAGAAAACCACAGAGGTAAGTAACACAGTACCCCCCAGCAACCAGGAAAGCAGGAGTAAATCACTGGATTTTCCCTAAACCATCTAAAGGGAGGAAAAAAATGAAAAAGAAGACACCCAGACAAGACTGCAAGAGAACCAGCAGTGGATTCCTGAAGAAAGAAGACCTGTGGAGGGAGGGGACCAAGTCCAAGAGTCACAGTGGAGTCCAGGAGGAGTAGGAGCTACTACCCACCCAGCTGTACTTGCAGGAGTTGGCAGACAATGATGAAGAACAGGTCAGCACTGCAGCCCTGGAGCCGGAGAAGAGTTCCTGATGGATGCAGAAGATGTCCCACGCTGGAATGACGATTGCAGACAGGTGTCGGTGCAGGAATTCCACCAACAAGCCTTGGCAAAGGCAAAGTCGTGGTTAGTGGAAAAGTGGTGCTGCCAGGGACCAGCAAGCCCCAGGGGGCCTAATCTTGGGGGGTGGGGTGGGGGGAGAGAGAGAGTCACAGGGGACCCTCAGTGTCACAGAGTTGACTGGAGCAGAGGCAGCAGCCACAGTAGTCCCACAGTATGGGGACGCAGGAGTTGCAGAAGGAGCCCACACAGCTCCACAGACCCCCAGTCCCTGCTCTGGTGTGAAACTGGACAATGGAAAGGGCAGTGACCACTCCCCTGTTCATCACCATCCCAGAGGTGATGCCCAGAGCTCCTCAAGAGGGTCCCTGGGTTCTGTCATCTTGTTTCCAAGGTTGGCAGGGAACTCTGGGAGCATCTGAGTGGCCAGGCCAGGCACATGATGTCAGAGCACTTTCCTGATAGGTGCTTACCTGGTTAGGTGACCAGTCCCCCTTTCAGGGCTATTTAGGGTCTCTCGCTTGGGTGGGTCCTCAGATTCGGCTTGCAAGATTCCAGCAGGACTCCTCTGTAACCTCTGCTTTGACTTCTGGCCTCCGGAACTGCGACTAGAACTTCCAGGACCCAACAAGCTGCTTCCAGGAAGAAAGGACTCTTCAACATTTTTACCAGGGCTTCCGGCAGCTTTGCAACACTTTCCTCTCCGTGCATCCTCTGAAGACTGCCACTCTTCAGCCTGCACAAGAAGGAATCCCCCTTAGAGTGAAACTCCCCTGCAACTGCAAGTACCTACAACAAGCGGCAATCGGCTGTGTGGATCCCAGCTCCTGCTGAGCTGTGTGGATTCTGCATCACGATGGTGGTCCGGAGTAGTCTTCTCGGTCCTCTCTGCCAGCTTTCCAACTTTGGTGGAGGTAAACCTTTGCCTTCCCACGCAGGAGAGCACCCCCGTGCACTGCGTCTCTTGCAGCTGCCAAGGCTTGTTTGAATCTTCTTAAAGGGATCTTAAGGCGACGTGCATCTCCAGCCCCCAGCATCCTTCCTGCGACGCACAGCCTCCTGCTTGGTCCTCCGGTGGTGTGGGATCTTCTTTTGTAGTACTGCTGGGCCTCTTCTGCGACTTCTTTGTCCCCGTCCGGTGGGACTCCCATGGGTGCTGCCTCTGCGCCTCTGGACTCTCTGCGATGCTGATGGTCCCCTGTCACTCCCCCTTCTGGGTTGAGTCCTCCTGGGCCTGCTTGTCCCTGGCAGCACCTCTTTTCCACTAACTGCAAGTTTGCCTTTGACAAGGCTTGTTGGTGGAAATCCTATACAGACACCCATCTGCAACCTTCCTTCCAGCGCTGGGCTTCATCTGCATCCATCAGGAACTCTTCTCCGGCTCCAGGGCTGCAGTGTTGACCTGTTCATCATCGTCAACCAACTCCTGCATCCACAGCTGGGTGGGTAGCACCTCCTACTCCTTCTGGACTCCACTGTGACCCTTGGACTTGGTCCCCTCTCTCCACAGGTCTTTTTTTCTTCAAGAATCCACTGCTGGTTTTCTTGCAGTCCTTCTCTGGGTGTCTTCTTTTTCTTCTTTTCCTCCTTTTGGGTGGTTTGGCAAAAATCCAGTGTTTTATTCCTGCATTCCTGGTCGCTGGGGGGGGTACTGTGTTACTTACCTCTGTGGTCTTCTAGTACTCCCAACTCCCCTCTACACATTTTACTTACCTAGGTCAGGGTACCATGTTCGCATTCCATTTTATTAGTATACGGGTTGTGCTCCCCCTAGGGTCACTATTGGTTATTACTGTTTGCACTGTTTTCTAACCTTTTCTATGCCTATTTCTGATTACTAGCATATATATTTAGTCTAATACTTACCTCCTAAGGCTAGGTCACCTGTCAAGTATTTTGCAGTGATTTGTTCCAAAAACAAAGTACCTTTATTTTTGTACAACTGAGTGGTTTCTTTCATGTGTGTAATTGCTGTGTGACTACAGTGGTTTTGCATGTCTCCTAGATAAGCCTTGGCTGCTCATCCACAGCTACTTCTAGAGAGCCTGGCTTCTAGACACTGCCTACACTTCACTAAGACAGGATACCTGGACCTGGTATAAGGTGTAAGTACCATAGGTACCCACCACACACCAGGCCAGCTTCCTACACTTGCAATCCAAAAAGTTCCTTTGAATACTTAAGTAGAAGGTACTAATAAAAACTAACCCGCACTTTCTACAAAAAGCGGTGTCCAATTGTTATTTTAATCACACCATTCAATCTAAAGACACCAGTGGAAGTAACATTGAAGGTATTGTTCAAGGTGGCAATGTAGGGGTGTTCATTGTTTGGCTACTTCGTTTTACTAACCCCCCTGCTTTTATTATTGCATGAGGTTAGTTGAGACTTGTTGTCTTTGTCCAACATATGCTTTTGTTTCTCTACGCCCTGCAATCTAATTTTTGAAAATAAATTATTAACATGTAGAATATAGAAAAACTCTCTCAGCCCTACAGTATAATGTTTGGAAGGACATGGTTACATCATTGAGGGTAGTAAAAGTGCCTCGATGGTATACCACGTTAACAGCTGAAACGTGCCACTCAGTGACTGTTGGAAAGTACTCTCTTTCTGTCATGCTTACCATCACTTTTTGCCTGTTGTCAGTATGTTTTGACAGTGTTCACTGGGATCCTGCTATCCAGGACCCCAGTAACTATGCTTTCTCCCTTTAAATTTGTTGCTTGGACCACATACACCCCACATTTGACATACTGATGCCCCCATGTAAGTCCCTAGTACATGGTACCCAGGGCTTTGGGGTACCAGCGGTCCCTCATGGGGTACAGCATGTATTATGCCACTCATGGGGAGCCCATGAAAGTATATCTGCAGGCCTGCCATTGCAGCCCACGTGAAGGGGTGCATGCACCCTTTTTCACTACAGGCCACTGCACCAGGTCACTGTAAGTCACCACTATAATAGTCCCTCCTAGCCCAGAGGGCAGGGTGCAGGGACCTGTGTGTGTGGGCATCCCTGCATGAGCAGAGGTGCCCTCACTAACTCCATATCTGTTTTCCTGGACTTGGTGAGTGCGGGGATGCCATTTTACGCGTGTACTGGACATAGGTTACTACCTATGTCCAGCTACATAATGGTAACTCCGAACCTGGGCATGTTTGGTATCAAACATATTGGAATCATACCCCAGTACTGTTGCCAGTATTGGTTGTATGATTCAATGCACTCTGGGGGCTCCATAGAGGACCCCCAGCATTGCTCCTACCAGCTTTCTGGGGTTTTCCGGGCAGCCAAAGCTGCTGCCACCCCTCAGACAGGTTTCTGTCCTCCTGCTGTTAGTTCAGCTAAATCCTAGGAAGGCAGAAGAAAGGATTTCCTCTCCCTTTGAAAAAAGGTGTTACCTGGCTTGGGATGGGTAGCCTCCCTAAGCCACTGATAGGCTTTGAAGGGCACATTTGGTGCCCTCCTTGCATACCCCAGTCTGCACCGGTTCAAGGACCTCCAGTCCCTGCTCTGGTGCGAAACTGGACAGAAAGGGGAGTGACCACTCCCCTGTCCATCACCACCCCAGGGGTGGTGCCCAGAGCTCCTGCAGAGGATCCCTTGATTGTGCCATCTTGAATCCAAGGTGGCCAGGGGCCACTAGGAGCATCTAAGTGGCCAAAGCAGGAAGGTGACGTCAGAGCCCTCTCCTGATAGGTTACCCCTCCCAGGGCTATTTAGGGTCTCTCTCTTGGACGGGTCCTCAGATTTGGCTTGCAAAATTCCAGCCGGACTCCTCTGCAACCTCTACTTTGACTAATGGCGACTGGAACTGCAACTGGACCATCCAGGAACCAACAATCTGCATCCACGACAAAGACTCTGCCTAAAACATTGTTTTGCGGCTCCTTCCCGCTTCTGCAACATTTTCCCGGCTGTGCATCTTCTGAGGGCGGCAAGTCTTCAGTCTACACAAGAAGGAATCTCCTTGGAGTGAAGGAGTCACTCCCCTGCATCCGCAGGCGCCAACAGCACTGACGACTGGCTGCGTGGATCTCCTCTCATCCTGAGCTGCGTGATCCTGCATCATCGGTGTTGGTGTGGAGTGGTCCCCTTGGTCCTCTCTGCCAGCTGTCCTGCTTTGATGGAGGTAAGCCGTTGCCTTCCCACTCAGGCCAGTACCCCCGTGCACCACATCTCTTGCAGCTACCAAGGCTTGTTGGCATCTCCGCCAAGGGATCTTTAGGTTCCGTTTAGCCCCAGCCTTCATCACACTTCCCCCTCACACCCTCCTGTGGGTTCAGTCCTCCTGGACCTTGCTGGTCCTTGGCAGTTCCGCGTTTTCTTTTACCACAGCTCTTGCCTTTGCCGAGGCTTGTTGGGTGCTTTTCCATGCCACAGGTAGACTGCAGTCTTCCATCCGGCGTGGAACATCAACTGCATCCTCCAGGAACTCTTCACCAACTCCAGGGCTGCATAGCTAACCATCTTTGTCCTACCGTCGACCAACTCTTGCAACCGCAGATGGGTGGGTAGTGGCTCCTGCCACCATCGGACACTTCTTGACTTGGTCCACTTCTTTTTCAGGTCTTCCTCTTCAGGAATTCACTGCTGGTTTCATCCAGTCTTGTCTGGGTGTTGCATTATCTTCATTTTCAGTCGTTTTGGTAGTTTGGGGAAAATATAGTATCTTACTTTCTGGTCGTTGAGGGCAGTGTGGTACGTACCTTTGGGGTTTCCTAGTTCCTCCAGCTCCCCTCTACACATTCCATTTACCTAGGTGGAGGTCCTGCATTCGCATATTTTTAGTAAATGGTTTGGGCTCCCCCTAGGGTCATTATTGTCTATTGCTATTTGCACTGTTTTCTACTGCTTTTTATTCCTATTTCTGATTACTAGTGTAAATGCTGTGTGACTAAAGTGGTATTGCATAAACTTTGCATGTCTCCTTGATAAGCCTTGGCTGCTCATCTACAGCTACCTCTAGAGAGCCTGGCTTCTAGAAACTGCCTACTCTACACTCACAGGGGATACCTGGCCCTGGTATAAGGTGTAAGTACCTTAGGTACCCACCACACACCAGGTCAGCTTCCTACAGTGACAGTCCAAAGTTTTCCTTCTCAGTGAGAGCAACAGCATTCCCCTCAAAAGCAATACCACGGTCTGGCATACAAAGGGAGGGAGCCAACCAGTCCTCCAAAATGTGTAGCACTTCCTTCTAATGTTAAACTGTAAGTGGCACTTTCCGCACATTGGCAGCATCCCCCACCCTGTGCATGGTCTGTGCTGGAGGAGAGTGTCCAGAACTTATCAGTGTCCTCCTTATTGCACTCACCAGATCTCTGTATTTCTCCATGGCAGGTCAGAGTGGTCTAGGGAAGTCCACACTGGTAAACACACTCTTCAAATCCAAAATTAGCTGGAAGTGTGCAGCTGAAGAACTTGAGGAGAAGATTCCAAAAACAGTGGAGCTTAAATCCATAAGCCACGGTAAGTGCTTTCTTGCCTATCCATGCAGATATCTATTTTGACAATAGACTTAGCCTGTACATAAGTCTTCCTCATTCTATCAAGTGTTCTTTGTTCAGTCGTTCAGAGATACAGAGAGGGAGCTTTGTTAGCCTGAACTGTCAGGTTATGCCTGAATTCTGGGGTCATACAGAGGGCTGCAGCCTCTGGCATTTTCAGTCTTTCCCCTTGTAATACAGTGACATAATTCCTAGCGCCTATGGCCTCTTTCTGATCCTAGTAATGTACAATGGCCCATGCTTTATCATCTCTCCTTTCTAGAGATATAGGCAGGGGCGATGTCCTTCTTTCTCTCCGGGTAGTAGAGATGTCAGAGATCTCCGGTTCCCAGCATTCTTATTTCTAAAGAGGTCAGAAGTTTAGCCCCATGTCTTGACTCAGTCTCCCCATTAGGTGTCACTGGAAAAGTGCATTTTGTGTGTAAAATGGCTATTGTGAATGTCAACAATAAGCAATGTATAAGACCACATTATGACATTGACTGCACTGATCTAGAAAATGATGCATTTCTGATGGATACAACTACCTGTGGATTCCTCACCTAATGAATACTCCCATTGCGCCAGCATTCGACGGAAATCTTCTTCCTAACTTCTGCACGTCGACGAGGACGTCACATTTGCCCACGCGACGCCGTCTGACGTCATACAGGCAATAAGAGGTCCTCGCCGACGTGCCGACGTCAGTTCCCTTTTTTCCGTGCCATTCGAAACGGTTATCTTCGAGGGAGCTACTGTTGCTGTTCGGCAGTTACAGTGTGTTGTTTGGCTGTGTTTTTTCACTGAGGTTACTATGTCTCAGAGGAAGTCAAAGTCTCATCGGCGTCATCGAGACTCCCGGCGCCGTCGAGAATCACGGCGCCGGTCGAGTAAAGAGGTCTCGGTCGAGGTCGCCGTCATCTCTGCGTCGGAAGACTTGGGAGGTCAGCCCCACAGTCACTCCCCATCCGTTGACACCGTTGCCTTCTCCAGCCTCGCCGACTTCGCCCGGATCTTCGGGCCAACCGCCTTCAGTATTTGAGGTTCCACAGCCTCAAATGTTCTCTCCGACGCTGCAGACGTCGAGGCCGGCGTCGGTGTCGCCTTCGATCCAGGCACCCCAGTATCCGGCTTTTCCAGCCCCTGGAGCCGATAATACCGCATTTTTAAATGCAATGTTTTCCATCTTTCAGCAGATGGCTCCAGGTGGCGCCCCGGCTGGGCCTTCGGGTCCTTTGGCGTTTAACTTGGGTGCTCCGGCTCCGCTGCGACCAGCACCCTTCATGCCCTTTCTCCCCCTGGGGAACGTGGGATCGGCTCCGGTGGCTCCAGTGACTTCGGCTCCAGGAGTTTCAACTCCAGCGGCTTTGGTGTTTCGGCCAGTGACGCCGCCTAGGGCTTCTGCGACTCCGAAGCAGTCTTCCCTCCATCTGACTCCTGGTTCAGCGCCGAAGCTACCTGTGGCGCCTGTTGACCCGGCGTCGGACGGATCCGGTGATCGGCGTCGTTCTTCGACATCTGCTGACGCCATGTCGACGTCGAGGATTGAGGAGAGGCTGCACTCGAGGAGACGTGCTCTCCGTCTCCTGGAAGAACAAGAGTATCAGCAGAACCTGGAGGAAGGAGAAATTGAAGACTCTGGTGAGGGTCTTCATGGGCTGGACACCGCTAGTGGCCTTGATACTTCCCCTGAGTGGGACTTGTCATCTCCGGGGGAGTATACTGAAGAGGCGGCCACTTTTCATGCTGTTATAAAGAAGGCAGCTAACTTTCTGGAACTGCCTTTGCCGGTGACTGAGGCGAAGCAGAATCTGCTGACAGAGGTGTTGTATCCGGCCTCCACGTCAGCAGAACCTCTTTTGCCGTTCAACGAGGCGCTGTTAGAACCTGTGTTGGACGTCTGGAAGAAGCCGGTGTCTTCTTCGGCTGTCAATAGATCTGTGGCCAGGAGGTATCGGGCTGCACCGGCTGACCCTGGCTTTCTTACAAGACACCCAGCGCCTGAAAGCTTGGTGGTCCAGGCTTCCTGCTCGGCAAGGTCTCCGCCTGGGTCTTTTCCATCAGTGCCATCGGACAGAGACTCCAAGAAGATGGACATGCAATCCAAAAAGGTGTTCTCGTCATGTAGCATGGCATTAAAGTCCACCAATGCTACGTGTATTTTAGGGAGGTAGATTTATGCTCTGATGGATGAAATAACATCTACGCATACAGAGGTTCCTCAAGGGCTGCTGAATCTCGTGTCGGACGCTCAAGCTGCTGCAACCCAGGTTATCCAATCTGGGTTGGATACAACTGACTCTGTGGCTAGAGCGATGGGCACGGCTGTAGTTACGAGAAGACAGGCTTGGCTTCGTAACTCAGGGTTTTCATCAGATGTGCAGTCGACCCTGCTGGACCTCCCTTTTGATGGAGACAAGCTCTTTGGTGCCAAGGCAGATTCGGCCTTGGAGAGGTTTAAGGAGAGCAGGGCCACGGCCAAGTCGTTAGGATTACAAGTCACTTCTTCTGCCTCCTCCAGATTTTTTAGGAGGTTTCGAGGATTTGGTCGTGGCTCATCCTCCTCTTCCTTTCGGGGGAAATTCCAGCAGCCTACCTCTTCTCTCACCTATAGATCTTTTAGAGGGAGGGGTAGAGTCCATACCAGGGGAGCCTCTCAGCAGCACTCTGCCTCTTCCTCTTCCTCTGGAGGGGTGCAGCAGGGGAAGCAGCCTTAGGCTTCCACCAATTCCCACTCACTCCTCTCCTGTAGGGGGAAGGTTACTGTATTTTCTTCACAAGTGGGAGGTCATCACATCAGACGCCTGGGTTACCAGCATTGTGAGAAAAGGCTACACCCTTCCCTTTCGGGAGTTTCCACCCCCCTTCCCGCCCGCCCATCTTATTGTTCAGAAGAACACCTCCTGTTGTTAGAACAGGAGGTTCAAGTCCTCCTTTTAAAGGGCGCGGTGGAGTTGGTTCCAGAGCAGGAAAAGGGTCAAGGTTGTTATTCAAGGTACTTCCTGATTCCCAAGAAGGATGGTCGGTTGAGACCAATCCTGGACCTGAGGATTTTGATTTGGTTCCTCAAACAGAAAAAGTTCAAGATGCTGACCCTAGCTCAGGTGCTTTTGGCGTTGAACAAGGGAGATTGGATGGTGTCTGTCGACTTGCAGGATGCTTATTTTCATATCCCGATACTCAAGTCGCACAGGAAGTATCTCCGGTTTGTGGTAGGGTCGCAGCACTATCAGTTTGCGGTCCTTCCGTTTGGTCTTACTTAAGCACCTCGAGTCTTCACGAAGGTGATGTCGGTGGTTGCGGCAGAGCTCAGAAGGAAGGGGATAGCAGTATTCCCTTACCTGGACGACTGGTTGATCAAAGCCAAGTCCCCGGAGCTTGTGTTGCATCATCTGCAGTCGACAACCCAGTTGTTGTTCGACCTGGGCTTTTCGGTGAACGTGCCCAAATCTCACCTAGAACCCTCTCAGCGCCTCCTGTTCATAGGGGCAGTACTGGATACAACATTGAATCAAGCCTTTCCTCCGCCTCAGCGGATGCAAGACATTCAGGCGTTGGTTCCAATGTTTCAAAGTGGAGCGGTCATTCCAGTCCTCAAGGTCCTACATCTGCTCGGTCTGTTTGCCTCCTGCATACTGTTGGTCACGCATGCTCGCTGGCACATGAGGGCTCTTCAGTGGTCCCTCCGAAGGCAGTGGTCTCAACACAAAGGGGATCTCGAAGGTTCTGTCAAGGTCTCCAGAGATGCTGCCACGGATTTGAAGTGGTGGATTGCGGACGACAATCTTTCCCAGGGAAGGCCGTTCACGCAGCCTCCACCAGTGACCACGGTCATAACGGATGCTTCCACTCTAGGGTGGGGAGCTCATCTGGGGGACCTGAAGATCAAAGGGCTTTGGCCTCCAGAGGAACAGATGTTTCCTATCAATCTGTTAGAGTTATGGGCTGTACGGCTGGCTCTCAAGGCCTTCCTCCCATCCCTTCGCGGTCAGTCGGTTCAGGTCCTGACGGACAACACTACCGCGATGTGGTATATAAACAAACAGGGAGGAGTGTGGTCGTACCTTCTCTGCAGAGAAGCTCTTCGACTATGGTCCTGGTCAAAGGACCATCAGATTTGCTTGGTAGCAAATCATCTGGCCGGAGTCTTGAATGTACGTGCGGACAATCTGTCGCCATTTCTCGGCCGACCACGAGTGGCGTCTCCATCCAGATCAAGTCAGTTTAATCTTCCAGATGTGGTGGTTTCCTCAGATAGATCTGTTTGCCACCCGGGAGAACTCGCACTGCCCGTTATTCTGCAGCCTCCAGTATCCGGTGCAAGGAGCGTTGGGGGACGCGTTTCAGAGAACCTGGTGCGACCAGTTGCTTTACGCGTTTCCCCCCCATACCCTTGATTCCTCGAGTGTTGAGGAAAATTCGCCAAGACCGGGCCCAGGTAATCTTAATTGCTCCGGATTGGCCAAGGAGGGTGTGGTATTCCAACCTTCTCCAACTCTCACTGTGCCCTCCGCTCCGTCTCCCTCTCAGGGCAGACCTCCTCTTGCAGTCGCAGGGGCAGGTTTTACACCCCAACCTCCGGAGTCTGCACCTTCATGCCTGGAGATTGAGCGGGGCAACCTGAGTTCCTTTTCTCTCCCGCCTGATGTAGTGGATGTTATCTTAGCGGCCAGGCGACACTCCACTAAATCTATCTACGCTAATAGGTGGTCTAAATTTGTGGTATGGTGTGGAGAGAGACAGATTGATCCCTTACGTGCTCATTTGTCAGACGTTTTATCTTTTGCTTTGTCTTTAGCACAGAGGGGTTGTGCAGTGGCTACTGTTAAGGGTTACTTGTCTGCTTTGTCAGCCTTCATTTGTCTTCCAGACCAGCCTTCGTTATTTAAATCTCCTATAGTACTTAGATTCTTGAAGGGCCTTATGAATACATTTCCTCCAAATCCTTTCGTTATGCCTCAATGGGATTTGTCCTTGGTCCTAACTTTCCTTATGGGGTCCCCTTTTGAGCCTATGCATTCTTGCCCCTTAAGATTGTTAGTTCTTAAAACAGTTTTCCTGGTTGCTATAACTTCTGCAAGGAGAGTGAGTGAGCTGCAGGCTTTATCGGTAAAACCCCCTTATACAACTTTTTATGGGGATAAGGTGGTGTTGAGGACCAAGGCTGCTTTCCTTCCGAAGGTTGTTTCACCCTTTCATTTGGCCCAGACAATTACTCTGCCCACGTTTTATCCTCCGCCTCAACCTTCAAAGAAAGAAGAGAGACTACACCGCTTGGACCCAAAGAGGGCGTTAAGCTTTTACATAGACAGGACGAAGGATTTCAGGCTGGAGGATCAGCTTTTCATCGGTTACGTGGGAAAGACGAGAGGAAAGGAAGTCCACAAGAGAACACTCTCCAGGTGGGTTGTTCTTTGCATTAAAATGTGTTACTCTTTAGCAAAGAAGGATCCTCCTGATGGTATTAGAGCTCATTCCACCAGAGCTAAGTTGGCCACTTCGGCCTTGGCCAGAGGTGTTCCTGTGGTCGACATCTGCAAGGCCGCAACTTGGTCGTCCCTTCACACTTTTGCAAAACATTACTGTTTAGACTCTGAGGTCAGAAGGGACGGCCATTTTGCACGGTCGGTGCTCCAGGATTTCTTGGTTTGACCATTCAGGCACCCACCACCGAGTGCGGTACTGCTTTGGGACTCTATTCATTAGGTGAGGAATCCACAGGTAGTTGTATCCATCAGAAGAACGAGTTACTTACCTTCGGTAACGACTTTTCTGGTGGATACATTAGCTACCTGTGGATTCCTCACGGTCCCACCCGCCTCCCCGTTGCCTGTTTGGTCTAACCAAGTAATTCTTGAGTGTGCTCCTCTTGGTTTTGAGGATTGGTATATATCATGTATATATGCTTATGTGTATATATATATATATATTTATATATAGTTCATATATTTATTTACTTGTTTTTGAAAAGAAAAAAAAAGAAAAATTGGTAGTCCGACTTTTCTGAAAGATGTATTTGTTTGAAATGTCATTAAATATTGCTATTGTTCTTTCATCTCAATGGATTATTATTCTCAGGCACGTAAAAACTTTTGGTACTGACGTCGGCACGTCGGCGAGGACCTCTTATTGCCTGTATGACGTCAGACGGCGTCGCGTGGGCAAATGTGACGTCCTCGTCGACATGCAGAAGCTGGGAAGAAGATTTCCGTCGAATGCTGGCGCAATGGGAGTATTCATTAGGTGAGGAATCCACAGGTAGCTAATGTATCCACCAGAAAAGTCTTTACCGAAGGTAAGTAACTCGTTCTTCTGATGGATACAGCTACCTGTGGATTCCTCACCTTATGATTCCTCACCTTATGAATTCGATCCTTGCGCCAGCATCCGACGGAAAGTCTTCTTCCTAGCTGTCTACGTCGACAAGGACGTCATAATGGCACGGCTCCGCGTGACTCCGTCTGACGTCAACGTGCCAATAAGAGGTCCTCGTCGGCGTACTGACGTCAGTTTTCCTTTTTCCGTGCTTCGACACCAACGGTTTTTCTTCCTGGCCCGTTGGTAACTGTAACGATTTCTCGAAGTTACAATGTCGTCTCCGAAGAAGTCCGGGTTTAAGCCGTGTAGGGAATGCGGGGGGTCTGATGTCAGTGACCGACCCCCATTCGGACTGTATTTGGTGTTTAATCTCCGAACATGATGTGGAAGGTTGTTCTTCGTGCCAGAGCATGAATCCGAAAGCTCTGAAAGAACGCGAGGCGAAGCTCTTCTTGGCCAAGGTGAAGAAGGAACACAAGAAGGTTTCCTCCCATGCGTCTCCCAAAAAACATAAGAAGCGGCGTCATCATGACTCTCGGTGCCATCATGACTCTCGCGCTGTTCGGAGCGGAGCCGATCGAGGAGTAGTTCAAGGTCGAGGTCTTGTTCGTCACGGCGCCAAAAGACGTGGGAGAAGAGTCCTACGGTCACGCCTCAGCCAGAGTCCGGGGTTGTCACCGGCGCCTTCAGTCTATGAGGTCACTCAAGGTAGTCCTCACTTTTCACAGGCGCCGAGGGATTCTGATGTTCCCCAGACATCTACACAGCAGTACCCGGCTTTCCAGACTCCAGGGACGGATCCGGACGCATTTTTGAATGCGATATATGCTGTTTTTCAATCCATGGCCCCTGCTGGTGCACGGACGGGTCCCACGGGGTCATTGGCATTCAATTTGGGCTCGCCGGCGTCGTACAGGGCTGCTCCATTCATGCCCTTCTGCCCCACAGAACCTGGTGGTCCGGCGCCAGGGGTTTCCCCTGGCAGGAGTCCTTCGCCTGGGACTGTGGATCCGTCGGCTTCTCATCCGACGCCTTCTCCGCGCCATCCGGCGTCATTGATGGCCTCATCCAGATCGGCTCCATCTCCTTCCGTTCATTCTGCTTCGAGGAGGTCATCTGCCGACTTCGGGCCGGCTCCGACGCCGGTTGAATCTAGGATCCTTCCTGAACCGGTTCAGGGTCTGAGATCGTTGATGGAGTCCTTGTCAACGCCGGCTCTGGAAACTCATCTAAGATCTCGAAGGAAGGCGTTGAGGCTTCTGGAGGAAGAGGAATACAGAAGGCTTGAGGAAGGTGAGATAGAGCCTTCTGATGACTTCCAGGGGCTTGCCACTGCAAGTGGTTTGGATACTTCCCCGGAGTGGGACATTGCTTCTCCAGGGGAGTTTACTGAGGAGGCCGCCTCCTTCCATGCTGTGGTGAGGAAGGCTGCTGACTACCTGGATTTGCCTTTGTCCACGGCAAAAGTAAAGACTAACCTGCTCACGGAGGTTCTTCATCCATCTTCCTCCAGTGCTGACCCCTTGTTGCCTTTTAATGAGGCTTTGACGGAGCCTATTATAGACCTGTGGAAAAAGCTGGCGACATCTCCTGCTGTGAACAGAGCAGTGGCGAGAAGGCATAGAAGTGCCCCAGGAGATCCAGTTTTTCTATCCCGTCACCCGACTCCGGAGAGTTTGGTGGTTCAGGCATCATGTTCTGCAAAGTCTGCCCCCGGTACATTCCCAGGTGTTCCGACAGACAGAGAATCCAAGAGGATGGAGCAATCCTCAAAGAAAATGTTATCCTCTTGCAGCATGGCCCTAAAAGCGACCAATTCCACCTGTGTGCTGGGCAGATACATCCATGCCCTAATGGACTCTGCTAAGGAGATGGCAAAAGATCTACCACAGGAAATGCTAAAATCTTTTGGGTCCCTTTTCTTGGATGCACAAGCTGCTGTTTACAATCTGGCTTGGATACCACGGATTCTATTGCCAGGGCCATGGGAACATCGGTGGCTACGAGAAGGCATGCCTGGCTAAGATCTTCGGGTTTCTCATCAGATGTTCAATCCACTTTAATGGACCTTCCGTTTGATGTGGAAAGGCTGTTTGGGGACAAGGCAGACTCTGCCCTTGAACGGTTTAAGGACTGTCGGGCTACAGCTAAGTCCCTGGGTTTGCAGACCCCTTCTTCTACATTGTACAGACCTTTTCATAGGTTTCGAGGATTTGCTAGAGGCTCTGCCTTTCGTAGGTCTCAATCTTATGCCCATCAGCCTGCCAACCCGCCCTATCGTGCCTTCAGAGGGCGGGGTAGGGCTAGGGCTAGGGCTCCAGCCCAGCAGCTCTCTTCTTCTTCATCCTCTGGTGGACAACAGCAGAAGCAGCCCTAGTTTTCCCCACTTTCAGTTATACTTCTCCTGTAGGGGGAAGATTGAGTCTTTTTCTACAGCAATGGAGGTCAATTACAACAGACTCGTGGGTGCTAGGAATTGTGGAAAAGGGCTATGCTCTCCCCTTTCAGGAGTTTCCTCCTCCCTTCCCCCCGTCCCTCCTTTTGTTCAGAAGACCATCTTCTGTTGTTGCAACAGGCGGTTGTAACCATGTTGGCAAAGGGCGCTATAGAGTTGGTACCGTTGCAGGAAAGGGGTCAGGGGTGTTATTCAAGATATTTCCTGATTCCCAAAGTGGACGGTCGGTTGCGGCTGATCCTAGACTTGAGGATTTTGAATTTGTTCCTGAAGCAGGAAAAATTAGAAATGCTGACCCTGGCGCAGGTGCTATTGGCGTTGAACGAAGGAGACTGGATGGTGTCTGTCGACTTGCAGGACGCGTACTTTCATGTCCCCATAATCAAGTCGCACAGGAAATATCTCCGTTTTGTGGTCGGTTCGCAGTATTACCAGTTTGCGGTCCTTCCGTTTGGACTTACTTCAGCACCCCCAGGTCTTCACGAAGGTGATGGCAGTGTTTGCAGCACATCTCAGAAAGAGGGAGGTAGCGGTTTTTCCCTACCTGGACGATTGGTTGATCAAAGCCAAGTCTCCAGAGATTGTGTTGTCTCATCTGCGAATGACGACGCAGTTGTTGTTCAATCTGGGCTTTTCGGTGAATGTACCCAAATCTCACCTGGAGCCCTCTCAATGCCTCCTGTTCATAGGGGCAGTACTGGACACGACAAAGTTTCAGGCCTAACCCCCGCCTCAGCGGTTACGGGACATTCAGGCGCTGATTCCTTTGTTTCAAAGTGGAACGGCAGTTCCAGTCCTCAAGGTCTTACGCCTGCTAGGTCTGTTTGCTTCTTGCATTCTGTTGGTCACCCATGCTCGCTGGCATATGAGGGCTCTTCATTGGTGCCTCCGCAGACAGTGGTTCCAGCACAAGGGGGATCTAAGGGATTAAATAAAGATCTCCAGGGACGCTGTAGCGGATCTTCTTTGGTGGGCAGAGGACGGCAACCTTTCCCAAGGAAAACCGTTTTCACTGCCTCCTCCAGTGGCCACAGTGATTTCGGATGCTTCCACTCTAGGGTGGGGAGCTCATCTGGGGGACCTGGAGATCAAGGGTCGTTGGTCTCCAGCAGAACAGATCTTGCATATCAATCTGTTGGAATTGCGGGCGATACGTTTGGCGCTCAAGGCCTTCCTCCCTTCCTTTCGCGGTCAGTCAGTTCAGATCCTGACGGACAACACTACCGCGATGTGGTATATAAACAAGCAGGGAGGAGTGGGGTCGTATCTTCTTTGCCGAGAAGCCCTCCGACTCTGGTCCTGGGCTCAGGACCATCAGATTTGCTTGATGGCAAATCATTTGGCCGGAGTGTTGAATGTACGTGCGGATGTTCTCAGTCGTCACTTCTCATTAGATCACAAGTGGCGTCTCCATCCGGATCTAGTCCTCCACATCTTCGAGATGTGGGGTACTCCTCAGGTGGATTTATTTGCCACTCAGGAGAACGCGCATTGCCCGTTATTCGGCAGCCTCCAGTATCCGATGCAAGGGGCGTTGGGGGACGCGTTTCAGATGTCCTGGAGCGACCAGTTGCTTTATGCGTTTCCCCCCATACCCTTGATTCCTCGGGTTTTGAGGAAGGATCGTCAAGACCGGGCCCAAGTCATATTGGTGGCACCGGACTGGCCGAGAAGGGTATGGTATACAGACCTACTTCAACTCTCTCAGTGCCCTCCGCTCCGTCTCCCGCTCATGGCAGATCTCCTCTCTCAATCGCAGGGGCTGGTTTTACACCCCCACCTCCAGAGCCTGCACCTTCATGCCTGGAGATTGAACGGGGCAACCTGAGTTCCTTTTCTCTCCCACCGGATGTAGTGGATGTTATACTATCATCCAGGCGACACTCCACTAAATCTATTTATGCCGGAAGGTGGGCAAAATTTGTGCTGTGATGTGGAGAGAACCAAAAAGATCCTTTAAAGGCCCATCTTTCAGATGTACTTTTGTTTGTTCTTAGTTTGGCGAAGAAAGGCTGTGCTATAGCTACAGTTAAGGGTTATTTGGCAGCTCTGTCGGCATTTCTTTGCCTTCCGGACCAGCCATCTTTGTTCAAGTCTCCCATTGTACATAGGTTCCTTAAGGGTTTGGTGAATAGCTTTCCTCCTACTCCTTTTCACATGCCTCAGTGGGACTTAAATCTTGTCTTAACATTCTTAATGGGTTCGCCTTTTGAGCCCATGCATTCATGTCTATTGAGATATTTAGCCTTCAAGACTCTTTTCTTAATCGCAATTACTTATGCCAGGAGGATTGGAGAGCCTAGGGTGCTTTCCGTTAAGCCTCCTTTCACTATGTTTTTCCCTGATAAAGTGGTTCTAAAAACCAGGGCTGCTTTTCTACCGAAAGTTGTCACCCCTTTTCATATAGGGCAGGATATCACTCTTCCTGCGTTTTACCCTCCTCCTCACCCGTCTAAAGAAGAAGAGAGACTCCATAGGCTGGACCCTAAGAGGGCCCTGAGTTTTTACCTCGAAAGGACTAAGGACTTTCGTTTAGATGAACAACTGTTTGTTGGATATGCTGGTCAGCAAAAGGGCAGAGCGGTACAGAAAAGGACACTGTCCAGGTGGGTCATCTTGTGTATCAAGATCTGTTACTCTTTGGCAAAAAAGGTCCCTCCTGAAGGTATTAGGCCCCACTCTACTAGAGCTAAATCTGCATCCTCTGCTCTGGCGAGGGGAGTTCCATTGATAGATATATGTAAAGCGGCAACTTGGGCGTCCCTCCATACTTTCGTAAAACATTACTGTTTAGACTCTGAGATGAGGAGGGACGGTCATTTTGCTAGCTCAGTATTGCAGGATTTCTTAGTGTAATCAGGCGGGCACCCACCACCGAGTGTGGTACTGCTTGGAACTCCATTCATAAGGTGAGGAATCCACAGGTAGTTGTATCCATCAGAAGAACAAGTTACTTACCTTCGGTAACGCTTTTTCTGGTGGATACACTAACTACCTGTGGATTCCTCACGGTCCCTCCCGCCTCCCCGTTGCCTGCCTGATTACACAGTTATCTTACAGTCTTTGGTTTAATATTTATTCTTTTATTTATATCTATATATATATTTGTATGTATATAAATGCGTATATATTTGTATGTATATAGTGATATTTCTCTATATATTTTTGTATATTCATGTATTTAAACTCTCAATAAGGATGAATGATTTAAATGGACAAGGTTTTTGTGTGCGTATATCTTTCTATATTAATTATCAATTTTCATGGTCGGTTTACTCCTGTCTGCTTTAAGAGCACGAAAAAATTAGGTGAAACTGACGTCAGTACGCCAACGAGGACCTCTTATTGGCACGTTGACGTCAGACGGAGTCACGCGGAGCCGTGCCATTATGACGTCCTCGTTGACGTAGACAGCTAGGAAGAAGACTTTCCGTCGGATGCTGGCGCAAGGATCGAATTCATAAGGTGAGGAATCATAAGGTGAGGAATCCACAGATAGTTAGTGTATCCACCAGAAAAAGCGTTACCGAAGGTAAGTAACTTGTTCATCAGTGCTCTCTGTAGATCGTTTTGTATGACAGTACAAGAATGTGAGTGTCTTTGGTGCAGACAGAAGGCGGAGACCGAACCTTGATGTCACAGTTCAAGAGCTTTTTGTCTGTAACCAACAATGCAGGAGGACATATTAGAATGTTCTTTGTTTCTGATAAGCAGTAGTCAGTTTATCCTTGGATAATGAAGGTTACTCTGGTTCACGTTTTGCAGAGTATGCCATGGACATTTCTCAAGGATAGATAGGTAATGCATATGAAACCAAGGCATACACCCGATCATTGTGAGGCCAGGTGCCCAGCTACTGAAAGTCTTAGCCGTAGATACTTGAGCAAATGTTCATAGTTAAGTGCTGTAGAATAAATTACTGAAACAAAAATGCTGACGTGGTAGAGTGGCAGCGTTGATGAAGTTGCACTGTTAGAGTTGGAGCCACATGTAGCTCCTAAAGCGTTAATTAGCAACACAGAAATCATCTACTTATGTACCCGAGGACTCCTTTGAGCCTTACAAAAATGTGCCTTTGACAGAGAAGCTGCCTAACACAAGACCAGATGCAACTGGCTTCTAAATTAATTCAAAAAAGCATAGAAGTATTCAACATGCAAGAATCAACTTATACAGACCACCGCTAACAAGTTACAAGAACATTTTTAGCTGAAGAGATACAAGCAAAAGGAAACACTACATCCAGCTCGAAACTGTTGTGTCCGATATTTCGATAGAGAGAGAGCAGAAAGTACAAGAATCTTTAAAGCAGGTGTCCCCACTATTGGAGCTCCAGCATATTTTATATCTGATAGAGCCATCAGGCTGCTGATTCCTTACCTTTCAATTCTCCCCGGGAGTCAGACTGGATCTGGAAGATTTTTGTGAGCAGC
The DNA here is from genome assembly GCF_031143425.1 of Pleurodeles waltl. Lineage (NCBI taxonomy): Eukaryota > Metazoa > Chordata > Amphibia > Caudata > Salamandridae > Pleurodeles > Pleurodeles waltl. The sequence continues at coordinate 420,771,637 of NC_090449.1, forward strand.
ACCCTTGCTCGCCGATATGTTCTGTCGATCAGCTCTATGTCCATCTTTGGCACCGGATATGACGTCATGGATCGTATGTAGGAGCCACCCAGGTGCACCGACGTCAATTATTTTCTTTCCATGCCAGCAAAGCACTGATCTGTGGAGGGTTACCCCTCAGTCAGTTTTTGACTGGCTTCTTTTGACTTTTTCTTGAGTCTTTTTTTTTAGTTTTACTCCTGGTGTGTTGAGGATGTCTTCTAAGAATACATGATTTAAACACGGCAGATCCTGTCATCTGACTCTGTGCATGACTAATCCGCACCTTGCATGACTTTGGTGTGTGGAGCATGACCACGACTCAAAGAAGTGTCCAAGTGTTGGGCGATGCACACGATGGTTCTGTGCGAGTGGTCTCCAAAGCTGCTGGGGGTCCGGTGCTTGACTCTGTGCAAATCGAGTTCCCAGTCAAGAGGAAGTTTTTGGGACGGGCTGCAGAGTCCAGAGTTGTTGTCGGCCCACTCCAAGTCCTCGGCGCGATTGGTCGAAGAAGTTAAAGCACTCTTTGATGTCTCCTTGTCTGTTGGCCAACAAGGGAGCGTCAGCAATCAAGGCCTCGTTCTGCAGAGCCTGGGCCGACTACGCACCTTCCTGAGTTTTCGGGAGCCGGAGCGACTTGTGCCCAACTTTGAGAGTTTTATGGGGCCATGTGCCTTATGTTTGGGCAGACCAACCTTGCTGGAGCACCTTCGGGCCTGACAGGGTCTGAGGCGGTGTAGGAGGCTGGACTGGCTTGTAGTGAGTACCAAGGGGTACTTGCACCTTGCACCAGGCCCAGTTATCCCTTATTAGTGTATAGGGTGTCTAGCAGCTTAGGCTGATAGATAATGGTAGCTTAGCAGAGCAGCTTAGGCTGAACTAGGAGACGTGTGAAGCTACTACAGTACCACTTAGTGTCATATGCACAATATCATAAGAAAACACAATACACAGTTATACTAAAAATAAAGGTACTTTATTTTTATGACAATATGCCAAAGTATCTTAGAGTGTACCCTCAGTGAGAGGATAGGAAATATACACAAGATATATATACACAATAGCAAAAATATGCAGTATAGTCTTAGAAAACAGTGCAAACAATGTATAGTTACAATAGGATGCAATGGGGAAACATAGGGATAGGGGCAACACAAACCATATACTCCAAAAGTGGAATGCGAACCACGAATGGACCCCAAACCTATGTGACCTTGTAGAGGGTCGCTGGGACTATTAGAAAATAGTGAGAGTTAGAAAAATAACCCTCCCCAAGACCCTGAAAAGTGAGTGCAAAGTGCACTAAAGTTCCCCTAAGGACAAAATAGTCGTGTTAGAGGAATAATGCAGGGAAGACACAAACCAACCATGCAACAACTGTGGATTTCCAATCTAGGGTACCTGTGGAACAAGGGGACCAAGTCCAAAAGTCACAAGCAAGTCGGAGGTGGGCAGATGCCCAGGAAATGCCAGCTGCGGGTGCAAAGAAGCTTCGACTGGACAGAAGAAGCTGAGGTTTCTGCAGGAACGAAAAGGGCTAGAGACTTCCCCTTTGGTGGACGGATCCCTCTCGCCTTGGAGAGTCGTGCAGAAGTGTTCTCCCGCCGGAAGGACGCCAACAAGCCTTGCTAGACGCAAATCGTGCGTTTGGCGTTTTTGGACGCTGCTGGGGCCCAGGAGGGACCAGGAGGTCGCAAATTGGACCTGAAGAGAGAGGGGACGTCGAGCAAGACAAAGAGCCCTCACTGAAGCAGGTAGCACCCGGAGAAGTGCCAGAAACAGGCACTACGAGGATGCGTGAAACGGTGCTCGCCGAAGTTGCACAAAGGAGTCCCACGTCGCCGGAGACCAACTTAGAAAGTCGTGCAATGCAGGTTAGAGTGCCGTTGACCCAGGCTTGGCTGTGCACAAAGGATTTCCACCGGAAGTGCACAGGGGCCGGAGTAGCTGCAAAGTCGCGGTTCCCAGCAATGCAGCCCAGCGAGGTGAGGCAAGGACTTACCTCCACCAAACTTGGGCTGAAGAGTCACTGGACTGTGGGGGTCACTTGGACAGCATCGCTGGATTCGAGGGACCTCGCTCGTCGTGCTGAGAGGAGACCCAAGGGACCGGTAATGCAGCTTTTTGGTGCCTGCGGTTGCAGGGGGAAGATTCCGTCGACCCACGGGAGATTTCTTCGGAGCTTCTGGTGCAGAGAGGAGGCAGACTACCCCCACAGCATGCACAAGCAGGAAAACAGTCGAGAAGGCGGCAGGATCAGCATTACAGAGTTGCAGTAGTCGTCTTTGCTACTATGTTGCAGGTTTGCAGGCTTCCAGCGCGGTCAGCGGTCGATTCCTTATCAGAAGGTGAAGAGAGAGATGCAGAGGAACTCGGCTGAGCTCATGCATTCGTTATCTAAAGTTTCCCCAGAGACAGAGACCCTAAATAGCCAGAAAAGAGGGTTTGGCTACCTAGGAGAGAGGATAGGCTAGCAACACCTGAAGGAGCCTATCACAAGGAGTCTCTGACGTCACCTGGTGGCACTGGCCACTCAGAGCAGTCCAGTGTGCCAGCAGCACCTCTGTTTCCAAGATGGCAGAGGTCTGGAGCACACTGGAGGAGCTCTGGACACCTCCCAGGGGAGGTGCAGGTCAGGGGAGTGGTCACTCCCCTTTCCTTTGTCCAGTTTCGCGCCAGAGCAGGGGCTAAGGGGTCCCTGAACCGGTGTAGACTGGCTTATGCAGAATTGGGCACATCTGTGCCTAACAAAGCATTTCCAGAGGCTGGGGGAGGCTACTCCTCCCCTGCCTTCACACCATTTTCCAAAGGGAGAGGGTGTCACACCCTCTCTCAGAGGAAGTTCTTTGTTCTGCCATCCTGGGCCAGGCCTGGCTGGACCCCAGGAGGGCAGCTGCCTGTCTGAGGGGTTGGCAGCAGCAGCAGCTGCAGTGAAACCCCAGGAAGGGCAGTTTGGCAGTACCAGGGTTTGTGCTACAGACCACTGGGATCATGGGATTGTGCCAACTATGCCAGGATGGTATAGAGGGGGCAATTCCATGATCATAGACATGTTACATGGCCATATTCGGAGTTACCATGGTGAAGCTACATATAGGTAGTGACCTATATGTAGTGCAAGCGTGTAATGGTGTCCCCGCACTCACAAAGTTCAGGGAATTGGCTCTGAACAATGTGGGGGCACCTTGGCTAGTGCCAGGGTGCCCTCACACTAAGTAACTTTGCACCTAACCTTTACCAGGTAAAGGTTAGACATATAGGTGACTTATAAGTTACTTAAGTGCAGTGTAAAATGGCTGTGAAATAACGTGGACGTTATTTCACTCAGGCTGCAGTGGCAGGCCTGTGTAAGAATTGTGAGAGCTCCCTATGGGTGGCAAAAGAAATGCTGCAGCCCATAGGGATCTCCTGGAACCCCAATACCCTGGGTACCTCAGTACCATATACTAGGGATTTATAAGGGTGTTCCAGTAAGCCAATTTAAATTGGTAAAAATGGTCACTAGCCTGTCAGTGACAATTTGGAAAGAAATGAGAGAGCATAACCACTGAGGTTCTGATTAGCAGAGCCTCAGTGAGACAGTTAGTCACTACACAGGTAACACATTCAGGCACACTTATGAGCACTGGGGCCCTGGGTTACCAGGGTCCCAGTGACACATAGAACTAAAACAACATATATACAGTGAAAAATGGGGGTAACATGCCAGGCAAGATGGTACTTTCCTACAGGCGGCCCCTTCGGTTCCTGTGCTGCCGGCTCCAGTCTGGCACTGAGGGGCTCCCAGGGATCCAGTCCTGGATCTGGACTGATGCCTGTTGTGCCACCTTCACTTTCCCCTGATGCCGGTCCCAGCGCCATCCGTGCCTATGGGTGGCGTCATCCCCATTTTAATTTCAGACTCCAACACCGAGCCGAATGGGCATCATACGAGGCCGACTACGGCGTTGGCAGAAGCCTTTTCTTCTCATTCAGATCCTGAGCCCTTTTGGTATGAGCTAGGCTTCGGGGCTGAGTGGGAGGGGCCGCTGGGCCCTTTTGAATACCAGACATACGAGAGTGAAATGGACTGGTGTACAGACTTGAGTGAAGCCAGCGGACTGGACACATCTCTAGATACAGGCATTTCTGATGGCTACAGCTACCTGTGGATTCCTCCCCTTATGAATTCTCCCAATGTGCCAGTATTCAATAGAAATTTTCTTCCTAGCTCCCCACGTCGGCGAGGATGTCACAATTGCACGGCTGCACACATGCGACTCCGTCTGACGTCATCGTGGCAATAAGAAGTCCTCGCCGGCGTGTTCCCTTTTTTCTGCGCCTTTGACGCTAATGGTTTATTCCTACCTCTTGGCTGTTACTATTCCGAGGAATTGTTGTAGAGCGTTACAATGTCTCCACCGAAAAAAAACGGGATTTAAGCGTTGTAATGAATGTGGGGTAGTATGCCGGTGACGGATCTTCATGAAAATTGCTTATGGTGCTTGAGCTCAGACCACAAAGTGAAGGAGTGCATGTCCTGCCAGCAGATGGACCCGAAGGCCTTGAAAGAAAGAGAGGCTAAGCTTTTCTTGGTAAAAGCTAAGAAGGTGCAGAGAGGTCACTGAAGCTCAAAGGCGAGGGAGACATCATCGCATAGATCCTCACAGTCGCATAAGAAGTGGCGCCGACACGAATCTCTAAATTGTTCTTCCAGAGATCAGTCTCGGTCCCCTCCGAGACGGCGCCACACGGTGTGGGAGATCAGCCCTACGGTGTCTCCTCAGCTTCAGAGTCCACAGGCTTTTCCGGTGCCGACTTTGATTGAAATCTCTGAGACCCCGGAGAGCCATATGGCTCAGTTTTCTCCAGGGTCTACTCATGATCAGGAGTCGGGTGTGCAAGTATCGGAGTCAGTTCAGACATCTCAGGAGGAGCAAAGGTTTCCTGCCTTCCCAACTCAGGGAGCAGATCCTTCAGTGTTTCTCAATGCTATGTTTAGCATATTTAACAGAGCTATGCCCTCTACTGGTGCACCTGCTGGTCCCACGGGTCCATTGGCATTCACGCTCTGGTCGCCGGCGCCGTACAAGCAGGCTCCGTTTGTACCCATTTTTCCTGGTGAAACCCACAGTGACTCACCTCCCTCTCTTCCTCCAGAGGGTCCTTCTACTCTGAAACAGGCGTCGTTGACGTCGGATAATTCTCTGTGGGCACCACGTTTGGAGTCCAGACTGAGGTCGAGAAGGATGGCCTTGGAGGAGCAAGAGTATCAACAACAGCTGTTGGAGGAAGGGGAAATTCCTGAGCCTTTAGGTGAATTTCAGGGCCTAGCCTCTGCTAGTGGTCTGGATAGATCCCCTGAGTGGGGTTTCTCATCCCCTGGAGGAGAAGTTACAGCGGCTGCAGCTTTTTCCCACAGTGTGATAAGAAAGGCTGCTGAGGTTTTGGACGTACCATTACTGACATCGGAAACAAAAACAAACATTTTAACTGAGGTGCTGCATCCATCGGCTACGTCCTCTGAGCCTCTCCTCCCTTTTAATGATGCCCTTACTGAGCCCATTTTAGAACTTTGGAGGAAGCGTGTCACGACTTCAGCAGGTTTCCAGGACTGTGGCTAGGATATACAGAGTTGATCCAGCAGATCTGCAGTTTGTCACAACATCGAACGCCTGAGAGCTTGGTGGTGCAAGCCTCTTGTTCTGCACGATCTGCTCCTGGTTCGTTCCCTGCGACTCCATCTGATAGGGAGTCTAAGCATATGGAGCAGACGGCTAAGAAGTGCTTCTCCTCAGACAGTATGGACTTGAAGTCTCTCAATTCTACATGTGTGCTGGGGAGGCATATCAATGCCTTGATGGACTTTGCAAGGGCTGTTGTGCCAAGATTGCCTCAGGATGTGCAGGGGCATTTTGATGAACTCCTGCTGGACAGTCAAGCGGCAGCAAAGCAGATCATTCAGTCTGGCTTGGACACTGCAGATTCGGTTGCCAGGGCTATGGGCACTTCTGTAGCAACCAGGAGGCATGCGTGGCTCAGAGGTTCTGGTTTCTCCTCTGATGCTCAGGCTACGCTGGTGGACCTTCCTTTTGATGGCGTTAAGTTGTTTTGGACCAAAGCCAACTCAGCTTTGGAACAATTTAAAGAAAGCAGGGCTACTGCAAAATTTTTAGGACTCCAAACTTCATAGTCTGCACCCTTTAGGTCTTTTCGAAGATTCAGGGGTTTTGGGCGTGGGACCTCTTTATGTGGAAGGCCACAGTCTAACATATAGCAGCCTGCCAACCCTTTCTACAGATCTTATAGGGGACATTGGAGGGTTAGAATGCAAGGAGCCACTCAGCAGCATTCCGCTTCATCCTCTTCCTCTTAGTGAGCCAGTTTGCGGTCCTTCCTTTAGGTCTTACTTCCGCACCTTGAGTCTTCACGAAGGTGATGGCAGTGGTTGCAGCGCACCTCAGAAGGAATGGAATATCTGTATTCCCTTACCTGGACGATAGGCTGATCAAAGCCGGACCCCCAGAGCTTGTGCTGCATCACTTGCAAGTGACAACCCAGTTGTTGTTCAACTTGGGCTTTACAGTAAATGTGCCCAAATCTCACCTGGAGCCCTCTCAGCGCCTCCTGTTCATAGGGCAGTACTGGACACAACATTGAATAGGGCCTAACCTTCTCCTCAGAGGATTCAGGACATTCAGGCATTGATTCCAATGTTTCAGAATGGAGCGACTGTTCCAGTCCTCAAGGTCCTACGTCTGTTTGCTTCCTGCATTCTGTTGGTCACTCATATACGTTGGCACATGAGGGCTCTCCAGTGGTGCCTCAGCAAGCAGTGGTTTCAACACAAAGGGGATGCATAGGAGTCGATAATTATCAGGGATGCTGCAGTGGATCTACGATGGTGGGCTGTGGACTGCAACCTTTCCCAAGGAAGGCCATTTTGTCTACCTCCTCCAGTGGCCACGTTCATAATGGATGCTTCCACTCCAGGGTGGGGAGCTCATCTGGGGAACCTGGAGATCAAAGGTCACTGGTCTCCAGTGGAATAGATGTTTCACATCAATCTATTAGAATTACGGGCAAGGAACCCCAGATTCCGATACACACAATTTAATTACTTACATCAGACTTATTTAGCGCCAGCCAGAATTAAACGTATGTTCCCTGGATCGGACCCAACTTGCCCTAGATGTAAAACCCCAGCAGCACAATTTTATCATATGGTCTGGGAGTGCCCGCAGGTAAGGGGGGAGTGGACCGCGCTGACCACTGCACTGTCGGAAATGACTGGCCTGGGCTTGGACGCGAACCCCAAATCCTGTCTACTGGGCCTCAGGACCAGAACAAAAAGGAGCAAATTTATGCACAGATTCGTAGACCTGGCTTATGCAATGTACAAAAGACTAATAGCCATGAACTGGAAGGCCTCTAAGGCCCCTGACCATGGAGCTTGGCTCGCTCTTACGCTTCGCTGGACACGTGCTGAATATCAGGTACTAACGAAACTGGCGCGAGGTGGTCCTCGACACTCGGGCTGTGAAACCTGGGGCACATTGGTCTCCAAACTAGAAACAAAGAATGACGAAAAACCTCCCTGAATAGCAGTCAGACGCGATAACATAGACAATTGTAGGTTTCACCCCGGTTGCAATACCACAGTAATCATGAGTAGCGCACACACCTGCCAATGGTGCCTAAGCACAGATATACATACACTGCACCCCCAAATACACACTAGCCAATTAATACACACAGCCCATCGTCCCCAACTAGTAAACTCAGGGTCTTCAGAAGTTAAGTTGCCCCTTCCCCCGCCCCCCGCTCTCTCCCGTCCATCTTAGGGTTCGCCCTGAACTAGAACTCTTGCAGGCATCGAAACCTCCGCACGAAAGATAGTATCAAACGCGCGAACTAGCAATGCCTGTAAGTACAGACATAAAAGCGCGGATCTAGCGGTGTACGAAAGTTATTGGTTGTTTGTTAAATCTAATAAATAAGCGCCCAGCAAACTATTGTAACTGTAAACATCCTATCACTGCTGCTAAATGGATGCATCGAAATGTTTGATTTTATTGAAAATTTAATAAAAATATGTTAAAAAAAAAAAAAATTGAATTACGGGCAATATGTCTGGCTCTCAAGGCCTTCCTCCCGGCCTTCTGCGGTCAGTCAGTTCAAGTCTTGACGGACAACACTACCGCGATGTGGTACATCAACAAGCTGGGAGGAGTAGGGTCGTTCCTTCTCTGCAGAGAGGCTCTGCGGCTCTGGTCCTGGGCACAGGACCATGGGATTTGCATAGTAGCACACCATCTGGCTGGAGTTCTCGAAAGTACGTGCAGACAGTCTGTCGGCATTTCTCAGATGATCACGAGTGGCGTCTCCATCCAGACTTGGTTCTTCATATCTTCCGGGTGTGGAGATTTCCACAGATAGACCTGTTTGCCACTGAGGAGAACGCACACTGCCCTTCGTTCTGCAGCCTCCAATATCCGGTGCAGGGGACGTTGGGGGACACGTTTCAGATGTCTTGGTGCGACCAGTTGCTTTACCCCCCCATACCTTTAATTCCTCGAGTTATGAGGAAGATTCGCCAAGAACGGGCTCAAGTCATTTTACTAGCGCCAGATTGGCTAAAAAGGGTGTGGTACACAGACCTTCTCCAACTTTCACAGTACCAGCCGCTCTGTCTCCCTTTCTGGGTAGACCACCTCTCGCAGGGGCAGGTTCTACACCCCCACCTCCAGAGTCTTAAACCCCCATGCCTGGAGATTGAACGGGGCAATCTGAGTTCTTTTTCTCTCCCTCCAGAAGTGGTGGGTGTTATCTTATCGGCCAGGTGACACTTCACCAAGAGGATCTATGCTGACAGAAGGGCAACATTTTCTGCTTGGTGTGGAGAGAGACAAATTGATCCCTTGAAGGCCCATTTGTCTGATATTTTGCTTTTTTCTCTTTCCCTGGCACAGGGGGGTAGTGCAGTGGCGACAGTGAAGGGCTATTTGTCAACACTGTTGGCCTTTCTTTGCCTTCCTGATCAGCCTTCCTTATTTAAGTCCCCTTTAGTTTTTAGGTTCCTTAAAGGGTTAACTAACAAGTTTCCTCCCACTCTTTTTGTACTGCCTCAGTGGGATTTGAATTTAGTTCTTACTTTAATGGGTTCACCGTTTGAGCCTATGCATTCTTGCCCGTTGAGACTTTGTTTTAAAAACAGTTTTCCTCACAGCTATCACGTCTGCTAGACGTGTGAGTGAGCTTCAGGCTCTTTCTGTGAAACCTCCTTTTACAACCTTTCATGCTGACAAGGTGGTGCTGAGAACCAGGGCGGCTTTCCTTCCTAAAGTAGTCACTCCGTTTAATCTAGGACAATCTATAACACTCTCGTCCTTTTACCCTCCTCCCCATCCTTCAAAGGAGGAGGAAAGACTGCACTGCTTGGATCCAAGAAGGGGTCTGAGTTTCTACATTGAGAGGACAAGAGACTTTAGAATTAATGATCAACTCTTTGTTGGATATGTCAGCAAGATGAAGGGCAAAGATATGTTATTCGCTAGCAAAGAAGGTTCCTCCTGAAGTTAATGGGGCCCATTCCACTGGGGTAAGTCTGCCACTTTGGCTTTAGCTAAAGGTGTACCAGTTGTTGATATTTGTAAGACAGCAACTTGGGCTTCCCTCACACTTTCGCAAAGCATTATTGCTTAGGCTCGGAAGTTAGGAGGGATGGCCGTTTTGCACGTTCTGTTTTGCAGGACTTCTCGGTTTGACCAGTCGGGCATCCACCTCCGAGTATGGGACTGCTTTGGGATGTTATTCATAAGGTGAGGAGTCCACAGGTAGTTGTATCCATCAGAAGAACAAGTTACTTACCTTCTGTAACGCTTTTTCTGGTGGATACAGTAGCTACCTGTGGATTCCTCACAGTCCCACCTGCCTCTCCGTTGCCTGTCTGGTCATACCAAGACTTCTTTTATTATAAATGTATATATATATGTTTTGAGTGTTTCTATATAAACAGATGTGGTTTTTATTTGTATTTGTATTGGCATGTATTGTTCTTGTGAGGTTGGTATACACCTATTCACCTTGAAGGCACGTAAAAAATGGTGAAACTGACGTCAGCACGTCGGCAAGGACTTCTTATTGCCACAATGACGTCAGATGAGTCACATGCGGAGACGTGCAATTGTGACGTCCTAGTCGACGTGGGGAGCTAGGAAGAAAATTTCCATCGAATGCTGGCGCATTGGGAGAATTCATAAGGTGAGGAATCCACAGGTAGCTACTGTATCCACCAGAAAAAGCGTTACCCAGGGTAAGTAACTTGTTCATTTCTCCCCCTACCGTGGCTGCGGAGGATTGAGCTTCTTATGCATTGGTGGCGAGGAGGGCGACTGAGGTCCTGGACTTTCAGTTGCCCTCGGTGGCCGTCCGGGCTAAACCCTTGACACAGGTGCTGCAACTGGAAGCTTCCACCTCAGAACCTCTGCTTCCGTATAATGATGGTCTCACTGATGTCCTACTGGGTACCTCGTTCAAACCTAGGACAGTGGCTCCTGTCAACAGGGCGACTGCCCGCCGCTATCGCCCCACACCTCGGAACCCAAGTTTTGTGATGCCACATCCCACCCCTGAGAGCTTGGTGGTCCAAGCCCCTACCTACCAGGTCGCTTTCCCTTCCGCTCCCCCTGATGGGGAATCCAAAAGGTTGGACTTGCTTGGGGAAAAAGATGTTTTCTTCCGCCAGCCTTGTATTGTGGTCCGTGAACACCAAATGCCTTTTGGGCCAATTATTCCCACATGCTGTGGAATACAGTTGCACAAGTGCTGCCACAGGTCTCGGAGGGGGCCTGGGCTATACTCCATCAGGCTGTTGCCAATGGGAGAGACACAGCAAAGTTCACAATTTGTTGTGGACTAGACAAGACAGACTCCCTAGGTATAGTAGTTTCTTCGACAATGGCCCTGAGGTGCCACACATGGCTGAGGACATCCAGCTTTTTGGGGGATGTCCAGGCTTCTTTGCTGAACATGCCCTTTGATGAGACCCGTCTCTTAGGAGTCAAAGCAGACTCTGCGCTCAGGCTCTTTAAGGATTCTCAGGCTACGACCAGGTCCTTAGACCTTGTGGTGTCCCTTTGTTCCCATCAGTCTGCCTTTTGCCCCTTTGGAGGCTACAGAAGGGGTCTCCAACCGTACCCATTTCCAGACAACCAAGTCCCTTGTAAAAGGCATCAGTGGTACCAAGGGCCCTGTGGCCAGGGAAGGTCTCCAAGGGTTTCAGCATGTATTGTGCCACCCTAAGGGACCCCTCACCAAACACATGCACACTGCCATTGCAGATTGTGTTGGTAGGGAGAAACAGGTATAGTCGACATGGCATCCGTGTTTGGGTGCCATGCCCACAAACCACTACTGGTGTCATAGCTAAGTTACCGCTCTAGCTGGCCTTACTGCTCTAAGGCAAGGTGCACTATACCACAGGAGAGGGCATAGCTGCATGAGGAATATGTCCCTACAGTGTTTAAGCCCATTCTTAGACCCTGCAGATGCAGTGTAGCCATATTGAGTACATGGGCTGGAAGTTGTCATTACATACTCCACAGCTTCATGATGGCTTCACTGAACGCTGCGAAGTTTGGTATCAAACTTCTCAGTTCAATAAACCCACACTAATGACAGTGTTGGATTTATTGTTATTTATTGAAATTCACCCAACTCTCTAGTGTGTGGCTGTCCGGTCTATGTCAGCCTACCAATACCAGAGGAGTTTCTGACCCCCATGGGGGTGAGAGCCTTTGTGCTCTCAGGAGTCAGGGATGAAGCCTGCTCTGGGTGGCAGTGCTTTACACCATCCCCCTGCAGAAACAGCAACACTTGGTGGTGGGCCTCGCAGGGTCCTGCCTGTTGTTTTGTTGCCTCAGGGCTCTCCAGCTAGTGGAGATGCCCGCCCTCGGACCAGGCCCCACTTCTGGCGTCAGATCTGGCTGGAAAATTAGTAAACAACGGAGTGCCCAGAATTGAGGTGAACCCCTCCTGGCAGAATCCTCCATTTTGTTTTGGAGGATGACAGCCAATAAGGTTAGGAATATGCTCCTCTCCCCAAAGGGAGTGGGCACAGGAAGGGTGTAGCCACCAACAGGGTAGGAAGCGATTGACTACTGCCCTCTGACCCCTGTAACACCCCTAAATCTAGTATTTAGGGGTACCCCTCAACCTTGCTTTTCAGATTCCTGGCGACGTGAGAGGACTGCTCCAGCAGAGAAGACTATGGACGACAGCTGACTTGGCGGCAGCCCGCCAGCCTGTCACCAGCTTCAAGATTTCTGCTACAAAAAGGGGAGGCATCCTGCAGGACCAGTGACATCTACAAATCCCCAGAAGATTGCCTGCCTACCCATGGACCAAGATCTCCAGAGGACAGTGGCCCTGTCGACATAGAACCCTCCAAGAAGGACTCCGGACCCTCCTGGATCCGTGAGTCCTCCCCACTCTGCACCCAACGCCCACAGCCCAGTCCAGGTAACCCACTGGTCCAGAGAAGGTCACCAGGCGATTCTGCCCTCGAGCGCACCCTGGGTTGGCCTCTCCTGACTAACACGAAGATGTCTGCAGCCTAAATCCAGAGGACCCCCCTGACTGCGACCGGCTCTGGTGAAGATTCCCGACACTTAAAGGTACCTCTGCACCTGCAGCCCCCTGGCCTTGGGAAACCCAACCAACAGTCCAGCAACTTCCAGTGGGCTCTCTACTTGCCTGTCCAGCTGTTGTCTTCTTCAGCTGACTCCCTGGACCAAGCCTGCAGACCCCCAAGGTTTCTCTATTGACAAGAATTGGGCATCCTAATCCTCCTAATTTTCTGTCTGTCTTGCTGCCAAAAGTGGCGTCAGGACATGGGGGTTGGTCGGCTGCGCCATTTGGAGAAGACTTGGGTCACATTACAAAGGCGACCAAACCTTTGAAGCTTACCTCCCTGGTATGTCCATCCTGCCTGGGGGAGGTTTCAACACCGCCTTCCAGTGCAGGCTTTTGTCTCTGTACCCCAGAAGCGCTGGCTCCTACCTTGGGGGTCATAATGTAGCTAAGGTGGCTGAACTGGTCGGGACTACTAGTAGCTGGTAGGTTTTTAAGGGGGCACCTCTAAGTTGCCCTCTGGGTGCATATATTGGTAAATCCAACACTGGCACTTATGCTTCTTTGTTGCATTCTTGGCTGGATGGGCTAAGAATACTACAGCTCACTGGAGTTTTTCCATGTATCTATTCCAGCCTTGACTTCTTTTATGTTACTTGAATAGAGGGTGGCATTAAATATCAGACCTGGAGCGCACTACAAATGTTCATGCTTATTCCACCTCCAAGATACTTTTAATAGAGTACTGTGTACATATTTTTACAGCATTATTGTATTGACATAGATATAAGGTGGGATATGCTTATTTGCAAAGAATAACTGAGACGTGTGGTTTGTCAATTCTATCCAAACCTGTCATCTAACAAACATTGCTTGCTACTCTGTGCAATATTCAGAATCTATAAAGATTTAAGATGTAAAACGAAAGTATTTGCAGTTTAAATATCCCATAAAATAACATGTGACCACATCTCCTCCCAAAACATTTTTCTCACCGTGTCACTACAATACAGTGGCATAAAATCATACCCTGAAGATGGCAGAGATATCTGTGGTATTATTTGGCATTGGTCCACGTCATATTGGGATGTCACTGCAGACCCCTATCGACTTCCACAAGGAATGCACCTTTTCAGACAACGACCAGATGGAATACATGTATCAGGAATGTAGATTGCCAACATCAACAAGCAACACAACTATTGTTACAAGCTTCCTAGATGTGGGCCCATTCTTATGGCAGAGTTGTAACAGAGCAGAGGTTTGACCACTGCTCTAACAGCATCTTCCGATGGTGGTGTTCTGGTCTCTTGCTGTCCAACCAATCCTCACCGACCTCATTATCCCTGAGGGTTCCAGAATTTATGTCTCTCTAATAACCAGCACGGAAAGACTGAGCCAACCAGTAGGTGTACTTGGTTCAAAGCTCAGTCACTCCTGGAAGAGGTGCATCCTTCCAGGTGCTGCACAGTTTTTGCCGTTTCCAAAGCCAAAAGTCAGAGCAGTTCAAGGTGGCTCCGGTGATCTCGTGGAAGAGGACATGAGATGGATAGGTTTCACCCAGGACTGAAGGACCTTGCTCTAGACAAAGGAATGTGCTAGCAGCCTATCCACAATCACCAGGCACAGTGGGTTTTAATGTAGTACATTTAGCCAGTCTTGTACATAGCCAGCCCCACTGAAAGGAAGAACCATCATATTGTGCACCATGCACATTTAGACCGAATTGACCACGCCATCCACCAGTTCATCTATGGATTTCTAACACACTGATATCCTCAATGCATGTTTGACACATAATGGAAGAAAACATACACAGTTATTAAGCCAGAGAGATTTTTAACCAGGTAGAGCCAACAGACCGGTAAAAGGACCTGTGCTCTTGGACTGTCAAAGGTGTGCAACCAAGTCATCTAGATTTTATTAAGTACTGTGTGTTTTACCATCGCATTGTCTACAATTCATTGCATACACTAAAATGATATGTTGATGTATGCGTGTGAATGGTGTATAGTAAAATACATAGCATAGAAAGAAAATGTGATATTTTGTTGGCAATTGTTTCTCTATAACAAACATGTACAATATTTTGGTACTCCATTTTGTGTCTTATAGCTACTCTCAGATTGCTGCCAACACCTCCAGCCTCCACGAAGCCTGAGTGGAGGGGGGAGTATACACCTTCTCAGAAAGGGTTTACACCTTAGTGGTTTCCTAGTCATTGGAGCGCAGCTCTTACGCCAAACAAGCACAAACATTTTGAGTTCCTGCAATGGGCTTCTCTCACTATTGCGTTCACTTGTGTTAAAACAAAGGCAGGCCAAAAAAACATCACCCGGGAGGATGGCAGAGTGTTACCAAGCCATGCAGGGCACTGTCGTCCAAATGTTCATTTAACCAATCAGGGCGGGATCAAACAAAAAGGATTCTATATTTCTAAACAACGTCGGGATGTCTGTGGATATAGACACACCCCTGGCAGATATCCACAACTTGTGTGTTACAACGTTTCACACCTTTCCCATTTTTAAACCCCAGAGGACAGAAGAATGGAAGCGTGTACCGTTAACATACTGTACACAATTGCACAACTTGTATTACAGGTAGGTACCACGTGTCTACGTTTATAAACATTACAGTTAATATACCGTCTAATTTTCTTGCTGCATGAAACGGAATGCATTGTTTGCTTCTTTTAATCTTTTACTCCTTCTCCGTAACCATTGTCATGTATTTCTTTCACAGTGATTGAAGAGAAGGGCTTGAAGATGAAGCTGACAGTAATTGACACACCAGGTTTTGGGGATCAGATCAACAACCAAAACTGGTAATTTAAGTGTTACGCTCCAGTCACGTCCCCGCATACTGCATTTACCCTCTTTTCCCACCCAAACGCTTTTCATCAAATACACACTTTTGCAGCGTGAATCTTTCCTGGATTCACATGCTGTGCATTATTCAAACATCCAGTGGTTGGGGGTCCCAAGATTCTTCTGTTTAGTAGGAGTCCCAATTTTCTGTTATTTTGTTGTTGTTGTTGTTGGGGAGTTGGACCATCCTACCGTGACATCACAGGCCCTTCCCGGAAACCTTGCTGTTGGTCGCCATCTTGAGGTTAATTTTTTCCGCTGTGGGGTCTAAAAGCATTGAGAGTCTCTAAGAGGATTAAAAGAAGAAAAAATATTTTTTTTGTCAAATTAGAGAGGGAAAGCCTAAAGACTGTGAGGAGAAGCAGATCGTCAAGAGGAAACAAGTGTCTCCATTGCTTTTTTTTTCCAAAGGATAAACAGAGAATGCTTGGTCAAGGAGCCCGCAGTTCATCTTGAAATCTAGAATACGCCATTCTGTTTCAACCTGCAGTATCATCATAAGTTTGCACAAAGAGAGATTCACCACGTGTGCAACCTTTGCCTACCAATCAATCAAGACACAAGTTCCTGCGAGGCCTGTGCAGATTTCAAAACAAAGACCTTGAAAACTCGAGAGAAGCAGAGGTGTGTGCACTAGGCCAAGCAGGGCCAGGCCAGAAGGATACCGCTTCACTTCGGGGATTCGGGCTCTTGAGCGAGGAAGAAGATAATGCAGCTGAGGAAGCCAAAGGAAAATATTCCAATGTCAGAAAAAACCCATCATTGATGTCAAAGAAGAGCATGAGAGGCTGACGACAAAGGAGAAACACACACAGGCAACTCTGAAAAAGATGGGGGCAGTCGACTTGAAAACAAACTAAAAAAAGATAAAAACAGCCCCAGCGCCAAGGATCTCGCCGACCGAAGGTAAGGCAAAGCACCGAGAGCGCCTCGGCTCACAGTCGAAGGATTCCACAGGAGGTAAAGGTGCCAAAAAGTCTTTGACGTCAAAAGACGAATGAAGTTGAAAAAAGAAGACGGCAGCTGTAACAGCAGCAGCCGAGGTCTTGACATAGAACGCAACAAAAGAAGACTTGAGGAAGAAATGGTGACCATACTCCAAAAAAAACTGTGCTTGACGCTGCAATTCAATCCTTCAAAATTCCATCAAAACCTTCGACAGAAGAACCAAGAGAGGTAGCTTTCGGGGAACTAGACCCACCGACAATACTGAGCCTCAAGAGGAGGAAGAGCAAGAGATCCTCTACCAGGAGGAAGAAACCGAGGCACAAGGATTTTACCAGGATGTCAAAGAATATGAGGGAGTCAAAGAACAGTATTGACAAGGTGGACAGGAAGTTTGACAGAGAAGCCGCAACGCAGTGGAGAATTGCCAATTCAAATGAACTTCTCAACAGATACACCCATCAAAACTGTAAAAGAATGGCAGAGTTTATGAAACACCTACCCGACCAGTATCAAGAGGGCTAAAGCACTAGTGGAAGAGCGAAAGGGTATTGCCATGCATGCCTAAAGTTAGCACTAGATGCTTCAGGCAAATGGTGATGAGAACAACTTTAAGACGTCACACATGGCTTCACATATCCAGATTCTAAAGCAAAGTTCAGGCCACCATCGTAAACAGCCCTTTTGACGGGGTGCACCTGTTTGGGAAAGGTGAGGATGACATGCTGCAGCAAATTAAGAAAGACAATGAGATGGCATGATCTATGGGGGCACTCCAATTTAGAGACCAAACAAGAAGGGGAACACCTTCAACAAAGAGACTGACAGGACAAGGAGGTTTCCATGCAGGAGCGCCACAACAGAGCTTTCAAACTACAATTCTCACCCACACACAACAACAGTGTGAGTTAGGGAAGGGGGAGGGGGGAGTCAAGGGATTGGAACTTCTCCCCTTCTTCCAGGAGTTGAGAAAGGTAACATCAGGCAGACAAGGAGGTACTCAATTATACAACACAGATATTGTAAAGAATTGGAAAAACACCCACAGAACCGTTACCTGAAACAAAGAACACACAAATCAGGAGAAATAACATTTCTTCAACAGGAAGTAAAGGAGCTGTTGCAAAAACAAGCAGCAGAAGTACTTTTAGGAAAGTAGCCTCTTTCTAGCATGGTTACCCCCACTTTTTGCCTGTTTGTCAGTGTGTTTGTTTGTTCACTGGGATCCTGCTAACCAGTACCCCAATGATTATGCTCTCTCCCTTCTAACTTAGTACCTTTTTCTTCCCACATTTGGCATACTGGCCCCCCCCCATGTAAGCCCCTAGCATATGGTACCCACGGCATTGGGGTACCAGGGGATCCCTATGGGCTGCAGCAGTTATTTTGCCACCCATAGGCCCATGCAAAGGGTTCTGCAGTCCTGCCATTGCAGTCTGCGTGAAACGGGTGTATTCACCCATTTTTTACTACAGGTCACTGCAAGTCACCCCTATGGTAGGCCCTCTCAGCCCAGAGAGCAGGGTGGAGGTACTTGTGTGTGAGGGCACCCCTGCACTAGCAGAGGTGCCCCCACGGACTCCAATTCCATTTTCAAGGACTTCGTGAGTGCGGGGATGCCATTTTATGCGTGTGCTGGACGTAGGTCACTACCTGTGTCCAGCTACACAATGTAAGTCCGAACCTGGGCATGTTTGGTAGTCTTCCAGGGTTTTCCAGGCAATCCAAGCTGCTGCCACCCATCAGACAGGTTTCTGCCCACCTGCTGCTTGATCTGATCAAGCTCAGGAATGCAGAACAAAGGATTTCCTTTGGGAGAGGGAGGCAACACCCTCTCCCTTTGAAAATAGGTGCGACTGGCTTGGGAGGGGTAGCCTCCCCAAGCCACTAGTATTCTTTGAAGAGCACATTTGATGCCCTCTATGCATAAACCACTCCACTCTGGTTCAGGGACTCCCAATCCATGCTCTCGTGCAAAACTGGACAATGGAAAGGGGAGTGACCACTCCCCTGTCCATCACCACCCCAGGGGCAGTGCTGTGAGCACCTCCAGAGGATCCCTGGGTTCTGCCATCTTGTTTCCAAGGTTGGATGGGAACTCTGGGAGCATCTGAGTTGCCAGGCCATGCAGGTGACGTCAGAGCCCCCTCCTGATAGGTGCTTACCTGTCTAGGTGACCATTCCCCCTTTCAGGGCTATTTAGGGTCTCTTTCCTGGGTGTGGTCCACCGATTCAGCTTGCAAGATTCCAACAGGATTCCTCAGCAACCTTCACTTCGATTTCTGGCCTCTAGAATTGCGACTGGACCCTGCAGGACCCGACAGTCTGCCTCCAAGAAGAACAACTGTTCTGCAACATTGTTTCCAGGGCTCCTGCCAGCAACTGCAACATTTCCACCGGCTGTGCATCCACTGAGGGCGGCGAGTCTTCAGTCTGCACTAGAAGAAAGAAGGAATCTCCCTTGGAGTGAAGGAGTCACTCCCCTGCATCCGCAGACACCTGCTTCAATGACTGGCTGCGTGGATCTCCTCTCTACTTGAGCTGCGTGAATCCTGCATCACGGGTCGTGAACTGGAGTAGTCCTCTTTGTTCTCTCTGCCAGCTGTCCAACTTTGGTGGAGTTAGGCCTTTGCCTTCTTACACAGGACAGTAACCCCTGCACCGCATCTCTTGCAGCTGCCAAGCCTTGTTTGCATCTCCTCAAAGGGATCCTCAGGCGACGTGTAGATCCAGTCCCCAGCACTCCTTCCTACTACGCACAGCCCTCTGCATGGTTGTCCTGCAGTGTGGGATCCCATTCTGTAGTGCTGAGTGGGCTCTGTCTGACTTGCGTGTTCCTGTCCAGTGAGACACCCTGGGTGCTGCTTCCGCTCCTGTGGGCTCTCTGTGTCGCTGAGGATCCCCTCTGACTTACCCTCCTGGGTTGAGTCCTTCTGGGCCTTTCTGGTTCCAAGCAGAAACAGTTTTCCACTAACAGCAAATTTGCTTTTGCCAAGGCCTGGTGGTGGAATTCCTGCACAACACCCGTCTGCAATCTTCACTCCAGCGTGGGACAATTTCTGCATCCCTCAGGAACTCTTCTCCAGCTCCAGGGCTGTAGTGCTGACCTGTTTTTCATCAACGTCTAGCAACTCCTACAAGTACAGCTGGGTGGGTAGTAGCTCCTACTCCTCCTGGACTCCACTGTGACTCTTGGACTTGGTCCCTGCTCTTCACAGGTCTTCTTTCTTCAGGTGGTTCTCTTGGGGTCTTGTCTTTGTTTCTTCTTTCCCTCCTTTTGGGTGGTTTGGGGAAATTCCAGTGATTTACTCCTGCTTTCCTAATCCCTGGGGGGTACTGTGTTACTTACCTCTGTGGTTTTCTGGTACTCCCAGCTCCCCTCTACAAATTCCACTTCCCTAGGTGGGAGGTCCTGTGTTCTTATTCCACTTTTTTAGTATATGGTTTGGGCTCCCCCTGGGGTCACTATTGGTTATTGCTATTTGCAGTGTTTTCTAACCTTTTTTATGCCTATTTCAGTTTACTAGTTTGCATATCTAGTGTGTTACATACCTCTTATTGGAGGGTTGCCTGCCTCTCTAGTACTTTTTGGTAATTGTGTCAGTAAAATAAAGTACCTTTATTTTCGTAACACTGCGTGTTGTCTTTCATCTGTGTAAGTGCTGTGTGACTACATTGGTTTTGCATGAGCTTTGCACGTCTCCTAGATAAGCCTTTGGCTTCTTATCCACAACTACCTCTAGAGAGCCTGGCTTCTAGACACTGCCTACACTTCAGTAAGAGAGGATACCTGGACCTGTTTTAAGGTGTAAGTACCTTGGCTACCCACCACACACACCAGGCCGGCTTCCTACACTTTCCAAGGAGAAAAATCAGGGAGTGTACTCCCCATACCGTCTAATCCCAAAACAATTCAAGACCCTGCATTCTGTATTAGATTTACATTTTCTAAACAAATATATAAAGACACAAAAACTCACAATGACAACTCTACAAAAAGTGATTCCCCAAATCCAACAAGGGAACTTTATGGCAACCATAGATGTAAAGGATGCATATCTTCACATTTCAATGAATGCAAAACACAAAAATCCTGCCTTTCGTTATAAACAAGAAATATTACCAGTTCATAGTGTTACCCTTAGGCATAAAATCAGCACCAAGGATATTCACAAAATGCCTAGCTGTAGTGGCGGCACACTTAGGAAGAAAAGGAATACATGTTTACCCTCACCTAGACGACTGGGTGTTAAAAGCGCAGACAAAACACAAATGCAAAGAGTACATAAAAACAGTGATGACAACGCTACACAGATTAGGATTTACAATAAACATAGAGAAATCCTTACTGGAACCGGAACAACAAAAGCTGTTCTTTGGAGTAAGAATAGACACAATTCAAGCCAAAGCCTTCCCCAAGAGAGTACAAATATACACGCAGTAAGCTATCCATTACCAGAAGGGTCTGACAGCGAAGAAGGGGGGAAGCTACTAGGAATGATGGAGTCATGCATACCATTGATTTCACACTCGAGGTTACACAAGACCCATCCTAAAATGGTTACAGATTTAATGGTTGTAGGAAGCTGGCCTGGTGTGTGGTGGACACCTATGGTGTTTGCACCTTTTACCAGGTCCAGGCAACCCCTAATAGTTGGTGATACAGTGTCTAGGAAGCCAGGGCTCTCTAGCGGTAGCTATGGTGAGCAGCCAAGACTTATCTAGGAGGAGTGTAAGGCACTTGCAATACCACAACAGTCACACAGCAACTTATCGCACCTGAAAGGAACCACACAGTGTTACAAAAATAAAGGTACTTTATGTTCGATGGCATCTGTCGCTGTAGATACACATGTTGTGCATAGCCCGCCATCTGGTGTTGGGTCGGAGTGTTACAAGTTGTTTTTCTTCGAAGAAGTCTTTCGAGTCACGGGACCGAGGGACTCCTCCTCTTTGTCTCCATTGCGCATGGGCGTCGACTCCATCTTCGATTGTTTTCTTTCCGCCATCGGGTTCGGACGTGTTCCTTTCGCTCCGGGTTTCGGAACGGAAAGTTAGCTCAAAATCGGAAAATTACGTTGGTATTGTTGCGTTCGGGATCGGGTTAGATAGCATCGACATCGCATCGATACGATAACATCTCTGTTGCCCTTCGGGGTAGTTTTCGATCCCCCGTCGGGGCCTGGTCGGCCCGACCGCGTGTGACATTGACGCTGATGGAACGGACCCCGTTCCGTTTCTGTCCTAAATGCCACAACAAATACCCATATACAGACCAACATTCGGTCTGTAACCTGTGCCTGTCGCCCGAGCACAGGGAAGAAACTTGTGAGGCCTGTCGTGCGTTCCGGTCCCGAAAAACGCTCCGTGACCGCCGAGCCAGAAGACTGCAAATGGCGTCCACGCCGACAGGACACCGAGATTTCGAGGAACAAGAAGAAGTAGAAGCCTTCTCGATCCATGAATCGGACTCGGACGAATTTGACGACCATGAAACAGTGAGTAAGACGTCGAAGATAGCACATAAGAAAACTAACAAGGCCCAGGGGACGCCACTGCCGTCAGGCCATGGCTCAACCCATAAACTCGGTGACCGACCATCGGCACCGAAGAAGGCCGAAATAGTGCAGAGATCGTCCGACTCGGGTCGAGACACAGGCACCCAGCCATCTCGGGACCGAGATAGTGCTGCCGGCAAAGATCGACGCCAAGATAGCGGAGCCGAAGCTGCTCGACGCAGAGACAGCGGCACCGAGGAGGATCGACGCCGAGAGGGGCCGACTCCGAAAAAGAGGAAAGTCGCCTCGGAGCCGAAAAAGAGCGTGGACCTGGTTTCGGTGCCAAAACGACCCGCAACCGAGCCAACTACCGGTTCCTATTCAGAGGAACAATCACTGTCCTCTCAGATGCGAAAGCATAGATTCAAAGAGGAATTACAATCCACTGAGGTGGACCACACTCAAAAAAGGATTTTTATACAGAGTGGAACAGGGAAAATAAGCACCCTTCCCCCTATTAGGAGGAAGGGGAGACTGGAGTTCCAACAAGAACAAACACCACAAACAAAACTGGTGAAGAAGGTAACTCCGCCACCCTCTCCTCCACCTGTGGCTCCCATTTCACCAGCACAGACTCCTTCACATTCACCGGCTCACACCACCTTCAGCCAAGGTGACCAGGACCAAGATGCTTGGGACTTATACGACGCCCCAGTGTCGGACAACAGTCCTGAGGCGTATCCTACAAAGCCCTCACCACCAGAAGACAGCACAGCATATTCACAAGTGGTGGCTAGAGCAGCAGAGTTCCACAACGTGTCTCTACACTCGGAGCCTGTCGAAGATGACTTCCTCTTCAACACCCTCTCTTCCACACATAGCACCTACCAAAGCCTGCCTATGCTCCCAGGAATGCTAAGGCACGCAAAGGACATATTCAAAGAGCCTGTCAAAAGTAGGGCAATAACACTGAGGGTGGAAAAAAAATATAAAGCACCTCCCACAGACCCAGCTTTCATCACCTCACAACTACCACCAGATTCGGCTGTGGTAGGGGCGGCTCGCAAGAGAGCAAACTCCCACACATCGGGCGATGCACCACCCCCAGATAAGGAGAGCCGAAAGTTCGATGCAGCCGGTAAAAGGGTCGCAGTACAGGCTGCAAACCAGTGGCGCATCGCAAACTCTCAAGCGCTCCTAGCGCGATATGACAGAGCCCACTGGGATGAGATGCCACACCTCATTGAGCATCTACCCACAGAACTACAAAAGCTGGCGAAACAAGTGGTTGAGGAGGGCCAAGACATCTCCAATAACCAGATACGCTCCTCTATGGACGCAGCGGACACAGCAGCAAGAACGGTTAACACGGCAGTAACCATCCGAAGGCACGCGTGGCTACGAACATCTGGTTTTAAACCAGAGATACAGCAGGCGGTGCTCAATATGCCATTCAATGAGCAACAATTGTTCGGACCTGAAGTGGACACGGCAATTGAGAAGCTAAAAAAGGACACTGACACTGCAAAAGCCATGGGCGCGCTCTACTCCCCGCAGAGCAGAGGCACTTTCAACACCTTCCGCAAGACAACCTTTAGAGGGGGGTTTCGGGGTCAATCCACACAACCCAGTACCTCACAGTCAACACCGTCCACCTACCAGGGACAGTACCAAAGGGGAGGCTTTCGGGGCCAATACAGAGGGGGACAATTCCCTAGAAGGAGGGGAAAATTTCAAGGCCCCAAAACACCTACAAACAAACAGTGACTCACACGTCACTCATCCCCTCCACACAACACCAGTGGGGGGAAGAATAAGTCAGTATTACCAAGAGTGGGAGAACATAACAACAGACACTTGGGTCTTAGCAATTATCCAACATGGTTATTGCATAGAATTTCTACAAATCCCTCCAAACATACCACCAAGGGCACAAAATATATCAAAACAACATTTGGACCTTCTAGAAATAGAAGTTCAAGCATTACTGCAAAAGAACGCAATAGAACTGGTACCAGATACACAAACAAATACAGGGGTTTACTCACTGTACTTTCTAATACCAAAGAAGGACAAAACACTGAGACCAATCCTAGACCTCAGAACACTAAACACATACATCAAATCAGAACACTTTCACATGGTCACGCTACAGGAAGTGTTACCATTGCTAAAGCAACAAGATTACATGACAACCTTAGATCTCAAAGACGCGTATTTCCACATACCAATACATCCGTCGCACAGGAAATACCTAAGGTTCGTATTCAAAGGAATACATTACCAATTCAAAGTATTGCCCTTCGGTTTAACAACTGCACCACGAGTCTTCACAAAGTGCCTAGCAGTAGTGGCTGCACACATCAGAAGGCAGCAAATACACGTATTCCCGTATCTAGACGACTGACTAATCAAGACCGACTCACTGACAAGGTGCTCACACCACACAGATCAGGTCATACAAACCCTCTACAAACTCGGTTTCACCATCAACTATGCGAAATCACACATTCTGCCGTGCAAGGTACAACAATACCTAGGAGCGACAATAGATACAACAAAGGGAATAGCCACTCCAAGTCCACAAAGGGTTCAAAATTTCCAAAAGATTATACAACGCATGTATCCAACACAAAGAATACAGGCGAAGATGATATTACAACTCCTAGGCATGATGTCCTCATGCATAGCCATTGTCCCACACGCAAGGTTGCACATGCAGCCCTTACAACAGTGCCTAGCATCACAATGGTCACAAGCACAGGGTCAGCTTCTAGATCTGGTGTTGATAGACCGCCTAACATACCTCTCGCTTCTATGGTGGAACAATATAAATTTTAACAAAGGGCGGCCTTTCCAAGACCCAGTGCCACAATACGTGATAACAACAGATGCTTCCATGACAGGGTGGGGAGCACACCTCAATCAACACAGCATACAAGGACAATGGGACGTACATCAAAGAAAGCTGCATATAAATCACCTCGAACTACTGGCAGTTTTCCAAGCATTAAAAGCTTTTCAACCAATCATAACTCACAAATACATTCTTGTCAAAACAGACAACATGACAACAATGTATTATCTAAACAAACAGGGGGGGACACACTCGACACAGCTGTGCCTTCTGGCACAAAAAATATGGCAATGGGCAATTCACAACCACATTCGCCTAATAGCACAGTTTATTCCAGGGATCCAGAATCAACTTGCAGACAATCTCTCTCGAGATCACCAACAGGTCCACGAGTGGGAAATTCACCCCCAAATTCTAAACACTTACTTCAAACGTTGGGGAACACCTCAAATAGACTTATTTGCAACAAAAGAGAATGCAAAATGCCAAAACTTCGCATCCAGATACCCACACAGGCAGTCTCAAGGCAATGCCCTATGGATGAACTGGTCAGGGATATTTGCGTACGCTTTTCCCCCTCTCCCTCTCCTTCCATATCTAGTAAACAAATTGAGTCAAAACAAACTCAAACTCATACTGATAGCACCAACGTGGGCAAGGCAACCATGGTACACAACACTGCTAGACCTATCAGTAGTACCCCACGTCAAGTTGCCCAACAGGCCAGATCTGTTAACACAACACAAACAACAGATCAGGCATCCAAACCCAGCATCGCTGAATCTAGCAATCTGGCTCCTGAAATCCTAGAATTCGGACACTTAAACCTCACACAAGAATGTATGGAAGTTGTAAGGAAATGCCTCCTTGGCATGGTTACCCCCTGACTTTTTGCCTTTGCTGATGCTATGTTTTGAATTGAAAGTGTGTTGAGGCCTGCTAACCAGGCCCCAGCACCAGTGTTCTTTCCCTAACCTGTACTTTTGATTCCACAATTGGCACACCCTGGCATCCAGATAAGTCCCTTGTAACTGGTACCTCTGGTACCAAGGGCCCTGATGCCAGGGAAGGTCTCTAAGGGCTGCAGCATGTATTATGCCACCCTAGAGACCCCTCACTCAGCACAGACACACTGCTTACCAGCTTGTGTGTGCTAGTGAGAACAAAATGAGTAAGTCGACATGGCACTCCCCTCAGGGTGCCATGCCAGCCTCTCACTGCCTATGCAGTATAGGTAAGACACCCCTCTAGCAGGCCTTACAGCCCTAAGGCAGGGTGCACTATACCATAGGTGAGGGTACCAGTGCATGAGCACTGTGCCCCTACAGTGTCTAAGCAAAACCTTAGACATTGTAAGTGCAGGGTAGCCATAAGAGTATATGGTCTGGGAGTCTGTTTTACACGAACTCCACAGCACCATAATGGCTACACTGAAAACTGGGAAGTTTGGTATCAAACTTCTCAGCACAATAAATGTACACTGATGCCAGTGTACATTTTATGGTAAAATACACCACAGAGGGCACCTTAGAGGTGCCCCCTGAAACTTAACCGACTATCTGTGTAGGCTGACTGGTTCCAGCAGCCTGCCACACTAGAGACATGTTGCTGGCCCCATGGGGAGAGTGCCTTTGTCACTCTGAGGCCAGTAACAAAGCCTGCACTGGGTGGAGATGCTAACACCTCCCCCAGGCAGGAGCTGTAACACCTGGCGGTGAGCCTCAAAGGCTCACCCCTTTGTCACAGCACCGCAGGACACTCCAGCTAGTGGAGTTGCCCGCCCCGGCCCCCACTTTTGGCGGCAAGGCCGGAGAAAATAATGAGAATAACAAGGAGGAGTCACTGGCCAGTCAGGACAGCCCCTAAGGTGTCCTGAGCTGAGGTGACTCTAACTTTTAGAAATCCTCCATCTTGCAGATGGAGGATTCCCCCAATAGGATTAGGGATGTGACCCCCTCCCCTTGGGAGGAGGCACAAAGAGGGTGTACCCACCCTCAGGGCTAGTAGCCATTGGCTACTAACCCCCCAGACCTAAACACGCCCTTAAATTGAGTATTTAAGGGCTTCCCTGAACCTAAGATTTTAGATTCCTGCAACTACAAGAAGTAGGACTGCTAAGCTGAAAACCCCCTGCAGAGGAAGACCAGAAGACACCAACTGCCTTGGCCCCAGACTTACCGGCCTGTCTCCTGCCTTCCAAAGAAACCTGCTCCAGCGACGCTTTCCAAGGGACCAGTGACCTCTGAATCCTCTGAGGACTGCCCTGCTTCGAAAAAGACAAGAAACTCCTGAGGACAGCGGCACTGCTCCAAAAGAACTGCAACTTTGTTACAAGGAGCAGATTTAAAGACCCCTGCAATTCCCCGCAAGAAGCGTGAGACTTGCAACACTGCACCCGGCGACCCCGACGCGACTGGTGGAGAACAACCAACTCAGGGAGGGCCCTCCGGCGACTCTACGACTGTGAGTAACCAAAGTTGTCCCCCCTGATCCCCCACAGCAACGCCTGCAGAGGGAATCCCCAGGCTCCCCCTGACCGCGACTGTCTGAACTCCATTTCCCGACGGCTGGAAAAGACCCTGCACCCGCAGCCCCCAGCCCCTAAAGAAACGGAACTTCTGTGCAGGAGTGACCCCCAGGAGGCCCTCTCCCTTGCCCAGGTGGTGGCTACCCCGAGGAGCCCCCCCCTTGCCTGCCTGCATCGCTGAAGAGACCCCTTGGTCTCCCATTGAAACCTGAAGGAAACCCGACGCGTGTTTGCACACTGCACCCGGCCGCCCCCGCGCTGCTGAGGGTGTACTTTCTGTGCTACTTTGTGTCCCCCCCGGTGCCCTACAAAACCCCCCTGGTCTGCCCTCCGAAGACGCGGGTACTTACCTGCTGGCAGACTGGAACCGGGGCACCCCCTTCTCTCCATTATAGCCTATGTGTTTTGGGCACCTCTTTGACCTTTGCACCTGACCGGCCCTGAACTGCTGGTGTGATAACTTTGGGGTTGCTCTGAACCCCCAACGGTGGGCTACCTTGGACCAAAAACTGAAACCTGTAAGTGCCTTACTTACCTGTTGAAACTAACAATAACTTACCTCCCCCAGGAACTGTGAAAATTGCACTGTGTCCACTTTTAAAACAGCTTATTGTGTTTTATGTAAAAAGTATACATGCTAAAGTAATGATTCAAAGTTCCTAGAGTACTTACCTGCAATACCTTTCAAAAGAGCTATTCCATGTAAAATTTGAACCTGTGGTTCTTAAAATAAACTAAGAAAAGATATTTTTCTATAACAAAACCTATTGGCTGGATTTGTCTCTGAGTGTGTGTACCTCATTTATTGTCTATGTGTATGTGCAACAAATGCTTAACACTACTCCTTGGATAAGCCTACTGCTCGACCACACTACCACAAAAATAGAGCATTAGTATTATCTCTTTTTACCACTATTTTACCTCTAAGGGGAACCCTTGGACTCTGTGCATGCTATTCCTTACTTTGAAATAGCACATACAGAGCCAACTTCCTACAGAAGTCATAAAGCAAGCCAGAAGACCATCCACTAGACACTGCTATGCAAGCAAATGGAAAAGGTTTGTTTGCTACTGCCATCATAATCAAATTCAACCATTACACATCTCCAAAAGATGTAGTGGGTTACTTACTACACTTACAAAAATCGAACCTGGCCTTCTCTTCCATTAAAATACACCTAGCAGCAATATCTGCATACCTGCAGATTACCCATTCAACTTCACTATTTAGGATACCTGTCATTAAAGCGTTTATGGAAGGCCTCAAAAGAATTATACCACCAAGGACACCACCCGTTCCTTCATGGAACCTCAACATCGTTTTAACAAGACTCATGGGTCCACCCTTTGAACCTATGCACTCTTGCGAAATACAATTCCTAACATGGAAAGTTGCATTTCTCATCGCCATCACATCTCTAAGAAGAGTAAGTGAAATTCAGGCGTTTACAATACAAGAACCTTTTATCCAACTACACAAAAATAAAGTAGTCCTAAGGACCAATCCTAAATTTTTGCCAAAGGTTATTTCACCGTTCCACCTAAATCAAACGGTAGAGCTACCAGTGTTCTTCCCACAGCCAGATTCCATAGCTGAAAGGGCACTACATACATTAGACGTCAAAAGAGCACTAATGTACTACATCGACAGAACTAAAAACATCAGAAAAACTAAACAACTTTTTATTGCATTTCAAAAACCTCACGCAGGAAACCCAATATCGAAACAGGGTATAGCCAGATGGATAGTTAAGTGCATCCAAATCTGCTACCTTAAAGCAAAAAGACAACTGCCCATTACACCAAGGGCACACTCAACCAGAAAGAAAGGCGCTACCATGGCCTTCCTAGGGAATATTCCAATGCACGAAATATGTAAGGCAGCCACATGGTCTACGCCTCACACATTTACCAAGCACTACTGTGTAGACGTGCTATCAGCACAACAAGCCACAGTAGGTCAAGCCGTACTAAGAACCTTATTTCAGACTACTTCCACTCCTACAGGCTGAGCCACCGCTTTTGGGGAGATAACTGCTTACTAGTCTATGCACAACATGTGTATCTACAGCGACAGATGCCATCGAACTGAAAATGTCACTTACCCAGTGTACATCTGTTCGTGGCATCAGTCGCTGAAGATTCACATGTGCCCACCCACCTCCCCGGGAGCCTGTAGCCGTTTGGAAGTTAGCTTCAACTTTGTACATTTGTAAATATATTAAATCTTAGATAGGTACATACTTATTCACTCCATTGCATGGGCACTATTACTAACAAACAACTCCTACCTCACCCTCTGCGGGGAAAACAATCGAAGATGGAGTCGACGCCCATGCGCAATGGAGACAAAGAGGAGGAGTCCCTCGGTCCCGTGACTCGAAAGACTTCTTCGAAGAAAAACAACTTGTAACACTCCGACCCAACACCAGATGGCGGGCTATGCACAACATGTGAATCTTCAGCGACTGATGCCACGAACAGATGTACACTGGGTAAGTGACATTTTCATTCAGTAGCACGGAACTAGATTATTTATAGGCAGTCCCCCAACTGGAGGTAAGTATACTATATATGTATGTTTGATGGCATGTGTAGCTGCAGATACACATGCTGTGCATTATCCTGCCATCTAGTGTTGGGCTCGGAGTGTTACAAGTTGTTTTTCTTCTAAGAAGTCTTTTCGAGTCACGAGACCGAGGGACTCCTCCCTTTCGGCTATTACACTTACAAAAATCTAAACTAGCATTCTCTTCTATTAAAATACATTTTACAGCAATATCTGCCTGTCTGCAGATTAGACATTCAACATTGCTTTTTAGAATCCCGGTCATCAAAGCATTTATGTAAGGATTAAAAAGAATCATACCCCCGAGAACACCACCAGTCCCTTCTTGGAACCTCAATATTGTTTTAACACGACTCATGGGACCACCAGTGGAACCCATGCACTCGTGTGAAATGTAATACTTAACTTGGAAGGTAGCCTTCCTGATAGCTATCACATCTCTTAGAAGAGTAAGTGAAATACAAGCATTCACAATTCAAGAACCTTTTATAAAAATACATAAACACAAAGTGGTTCTCCGTACAAATCCCAAATTCTTACCAAAAGTTATATCACCATTCCACGTAAACCAAACAGTGGAACTCCCAGTCTTTTTTCCACAACCAGACTCAGTAGCCGAAAGAGCCTTACATACGTTATACATCAAAAGAGCACTAATGTATTATATTGACAGAACAAAACAGTTTTGCAAAACAATTATTTGTAGCCTTCCAAAAGCCTCATGCAGGAAATCCTATACCCAAACAAGGCATTGCCAGATGGATAGTGAAATGTATTCACACCTCCTATATTAAAGCAAAAAGAGATCTACCTATTACACCAAAAGCGCATTCCACTAGGAAAAAAGGTGCCACAATGGCTTTTCTAGGGAATATACCTATGACAGAAATTTGTAAGGCAGCCACATGGTCTACACCTCATACATTCACACAACATTACTGTGTAGATGTGTTAACAACACAACAAGCCACAGTAGGACGGGCTGTATTACGAACATTATTTCAGACAACTTCAACTCCTACAGGCTAAGCCACCGCTTTTGGGGAGATTACTGCTTACTAGTCTATGCACAGCATGTGTATCTGCAGCTACACATGCCATTGAACGGAAAATGTCACTTACCCAGTGTACATCTGTTCGTGGCATGAGACGCTGCAGATTCACATGCGCCCTCCCGCCTCTAGCCGTTATAAGTTGAATGAAAATTGTAAATTTGTAAATAAATACTATTTTAATTAACATTATGTACATACATACTTACTCCATTGCATGGGCACATTTACTATATTCACAACTCCTACCTCACCCTCTGCGGGGAAAACAATCTAAGATGGAGTCGACGCCCATACGCAATGGAGCCGAAAGGGAGGAGTCCCTCGGTCTCGTGACTCGAAAAGACTTCTTCGAAGAAAAACAACTTGTAACACTCCGAGCCCAACACTAGATGGCAGCGTCTCATGCCACGAACAGATGTACACTGGGTAAGTGACATTTTCCATATATATACACAGTAATTATTAGGAATTAGCATATAGAAACAACAAACATTGGCAAGAATTAGTGAAAAATAGCTAAATTGCCTGGGCCCTATAGGGGTCGGCAAACCATATACTAAAATAGTGGCATGTGAAGTGAGGTCCCGCATCCAAGGATGTGGACTAGTTAGAAGGGAGTTGGGGGAGCCCGAAGAGGTGAGTACCTAGGTGACCCCCAGCGATTAGGAGAGCAGAGGAAAGTTACCTGATCTTCCCAAAGACTAACAAGGGGACTTGGAAAAGGAAAATTGCAAGACCAAGACCAGTCCAGTGGAACCCAACGGTGGATTTCCAAAGAAGATGATCTGCAAAAGAAAGGAACAGAGTCCAGTCCACACAGGTTTGTCCAGGTGGGGCAGGAGCCACTACCCACCCTTCTGTGGATCCGGGTTGACGAGTGAAGATGAAGATCCGCTGCAGTCCAGGAGCTGCAGAGAGGTCCTTGGAGTCATGCAGATGATGTCCCACGTCGGTCGCAGGGTTGCAATTGGTCAGTGGCCAGGAGGACCACCAAGATGCCTTGGTAAATGCAAATCCAGGCAGAGCAGGATTTGCAGAGAAGACGAGGACCAGCAAGGTCCAGGCGACTCAACCCTTGTAGAGGAAGCCAGGCTGTCCCTCAGCAGTCGGGAGAGCCAGCAGATGCTGTCACAGTCCCCACAGGCAAGCAGGCATAGTAAGTTGCAGTAAGGCCCAGTCAGCACACCTGGAGAGGGTTCTCATGTCGAGAAAGACTGTCCTTGCAAGGATGAAGTACTTGAGGCCGGGGCTACTTGAAACCTAAAGATCCCCTGGAACAGGAATCAACAAACCTTGGTTGCTGCAAGAGACGCAAAGCGCGGGAGTACTGTCCTGCAAGGGCTCATCATCTCCCAAGTTGGACAGCTGTTAGAGAGGACCACTCAAAACCACCACCTGTGTTGGAGATTCTTCCTGGAGCCGGATGGCAGAAGATCCCAGCAGCTGGTCGTCGTTGCCTTAAGTGCCTGCGGATGCAGGGGAGTGACTCCTTCACCCCAAGGGAGATTCCTTCTTGCTTTTTTGGTGCATCTGAAGTCTTGCCAACCCCAGAGGTTGCACAGCTGTGGAAATGTTGAAATTGCTGGACGGAGCCAGGGAAGCAATGTTGCAAGGCAATGTCGTCTCAGGAGTTGCAGGCTTGTTTGGTTCCTGTGAAGTCCAGCAGCGGTTCCGGTGGCTAGAAGCAGAAAAGGTTGTTGGAGAGGAGCCCTGGTGGAGTCGTGCATGGCTAATCTGGAGACCCACCCACAAGGGCGTTCCTAAATAGTCCTACCAGGGGGATTGGTCACCCTTCTGTGTAGCCATCTATCAGAGGGGCTCACTGACGTTTGACACCTGTACTGACCAACCAGATGCCTCTGCACATTTTGTTTCCAAGGCTTGCAAAATCCAGTGGCCACCTGGGAGAGCTCTGGGCACCACCCCTGGGGTGGTGATGAGTGGTCACTCCCCTTTCCATTGTCTGTTTTCACACCAGAGCAGGGACCGGGGGGGTCCCTGGACTGGTGCAAATTGGATCATGCAAGGAGAGCACCAAATGTGCCCTTAAAAGCAAGCTGGTTGCACGAGGAGGCTAGTGCTCCACACCCATCTAAAACCCATTTTGAAGCGAGAGGGTGTTGCCTCCCTCTCCCACAGGAAATCGGTTGTTATGCCTTCCCCTGCTTGAGCTGGTCAAGCAGCAGGAGGGCAGAAACCTGTCTGAGGGGCTGCATCAGCATGAGCTGTCCACAAACCGTGGAAGACTGGCAGGAGCAATACTGGGGGGGGGGTCCTCTAAGGAGCCCTCAGAGTGCATGGAATCATGCCACCATTACTGGCATTAGTATTGGGGTATGCTTCTGACATTTTTGATACCAAACATGCCTAAGTTCAGAGTTACCATGATGTAGCTGGACTTCAGGTAGTGAGTGACCTATGGCCAGTACACTGGTAAATGGCTTCCCAGCACTTACGAAGTCCAGCGCATTGAAACTAGAGTTCGTACGGGCACCTCTGCTCATGCAGGGCTGCCCTTACACACAGGCACCTGCACCCTACCCTCTGGGCTAGGAAGGCCTACCATAGGGGTGACTTACATTGACCTGGTGCAGTGACCAGCAATGAAAGGGTGCATGCACATTTTCACACATGCTGCAATGGCAAGCCTGCAGACATAGTTTGCATGGGCTCCCATTAATGGATTAATACATGCTGTAGCCCGTGGGGGGCCCTGGTGTACCAGTGCCCTGGGTACCTAAGTACTGTATACTTGGGACTTACAGGAGTACGCCAGTATGCCAATTGTGGGGTGTAAAGGGTACCAAAGCAACCACATTTGGGGGAGAGAGCACAAACAATGGGGTCCTGGTTAGCAGGGTCCCAGTGAAGGCAGTCTAAACACACTGATAAACAGGCAGAAAGTGGGGGTAACCACACCAAAAAGAGTGACTTTCCTACAATGATCAATAGAGTGCTGGGAGGATGTAGTGGTTGTAACACAAAGTACAGGTGGAAATGATGTGGTGGAACAAATCAGATGTAACAGCAGGAAGACCATTCATGACCACAGCTCCAACAATGACCCTTACCACAGATGCCTCACACACGGGATGGGAGCACACATTGGAAACCTCTGAGCGAGAGGACTTTGGAGACCCACAGAGGCTGTCCAACATTTAAATATACTGGAGTTAAAACAGTATTACTAGCCTTAAGGGCCATTTTTCAACAACAGTTATGGAACAAATCAATACAAACGGACAATACAACAACTGTTCTATATATAGAAAGCAAAATCATATACCCTATCAAGTTGGCTCAACAGATATGGAGATTAGCCATTCAAAGACTGAATACGTTAACAGTAATACATCTGCCAGGAGTGGACAACATGATAGCAGACAAACTGAGCAGACAAGCATCCATTTGATGTGAATGGGAGTTGAGGAATTAAAAACTAGACTTTTTTGCAACTCCACAAAACGTCAAATGCCAGTACTTCGCGTCCAGACATTCATATCCCCAGTCCATGGGGAATGCACTTTCGATAAGTTGGTCAAAGAAATTTGCTTTCACCTTTCCACCGATTCTACTTATCTCAAGAGTGATAAACAAGTGCAAACAATCACATATGACTCTAAATTTTAATAACCCTACAGTGGGCGAGACAGACTTGATACTCAGAACTCATGGAGATAGTGCAAGAAATGACAAAGCCATCAGTCTCGCAGGATTTGCTGTCCATGCAAAAGGGAAAGGTATTACAGCCAAAGACTTTGAGTTTAGTGGCATGGCTCCTGAAGACATAGAATTTGGTCATTTTTGACTTCCAGAAAAGATGATAGCAGTCCTCAAAGAATCAAGGCAAACCACTACAAGAAAATGTTACACAGCAAAATGGAATAAAGCCATGTTGGTGTAAAATATATAATTTACTTCAAGACCGGACAGAGGAAGTTACAGTGATTACAAATCTCATACACTTACTGGAAGAAGGATAACATACTCTTCACTTAAAGTACATCTAGCAGCAATAGTAGCGTACACAAGAGGCTACATTGGAAGAAGTCTGTTCACATTTCCAGTCATTAAAAGATTTTTAGAAGGAGTAAAAAAAGAATAGCACCACCCAGAAGTGCTCCAACCCCCACATGGAACCTAAATGTATTACTCACAAAGCTAGTGAAGGATCATTTGTACCAATTCACCTGCAAATTTCAAACTCTTGAATTTTAAAACAGCCTCTCTAATAGCAATGACTTTACTAAGGCGAGTAAGTAAGCTACCAGTACCCACTATACAAGAACTATATATTCCATATATTCAGGTGCGTAAGGATGGAGTTGTGCGAAGAACTAACCCACAATTCTTACCCAAGGTCATTTCACATAAATCAATCTATTCAAATACCTGTCTTTTTTCAAAACCCAAAAACTAAGGCAGAGAAAGCTCTACATACATTGGATGCATGCAGAACAATAGAGAAAAGACAGAAAACAAAAACAATTCTTTGCCTTCTTTGTCAGCAACAATGTAGGAGAACCTGTTACAAATGGTACCATTGCAAGATGAATTACACAGACTATTGAAAAAAGTCATAAGAAGGCTGGCATTTCCATTGAAGGCAAACCAAGAGCGCACTCCACAAGAAAGAAAGGATCGAATTGCCTTTTTGGCTAACACACCATTAAATGATATCTTTGTGGCGGCCACATGGTCGTTAGTACACATGTTCACAAAGCACTATTGCTTTGATGGTCAAATTAATAGAGAAGCTCAAGTGGGGCAAAAATGTATTGAAGCATTTGTTTTCAAGTTCTACCTCGTCTTTAACCCAGCCACCACAATAAAGAAAACTGCTACAAAATCAATGCACAGCATATGAATCTAGAAAGGATTCACACTGCAAAACAAAATGGTTACTTACGTGTAGAGGTAGTTTTGCTGCTTGAAAACTTTTCTGGGCTCCTGGGCACATATATGGACTTGTGCTGCAAAGTTATCTATCCCTAACCCCCAAAAAAACCATGCAATGTTCGGCTCTCAACAGTTGTGTGGAAAGGTTGCAGGAAATAGAGCACGTTGGCTCATACATGGTGGCCCGGTCATCGGGCCCAGATGTTTTGGTCAGAGCTACTTGAACAAATTAGCCTGATAACTGCCATCAACTTCCCTAGGAACTGTTTGGTACTGTTGATGAGAGGCACAGGAGGAGAGAAGGAATACCCCTTAACCACCTATACCAGTAAACTTCTCACACTCTTTTTTTTTTTTTTGCTTGCAGCCCCTCAACCCATTTAACAGTAGCTCATGTGGAAGTAACCAAATTCCCCTCCCATGAACATGTGGTTGTCCAAGCTCTCACATGTTTATGCTATGGAAAAGGTGTTAGCTTTGGTACCTGATAGGATGGCTAAGTTTGAGACGACCCAGTTCCTTTTATAGTTTCCATTACAAATGCAGGGTGACAGGGAGGTGTGTCTATGGTCTTGCATAGGTCAGGGTTCTAAAGGTCGAATCCGTCACCTTACTTAAGTCAGGCACCCATAATCAATTACTTTTGTTTCTATACATCTGTTTTTCATGATTTATGCAGTAATACTGCTGGCACTCCATAACTGATAATATCTTGTGTCACACTCACGATATGTTTGAGGTCAGTGTTTGCCTATTACCTTCCACTGCATTCATGTGCTAATACCTTATCTTAACATTTTATGATATTTTATGATATTCATTTGATATTATTATAATTGTATGGACTAAGATCTAAATGCACATTGAACAATGTATCGTGCATCCTGTAAAAACACTTAAAATAAGGTTGCGAAAAAAAGGACAACTAGTATATTGTATACACTTAAGGTACCTTGAAAGTACCATGAAAAAGTTGTATTGAAGTAGAAATAGTTCACACATCACCACCTTTGAAGATGTCAGACCTCATGTCATAAAAGGCTACTTACGGATAACTATGATTCAATAAAGACAAAGAGCACAAAGCATTACCCTTAATCCAACAAATGTAAACAACATATAAGAAGCAAACAAACAGGCTAGAAACGTTACCACAGTTAATCAATCGTAATGTTTCCAAAAATGCTTTGAGTATGCTAGAGGTCCAAACAAATGCTTGATAGTTTGTTGAAGCATATGACGCATGAATAGATTTTAAAAAAACAGCAAAGAGCATTTAAAAACATCTATGAATCTGAATGATGTAGTCTTGTATATTCTAATCACCCAGGAAACAACTATAATTCAAGGCAGATCCAAAGCTCTAACAGTTCGTGGCTCAACTCATTTGCATGAAATCTGCCAAAACACCCCCATAGTAACAACTTAATGTTTGTATGTTGTTGCTCTCATCTCAGAAGTAAGAGTAGACGTGTATATGGGTCCCTATGCTGACAACTGGCTGGCCAAAGGACATTCTTTTTGAAAATACCAAGGTAACACAAAACGGACTGAGAAATGATTGCATTATGTGGGTTTCATAATAGATACTAACTATCTTGAACGCCCATTCAGCTTCCCTAGTTTCCATAGTAGTCAGAGAGATTCGCATATTCTACTTAGATCTTAAAGAGAGATGCACTGTGGGTCTCTGAATTCTAACAGTATTTGACTGCTGAGTCAAACTATTGCACACAGTTCATTTGAGACGTAGTTAGTGCACATCCAGTATACTAAAGGTTACTTGAGGTGACTAACTTTTCTGTTTAAGTACACCATAACAAGAGATGGAAGTGTCACTAGAGAGGCACACTTCAGTTAACAACCCTGAAATAGTTTGAAAGCAAATTGTGGCCATAAGGCTTTCCCATCATGCACAGTTCGCGCTGCATCTCAGTCCTCCTACAATGCAATCCTTTTAATGATAATTTCATCTTTTGGTCTTCCTGTTTCCTCCATCTCTTCTACTCTTTTATTGTTTTTACCCATTTTGAGTCTCATGTGCTTCTTCCTTTCTCCCACCCCCTTGCTTCTCTTCCACCCTCATTTCTTCCTTTTTCTCCTTCTCCTCACTGTTGACTTTGCTTCTCTTTTTTTCCACTCTTTCTTTTTCCACCTTGGGTACACCTCTCTTCTCTTTTGCCCCCTCTTTCTTATTTCATTTATCTCTCTTATTTACTCAGTGTCTAACACTCATTTGTGTTATTCCCTTTCTTCCTCACTTCTTCCTATTTCTTTCTTAACCTTTCCATAACTCTCCTTACCCTCTTTTTCTTCCACATACATCACTCTTTCTTCTATCTGTGTTTTTCTCTCGCTCCTCTTTTCACCGATTTGACCTCTGTCGTAGCTGGGAGCCAATTATGGAGTTCATCCAGGAGCAGTATGAAAAGTACCTGCGTGAGGAGATAGTCATCAATCGCAAACGGCGAATTCCTGATTCAAGGATCCACTGCTGCATCTACTTTGTGCCGCCAACAGGACACTGGTGAGAATAAGCAGAGGCATTGAAGGGCTCAGGGGAGCACAAGAGGTACTGGTGAATCAAGTGGTGTCATTCAGTAGCCTTATTGGGGAATGGCTTTAATACCCAGAAATGTGAACATGGTTTTGCAACAATAAGGCAACTGGCATCTAAGTGTCTTGACCTATTACCCTTATGCTGTATATGATCTGTTCTGCTGCAACTCACACTTTTTAGGGTACACATATCTACAAGAATGGCACACACTTTCTGGTTTCTTTTATCCTGTATTTTACAGAGGTATCAAATCCGATGTAATTAATGTTTCTCCATTGATAACTGGTGGTAAACAGCAGACATATGTTTTTGCCCTTTGACAACTGAGCTGGGCCAAATGAGCTTTCTCAAGGCTGGAACCAAAAAAGGAATATTAATAATTGTATTCATAGTATTTATAACTTGATGTGACGTGCTACACCTTCCATAAATTATGTTTTGCAACATGAATCCTTTTCTGGATTCCCATGCTGTGCATTATTCCCCCATCTAATAGTTGGGTTTGGAATTGTCATCTTTCTCTTTCTTTTTGGTTGTGGACGTCCTCTACCACCATTTGGTGGTATGTCCATCCCCTGTGTGATGTCAGATGGCATCCCAGAACTTCCTGTGTGTAGTCTCCATCTTCAGATTCTTTTTTCCACCATTGGGTCTGAAAGCATTGAAGAAGCTCCAAATGTTTTCCCGAGAAATTGAAAGTTTTTGAATAATTGCCAAAGACCGCGAAAGGGACAACGATGAGAGAGAAGGTAATCCTTCTCTCTTACACCCAACAGGGGCCCACTTGTTGCCAGCCACATGGGCGGAGAATGAAGGCAGATAGGGTTCATGGAAAACACCCCCTTTCATTTCTGCCCCGTTGCCACCACAAGTTTGCCCAGGGAGACCCCTACGAGGTCTGCAAACTTAGTCTCCTGAAAGACCAACGAGACAAGGACTGCAAGGCCTGTGCTTGTTTTGTACCCAAAACACTAAAGCTAAGTTGAAGGCAGAAGCTGGAACATTGCACCACCATGGCCAACACTCAGAAGACACAGGTTTGGCAAAAGGACCTTCGCCTGTCCAGTGACAACGAGGAGAATGTCAAAAAAGCAGAAACAAATCATGGAGCGGAGTCAGACATTGAGATCTTTGTGGCCGACATCTTAAAAAAAAAAAAAAAACAGTTGGCAAAAAAGTTAGAGAAGGATGCCCAAAGGAAGAAGCCAAACGTAACAAAAACACCGAAGGATCTGACCCAAAACTCTCAGACAATAAGTCCCACAAGGCTGCCTCCGCATCTAAACACTCCTCGACCATAGGTCAGCCGAAACCCAAGGAGCCACACAGATCACAACTGAAGGCTACCAATAGAAGAAAGATATTGTTAAAACCTTCGACGGAGAAGACCAAGGCTCCATAAACGGTAGACCAGTTGATGCCAAAAAAGAGACCTTCACTGATACTCTATGCTGTACAGAAAGCTATTGAGGTTGAAAGAAAGAGGCTTAAATGGCTGCAGTCCTGCAAAGGAAGGAGTTCAACGACTCCTTGAAGGAATTTCAGATCCCAGCCAAGCCTTTGACCGCGACTAAGGATGACCAAGTGCGTCTCGGAGGCTCCAGCAACTCCAGAACCTCATGAAGAAGAGCAGAAAGAGTTCTACGAACTCGAGGAGGCAGAAGAGGCAACAGGCTTTGAGACAGTATTGTGACATGATTTTGACACTGATTCCCCAGAAGAAGGTGTGGACATCTACACTAGAAGGCTATCTCCACCAGATGACTTATGCCTCTACAACATCCTCATAAAAAGGGCGGCAGAGACTTAGGGGGTTATTACAACTTTGGAGGCGGTGTTAATCCGTCCCAAAAGTGACAGTAAAGTGACGGATATACCACCAGCCGTATTACGAGTCCATTATATCCTATGGACCTCGTAATACGGCTGGTGGTATATCCGTCACTTTACTGTCACTTTTGGGACCGATTAACACCTCCTCCAAAGTTGTAATAACCCCCTTAGTGTCCAATTAAAAGAGGAACAAGCATTTGCAATGCAATAGGTCTCACATTTGCTTGAGTTGGAGCGACTGGCGTTGTAAATGCATAACTGGACTTTTCTTGTCATATAAATTGGTCAACCCTGCCGCATAATTTGGTCCTCTTGGTCCCGAAATTCTAGTGGCTTAGCATATAACAAAAGCACTCCATTTACCTTCTTCCCCTGTCTTCAGAAAAAAATAAAATATATTGCCATTATTAATTCATTTTTTTTCCGGGTCGCCCCCAGTCTAGTGTGTAGACTGAGAGATGACCTAGACAGAAAGAGCACTTTGTGCAGTGAGTTATGGGCAAAAATGTTTTGTAAAAGGAATACCCCTCAAAGCATTATGGGGTGCGT
The DNA here is from genome assembly GCF_031143425.1 of Pleurodeles waltl. Lineage (NCBI taxonomy): Eukaryota > Metazoa > Chordata > Amphibia > Caudata > Salamandridae > Pleurodeles > Pleurodeles waltl. The sequence goes on from NC_090449.1 coordinate 420,812,429, forward strand.
TTCCGAGTGCAGCGAATATTGTAGTATCTTGACTCTAATGCTCAGAACGGCCCCTAGAGGACACCTTAAAAAAATAGCACTTGTAAGAAACACAATCATGTAACCTTATAGTCAGATCCTAGAGGGGCACAACAACATGAAACCATAACAGCAGAAAGTAATGCAGTGTAACTATATATGTGGCCCCTAGAGGGCATAGTGCCTTGAACATTCTGAGGCCTAGCAGGCTTACTGCAATACTATTACAACAAAGGCCCTTAAAGTACATTCTACTCCCAGCTGTAAAACAAAAGTTCCAGCCACAACTGAGCTCAAAAAAAGCAATGCATGGTGGGAGAGGATAGTGTTATGGGGTCCCCCCCCCAACCTAGTGTTTGGACCCAGAGATGACATAGCCATAAAGAATGTATTGTGCATAACATTTTGATGGTGGCCCTATTGTTCTAGGACCACCACAGGCTGAGTTATGGGCAAAGCACCATGGGAAGAGTTTCCCCAAGTGCAGCAAATATTGTAATTTCTCAGCTGTAATGTTCAGAACAGCCCCTAGAGGACGCCATAATAAAAATAGCATTTGAAAGAAACATGATCATGCAGCCATACCATATAGTCAGCCCCTAGAGGGCCTAACAATATGAAAACAGATTGTCAATATATATAATGCAGTATAATTATATATGTAGCCCCTAGAGGGCGTAGTGCCTTACACATTTTGAAGCCTAGCAGGCCTATTACTATTACAAAGAAGACCCAAGGCCAAAAGTATCTTAGAGGCAATACTCCTTCTGGAGGTAAGTATTATACACAATATATACACTAGTAGCCAAAATCAGGTAGGTAAACAGTCATAGAATAGTGCAAACAGTGAAAAACACAATAGATTGCAATGGGCCTAGGAGCAACACAAACCATATACTAAAATAGTGGAAAGTGAATCACAAATTCCCCTCTAGGCAAGTGTAGTGTGTAGAAGGGCGCTGGGAGTGTAAGAAAACACCAAAGGTAAGTTAAGTACCCCAACCCAGATCCCAGGAAAGCAGGAGTAATGTACAGCAAGTTTCCTCATGACACAAAACAAGTCGTGACAAGAGATTTTGCAAGAACCAAGCAAGACTGCAAGCAACAAACAATGGATTCCAGGACCTGAAGACCTGTGGAGAGTGGAGACCAAGTCCAAAAGTCAAAAAAGAGACCAGGAAGGACAGGAGCTCCTGCCAACCTAGAAGATGGTGCAAAAGTGGATTCTTGGGTAAGAAAAAAGTACAGAAGAGCACCAAAGAAGATGGCTGCGGGTTCCTGCTTGGTGTAGGTGATGTCCCACGTCGAGTTGTTGGATGCAGGCTGTTTGTGTCGCTGGATTCCACCAACAAGCCTTGGCTCAAGCAAGTACGCGGTTTGCGTAAAAAAGTACCTGCCTGGACCCAGGAGGGACCTGGGGGTCTCAACTCAGACTGAGGAGACAGAGGGGGCTTTCAGCACTTCAGAGAGCCCTCAAGACCAGGCAGCACCCACTGGAGTCGCAGAACACAGGGACAAAGAAGATGCAAAGTGTGGTCGTCCAGCGCTACACAGGAAGGGTCCCACGCCGCCGGAGAACAACTCAGTAAGTTGTGCATCGCAGGATGGAGTGCTGGGGACCTGGGCTACACTGTGCACGAAGGATTCTTGGAAGAAGTGCACAGAAGCACAAGGAGCTGGAGAAGACGCGTGCACAGGGCTACTGTCGCAGCACGGGGAGGCAAGCTCTTACTTTCGCCAAATTTGGAAAGCTGGACCTCTGGACAGTTTGGGTCACGTCGGTCCACCACCTTTGTTCCAGGAAGCACGGTCATCCTCAGGAGAGGAGTCCCAAAGTACCAGTCGTCGTTGTCACAGAAGGGTGCCTGCAGAAGCAGGGAAGTGACTCTGTCACTCCACGGGAGATTCCTTCTGGTGCAGGGTGAAGATGGGCAATCCTCAGAGCGTGCACACCTTATAAACTGTTGCTAATGCTGGCTGGAGCCGAAGTTGCAGTTAACAGGAGTTGTACTGGATACTTTGTTGCAGTTACAGCGGTACATGGAGATGTCTGCGGTTGATCAAACGGTCAGAAGCTGAAGCAAAGGATGCACAGGATTCCTGGAGGAGTCTTGCAAGCTGAATCTGAGGAAACACCCAGAGGAGAGACCCTAAATAGCCCTGAGAGGGGGGTTGGATACCTAACCAGGTATGCACCTTTCATGAGGGGTCTCTGACATCACCTGCTGGCACTGGCCACTCAGAGGTCTCCAGAGTGTCCCCACACCTTGAAATCCAAGATGGCTAACACCAGGGACACACTGGAGGAGCTCAGGGCACCACCTCTGGGGTGGTGATAGGTAGGGGAGTGGTCACTGCCCTTTCCTTTGTCCAGGTGCGCGCCAGAGCATGGACTGTGGGTCCCTGAACGGTGTAGACTGGCTTATGCAAGCAGAGCACAATCTGTGCCCTTCAGAGCATTTCCAGAGACTCTGGGAGGCTACCCCTCCCAAGCCTGTAACACTGATTTCCCAAGGGAGAGGGTGTAACACCCTCCTCCCAAAGGAAATGCACTGTTCTGCCTTCCTGGGATTGAGCTGCTTGGTCCCCAGGAAGGCAGAAACCTGTCTGTGAGGTAGCAGCAGCTGGGGCTGCAGTGGAAACCTCGGAGAGCTGGTTTGGCAGTACGGGGGGGGGGGTCGTCCATGATAGAGCCCCCAGGGTGCATGGGATTGCCCCCCATACCATATTTGGAACGGGGGGACAATTCCATCATCTCAGACACCTCACATGGCCATATTCGGACTTACCATTGTGAAGCTACATATATGTATTGACCTATATGTTGTGCACGCTTATAATGGTGTCCCCGTACTCACAAAGTCTGGGAATTTGGGCCTGGACAACGTGGGGGCACCTTTGCTTGTGCAAGGGTGCCCTCACACACAGTAACTTTCCACCTAGCCTTCAGTAACTGAAGGTTAGACATATAGATGACTTATAAGTTACCTTGTGCTGTGAAATATTGTGTGCACTATTTCACTCAGGCTGCAGTGGCAGTCCTGAAGGAGTGTTTGTATGAGCTCCTTATGGGTGGCAAACGAAATGCTGCAGCCCATAAGGATCTCCTGGAACCCCCAATGCCCTGGGTGCCTAGGTACAATATTTTAGGGACTTATGAGGGGGGTCAAGGGTGCCAATCAAAATTGTAATATAGAGTCACTAAACTATAATGACAAATTTGGTAAACCGAGAGAGCATAAGCACTGGAGTTCTGGTTAGCAGAATTCCAGTGACAGTCAAGCATACTGACACACATAGGTCTCAAACTAGGAGCACTGGGGTCCCGGTAGCAGGATCCCAGTGAGACAGTAAAAACACACTGATAAACAGGCCAAAAATGGGGGTAACCATGATAGAAAGAGGCTACTTTCTCACACTGAGGAAGAAGCACCTGACTTGGGCCCAGCCATGCTGGCCTGTCAGCTGTTCCTGCCGATTTGCACTAAAGTCATCTTGTCCTGCAATATTTTGTGCCTCCAGAAGTCTGGGAGGACTGCCTGCCTTCAAGAGAGACCAAGGAACTCTTTTGAAGCAGCTGAGCTGTTTCCCTGCATCTTGCAGGCACCCCATGAGAACTGCGAAAACTCCGGCCCCCTATAAACCATGGCAGAACCCAGGGACCCTCTGGAGGAGCTCTGGGCACCAACCCCGGGGGTGGTGATGGACAGGGGAGCGGTCACTCACCTTTCCTCTGTCCAGTTTTGTGCCAGAGCAGGGACTAGAAGTCCCTGAACCAGTGTAGACTGGTTATGCACGGAGGGCACCAAATGTGCCCTTTAAAGCATTGGGGTGTATACCCTTTCCAAGCCATGTAACACCTATTTCCAAAGGGAGAGGGGTTACCCCCTCTGCTGAAGGAAATCCTTTGGTCTGCCTTCCTAGGCTTGAGCTGTTCAAGCAGCAAGAGGGCAGAAACCTGTCTCAGGGGTGGCAGCAGCTTGGGCTCCCCAGAAAACCCCAGATGGCTGGTAGGAGAAATGCTGGGGGTTCTCTAAGGAGCCCCCAGGGTGCATGGAATCATACTTCCAATACTGGCAACAGTATTGGGGTATGATTACGACATGTTTGATATCAAACATGCCTGGGTTCGGAGTTACCATTATGTAGCCGGACATAGGTAGTGACCAATGTCCAGTACACGCATAAAATGGTGTCCCCGCACTCACAAAGTCCATGAAAATGGAACTGGAGTTTGTGGGGGAACCTCTGCTAATGCAGGGGTGCCCTCACACACAGTTACTTGCACCCTGCCCTCTGGGCTAGGAATGCCTGCCATAGGGGTGACTTACAGTGACATGGTGCAGTGACCGGTAGTGGAAAAACGGTGCATGCACCCTTTTACGCAGGCTGCAATGGCAGGCCTGCAGAACACTTTGCATGGGCTCCACATGGGTGGCATAATACATGCAGCAGCTTATGGGGATCCCCTGGTACTCCAAAGCCCTTGGTACCATATACTAGCGACTTAAATGGGGGCAGTAGTATGCCTAATGTGGGGTGAAAGTAAGTAAGTTACCAAGTTAGAAGGGAGAGAACATAATCACTGGGGTCCTGGTTAGCAGGATCCCAGTGAACACATTTGACTGACAACAGACAGAAAATGCTGGTAACCATACCAAGAAAGAGGGTATTATCCTACACTCATTTATTGACTGTGTGTGTATTTGCTGATGTCTAACACTCCTCTGATAAGCCTATGGCTGTTCGACCACACTATCCCCTAAAACAGCACCTTGGGATTACTAGAGCAAGCCCCTGTCCACTGGTAAGGAAACTCCTGAACTCTCTGCACAGTATATCTCATTTGGATATACCAGATAAGGAGCCAGTTTCCTATATAGTCGAGTTAGTTGGTAATGTTAAATCATCTATAATTTATGGAGGATGTACCATGTACATGTTAAATAGTTATTCTGAAAGCCTGGGGTGGAAACAAGAGAGAGAGGGGTCTTGGGGAAGCCAACCTTGAGAGATTGTGTTTATTAAGATCTGCCCTGGAGCTGAACCCTACATCTCATTGGTTAGAAACCAATGGGAAAGATCTCTCTTAACTGTGTTTCGACAGGCCTTGATTAGGTCTCTTGATTACCTTTGCTTCATACCAGGCCAGTTCAGCCCTAGCACCATTTTGCCCTTTTCTGCCTGTATTATGTCCCCTTATGGCGCAGGTATTTGCTGCCAATCCTTAAAAACTTATCCAAATGTTATTGGAGCCGGCTGTCTGTTTTTCTTTCGGTGGACTTTTTGAAAAGTGCCCTATCTTGGCACAAATCAACACATTTTTAATATATTTTAGGTCTTAACTTTTTTTGAATAAAATTGTTGCTGTGAACATTTTTATTCTTTTATATTTATTGATATCACCCATGTGCAATGTTGTATGAGGTCCTCTTCTCTTACAGCTATGTCTTTTCTATGTATTTGCTTTGCCTTAATTGCTATGCATGCCATGGCCTTTTAGCCTTTTTATTGCCACTAATAATTTGTATATGATCAATTTTATCTTCCTATGTAGTACTTAGTGCTTTGTGTGCGTTCTATGATGGTGGTTATTTATCTTTATTTGTAACGTGTATTTTCTTTTGGCTGTATTGCTCCTTTATGATTATTTTAATAATCAAATAGATTAATCATTATCCTCATCATGGAGGAGGTATAAATCCGGAGGTATATCGACTGCCAGAGCTTCCTCCTGTACCCTCTCCCTATGGTGAAGGAAATTCCACTGGCAGATTTAGCACTCGTTCTCAAATCGGAGGATCCCAGCTGTGATTCAGTCCGAATAACTCCAAGAACTATAATAAACGGGGAACTAATTTCCCACAAGTGTGTTCTCAGTATTAACGCTGTGCTTATCTATTTATAAAACTGAAAATCCAAATAATTCATACACAATTAGATTAAATAAGGCGGCCCTTATGAAAGACAAAACAAACTTCAATAAAAAGGGATGTGTAAACAGCAAAGTGCAATTTGCTCCTCTTGTAATAACAAAAGCACGTTTTCCTAGTGACTGCTGGATGATAAGAATCTTGAAATGAACCAGTAGGCTTCAAGAGGATGTGTGCCACTGTCCTGCACATAGGGGAGCCAGTGCTGACGATTCTACAGGATATTTATTATATTGTCAAAGCCAAAGAAAAACGTCAAGGTGCTATGACCTGGAAGCTGAGACGTTCTCAGCTTTCTAGAGGGTCTCGCTGGTTGTGAGGTCAGGAGGGCAGTCAAGCACTGGCAAAGTCAATTGATCTGGCCTTTGCAATTTGTTGGAATAGATATGTGTATTGTTTATAGTTTAGACAGCTAAAGTAGTTATTTATTATTGAAAATATATACAACAAGAAGAAAAATATGAAAGATAATTTCAAAGATGTAACCAATATCTTTGACAGTGAACTGAAAGTCATAACATTGGAAACAGAAGCCTTACAAAGGAATGGACAATCTCTTAGAGAAGAGACACTAAGGCTGAGCAGAAGATAAAAATATGCATACCATTCAAAAACAGGAAAAGAAATAGAGAACATCAAAGATGCTGAATGGCCTCACACTATGTAACCACTCTGCTAATTGCAGCTTTCTCGAGATCACTGCTAAAGCCTCGTACTTTGAGACCACCATAAATAAGGCAACCATCAGAGGTGAAGCCTTTTTCTAGGCAGTCAAACAATGTACCAGTCCCCTCTCAAACCCATAGTTCTTGCTTTAGTACACAAATGTGACGCTATAAACATCTTCCTCATCAAGAAAATAGACAAAATCAGATCAAAAATAATTATCACTTCTAAGCACCTCTCACTCCAGCCATATACCATCTCCTCACCACAAAGTGCATTAGCTTCAACCAAATCTCATACATGGATCGCTCCAATATCCTGAACTCACTCAAGGCAACTTCCTATGAAGACACAACCCTTCCTTCTTCCATCTTCAAATTACAACCCTTCTCCATGATGTCAGTGCCTGTCTAAGCCAAGGACAATTACCAGACACCCTAAAGACTGGCCAGACCATTCCCCTGCTTAAAAAACCATCCCTGGGTCAACTCAACCTCACCAACTTCTGCCCTGTTTCTCACCTTCTATTCATAGACAAAATAATCAAGGCTGTAGTCACTAACTAGCTACAAGAGCACATCAGCAAGAATAATCTTGTACAGGACTATCAATCAGGCTTCAGACCACGATGCAGCAAAGAGGCAGTCATGCTTCACATAGTTGACGTCTGCCTCAGTGACTGGCATAACCCTTGCCGCCTGGTCAGCCCCTCTGCAGCCTTACTCAGAGTCCACCATCCAGCTCTGATGAACATTCTAAAAATATGCTTGGGATGTTCAGGCACTATCTTGTAATAGTTCACACCCTACCTCAGCAACGGGCAACAGCTCATGCAAATAGGTTCCAGAAGCACAAAGACAATTCCTGTCTCGTGCAGAATATCCCAGGGCTCCATCCCATCTCTCAACAACTTTAACCTCTACGTAGTCCCTATTAGATCCGTTCTTGCAGACAGCAGCATCATGAACCATCAATAGGCAGATTCTACTGAACTCTACCTAAACATAAATCCCCACCCTCCTGCCTCGTACACATCCAATCTGTGATCTCAGTTAATTTCGTGAAGCTAAATTGCACAGAGGGTGAATCCCCCCTGTTGGCTCTCGAACTTTAACCTACCAGGCTTCACACTCCAGTTGACAGACCAGGCAAATTCTCTGGGATTCATCTTGGACAAAGACCTAGGCAGTTTGGTTCCATCGCTCCCTCTTGAAGACGTTGAAGCGGCTTTTATTACACCAAGATGTCAGAACAACTGCACAAGTTTTAATCCTCTCCCATCTGGACAAAAGCAACTCCCTGTTCAGAGGTGATGTCAATAACACCGGAGTGCCTCTGAAAGGTATCCTCATGCACTGCAGGACTCCTCATGGCTCAAAAACATTCAATCACATCATCCCCATGTTAAAAAAGAAAGTATACTGGCTTCTCCTTACAACCCAGATTGTCTTCAAACAAGCTGCGTCACTTATAAATCCATTAACAACAAGACCCCAGCTTACCTACCAGGCAAATCATTCACCAGACCAGGAGCATTAATATTGTCAGACTGGAGACAAAACAACGCACTCATAAAAAACAAAGCAAGCTTTCCGTGTTCATGCTCGTAGTAGAATCTGGAAAGGCATTCCTATTAATATCAGATCAAGACCAACTCTCTTAAAATTTGGAAAAAAGCTTAAGGCACACTACTTCAAGAAACACGAACACTGACTTGACAGTATACCTTTGAACTTTGCCCAATAACTGAATCTTCCAAAGGACCATTCCCACATTCTGTGCTCCAATTTTCTTGAGCTACGTTTGTGCTCTCTAAATACCAACATATATGTGTATGCGTATATCAAAGCTAAGATTGCATGCTCTCTCTTCTTTATTTGACCTCAGTTGTAAAGCCCTGAGAGTGACGGGAGAAATACAATTCATCAACTCGGAGAGGGCAAGCTAGCACTATTCAGAGAGAAGCCTTGTTAGATGAGTGAACTTCTACAAAGTAATGTGTTTGAGACATTGTTTTTGTTATTAATTCGAGTCAAGTGCCAAAAGGGAGTTCTTGGCTATCTGGGATTCTAGAATATTGTGACCCAGGGACATTAGTGATAAGCAACCTTGCCCACATAGGATAAGTCTGCCCATCAACAATACACCCGAATAGCCTTTGACGGCCCTAGGACCTGAAGAAAAGGCCTAACATGGTCAACTGGTGTGAATTAGTAGGCTTTAAGCACAAATTGATTGGTGCATCTACAGTTGTTAAATTATGTTAGCCTAACTGCTTAATTTCCCTTTATTGACTAAAGAAAACAATGAAGTGCACAATGTGACTAGATCAGAAGAAAGGGAATGAAAACAAAAGCATTTATACTAGATAATATGTTGGGAGACCTTCTCAGACAATTCTGAGGCAGTTAGTACTAATGTGTCAGTATCCTGTGTGAGTACTGTTGTTTATATCTGTTGTCCTGACACAACACAGTACAATGTTTAATCCAGCTGTCTAGACAATGTACTCCATTTGAACACTTGTCACTCCAGTGCTAGTGAAGTTGAGCTATCAAGACTAAGGGGGTCATTCGGGCCGGGGACCGCGGAAGCACCGCCAACAGGCTGGCGGTGCTTCCTGGGCCATTCTGACCGTGGCGGTAAAGCCGCGGTCAGAAAAGGGCAACCAGCGGTTTCCCGCCGGTTTACCCCTGGCCCAGGGAATCCTCCATGGCTTGCAGCGCCGCCATGGGGATTCCGACCCCCTTCCCGCCATCCTGTTCCAGGTGGTTTTTACCGCCAGGAACAGGATGGCGGGAACGGGTGTCGTGGGGCCCCTGCACTGCCCATGCCACTGGCATGGGCAGTGCAGGGGCCCCCTAACAGGGCCCCATAAAGATTTTCAGTGTCTGCTTTGCAGACACTGAAAATCGCGACGGGTGCCACTGCACCCGTCGCACCCCTACAACTCCGCCGGCTCCATTCGGAGCCGGCTTCATTGTTGAGGGGGCTTTCCCGCTGGGCCGGCGGGCGGCCTCATGGCGGTCGCCCGCCGGCCCAGCGGGAAAGCCAGAATGGCCGCCGCGGTCTTTTGACCGCGATGCGGTCATTCGGCGGTTCCCTCCAGGCGGGCGGCTCCCGCCGCCCGCCGGGGTCAGAATGACCCCCTAAGTGTATCATTTAGAATTGGAAGGACTGGAGATATGCCTTTAATCAGCAGTACTCACTGTGAGAAGGTAGCCTCTTTCTAGCCTTGTTACCCCCACTTTTGGCCTGTTTGTGAGTGTATGTCAGGATGTTTGTCACTGTTTTCACTGTCTCACTGGGATCCTGATGGCTAGGCCCCGGTGCTCATAGTGAAAACACTATGTTTTCAGTATGTTTGTTATGTGTCACTGGGATCCTGCTGGTCAGGACCTCAGTGCTCATAGGTTTGTGGCCTATATGTATGTGTCACTGGGACCCTGTCACACAGGGCCCCAGTGCTCATAGGTGTGCATGTATATGTTCCCTGTGTGGTGCCTAACTGTCTCACTGAGGCTCTGCTAACCAGAACCTCAGTGGTTATGCTCTCTCATTACTTTCAAATTGTCACTAACAGGCTAGTGACCAATTTTACCAATTTACATTGGCTTACTGGAACACCCTTATAATTCCCTAGTATATGGTACTGAGGTACCCAGGGTATTGGGGTTCCAGGAGATCCCTATGGGCTGCAGCATTTCTTTTGCCACCCATAGGGAGCTCTGACAATTCTTACACAGGCCTGCCACTGCAGCCTGAGTGAAATAACGTCCACGTTATTTCACAGCCATTTTACACTGCACTTAAGTAACTTATAAGTCACCTATATGTCTAACCTTTACCTGGTAAAGGTTAGGTGCAAAGTTACTTAGTGTGAGGGCACCCTGGCACTAGCCAAGGTGCCCCCACATTGTTCAGAGCCAATTCACTGAACTTTGTGAGTGCGGGGACACCATTACACGCGTGCACTACATATAGGTCACTACCTATATGTAGCTTCACCATGGTAACTCCGAATATGGCCATGTAACATGTCTATGATCATGGAATTGCCCCCTCTATGCCATCCTGGCATTGTTGGTACAATTCCATGATCCCAGTGGTCTGTAGCACAGACCATGGTACTGCCAGACTGCCCTTCCTGGGGTTTCACTGCAGCTGCTGCTGCTGCCAACCCCTCAGACAGGCAGCTGCCCTCCTGGGGTCCAGCCAGGCCTGGCCCAGGATGGCAGAACAAAGAACTTCCTCTGAGAGAGGGTGTGACACCCTCTCCTTTTGGAAAATGGTGTGAAGGCAGGGGAGGAGTAGCCTCCCCCAGCCTCTGGAAATGCTTTGTTGGGCACAGATGTGCCCAATTCTGCATAAGCCAGTCTACACCGGTTCAGGGACCCCTTAGCCCCTGCTCTGGCGCGAAACTGGACAAAGGAAAGGGGAGTGACCACTCCCCTGACCTGCACCTCCCCTGGGAGGTGTCCAGAGCTCCTCCAGTGTGCTCCAGACCTCTGCCATCTTGGAAACAGAGGTGCTGCTGGCACACTGGACTGCTCTGAGTGGCCAGTGCCACCAGGTGACGTCAGAGACTCCTTGTGATAGGCTCCTTCAGGTGTTAGTAGCCTTTCCTCTCTCCTAGGTAGCCAAACCCTCTTTTCTGGCTATTTAGGGTCTCTGTCTCTGGGGAAACTTTAGATAACGAATGCATGAGCTCAGCCGAGTTCCTCTGCATCTCCCTCTTCACCTTCTGATAAGGAATCGACCGCTGACCGCGCTGGAAGCCTGCAAACCTGCAACATAGTAGCAAAGACGACTACTGCAACTCTGTAACGCTGATCCTGCCGCCTTCTCGACTGTTTTCCTGCTTGTGCATGCTGTGGGGGTAGTCTGCCTCCTCTCTGCACCAGAAGCTCCGAAGAAATCTCCCGTGGGTCGACGGAATCTTCCCCCTGCAACCGCAGGCACCAAAAAGCTGCATTTCCGGTCCCTTGGGTCTCCTCTCAGCACGACGAGCGAGGTCCCTCGAATCCAGCGACACCGTCCAAGTGACCCCCACAGTCCAGTGACTCTTCAGCCCAAGTTTGGTGGAGGTAAGTCCTTGCCTCACCTCGCTGGGCTGCATTGCTGGGAACCGCGACTTTGCAAGCTACTCCGGCCCCTGTGCACTTCCGGCGGAAATCCTTCGTGCACAGCCAAGCCTGGGTCCACGGCACTCTAACCTGCATTGCACGACTTTCTAAGTTGGTCTCCGGCGACGTGGGACTCCTTTGTGCAACTTCGGCGAGCACCGTTTCACGCATCCTCGTAGTGCCTGTTTCTGGCACTTCTCCGGGTGCTACCTGCTTCAGTGAGGGCTCTTTGTCTTGCTCGACGTCCCTTCTCTCTGCAGGTCCAATTTGCGACCTCCTGGTCCCTCCTGGGCCCCAGCAGCGTCCAAAAACGCCAAACGCACGATTTGCGAGTAGCAAGGCTTGTTGGCGTCCATCCGGCGGGAAAACACTTTTGCACGACTCTCCAAGGCGTGGGGGATCCATCCTCCAAAGGGGAAGTCTCTAGCCCTTGTCGTTCCTGCAGTATTCACAGTTCTTCAGCCTAGTAAGAGCTTCTTTGCACCAACCGCTGGCATTTCTTGGGCATCTGCCCATCTCCGAGCTGCTTGTGACTTTTGGACTTGGTCCCCTTGTTCCACAGGTACCCTCAGACAGGAATCCATCGTTGTTGCATTGCTGATTTGTGTTTTCCTTGCATTCTCCCTCTAACACGACTATTTTGTCCTTAGGGGAACTTTGGTGCACTTTGCACTCACTTTTCAGGGTCTTGGGGAGGGTTATTTTGCTAACTCTCACTATTTTCTAATAGTCCCAGCGACCCTCTACAAGGTCACATAGGTTTGGGGTCCATTCGTGGTTCGCATTCCACTTCTGGAGTATATGGTTTGTGTTGCCCCTATCCCTATGTTTCCCCATTGCATCCTATTGTAACTATACATTGTTTGCACTGTTTTCTAAGACTATACTGCATATTTTTGCTATTGTGTATATATATCTTGTGTATATTTCCTATCCTCTCACTGAGGGTACACTCTGAGATACTTTGGCATATTGTCATAAAAATAAAGTACCTTTATTTTTAGTATAACTGTGTATTGTGTTTTCTTATGATATTGTGCATATGACACTAAGTGGTACTGTAGTAGCTTCACACGTCTCCTAGTTCAGCCTAAGCTGCTCTGCTAAGCTACCATTATCTATCAGCCTAAGCTGCTAGACACCCTATACACTAATAAGGGATAACTGGGCCTGGTGCAAGGTGCAAGTACCCCTTGGTACTCACTACAAGCCAGTCCAGCCTCCTACATTGGTTGTGCAGCGGTGGGATAAGTGCTTTGAGACTACTTACCACTCTTGTCATTGTACTTTTCATAAGAGAAAAATATACAAAACAAGGTCAGTGTATATACACATAGCCAAAAAGTTTTGCATTTCCTCTTTTCACTCTTTTCTAAGTGCTGAAAAGTACTTCTAAACTTTCAAAAAGTTCTGAAAACTTTTTTCTCTTTGTCTATCACTTTAACTCTCTCTAAAAATGTCTGGCACAGGCCAAAAAGTTGAACTGTCCAAACTTGCATATGATCACCTTAGCTGGAAAGGAGCAAGGAGTCTCTGCATAGAGAGAGGTTTGAGTGTAGGGAAGAATCCTTCCTTAGAACTGTTAATTAATATGCTTAGAGTACAGGATAAGGCCATAAGTGCCCAATCTGTAGAAAAAGTAGCTAATGGTTCTCAATCTGATCCAGGGACTCCCCCAGGAAAAGGTTCAGGAAAGAAACTTCTCAGCCTGCCCATTACTAGACAGTCTAGCATAGTTGGTACAGAGGTTGAATCACATCATACTGATGATGTGCTCTCACATTATGCTGGTAGCCAAGCTGTTAGGGTGCCCCTTGTAAGGGACAGGTCTCCTTCTGTTCACTCCCATCATACCTCTGTATCTAGAAATGTCCCTCCCACCCACCCTGATGACAGATTGTTAGAAAGGGAGCTCAATAGATTGAGAGTGGAACAAACCAGACTGAAGCTCAAGAAGCAACAGCTGGATTTGGATAGACAGTCTTTAGAAATAGATAGGGAAAGACAGAAGTTGGGTTTAGATACCCATGGTGGCAGCAGCAGTATTCCCCATAGTCATCCTGCAAAAGAGCATGATTCCAGGAATCTGCACAAGATAGTTCCCCCTTATAAGGAGGGGGATGACATTAACAAGTGGTTTGCTGCACTTGAGAGGGCCTGTGCTGTACAGGATGTCCCTCAAAAGCAGTGGGCTGCTATCCTATGGCTATCATTTAGTGGAAAAGGTAGGGATAGGCTCCTTACAGTGAAAGAAAATGATACCAATAATTTCCAAGTTCTTAAGAATGCACTCCTGGATGGTTATGGCTTAACCACTGAACAGTACAGGATAAAGTTCAGAGAGACCAAAAAGGAGTCTTCACAAGACTGGGTTGATTTCATTGACCATTCAGTGAAGGCCTTGGAGGGGTGGTTACATGGCAGTAAAGTTACTGATTATGAAAGCCTGTATAACACAATCCTGAGAGAGCATATACTTAATAATTGTGTGTCTGATTTGTTGCACCAGTACCTGGTAGACTCTGATCTGACCTCTCCCCAAGAATTGGGAAAGAAGGCAGACAAATGGGTCAGAACAACGGTGAACAGAAAAGTTCATACAGGGGGTGACAAAGATGGCAATAAGAAGAAAGATGGTGAAAAATCTCAAGATAAGCATGGGGATAAGGGTAAAACCAAAGATCCCACTTCAAATCTTAAACACTCTTCAGAGGGTGGGGATAAAACTAATTCTTCCTCTTCTTCCCAACCTGCACACATTAAAAAGCCTTGGTGCTTTGTGTGTAAAAATAGAGGCCATAGGCCAGGGGATAAGTCCTGTCCAGGTAAACCCCCTGAGCCTACCACCACTAATACATCAAGCTCTAGTGCCCCTAGCAGTAGTGGTACTAGTGGTGGGACTGCTGGCAACAGTCAAGCAAAGGGTGTAGTTGGGTTCACTTATGGGTCCATAGTGGAAACTGATGTAATCAGTCCCAAGACAGTTTCTGTCACACCTAGTGGCATTGGCCTTGCCACACTGGCTGCTTGTCCCCTTACAATGGATAAGTACAGGCAGACAGTTTCAATAAATGGTGTTGAGGCCTTGGCCTACAGGGACACAGGTGCCAGTTTCACTTTGGTGACTGAAAACCTAGTGCCTCCTGAACAACACATCATTGGACAACAGTATAAGATTATTGATGTCCATAACTCCACTAAGTTTCTTCCCTTAGCTATAATTCAGTTTAGTTGGGGTGGAGTTACTGGCCCTAAGCAGGTGGTGGTATCACCTAGCTTACCTGTAGACTGTCTCTTAGGTAATGACCTAGAGGCCTCAGGTTGGGCTGATGTAGAGTTTTATGCCCATGCAGCCATGCTGGGCATCCCTGAGGAATTGTTCCCTCTCATTTCAAGTGAAATGAAAAAGCAAAGGAGAGAAGGCCTGAAAACTCAGGATCCCTCTCCATCAACAGGTAAAAAGGGTATCACAGTATCCCCTAACCACCCTACCATTCAGGATACCATTCCTGTGGTGGGAGAAACCTCTCCTGGGGTGGCACCTGTTCCAAGGGAATCATCAGCTGGCATAGCTGGACTCCCTGAGGTAGAAGTACCTCTCTGTGGGATAACTAACATTGGTGACAAAAAAAGCACCATTTTAGTTAACATGGAGCATCCCTCCAACCCTCCCAGAGAAACTTTAGTGCAGAAACCCTGCACTACCTCACAACACTTAGGACAGCATCCCTGCCCTAGTGTGGAGCTCATAGGACAGCATCCCTGCCCTGCTCCAACTCAAGAGAAACAGCATCCCTGTTCTCTCTTCCAGCCAGATGGACAAAGTTTTTGCCCAGCTATGGCTTTTCTGAGACAGCATACCTGTCTGGCATTTCCATCACTACACATAGGTTCAGTGGACAATTCCCACTGCTCTAAACTAAAACTTACTGATAGAAACTCTGAAAATACATCTTCACATTGTTGCTTAGCTAAAAAACTTCAAACAGGGTGGTTTACATCCCCACAGGGAAGTAACCATATAGTGGATGATAAAGGGAGTAACCAGTCTTTTGCAGAGCTACTCTCTACTTATCACCACTTAGACAATAAAGTCTCAACTGGCCAAGGTTAGCCTTATTGTCCTTCGTTTGGGGGGGGGTTGTGTGAGAAGGTAGCCTCTTTCTAGCCTTGTTACCCCCACTTTTGGCCTGTTTGTGAGTGTATGTCAGGATGTTTGTCACTGTTTTCACTGTCTCACTGGGATCCTGATGGCTAGGCCCCGGTGCTCATAGTGAAAACACTATGTTTTCAGTATGTTTGTTATGTGTCACTGGGATCCTGCTGGTCAGGACCTCAGTGCTCATAGGTTTGTGGCCTATATGTATGTGTCACTGGGACCCTGTCACACAGGGCCCCAGTGCTCATAGGTGTGCATGTATATGTTCCCTGTGTGGTGCCTAACTGTCTCACTGAGGCTCTGCTAACCAGAACCTCAGTGGTTATGCTCTCTCATTACTTTCAAATTGTCACTAACAGGCTAGTGACCAATTTTACCAATTTACATTGGCTTACTGGAACACCCTTATAATTCCCTAGTATATGGTACTGAGGTACCCAGGGTATTGGGGTTCCAGGAGATCCCTATGGGCTGCAGCATTTCTTTTGCCACCCATAGGGAGCTCTGACAATTCTTACACAGGCCTGCCACTGCAGCCTGAGTGAAATAACGTCCACGTTATTTCACAGCCATTTTACACTGCACTTAAGTAACTTATAAGTCACCTATATGTCTAACCTTTACCTGGTAAAGGTTAGGTGCAAAGTTACTTAGTGTGAGGGCACCCTGGCACTAGCCAAGGTGCCCCCACATTGTTCAGAGCCAATTCACTGAACTTTGTGAGTGCGGGGACACCATTACACGCGTGCACTACATATAGGTCACTACCTATATGTAGCTTCACCATGGTAACTCCGAATATGGCCATGTAACATGTCTATGATCATGGAATTGCCCCCTCTATGCCATCCTGGCATTGTTGGTACAATTCCATGATCCCAGTGGTCTGTAGCACAGACCCTGGTACTGCCAGACTGCCCTTCCTGGGGTTTCACTGCAGCTGCTGCTGCTGCCAACCCCTCAGACAGGCAGCTGCCCTCCTGGGGTCCAGCCAGGCCTGGCCCAGGATGGCAGAACAAAGAACTTCCTCTGAGAGAGGGTGTGACACCCTCTCCTTTTGGAAAATGGTGTGAAGGCAGGGGAGGAGTAGCCTCCCCCAGCCTCTGGAAATGCTTTGTTGGGCACAGATGTGCCCAATTCTGCATAAGCCAGTCTACACCGGTTCAGGGACCCCTTAGCCCCTGCTCTGGCGCGAAACTGGACAAAGGAAAGGGGAGTGACCACTCCCCTGACCTGCACCTCCCCTGGGAGGTGTCCAGAGCTCCTCCAGTGTGCTCCAGACCTCTGCCATCTTGGAAACAGAGGTGCTGCTGGCACACTGGACTGCTCTGAGTGGCCAGTGCCACCAGGTGACGTCAGAGACTCCTTGTGATAGGCTCCTTCAGGTGTTAGTAGCCTTTCCTCTCTCCTAGGTAGCCAAACCCTCTTTTCTGGCTATTTAGGGTCTCTGTCTCTGGGGAAACTTTAGATAACGAATGCATGAGCTCAGCCGAGTTCCTCTGCATCTCCCTCTTCACCTTCTGATAAGGAATCGACCGCTGACCGCGCTGGAAGCCTGCAAACCTGCAACATAGTAGCAAAGACGACTACTGCAACTCTGTAACGCTGATCCTGCCGCCTTCTCGACTGTTTTCCTGCTTGTGCATGCTGTGGGGGTAGTCTGCCTCCTCTCTGCACCAGAAGCTCCGAAGAAATCTCCCGTGGGTCGACGGAATCTTCCCCCTGCAACCGCAGGCACCAAAAAGCTGCATTTCCGGTCCCTTGGGTCTCCTCTCAGCACGACGAGCGAGGTCCCTCGAATCCAGCGACACCGTCCAAGTGACCCCCACAGTCCAGTGACTCTTCAGCCCAAGTTTGGTGGAGGTAAGTCCTTGCCTCACCTCGCTGGGCTGCATTGCTGGGAACCGCGACTTTGCAAGCTACTCCGGCCCCTGTGCACTTCCGGCGGAAATCCTTCGTGCACAGCCAAGCCTGGGTCCACGGCACTCTAACCTGCATTGCACGACTTTCTAAGTTGGTCTCCGGCGACGTGGGACTCCTTTGTGCAACTTCGGCGAGCACCGTTTCACGCATCCTCGTAGTGCCTGTTTCTGGCACTTCTCCGGGTGCTACCTGCTTCAGTGAGGGCTCTTTGTCTTGCTCGACGTCCCTTCTCTCTGCAGGTCCAATTTGCGACCTCCTGGTCCCTCCTGGGCCCCAGCAGCGTCCAAAAACGCCAAACGCACGATTTGCGAGTAGCAAGGCTTGTTGGCGTCCATCCGGCGGGAAAACACTTTTGCACGACTCTCCAAGGCGTGGGGGATCCATCCTCCAAAGGGGAAGTCTCTAGCCCTTGTCGTTCCTGCAGTATTCACAGTTCTTCAGCCTAGTAAGAGCTTCTTTGCACCAACCGCTGGCATTTCTTGGGCATCTGCCCATCTCCGAGCTGCTTGTGACTTTTGGACTTGGTCCCCTTGTTCCACAGGTACCCTCAGACAGGAATCCATCGTTGTTGCATTGCTGATTTGTGTTTTCCTTGCATTCTCCCTCTAACACGACTATTTTGTCCTTAGGGGAACTTTGGTGCACTTTGCACTCACTTTTCAGGGTCTTGGGGAGGGTTATTTTGCTAACTCTCACTATTTTCTAATAGTCCCAGCGACCCTCTACAAGGTCACATAGGTTTGGGGTCCATTCGTGGTTCGCATTCCACTTCTGGAGTATATGGTTTGTGTTGCCCCTATCCCTATGTTTCCCCATTGCATCCTATTGTAACTATACATTGTTTGCACTGTTTTCTAAGACTATACTGCATATTTTTGCTATTGTGTATATATATCTTGTGTATATTTCCTATCCTCTCACTGAGGGTACACTCTGAGATACTTTGGCATATTGTCATAAAAATAAAGTACCTTTATTTTTAGTATAACTGTGTATTGTGTTTTCTTATGATATTGTGCATATGACACTAAGTGGTACTGTAGTAGCTTCACACGTCTCCTAGTTCAGCCTAAGCTGCTCTGCTAAGCTACCATTATCTATCAGCCTAAGCTGCTAGACACCCTATACACTAATAAGGGATAACTGGGCCTGGTGCAAGGTGCAAGTACCCCTTGGTACTCACTACAAGCCAGTCCAGCCTCCTACACTCTCTCAATGCCAAACTTGCAGTTCCTCTACACCACATGCAGATCGACTGCCAGAGGCCAATTGCATTGGCCTGTTTGCCACAGGATCACTGTCTTTCATTCATTTGGAGGTCCGCCTTATGTTGGACAGTCCTCCCAATGCATATTTTCCCCACCCAAGTCTGCCACGAGATGCATGACAGTTCTGGGTAAGGAAAAGAAGCAATAGCCCCACATGCACAGAGCAAATTACCTGTGTGTCAGGGTCATTGTTTTTGATTTTCACAAACAAACTTGCTTTGGAAGCTTGAGAAAAAACATACATAAATGCTGATTAGGCAAAAAACATGACACAAGTTCAGTTTTCAACTCTGCCAAAAGTGCATAAACTGTACTGGCTGTTGCACTTTCAGCATAGAAATTACGATCTAGCAAGAGAGGATCTCTAAACATTGTGGTAGGGTTGAAGGGTCAACAGACAAACCTTAAAGAAACATGTTAATCTAAGAAGGGGTGTTAGAAATTAAGGTAGAGCAACACACACAGTAAGTGACATTCAAACTCTGTGTACAGCTACGGCTATAAACTCGAACAATAATGTTAGACACACTCGAAATTCTGATAGAGAAAGGAAGTCAAAAGGTGCTTGTATCTTCTGGGGCTAGGATTCCACCACAAACATTATCATGGCATTTATGTTGTAGTAACCAGATTTTCATGTAAAATTCTGCTGCAGGAGGAATATTATCTTATGAGACCGTGTTAGTGAGCTTCCAACAAATGTAGGACAATATATGTAAGTCCATTCTCAGTCAAGGTACCAGAGGTGACCAACAGCCTACAATAAAACAACTTACCTATGATTGGTCTAGTCTTCCGCGTTCAAAGTCTTAGTTTTTGGGCCTACCCCCAAAACTCACTGGTGAATCAAAAATGTCCTATCAATGTCAAAAGCAATGGAGGTTTAAGGTGCTAATTTATTGGGGTTCAGTTCCAAGATGCTAGTGGAGCCTTTTGTACGGTTTTCAAATGGGGCAGAAATAGGAGTGAGTCATCAACCATAATTAGGGTTTAGGTACAATAGTGGGTTCAATCTCCAATAACCTTGGATCCATAGCAGCTAAGAAAATGGTGTAACGGCTCTGGAATCAGCTGCTACGACCCTTGTCAGTGATGCTATGGCAGAGAAGCATTTTGTTATTCTATGGTTGAAAGGGTCCGATGCACAGCATCTTAATGATTTTCGGCTTATCGAAGGTGAATTACAATAGCTTTGTTGCTGCAACTCCATGATTACGGTGGTGCCCAATTTTTGTCTTTGGGTTTTACCTAAGCCACCTAATTTGCATGGTCTTGTAGACCCTGACTGGCTTGATGCTATTAGGCATGCTTCATGCAGATTCATCTGATAGCTGGGTCTTGTGCAAGTCTTCTAGGCATTCCGGGGTAAGTACCTCTCATCATAAAGCAGTGCAGATCCTGTTGTTCCACTATAGTCACAGAAGCAATATGTTCCATGAATCCAGGCTTAATCTCAGGAGAGGGGGGAACAACTGTCAGGAAAAGTGTTGTTACTGTCAATCTTTCCAGTATTTGATCCGCATAGTCCCAGATAAGGAACACAATTGTTCATAATTCGGACTATGTGGAAAGTCCTTGGTTCTGATGTGGAGACACAGGCAGGAAGACTAATGGCCTGATTTGAAATTTGGTGGATGGGTGCTCCATCACAAGTGTGACAGTTATCCCCTCCATCTTGTTAGGAGTGTGTTATATCCTAATGCATTTGTAATAAGAAGGAACGGATATCTATCACATTTGTGATAGTCTCCTTATCCTTATGCTACGTCAGACTTTTAGGGTCTGACATAGCATGGTGTTGAATTCCTTCAGGAATGCACACATGTTGGAAGCCTCTAGACCTGCATGTTGAGAAGCAAACAAGTCTATCCTATATGCATATTAGTGCTACATTAAATCCTGAAAGGTCTGTTAAAGTAATAAAGCAAGTAATATATTATGTTGTCTGCTTTGCAACTGGAATGCCAATCGGCATTACCTTTGAAAATACTGAGATACACCTGATTCTAGTTTCAAATTCTTGGTTCCTGCAAGTATTGCTAGAATCAATTGCCAAGTCAGTCAGGACATTTCATCTACTTCTGTCAGACACTAACGTATTAGATGACCAATGCATTGACACTTATAAGTAGGCTCCTTGGAATTACGTGGTAGGTGGGGATCATATTATGCAGCAAGTTTGACTAAGATATGAGGCAAGAAAAGGAAAACAATCACCTCCAGAGGTCAGTTAGCTCTGCATCTTGAGCACCAGCCCAAGGGTCTTGACAACTATTATAGGACCAAATTTGGGGAACTTCAGAAAAACTCTCAGCTGTTTTATGCCTCCAGCTAGGAGGTGAAAATCACATTGCTCCTGGGTAGTTTTGATCACTGAGGCATCTCCACACAGATTTCATTTAACCTCCCCTAATCCTTGTCAGTTACGTCAACAAGAGTTCCCCAGTGTCCAAGTCTTATGTGTAGCTTTAAGAACATGATCCACCACCAAAGATTCTATCCTTAGCAAAAGTGTCATTTAAATAGTGTCTGAACGGTTGGGTTGAGGAGCAGTATTTCAACTATGGAGACAGTTGTGTCTGACCAAGAAAGGTGCAACTATATCTATATTTAAACCTATTCCTCCAGTCCTAAAGAAGTGCATGTCAGTGTTTGCCTTGGCTTTGTTGGTCTTTCCAGGCAGATAGGCAGAGGTCAGACCTCTAGTCAAGGCCACAGTTGTTTATTTGAGCCAGGTTATTTAAACCATGGGGCCTATTTGCTAGAAGACAACCAGCAATAAATGACTTGCATTGGCAAAACCAGCAGGTCTCACCTTTTTCCCCTACAGGCTTTAACAACAAAAAAACAAAATAATTTTTCCCGATTCTGTTCACTATTGGAAAGAAGAGAGAAGAGGACCAGTGGTGTGTTTGTTGCTGCCGGCTGCATCATTCTCTATGTGTGATGTGCGCATGCTTCAACGTGCATAGGCATACCTATAAAAGGGCATGGGCACCATTTTCTTTTTTCCTGATCTAAGAAGGCAGACACTGCTTGTATCACTAAACAAAAAAAATAATTTGTATTTGCCTGAAAGTGCTTTTCGCATAGCAGAGGAGCCAAGCAGCAAATTCAAGCTGCTAGGTCCTCCCAAAAATTTAAAAATAATAAATAAATGATTGTGGTGGGTGCTGGAGGGGAGTTGTGGGGTGTGGGTGGGAAGGTGGTGGTGAAGGAGTAACAAGGTGGTGCAAAGGCACTTTACACAATGCGAAACAGCCTGGAAGTAAATGGCAGCTGCTGGCCCACCCAGTAAGCCACAAAGGAGCAGGTTATGGTGACAGGTGAGCGGGAAAGCAACGGGGGCAGCAGCTGTTCGATGGGGTAGAAGCAGCATAACATGAGAGAGAGCAAGAAAACACATCCATTCTCAACGAGTGCTTAATGAAAAAGAAAAAAGTAGTTCCCTAAATGTGAGCAATGGAAGGGTCAAGTCAGTCAATTAAGTGGGATGATAAAAGCCTATGCTCCAGAGGAAGGACAAGCACAAATAATAGGAAGGCAAGCTAAATAAGAAGCAAGTAAATGAGAGAGACAATAAAGCCAACCAATGTAAGTAGGGGTGAACTCTTAGCCCATTTTAACTTTTTCAGAAAGGTCCACAAGAGGCTTTTGTTTTTCGTTTACAGCTAAAAGGTGTCTAGTAGGGAAGACCTAAGAAGAGGAGTTTCACTTAACTTGTTTGAGTGCAATTCCTACAATAAAGAGGGTGGGGTTCCTCTCACTCACACCTGGCAAGACTACAGTCGTACAAAATGTCTCTGTTGGACTTGGCCCTATCTGCAGGGTCACCCCCAAATATTTGACCTTCATCACTCCTGTTTTCTGAACCCATATTTATTGACTTTTAGGACTCTATGCACTCTGCCACTAAGCTCTCCCCCTAAAACATGGTATAATTGACTTATACTGGATAGGTATATGGTAGCCCAGGTAGCCAGGGCCTGTAAATTAAATGATACTAGTAGGCAGCAGCTCTCATTGTGGTGCCCAATAAAAGTAGCTTTTTACTACGTATCTCATGCTTGCCATTGCAGCCTGTTGTGTAGTTTTAAACTGCCAATTTAATCTGGTAAAAAACATTTGCCAGGCCTAAATCTTCCTTTTACGTACATATGCCACCCTAAAGGAGGCCCTAAAGAGCCAATAGTGCAGTTAGCATTGAATGTAAATATTTAAAAAGTAGGACATTTGTTTTTAAGTTTTACATGTCCTAGTAGTGAAAAACATCTTTAATTAGTTTTTCACAACTCTTAAGGCCTACCTCACCCATAGGATAACATTGGTTTACCTTATTATATTTAATAAATGCTAACGTTTGAGTGGGAGCAGGTAGAAATTTCATGTTTAGATAAAAATGAATTTATTTAAAATCCCCCCTCTAATGGTTGTTATTTTCTAGGTTGCAATTTTCGAAATGGCACTTTTAGAAAGATGGCACTATCTTCCCCTAAACGTTCTCAGGCTTCTAAAAGTTTCCAGCTGCTTGTGCTTGCTAATTCCTCCTCCTTCAGGAATACGTATTGGGTGCAGACAGTGAATAATAGGACCTGGTGTAGCTGGGAGAGGACAATCCAGCCAGGATGGAAAGGGTGGAGCTGTTCCCTGCCCACTTCTTACATTTCAAAGTACCACATCCAGCACACTTACAAAGAAACTTGACAATAGCCTTTTGTCACCCTGGACCTCTTGGAGCCTGGGCAGGGAAAGAAAGGAACTTTCCAGAACCAGATACGGGGTTGGGCTAGAAACCTCCCCCACTTCAAAGGATGGCACCAGTTATTAATATTGGTCCTCCCGAGCCACTTTGCAGTATTCTCCCGGAACTGTGCAGTACTTCACAAGGACGGCCTTGTACTCCAGAGGACCGCCCTGCTGTTTGAGGTCTGCCTTGTTTCTCAAAGGACTGCTCTGCTGCTACCAGAAGACTGCCTCCTGCTTGAGGCCTGCCTTGTTCTGCATAGAACTACTTTGCTGATTGAGGCCTTCTTTACTGCTTGAAGGAGAGAAGCCCATCTCATTGAACACAGGACTGCTAAAGTGACTGCAAAGACTAAAAGGCTGACCAATTGTCAACTGTCTGACATCCATTTCTGAGCTACAGGGACACAACAAGCTTCAGAGGACTCCCTACACCTGCCCAGCTGACCTGCCGGAACTGGCCCTACCTGGACTTGAAACTGGAGTTGCACTGAATCTACCTGAGCCCTGCTAGCCTCTGCAGGAGTGATTTCCTGGTCTTCAAGAGATGCTTCCCCATGTCCAGGACCATTGGCTGTCATCGGAGAACTCCTGTGAAATCCTGATGTTTTGAGTTAACTTGGCCCCTGTATCTGGCTCGCACACTGTCGTGGTTGGCCTGAACTTGTGAATTTGTCCCGGTCTAGCACAACCAGACACCCACATAAACCTTTACAATTACTTTTCTCTGGTTATACCAATTGTATTTTTGTCATTTGGGTTTAATTTTATTTATACATTTTTACTCATTTTTTATTTGTGTGGGATATTCTTGTGTTATGTTTTCATTATATTGTTTGTGTGCTGAATACATTCTTAACACATTGTGTCTAAGTTAAGGTTGACTGCTTTTGTGCCTAGCTACCAGAGGGTTAAGCACAGGTTAATTTAGTGATTTTTGTGGTTCACCCTGATGATGATTGTGGTTGTATCCATTTATCTGAAGTTATTTTTCTCCATTCCTGAAGAAAGTTTTGTAATCTTCCACTTGTGTGTTGTGATGGTATTCTGAATCTTTTTCTGAATCTTTACTGAGTCCTATCACTGATGGATTTTCTGATGTTGTTGATGCAATGCAGTCATTTATTAGTGGGAGTTCTACCTCCTCTAGCTGATTGTCCTCTTCCTCTGGGTCTTCCTCGAAAATACTTTCTTCCGTGCTCTTGGTACTGCCAGCTTTGTTGTGATGCAGAGGTCTGAGTACCACAGTGAAAAGCCCTGATGAGAACTCCAGAAATTCTCAGCCACAAATGATGGCTTAAATTAAACCCCATCATCAATTGGCGACAAGATGTGTCCGCTGCATCCAGTGCAGATTTCAAGAAAGTGTTTGCTATGTCTTTCCTGCTCTCTACCAGATGTGCAGCCCTCTTTTTGTACTGATCTGTGAAATGGTTCAATAATTCTCCTATTTCTTCCCAATGCTGATGTAGGTGTCTGTTAAGAAAAGCATTGTAATTTGCAGTGGACCATTGGTTTGCCGCACTCCATTCCATCCTACAGTCCATGAGCTCCATCCTCTTACTTTCTTTATCTGCTGGCGGCCCCAAAGTCTATGGGATGTTCGCCCTCTTCATTGGTGTAGAAGTTAAAATTTAATCAGCTGGAACAGTACCTTTAATGTACGCTGGGTCTTAAGAGGACATTTTTTCTCTGCTTGGCTGCTCTGCTGGTGGCTGGTTCTTTTGAAGGTTTCCCTACCTTGATCAACAATACTTTGTAACATGGGGAGATACTGGTTTCTTGTGTGGCTTGTCAGCAGTATCTCCAAAGGGAAAAATGACTCCAGTTGAACATTTAACTTGTCCGTTGCATTTTTAATGACAATGTTATACATGCCAATATCATCAGGTGCTGAGGGTTTGGGTGAATATGTTTCTACTTCCTCCTGAAGTGAATCCCCTCCTAAATATTCCCACTGCATTTCCACATATTCACCTGCCTCTTAAAGTTGATACATTGCCTGTTCCTCCTCTTCATAAGTTCCTCTTTTTCTTCTTGAGGCTCTGATGTGAGAAGCGGGACGAATTTTCTCAGCTTATTTTTCTGAGTTTTTTTTTCCACCCAAGACACCCTTGAGGGCTCCTTGAGACTCCTTTTTGTGGGGCGTTTTGACTCCAAGGCTCTGTTTTGTGCCCACAAGTCTGATTTCCAATCACCCTCTAAAATTTCTCCTTCTGCTCCCTCTGCAACATTTTCCTTGTCATCACTGGAAAGTCACAGATCTTTAAGGGGTGGTGTAGATTTTTGGCCTTGCAGTGAGTGATGGGCCTTCTTTGTTTCGCTGTCATCCTCAGTGTCTTCAGTGCAAATATGGCGCAGGCGTTACAATCTTCACTCCGGTGGTTAAGTGGCAGACAGATTACACACCAGATGCTTGTCCTTCTGAGCGTATTTGTGATGGCAGGTCCTGCAGAATTGGAATGGTGTTTTCTCCATCATGCCACACGGGGAGCCCCTGTCTAGGCATTCTCGGCCCTCTATCGAAGTTTGGTAAAATTTCGTACTCGCTCTAACTTCATCTGTAGACCGCTTCCCGTCTATGATCTTCTGAAGCTTTAATAAAGTTTTTCTGCAATTCTTTGATTTTTTTTACTTCGAGCTGGAGACGTCTCTGCAAAAATATCCAGACCTAACGGCTGAAAAAAAGAATCTGAATATGGCGTCCTAAGGTAAGAACATTCAGAGGAAGTACAACAACATCACAAGGAGGTGCCAAATTTAGGTTCCGTCGACGCACACCAACAAACAAAGGTAGAAAAAGATGGACAAAAAATGTAGATGTAATAGTAGAATTCCGGACACAACCACTAGATGGCGGAATAATGCGCAGCATGTGAATCCATACATTTTTTCAAGCTGCAAAACCTCACCTACAGGTAAGAAACTTTATGTTGCTGCTTGAAAAGGGTTTTCACCTTGCACAGTCAAGGCTCAGTTTTTTACAAATGGGACAAAAAGCAACCTGCACGGATACCTCAATTGAGTGCAGCCTGGCACACAGTGTCCAAAAAAAGACAGAAACTGAGTCAAACACAGTAAAGCACCCGTACAAACATGATCCACAGATGAGGAATAATGGGGGTAAGTGTAGGAAAGTGCCCTCTTTTTGGCATGGTTACCCCCACTTTTTGCCTGCTATCAGTATGCTTTGACTGCTTTCACTGGGATCCTGCTAACCAGGACCCCAGTGATTGAGCTCTCTTCCTCTAAATTTGATTGCCTAGGACTTTGCACACCCCACAATTGGCATACTGGAGCTCCCTTACAAGTCTCTAGTATATGGTACTTAATTACCCAGGGCATTGGGGCACCAGGGGTTCCCCATGGGCTGAAGAATGTATTAAGCCACCCTTGAAAGCCCATGCAAAATGTGTCTTCAGGCCTGCCTTTGCAGCCTTGTGAAAAGGTGCCTGCACCCTTTCACCACAGGTTACTGCACCAGTTCACTGTAGTCACCCCTAAGGTAGGCCTTCTTAGCCCAGAGGGCAGGGTGCAGGTCCCTGTGTGAAGGGACCCCAGCATAAGCAGAGGCGCCTCCCTGCAAATTCCAGTTCCAATACACTGGATTTAGTAAGTATGGGGAAGCTGTTTTACCCATGTACTGGACATAGGTCACTACCTATGTCCAGCTACATAATGGTAACTCTGAACCTGGGCATGTTTGGTATCAAACATGTCTGATTCATACCCCAATACTATTGCCAGTATAGATTGTATGATTCCATGCACTGTGGGGGCTCCTTAGAGGACCCTCAGCATTGCTCCTACCAGTCTTTGGGGTTTTCCAGGCAGCCTGCGCTGCTGCCACCCCTCGGACAGGTTTCTGCCCTCCTGCTTGACCAGCTCAGGCAGAGGAAGGCAGACCAAAGGATTTCCTGTGGGAGAGGGAGGTAACACCCTCTCTCTTGGAAATAGATGTTACAAGGCTTAGGAAGTGTAGCCTCCCCAAGCCACTGGTTTGCTTTAAAGGGAACATTTGGTGCCCTCCTTGCATAAACCAGTTTGCACCAGTCCCGGGACCCTCTGTCCCTGCTCTGACATGACACTGGACAAAGGAAAGGGGGAGTGACCACTCCCCTGACCATTATCACCACAGGGATGGTGCCCAGAGCTCCTGCAGGTGGCCACTTGATTCTGCCATCTTGAATCCAAGATGGGCAGAGGCCCCTGGGAGCATCTGAGTGGCCAGGTCAGACAGATGACATCACAGCCCCCTCCTGATAGGTGGTCATCTTGCAGGTTACCAAGCCCCTTTCCTGGGCTATATAGAGTCTCCCTCAGATTCGACATGCAAGATTTCAGCAGGACTCCTCTGCATCGTTTACTTCATTTTCTGGCCACTGGAACCGCAAATGAACTCTTCAGGAACCGACAATCTGCAACTTCAGCGACAACTCCGCTTTGCAACATTGTTTTTCCAGCTCCCTTCAGCAACTGCAACATTTCCCCACCTGTGCATCCTCTGAGGTCAGCGAGAATTCAGCCTGCACCAAGAAGCAAGAAGGAATCTCCTTTGGACTGAAGGAGTCACTCCCCTGCATCTGCAGACACCAACTACAATGACGACTGGCTGCGTGGAACTGCTTGGGTCCTGCATCACAGATGGTGGTCTGAAGTGGTCCCCTTGGTTCCCTCTGCCAGCTGTCCAACTTGGGAGACGGTAAGCCCTTGTCTCTCCTTGCAGGACAGTACCGCTGTGCACCATAACTCTTGCAGCTACCAGGGCTTGTTTGCTGCTGCTCCAAGGGATCTTCAGGGTTCGTGGAGCCCTGGCCCCCAGCACTTCATCCTACCAAGCACGGTCTCCTCTGTGCTACTCCAGTGATGTGGGACTCCTCTTCAGGTGTGCTGACGGGGCCCCACTGCAACTTGCTGTGCCTGCCTGCTGCCAGTGGGTTACCTGTGAGGGCTGCTACTGCTTTTGATGAGACTCACGACCGCTGAGGGTCACCCTGGACTCCCCTCCTTGTCGAGTCCCCTAGGCCTTGCTGGTCTTCTTCAGCTTTGCAACTCGCCCTTCTCTTCTTTTGCATTGGCCAAGGCTTGCTGGTGGTTCTTCAGTACCACTGACCCACTGCAACCAAACCGCAGACATGGGACACCATTTGCATTGCTTCAGAAACTGCTCTTCATCTTCAGCACTGCACAGCTAGTCGTCTTAATCCCCTGTAGACCTGGTCCTGCATCCACAGAAGGGCGAGTAGTGGCTTCTGCCGCAGCCGGACACCATCACGAACTGGACCTGGTCCCCTTCCTTTGCAGATCCTCTTCTGCCAGAATCCACTTTTGGGTTCTCCCAGTCTGGTCTTGCACAATCCTTTTCCTAAGTTCTCCTCTTGGTTTTGGGGAAAATCAGGTATTTACCTCTGCTCTTCTGGTTGCTGGGGGTCACTATGCTACGCACCTCTTGGGGTTCCTAGTTCCTCCAGCTCCCCTCTAACAATTCCACCTCCTTGGGTGGGGGACTGTATCTCGCATTCCACTTATTTAGTATATTGTTTGCATCCCCCCAGCCTACACTGTTTTCTAATATTTTTGCCACTGCTTGTTGTTTTTATGCTTCTTACTAATGGCTATTGTGTTTATAAATTAGTGTGTTTACTTACCTCCAGTTCGGTGGACTCCCTAATAGTATTCTAGTGTTTGTGTTACCATAAAAAAGTACCTTTATTTCAGTAACACTGTGTGGTTCTTTCATGTGTGATAGTGCTGGGTGACTCTAGTGGTTTTGCATAAACTTTGCATGTCTCCTATATAAGTCTTAGCTGCTCATCCACAGCTACCCCCAGAGAGTCCTGGCTTCCTAGACACTGCCTACACTTCACTAATAGGGAATACCTGGACCTGGTATAAGGTGATAATACCACTGGTGCTCACCACACACCAGGCCAGCTTCCTACAGTAAGTATCCCATATATTGGGGATTGGTCTGTCCTTAGGAGGAGCAGCAGTTAGTCACTGTGCAGCCTTCTATGAGAGGGATAATCGCTCCCTCACTATAGCTGGTGAATACATTAGGTGTACCTCTTTTTAGCAGAGATAGGCCATTCAACTGTGAGTCCCTTGTTTAAACGGGTAAGTTTTTCAGCGGAACCGTGAGTCTGCTGATTGCTGAGTGCACTTTTGCAAAACGTAAAGAAAGTCAGAAAAACTCAAGCCGCAGGGCGGCACAAATAAACATTTTTAAAGAAAAAAAGTATACTGAGGTTACATGTAAATAAGGAAATACCCAGTATTTGAAGTATGTTTTCTAACCCGATGGAAGATGTGATTTGACTGTAAAAATAGCTTGATCCTGCTGGAAGACCAAGTCGATTAGGGTCCTCCAGTGTAGCCTTTTGACCCGTGTGAGGACCATTCACAGCTGCACAAACGTTCAGTGGTTTTTATTCAGTGCCTCCCTTGAGCCTATGGCATGCTTTCTCTGCCCAAAGGCTTTGCATGCATGATTAGCAACACTGACTCCCCCTCTTACTAGTGTCTGGGAAAAGGCATGAAGCCAGCAGGACATTCATGAAAGTTACTGTTATCCTTTCTCTCTCCTATCCATGCAAAACCCCAGGTTATTTTGCAGTATCCCATAGTAAAACAAAAGACAGAATGCAGGCTACCATCACAAGGTAACTGAGCGACAGAGAAGGTGATATTACAAATAGTCTCTCTGAAAAGGCTTTTGCCTTTCCAAGGAAGGGTCAATCAAAATGTGCACAAAATAGATCTGATTGAATGGGTTTCTGTTTCCTTTTTCTTGGTGTTCTGATGCTATTCATAGCATTGAGTGGTATATGAAAACTAAATTAAACATAAACTAAAGAACCAAGATGCTGCATCTTGACCTTGCATTAACTAAAGTATGTGATGCAGATGACAAGCGTGCAAAAAGATACAGATTTATATGCTGCTACTCAACAATTCAAATATTTTTTTTCACACAAACTTAATTAAAAACAATGCATGTATACATAGTCATGAAACCAGTACTTTTTCTGTAATTAAAAAATATTTACCAGTTCCCTTGTCAAGAGGCCACTGCAGCTTGCACCACCCATTGACGCTGCCAGTGCTGCGAAGGACAATACTAACACAATTACTGCCATCACACACCTACAAGTGTGACAATTCAGACTAAGGTCCTAATTTAGATATTGGTGAAGGGGTTATTCTGTTACAACGGTGACAGATATCCCGTCCACCGAAATCTAAATCCCGTTGGATATAATGAGATTTTGATTTCAGCAGACAGGATACCCATCACCATTGTGACAAAGTAACCTGTCCGCCCATATATAAATCAGGCCCTATTTCAGGTCCTCAAAGCTATAAGAATAGCTTGGGTGGGTGGTATCAGTCATTTATAATTCATATTGAGTTAATAAAGAACTTTTGTTGTGCTAATCTCTAAATTAGACAGGCAGCACCACCATGTGCCATAAGTGCCAGTGTTTACAATTAAGTGCCAGTGCTGAGCACCGAAAACCACTGACTCAAAGTAAGCACTGCAAAAAAATGTACACATTTTATACAATCATACGGTTAAAAAAGTGTTCATTTTTGGAATCATTTTAAAGTCCAGCTTTTTTAATTGCCTGGCTCAGGGACTTACCTATGTATGTGTTTAAGACAGTATTTCTACCGTTAAATTATTGCTTGTCTACAAGCACCCATTAGTTAAGTCTGGCAAAATAAATATGTTCACTCTATCAAAAGTGCAGGACAAAGGTGCAGATCACCTGTAAAATGGATTCTTGCTTTTGTTTACACCATCTGCAGTCTTTCGGTTCTTAGGGCATTCCATTTTGAAGCAAAGTCCTGTGTTGGAAGGCCTCCAAATCAATGTCATCAAGTTCTTTTTTTATTTATAAATTTCGTATAGCAGCAGTTGAGATAGGTCTGGTCAAAGGGAGCATGACAACTGTTTAATATGATCCATGCATGTGACCACTTGTCCAGGGTGTTTTTTTTGTCTTGGGTGTATGATAACGTCCACTTTGTTCTCTTAAGGAGCTTCTATAACTCCCCAAAAAACACTGGTGAGTTTCAAAGTTTAGGAATTTGCAAGTTATTCAAGCATTCTTATACGTAGAGTTTATATGGTGTTTTCCCAATGGTATTAGATAATGCAGACCAGAGGAAGTGATCAAGAGGATCCTCTTTTGAGGCTCTTAGTTTGAAAGGCATTTTTACAAAAGTCTCTTGTTTTGAAATGTCTTGTTTGGTAACACCAGATTCCAGTGTAATTGCACGGGTGATGTGTGTTTTTCTAGTCAGAAAATGTTCCTTTAGATATAGTGTAGGAAAGTATCAGTTGCGGCGCGGAAAAGGGGCTGGTCGGCATTTGGGGGGATTAGAAAAATTAATTTAAAAAATAAACACTTACCTGCTGCACCGCTCCATCCGCTTCTCCACAGCAGGCACAGGCTCCCAACTAGCCCCGCGGCCAGTCGTGACGCTGCTCAGAGCGGCGTCAAGATTGGCTGGGAGCGCCCAGTCATGGTGCTCCCAGCCAGACTGGGACTCAGTGCACCCTCTCTCCAGCCTGGTAACTGTGTTGCTGGGCTGAAGAGAGCCTACTGTGTATGTATGTTCGGGCCGGCCAAACATACATGAGCAGTGAGGGGGAGTGCTGTGCACATCACAACCTGTGGCCCCCCTCCTTTACCAAAAAACGATAATAAACATAGTTTAATATTGTTTTTTGGTAAATGATTTTTATCTGCTGCTGCTGCTGGAGGGGCGAGGCTCCGCCGCCCTAATGGAGGAGCTGCCCCTGGAAAGTACCCTCTTTCTTGGCATGGTTACCCCCATTTTCTGCCTGTTGTCCGTGTGTTTGACTATGTTCACTGGGATCCTGCTAACCAGGACCACAGTGATTATGCTCTCTCCCTTCAAACATGGTTACTTGAACCATTTACTCCCCACATTTGGCATACTGGTTCCCCCCCTTGAAAGTCCCTAGCATATGGTACTCAGGTACCCAAGGCATTGGGTTACCAGGGGATCCCCATGGGCTGCAGCATGTATTATGCCACCCGTGCAAAGTGTTCTGCAGGCCTGCCATTGCAGCCTGCATGAAAGTGTGTGTGCACCCTTTTTCACTATAGATCACAGCACCAGGTCACTGTAAGTCACCCCTGTGGCAGGCCCTCGTAGCCCAGAGGGCAGGGTGCAAGTACCTGTGTGTGAGGGCACCCTTGCACTAGCAGAGGTGGCCCCACGAACGCCAATTGCATTTTCCTGGACTCTGTGAGTGCAGGGATGCCATTTTATGCATATACTGGACATAGGTCACTACCTATGTCCAGCTACATAATAGTAACTCCGAACCTAGGCGTATTTGATATCAAACATATTGAAATCCTACCCCAGTAATTTTGCCAGTATTGGAAGTTTTATTCCATGCACTCTGGGGGCTTTTTAGAGGACCCCCAGCATTGCTCCTACCAGCCTTCTGGGGTTTTCCGGGCAGCCCAAGCTGCTGCCACCCCTCAGACAGTTTTCTGCCCTCCTGCTGCTTGAACAGCCCAAGCCCAGGAATGAGGAACAAAGGATTTCTTTTGGGAGGGGGGTGTAACACCCTCTCCCTTTGGAAATCGGTGTTAAATGGTTTGGGAGGGGTAGCCTCCCCAAGCCACTGGTATGCTTTGAGGGGCACATTTGGTGCTGTCTGTGCATAGCCCACTCTACACTGGTTCAGGGACCTCTCTGCTCTGGCATGAAATTGGACAATGGAAAGGGGAGTGACCACTACCCTGTCCATCACTACCCCAGGGTGTTGCTCAGAGCCCCTCCAGAAGGTCCCTGGGTTCTGCCATCCTGAATCCAAGGTTGGCAGGGATCTCTGGGAGCATCTGAGTGGCCAGGTCAGGCAGGTGACGTGAGAGACCCCTCCTGATAGGTGGTCACCTGGCTAGGTGACCAATCCCCCTTTCAGGGCTATTTAGGGTCTCTCTCTTGTTTGGGACCTTGGATTTGGCTTGCAAGATTCCAGCAGGACTCCTCTGCAACCTCTACTTCGACTTCTAGCCACTGTAGCCGTGACTGGACCCTCCAAGAACTGACAATCTGCATCCACGACGAAGGCTCTGCTTGCAACATTGTTTTCACAACTCCTTCAAGCTTCTACAACATTTCCCAGGACGTGCATCCTCTGGGGGGTTCAGGTCTTCAGTCTGCACGAGAAGGAATCTCCCTTGGAGTGAAGGAGTCACTCCCCTGCATCCGCGGGCACCAACTGCAACGATGACTGGCTGCATGGATCTCCTATCATCCTGAGCTGCGTGGATCCTGTATCATTGGTGGTGGTCCGGAGTAGTCCTCTTGGTCCTTTCTGCCAGCTGTCCAACTTTGGTTAAGATAGGCCTTTGCCTTCCCACGCAGGACAGTTCCCCCATGCACAGCACCTTTTGCAGTTACCAAGTCCCGTTTGCATCTCCTCCAAGGGATCTTCAAGCTTTGAGTAGTCGCAGCAATCCTTTCTGCAACGCACAGCCCTTTGCGTGCTTCTCCTGCAGCGTGTGCCCCTTCTCCAGTTGTGCTGCGTGGGCTCCTCTGCAACTCCTGGTTCCTTATCCAGTGGGTCTCCTGTGGGGGCTGCCTCTTCTTTGGACTCCTTGCCTTGCTGAGGGTCCCCCTAGGACTCCCCAGTGGATTGAGTCCTCCAAGGCTTCTGCCTTTGCCAAGACTTGTTGGTGGCTTTTCCACACCACCGACCGACTTCAATCATCCATCTGGTGTGTGACGTCGACTGATCCTCCATGAACTCTTCACCTGCTCCAGGGCTGCATTCCTGACCGTCTACAGCCTACCATTGACCAACTCCTGCATCCACGACTGGGTGGGTACTAGCTCCTACTCCTCCTGGACTCTTCTGTGAGTTCTGGACATGGTCCCCTCCTTCCACAGGTCTTCCTCTTCAGAAATCCACTGCTGGTTTCTTGCATTCTTGTCTGGGTGTTTTGTTTTCTTCTTTTCCTCGTTTTGAGTGGTTTGGAGACAATCTAGTAATTTACCCCTTTTTTCCTGGTCGCTAAGGGACACTGTGATACTTACCCTAGGGGTTTGCTAGTACCCCTAGCTCCCCTCTACACAGTCCACTTACCTAGGTGGGGGTCCTGTGCTCGCATTCTACTTTTTTAGTATATGGTTTGGGCTCCCCCTAAGGTCATTATTGTCTATTTGCATTTTCTCTGTTTTCTGTTACTTTTTATGCCTATTTCTCATTACTAGTGTACACATCTAGTGTGTTACTTAGCTTCTATTGGAGGGTTGCCTCTCTAATACTTTTGGGTAATTGTATCACTTAAATAAAGTACCTTCATTTTTGTAACACTGAGTGTTTTATTTCATGTGTGTGAGTGCTGTGTGACTACAGTGGTATTGTATGAGCTTTGCATGTCTACTAGATAAGCCTTGGCTGCTCATCCACAGCTACCTCTAGAGAGCCTGGCTTCTAGACAGTGCCTACACTACACGTATAGGGGATACCTGGTATAAGGTGTAAGTACCTTGGGTACTCACCACACACCAGGCTAGCTTCCTACATATAGTATATGTATTTCTGCTGCAGTGGTCCATTAGGTAGACCTAACACATTTTATTTTGTCTTTTTTGGGGCAGCAAAATCAACCACTTTCAGAAACCTATGCCTCCACAAGCCCGCTGGTTGTCCTTTGTTAAACTGGTGAAGGAAGAACACTCACAATGATTTACAAATTAACCTGCATCCATTCTCTAACTCGGTGTGAGTTCCATGTGCCAGAGTTGTATCCCATAGCTAGGGTTATGTTATGTTACAGTGCGTTTGTTTATCTTAGCATACAATGTGCACAATGCCTCTTTGTGCTGTTCCAGTCATGGTTTATTCTCATGATGTAGGGGAGATTTTGTCTGGTTAAAACCCAACATTGTGTGCCCTTTGCTGCCTCTAGAAGAGCATTCCAGTGTCTTGTGTTGCCTGGCATATTTGATGTTTTGTAGTGTTGTTCACACTTGTATAGCAGTAAAGTCCATTTCCATGGCATTACCCTCTTCACTGCATTTTTGGGCAGCTGTCAACATTTCTAATACCACCATCACAGTAAGGACGTTTTGGCACTCTTACTTACACTTTACATTGAGAGACAAAGCGATGTTACCTTATATTAACTTATCAGCAGCTATGTATCTCACTGCTACCACTTGTATGGCTTTGTAGCTCTCTCTTCAGAAGGAACATTTACTCTCATTCAGGCTTTTTTTGCTAACCAAGGTCACCAACTCTGGCCTGATTTCATATTATTCAGTTCATGTAGTGATGGGCCTGTTCTTTGTTGTATTAGTTTAGGAGGAATAAAACTAAAGTGTACCACTCTGTCTGAGATTATATGAAAACGTTTTGGTGTGGGTGTGTGTGTGTTTTTTTTTTTTTTTTTTGTCTGGATGGGTGCGCTGCATAACAAATGATCATCGGATACTAATTATATTCCCCCCTGCTCCTTTCCGGGCAGGGTTGACTTCTTTTGTATTCTAACACTGGGACTTAATTCATACTTTAACAAGGTGCTAACGCTTTTCTTTGTTCACATTTGGGGACCATAAAACGCCATCTGTTGATTCAAAATTTCCAACTGAGGGTTGTCAACAAATCAATAAATCTAAGTAACATGAAGCACATTATGTTCCACAAAGATGACATAGTGGGTCAGCGTTTATACTATATAGGTTTATTAATATTTAGTGTGTGTCAAAAGATAAAAAATAATCACATTTGAATCACTCAATAATGACAATTTTAAAGTACTTGTTAATATAAAGTGCAAATCAAAGTCCGATTAGCAAGTGGACAATCTATTTCAAAGTCGTCTCAAAGGAACAATTAAGTAAAATTGTTTCTCTTTCAGGGGACTTCCATTGCTCATCATTAGCACTGAATAGTCCCACCCACATGTGTTCCTCATTCAACATCTGCTTATGATTTCAATGGCGATTCCCCTGAAATAGAACTAGAATTACAGTTAATAAACCATTCCTTCTCCATGAAGAAAGTACCTTACTCTAAGCTGTCCGACAAGAGTTCTGTGAGCGTTCTGAACTGTAACTTACTCTGCACTAACTTAAGTCGCACAGTTTTAACATTTGTTACACCTAGTTCCCATAAAAGGATCGAATCAGGTTAAAGTAAATAGATACAATCTTGAGCTCGTTTGTTTCTCAGGGTTCTCCACAATACAGTTCCTCTAATCACCTCTTTTAATTTGTACTTCAGATTCCCTGAGAACAGTGGTCTTCAAACTTTTAAATGCTGCCCCCCCCTCAGAGGTTTTCACAATTATTTCATAAAGATGGCAATGTTTAAATATGTCTAAACTTAAGCATTGAAATGTAGTACTGTTACCTCTTTAAATTGCAACAGCATGTTTCTGCTTTAAACAAAGCACTGTTATCTGTATAAAGCTTCTTTTGGCCAGAGCTGAGGCGCCCCCTGGAGATCACTTGAGGCCCCCCTAGAGGGTGCCCACCCACCAGTTTGAAGACCCCTGTCCTAGAAACATAATGCACATGTCACAAAACAAAATTGCTCCCAAGGGTTAGCTATTTGAAATACAGGTCTACATTAGCTGTAGTCAAATACAGGTCTACATTAGCTGTAGTCAATCTAAACGTGGAAAATACTCAGTTAATAACATTTGCATGTTTGTGTTAATGTCAATAAAATGCAAAACAATATGATGGTGGAAAAAAA
Source organism: Pleurodeles waltl (assembly GCF_031143425.1). Taxonomy (NCBI): domain Eukaryota; kingdom Metazoa; phylum Chordata; class Amphibia; order Caudata; family Salamandridae; genus Pleurodeles; species Pleurodeles waltl. Next base: position 420,850,027 of record NC_090449.1, read on the forward strand.
CCTTTACAGAGCTGGTTCAGTATTCATTGTGGACTCTATGCAAAAGCATCTCTGTTATACTAATTACCAGTTATCCATAACCATGTGCAGGGTTTAGATGCAGTGGCCACTGACAGAAGCCCCTTTAGCACTTGAAAGCAATAGAGAACTTATCAGTCATCAACTCGAACCACTAGCCATTCCCACCACTACCTATAATTTTCCAACCTGATTTTTTCTGGATTCACATGCTGTGCATTTGTAGGAAGCTGGCTTTGTATACATTATATCAAAATGAGATATAGGGGGTTATTACAACTTTGGAGGAGGTGTTAATCCGTCCCAAAAGTGACAGTAAAGTGACGGATATACCACCAGCCGTATTAAGAGTCCATTATATCCTATGGAACTCGTAATACGGCTGGTGGTATATCCGTCACATTTGGGACGGATTAACACCTCCTCCAAAGTTGTAATAACCCCCATAGTGTGCACAGAGTCCAGGGGTTCCCCAGAGGCTTAACAGAGGCTAATATAGATAATACTAATGCTCTCTTTTGTGGTAGTGTGTTCGAGCAGTTAGGCTTATCAGGGGGTAGTGCAAAGCATTTGTTATACACACACAGAACATTAGAAGAAGCACACACTCAATGGCTTAACTCCAGACCAATTGTTTTTATATAGCAAAAATATATTTTATTAATTTATTTCTAGAACCACAAGATTCAAGTTGCAGGTAAGTACTTCAATAGTTTCGTATTTCACACAAAATTGATAAGTTATACAGTTTTTGAAATACTGGCAAATAATCTGTTTTAAAAGTTGACACTGCAATTTTCCTGGGGGTAGGAAACGTTAGCACGATTTACAGGTAAGTACTTGACTTACAGTTCCAGTCTCCTAGGGTTAGGAAGTCCACAGGTCGGTGTTCAAGTTAACCCCATACACCCACCACCAGCAACACTGGGCAGGTAGGGTGCAGAGGTCAAAGTTGATGCAAAATTAACATGGGCTCCTATGGAGACTGATGGCACTTGTTTTCAGATCTGCAGGCAGGTAAGTACCTGCGTCTTCGGAGGACAGACCTGAGGGGTTTAGAGGAGCACTGGGGGGACCACAAGTAGGCACAAAACATACACTCTCAGCGGCACTAGGGCGGCCAGGTTCAAGGTGCAAACAAGGCATTGGATTTCCAATGTTTCTTCATGGACAGGGACGCAGTCCACAGGAGCTCTTGGTCCTTTTGGGTGCAGGGCAGACCGCTGGAGGTTGGCAGAGGTCACTGGTCCCGCTGGATGCGTCGCTGTTCTTGTGCAGGTTCTTTAGGGCTGGGTCCAAGTCAGTTGTCGTCGTCTTTCTTTTCTGCTGGGGGTTCAGCTTAGCAGTCCTTCTTTTTTGTCAGATCACCAGGAAACTGGTGTGCTGGGTTCAGGGAGGACAGGGAAGATTCTGCAGGGAGAGGGTCACCTCAGCTCTGGACATCTTAGGGGTGGTCCTGGCTGGGGTGGTCACTCTTCCCTGTTTTCCCTAATTTTCCCACTGGTCTTGCTGCCAAAAGTGAGACTTTGTCCGGGGGTGGGCAACTGCACTAGCTGGAGTGCCCTGGGGCACTGTAATATGAGGCTTGAGCATTTGAGGCTCACTGCCAGGTGTTACAGTTCCTGTAGGGGGGAGGTGTGAAGCACCTCCACCCAGGACAGGCTTTGTTTCTGACCACAGAGAATACAAAGGCTCTCATCCCATGTGGTCAGAAACTTGTCTGAAAGTGGCAGACTGGCACAGACTGGTCAGTCCTGCACTAGTAGTTTGACTAACATACAGGGCACATCTCTAAGATGCCCTCTGGGTGCATTTTTCATTAAATCCCACACTGGCATCAGTGGGGGTTTATTGTGCTGAGAACTTTAATATCAAACTTCCCAGTTTTCAGTGAAGCCTTTATGGAGCTGTGGAGATTGTAATGGCAAACTCCCACACCATATACTCAATATGGCTATACTGCACTTACAATGTCTAAGAATGGACTTAGACACTGTAGGGACATATTGCTCATGCAGTTATGCCCTAACCTGTGGTATAGTGCACCCTGCTTTAGGGCTGTAAGCCCTGCTAGATGGGTGACTTACCTATGCCACAGGCATTGGTTTGTGGGCATAGCACCCTGAGAGGGGTTCCATGTCGACTTTGCCCTTTTCTACCCACCAACACACACCTGCTGCAAGGGCAGTGTACATGTTCTTGGTGAGGGGTCCCCCAAGGTGGCATAATTCATGCTGCAGCCTTTGGGGACCTTCCCTGGTCACAGGGCCCTTGGTACCATGGGTACCTTTTAGAAGGGACTTAACTGTGTGCCAGGGGTGTGCCAATTGTAGAAATAAAGGTACAGATTCTGGGAAGGAACACTGGTGCTGGGGCCTGGTTAGCAGGATCCCAGCACACTTTCAGTCAAAGTTGGCATCAACATCAGGCAAAAACAAAAAAGGATGAGACTAACCATTCCCAAGAGAGTCCTCATTAGCTAAGTGGAAGAACCTGGAAAGGCCATCTGCATTGGCATGGGCAACCCCAGGTCTGTGTTCCACTGAAAGTCTATTCCCTGTAGGGATATGGACCACCTCAAAAGTTTTTTTTTTTTGCATTAGCCATCTAAGAGGTCTGTGGTCCGTTTGAACAGAAAAGTGAGTACCAAACAAGTATGGTCTCAGCTTTTTCAGAGACCAAACCACAGCATAGGCCTCCCTCTCAACAGCACTCCAACGCTGCTCCCTGGAGTGTAACCTCCTGCTAATGAAAGCAACAGGCTGGTCAAGGCCATCATCATTGGTTTGGGACAGGGCTGCTCCTATCCCATGTTCAGAGGCATTTGTCTGCACTATGAACTGCATAGAATAATCTGGAGCTTTGAGAACTTGTGCTGAGCACATTGCTTCTTTCAGTGTGTTAAAGGCCTTTTGACATTCAAGAGTCTAGTTTACCTTTATGGTCATCTTCTTTGAGGTCAGTTCTGTGAGGGGAGTCACAATGGATCCATAACCCTTCTTAAACTTCCTTTAGTAACAAGTCAAGCCAAGGAATGCCCTGACTTGAGTCTCGGTTTATAGAGCTTCCCAGTCCAGAATTGTCTGGATCTTGGGTTGTAATGGTTGCACTTGGCCTCCACCTACAAGGTGGCCCAAGTATACAACTGTGCCCTGCCCTATTTGGCACTTTGATGCTACAATAGTGAGCCCTGCTGATTGCCTGGCCTGCAAAACTTTCCCCAGGTGGATCAGATGATCCTGCTAGCTGGAGCTAAAGACAGCAATATCATCTAGGTATGCTGCACTAAAGGACTCTGAGCCAGCAAGGACTTGATTCACCAACATTTGTAAGGTGGCAGGGGCATATTTTAAGCCAAAGCCATACCAGTAAACTGATAATGCCCATGAAGTGTAGAGAATGTTGTCTTTTCTTTTGCTCCAGGTGCCATCCTAATTTGCCAGTACCCTGCAGTTAAATCAAAGGTACTTAAGAATTTGGCTGCACCTAACTTGTCAATCAGTTCATCTGCTCTGGGTATAGGGTATGCGTCTGCCTTAGTGACAGAGTTGAGACTTCTATAGTCCACACAGAACCTCATTTCTCTCTTGCCATCTTTGGTATGAGGTTTTGGGACTAAGAACACTAGGCTAGCCTAGAGACTGTCCGAGTGCTCAGTTACCCCTACCTCCAGCATCTTGTGGACTTCCACTTTGATGTTTCTTTGAGCTGGTCAGATGTTCTGTATGTTTTTGTCTTGACAGGTAAACTGTCTCCTGTGTCCACATCATGAGTACACAAGTGTGTCTGACCAAGGGTCAAAGAGAAGAGCTCAGCATACTGCTGTAAGACATGCCTGCAGTCACCTTGCTGTTGGGCAGAGAGAGTATCTCAATAGACAACTCTATCTACTTACCCATCCTTAAGGTCAGTTGAAAGAGGCCAGGGAGAGGTTCACTCTCTGCTTCCTGATCCTCATCAGTAACCATCAGCATGATTATGTCTGCCCTATCACTGCAGATTTTCAGGCAGTTAACATGGATCACTCTCTTGGATGTCCTACTAGTGCCCAGGTCCACCAAGTAGGTGACCAGACTCTTCTTTTCTAGTATTGGGAAAGGGCCGCTCCATCTGTCCTGAAGTGCCCTGGGAGCCACAGGCTCCAGAAAACAAACTTTCTGTCCTGATTGGAATTCTACCAGTCCAGCCTTTTGGTCATATCACAACGTCTGGAGTTGTTGGCTGGCCTCAAGGTTTTTGGATTCATTTTCCATGTACTCAGCCATCCTAGAGCAAAGGCCAAGCACATAGTCCACCACATCTTGTTTAGGCTCATGGCGAGGTCTCTCCCAGCCTTCTTTAACAAGTGTCAGTGGTCCCCTTACAGGATGGCCAAACAGAAGTTCAAAGGGGGAAAACCCTACTCCCTTCTGGGGCACCTCTCTGTAGGTGAAAAGCAAGCATGGCAGGAGGACATCCCATCTCCTTTTGAGTTTTTCAGGGAGCCCAATGATCATGCCCTTCAATGTATGGTTGAATCTTTCAACATGTCCACTGGTTTGTGGATGGTATGGTGTGGTGAATTTATAAGTCACCCCACACTTATTCCACATGTGCTTCAGGTAAGCTGACATGAAGTTGACACTTCTGTCAGAAACCACCTCCTGAGGAAAACTCACTCTGGTAAAAATACCAGTCTTGGCTACTGCAGGAGCTGTAGTAGACCTAAGGGGAATTGCTTCAGGTTATCTGGTAACATGATCCACTACTACCAGTATGTACTTGTTCCCTGAGGCTGTGGGTGGCTCAAGTGGACCCACAATGTCCACACCAACCATTTCAAAGGGAACCCCCACCACAGGAAGTAGAATGATGGGGGCCTTTGGGTGGCCACCTGTCTTGCCACTGGCTTGACAGGTGACACAGGAGCTACAAAACACCTTCACTTTCTGGGACATATTGGGACAATAAAATTGGTTGACAACTGCTCTCCACGTTTTGGTTTGTTCCAAACTCCCAGGTAGGGGGATGTCATGGGCCAAAGTTAGGATAAACGCCCTAAACTCCTGTGGCACTACCACTCTCCTGGTGCACCAGGTTTAGGGTCTCTGGCCTCATTGTAAAGGAGTCCATCTTCCCAATAGTCTGTGTGGGATCCACTGACATCTCCCTTCTCCTTTGCAGGAGCTTGCTGCCTCAGGCCTTCAAGAGTGGGACAAGTCTTTTGTCCCTGGTACAGCTGTTTCCTTGAGGGCCCCCCTGGGCTCAAGAGCGCTACCTGATGAGGCTCCAGCTCCATGGACTCAGTTCCCTCACGGGATAAGACCTCTGAGAAGAGAAGTCTTGTTTCTTGTGCTGTTCAGAGGCTGGTCCCCCAGTACTCTTACCTTTTCTCTTGGAAGGTTGGTCGATTTTTCCAGGCTCCAACACTCATTTTTCACCCTGTGCTCTGCTTTGTGCTCTAGTTTTTACACACAACAGTTCAGGGATTCCCAGCATGGCTGCATGGGTTTTGAGCTCTACCTCAGCCATAGTTGAGGACTCCAGATCATTCCCTAGCAAGCATTCCAGTGGGCCAGTAACCCCTCCCCAATCTTAAGTCACCATAGCCATGGGATGGACCTTAGTTACATTGTCAACATTGGTATCTAGATAGGTTTGTCCAGCCAAATACTGTACTGGGGAAACCAGTTTCTCTGTCACAATGGTGACACTGGCACCTGTATCCCAGGTACCATGCCAACAGTGGCACTTTCCTACAGCATTATTCCACCTTCTATTGGTTGAGTTAATAATTGCCTTATTTCAAGTCCCTTTTTTTTTTTGGTCCCCCCTCAGGCTTTGTCAATCATTTGACGGTATGTCCATCCTCATGTGATGTCAGATGTTTTAACAGATGACTATTAAAAGAACGCCTGCCAGATGAGTCTAATGTAGGAAAGTGCCCCTTTTAGACACAATTACCTCCACTTTTTGCTCACTGGTACTGAGGTTTTTCGAACGAGGTGCACTGGGTTCCTGCTAAACAGTGCCCAGTGCCAGCGTTCTTCCCCTAAAAAAAAGTAAAGCCTAATTGTACACAATTGGCACACACTCTAATACCTCTGTAAGACCATGGTAAGTGGTACCCCTGGTACTTGGAGCCTGGGTACTAGAGATGGTCCCTAAGGGCTGCAGCATGTATTGTGCCATCCCAAGGGACACCCCTACAAATTGCACACAGCCTGCCATTGAAGACTGCATGTCATAGTTCAAGCCATGAGTGTAAACATGACATGGCATACACATTGTGTGCGATGCCAAAGTCATTGCATGTATTTTATGTAAGTCACCCCTACAGTAGGCCTTAAGAGCCCTATGTCAGGGTCCATTATAATACATGTGAGGGTATGTCTGCATGAGCAGATATGCCTCTGTGATGTCTAGTTATATTGCTAGATAATGCAGGTGAACAGGGAACCTTCACTGAAGCCTATAGTGTTTGGTATCAAACACCTCATCTTAATAAATATAGACGGATGCCAGTCTTGGATTTATTATTGCATGCACCCACAAGGCACCTTAGTGGTGATCTCTGAATTCTACTAGTCCTCTAGTGTGCTGGCTGACTGATACTGATCAGCCTCCCACCAAGGACATGTTTCTGACCCCCTAGAGGCCAGCGCCTGCGCTCTCAGAGGCCAGAAACAATCTCTGTTCAGGAGTAATTTGTCACCTCATCCAGGAGGATGGCTAGTGAATCTGCATACCAAGGCCAGGGGACTTCAAAGACCCTGCCACTTTTGGTATGTGAATCCTGGCTTCATTCAGACCTGAGAGTTGCCACCCCCGCCCTGAGGCTCATTTGACACCAGGACAGGTGGGAAATTCGCTATGCAGTTAGGCGTGGTGCACTACCATGCTAGTCACACCCTTAAGGTGGGCAGCCTGATGTGCTTCATGAAAAAAGTGTTCCACCAGCTTGTTTTTGTTAGAACTGGGAACTCTGGGACAAGGTTATGTCCAGTTCCCTAAGGAAGTGGTCATTTAGGGGGTGTATTCACTCCAGGGTTAAGTAGGCCATTGGCTACTACCCAGCACTCCCCTAAATGCCCCTAAATTCAGTATTTAGGTGGCCTCCAGACAGCACAAGAACATATTCATCTGACAAAAGAAGAAGGGCCAAGAGGAGCCAAAGAAGCGAGAACTGTGGACTGCTGGTGGACTTTGGCACAAAACCCTGCCTGCTTACCTGCTCCTGTTCCGTCAATCATGACAACCTGATTTTGTCCTGCAGCTGTGCTTCCTCCAAAAGCCTAGGAGGGCCTCTGGCACTTCACCGAGCCATCAGCTTCTCTGTTGAAGTGGAAGAGTCACTTCCCCGCAGCTTGCAGGCACCAACCGCAAAGTCCGGTTCACCGTTCTGCTGACCACCGGGTCCACCGATGCAGCAGCTGCCCAGGAGGAAGTCACCAAGCTCCAGTAGGACCAACCCGTCTCCCCATCAAGTGAGAAGACCCCAGAGCCTACCGGAGCCAAACTGTACCAATTTCTGGGGTACCAGCCCCCTTACAGCAACCAGTGCTTGTTTGAGTCCAGACAGGACTCCAACGCCGCAACCAGAGACCAGCCGCTGAGGGACATCAGCATGTCAAAGGCCATCACTCAGAGTGGACAGTTTGCCCTGGTTTTGTCCCCTCTTTGCAGGTCCACCCAAGAATTGTGGACGCCTTGATGCAGGAGCACCTGATGACCAAAACCTGCTGCACCCGAGCTCCACAGCCCAGGTGCATGACAGCCAACGGTGTTCCCTTGCTCCTAGGATCCCCACCGACCAAGCCCCTATTGGGAGCTCCCAGACTTGTCCCCAGGACCCACTGTGCTGCCTCTTTCTAGGTGGCCCCCAGCTTCACCAACTGTGCAGTGTGCAAGGCACCTGACTTGTCCAGCACCCCTGCACTCGGATGCCCCAGGGCAGGTAAAACTGTACTACTGGTGTTGTAAGAACGTTGCTCCTCTAGCACCCTACAACGAACAGGGGACACCTGAGAATGTTCTTAAAGGACCCCATTGCAGTAAAAGTATTTTCAGGTCTTTACTGCATAAAAGCACATTTGAGTAAAACTGTTACTTGCTTGAAAATCGATCTACAGGAACAGTACTTACCTTTTTTGAAGAGTTTCTGGTGTTGAAACATAATATGACATATATCTACATTTGCTCTTTGCAAGGTAGGTAGACTGCACTATCTGCTTCATGTCCTTTGAGCAGTGGATTTCCCATTGTGTGGCTTTTGTAAATAGCAGGGGACCAAAGCAGTTATTTATAGGACAAGGCACTGGGACTGTTGCTGCACCTTGTTACACTCCGCACGTTCTTAGTTCATTGAACACCGTAACACCAGGATGCACCCATGTGCAGCTGTGCGCATGTTCAAATGGACAGGTAAACTGATGTGTTCATAAACACAGTGACGCTTAAGACAGATGAAAGCAGATGTTGCATGAGGCACACGCTGATGTCTTGATGTGGACACCAAAAAGTGTTCTGAGAAAGGGAGCATGCCAACACACACACCTAGAACCACCATCGCCCTTCCTCCTTACTGCATGAATGGGCACCCTACAAGACTCAGGCTCAGTCTCACACTCTGCTTTTGTTTACTGCAGGTTACGTCCGCTGGATGTGGAATTCATGAAGCGCCTTGGTAAGGTGGTTAATGTGGTACCTGTGATCGCCAAGGCTGACACAATGACCCTGGATGAACGAGAGGAATTCAAAGAGCGGGTGAGTCCAACTAGGTAGGGTTTTAGAGTTGGGGTGAGTTGGTGTAGGGTATTATTTGGTTCCAGAGACGTTGCTCTCAACATAAGATAAAGAGTGACAAAGGCATATGATCCGGATTTCTACATGTGGGAAAGGCTGCTCTAGGCATAAGGAGGCACATGGGTGTAGTTGTGCCAGGTGCCGGCGAGTCCTGTGGCCCTGAGGAATGCCAGGGGGATCTCTGGATGTAAAGGCTTGCACAGACTGGTGGAAGCAAGGAACGAATTGGGTGCCTCTGAAGCTCAGTGTGTCAGGGGTTCCTTATTCATGAGTACAGTGATGTGGCATGCTGAGGAAAAACTGTTCTGGACATGCAAGCTTTTTCCTGAGCTGCACTAGGCTAGGATCAGAGTGCAAATGAGGGTGTACTGGATATAGGGAAACTAAGCGAAAGATGGCACAATTTGTGATTGGAAGCGAAGCTGATGCCTCTTGTTAGGAATGTTGGATGGTTTGCCTTGAGAGCACAGATTTTAAGGAAAGCATTATAAATCCATAAAAAAGTTGAGTATGGCAGGTTGATGGCATGCCTAGCTACAGCTGTGAGTGAGCCTGAGATTAGTTTGGGCCAATCAGTAAAGTCTGGTCGTAAATTGACAAGGCTGTACTTGTCAAGATAGCTTGAGCGGTAAGATGAGTTGCAGCACCAATTAGCTTTTAACAAGATCAAGTAACAGTCTCAGCCAAGAACCTGTGAGACAATCTGTTTCTCATTTGAAGATAATTAGTAGTTTTGGATTTTGTGAGTTTAGTATGTTCAGCAGGTGGATTAATAATGAATCGTTTGAGTTCATTCTTGTCATTCCATCCCACATCAGACATTTTTGTGTCTTGAGTAGTCCGATATTTCTGAAGAGGACAGCAAGTGACGCTTGGAAGTGTTGGTGTGAGAGAAGCAACCGACAGCTGTTCATGGTGGACACTATAGCCTAAGGCTTAATAAGAAAAGCTCAGGGTGCAGAGTGATAAGAGTTATTGAGTGAAATAATCTTCAGGCAAAGAAGTAGACTTGTCGGCCAGCTGTTTCTAATGAGTGACTAACGGACATTGTTTATTGGCCCCACAGATCCGGCAAGACCTGGATGCCCATGGGATCAGTACCTACCCACAGCGAGAACTGGATGAGGACCCAGAAGAGACCATGCTGAACGACCAGATACGGGTGAGCTGCACCTGAAGGCTTGAGACAGGTGCAATACAAGAGGTCCTTGATTAAATAATCTAGGAGCGAAACTCTGTAGCCAAAATACGCTAGACAGGCCAAGACTCTTCTTGACACTCCGTTCAAGAGATACAAAGGGTCCACAATAGGGCTGCAAAAATCAGCTGCAAATAATGTGCTATGAATTTGCAATATCGTAGGGTACAGAAACTAGCACTTCACATCCAGTTAGTTAGTACATCCAAGAATGGGGAATCATTCATAATTTGCTGGTTAAACAGTGTTATTTTGCACAGTTTATAAACACAGTGTGGGGCGGTTTCTGACAGTAGACATTTGCAGTATGTGCCTAATTTGCATTTGGGACACAAGTGGGAATTTGTGCCTAAAATTGGATTAGCAGCCCTGACCTTATAAAGGCTTAGTGTAAGGAAATGCCTTCCTTGGCATGGTTACCCCCTAACCTTTGGCCTTTTGTTGATGCCAGTTATGATTGAAAGTGTGCTGGGACCCTGCTAACCAGGCCCCAGCACCAGTGTTTTTTTCCCTAAACTGTACCTTTGCTCCCACAATTGGCACAGCCCTGGCACACAGATGTGTCCACTTTTAAAATAGCTTATTGCCATTTTAACCAAAATTGTGTGTACTACTGTTTTAAATCAAAGTTCTATACTTACCTGTGTGAAGTACCTTTCATTTTATGTACTTACCTCAAATCTTGAATCTTGAGGTTCTAAAATAAATTAAGAAAACATATTTTTCTATTTAAAAACTATTGGCCTGGAGTTAACTATTTGAGTGTGTGTTCCTCATTTATTGTCTGTGTGTTTACAACAAATGTTTAACACAACCCTCTGATAAGCCTACTGCTCGGCCATACTACCACAAAATAGAGTATTAGTGTAGGAAGTTGGCTCTGTATGTGCTATTTCAAAGTAAGGAATAGCATGCACAGAGTCCAAGGGTTCCCCTTAGAGGTAAAATAGTGGTAAAAAAAGAGATAATACTAATGCTCTATTTTGTGGTAGTGTGGTCGAGCAGTAGGCTTATCCAAGGAGTAGTGTTAAGCATTTGTTGTACATACACATAGACAATAAATGAGGTACACACACTCAGAGACAAATCCAGCCAATAGGTTTTGTTATAGAAAAATATCTTTTCTTAGTTTATTTTAAGAACCACAGGTTCAAATTTTACATGTAATAGCTCTTTTGAAAGGTATTGCAGGTAAGTACTCTAGGAACTTTGAATCATTACTTTAGCATGTATACTTTTTGCATAAAACACAATAAGCTGTTTTAAAAGTGGACACAGTGCAATATTCACAGTTCCTGGGGGAGGTAAGTTATTGTTAGTTTTCACAGGTAAGTAAGTCACTTACAGGTTTGAGTTTTTGGTCCAAGGTAGCCCACCGTTGGGGGTTCAGAGCAACCCCAAAGTTATCACACCAGCAGCTCAGGGCCGGTCAGGTGCAAAGGTCAAAGAGGTGCCCAAAACACCTAGGCTATAATGAAGAGAAGGGGGTGCCCCGGTTCCAGTCTGCCAGCAGGTAAGTACCCGCGTCTTCGGAGGGCAGACCAGGGGGGTTTTGTAGGGCACCGGGGGGGACACAAAGTAGCACAGAAAGTACACCCTCAGCAGCGCGGGGGCGGCCGGGTGCAGTGTGCAAACACGCGTCGGGTTTCCTTCAGTTTTCAATAGGAGACCAAGGGGTCTCTTCAGCGATGCAGGCAGGCAAGGGGGGGGCTCCTCGGGGTAGCCACCACCTGGGCAAGGGAGAGGGCCTCCTGGGGGTCACTCCTGCACAGAAGTTCCGTTTCTTTAGGGGCTGGGGGCTGCGGGTGCAGGGTCTTTTCCAGCCGTCGGGAAATGGAGTTCAGACAGTCGCGGTCAGGGGGAGCCTGGGGATTCCCTCTGCAGGCGTCGCTGTGGGGGATCAGGGGGACAACTTTGGTTACTCACAGTCGTAGAGTCGCCGGAGGGTCCTCCCTGAGTTGGTTGTTCTCCACCAGTCGAGTCGGGGTCGCCGGGTGCAGTGTTGCAAGTCTCACGCTTCTTGCGGGGAGTTGCAGGGGTCTTTAAATCTGCTCCTTGTAACAAAGTTGCAGTTCTTTTGGAGCAGGGCCGCTGTCCTCGGGAGTTTCTTGTCTTTTTCGAAGCAGGGCAGTCCTCAGAGGATTCAGAGGTCGCTGGTCCCTTGGAAAGCGTCGCTGGAGCAGGTTTCTTTGGAAGGCAGGAGACAGGCCGGTAAGTCTGGGGCCAAGGCAGTTGGTGTCTTCTGGTCTTCCTCTGCACGGGTTTGTCAGCTCGGCAGTCCTTCTTCTTGTAGTTGCAAGAATCTGATTTCTAGGTTCAGGGAGAGCCCTTAAATACTAAATTTAAGGGCGTGTTTAGGTCTGGGGGGTTAGTAGCCAATGGCTACTAGCCCTGAGGGTGAGTACACCCTCTTTGTGCCTCCTCCCAAGGGGAGGGGGGTCACATCCCTAATCCTATTGGGGGAATCCTCCATCTGCAAGATGGAGGATTTCTAAAAGTTAGAGTCACCTCAGCTCAGGACACCTTAGGGACTGTCCTGACTGGCCAGTGACTCCTCCTTGTTATTCTCATTATTTTCTCCGGCCTTGCCGCCAAAAGTGGGGGCCGGGGCCGGAGGGGGCGGGCAACTCCACTAGCTGGAGTGTCCTGTGGTGCTGTGACAAAGGGGTGAGCCTTTGAGGCTCACCGCCAGGTGTTATAGCTCCTGCCTGGGGGAGGTGTTAGCATCTCCACACAGTGCAGGCTTTGTTACTGGCCTCAGAGTGACAAAGGCACTCTCCCCATGGGGCCAGCAACATGTCTCTAGTGTGGCAGGCTGCTGGAACCAGTCAGCCTACACAGATAGTCGGTTAAGTTTCAGGGGGCACCTCTAAGGTGCCCTCTGTGGTGTATTTTACAATAAAATGTACACTGGCATCAGTGTGCATTTATTGTGCTGAGAAGTTTGATACCAAACTTCCCAGTTTTCAGTGTAGCCATTATGGTGCTGTGGAGTTCGTGTAAAACAGACTCCCAGACCATATACTCTTATGGCTACCCTGCACTTACAATGTCTAAGGTTTTGCTTAGACACTGTAGGGGCACAGTGCTCATGCACTGGTACCCTCACCTATGGTATAGTGCACCCTGCCTTAGGGCTGTAAGGCCTGCTAGAGGGGTGTCTTACCTATACTGCATAGGCAGTGAGAGGCTGGCATGGCACCCTGAGGGGAGTGCCATGTCGACTTACTCATTTTGTTCTCACTAGCACACACAAGCTGGTAAGCAGTGTGTCTGTGCTGAGTGAGGGGTCTCTAGGGTGGCATAATACATGCTGCAGCCCTTAGAGACCTTCCCTGGCATCAGGGCCCTTGGTACCAGAGGTACCAGTTACAAGGGACTTATCTGGATGCCAGGGTGTGCCAATTGTGGAATCAAAAGTACAGGTTAGGGAAAGAACACTGGTGCTGGGGCCTGGTTAGCAGGCCTCAGCACACTTTCAATTCAAAACATAGCATCAGCAAAGGCAAAAAGTCAGGGGGTAACCATGCCAAGGAGGCATTTCCTTACAATTAGTATTACCTAAGTTCGATGGCATCTGTCGCTGTAGATACACATGTTCTGCATAGCTCGCCATCTGGTGTTGGGTCGGAGTGTTACAAGTTGTTTTTCTTCGAAGAAGTCTTTCGAGTCACGGGACCGAGTGACTCCTCCTTCTGTCTCCATTGCGCATGGGCGTCGACTCCATCTTCGATTGTTTTCTTTCCGCCATCGGGTTCGGACGTGTTCCTGTCGCTCCGAGTTTCGGAACGGAAAGTTAGTAAATATCGGAAGATTTTCGTCGGTATTGTTGCGTTTGGGATCGGCGTAGTTAGATTCAACACCGCATCGAAGGTCGACGCGCTCCGGTGCCCTTCGGGATAGTTTTCGATCCCCCGTCGGGGCCTGGTCGGCCCGACCGCGTGTAGAACAACGCCGATGGAACGGACCCCGTTCCGTTTTTGTCCCAAATGCCACAACAAATACCCGTATACAGACCAACATTTGGTCTGTAACCTGTGCCTGTCACCTGAGCACAGTGAGGAGACTTGCGAGGCCTGTCGCGCGTTCCGGTCCCGAAAGACACTCCGTGACTGTCGAGCCAGGAGACTTCAGATGGCATCCACGCAGACAGCGCACCGAGAATTCGAGGAACAAGAGGAAGAAGAAACCTTTTCGATCCACGAATCGGACTCCGAGGAATTCGACGATCAAAGAACTGTGAGTAAGACGTCGAAAACAACACATAAGAAAAGTGACAAGGCCCAGGGGACGCCACTGCCACCAGGCCATGGCTCCACCCATAAATTCGGTGACCGACCATCGGCACCGAAAAAGGCCCAAACAGTGCCTAGATCGTCCGACTCCGGTCGAGACACCAGCACGCAGCCTTCTCGGGATCGAGAAAGTGCTGGAGAAAAGCAACGACACCGAGATAGCGGTGTAGAAACGGCTCGACGCCGAGACAGCGGCACCGACGAAGATCGACGCCGAGAGGTTTCGACTCCAAAAAAGAAAAAAGCCACCTCAGAGCCGAAAAAACATACAGACAGGGTTTCGGTGCCGAAACAACCCGTAACCGACCCAGGTCCAGGCTCTTATACAGAGGAGCAATCACTGTCCTCTCAGATGCGAAAGCATAGGTTTGAGGAAGAGCTGCAATCCACCGAAGTGGACCATACGCAAAAAACGTATTTTCATACAGCAGGGAACAGGAAAAATAAGCACCCTTCCCCCTATTAGGAGAAAAAGGAGACTGGAGTTTCAAACAGACCAGGCGCCACAAACCAAGATGGTGAAAAAGGTGACTCCGCCACCCTCTCCTCCACCTGTAATTAACGTCTCACCAGCACAAACTCCGTCACATTCACCGGCTCACACCACCATGAGCCAAGGTGACCAGGATCAAGACGCTTGGGACTTATATGACGCCCCAGTGTCGGACAACAGTCCGGAGGCATATCCAACAAAGCCCTCACCACCAGAAGACAGCACAGCATATTCTCAAGTGGTGGCTAGAGCGGCACAATTCCACAACGTAAACCTCCACTCAGAACAAGTCGAGGATGACTTTTTATTCAACACCCTCTCCTCCACCCACAGCTCCTACCAAAGCCTGCCTATGCTGCCAGGTATGCTTCGGCACGCAAAGGAAATCTTCAAGGAGCCGGTCAAAAGTAGGGCAATAACGCCAAGGGTGGAAAAGAAATATAAGGCACCTCCTACAGACCCTGTTTTCATCAGCACACAGCTGCCACCAGATTCCGTCGTAGTAGGAGCAGCTCGGAAAAGAGCCAACTCCCACACATCTGGGGATGCACCACCCCCAGATAAAGAGAGCCGCAAGTTCGATGCAGCTGGGAAAAGAGTCGCAGTACAAGCTGCAAACCAGTGGCGCATCGCTAACTCTCAAGCACTACTTGCGCGCTATGACAGAGCCCATTGGGATAAGATGCAACACCTCATCGAGCATCTACCCAAGGAACTACAAAAGAGGGCAAAGCAGGTGGTTGAGGAAGGACAGAACATATCAAATAACCAGATACGATCCTCTATGGACGCAGCAGACACAGCTGCAAGAACAATTAATACATCTGTGACCATTAGAAGGCACGCATGGCTAAGAACGTCTGGGTTCAAACCAGAGATACAGCAGGCAGTGCTCAATATGCCATTCAACGAAAAACTAAAAAAAGACACTGACACTGACACTGCTAAAGCCATGGGCGCACTCTACTCCCCACAGAGCAGAGGAACCTACAGCACCTTCCGCAAGACACCCTTTAGAGGGGGGTTTCGGGGTCAGGCCACACAAGCCAGCACCTCGCAGGCAACACCGTCCAGCTACCAGGGACAGTACAGGGGAGGCTTTCGGGGTCAATACAGAGGAGGGCAATTCCCTAGGAATAGAGGAAAATTTCAAAGCCCCAAAACCCCTACAACCAAGCAGTGACTCAGATGTCACTCACCCCCTCCACACAACACCAGTGGGGGGAAGAATAGGTCATTATTACAAAGCATGGGAGGAAATAACTACAGACACTTGGGTCTTAGCAATTATCCAACATGGTTATTGCATAGAATTCCTAAAATTCCCTCCAAACATACCACCAAAAGCACAGAATTTATCAAAACAACATTCCGAACTTCTGGAAATAGAAGTTCAAGCACTATTGCAAAAGAATGCAATCGAATTAGTACCAAACACACAAACAAACACAGAAGTCTATTCACTGTACTTCTTAATACCAAAAAAGGACAAAACACTGAGACCAATCCTAGACCTCAGAATACTAAACACCTACATCAAATCAGACCACTTTCACATGGTCACGCTACAAGAAGTGTTACCATTGCTAAAACTACAGGACTACATGACAACCCTAGACCTCAAAGACGCGTATTTCCATATACCAATACATCAATCGCACAGAAAATACCTACGGTTCGTATTCAAAGGAATACATTACCAATTCAAAGTATTGCCTTTTGGTTTAACAACCGCACCAAGAGTCTTTACCAAATGTCTAGCAGTAGTGGCTGCACACATCAGAAGGCAACAAATACATGTATTCCCGTATCTAGACGACTGGCTAATCAAAACCAATTCACTAACAAAGTGCTTACACCACACAAATCAAATCATACAAACCCTCTACAAACTAGGTTTCCCCGTCAACTTTGCAAAATCCAAAATTTTGCCGTGCAAAGTACAACAATACCTGGGAGCCATAATAGACACAACAAAAGGAGTAGCCACTCCAAGTCCACAAAGAATCAAAATTTCAACAAGATCATACAACGCATGTATCCAACACAAACAATACAAGCAAAGATGATATTACAACTCCTAGGCATGATGTCCTCATGCATAGCCATTGTCCCGAACGCAAGACTGCACATGAGGCCCTTACAACAGTGCCTAGCATCACAATGGTCACAAGCACAGGGTCACCTTCTAGATCTGGTGTTGATAGACCACCAAACTTACCTCTCGCTTCTATGGTGGAACAGTATAAATTTAAACAAAGGGCGGCCTTTCCAAGACCCAGTGCCACAATACGTAATAACAACAGATGCTTCCATGACAGGGTGGGGAGCACACCTCGATCAACACAGCATACAAGGACAATGGAACGTACATCAAACAAAACTGCATATAAATCACCTAGAAATGCTAGCAGTTTTTCAAGCATTAAGGGCTTTCCAACCAATTATAACTCACAAATACATTCTTGTCAAAACAGACAACATGACAACAATGTATTATCTAAACAAACAAGGGGGGACACACTCAACGCAGTTGAGCCTGCTGGCACAAAAGATATGGCGATGGGCAATTCACAACCACATTCGCCTAATAGCACGGTTTATTCCAGGGATCCAGAATCAACTTGCAGACAATCTCTCTCCAGATCACCAACAGGTCCACGAATGGGAAATTCACCCCTAAATTCTAAACACTTACTTCAGACTCTGGGGAACACCTCAAATAGACTTGTTTGCAACAAAAGAGAACGCAAAATGCCAAAACTTTGCATCCAGATACCCACACAGGCAGTCCCAAGGCAATGCCCTATGGATGAACTGGTCAGGGATATTTGCCTACGCTTTTCCTCCTCTCCCTCTCCTTCCTTATCTGGTAAACAAATTGAGTCAAAACAAACTCAAACTCATATTAATAGCACCAACTTGGGCAAGGCAACCCTGGTACACAACACTGCTAGACCTATCAGTAGTACCCCACATCAAATTGCCCAATAGGCCGGATCTGTTAACACAACACAACCAACAGATCAGACATCCAGATCCAGCATCGCTGAATCTAGCAATCTGGCTCCTGAAATCCTAGAATTCGGACACTTACAACTTACCCAAGAATGTATGGAAGTCATAAAGCAAGCCAGAAGGCCGTCCACTAGGCACTGCTATGCAAGTAAATGGAAGAGGTTTGTTTGCTACTGCCATCATAATCAGATCCAACCTTTACACGCAACTCCAAAGGATGTAGTGGGTTACTTGCTTCACTTACAAAAATCTAACCTAGCCTTCTCTTCCATTAAAATACACCTTGCAGCAATATCTGCATACCTGCAGACTACCTATTCAACTTCCCTATATAGGATACCAGTCATTAAAGCATTCATGGAAGGCCTTAAAAGAATTATACCACCAAGAACACCACCAGTTCCTTCATGGAACTTAAATGTTGTCTTAACAAGACTCATGGGTCCACCTTTTGAACCCATGCACTCTTGCGAAATACAGTTCCTAACCTGGAAGGTTGCATTTCTCATCGCCATTACATCTCTAAGAAGAGTAAGCGAAATTCAGGCGTTTACAATACAAGAACCTTTTATACAACTACACAAAAATAAAGTCCTCCTAAGGACTAATCCTAAATTTTTACCAAAGGTTATTTCACCGTTCCACCTAAATCAAACAGTGGAACTACCAGTGTTCTTCCCACAGCCAGATTCCGTAGCTGAGAGGGCACTACATACATTAGATGTCAAAAGAGCATTAATGTACTACATTGACAGAACGAAGAACATCAGAAAGACTAAACAACTATTTATTGCATTCCAAAAACCTCATGCAGGAAACCCAATATCAAAACAAGGTATAGCCAGATGGATAGTTAAATGCATCCAAATCTGCTACCTTAAAGCAAAACGACAACTGCCCATTACACCAAGGGCACACTCAACCAGAAAAAAAGGTGCTACCATGGCCTTTCTAGGAAACATCCCAATGCAAGAAATATGTAAGGCAGCCACATGGTCTACGCCACACACGTTCACCAAGCACTACTGTGTAGACGTGCTATCCGCACAGCAAGCCACAGTAGGTCAAGCCGTGTTAAGAAAATTATTTCAAACCACTTCCATTCCTACAGGCTGAGCCACCGCTT
Organism: Pleurodeles waltl; assembly: GCF_031143425.1. Lineage (NCBI taxonomy): Eukaryota > Metazoa > Chordata > Amphibia > Caudata > Salamandridae > Pleurodeles > Pleurodeles waltl. Next base: position 420,868,959 of record NC_090449.1, read on the forward strand.
TTGGGGAGATAACTGCTTACTAGTCTATGCAGAACATGTGTATCTACAGCGACAGATGCCATTGAACTGAAAATGTCACTTACCCAGTGTACATCTGTTCGTGGCATCGGTCGCTGGAGATTCACATGTGCCCACCCGCCTCCCCGGGAGCCTGTAGCAGTTCGGAAGTTAGCTTCAACTTTGTACATTTGTATATATTATTTTAACCTTAAATAGGTACATACTTAGTCACTCCATTGCATGGGCACTATTACTACAACACAACTCCTACCTCACCCTCTGCGGGGAAAACAATCGAAGATGGAGTCGACGCCCATGCGCAATGGAGACAGAAGGAGGAGTCACTCGGTCTCGTGACTCGAAAGACTTCTTCGAAGAAAAACAACTTGTAACACTCCAACCCAACACCAGATGGCGAGCTATGCAGAACATGTGAATCTCCAGCGACCGATGCCACGAACAGATGTACACTGGGTAAGTGACATTTTCATTTTGCCACTATCAACCTTTAAGGGGAACCCCTGGACTCTGTGCACACTATCTCTCACTTTGAGATAGTATATACAGAGCCAGCTTCCTACACTTAATATTTTCACTGCCTTAGGAAACGTCCCTGTTCCTCGCCCACCCCTCTCCAGTCACATACAACATGCAATTTTGTGAAGTGTGTGCTGTTGCCTAGCTTGTAGCTCCTGTCAGCTTTAAAGGTATATATTGTGTTTTCGTAGAGAAAAGAGCATATGTTCCAAGTTAGAGGCATACATATCTACACATCTGTTATGTAATACTTGTTCCAACAAATCAGAATTCACGGGTGTACTAAGCTTACCCCATGTCTTAGTATTTTCCATGAACCCTAGTCAGAGATGTTGTGTCACTAATTGAGTGATCACTTCTGCTAGACTGTCACACCTCTTCTCAGCAGCAGGTCTGCAGAAGTTGTCATTAGGCTTCAAACTGAAACGACTTTTGCTCCATTGAGGAAACAAAGGTTGCACGGAATTCTGCATATATAATAGGCCCAAAGTCGAATTACTGAAAAGGTTTATTTAGAAATGCTCTCAATTGTATTATTCTTAAATCCACAAGGTTTCGTTATTGTTCTCCCTAGCCCTCAGCAAGTATTCACAGCTCTTGATGCTGTGAGGAATACTCATCCTAGAATAGGAGTAAGTTACTGGCGCCTTCACGATCGTAAAGCATCCCCATGTGTGACAGAGTCAAGCACACAGCTCTAAGCACGCTACTTCTGGTGAAAGTTCTGCCCACAAAGATGATGGTTGGAAATTATTTCCCTGTAAATTAACTTCTAGATAAATAACTTCCCGTTGTATATTGTTGGCCCCGTTTGCCCATAGATGTTGCATGCAACTCGCTGGGTGTCTATGGGAAGACATTGTGCATAAACTTCACATTATGATGCCCCTTTTTGTACAAGGATTTGTCAAATGATTTGAAATATCAGCCCCTCCACTTAAGTTGCAATTTGTAGGATACGGTTGCTGTGTTGTCCCAGTGGATTGAATACACCAATTAGAACAGTCTTCTTCCCATCCCCATTTACACATGTCCTTGTATCCTACCTTATTTACACTTCACCTCTGGCCGGCAGAAGTACAAGCGAGGGTGAGCCTGCAGCACACTACTGAGGCGCAGCAGAATCTGGAGCTCAGCATGATAACGAGCACCCTTGAGAAAGAAATAAGAATACACACTCCTGGAGTGCAGAAGCATTACTGTGTGCCACTGAGGGAGGAAGCAGGCATGGCTTGTCAGCAGAGATAAGACCTAATGACTTAAGTACACTCTATGTCCCCTTTAGGAAAAAATTCCCTTCGCCGTGGTGGGAACAGACCAGGAGCATCAAGTGAACGGGAAGACGGTGCTGGGCCGGAAGACCAAGTGGGGCATTATTGAAGGTAAGTCTGTCAGTCCACTCTCTTGCACTGCGCGTCACACCCAGGAGGTATTTCTGGAATTTTCTGTTTGGGTCCCCCTTGCACAAGGATGGGCTGGTATGCTGTTCATTGTTTACAGCATAGTAAAATATGTATGTTTGTGATGGGGTCGTGTTGGTATGTACGAAGGAGCAACAGCAGTGTATTTTTATGCCTTTCACTGGTCTGGGGCTTTCCCTAATGTGATTAAGATAACTTAGCCAGGTTTTGGAGGATTTAAGAGCTCCTACTTACCAGCTGTCTCCCACACACACTTTCTACTGTCTAACTGGCAGTTTGAGCCAGAACACCTGTAAAGCTCTCTCCGCCTCTCTTCATGCTGGCATTCCTTTTTGACAGGCAGCACCCCCATCTCAGCCCTCAGAAATGCACACCAGTGCCTGCCCAGAGCTGCGGCACGGCGAAGAGAGGCGCATTGTCAGCACTCTGTCAGCGCTCAGCGGCGCTTACCTCTCAACCTGTCACATTAGCAATGAGGGCTCCATGACACTGAAATACTGTTTCTAGCTTGAACCTTCATGTTAAATACTTTGGATTAAATAGATATTTTGGAACTTCACGGTATGAAACTGGCTTTTCATTCACTGAAAATGAGGATGGAACCATCCAAATGAGAAAAAGCAGGTGCACATTGTACACAGAATGTAGACTGCGGCACAACTTTCACAGAGGTGCAGGGTGGACGAGACTGCATGCACGAAAGAGCAACGAGTGCAGGGGTGCTCTGGGTGTTGGGAGTGGTATAGACAGGAGAATGGAATGTAGTTGGGGTCAGAGCAGAGAGCAGCGGAGGAGAGTTTTATGGTGACCTGGGAGGTACACAGCACACAAAGGTGCAGCGAGAGTTTCAAGGGCATGAAGGGGTGCTGCGTTTAGAGGTGCGACTACAGTGAGGGTCACAGTGCACACAGAGATGTACCAAGTGCAGAGCTACTCTTCTTGAGTATCTCCCATTACTCAGCTGCGGTGAGGGAGACTTAGTTTCAGGTCTTCCTCTTAAAGACTTGTGAGTCTCCCTTTGTATAAAATGGCCACGTTAAACCCAGTGGATGTGCTTTGACCTCTAAACTATATGTGCAATGGCTAATACCTGATTAGCATACTTAACTTAACTCTGTCTTAGAATAAGCTCCTCGGTGTGCCAAGGGCCTGTACGATAAATATCACTAGTGGACCACAGCACTAGCGGTGCCACCACTACAGTGTCAGACTGAAAGCCTGCCACTGCTCTCTAAAATGGTAGTTTTAAAACTGCAAATTCGACCTGGCAAACAAACCTTTCGCTAGGCCTTCCTTTTTAATACCTATAATTCACCCATAAGGTTGGCCATACATGCCCATTGGGCAAGGTGCATGGTATTTAAATGGGTGGACATGTTTTCTTATGTTTTTTTTGACCTAGCAGTGAAAAATCTCCGAAGTTGTTTTTCACTGTGGCAAGGCTGTCTTTCCCATAGAAAATCACTGGGTTACATATTAACCCCTTAAATATATAACTTTGGTTTGCGAATAGCTAAACCCATGATTCAGTGACTGAAAGGATAGGATTTTAAAATCTAATTTGATGGTAAAATCGAATGTTCGATGGCATCTGTCGCTGTAGATACGCATGTTCTGCAATAGCTCGCCATCTGGTGTTGGGCCGGAGTGTTACAAGTTGTTTTTCTTCGAAGAAGTCTTTCGAGTCACGGGACCGAGTGACTCCTCCTTTTGTCTCCATTGCGCATGGGCGTCGACTCCATCTTCGATTGTTTTTTTTCCGCCATCGGGTTCGGACGTGTTCCTGTCGCTCCGAGTTTCGGAACGGACAAAATAGTTAATTTCGGAAGATTTTCGTCGGTATTGTTGCGTTCGGGATCGGCGTACTTAGATTCAACACCGCATCGAAGATCGAAGAGCTCCGGTGCCCTTCGGGGTAGTTTTTCGATCCTCCGTCGGGGCCTGGTCGGCCCGACCGCGTGCTGAGGAACGCCGATGGAACGGACCCCGTTCCGTTTCTGCCCCAAATGCCACAATAAATACCCCTACACAGACCAACACTTGGTCTGCAACCTGTGCCTGTCACCTGAGCACAGCGAAGACACCTGCGAGGCCTGTCGTGCGTTCCGGTCCCGAAAAACACTCCGAGACCGTCGAGCCAGAAGACTTCAAATGGCGTCCGCACCGACAGCCCGACGGGAGTTCGAGGAACAGGAGGAGGAAGGTACCTTCTCGATCCAAGACTCAGACTCCGAAGGATTCGACGATACACAAACCGTGAGTAAGACGTCGAAAAACACACAGAGAAACATTTACAAGGCCCAGGGGACGCCACTGCCACCAGGCCATGGCTCGACCCATAAATTCGGTGACCGACCGTCGGCACCGAAAAAGGCCAAAACAGTGCCGAGATCGTCCGACTCCGGTCGAGACACCGGCACGCAGCCTTCTCGGGACCGAGAAAGTGCTGGAGACAAGCCTCGACACCGAGATACCGGTGTGGACACGGCTCGACGCCGAGACAGCGGCACCGAAACAGATCGACGCCGAGAGGTTTCGGCCCCGAAAAGGAAAAAAGTCACCTCGGAGCCGAAAAAACACGCAGACAAAGTTTCGACGCCGAAACAAACTGCAAGCGACCCAGCTTCAGGCTCTTATACAGAAGAGCACTCGCTAACCTCCCAAATGCAAAAGCATAGGTTTGAGGAAGAGCTACAAGCAACTGATGTGGACCATACGCAAAAGCGTATCTTCATTCAGCAGGGGACAGGAAAAATAAGCACCCTTCCCCCCATTAGGAGAAAGAGAAGGTTGGAGTTCCAGACGGAACAAGCACCACAACCAAAAGTGGTTAAAAGAATTACACCACCACCCTCTCCTCCGCCCGTGATTAACGCTTCACCAGCACAAACTCCATCTCACTCCCCAGCTCACACCACCATGAGCCAGGGTGACCAAGATCAGGACGCATGGGACCTATACGACGCCCCAGTGTCAGATAACAGCCCGGAGGCCTACCCTACAAAGCCATCTCCACCAGAAGACAGCACCGCGTACTCTCAGGTGGTGGCTAGAGCAGCACAATTTCATAACGTAAGCCTCCACTCAGAACAGGTCGAGGATGATTTCTTGTTCAACACACTCTCCTCCACCCACAGCTCCTACCAAAGCCTGCCTATGCTCCCTGGTATGCTCCGGCACGCAAAAGACATATTTAAGGAGCCGGTCAAAAGTAGGGCAATCACACCACGGGTGGAAAAGAAGTATAAGCCGCCTCCTACGGACCCGGTTTTCATCACTACACAGCTGCCACCAGACTCTGTTGTTGTAGGAGCAGCTAGGAAAAGGGCCAACTCTCACACATCTGGAGATGCACCACCCCCAGATAAAGAAAGCCGCAAGTTCGATGCAGCTGGTAAAAGAGTCGCAGCACAAGCTGCAAACCAGTGGCGCATCGCGAACTCCCAGGCACTACTTGCGCGCTATGACAGAGCCCACTGGGACGAGATGCAACATCTCATTGAACATCTGCCCAAGGACTTCCAAAATAGGGCGAAACAAGTGGTTGAGGAGGGACAGACCATCTCCAACAACCAGATACGTTCCTCCATGGACGCTGCAGATACAGCTGCACGGACAATTAATACATCTGTAACTATCAGACGGCATGCATGGCTCCGAACGTCTGGATTTAAACCAGAGATTCAACAAGCAGTTCTCAATATGCCTTTTAATGAAAAAGAACTGTTCGGTCCAGAAGTGGACACAGCGATTGAGAAACTAAAAAAAGATACGGACACTGCCAAAGCCATGGGCGCACTCTACTCCCCGCAGAGCAGAGGGAATTACAGCACATTCCGTAAAACGCCCTTTCGAGGGGGGTTTCGGGGTCAAAGCACACAAGCCAGCACCTCACAAGCAACACCGTCCACTTACCAGGGACAGTATAGAGGAGGTTTTCGGGGACAATATAGAGGAGGGCAATTCCCTAGAAATAGAGGGAGATTTCAAAGCCCCAAAACCCCTACTACTAAACAATGACTCACATGTCACTCACCCCCTCCACACAACACCAGTGGGGGGAAGAATAGGTCATTATTACAAAGCATGGGAGGAAATCACTACAGACACTTGGGTTCTAGCAATTATCCAACATGGTTATTGCATAGAATTTCTACAATTCCCTCCAAACATACCACCAAAAGCACAAAATTTAACAACACACCATTCCAATCTCCTGGAGATAGAAGTGCAGGCACTATTGCAAAAGAATGCAATCGAATTAGTGCCAAACACACAAATAAACACAGGAGTTTACTCACTGTACTTTCTGATACCAAAGAAGGACAAAACGCTGAGACCAATCCTAGACCTCAGAGTAGTGAACACTTTCATCAAATCAGACCACTTCCACATGGTCACACTACAAGAAGTATTGCCATTGCTAAAACTACACGACTACATGGCAACTTTAGACCTCAAGGATGCTTATTTCCATATACCAATACACCCATCTCACAGGAAATACCTAAGGTTCGTATTCAAAGGAATACATTACCAATTCAAGGTACTGCCTTTCGGATTAACAACCGCACCAAGAGTCTTTACCAAATGTCTAGCGGTAGTCGCTGCACACATAAGAAGGCAGCAAATACATGTGTTCCCATATTTGGACGACTGGCTAATCAAGGCCCATTCGTTCATACAGTGCTCAAATCACACAAATCAGATCATACAAACCCTCTTCAAACTCGGGTTCACCGTCAATTTCACAAAATCCAAAATTCTGCCACGCAAGGTACAACAATACCTGGGAGCCATAATAGACACATCAAAGGGAGTAGCCACTCCAACTCCACAAAGAATTCAAAATTTCAACACCATCATACAACGCATGTATCCAACACAAAAGATACAGGCAAAGATGGTATTACAACTCCTAGGCATGATGTCATCATGCATAGCCATTGTCCCAAACGCAAGACTGCACATGAGGCCCTTACAACAATGCCTAGCATCACAGTGGTCTCAAGCACAGGGTCACCTTCTAGATCTGGTGTTAATAGACCGCCAAACTTACCTCTCGCTTCTATGGTGGAACAACATAAATTTAAACAAGGGGCGGCCTTTCCAAGACCCAGTGCCACAATACGTAATAACAACAGATGCTTCCATGACAGGGTGGGGAGCACACCTCAATCAACACAGCATACAAGGACAATGGAACGTACATCAAACAAAACTGCATATCAATCACCTAGAACTGCTAGCAGTTTTTGAAGCACTAAAAGCTTTCCAACCAATAATAGTTCACAAATACATTCTCGTCAAAACAGACAACATGACAACAATGTATTATCTAAACAAGCAGGGAGGGACGCACTCCACGCAGTTAAGCCTGCTAGCACAAAAAATTTGGCATTGGGCAATTCACAACCAAATTCGCCTAATTGCACAGTTTATACCAGGGATACAAAATCAACTCGCAGACAATCTCTCTCGAGATCACCAACAGGTCCACGAATGGGAAATTCACCCCCAAATTCTGAACACTTATTTCAAACTCTGGGGAACACCTCAGATAGACTTGTTTGCGACAAGGGAGAACGCAAAATGCCAAAACTTCGCATCCAGGTACCCACACAAACAATCCCAAGGCAATGCCCTATGGATGAACTGGTCAGGGATATTTGCTTACGCTTTTCCTCCTCTCCCTCTCCTTCCTTACCTGGTAAACAAACTCAGTCAAAGCAAACTCAAACTCATATTGATAGCACCAACTTGGGCAAGGCAACCCTGGTACACAACGCTGCTAGACCTATCAGTGGTACCCTGCATCAAATTGCCCAACAGGCCAGATCTGTTGACACAGCACAACCAAAAGATCAGACACCCAGATCCAGCATCGCTGAATCTAGCAATCTGGCTCCTGAAATCCTAGAATTCGGGCACTTACAACTTACCCAAGAATGTATGGAAGTCATAAAACAAGCAAGAAGGCCATCCACCAGGCACTGCTATGCAAGTAAATGGAAGAGGTTTGTTTGCTACTGCCATATTAATCAAATACAACCATTACACACAACTCCAGAACATGTAGTGGGTTACTTGCTTCACTTACAAAAATCTAACCTGGCTTTCTCTTCCATTAAAATACACCTTGCAGCAATATCTGCATACCTGCAAACTACCTATTCAACTTCCCTATATAAAATACCAGTCATTAAAGCATTCATGGAGGGCCTTAGGAGAATTATACCACCAAGAACACCACCTGTTCCTTCATGGAACCTAAATGTTGTCCTAACTAGACTTATGGGTCCACCTTTTGAACCCATGCACTCCTGCGACATACAGTTCCTAACCTGGAAGGTGGCATTTCTCATCGCCATTACTTCCCTGAGAAGAGTAAGCGAGATTCAGGCGTACCGTTCCATCTAAATCAAACAGTGGAACTTCCAGTGTTCTTTCCACAGCCAGATACCGTAGCTGAAAGGGCACTACATACATTAGATGTCAAAAGAGCATTAATGTATTACATTGACAGAACAAAAAACATCAGAAAGACTAAACAACTCTTTATTGCATTTCAAAAACCTCACGCAGGAAACCCAATTTCAAAACAAGGTATAGCCAGATGGATAGTTAAATGCATCCAAATCTGCTACCTTAAAGCTAAACGACAGCTGCCCATTACACCAAGGGCACACTCAACCAGAAAGAAAGGTGCTACCATGGCCTTTCTAGGAAACATCCCAATGCAAGAAATATGTAAGGCAGCCACATGGTCTACGCCTCACACATTCACCAAGCACTACTGTGTAGACGTGTTATCCGCACAACAAGCCACAGTAGGTCAAGCTGTATTAAGGACATTATTTCAGACTACTTCCACTCCTACAGGCTGATCCACCGCTTTTGGGGAAATAACTGCTTACTAGTCTATTGCAGAACATGCGTATCTACAGCGACAGATGCCATCGAACTGAAAATGTCACTTACCCAGTGTACATCTGTTCGTGGCATCAGTCGCAGTAGATTCGCATGTGCCCACCCGCCTCCCCGGGAGCCTGTAGCAGTTTGGAAGTTACCTTCAATTATTTATATATGTATCATCTCAACCTTAAATAGGTGCATACTTAGTCACTCCATTGCATGGGCACTATTACTACAATTCAACTCCTACCTCACCCTCTGCGGGGAAAAACAATCGAAGATGGAGTCGACGCCCATGCGCAATGGAGACAAAAGGAGGAGTCACTCGGTCCCGTGACTCGAAAGACTTCTTCGAAGAAAAACAACTTGTAACACTCCGGCCCAACACCAGATGGCGAGCTATTGCAGAACATGCGAATCTACTGCGACTGATGCCACGAACAGATGTACACTGGGTAAGTGACATTTTCATTTCATTTACTATTTTGAAAATGCCACTTTTAGACAGTTAATCATGAAATGGAGTTGGGCTCATGCAAAGTGGGAATGAGACTGGGCCACAGAAACGATATTGTACGAAAGTGCCACTGTTGGCAAGATTACCCCCCCACTTTTCCTGATATTTATGCCAAATTTGACAGAAAATATGCCAGGATCCTGCTACCCAGGCCCCAGCACCAGTGTTCTCTCCCAAAATCTGTACCTTTGCTCCCACAGTTGGCACACACATGGCATACAGTTAAGTCCCTTGTAAAAAGTACCCATGGTACCAAGGGCCCTGTGGCCAGGGAAGGGTACCAAAGGCTGCAGCATGTATTCTGCCACCCTGGGGGACCCCTCACCAAGCACATACACACTGCCTTTGCAGCTTGTGTGTGCTGGTGGGGAGAAAAGGCAAAGTTGACATGGCAACCCTCTCAGGGTGCCATGCTCACAAACCACTGTCTGTGTCATAGGTAAGTCACCCCTCTAGCAGTACTTGCAGCCCTAAGGCAGGGTGCACTATACCACAGGTAAGGGCATAGCTGCATGAGCAATATGCTCCTACAGTGTCTAAGTCCATTCTTAGACATTGTAAGTGCAGTGTAGCCATACTGAGTATATGGTCAGGGAGTTTGTCATTACGAACTCCACAGCTCCATAATGGCTTCGCTGAATACTGGGAAGTTTGGTATCAACTTCTCAGCACAATAAACCCACACTGATGCCAGTGTAGGATGTATTGAAAAATGCATCCAGAGGGCATCTTAGAGATGCTCCCTGTACGTTAGCCAACCTGCTAGTGTATGACTGACCAGTCTGTGACAGCCTGCCACTTTCAGACAAGTTTCTGACCACATGGGTTGAGAGCCTGTAGGATGCTGGTGTGTGGTGGGTATCTGTGGTACTTACATCTTATACCAGGTCCAGGTATCCCCTCTTAGTGAAGTTGTCTAGAAGCCAGGCTCTCTAGAGGTAGCTGTGGATAAGCAGCCAAGGCTTATCCACGAGACATAAAAAGCTCATGCAAAACCACTGTAGTCACACTGCACTTACAAACTTGAAAGAAAACACTCATTTGTACAAAAACAAAGGTACTTTATTTTTGGAACAAATCACCACAAAATACTAGACCGGTAACCCACCCTTAGGAGGCAAGTAATACACTAATATATACACTAGTAATCAGAAACGGGCATAGAAAAGGTTAGAAAACAATGCAAACAGTAATAACCAATAGTAACCCTAGAGGGAGCACAAACCATATCTAAAAAAATGGAATGCAAACAAGGTACCCCCACCTAGGAAAGTAAAATATGTAGAGGGTAGCTGGGAGTACTACAAAACCAGAGAGGTAAGTAACACAGTACCCCACAACGACTAGGAATGCAGGAGTAAAACATTGGATTTTCCACAAACCACCCAAAAGGAGGAAAAGAAGAAAAGGAAGACACCCAGAGAAGTCTCCAAGTAAACCATTGGTGGATTCTTGGAGAGAAGACCTGTGGAGAGAGGGGACCAAGTCCGAGAGTCACAGCATCCAGGAGTAGTAGGAGCTACTACCCACCCATCTGTAGATGCAGGAGTTGGTCGACAGTGATGAAGAACCAGGTCAGCATTGCAGCCCTGGAGCCGGAGAAGAGTTTCTGATAAGTGCAGATGAAGCTCCACTCTGGAAGGAAGATTGCAGACGGGTGTTGGTGCAGGAATTCCACCAACAAGCCTTGGCAAAGGAAAACTTGCGGTTAGTGGAAAAGAGGTGCTGCGGGGACAAGCAGGCCCAGGAGGACTAAACCCAGGAGGGGGAGTCACAGGGGACCCGCAGCATCACAGAGTCCCCAGGAGCAGCAGCAGCACCAACAGGAGTCCCACAGAACGGGGACACAGGAGTCGCAGAAGAAGCCCACGTAGCACTACAAAAGAGGATCCCACACCACAAGAGAACCACGCAGGAGGCAGTGCTTTGCATGATGGAGTGCTGAGGGCTGGAGCTACACGTTGCCTGTGGATCCCTTGGAGGAGATGCAAACAAGCCTTGGCAGTTGCAAGAGATGCAGTGCATGGGGGTACTGTCCTGCGTGGGAGGACTACTCCGGACCACCACCTGTGATGCAGGAGAGTCCAGTCAAAGTTCCAGTGGCCAGAAGTCGAAGTATAGGTTGCAGGGGAGTCCTGCTGGAGTCTTGCAAGCCAAATCTGAGGACCCACCCAAGAGAGACCCTAAATAGAACTGAAAGGGGGATTGGTAATCTAAACAGGTAAGCACCTATCAGGAGGGGGGCTCTGACGTCACCTGCCTGACCTGGCCACTCAGATGTTCCCAGAGTTCCCTGCCAACCTTGGAAACAAGATGATAGAACCCAGGGACCCTGTGGAGGAGCTCTGGGCACCACCCCTAGGGTGGGGTTGGACAGGGGAGTGGTCACTCCCCTTTACATTGTCCAGTTTCACGCCAGAGCAGGGACTGGGGGTCCCTGAACCGGTGTGGGCTGGTTTATTCACAGAGGGCACCAAATGTGCCCTTCAAAGCAAACCAGTGCCTTGGGGAGGCTCCCCTCCCAAGCCAGTCATACCTATTTCCAAAGGGAGAGGGTGGAACTTCCCTCTCCCAAAGGAAATTCTTTGTTCTGGCTTCCTGGGCTTGATCAAGCTGCAGGACAGCAGAAACCTGTCTGAGGTGTGGCAGCAGCTGGGCTGCCCGGAAAACCCTATAAGACTGGTGGTGGCAATGCTGGGGGTCCTCTAAGGAGCCCCCAGAGTGCATGGAATCATACTTGCAATACTTGCAACAGTATTGGGGTATGATTCTGACAAGTTTGATACCAAACATGCCCAAGTCAGGGGTTACCATTATGTGGCTTAAACATAGGTAGTGACTTATGTCCAGTACACATGTAAATTTGAGTCCCCACACTCACAAAGTCCAGGAAAATGGATCTGGAGTTTCTAGGGGCACCTCTGCTAGTTCAGGGGTGCCCTCACACTCGGGTACCTGCTCCCTGCCCTCTGGGCTGAGACAGCCTACCACAGGGGTGACTTACAGTGATCTGGTGCAGAGACCTGTAATGAAAACGGGTGCATGAACCCGTTTCACACAGGCTGCAATGGCAAGCCTGCAGAACACTTTGCATGAGCTCCCTATGGGTGGCATAATACATGCTGCAGCCCATAGGGATCCCCTAGTACCCCAATGCCCTGCGTACCTAGGTACCGTATACTAGGGACTTACATTGGGGCACCAGTTTGCCAAATGTGGGGTGAAAAAGGGTCCAGCACCCAAGTTTAAAAGGAAGGAGCATAATCACTTGGGTCCTGGTTAGCAGAATCCCAGTGAATACAGTCAAACACAACGATAAACAGGCAAAATGTGGGGGTAACCAAGCTAGAAAGAGGCTACTTTCCTACATGCCACAACTCTCCCACAACGTGGTTCTAGTCCATACAGACAACATGACAACTATGTATTATCTGCAGAAATGGGGGACACACACTCATCTGAATTGTCCCTTTTTGTGCAGTCCATTTGGAAATGGGTAATTCACAGTCACATTCAGTTACTGGAAGAATGTCTCCCATGAATGGACAATCAGTTTGCAGACCTCCTAAGCAGGATCTAGCAACAAGTCCAAGAATGGGAACTTCACCTTCATGTACTTTACCAATACTTTTACCTGTGGGGAACACCAGAAATAGACCTCTTCACCACTGCAGAAAATTAAAAATGCCAAAACTTCACATCTAGATACCCACACCCTCAGTCCAAGGGCAATGCTCTATGGATGAATTGGTCAGGGATATTTGCTTAGACTTGTCCTCCTCTTCCACTCATTCCATTTCTGGTTCTCAAACTACTGAGACAAACATTACTCACCATGATCCTTGTAGGCCCCACATGGACACGTCAGCTCTGGTGCACAACACTGTTGGATCAGTCTATGGTTCCCCACCAGAAACTTCTCAACAGACCAGACCTTTTGACTCAAAAGCGAGGTCAAATTAGACATCCAGACCCCAAAAAACTCAATCTTGTGATATGGCTCCTGAAGTCATAGAGTTTGGATATTTACAACTCCCTTCTGAACGTATCGGCATTCTGGGAGAGGCACATAAACCTACAACTTGACATTATTAGACTATAAAATGGAAACATTTTGTATGCTACTGTCAACCTAAACACATTGATCCACTCGAAGCATCAGTGCAAGACATTGTTTGTTACCTGCTACATTTACAAAAGGCAAATTTAACATACTCATCTATTAGACTTTGTTTTAGCAGCTGTAGCTGTTCACCTCCAAAACAGGCAACAAACCTATTTGTTCAAAACTCCTGTAATCAAAGCATTTATGGAAGGACTTAAGAGGGTTATTCCACCCAGGGCTTCTCCATCTCCAGTGTCGAACCTTCATGTTAATGGAGTCTTAACTAGACTCATGGATCCACCGTTTGAACCCATGCACTTCTTCTTGCAATTTCTTTTGTGGAAAATTGCAGTTTTAGTGGCTATCACTTCTCTAAGGCATGTAAGTGAAATACAAGCTTTAACCTTAGAAGGACCTTTTTCCAAGTACATAAAGATAGAGTAGTCCTTAGGACAAATCCTACATTTCTACCAAAAGTAGTTTCACCATTTCACATTAACCAATCAGTTGAGGTATCTGTTTTCTGCCCACGGCCAGACTCAGTTGCTGAAAGAGCTCTGTGCACACTAGATGTTAAAAGAGCTCTTATATATTATATTGTAATTATATTGATAGGACTAAATGTTTTAGAAAATCAAAAAAACTTCTTGTAGCTTTTTCAATGCCTCACAAAGACAATCCAATCTCAATAAATGGGAAAGCTAGATGGATTGTTAAGTGTACCTAAAAGCTAAAAGACAATTGTCTTCAGCAACCTCTAGAGCACATTCCACCAGAAAAAGGTGCTTCTATGGCTTTTTTTTTAGGAAACATTCCAATAGCAGATATTTGTAAGGCTGCTATTTGGTCTACACCGCACACATTCACCAGGCATTATTGTGTAGATGTTTTAGCTCGTCAACAAGCGAATGTTGCCCAGGCAGTGCTCAGAACACTTTTTCAAACTGCTCCCACTCCTACAGGCTAGCCACTGCTTACTGGGAGAGACCTGCTTTACAGGCTGTGCAAAGCATGTGTATCGACAGCCACACATGCCATAAAAAAATAAAAAAATGCTTCTTACCCAGTAGACATCTGTTCGTGGCATGTAGTGCTGCAGATTCACATGCGCCCTCCCACCTCCCCGGAAGTCTGTGGTCATTGTAGTAGAATTGGTTAACAAATATTGTACAAATGTATATACGCTACATGGACATAATTTTTGATATATACTATCTATATGTATATATATCTATATATGTTAGGTGGCATGTGTAGCTGCAGATACACATGCTGTGCATAGATCACCATCTAGTGTTGGGCTTGGAGTGTTACAAGTTGTTTTTCTTCAAAGATGTCTTTTCTCAAGTCACGGGATCGAGTGACTCCTCCTCTCGGTGATAGTGAGCATAGGCATAGACTCCTTTTGTTAGATTGTTTTCTTTCCGCTGTCGGGTTGAGAAGTGTTTCCTCTCACTCCGAGACTTTGGATTTGGAAATTTTATATTAACTTTATTCTACCGTTGGTATTGTTTCGACCGCGTTTACATCTGCAATCAATCCTATAGTACTGTCGGGATCAAGAAAATGCCCTTTCGGGTGCTTGCGCCCTATATGCGCCTGTTCAGGCCTACCAAGCCATAGCCTGATTGCTCGGACTCCATTCCAATTTTGTCCTCAATGCCACGCGAAATTCCCTTACACTGATCAGCACGTGGTATGTAATCTTTGCCTTTCTCCAGAACATCGAGAGGAAAATTGTGAAGCCTGTCGGTCGTTTCAGTCGAAAAAGACATTGTGTGACCGGACAGCAAGAAGACTCGAAATGGTGTCGAAATATATCCACAGACACCTTTGAGGAGGAGCAGGCACAGACGGCAGTTTGGAATCAGGACACCAACTCCGAAGCAGAATCACATGAAGACAGCCAACCTATCACAGCGGCTCAGCATGTGAGTACACCTGCTCCTACGCCCACTTCCAAGAAATCTATTAAGGCCTTGGGTGCACCACTGCTGGAAAGCCATGGTTCCACCCAAAAGGAATTTGTCTGCGACTGACCCTCTGGTTCGGCGCCGAAAAAAAGCCAAGTCACCCCATCAACAGGCCACACCTGTTTTGGTGCCGGAGTCAAGCAAACAGATAAAAAGCTCCACCTCCGAGCCGAGCCACGAATATACTCTTCGGAGTCGAAAATACAACATCTGGCTTCGGAGCCGAAATCTCAGCTGGTATCTTTGGGACCAAAAAAATCAAGTACCATTTTGGAGCTGAAAAATCCTTCTACACAGAAGAGACAGGACTTTCGAGCCGTCTAAAGCACATATGAAAGACAACTACTGAACAATCCTCTAAAGCCATAAAACCACCTGAATATGAATCTGAGGACTCTGATATCCAGCCTATCTTGGAGGTTATGGACAGTAGACAGAGAAGGATATATATCCATAAGGAGACAGGAAAAACTATTGCTTCACCTTCTCCACAGACCAAAAGGAAGCTGGGTTTTTTAAGAGACTCTTGACACTGCTCCACCCCCACAAAAATATTTAAGAGAAAGGAGAAGCCATAACGTCTACAGCTCTCTCTACCACATTCGCCACAGCTTTCTTTTTCTCCACCACCCACTACCCCACCACCACTACCCACACCATCCCACACCTACTCACAGGGAGCTACAGTGGACCCTTGGGACTTGTATGACTCAGATCCTATACCGTCAAATGACCTAGATCTCTATCCTACCAAACGTTTACCACCAGAGGATAATACAATTTACACTCAGGTCATACCTAGGACAGCTGCACGCCATGGGGTTCAGATGATTGCAGAACCATTGGAGGAGGATTTTTTTTAATACATTATCTTCCAGCCACTCGCGCTACCAGTGTTTATCAATGCTGGCTGGTATGCTTAGACATGCTGATGATATATGTAAGGAACCAATCAAGGCTAGGGTTCTAACCCCAAGAATAGATAAAACATATAAGCCTGCGCCAACAGATCCAGTCTACATTTCCCAACAAGTACCACCAGACTCCATTGTGGTTAGTGCTGCTAGAAAAAGGGCTAATAGCCAGTCTTCAGGGGATATTCCTCCCCCTGACAAGGAAAGTAGGAAGTTTGATGCTGCTGGTAAAAGGGTAGCTACACAAGCAGCTAACCAATGGCGATTGCCAATTCCCAAGCCCTGTTAGCAAGGTATGACAGGGCACACTGGGATGAAATGCAAGAGTTCTTGCAATATTTACCCAAAAAGCACCAGAAGAGAGCACAACAAATTGGTGAAGAGGGACAAGCAATCCCTAATAATCAAATTAGATCTGCCCTTGACGCAGCAGATACCCAAGCTAGAAGTATCAACACTGGCATAACAATTTGTAGACATGCATGGCTAAGATCCTCTGGGTTTAAACCTGAA
Source organism: Pleurodeles waltl (assembly GCF_031143425.1). Lineage (NCBI taxonomy): Eukaryota > Metazoa > Chordata > Amphibia > Caudata > Salamandridae > Pleurodeles > Pleurodeles waltl. Next base: position 420,885,854 of record NC_090449.1, read on the forward strand.
ATGCAGCAGGCAGTGCTTAAAATGCCTTTCGATTTAAAAATAAAATAAAAATAAAAATATATTTTCGGACCGGAAGTAGATGCTACTATCGAAAAACTCAGAAAGGATTCTGACACTGCAAAAGCCATGGGAGCCCTATATACCACACCTTTTCGAGGTTCCTTTCGCAAACAACATTTTAGGGGAGGCTTAAAACCCCAAACTACAGAGGCTTCCACCTCCCATCCCAAACAAACGCAGCAATATTATCCAAGAGGGTCATTTAGAGTCTCTTCCAGAGGCCAACACTTTAGAGCCAGAGGAAAGTTTAATACCTCAAAGAGTGTCACCACTCCCACAAAACAATGACATCCTCAACATCCCACAATCCCACACGTCTCCTGTGGGAGTAAGACTGCAACATATCCACTCTCACTGGCAAAACATCACCACAGATCAGTGGGTACTTTCAATTATCCACAATGGTTATTGCCTAGAACTCATTTCTACTCCACCAAATATTCCCCCTCGCTCTCAGACTCTCTCCAGAACACAATGCTCTGCTAAAACAAGAGGTACAATCTCTATTACTAAAAGGAGCAATAGAAGGGGTTCCAATATCACAACAAGGAACAGGAGTATATTCACTATATTTCCTTATACCAAAAAAGGATGGTACACTCAGACCCATCCTAGATCTCAGACCTCTAAATCTATACATCCTGTCAGAACATTTTCACATGGTCACTTTACAGGATGTAATTCCCCTACTACAAAAACATGATTACATGACTGCTTTAGATCTCAAAGATGCTTACTTCCATATTCTCATACATCCAGCTCACCGCAAATACCTAAGATTTGTAATAGGGGCCAAACACTACCAATTCAAAGTACTTCCCTTCGGCATAACATCAGCTCCGAGGGTTTTCACAAAATGTCTATCTGTATTAGCAGCACACCTCAGAAGACAACACATACATGTCTTCCCTTATCTAGACGATTGGCTAATAAAATCAAGCAATATTCTACAGTGCCACCAACACACTCAATGCACAGTAGAAACCCTACACTCATTAGGGTTAACAATCAATTACCAAAAATCTCGTTTTCAACCAGCACAGGTTCAACCTTACCTAGGTGCTATTCTCAATACTCAAAAAGCATTAGCCTACCCAAATCCACAAAGGATACAGGATTGTCAGTTCCTCATATCACAAATACAGCCCAATCAGAATTGCACAGTAAGATTTATCATGAAACTATTAGGAATGATGGCATCATGCACAGCAATAGTACAGCATGCAAGACTAAACATGAGACCACTGCAACAGTGTATCTCACAACAATGGTCTCAAGCACAGGGTCGATTACAGGAGCTAGTGTTGTTAGACCGCCAAACTTACAAATCTCTGCAATGATGGAATCACAACAACTTAATAAAAGGGCGGTCATTTCAGGACCCAGTGCCTCAGACCACAATAACAGATGAGTCATTGACAGGTTGGGGAGCTCATCTCAACAACCTAACCATACAAGGGGAATGGAACTGAAAGTAGTTAACTTATCACTTAAACCATTTAGAATTATTAGCTGTGTTCTTTGCCTTAAAAGCTTTTCAACCTCAGATCAGGCACAAAACAGTCTTAATAAAAACAGACAATATGACAACAATGTATTATCTGAAAAAACAGGGGGGGAACACATTCATCCCAATTGTCCCTTCTAGCTCAAACAATATGGAAATAGGCAATTCACAATCAGATTTACTTGCTAGCGGAATATATCCCAGGGATACACAACCAGTTAGCAGACCTACTAAGCAGGACGCAGCAACAAATACATGAATGGGAAATTCACTCACAGGTACTTCAACAGTACTTTCAAATGTGGGGAACACCAGACATAGACCTTTTCGCAACAAGCAAAAATGCAAAATGCCAAAACTTCGCATCCAGACACCCACCCCCTCTGTCCAAAGGCAATGCTGTATAGATCAACTGGTCAGGGATATTTGCTTACGCTTTTCCCCCCTCCCATTAATTCCATTTCTAGTCAACAAACTGCGTCACACCTCTCTCACCCTGATACTCATAGCTCCCACGTGGGTACGCCAACACTGGTACACAACACTGCTGGATCTGTCAGTAGTACCCCATCACAAACTTCCCAACAGACCAGATCTGTTAACACCGAACAAGGGTCAAATCAGGCATCTCCATCCCAGAGGACTCAACTTAGCGATTTGTTTCCTGCGGTCATAGAATTTGGCTATTTACACCTTCCATTAGAATGTATAGAAGTTCTAAAACAAGCACGCAAACCAACAACTAGACAATGCTATGCAAACAAGTGGAAATGGTTTGTTTACTACTGTCAGCCTAAAAATATAGATCCACTTAAAGCATCAATACAAGATATTGTATGTTACCTGGTTTATTTACAAAAAGCGAATTTAGCTTTTTCCTCTATTAAGATTAATCTCACGGCTATATCAGCATACTTACAAACCATGCAGCATACTTCTCTCTGCATAGTCCCTGTCATAAAAGCCTTTTTGGAAGGACTTAAATGTATTATTCCACCAAGAACTCCACCAGTTCCTGCCTGGAATCTCAATATTGTACTCAGAAGATTAATGGGACCAGCATTCGAGCCCATGCATTCATGTGATATTCAATTTATCACATGGAAAGTTGCTTTCTTAGTAGCAATTACTTCATTAAGAAGAGTGAGTGAAATACAAGCATTCACTCTAGAGGAACCTTTTTTCCAAGTGCACAAACATAAAGTTGTGCTTAGGACAAATCCAAAATTTTGGCCAAAAGTAATTTCACCTTTTCCCATTAACCAATCAGTGGAATTGCCAATCTTCTTTCCACAGCCAGACTCATCTGCTTAAAGAGCGCTTCACAATCTTGACCTTAAAAGAGCTCTAATGTACTATGTTGACAGAACAAAAGAGTTTAAGAAAACTAAACAGCTTTTTGTTGCTTTCCAACAACCACATAAAGGTAATCCTATCTCAAAACAAGGATTAGCTCGATGGATTGTGAGATTTATTCAAACATGTTGCATTAAAGCAAAAAGGCAACTTTTGATAACTCCTAAAGCACATTCCACTAGGAAAAAATATGCTTCTATGACATTTTTAGGAAACCTACCAATGGCAGACATATGCAAAGCTGCTACATGGTCCACACCACATTCGTTCACAAAACATTACTGTGTGGATGTATTATCAAAGCAATAGGCCAATGTTGGTCAAGCAGTACTAAAAACACTATTTCAAACCACTTCAACCCCTAGAGGATAGCCACCGTTTTATTGGGAGAAGGACTGCTTTTTAGTCTATGCACAGCATGTGTATCTGCAGCTACACATGCCACAGAACGGAAAATGTCACTTACCCAGTGTACATCTGTTCGTGGCATGTAGTGCTGCAGATTCGCATGCGCCCTCCCTCCTCCCCGGAAACCTGTAGTCGTTGCATTACTTATTTGTGCATAGGTATATATATTTACATTTGCATAGACATCTTATTTACTTAATACATTTAGTTGTACATTTACATTCTTTCACTGTATCACTCCTTCCTATACCCTTCTGCGGGAAAACAATCTAATAAAGGAGTTGATGCCCGTGTGCACTATCACCGAGAGGAGTCACTTGATTCCGTGACTTGAGAAAAGACTTCTTTGAAGAAAAACAACTTGTAACACTCCGAGCCCAACACTAGATGGCGATCTAAGTACAGCATGTGAATCTGCAGCACTACATGCCACGAACAGATGCACACTCTGTAAGTGACATTTTCCATAGATATATATATGTTCGGTGGCATGTGTAGCTGCAGATACACATGCTGTGCACTTCGAAGAAGTCTTTTCGAGTCACGAGATCGAGGGACTCCTCCCATTTCGGCTCCATTGCGCATGGGCGTCGACTCCATCTTAGATTTTTTTTTCCGCCATCGGGTTCGGACGTGTTCCTTTCCGCTCCGTGTTTCGGGTCGGAAAGTTATTTAGAATCTCGGAAAAATCGTCGGTATTGTTTGCGTTCGGTATCGGGTTAGTTATAACAGATCGACACCGACTTTTGAAGAGCTCCGGTGGCCCTTCTGGGTTTTTTCAATCACCCCGTCGGGGCCTGGTCGGCCCGGCCACGTGTTTCTTCAAGGCTGATGGAACGGACCCCATTCTGCTTCTGCCCAAAATGTCATAACAAGTATCCATATACAGATCAGCATCTGGTCTGTAACTTGTGTCTGTCTCCAGAGCACAAGGAGGATACCTGTGAAGCCTGTCGAGCGTTTCGGTCGAGGAAGACATTAAAAGACCGAAGAGCAAGAAGACTGCAGATGGCGTCGGCGCGACAGGACAAGGGCGTTTCGAAGAGGAAGAAGAAAGCTTCTCCATCCATGAATCGGACTCGGACGAGCTCGATCCCGAAGAAACGCAGAAAACCGTGAGTAAGACGTCGAAACATAAAACTCACGAGACGACAACAAAAGCCCAGGGGACGCCACCGCCAGCAGGCCATGGCTTAACCCGAAAAATAGGTGACCGATCATTGGCACCGAAAAAGGGCATGCATGTGGCGAAGTCATCCGACTCCAGTCGAGATACCGCCACACAGCTATCTCGGGCCCGAGACAGCGGCTCCGAACAGATTCGGACCCGAGACAGTGGCACCGAAATGGTTCGGCACCGAGACACCACGACGCCGAAAATAAAGAAGGTTGCCTCGGAGCCCAAAAAGGCGACCGAAAAGATTTCGATCCAGCCTTGGAACCGAAAACAGGTTCCTACACAGAGGAACAGGGATTGTCCTCCCAGATGCAAGGACATAAGTTCGGAGAGGAACTTCAATCTGTTGAGCCAGACTACATTCAAAGAAGGCTCCACATTCAAAAAGACACAGGGAAGATAAGCACTCTTCCCCCAATTAAGATGAAAAGAAGACTTGCCTTTCAAGAAAAGGACAAGCAGCCACAGGCAAAGGTGGCAACACAAACAACTCCACCACCATCTCCACCACCATCAATGCACACATCACCGGTAGCCACTCCACCACTGATGCAATCCCCGACTCATACTGCAATGAGTCAAGATGATCCTGATGCATGGGACCTTTATGATGCTCCTGTATCAGATAACAGCCCAGACTGTTACCCTACAAGGCCGTCGCCATCTGAAGACAGTACATCCTACACGCAGGTGGTCTCAAGGGCAGCTGCGTTTCATAACGTCACCTTGCATTCAGAACCAATTGAGGATGACTTTTTATTTAATGCACTCTCCTCCACTCATAGTCAATACCAAAGCTTACCTATGCTCCCGGGAATGCTAAAACATTCAAAACAAATATTTCAGGATCCTGTTAAAGGCAGAGCCATAACTCCAAGGGTGGAAAAAAAGTACAAGCCACCACCAACAGACCCTGTTTATATTACGCAGCAATTAACACCAGATTCTGTGGTTGTTGGGACAGCTCGCAAGAGAGCAAACTCTCATACCTCGGGAGATGCACCACCTCCAGACAAGGAGAGTCGCAAATTCGATGCTGTGGGTAAAAGAGTTTGTAGGAAGTTGGCTCTGTATGTGCTATTTCAAAGTAAGGAATAGCATGCACAGAGTCCAAGGGTTCCCCTTAGAGGTAAAATAGTGGTAAAAAGAGATAATACTAATGCTCTATTTTGTGGTAGTGTGGTCGAGCAGTAGGCTTATCCAAGGAGTAGTGTTAAGCATTTGTTGTACATACACATAGACAATAAATGAGGTACACACACTCAGAGACAAATCCAGCCAATAGGTTTTTATATAGAAAAATATCTTTTCTTAGTTTATTTTAAGAACCACAGGTTCAAATTCTACATGTAATATCTCATTCGAAAGGTATTGCAGGTAAGTACTTTAGGAACTTCAAATCATCAAAATTGCATGTATACTTTTCAAGTTATTCACAAATAGCTGTTTTAAAAGTGGACACTTAGTGCAATTTTCACAGTTCCTAGGGGAGGTAAGTATTTGTTAGGTTAACCAGGTAAGTAAGACACTTACAGGGCTTAGTTCTTGGTCCAAGGTAGCCCACCGTCGGGGGTTCAGAGCAACCCCAAAGTCACCACACCAGCAGCTCGGGGCCGGTCAGGTGCAGAGTTCAAAGTGGTGCCCAAAACACATAGGCTAGAATGGAGAGAAGGGGGTGCCCCGGTTCCGGTCTGCTTGCAGGTAAGTACCCGCGTCTTCGGAGGGCAGACCAGGGGGGTTTTGTAGGGCACCGGGGGGGACACAAGTCCACACAGAAATTTCACCCTCAGCAGCGCGGGGGCGGCCGGGTGCAGTGTAGAAACAAGCGTCGGGTTCGCAATGTTAGTCTATGAGAGATCTCGGGATCTCTTCAGCGCTGCAGGCAGGCAAGGGGGGGGTTCCTCGGGGAAACCTCCACTTGGGCAAGGGAGAGGGACTCCTGGGGGTCACTCCTCCAGTGAAAGTCCGGTCCTTCAGGTCCTGGGGGCTGCGGGTGCAGGGTCTCTCCCAGGTGTCGGGACTTAGGTTTCAGAGAGTCGCGGTCAGGGGAAGCCTCGGGATTCCCTCTGCAGGCGGCGCTGTGGGGGCTCAGGGGGGACAGGTTTTGGTACTCACAGTATCAGAGTAGTCCTGGGGTCCCTCCTGAGGTGTCGGATCTCCACCAGCCGAGTCGGGGTCGCCGGGTGCAGTGTTGCAAGTCTCACGCTTCTTGCGGGGAGCTTGCAGGGTTCTTTAAAGCTGCTGGAAACAAAGTTGCAGCTTTTCTTGGAGCAGGTCCGCTGTCCTCGGGAGTTTCTTGTCTTTTCGAAGCAGGGGCAGTCCTCAGAGGATGTCGAGGTCGCTGGTCCCTTCGGAAGGCGTCGCTGGAGCAGGATCTTTGGAAGGCAGGAGACAGGCCGGTGAGTTTCTGGAGCCAAGGCAGTTGTCGTCTTCTGGTCTTCCGCTGCAGGGGTTTTCAGCTGGGCAGTCCTTCTTCTTGTAGTTGCAGGAATCTAATTTTCTAGGGTTCAGGGTAGCCCTTAAATACTAAATTTAAGGGCGTGTTTAGGTCTGGGGGGTTAGTAGCCAATGGCTACTAGCCCTGAGGGTGGGTACACCCTCTTTGTGCCTCCTCCCAAGGGGAGGGGGTCACAATCCTAACCCTATTGGGGGAATCCTCCATCTGCAAGATGGAGGATTTCTAAAAGTTAGAGTCACCTCAGCTCAGGACACCTTAGGGGCTGTCCTGACTGGCCAGTGACTCCTCCTTGTTATTCTCATTATTTTCTCCGGCCTTGCCGCCAAAAGTGGGGCCTGGCCGGAGGGGGCGGGCAACTCCACTAGCTGGAGTGTCCTGCTGGGTTGGCACAAAGGAGGTGAGCCTTTGAGGCTCACCGCCAGGTGTGACAATTCCTGCCTGGGAGAGGTGTTAGCATCTCCACCCAGTGCAGGCTTTGTTACTGGCCTCAGAGTGACAAAGGCACTCTCCCCATGGGGCCAGCAACATGTCTCGGTTTGTGGCAGGCTGCTAAAACTAGTCAGCCTACACAGATAGTCGGTTAAGTTTCAGGGGGCGCCTCTAAGGTGCCCTCTGGGGTGTATTTTACAATAAAATGTACACTGGCATCAGTGTGCATTTATTGTGCTGAGAAGTTTGATACCAAACTTCCCAGTTTTCAGTGTAGCCATTATGGTGCTGTGGAGTTCGTGTTTGACAGACTCCCAGACCATATACTCTTATGGCTACCCTGCACTTACAATGTCTAAGGTTTTGTTTAGACACTGTAGGGGTACCATGCTCATGCACTGGTACCCTCACCTATGGTATAGTGCACCCTGCCTTAGGGCTGTAAGGCCTGCTAGAGGGGTGTCTTACCTATACTGCATAGGCAGTGAGAGGCTGGCATGGCACCCTGAGGGGAGTGCCATGTCGACTTACTCGTTTTGTCCTCACTAGCACACACAAGCTGGTAAGCAGTGTGTCTGTGCTGAGTGAGAGGTCTCCAGGGTGGCATAAGACATGCTGCAGCCCTTAGAGACCTTCCTTGGCATCAGGGCCCTTGGTACTAGAAGTACCAGTTACAAGGGACTTATCTGGATGCCAGGGTCTGCCAATTGTGGATACAAAAGTACAGGTTAGGGAAAGAACACTGGTGCTGGGGCCTGGTTAGCAGGCCTCAGCACACTTTCAATTGTAAACATAGCATCAGCAAAGGCAAAAAGTCAGGGGGCAACCATGCCAAGGAGGCATTTCCTTACACAACCCCCCCCCAAACGAAAGAGGATGAGACTAACCTTTCCCAAGAGAGTCTTCATTTTCTAAGTGGAAGAACCTGGAAAGGCCATCTGCATTGGCATGGGCAGTCCCAGGTCTGTGTTCCACTATAAAGTCCATTCCCTGTAGGGAGATGGACCACCTCAACAGTTTAGGATTTTCACCTTTCATTTGCATCAGCCATTTGAGAGGTCTGTGGTCAGTTTGAACTAGGAAGTGAGTCCCAAAGAGGTATGGTCTCAGCTTCTTCAGGGACCAAACCACAGCAAAGGCCTCCCTCTCAATGGCACTCCAACGCTGCTCCCTGGGGAGTAACCTCCTGCTAATGAAAGCAACAGGCTGGTCAAGGCCATCATCATTTGTTTGGGACAAAACTGCCCCTATCCCATGTTCAGAGGCATCAGTCTGCACAATGAACTGCTTAGAATAATCTGGAGCTTTGAGAACTGGTGCTGAGCACATTGCCTGTTTCAGGGTGTCAAAGGCCTGTTGGCAGTCCACAGTCCAGTTTACTTTCTTGGGCATTTTCTTGGAGGTGAGTTCAGTGAGGGCTGTCACAATGGATCCATATCCCTTCACAAACCTCCTGTAATACCCAGTCAAGCCAAGGAATGCCCTGACTTGAGTCTGGGTTTTTGGAGCTACCCAGTCCAGAATAGTCTGGATCTTGGGTTGGAGTGGCTGAACTTGGCCTCCACCTACAAGGTGTCCCAAGTAAACCACAGTTCCCTGCCCTATCTGGCATTTGGATGCCTTGATAGAGAGGCCTGCAGATTGCAGAGCCTTCAAAACCTTCCTCAGGTGGACCAGGTGATCCTGCCAGGTGGAGCTAAAGACAGCAATATCATCAAGATAAGCTGTGCTAAAGGACTCCAAGCCAGCAAGGACTTGATTCACCAACCTTTGGAAGGTGGCAGGGGCATTCTTTAAACCAAAGGGCATAACAGTAAACTGATAATGCCCATCAGGTGTGGAGAATGCTGTCTTTTCTTTTGCTCCAGGTGCCATTTTTATTTGCCAGTACCCTGCTGTCAAGTCAAAGGTACTTAGAAATTTGGCAGCACCTAATTTATCAATGAGCTCATCAGCTCTTGGAATTGGATGGGCATCTGTCTTGGTGACAGAATTGAGCCCTCTGTAGTCCACACAAAACCTCATCTCTTTCTTTCCATCTTTGGTGTGAGGTTTGGGGACTAAGACCACTGGGCTAGCCCAGGGGCTGTCAGAGCGCTCAATCACTCCCAATTCCAGCATCTTGTGGACTTCCACCTTGATGCTTTCCTTAACATGGTCAGACTGTCTGAAGATTTTGTTCTTGACAGGCATGCTGTCTCCTGTGTCCACATCATGGGTACACAGGTGTGTCTGACCAGGGGTTAGGGAGAAAAGCTCAGGAAACTGTTGTAGGACTCTCCTACAATCAGCCTGCTGTTGGCCAGAGAGGGTGTCTGAGTAGATCACCCCATCTACTGTGCCATCTTTTGGGTCTGATGACAGAAGATCAGGGAGAGGTTCACTCTCTGCCTCCTGATCCTCATCTGTTACCATCAACAGATTGACATCAGCCCTGTCGTGGAAGAGCTTAAGGCGGTTTACATGGATCACCCTCTTGGGGCTCCTGCTTGTGCCCAGGTCCACCAAGTAGGTGACCTGACTCTTCCTCTCTAGTACTGGGTAAGGGCCACTCCATTTGTCCTGGAGTGCCCTGGGAGCCACAGGCTCCAGAACCCAGACTTTCTGCCCTGGTTGGAACTCAACCAGTGCAGCCTTTTGGTCATACCAAAACTTCTGGAGCTGTTGGCTGGCCTCAAGGTTTTTGGTTGCCTTTTCCATGTACTCTGCCATTCTAGAGCGAAGGCCAAGTACATAGTCCACTATGTCCTGTTTAGGCTCATGGAGAGGTCTCTCCCAGCCTTCTTTAACAAGGGCAAGTGGTCCCCTTACAGGATGACCAAACAGAAGTTCAAAGGGTGAGAATCCTACTCCCTTCTGTGGCACCTCCCTGTAAGCGAAAAGCAGACATGGCAGGAGGACATCCCATCTCCTTTTGAGTTTTTCTGGGAGCCCCATGATCATGCCTTTTAATGTCTTGTTGAATCTCTCAACTAAGCCATTAGTTTGTGGATGGTAGGGTGTAGTGAATTTATAAGTCACTCCACACTCATTCCACATGTGCTTTAGGTATGCTGACATGAAGTTGGTACCTCTGTCAGACACCACCTCCTTAGGGAAACCCACTCTGGTAAAGATACCAATGAGGGCCTTGGCTACTGCAGGGGCAGTAGTCGACCTAAGGGGAATAGCTTCAGGATACCTGGTAGCATGATCCACTACTACCAGGATATACATATTTCCTGAGGCTGTGGGAGGTTCTAGTGGACCAACTATGTCCACACCCACTCTTTCAAAGGGCACCCCCACCACTGGAAGTGGAATGAGGGGGGCCTTTGGATGCCCACCTGTCTTACCACTGGCTTGACAGGTGGGGCAGGAGAGGCAAAACTCCTTAACCATGCTGGACATATTGGGCCAGTAGAAGTGGTTGACTAACCTCTCCCACGTCTTGGTTTGTCCCAAATGTCCAGCAAGGGGAATGTCATGGGCCAATGTTAGGATGAACTCTCTGAACAGCTGAGGCACTACCACTCTCCTAGTGGCACCAGGTTTGGGGTCTCTGGCCTCAGTGTACAGGAGCCCATCTTCCCAATAGACCCTATGTGTTCCATTTTTCTTGCCTTTGGACTCTTCAGCAGCTTGCTGCCTAAGGCCTTCAAGAGAGGGACAGGTTTCTTGTCCCTTACACAGCTCTTCCCTTGAGGGTCCCCCTGGGCCTAAGAGCTCAACCTGATAAGGTTCAAGCTCCAAAGGCTCAGTTCCCTCAGAGGGCAGAACTTCTTCCTGAGAAGAGAGGTTCCCTTTCTTTTGCTGTGTTGCAGTTGGGTTCCCAACTGACTTTCCTGTTCTCTTGGTAGGCTGGGCCATTTTTCCAGACTCCAGCTCTACTTTTTCACCCTGTGCCTTGCACTGTGCTCTTGTTTTCACACACACCAGTTCAGGGATACCCAGCATTGCTGCATGGGTTTTTAGCTCTACCTCAGCCCATGCTGAGGACTCCAGGTCATTTCCAAGCAGACAGTCCACTGGGATATTTGAGGAGACCACCACCTGTTTCAGGCCATTGACCCCTCCCCATTCTAAAGTAACCATTGCCATGGGATGTACTTTTCTCTGATTGTCAGCGTTGGTGACTGTGTAAGTTTTTCCAGTCAGGTATTGGCCAGGGGAAACCAGTTTCTCTGTCACCATGGTGACACTGGCACCTGTATCCCTCAGGCCCTCTATTCTAGTCCCATTAATTAAGAGTTGCTGTCTGTATTTTTGCATGTTAGGCGGCCAGACAGCTAGTGTGGCTAAATCCACCCCACCCTCAGAAACTAGAGTAGCTTCAGTGTGGACCCTGATTGGCTCTGGGCACACTGTTGATCCCACTTGGAGACTAGCCATACCAGTGTTACCTGGATGGGAGTTTGGAGTGGAACCTTTCTTGGGACAGGCCTTGTCTCCAGTTTGGTGTCCATGCTGTTTACAGCTATGACACCAGGCCTTTTTGGGATCAAAGTTTTTACCCTTGTACCCATTGTTTTGTGAAGAGGCTCTGGGCCCACCCTCCTGTGCAGGTTTTTGGGGGCCTGTAGAAGACTCTTTACTATTTTTAATTTTGGTTGTCTCATCACCCTTCTGCTGGGGAGTCTTTGTGACCCCTTTCTTTTGGTCACCCTCTGTTGAAGTCTTGGACACCCTTGTCTTGACCCAATGGTCCGCCTTCTTTCCCAATTCTTGGGGAGAAATTGGTCCTAGGTCTACCAGATGCTGATGCAGTTTATCATTGAAACAATTACTTAACAGGTGTTCTTTCACAAATAAATTGTACAGCCCATCATAATTACTTACACCACTGCCTTGAATCCAACCATCTAGTGTTTTCACTGAGTAGTCAACAAAGTCAACCCAGGTCTGGCTCGAGGATTTTTGAGCCCCCCTGAACCTAATCCTGTACTCCTCAGTGGAGAATCCAAAGCCCTCAATCAGGGTACCCTTCATGAGGTCATAGGATTCTGCATCTTGTCCAGAGAGTGTGAGGAGTCTATCCCTACACTTTCCTGTGAACATTTCCCAAAGGAGAGCACCCCAGTGAGATCTGTTCACTTTTCTGGTTACACAAGCCCTCTCAAAAGCTGTGAACCATTTGGTGATGTCATCACCATCTTCATATTTAGTTACAATCCCTTTAGGGATTTTCAACATGTCAGGAGAATCTCTGACCCTATTTATGTTGCTGCCACCATTGATGGGTCCTAGGCCCATCTCTTGTCTTTCCCTCTCTATGGCTAGGATCTGTCTTTCCAAAGCCAATCTTTTGGCCATCCTGGCTAACTGGATGTCCTCTTCACTGGAGTTATCCTCAGTGATTTCAGAGTTGTTGGTCCCTCCTGTGAGGGAACCAGCATCTCTGACTATTATTTGTGGAGTCAGGGCTTGAGAAGCCCTGCTCTCCCTAAGTAGGACTGGAGGGGGGGAATTTCCCTCCAAGTCACTATCTTCATCCTCTGAGTTGCCATCCTCAGAGGGGTTGGCCTTTTCAAACTCTGCCAAAAGCTCCTGGAGCTGTACTTTGGTAGGTTTGGGGCCCATTGCTATTTTCTTTAGTTTACAGAGTGACCTTAGCTCTCTCATCTGTAGATGGAGGTAAGGTGTGGTGTCGAGTTCCACCACATTCACATCTGTGCTAGACATTATGCTTCTAAAAGTTGGAATACTTTTTAAGAAACTAAAACTGGTTCTAGAATCTAATTCAAACTTTTACAAACTTTTAAACTCTAAAAGAAATGCTAAACAGGATCTAACACAAGGCCCTAGCAGGTCTTTTAAGAATTTAGAAAACTTTTCAAATTGCAAAAATCAATTTCTAATGACAATTTTGGAATTTGTCGTGTGATCAGGTATTGGCTGAGTAGTCCAGCAAATGCAAAGTCTTGTACCCCACCGCTGATCCACCAATGTAGGAAGTTGGCTCTGTATGTGCTATTTCAAAGTAAGGAATAGCATGCACAGAGTCCAAGGGTTCCCCTTAGAGGTAAAATAGTGGTAAAAAGAGATAATACTAATGCTCTATTTTGTGGTAGTGTGGTCGAGCAGTAGGCTTATCCAAGGAGTAGTGTTAAGCATTTGTTGTACATACACATAGACAATAAATGAGGTACACACACTCAGAGACAAATCCAGCCAATAGGTTTTTATATAGAAAAATATCTTTTCTTAGTTTATTTTAAGAACCACAGGTTCAAATTCTACATGTAATATCTCATTCGAAAGGTATTGCAGGTAAGTACTTTAGGAACTTCAAATCATCAAAATTGCATGTATACTTTTCAAGTTATTCACAAATAGCTGTTTTAAAAGTGGACACTTAGTGCAATTTTCACAGTTCCTAGGGGAGGTAAGTATTTGTTAGGTTAACCAGGTAAGTAAGACACTTACAGGGCTTAGTTCTTGGTCCAAGGTAGCCCACCGTCGGGGGTTCAGAGCAACCCCAAAGTCACCACACCAGCAGCTCGGGGCCGGTCAGGTGCAGAGTTCAAAGTGGTGCCCAAAACACATAGGCTAGAATGGAGAGAAGGGGGTGCCCCGGTTCCGGTCTGCTTGCAGGTAAGTACCCGCGTCTTCGGAGGGCAGACCAGGGGGGTTTTGTAGGGCACCGGGGGGGACACAAGTCCACACAGAAATTTCACCCTCAGCAGCGCGGGGGCGGCCGGGTGCAGTGTAGAAACAAGCGTCGGGTTCGCAATGTTAGTCTATGAGAGATCTCGGGATCTCTTCAGCGCTGCAGGCAGGCAAGGGGGGGGTTCCTCGGGGAAACCTCCACTTGGGCAAGGGAGAGGGACTCCTGGGGGTCACTCCTCCAGTGAAAGTCCGGTCCTTCAGGTCCTGGGGGCTGCGGGTGCAGGGTCTCTCCCAGGTGTCGGGACTTAGGTTTCAGAGAGTCGCGGTCAGGGGAAGCCTCGGGATTCCCTCTGCAGGCGGCGCTGTGGGGGCTCAGGGGGGACAGGTTTTGGTACTCACAGTATCAGAGTAGTCCTGGGGTCCCTCCTGAGGTGTCGGATCTCCACCAGCCGAGTCGGGGTCGCCGGGTGCAGTGTTGCAAGTCTCACGCTTCTTGCGGGGAGCTTGCAGGGTTCTTTAAAGCTGCTGGAAACAAAGTTGCAGCTTTTCTTGGAGCAGGTCCGCTGTCCTCGGGAGTTTCTTGTCTTTTCGAAGCAGGGGCAGTCCTCAGAGGATGTCGAGGTCGCTGGTCCCTTCGGAAGGCGTCGCTGGAGCAGGATCTTTGGAAGGCAGGAGACAGGCCGGTGAGTTTCTGGAGCCAAGGCAGTTGTCGTCTTCTGGTCTTCCGCTGCAGGGGTTTTCAGCTGGGCAGTCCTTCTTCTTGTAGTTGCAGGAATCTAATTTTCTAGGGTTCAGGGTAGCCCTTAAATACTAAATTTGAGGGCGTGTTTAGGTCTGGGGGGTTAGTAGCCAATGGCTACTAGCCCTGAGGGTGGGTACACCCTCTTTGTGCCTCCTCCCAAGGGGAGGGGGTCACAATCCTAACCCTATTGGGGGAATCCTCCATCTGCAAGATGGAGGATTTCTAAAAGTTAGAGTCACCTCAGCTCAGGACACCTTAGGGGCTGTCCTGACTGGCCAGTGACTCCTCCTTGTTATTCTCATTATTTTCTCCGGCCTTGCCGCCAAAAGTGGGGCCTGGCCGGAGGGGGCGGGCAACTCCACTAGCTGGAGTGTCCTGCTGGGTTGGCACAAAGGAGGTGAGCCTTTGAGGCTCACCGCCAGGTGTGACAATTCCTGCCTGGGAGAGGTGTTAGCATCTCCACCCAGTGCAGGCTTTGTTACTGGCCTCAGAGTGACAAAGGCACTCTCCCCATGGGGCCAGCAACATGTCTCGGTTTGTGGCAGGCTGCTAAAACTAGTCAGCCTACACAGATAGTCGGTTAAGTTTCAGGGGGCGCCTCTAAGGTGCCCTCTGGGGTGTATTTTACAATAAAATGTACACTGGCATCAGTGTGCATTTATTGTGCTGAGAAGTTTGATACCAAACTTCCCAGTTTTCAGTGTAGCCATTATGGTGCTGTGGAGTTCGTGTTTGACAGACTCCCAGACCATATACTCTTATGGCTACCCTGCACTTACAATGTCTAAGGTTTTGTTTAGACACTGTAGGGGTACCATGCTCATGCACTGGTACCCTCACCTATGGTATAGTGCACCCTGCCTTAGGGCTGTAAGGCCTGCTAGAGGGGTGTCTTACCTATACTGCATAGGCAGTGAGAGGCTGGCATGGCACCCTGAGGGGAGTGCCATGTCGACTTACTCGTTTTGTCCTCACTAGCACACACAAGCTGGTAAGCAGTGTGTCTGTGCTGAGTGAGAGGTCTCCAGGGTGGCATAAGACATGCTGCAGCCCTTAGAGACCTTCCTTGGCATCAGGGCCCTTGGTACTAGAAGTACCAGTTACAAGGGACTTATCTGGATGCCAGGGTCTGCCAATTGTGGATACAAAAGTACAGGTTAGGGAAAGAACACTGGTGCTGGGGCCTGGTTAGCAGGCCTCAGCACACTTTCAATTGTAAACATAGCATCAGCAAAGGCAAAAAGTCAGGGGGCAACCATGCCAAGGAGGCATTTCCTTACAGAGTTGCAGCACAAGCAGCAAACCAATGGCGTATTACCAATTCACAAGCACTTTTGGCAAGGTATGATAGAGCTCATTGGGACGAAATGCAGCATTTCATAGAACACTTACCCAAAGAGTTCCAGAAAAGGGCACAACAAGTGGTAGAAGAAGGACAAAGTATCTCCAATAATCAGATACGGTCATCAATGGACGCAGCAGATACAGCTGCAAGGACAGTAAATACTGCAATAACAATAAGGAGAAACGCATGGTTGCGTACGTCAGGATTCGAGCCGGAAATACAACAAGCCGTGCTGAATATGCCCTTTAATGAACAGCAGTTGTTTGGGCCGGAAGTCGACACTGCTATTGAAAAACTCAAAAAAGATACTGATACCGCAAAAGCCATGGGCGCACTCTACTCCCCACAAAGCAGAGGCACATTTCGCAAGACACCATTTAGGGGAGGATTTCGAGGTCAACCTACAGAGGCCACAACCTCACAAGCAAGGCCCACTTATCAAAGCCAATACCAGCGGGGAAGTTTTTGGGGGCAATATAGAGGGGCACAATTAAAAAAAAATAGAGGGAAGTTCCAAAGCCCCAAAACCCCTCAAAACAAACAGTGACTTCCAAGTCACACATCCCCAACACATAACACCTGTGGGGGGGAGACTAAGACTATTTTACAAACATTGGGAGGAGATAACAACAGACACTTGGGTACTGGCAATTATCCAGCATGGTTATTGCATAGAATTTCTCAAATTCCCTCCAAACGTACCACCGAAAACACACAATATGTCAAAAGAACATATAGATCTTCTAGGACTAGAAGTTCAGGCATTACTACTAAAAGAAGCAATACAATTAGTACCAGAACACCAGAAAGGAACAGGAGTTTACTCTCTGTACTTTCTCATACCCAAAAAAGACAAGACTCTGAGACCTATATTAGATCTCCGAACATTAAATACCTACATCAAATCAGATCACTTTCACATGGTGACATTACAAGACATAATCCCACTACTCAAACCACAAGACTACATGACAACACTAGACCTAAAGGATGCATATTTCCATATACCGATACATCCTTCACACAGAAAATACTTAAGGTTTGTATTCCAAGGGATACATTACCAATTCAAGGTGTTGCCATTCAGAATAACAACTGCGCCAAGAGTTTTTACAAAGTGCCTAGCAGTCGTAGCTGCACATATCAGAAGGCAGCAAATACATGTGTTCCCGTACCTAGACGATTGGTTAATCAAAACCAACACGCTAGAAAAGTGTTCACAACACACAGAGTATGTCATAGAAACCCTCCACAAACTAGGTTTCACAATCAACTACACAAAGTCACACCTTCTGCCGTGTCAAACACAGCAATACTTAGGGGCGACAATCAACACAGCAAAAGGGATTGCCACTCCAAGTCCACAAAGAGTTCAGGCATTTCACAATGTAATACAGGCCATGTATCCAAATCAAAAAATACAAGTCAAAATGGTGATGAAACTCTTAGGCATGATGTCCTCATGCATAGCCATTGTCCCAAACGCAAGGTTGCACATGCGGCCCTTACAACAGTGCCTAGCATCACAGTGGTCACAGGCACAGGGTCAAATTCTAGATCTGGTGTTGGTAGACCGCCAAACATACACCTCGCTTCAATGGTGGAACAGTATAAATTTAAACCAAGGGCGGCCTTTTCAAGACCCAGTGCCACAATATGTAATAACAACAGATGCCTCCATGATAGGGTGGGGAGCACACCTCAATCAATACAGCATCCAAGGACAATGGGACACTCACCAAAAACAGTTTCACATAAATCAATTAGAACTATTGGCAGTATTTCTAGCGCTGAAAGCATTTCAACCCATAATAAGCTACAAACACATTCTTGTCAAAACAGACAACATGACAACGATGTATTACCTAAACAAACAGGGAGGCACACACTCAACACAGTTGTGTCTCCTGGCACAGAAAATATGGCATTGGGCGATTCACAACCACATTCGCCTAATAGCACAATTTATTCCAGGAATTCAGAACCAGCTAGCAGACAATCTTTCTCGGGATCACCAACAGATCCACGAATGGGAGATTCACCCCCAAATACTAAATACTTACTTCCAGAGTTGGGGAACACCACAAATAGATCTATTTGCAACAAAGGAAAACGCAAAATGCCAAAACTTTGCATCCAGGTACCCAAAAGATCAGTCTCAGGGCAATGCGTTATGGATGAGTTGGTCAGGGATATTTGCGTACGCTTTTCCCCCTCTCCCACTCCTTCCATATCTAGTAAACAAGCTGAGTCAAAACAAACTCAAACTCAAACTAATAGCACCAACATGGGTAAGGCAACCTTGGTACACAACACTACTAGACCTCTCAGTAGTGCCTCATGTCAAACTACCAAACATACCAGATCTGTTAACGCAACACAAACAACAGATCAGACACCCAAATCCAGCATCGCTAAATGTAAGAAATCTGGCTCCTGAAGTCCTAGAGTTCGGACATTTAGACCTTACACAGGAATGTATGGGGGTCATAAAACAAGCTAGGAAACCTACCACTAGACATTGCTATGCAAATAAGTGGAAAAGATTTGTTTATTACTGACATAATAATCAAATTCAACCCTTACACGCATCTGCCAAAGACATCGTAGGATACTTACTACATTTGCAAAAATCAAAGCTAGCTTTTTCTTCCATTGAAATACATCTTACAGCAATTTCAGCTTACCTGCAAATTACGCACTCAACTTCTCTATTTAGAATACCAGTCATAAAAGCATTTATGGAAGGTCTAAAGAGAATTATTCCACCAAGAACACCACCAGTTCCTTCATGGAACCTCAACATTGTCTTAACACGACTCATGGGTCCACCTTTTGAGCCCATGCACTCTTGTGAAATGCAATACTTAACATGGAAAGCTGCATTTTTTTATTGCCATCACATCTTTAAGAGGAGTAAGTGAGATTCAAGCATTTACCATACAAGAACCATTTATTCAGATACACAAGCATAAAGTAGTTCTACGAACAAATCCTAAATTTTTACCAAAAGTCATATCACTGTTCCACTTAAATCAAACAGTAGAATTACCAGTGTTCTTCCCATAGCCAGACTCTGTTGCTGAAAGAGCACTACATACATTAGACATCAAAAGAGCGTTAATGTACTACATTGACAGAACAAAACTAATTCGCAAAACAAAACAATTATTTATTGCTTACCAAAAACCTCATACAGGAAATCCAATTTCTAAGCAAGGCATTGCTAGATGGATAGTTAAGTGCATTCAAACCTGTTATCTTAAAGCAAAAAGAGAACTGCCTATTACACCAAAGGCACACTCAACTAGAAAGAAAGGTGCTACCATAGCCTTTCTAGGAAATATTCCAATGACAGAAATATGTAAGGCAGCTACATGGTCTACGCCTCATACATTTACCAAACACTACTGTGTAGACGTGCTAACAACACAGCAAGCCACAGTAGGCCAAGCAGTACTACGAACATTGTTTCAGACAACTTCAACTCCTACAGGCTGAACCACCGCTTTTGGGGAGATAACTGCTTACTAGTCTATGCACAGCATGTGTATCTGCAGCTACACATGCCACCGAACGGAAAATGTCACTTACCCAGTGTACATCTGTTCGTGGCATTAGTCGCTGCAGATTCACATGCGCCCACCCGCCTCCCCGGGAGCCTGTAGCCGTTTAGAAGTTGATCTTGAACATCTGTATATTTGTAAATATATATATTAGTTTAAACTACATTATGTACATACGTATTCACTCCATTGCATGGGCACTATTACTAGCATATACAACTCCTACCTCACCCTCTGCAGGGGAAAACAATCTAAGATGGAGTCGACGCCCATGCGCAATGGAGCCGAAATGGGAGGAGTCCCTCGATCTCGTGACTCGAAAAGACTTCTTCGAAGTGCACAGCATGTGAATCTGCAGCGACTAATGCCACGAACAGATGTACACTGGGTAAGTGACATTTTCCATATGTTCGATGGCATGTGTAGCTGCAGATACACATGCTGTGCATTAGTCCACCATCTAGTGTTGGGCTCGGAGTGTTACAAGTTGTTTTTCTTAGGAGAAGTCTTTTCGAGTCACGGGATCGAGTGACTCCTCTTCGTTTCTATTGCGCATGGGTATCAACTCCATTGTTTGATTGTTTTCTTTCCGCCGTCTGGTTCGGACGCGTTTCCTCTCACTCTGAGATTTCGATTCAGAAAACTTTGTAAAGCTCTCTTTTCGTCGGTATTGTATAGATCGGGTTCATATTCTTCCATCGACATATCAGTACCGTCGGGTAAACAACTTTGTTTGGCCTACGGGGCGTGTGCGCCCAACTCGGGCCTATTCGGGCCAACGGCGTGGAAAGCCTCATAGAATCGGAATGGAGTCCGATCAATCCTCGGTGCCACGCAAAGTACCCGTACACAGACCAGCATCTGGTTTGCAACCTCTGCCTTTCCCCAGACCATCGGGAAGAAAACTGTGAGGCCTGTCGATCCTTCCGATCGAAAAAGACTCCTAGAGACCGAAGAGCAAGAAGGCTCAAAATGGCGTCGATGAGCGGGGAACATCGACGTAGAAGAGGAAGAATTGATGCAGACAGCAGTCTCAGTTCAAGATTCGGAGTCGGAGCAGGAATCAGAGGAAGATAGACCAGTCACAGCAGGACAACATGTGAGTATGTCTGTGTAGGAAAATGGCTCCCTGTTGCAGTTACCCCCCACTTTTTGCCTGATATTGATGCTGACTTGACTGAAAAGTGTGCTGGGACCCTGCTAACCAGGCCCCAGCACCAGTGTTCTTTCACTTAAAATGTAGCATTGTTTCCACAATTGGCATACCCCTGGCACACAGATAAGTCCCTTGTAAAAGGTACCAGTGGTACCAAGGGCCCTGTGACCAGAGAAGGTCCCTAAGGGCTGCAGCATATGTTGTGCCACCCTAAGGGACCCCTCACCTAACACATGCACACTGCCATTGTAGATTGTGTGTGTTGGTGGGGAGAAAAAAGGCAAAGTCGACATGGCATTCCCCTCAGGATGCCATGCCTACAAAATACTGCCTGTGGCATAGATAAGTCACCTCTCTAGCAGGCCTTACAGCCCCATGGCAGGGTGCACTATACCACAGGTGAGGGCATAGCTGCTTGAGCAATATGCCCCTACAGTGTCTAAGTCTATTCTTAGACATTGTAAGTACAGTGTGGCCATATTAAGTACATGGTCTGGGAGTTTGTCAAAAACGAACCCCACAGCTCCATAATGGCTACACTGAATACTGGGAAGTTTGGTATCAAACTTCTCAGAATAATAAACCCACACTGATGCCAGTGTTGGATTTATTAAAAAATGCACACAGAGGGCATCTTAGAGATGCCCCCTGTATTTTACCCAGTCCTTCAGTGCAGGACGGACTGGTCTGTGCCAACCTGCTGCTGAGAGACGAGTTTCTGACCCACTGGGGTGAGGGCTTTTGTGCCCTCTGAGGCCAGAAACAAAGCCTGCTCTGGGTGGACATGCTTCACACCTCCCCCTTGCAGGAACTGGCTCAGGGCTCGTGCTAGTGGAGATGCCTGCCCCCTGGACACAGCCCCCACTTTTGGCGGCAAGTCCAGGGGAGATAATGAGAAAAACAAGGAGGAGTCACCCACCAGTCAGGACAGCCCCTAAGGTGTCCTGAGCTGAGGTGACCCCTGCCTTTAGAAATCCTCCATCTTGATTTTGGAGGATTCCCCCAATAGGAATAGGGATGTGCCCCCCTCCCCTCAGGGAGAAGGCACAAGGAGGGTGTAGCCACCCTCAAGGACAGTAGCAATTGGCTACAGCTCCCCAGACCTAAACACCCCCCTAAATTTTGTATTTAGGGGCACCCCAGAACCCAAGAAATCAGATTCCTGCAACCTGAAGAAACCAGAAGGACTTCTGACCTACAAGCCTGCTGCTTTGGCCCCAGCCCTACCGGCCTGTCTCTAACTTCGAAGACCTGCTCCAGCGACGCATCTGACATGGACCAGCAACTTCTGAAGCCTCAGAGGATTTCCCTGGACTAAAGGACGAATAAACTCCTGTGAACAGCGGCCCTGTTCAAAACCAGCTACTTCTTTGCAACAACTCAACAAGCTATAGCATATCCAAATACACAAAGGACACAAGCTTTCCAAAATATAATCATACAAATACAAACAACAATACACTGCCAGATTTGTCATGAAAATTTTAGGAATGATGGCATCATGTTTTGCAATTGTTCCACACGCAGTACTAAACATGCGGCCCTTACAACAGTGCCTTGCACAACAATGGTCACAGGCACACGGTCAACTCCAAGATCTAGTGTTGATAGACCATCAAACCTACATGTCCCTGCAGTGGTGGAATTTCAAAAATCTAAACAAAGGGCAGCCATTTCAAGACACTATGTCTCAGACCATAATTACAACCAATGCATCAAAGACTGGTTGGGGAGCTCACCTAAACAATCACAACATTCAAGGGCAATGGGATGTCAAACATAAACAGCTACACATAAACCACATGGGGTTATTAGCTGTCTTTCTAGCACTCAAAGCTTTTTACCTCTTCTCACGCAGAAGAATGTTCTTATCAAAACAGACAACATGACAACCATGTATTATCTCAACAAACAGGGAGGGACACATTCATCCCAAATGTCCCTTCTAGCACAGAACATTTGGAAATGGGCATTCCACAACCAAATTCATCTATTAGCACAATACATTCCAGGGATAGACAACCAGTTGGCAGATATCCTCAGCAGAAATCACCAACAAACTCACGAATCGGAGATTCATCCTCAAGTACTTCAAAAATACTTTCAAAAGTGGGGAACACCAAACATAGACCTGTTCGCAACAAGTGAAAATACAAAATGCCAAAACTTCACATCCAGACACCCACATCCCCTATCCAAGGGCAATGCTCTATGGATCAATTGGTCAGGGATATTTGCATACGCTTTTCCCCCTCTCCAACTCCTTCCGTTTCTAGACAACAAGTTGCGTCAAACTTCACTAAACATGATACTCATAGCACCAACATGGGCACGTCAACTGTGGTACACAACATTATTAGATCTGTCGGTAGTACCACACTCCAAACTCCCATCCAGACCAGATATGTTGACACAAAACAGAGGTCAAATCAGGCATCCAAATCCCAAAACACTCAATTTAGCAATTTGGCTTCTGAGGTCATAGAGTTTGGATATTTGCAACTCCCATCAGAATGTATGGAAGTGAAGCAAGCAAGAAAACCCACTACCAGACAGTGCTATGCAAACAAATGGAAACGATTTGTATATTTTTATCAATCCAAAAATATAGACCCTATTACAGCAACAATACAAAATAATGTATGTTATTTACTTCATTTACAAAAATCAAATTCAGCATTCTCTTCAATAAAAATACATCTTACTGCAATTTTAGCATATTTACAAAATATACAACATAGCTCTTTATTTAGAGTTCCTGTCATTAAAGCTTTCGTGGAAAGTTTAAAATGCATCATTCCATTCAGAACACCACCAGTTCCTACTTGGAATCTAAATATAGTGCTTACAAGACCTATAGGACCACCATTTGAGCCTATGCACGCGTGCCAAATTAAATTTCTAACATGGAAAGTTGCCTTCCTACTGGCAATTACTTCAGATTAAGTGAAATCCAAGCCTTTACTCTTGAAAAACCTTTCTTCCAAGTACACAAACATAAGTTTGTACTAAGAACAAATCCAACATTGCTACCAAAAGTTGTATCATCATTTCATATAAATCAAACAGTGGAACTGCCAGTCTTCTTCCCAAAGCCAGACTCTGTGGCAGAAAGAGCTCTACATACATTAGACATCAAAAGAGCTTTAAAGTACTAAATAGACAGAACTAAACCGTTTAGAAAGACTAAACAACTATTTGTAGCTTTCCAAAAGCCACATACATCCAATCCTATATCAAAACAAGGTTTAGCACAATGGATTGTAAGGTGCATCCAAAGATGCTATATTAAAGCAAAAAGACAGCTTTTAGTTACTCCCAAAGCACATTCTATACAGAAAAAAGGTGCAACAATGGCTTTTTTAGGGAATATACCAATGGCTGGAATATGTAAAGCAGCTACATGGTCAACACCACATACATTCACTAAACACTACTGTGTAGACGTATTATCACGACAATCCACAGTAGGTCAAGCTGTTCTAAGAACACTATTTCAAACAACTTCAACTCCTACAGGCTGACCACTGCTAATTTATGGGAGTACAAACTGCTTTGTAGTCTATGCACAGCATGTGTATCTGCAGCTACACATGTAATTGAACGGAAAATGTCACTTACCCAGTGTACATCTGTTTGTGGCATGTTCTGCTGCAGATTCACATGCATCCTCCCTCCTCGCCTGTAGTCGTTTAAGTTACAAACATTTGTACATATGTATATACATTTACATTTGCATGGACACCTCTTACTTTATACCTATATACGCTATCACTCCTTCCTTTACCCTCTGCGGGAAATCAATGGAGTCGATGCCCATGCGCAATGGAACCGAAGAGGAGGAAACTCAAAAAGACTTCTTCGAAGAAAATCAACTTGTAACACTCAGAGCCCAACACTAGATAGTGGACTAATGCACAGCATGTGAATGTGCAGCAGAACATGCCACGAACAGATTTACACTGGGTAGGTGACATTTCCATATATATATATATGTTCGATGGCATCTGTCGCTGTAGATACACATGGTATGCATTAGCTCGCCATCTGGTGTTGGGTCGGAGTGTTACAAGTTGTTTTTCTTCGAAGAAGTGTTTTCGAGTCACTGGACCGAGTGGCTCCTCCTTCTGTGCTCATTGCGCATGGGCGTCGACTCCATCTTCGATTGTTTTCTTTCCGCCATCGGGTTCGGACGTGTTCCTGTCGCTCCGAGTTTCGGAACGGAAAGATAGCTGAAAACGGAAGATTTTCGACGGTATCGTTGCGATCCGGTTCGAGATAAACACATACGACAACGCATTGAACATCGAAGCGCGTCGGTGCCCTTTGGGGTAGATTTCGGCACACCGTCGGGGCCTAGTCGGCCCGACCGCGTGGAGAACAACGCCGATGGAACGGACCCCGTTTCGATTCTGCCCTGAATGCCACAACAAATATCCTTATACGGACCAACACTCGGTCTGTAACCTGTGCCTGTCACCCGAGCACAGCGAAGAATCCTGTGAGGCCTGTCGGGCGTTCCGGTCCCGAAAAACTCTGCGCGACCGTCGAGCGAGAAGACTGCAGATGGCGTCCACGCCAAAAGAGCATCGACAGTTCGAGACAGAAGAGGAACAGGAGGAATCCTTTTCCATCCAGGATTCAGACTCCGACGAACTCGACCATCCAAAAACAGTGAGTAAGACGTCGAGATCAGAAATTAAAAAAGGCCCAGGGGACGCCACTGCCAACCGGCCATGGCTCAACCCAAATTCACGGTGACCAACAATCGGCACCGAAAAAGGCCCATTCAGTGTTGAGATCGTCCGACTCCGGTCGAGACACCGGCACGCAGCCTCCTCGGGACCGAGAGAGTGCTAAAGAGAAGCATCGACACCGAGAGTTCGGTGTCGACACGGATCGACGCCGAGACAGTGGCGCCGAAGATTTTTCGGCACATAAGAAGAGGAAGGTTACCTCGGAGCCGAAAAAACAAACAACAGGGTTTTCGGAGCCGAAAAAAGCACCAACAGACCCAGTTTCAGGCTCCTATACTGAAGAACTTTCTATGTCTTCACAAATGAAAAGACACAGATTCGAACAGGAACTGCAATCCACTGAAGTGGATCACACGCAGAAGCGTATCTTTATTCAGCAGGGGACAGGGAAGATCAGTACCCTTCCACCTGTCAAAAGAAAGAGAACACTTCAGTTTGTAGCACGAAAGGCTCCTCAGCAACAAACAGCAAAGACGGTAACACCTCCTCCCTCGCCTCCACCTGTAACTCCGGCTTCACCAACTTACATCCCGTCACATTCGCCAGCTCACACCGCCATGAGCCACGATGACCAAGATCAAGACGCGTGGGACTTGTACGATGCACCAGTGTCTGATAACAGCCCAGACACATACCCAACTAGGCCATCACCACCTGAGGACAGCACAGCCTATTCACAAGTGGTGGCTAGAGCAGCTCAGTTCCATAATGTGGAACTACACTCTGAACAAGTAGAGGATGACTTTTTATTTAACACCCTCTCCTCCACCCACAGCTCCTACCAGAGCCTGCCTATGCTCCCAGGCATGCTTCGCCATGCAAAGGAGATCTTCAAAGAGCCAG
This sequence comes from Pleurodeles waltl, assembly GCF_031143425.1. Taxonomy (NCBI): domain Eukaryota; kingdom Metazoa; phylum Chordata; class Amphibia; order Caudata; family Salamandridae; genus Pleurodeles; species Pleurodeles waltl. The sequence continues at coordinate 420,912,246 of NC_090449.1, forward strand.
TCAAAAGCAGGGCAGTAACGCCTAGAGTGGACAAAAAATATAAGGCGCCTCCTACGGACCCTGTATTCATCACCTCTCAGCTGCCACCAGATTCTGTGGTGGTAGGGGCTGCCAGAAAACGGGCAAATTCACACACTTCTGGGGATGCACCTCCCCCAGATAAAGAAAGCAGAAAGTTTGATGCAGCCGGGAAGAGGGTCGCTGTCCAGGCAGCAAACCAGTGGCGCATCGCAAACTCACAAGCGCTGCTAGCGCGATACGACAGAGCCCACTGGGATGAGATGCAGCATCTCATTGAACATCTCCCAAAAGATCTACAAAAAAGAGCAAAACAGGTTGTTGAAGAAGGTCAAAACATTTCCAACAATCAAATACGCTCCTCTATGGATGCAGCAGACACAGCCGCAAGGACCATTAATACGTTGGTTACCATCCGTAGGCACGCATGGCTCAGAACGTCTGGATTCAAGCCGGAAATTCAGCAGGCAGTACTTAACATGCCAGTAAACGAAAAAATGCTGTTCGGTCCGGAGGTCGACACAGCCATAGAAAAGCTCAAAAAGGACACTGACACTGCCAAGGCCATGGGCGCACTCTACTCCCCGCAGAGCAGAGGATCTTATACCACCTTCCGCAAAACACCTTTTAGAGGAGGGTTTCGGGGTCAGGCCACACAAGCCAGTACCTCACAGTCCGCACCGTCCACCTACCAGGGACAGTACAGGGGAGGCTTTCGGGGCCAGTATAGAGGAGGGCAATTCCCTAGGAATAGAGGAAGATTTCAAAGCCCCAAAACCACTACCAACAAGCAGTGACTCACACGTCACTCACCCCCCCCACACAACACCAGTGGGGGGAAGGATAGGTCAATATTACGAAGCATGGGAGGAAAGAACTACAGACACATGGGTCCTAGCAATTATCCAACATGGTTATTGCATAGAATTCCTGCAATTCCCTCCAGACATACCACCAAAATCACAAAATTTATCAAAACACCATTCACAGCTTCTAGAGATAGAAGTTCAAGCATTACTGCAAAAAAATGCAATAGAATTAGTACCAAGCACACAAATAAACACAGGAGTATATTCACTGTACTTCTTGATACCAAAAAAGGACAAAACACTGAGACCAATTCTGGACCTCAGAGTAGTAAACACATTCATCAAATCAGACCACTTTCACATGGTCACACTACAAGAAGTGTTACCATTGCTCAAAAAACACAATTACATGACAACCCTAGACCTCAAAGACGCATATTTCCATATACCAATACATCAATCACACAGAAAATATCTAAGGTTTGTATTCAAAGGAATACATTACCAATTCAAAGTATTGCCTTTCGGTTTAACAACCGCTCCAAGGGTATTCACAAAATGCCTAGCAGTAGTCGCTGCACACATCAGAAGGCAGCAAATACATGTATTCCCGTATCTAGACGACTGGCTAATCAAAACCAGTTCGCTCACACAATGCTCAAACCACACAAATCAGGTTATACAAACCCTCTACAAACTAGTGTTCACCGTCAACTTTGCAAAATCCAACATTCAGCCAAGCAAAGTACAGCAATATCTAGGGGCCATAATAGACACGACAAAAGGAGTAGCAACGCCAACTCCACAAAGAATTCACAATTTCAACAGAGTCATTCAACACATGTCTCCAAATCAAACAATACAAGCAAGAACAATACTACAGCTCCTAGGCATGATGTCCTCATGCATAGCCATTGTCCCAAACGCAAGACTGCACATGAGGCCCTTACAACAATGTCTAGCCTCACAGTGGTCTCAAGCACAGGGTCACCTTCTAGATCTGGTGTTAATAGACCGCCAAACTTACCTCTCGCTTCTATGGTGGAACAGTATAAATTTAAACAAAGGGCGGCCTTTCCAAGACCCAGTGCCACAGTACGTAATAACAACAGATGCTTCCATGACAGGGTGGGGAGCACATCTCAATCAACACACCATAAGAGGACAATGGAACATACATCAAACAAAACTGCATATAAATCTTCTAGAATTATTAGCAGTTTTCCAAGCACTAAAAGCTTTCCAACCAATCATAACCCACAAATACATCCTTGTCAAAACAGACAACATGACAACGATGTATTATCTAAACAAACAAGGAGGAACACATTCAACACAGTTAAGCTTATTAGCTCAAAACATATGGAAGTGGGCAATCCACCATCAAATTCGCCTCATAGCACAGTTTATTCCGGGGATCCAGAATCAACTGGCAGACAATCTCTCTCGAGATCACCAACAAGTCCACGAATGGGAAATCCACCCACAAATTCTGAACACCTACTTCACACTCTGGGGAACACCTCAGATAGACTTATTTGCAACAAAAGAGAACGCAAAATGCCAAAACTTCGCGTCCAGATACCCACACAAGCAATCCCAAGGCAATGCCCTATGGATGAACTAGTCAGGAATATTTGCTTACGCTTTTCCTCCTCTCCCTCTCCTCCCTTATCTAGTGAACAAACTGAGTCAAAACAAACTCAAACTCATTTTAATAGCACCAACGTGGGCAAGACAACCCTGGTACACAACACTGCTAGATCTTTCTGTAGTACCCCACATCAAACTGCCGAACAAACCAGATCTGTTAACGCAACACAACCAACAGATCAGACACCCAGATCCAGCATCGCTGAATCTAGCAATCTGGCTCCTGAAATCCTAGAATTCGGACACTTACAACTTAGCCAAGAGTGTATGGAGGTCATAAAGCAGGCCAGAAGGCCATCCACTAGACACTGCTACGCAAGTAAGTGGAAAAGATTTGTTTGTTACTGCCATCATAATCAGATACAACCACTAAACGCAACTCCAAAACATATAATAAATTACTTGCTCCATTTACAAAAAGCAAGGCTAGCCTTCTCTTCTATTAAAATACACCTTGCAGCAATATCTGCATACCTGCAGACTACCTATTCAACTTCCTTGTATAGGATACCAGTCATCAAAGCATTCATAGAAGGTCTTAAAAGAATTATACCACCAAGAACACCACCTGTTCCTTCATGGAACCTAAACGTGGTCCTAACAAGACTCATGGGCCCACCTTTCGAACCCATGCACTCTTGCGGAATACAATTCCTAACCTGGAAAGTTGCCTTTCTCATCGCCATTACATCTCTGAGAAGAGTAAGTGAAATTCAAGCGTTCACAACACAGGAACCTTTTATACAAATACATAAAAATAAGGTCGTCCTACGACCTAATCCAAAATTTTTACCAAAAGTTATTTCACCGTTCCATCTAAATCAAACGGTAGAACTACCTGTTTTTTTCCCACAGCCAGATTCTGTGGCTGAAAGAGCACTACATACATTAGATGTCAAAAGAGCATTAATGTACTACTTTGACAGAACAAAGAACATCAGAAAGACTAAACAGCTATTTATTGCATTCCAAAAACCTCATGCAGGTAACCCAATATCAAAACAAGGTATAGCCAGATGGATTGTTAAATGCATCCAAATCTGCTACCTTAAAGCAAAAAGACAACTGCCCATTACTCCCAGGGCACATTCAACCAGGAAAAAAGGTGCTTCAATGGCCTTTTTAGGAAACATCCCAATGCATGAAATATGTAAGGCAGCCACATGGTCTACGCCTCACACATTCACCAAACACTACTGTATAGATGTGCTATCCGCACAACAAGCCGCAGTAGGTCAAGCTGTATTAAGAACTCTATTTCAGACAACTTCTACTCCTACAGGCTAATCCACCGCTTATGGGGAAATAACTGCTTACTAGTCTATGCATACCATGTGTATCTACAGTGACAGATGCCATCGAACTGAAAATGTCACTTACCCAGTGTACATCTGTTCGTGGCATCAGTCGCTGAGATTCACATGGGCCCACCCACCTCCCCGGAAGCCTGTAGCAGTTCAGAAGTTACCTTCAATTTTGTACATTTGTATATATATTATTTAAACCTTTAATAGGTACATACTTACACACTTCATTGCGCGGGCACTATTACTATAGTACAACTCCTACCTCACCCTCTGCGGGGAAAACAATCGAAGATGGAGTCGACGCCCATGCGCAATGAGCACAGAAGGAGGAGCCACTCGGTCCAGTGACTCAAACACTTCTTCGAAGAAAAACAACTTGTAACACTCCGACCCAACACCAGATGGCGAGCTAATGCATACCATGTGAATCTCAGCGACTGATGCCACGAACAGATGTACACTGGGTAAGTGACATTTTCAATATATATATATATATATATGTATGTATATATATATGTATGTTCGATGGCATGTGTAGCTGCAGATACACATGCTATGCATACCGTCTGCCATCTAGTGTTGGGCTCGGAGTGTTAAAAGTTGTTTGTCTTCGAAGAAGTGTTTTTGAGTCACGGAATCGAGTGACTCCTCCTCTTTGGCTCCATTGTGCATGGGCATGACTCCATGTTAGATTGTTTTCTTTCTGGCATTGGGTTTGGACATGTTTCCTTTTGCTCTGATAGTTCGAGTCGGAAAAGTTGCAAAACTCTCTAATCCTCGTCAGTATTGTTTCGATCGCGTTCCATCTTCCATCGACACTTCGGTACCTTCGGGTCAAACATCTTTATTCGCCCTTCGGGGCCCCCGCGACCAACTCGGGCCTGGTCGGGCTGACCGCGTGGAAGCCTCATGGACCGGACCACATTCCGCTTTTGTCCTCGTGCCACGCTAAGTTTCCCTACACAGACCAACATCTCGTCTGTAATCTCTGCCTTTCCCCAGACCATCGGGAAGAAAATATCAAGGCCTGCAGATCCTTCCGCTCCAAGAAAACGCTCCGAGACAGAAGAGCACGGAGACTCGAGTTGGCATCCAAGAGCACCGAACGTCTCGACGTTGAAGAGGAGGAGATCATGCAGACAGCTGTCTCTGTTCGAGGATCCGACTCCGACCAGGAGTCTGAGGAGGACAGACCGGTCACGGCAGGACAGCACGTGAGTACACCTGCCCCTGTCCCAGCCAAGCCCAAACATAAGGCCTTGGGGACGCTACTACCGGAAGGCCATGGCTCGACCTGCAAAAAGACCTTTGGTGACCAACCCACAACTTCGGCACCGAAAAAGGCCACACCACCCAAACCATCAGACTCGAACCGAGGCTCTGTCTCCGAGCCCACCAAACATCGATCCTTCGAGCCGAAATCTCGAAAATCGTTTTCGGAACCAAGACCATCCTCGAGCCCAACTTTTTCGATACCGAAAAAACAAGCTTTGGAGCCGAAAAGGCCAATTTACATGGAGGAACATGGACTTTCACAAGCACTCAAAGAAAGCCATAAAGTAAGTGAGGAACACTCACAAAAGGAGACAATAGATGAAAGGCAAGCCAGGATTCACATCCATAAAGAGACTGGCAGAATTTCAACAGCACCTCCTCTAAAGCCAAAGAGGAAATTAGCCTTTCAAGAAGAATTGGACACTGCTCAGCCTCCAGCTAAAGTGCCAAGAACCAAAGAGAAACCTCCACCTCCTCAATTTTCTCCTCCTCAGTCTCCTCCTCACTCTCCTCATTTACTCATCTCTCCCCATACTAGTCCTCCACCTATGGAGTCACCAGCACACTCATTCGATTTGCAGCAGGACAATGTGGATCCATGGGATCTTTATGATCCAGACCCCATTCCAGACAACAACCAAGATTGCTATCCTTCTAAGCCATCACCACCAGAGGATAGCACAGGCTACACTCAGGTCATAGCTAGGGCGGCATCCTATCACAATGTCGCCATGCACACTGAGCCGTTAGAGGATGACTTATTTTTTACACACCTTCCTCAACACATGCAACTTATCAGTCGCTTCCCATGCTCCCCGGCATGTTAAAGCATGCTGACCAAATATTCAAGGAGCCAGTAAAAACTAGAATAATTACTCCTAGGGTGGGAAAAAAGTATAAGCCACCTCCCTCTGATCCTGTCTTTATCACACAATAGTTTCCTCCAGACTCCGTCATAGTAAGCACAGCCAGGAAAAGTGTAAACTCGCAGTCAGGGGATGCACCCCCACCAGATAAGGAGAGTAGAAAGTTTGATGGTGTGGGGAAAAGGGTGGCATCTTAAGGAGCAAACCAGTGGAGGATAGCTAACTCTCAGGCATTGCTGGCTAGATACAACAGGGCCCACTGGGATGAGATGAAATACATCATACAACATCTCCCCAAGGAACAGCAGAAGAGGGCACAACAAATTGTAGAGTAAGGGCAAGCCATCACCAATAACCAGATCAGGTCAGCCCTAGACTCTGCAGATATGGCAGCTAGAACCATCAACACTGCTGTAACAATAAGAAGACATGCATGGCTTAGGTCTTCAGGATTTAAGCCTGAAATACAACAGACTGTCCTCAATATGCAGTTAACCAAAAACAGCTTTTTGGTCCAGAGGTGGACACGACAATTGAAAAAATTAAAAAAGATTCTGACACGGCAGAAGCCATGGGAGCTTTGTATACTACGCAATACAGGGGATCCTGTCTAAGCCCCAATACAGAGGTGGGTTTAGAGCCCAAACAGCTGAGGTGTCCACCTCACCAACAAAGCCGGCCTACCAACCTCCAAATCAACTAGGTGGTTTCAAAAGTACTTATAGAGGCCAGTACCCCAGAGGCAGGGGAAAATATCAGACAGCAAAAGAAGCCTCACAACAAGCAAAGCAGTGACTTGAGCCATCCCTTCCCAATTCACACCTCACCTGTGGGGGGAAGACTGCAAAGGTTCCACAACGATTGGCTACCCATTACCACAGACAACTGGGTATTATCAATTATCCACAATGGCTATTGCATAGAATTGACACACCTCCACCAGATATTCCACCAAAACCACACAACCTCTCCACACAACAAATCGCCCTGTTGCAAGAGGAAGTAAAATCTCTATTACTCAAACAAGCATTAGAGGCAGTGCCACAAAATCAAATAGGAACAGGAGTTTACTCACTGTATTACCTCATTCCCAAAAAGGATGGAACCTTAAGGCCAATATTAGATCTCAGAACCCTCAATCTTTACATCCTGTCAGAACACGTTCACATGGTAACCCTACAGGATGTTGTCCCACTACTTCAACAATGCGATTTCATGGCAACACTAGACCTCAAAGATGCGTATTTTCACATACCCATCCAACCAGCGCACAGAAAATATCTCAGGTTTGTCATTCAAGGAAAGCATTATTGTAGGAAGTTGGCTCTGTATATACTATTTCAAAGTAAGAAATAGTGTGCGCAGAGTCCAAGGGTTCCCCTTAGAGGTAAGATTGTGGCAAAAAGAGATCATTCTAATGCTCTATTTTGTCGTAGTGTGGTCGAGCAGTAGGCTTATCAGAGGGTAGTGTTAAGCATTTGTTGTACACACACAGGCAATAAATGAGGAACACACACTCAGACAATTCTAGGCCAATAGGTTTTTATATAGAAAAATATATTTTCTTAGTTTATTTTAAGAACCACAGGTTCCAGATTTACAAACAATACTTTAAATGAAAGGTATTTCACCCAGGTATCTTAGGAACTTTGAATTATCACAATAGCATGTACAGTTTTGGCAAAAATGGCAATAAGCTATTACTGCAAAAATCAACAGTTCCTGGGGGAGGTAAGTAAATGTTAAGTTCACAGGTAAGTAAAACACTTACAGGGTTCAAAGTTGGGTCCAAGGTAGCCCACCATTGGGGGTTCAAGGCAACCCCAGAGTTACCACACCAGCAGCTCAGGGCCGGTCAGGTGCAGAGGTCAAAGTAGTGCCCAAAACACATAGGCTTCAATGGAACTAGGGGTGCCCCGGTTCCAGTCTGCCAGCTGGTAAGTACCCGTTACTTCGGAGGGCAGACCAGGAGGGTTTTGTAGGGCACTGGGGGGACACAAGCAGGCACAGAAAGTACACCCTCAGCGGCACAGGGGCAGCCGGGTGCAGAGTGCAAAAAGGTGTCGGGTTTTCAATAGAAATCAATGGGGAGACCCGGGGGTCTGTTCAACGATGCAGGCAAGCACGGGGGGGCTGCTCCTCAGTGTAGCCACCACCTGGGCTAGGTAGAGGGTCGCCTGGGGGTCGCTCCTGCACTGGATTTCGGTTCCTTCAGGTCCTGGGGGCTGCTGGTGCAGTGTGTTTTCCAGGTGGGTTCCTTGAAGCAGGCAGTAGCGGTCAGGGGGAGCCTCTGGATTTCCTCTGCAGGTGTCACTGTGGGGGCTCAGGGGGGTCAACTCTGGCTACTCATGGGCTCGCAGTCGCCGGGGAGTCCTCCCTGTAGTGTTGGTTTCCCGCAGGTCGAGCCGGGGGCGTCGGGTGCAGAGTAGAAAGTCTCACGCTTCCGGCTGGAAACATGTGGTCTTTAAAAGTTGCTTCTTTGTTGCAAAGTTGCAGTTTTGTTGAATAGGGCCGCTGTTCTCTGGAGCTTCTTGGTCCTTTTGGATGCAGGGCAGACCTCTGAGGCGTCAGAGGTCGCTTGTCCCTGTTGGATGCATCGCTGTTGCAGTTTTTCTTGAAGTGGGGAGACAGGCCGGTAGGGCTGGGGCCAAAGCAGTCGTCTCCGTCTTATCTGCAGGGCTTCAGGTCAGCAGTCCTTCTTCCTCTTCAGGTTGCAGGAATCTGATTTCCTAGGTTCTGGGATGCCCCTAAATACTGAATTTATGGGGTGTGTTTAGGTCTGGGAGGGCAGTAGCCAACGGCTACTGTCCTTGCGGGTGGCTACACCCTCCTTGTGCCTCCTCCCTGAGGGAGGGGGGCACATCCCTATTCCTATTGGGGGAATCCTCCAAAATCAAGATGGAGGATTTCTAAAGGCAGGGGTCACCTCAGCTCAGGACACCTTAGGGGCTGTCCTGACTCGTGGGTGACTCCTCCTTGTTTTTCTCATTATCCCCTCTGGACTTGCCGCCAAAAGTGGGGGCTGTGTCCAAGGGGCGGGCATCTCCACTAGCTGGAGTGCCCTGGGGCATTGTAACACGAAGCCTGAGCCTTTGAGGCTCACTGCTAGGTGTTACAGTTCCTGCAGGGGGGAGGTGTGAAGCACCTCCACCCAGAGCAGGCTTTTGTTTCTGTCCTCGGAGAGCACAAAGGCCCTCACCACATGGGGTCAGAAACTCATTTCTCAGCAGCAGGCTGGCACAGACCAGTCAGTCCTGCACTGAACAATTGGGTAAAATACAGGGGGCATCTCTAAGATGCCTTCTGTGTGCATTTTTTTATAAATCCAGCATTGGCATCAGTGTGGGTTTATTATTCTGAGAAGTTTGATACCAAACTTCCCAGTATTCAGTGTAGCCATTATGGAGCTGTGGAGTTTGTTTTTGACAAACTCCCAGGCCATATATTTAATATGGCCACACTGTACTTACAATGTCTATGAATAGACTTAGACACTGTAGGGGCATTTTGCTCATGCAGCTATGCCCTCACCTGTGGTATAGTGCACCCTGCCTTAGGGCTGTAAGGCCTGCCAAAGGGGTGACTTACCTATGCCACAGGCAGCATTTTGTGTGCATGGCATCCTGAGGGGGTTGCCATGTCGACTTTGCCTATTTCTCCCCACCAACACACACAATCTGCAATGGCAGGGTGCATGTGTTAGGTGAGGGGTCCCTTAGGGTGGCACAACATATGCTGCAGCCCTTAGGGACCTTCCCTGGTCACATGGCCCTTGGTACCACTGGTACCTTTTACAAGAAACTCTGGTGCTGGGGCCTGGTTAGCAGGGTCCCAGCACACTTCTCAGTCAAGTCAGCATCAGGATCAGGCAAAAAGTGGGGGGTAACTGCAACAGGGAGCCATTTCCTTACAATTATCAGTTCCAAGTGTTACCCTTGTAGATGCAGCCTATCTAAGAAGGCAACACATTCATGTCATTCCATATCTGGACGATTGGCTAATAAAATCCAACAGTCATACACAGTGTCAAAATCATACGCAATATGTAATACAAACCCTACACACCCTGGGGTTCTCCATAAACTACCAAAAATCAGACCTACAACCTGCGCAAATTCAACAGTATTTAGGAGCAACACTAAATACTCAAACAGCGCTCGCAAGCCCAAGCCCACAAAATACAAGCATTTCGCAATATATTGCCACAAATACTGCCAGCCCAACAGGACACTGTCAAATTTGTCATGAAACTATTGGAAGTGATGGCATCCTGAATTGCCATTGTCCCACATGCAAGACTAAACATGGGGTCTTTGCAATAGTGCCTTGGACAGCAATGGTCACAGGCACAGGGTCAACTTCAAGATCTAGTGTTGATAGACCGTCAAACATACATGTCCCTACAGTGGTGGAATTCCACAAATCTAAACAAAGGGCAGCCATTTCAAGACCCCGTGCCTCAGACCATACTTAACACAGATGCATCAATGATTGGCTGGGGGCTCACCCCAACAATCACAACATCCAAGGACAATGGGACGCCAAACACAAACAGTTACACATAAATCACTTAGAGTTGCTAGCTGTATTCCTAGCATTCAAAGCTTTTCAGCATCTCCTCAAACACAAGAATATCCTTATCAAAACAGACAACATGACAACAACGTATTAACTAAACAAACAAGGAGAGACCCATTTATCCCAACTCTCCCTCCTAGCACAAAAAAATTGGCAATGGGCAATCCACAACAAAATTCACCTGGTAGCACAATACATTCCAGGGATACACAACCAATTGGCAGATGTTCTCAGCAGAGATCATCAACAAACACACAAGTGGGAGATTCACCCTCAAGTGCTTCAACTATACTTTCAACAGTGGGGAACACCAGACATAGATCTGTTCGCCACCAGCGAAAATGCAAAATGCCAAAACTTCACATCCACGTACCCACATCCCATATCCCAGGGCAATGCTCTATGGATGAATTGGTCAGGGATATTTACTTACGCTTTTCCCCCCTCTCCCACTCATTCCATTTCTAGTCAACAAACTGCGTCAAAACACGCTTAAACTGATACTCATAGTGCCAACATGGGCATGTCAACCCTGGTACACAACACTATTGGACCTGTCGATAATACCACATGTCAAACTCCCAAACAGACCAGATCTGTTAACACGAAACAAACAACAGATCAGGCATCCAAATCCCAACATACTCAATCTAGCGATTTGACTCCTGAGGTCATAGAATTTGGGTATCTACAACTACCAACTGAATGTATGGAAGTAATTAAACAAGCAAGAAAACCCACTACCAAGCAGTGCTATGCCTACAAATGGAAAAGATTTGTGCATTACTGTCAAGCTAAACTGATTACCCCTCTTTCAGCATCAATACAAGACATTGTATGTTATTTTTCATTTGCAAAAAGCAAACTTAGCTTTTTCATCCATAAAAATACATTTCACTGCAATTTCCGCGTACTTGCAAAATATACAGCACAGTTCTTTATTTAGAGTTCCTGTTATCAAGGCCTTCATGGAAGGGTTAAAACGCATTATCCCACCTAGAACGCCTCCAGTGCCTTCATGGAATTTGAACATAGTGCTCACACGACTTATGGGCCCACCATTTGAACCTATGCACTCATGTCAGATTCAATACCTAACATGGAAAGTTGCCTTCCTAGTTGCAATCACTTCATTGCAAAGAGTTAGTGAAATTTAAGCTTTCACAATTCAAGAACCGTTCATACAAGTACACAAACATAAAGTCCTACTATGAACTAACCCTAAATTTCATCCAAAAGTTGTATCACCTTTTCATATCAATCAAACAGTGGAACTACCAGTCTTCTTCCCACAGCCAGATTCTGTGGCAGAAAGAGCCCTGCATACATTAGATATTAAAAGAGGCCTAATGTATTACATAGATAGATCAAAATCATTTAGAAACAGTAAACAGTTATTTGTGGCTTTCCAAAAACCACATACTGGTAACCCCATTTCAAAACAAGGTTTAGCAAGTTGGATAGTAAAATGCATCCAAACATGTTACCTTAAAGCTAAAAGGCAGCTCTTAGTTGCACCTGAAGCACATTCCAAAAGGAAAAAAGGGGCTACAATGACTTTCTTAGGAAATATACCAATGGCTGAAATTTGTAAAGCAGCTACTTGGTCAACACCACATACATTTACCAAGCATCACTGTGTAGATGTGTTAGCAATGCAGCAAGCCACAGTAGGCCAAGCAGTACTAAGAACATTATTTCAAACAACTTCAACTCCTACAGGCTAACCACCGCTTTTATGGGAGGAAAAACTGCTTTGTAGTCTATGCATAGCATGTGTATCTGCAGCTACACATGCCATTGAACGGAAAATGTCACTTACCCAGTGTACATCTGTTCGTGGCCTGTTCCACTGTAGATTGACATGCACCATCGCACCTCCCCGGGAGCCTGTAGACGTTTAAGTTCAACATTTACTTGTACATATGTATATACATATATTCCATTTGCATGGACATCTCTTTTCTTTATACTCTACCACTCCTACCTTACCCTCTGCGGGAAAACAATCTAACATGGAGTCGATGCCCATGCACAATGGAGCCGAAGAGGAGGAGTCACTCGATCCCGTGACTCAAACACTTCTTTGAAGAAAAACAACTTGTAACTCTCCGAGCCCAACACTAGATGGCAGACGGTATGCATAGCATGTGAATCAGCTGTGGAACATGCCGCAAACAGATGTACAATGGGTAAGTGACATTTTCCATATATGTATATGTATATATATATATATATATATATATATATATATATATACCCGAGAGGAGGAGTCACTTGATCTCATTTCCAACACTCCAAGCTCAACACTAGATGGCGAATGTAGGAAGCTGGCTCTGTATATACTATTTCAAAGTAAGAAATAGTGTGCACAGAGTCCAAGGGTTCCCCTTATAGGTAAGATAGTGGCAAAAGTAGATCATTCTAATGCTCTGTTTTGTGGTAGTGTGGTCTAGCAGTAAGCTTATCAGAGGGTAGTGTTAAGCATTTGTTGTACACACACAGGCAATAAATGAGGAACAAACACTCAAAGACAATTCCAGGCCAATAGGTTTTTATATTGAAAAACATATTTTCTTAGTTTATTTTAAGAACTACAGGTTCAAGATTTACAGTAAACACTTCAAATGTAAGGTACTTCACTTAGATACTTTAGGAACTTTGAATAAAAGCAATTTCATATACAGTTTTTGTAAAAATGACAATAAGCTATTTTCAAAGTGGACACAGTGCAAAAATCAACAGTTCCTGGGGGAGGTGAGTAAAGGTTAGTGTAAGGAAATGCCTCCTTGGCATGGTTGCCCCCTGACTTTTTGCCTTTGCTGATGCTATGTTTACAATTGAAAGTGTGCTGAGGCCTGCTAACCAGGCCCCAGCACCAGTGTTCTTTCCCTAACCTGTACTTTTGTATCCACAATTGGCAGACCCTGGCATCCAGATAAGTCCCTTGTAACTGGTACTTCTAGTACCAAGGGCCCTGATGCCAAGGAAGGTCTCTAAGGGCTGCAGCATGTCTTATGCCACCCTGGAGACCTCTCACTCAGCACAGACACACTGCTTACCAGCTTGTGTGTGCTAGTGAGGACAAAACGAGTAAGTCGACATGGCACTCCCCTCAGGGTGCCATGCCAGCCTCTCACTGCCTATGCAGTATAGGTAAGACACCCCTCTAGCAGGCCTTACAGCCCTAAGGCAGGGTGCACTATACCATAGGTGAGGGTACCAGTGCATGAGCATGGTACCCCTACAGTGTCTAAACAAAACCTTAGACATTGTAAGTGCAGGGTAGCCATAAGAGTATATGGTCTGGGAGTCTGTCAAACACGAACTCCACAGCACCATAATGGCTACACTGAAAACTGGGAAGTTTGGTATCAAACTTCTCAGCACAATAAATGCACACTGATGCCAGTGTACATTTTATTGTAAAACACACCCCAGAGGGCACCTTAGAGGCGCCCCCTGAAACTTAACCGACTATCTGTGTAGGCTGACTAGTTTTAGCAGCCTGCCACAAACCGAGACATGTTGCTGGCCCCATGGGGAGAGTGCCTTTGTCACTCTGAGGCCAGTAACAAAGCCTGCACTGGGTGGAGATGCTAACACCTCTCCCAGGCAGGAATTGTCACACCTGGCGGTGAGCCTCAAAGGCTCACCTCCTTTGTGCCAGCCCAGCAGGACACTCCAGCTAGTGGAGTTGCCCGCCCCCTCCGGCCAGGCCCCACTTTTGGCGGCAAGGCCAGAGAAAATAATGAGAATAACAAGGAGGAGTCACTGGCCAGTCAGGACAGCCCCTAAGGTGTCCTGAGCTGAGGTGACTCTAACTTTTAGAAATCCTCCATCTTGCAGATGGAGGATTCCCCCAATAGGGTTAGGATTGTGACCCCCTCCCCTTGGGAGGAGGCACAAAGAGGGTGTACCCACCCTCAGGGCTAGTAGCCATTGGCTACTAACCCCCCAGACCTAAACACGCCCTTAAATTTAGTATTTAAGGGCTACCCTGAACCCTAGAAAATTAGATTCCTGTAACTACAAGAAGAAGGACTGCCCAGCTGAAAACCCCTGCAGCGGAAGACCAGAAGACGACAACTGCCTTGGCTCCAGAAACTCACCGGCCTGTCTCCTGCCTTCCAAAGATCCTGCTCCAGCGACGCCTTCCAAAGGGACCAGCGACCTCGACATCCTCTGAGGACTGCCCCTGCTTCGAAAAGACAAGAAACTCCCGAGGACAGCGGACCTGCTCCAAGAAAAGCTGCAACTTTGTTTCCAGCAACTTTAAAGAACCCTGCAAGCTCCCCGCAAGAAGCGTGAGACTTGCAACACTGCACCCGGCGACCCCGACTCGGCTGGTGGCGATCCAACACCTCAGGAGGGACCCCAGGACTACTCTGATACTGTGAGTACCAAAACCTGTCCCCCCTGAGCCCCCACAGCGCCGCCTGCAGAGGGAATCCCGAGGCTTCCCCTGACCGCGACTCTTTGAACCTAAAGTCCCGACGCCTGGGAGAGACCCTGCACCCGCAGCCCCCAGGACCTGAAGGACCGGACTTTCACTGGAGAAGTGACCCCCAGGAGTCCCTCTCCCTTGCCCAAGTGGAGGTTTCCCCGAGGAACCCCCCCCTTGCCTGCCTGCAGCGCTGAAGAGATCCCGAGATCTCTCATAGACTAACATTGCGAACCCGACGCTTGTTTCTACACTGCACCCGGCCGCCCCCGCGCCGCTGAGGGTGAAATTTCTGTGTGGACTTGTGTCCCCCCCGGTGCCCTACAAAACCCCCCTGGTCTGCCCTCCGAAGACGCAGGTACTTACCTGCAAGCAGACCGGAACCGGGGCACCCCCTTCTCTCCATTCTAGCCTATGTGTTTTGGGCACCACTTTGAACTCTGCACCTGACCGGCCCTGAGCTGCTGGTGTGGTGACTTTGGGGTTGCTCTGAACCCCCAACGGTGGGCTACCTGGGACCAAGAACTGAACCCTGTAAGTGTCTTACTTACCTGGTAAAACTAACAAATACTTACCTCCCCTAGGAACTGTGAAAATTGCACTAAGTGTCCACTTTTAAAACAGCTATTTGTGAATAACTTGAAAAGTATACATGCAATTTTGATGATTTGAAGTTCCTAAAGTACTTACCTGCAATACCTTTCGAATGAGCTATTACATGTAGAATTTGAACCTGTGGTTCTTAAAATAAACTAAGAAAAGATATTTTTCTATATAAAAACCTATTGGCTGGATTTGTCTCTGAGTGTGTGTACCTCATTTATTGTCTATGTGTATGTACAACAAATGCTTAACACTACTCCTTGGATAAGCCTACTGCTCGACCACACTACCACAAAATAGAGCATTAGTATTATCTCTTTTTACCACTATTTTACCTCTAAGGGGAACCCTTGGACTCTGTGCATGCTATTCCTTACTTTGAAATAGCACATACAGAGCCAACTTCCTACATTGGTGGATCAGCGGTGGGGTACAAGACTTTGCATTTGCTGGACTACTCAGCCAATACCTGATCACACGACAAATTCCAAAATTGTCATTAGAAATTGATTTTTGCAATTTGAAAAGTTTTCTAAATTCTTAAAAGACCTGCTAGGGCCTTGTGTTAGATCCTGGTTAGCATTTCTTTTAGAGTTTAAAAGTTTGTAAAAGTTTGAATTAGATTCTAGAACCAGTTTTAGTTTCTTAAAAAGTATTCCAACTTTTAGAAGCATAATGTCTAGCACAGATGTGAATGTGGTGGAACTCGACACCACACCTTACCTCCATCTACAGATGAGAGAGCTAAGGTCACTCTGTAAACTAAAGAAAATAGCAATGGGCCCCAAACCTACCAAAGTACAGCTCCAGGAGCTTTTGGCAGAGTTTGAAAAGGCCAACCCCTCTGAGGATGGCAACTCAGAGGATGAAGATAGTGACTTGGAGGGAAATTCCCCCCCTCCAGTCCTACTTAGGGAGAGCAGGGCTTCTCAAGCCCTGACTCCACAAATAATAGTCAGAGATGCTGGTTCCCTCACAGGAGGGACCAACAACTCTGAAATCACTGAGGATAACTCCAGTGAAGAGGACATCCAGTTAGCCAGGATGGCCAAAAGATTGGCTTTGGAAAGACAGATCCTAGCCATAGAGAGGGAAAGACAAGAGATGGGCCTAGGACCCATCAATGGTGGCAGCAACATAAATAGGGTCAGAGATTCTCCTGACATGTTGAAAATCCCCAAAGGGATTGTAACTAAATATGAAGATGGTGATGACATCACCAAATGGTTCACAGCTTTTGAGAGGGCTTGTGTAACCAGAAAAGTGAACAGATCTCACTGGGGTGCTCTCCTTTGGGAAATGTTCACAGGAAAGTGTAGGGATAGACTCCTCACACTCTCTGGACAAGATGCAGAATCTTATGACCTCATGAAGGGTACCCTGATTGAGGGCTTTGGATTCTCCACTGAGGAGTACAGGATTAGGTTCAGGGGGGCTCAAAAATCCTCGAGCCAGACCTGGGTTGACTTTGTTGACTACTCAGTGAAAACACTAGATGGTTGGATTCAAGGCAGTGGTGTAAGTAATTATGATGGGCTGTACAATTTATTTGTGAAAGAACACCTGTTAAGTAATTGTTTCAATGATAAACTGCATCAGCATCTGGTAGACCTAGGACCAATTTCTCCCCAAGAATTGGGAAAGAAGGCGGACCATTGGGTCAAGACAAGGGTGTCCAAGACTTCAACAGGGGGTGACCAAAAGAAAGGGGTCACGAAGACTCCCCAGCAGAAGGGTGATGAGACAACCAAAACTAAAAATAGTAAAGAGTCTTCTACAGGCCCCCAAAAACCTGCACAGGAGGGTGGGCCCAGAGCCTCTTCACAAAACAATGGGTACAAGGGTAAAAACTTTGATCCCAAAAAGGCCTGGTGTCATAGCTGTAAACAGCATGGACACCAAACTGGAGACAAGGCCTGTCCCAAGAAAGGTTCCACTCCAAACTCCCATCCAGGTAACACTGGTATGGCTAGTCTCCAAGTGGGATCAACAGTGTGCCCAGAGCAAATCAGGGTCCACACTGAAGCTACTCTAGTTTCTGAGGGTGGGGTGGATTTAGCCACACTAGCTGTCTGGCCGCCTAACATGCAAAAATACAGACAGCAACTCTTAATTAATGGGACTAGAATAGAGGGCCTGAGGGATACAGGTGCCAGTGTCACCATGGTGACAGAGAAACTGGTTTCCCCTGGCCAATACCTGACTGGAAAAACTTACACAGTCACCAACGCTGACAATCAGAGAAAAGTACATCCCATGGCAATGGTTACTTTAGAATGGGGAGGGGTCAATGGCCTGAAACAGGTGGTGGTCTCCTCAAATATCCCAGTGGACTGTCTGCTTGGAAATGACCTGGAGTCCTCAGCATGGGCTGAGGTAGAGCTAAAAACCCATGCAGCAATGCTGGGTATCCCTGAACTGGTGTGTGTGAAAACAAGAGCACAGTGCAAGGCACAGGGTGAAAAAGTAGAGCTGGAGTCTGGAAAAATGGCCCAGCCTACCAAGAGAACAGGAAAGTCAGTTGGGAAACCAACTGCAACACAGCAAAAGAAAGGGAACCTCTCTTCTCAGGAAGAAGTTCTGCCCTCTGAGGGAACTGAGCCTTTGGAGCTTGAACCTTATCAGGTTGAGCTCTTAGGCCCAGGGGGACCCTCAAGGGAAGAGCTGTGTAAGGGACAAGAAACCTGTCCCTCTCTTGAAGGCCTTAGGCAGCAAGCTGCTGAAGAGTCCAAAGGCAAGAAAAATGGAACACATAGGGTCTATTGGGAAGATGGGCTCCTATACACTGAGGCCAGAGACCCCAAACCTGGTGCCACTAGGAGAGTGGTAGTGCCTCAGCTGTTCAGAGAGTTCATCCTAACATTGGCCCATGACATTCCCCTTGCTGGACATTTGGGACAAACCAAGACGTGGGAGAGGTTAGTCAACCACTTCTACTGGCCCAATATGTCCAACATGGTTAAGGAGTTTTGCCTCTCCTGCCCCACCTGTCAAGCCAGTGGTAAGACAGGTGGGCATCCAAAGGCCCCCCTCATTCCACTTCCAGTGGTGGGGGTGCCCTTTGAAAGAGTGGGTGTGGACATAGTTGGTCCACTGGAACCTCCCACAGCCTCAGGAAATATGTATATCCTGGTAGTAGTGGATCATGCTACCAGGTATCCTGAAGCTATTCCCCTTAGGTCGACTACTGCCCCTGCAGTAGCCAAGGCCCTCATTGGTATCTTTACCAGAGTGGGTTTCCCTAAGGAGGTGGTGTCTGACAGAGGTACCAACTTCATGTCAGCATACCTAAAGCACATGTGGAATGAGTGTGGAGTGACTTATAAATTCACTACACCATACCATCCACAAACTAATGGCTTGGTTGAGAGATTCAACAAGACATTAAAGGGCATGATCATGGGGCTCCCAGAAAAACTCAAAAGGAGATGGGATGTCCTCCTGCCATGTCTGCTTTTCGCTTACAGGGAGGTACCACAGAAGGGAGTAGGGTTCTCACCCTTTGAACTTCTGTTTGGTCATCCTGTAAGGGGACCACTTGCCCTTGTTAAAGAAGGCTGGGAGAGACCTCTCCATGAGCCTAAACAGGACATAGTGGACTATGTACTTGGCCTTCGCTCTAGAATGGCAGAGTACATGGAAAAGGCAACCAAAAACCTTGAGGCCAGCCAACAGCTCCAGAAGTTTTGGTATGACCAAAAGGCTGCACTGGTTGAGTTCCAACCAGGGCAGAAAGTCTGGGTTCTGGAGCCTGTGGCTCCCAGGGCACTCCAGGACAAATGGAGTGGCCCTTACCCAGTACTAGAGAGGAAGAGTCAGGTCACCTACTTGGTGGACCTGGGCACAAGCAGGAGCCCCAAAAGGGTGATCCATGTAAACCGCCTTAAGCTCTTCCACGACAGGGCTGATGTCAATCTGTTGATGGTAACAGATGAGGATCAGGAGGCAGAGAGTGAACCTCTCCCTGATCTTCTGTCATCAGACCCAAAAGATGGTACAGTAGATGGAGTGATCTACTCAGACACCCTCTCTGGCCAACAGCAAGCTGATTGTAGGAGAGTCCTACAACAGTTTCCTGAACTCTTCTCCTTAACCCCTGGTCAGACACACCTGTGTACCCATGATGTGGACACAGGAGACAGCATGCCTGTCAAGAACAAAATCTTTAGACAATCTGACCATGTTAAAGAAAGCATCAAGGTGGAAGTCCACAAGATGCTGGAATTGGGAGTCATTGAGCGCTCTGACAGCCCCTGGGCTAGCCCAGTGGTCTTAGTCCCCAAACCTCACACCAAAGATGGAAAGAAAGAGATGAGGTTTTGTGTGGACTACAGAGGGCTCAATTCTGTCACCAAGACAGATGCTCATCCAATTCCAAGAGCTGATGAGCTCATTGATAAATTAGGTGCTGCCAAATTTCTAAGTACCTTTGACTTGACAGCAGGGTACTGGCAAATAAAAATGGCACCTGGAGCAAAAGAAAAGACAGCATTCTCCACACCTGATGGGCATTATCAGTTTACTGTTATGCCCTTTGGTTTAAAGAATGCCCCTGCCACCTTCCAAAGGTTGGTGAATCAAGTCCTTGCTGGCTTGGAGTCCTTTAGCACAGCTTATCTTGATGATATTGCTGTCTTTAGCTCCACCTGGCAGGATCACCTGGTCCACCTGAGGAAGGTTTTGAAGGCTCTGCAATCTGCAGGCCTCTCTATCAAGGCATCCAAATGCCAGATAGGGCAGGGAACTGTGGTTTACTTGGGACACCTTGTAGGTGGAGGCCAAGTTCAGCCACTCCAACCCAAGATCCAGACTATTCTGGACTGGGTAGCTCCAAAAACCCAGACTCAAGTCAGGGCATTCCTTGGCTTGACTGGGTACTACAGGAGGTTTGTGAAGGGATATGGATCCATTGTGACAGCCCTCACTGAGCTCACCTCCAAGAAAATGCCCAAGAAAGTGAACTGGACTGTGGACTGCCAACAGGCCTTTGACACCCTGAAACAAGCAATGTGCTCAGCACCAGTTCTCAAAGCTCCAGATTATTCTAAGCAGTTCATTGTGCAGACTGATGCCTCTGAACATGGGATAGGGGCAGTTTTGTCCCAAACAAATGATGATGGCCTTGACCAGCCTGTTGCTTTCATTAGCAGGAGGTTACTCCCCAGGGAGCAGCGTTGGAGTGCCATTGAGAGGGAGGCCTTTGCTGTGGTTTGGTCCCTGAAGAAGCTGAGACCATACCTCTTTGGGACTCACTTCCTAGTTCAAACTGACCACAGACCTCTCAAATGGCTGATGCAAATGAAAGGTGAAAACCCTAAACTGTTGAGGTGGTCCATCTCCCTACAGGGAATGGACTTTATAGTGGAACACAGACCTGGGACTGCCCATGCCAATGCAGATGGCCTTTCCAGGTTCTTCCACTTAGAAAATGAAGACTCTCTTGGGAAAGGTTAGTCTCATCCTCTTTCGTTTGGGGGGGGTTGTGTAAGGAAATGCCTCCTTGGCATGGTTGCCCCCTGACTTTTTGCCTTTGCTGATGCTATGTTTACAATTGAAAGTGTGCTGAGGCCTGCTAACCAGGCCCCAGCACCAGTGTTCTTTCCCTAACCTGTACTTTTGTATCCACAATTGGCAGACCCTGGCATCCAGATAAGTCCCTTGTAACTGGTACTTCTAGTACCAAGGGCCCTGATGCCAAGGAAGGTCTCTAAGGGCTGCAGCATGTCTTATGCCACCCTGGAGACCTCTCACTCAGCACAGACACACTGCTTACCAGCTTGTGTGTGCTAGTGAGGACAAAACGAGTAAGTCGACATGGCACTCCCCTCAGGGTGCCATGCCAGCCTCTCACTGCCTATGCAGTATAGGTAAGACACCCCTCTAGCAGGCCTTACAGCCCTAAGGCAGGGTGCACTATACCATAGGTGAGGGTACCAGTGCATGAGCATGGTACCCCTACAGTGTCTAAACAAAACCTTAGACATTGTAAGTGCAGGGTAGCCATAAGAGTATATGGTCTGGGAGTCTGTCAAACACGAACTCCACAGCACCATAATGGCTACACTGAAAACTGGGAAGTTTGGTATCAAACTTCTCAGCACAATAAATGCACACTGATGCCAGTGTACATTTTATTGTAAAACACACCCCAGAGGGCACCTTAGAGGCGCCCCCTGAAACTTAACCGACTATCTGTGTAGGCTGACTAGTTTTAGCAGCCTGCCACAAACCGAGACATGTTGCTGGCCCCATGGGGAGAGTGCCTTTGTCACTCTGAGGCCAGTAACAAAGCCTGCACTGGGTGGAGATGCTAACACCTCTCCCAGGCAGGAATTGTCACACCTGGCGGTGAGCCTCAAAGGCTCACCTCCTTTGTGCCAGCCCAGCAGGACACTCCAGCTAGTGGAGTTGCCCGCCCCCTCCGGCCAGGCCCCACTTTTGGCGGCAAGGCCGGAGAAAATAATGAGAATAACAAGGAGGAGTCACTGGCCAGTCAGGACAGCCCCTAAGGTGTCCTGAGCTGAGGTGACTCTAACTTTTAGAAATCCTCCATCTTGCAGATGGAGGATTCCCCCAATAGGGTTAGGATTGTGACCCCCTCCCCTTGGGAGGAGGCACAAAGAGGGTGTACCCACCCTCAGGGCTAGTAGCCATTGGCTACTAACCCCCCAGACCTAAACACGCCCTTAAATTTAGTATTTAAGGGCTACCCTGAACCCTAGAAAATTAGATTCCTGTAACTACAAGAAGAAGGACTGCCCAGCTGAAAACCCCTGCAGCGGAAGACCAGAAGACGACAACTGCCTTGGCTCCAGAAACTCACCGGCCTGTCTCCTGCCTTCCAAAGATCCTGCTCCAGCGACGCCTTCCAAAGGGACCAGCGACCTCGACATCCTCTGAGGACTGCCCCTGCTTCGAAAAGACAAGAAACTCCCGAGGACAGCGGACCTGCTCCAAGAAAAGCTGCAACTTTGTTTCCAGCAACTTTAAAGAACCCTGCAAGCTCCCCGCAAGAAGCGTGAGACTTGCAACACTGCACCCGGCGACCCCGACTCGGCTGGTGGCGATCCAACACCTCAGGAGGGACCCCAGGACTACTCTGATACTGTGAGTACCAAAACCTGTCCCCCCTGAGCCCCCACAGCGCCGCCTGCAGAGGGAATCCCGAGGCTTCCCCTGACCGCGACTCTTTGAACCTAAAGTCCCGACGCCTGGGAGAGACCCTGCACCCGCAGCCCCCAGGACCTGAAGGACCGGACTTTCACTGGAGAAGTGACCCCCAGGAGTCCCTCTCCCTTGCCCAAGTGGAGGTTTCCCCGAGGAACCCCCCCCTTGCCTGCCTGCAGCGCTGAAGAGATCCCGAGATCTCTCATAGACTAACATTGCGAACCCGACGCTTGTTTCTACACTGCACCCGGCCGCCCCCCGCGCCGCTGAGGGTGAAATTTCTGTGTGGACTTGTGTCCCCCCCGGTGCCCTACAAAACCCCCCTGGTCTGCCCTCCGAAGACGCGGGTACTTACCTGCAAGCAGACCGGAACCGGGGCACCCCCTTCTCTCCATTCTAGCCTATGTGTTTTGGGCACCACTTTGAACTCTGCACCTGACCGGCCCTGAGCTGCTGGTGTGGTGACTTTGGGGTTGCTCTGAACCCCCAACGGTGGGCTACCTGGGACCAAGAACTGAACCCTGTAAGTGTCTTACTTACCTGGTAAAACTAACAAATACTTACCTCCCCTAGGAACTGTGAAAATTGCACTAAGTGTCCACTTTTAAAACAGCTATTTGTGAATAACTTGAAAAGTATACATGCAATTTTGATGATTTGAAGTTCCTAAAGTACTTACCTGCAATACCTTTCGAATGAGCTATTACATGTAGAATTTGAACCTGTGGTTCTTAAAATAAACTAAGAAAAGATATTTTTCTATATAAAAACCTATTGGCTGGATTTGTCTCTGAGTGTGTGTACCTCATTTATTGTCTATGTGTATGTACAACAAATGCTTAACACTACTCCTTGGATAAACCTACTGCTCGACCACACTACCACAAAATAGAGCATTAGTATTATCTCTTTTTACCACTATTTTACCTCTAAGGGGAACCCTTGGACTCTGTGCATGCTATTCCTTACTTTGAAATAGCACATACAGAGCCAACTTCCTACAGTTAGATTAGGAGGTAAGTAAAACACTTACAAGTCTCAGTTCTGGGGCATAGGCAGCCCACCGTTGGGGGTTCAAGGCGACCCCAAAGTTACCACACCAGCAGCTCGGGGCCGGTCAGGTGCAGAGGTCAAAGAGGTGCCCAAAACACATAGGCGCCTATTGAGAACAGGGGTACTCCGGTTCCAGTCTGCCAGCAGGTAAGTACCTACGTCCTCAGGGGGATTTGGAGAGCACTGGGAGTGACACAAGTAGGCACACAAAACACACCCTCAGGGGCCCAGGGGCGGCCGGGTGCAGTGTGCAAAGCAGGCGTCGGGTTTCAGGTGGTAAACAATGGAGGGACCCGGGGGTCACCTCTAGCGGTGCAGGCAGGCACGGGGGAAGGGGGCTTCTCGGAACAGCCACCACCCGGGCTAGGCAGAGGGTCGCCTGGGGGTTGCTCCTGCACTGAGGTTCGTTTCCTTCAGGTCCTGGGGGCTGCGAGTGCAGTGTTGGTTCCAGGCGTCGGGTCCCTTGTTACAGGCAGTCGCGGTCAGGGGGAGCCTCAGGATTCTCTCAGCAGGCGTCGCTGTGGGGTTCACGGGGGTCGTCTCTGGTTACTCACGGGCTCGCAGTCACCGGGGAGTCCTCCCTGAGGTGTTGGTTCTCTGAATCTCGAGCCGGGGGCGTCGGGTCCAGAGTGAGAAGTCTCACGCGTCCGGCGGGAAACGTGCAGTCTTTGAAAGTTGCTTCTTTGTTGCAAAGAAGTAGCTGGTTTTGAACAGGGCCACTGTTCAGAGGAGTTTCTTGGTCCTTTAGTCCAGGGCAGTCCTCTGAGGCTTCAGAGGTCGCTGGTCCCTGTCGGATGTGTGGCTGGAGCAGGTTTTCGAAGTTGGAGACAGGCCGGTAGGGCTGGGGCCAAAGCATTTGTCGTCTTTCTCCTTCTCTGCAGGCTTGTAGGTCAGCAGTCCTTGTTTCTTCAGGTTGCAGGAATCTGATTTCCTGGGTTCTGGGGAGCCCCTAAATACTAAATTTAGGTGTGTGTTTAGGTCTGGGAAGGCAGTAACCAATGGCTACTGTCCTTGGGGGTAGCTACACCCTCTTGGTGCCTCTTCCCTGTGGGGAGGGGGGACACATACCTAATCCTAATGGGGGAATCCTCCAAACTCAAGATGGAGGATTTCTAAAGGCAGGGGTCACCTCAGCTCAGGACACCTTAGGGGCTGTTCTGACTGGTGGGTGACTCCTCCTTGTTTTTCTCATTATCTCCTCCAGCCTTGCCACCAAAAGTGGGGGCAGTGGCCGGAGGGGCGGGCATCTCCATTAGCTGGGATGCCTTGGGGTGCTGTAACAAAAGGGGTGAGCATTTGAGGCCCACCGCCAGGTGTTACAGTTCCTGCAGGGGGAGGTGAGAAGCACCTCCACCCAGTGCAGGCTTTGTTCCTGGCCCCAGAGTGACAAAGGGACTCTCCCCATGTGGCCAGCAACATGTCTGTCTGGTGTGTGGCAGGCTGGCAGAAACTGGTCAGCCTACACTAGAAGTCGGATTGGTATTCAGGGGGCATCTCTAAGATGCCCTCTGGGTGTATGTTACAAAACATTGTACACTGGCATCAGTGTGCATTTATTGTGCTGAGAAGTTTGATACCAAACTTCCCAGTTTTCAGTGTAGCCGTTATGGAACTGTGGAGTTCGTGTTTGACAAACTCCCATACCATGTACTCTTATGGCTACCCTGCACTTACAATGGCTAAGGTTTTGCTTAGACACTGTAGGGGCATAGAGCTCACGTACATATGCCCTCACCTGTGGTATAGTGCAACCTGCCTTAGGGCTGTAAGGCCTGCTAGAGGGGTGACTTAACTATGCCACAGGCAGTGTGAGGTTGGCATGGCACTCTGAGGGGAGTGCCATGTCGACTTAGTCATTTTCTCCCCACCAGCACACACAAGCTGTGAGGCAATGTGCATGTGCTGAGTGAGGGGTCCCCAGGGTGGCATAAGACATGCTGCAGACCTTAGAGACCTTCCCTGGCATCAGGGCCCTTGGTACCAGGGGTACCAGTTACAAGGAACTTACCTGAGTGCCAGGGTTGTGCCAATTGTGGAGACAAAGGTACAGTTTAGGAAAAGAACACTGGTGCTGGGCCTGGTTAGCAGGGTCCCAGCACACTTTCAAATCATAACTTCGCATCAGCAAAAGCAAAAAGTTAGGGGGTAACCATGCCAAGGAGGCATTTCCTTACAGCTAACTTATGCTAAGGATGTGAATCTATAGCACTCGCAGCCTCGCCATACACAGTTTTATTATTGATTAATTTTATAACAAATGTTACAGTGATATTATTAGTGATGTTATAAAAGATGTCAGGGATAATTATCCCTGATGTTACAGCACTCATGACATGTTTTATAACATCACTAATATCACTGTAACATTTGTTGTAAAATTATTCAATAATAAAACTGCATGGCAAGGCTGTGAGTTATAGTTATCTTAGGGCACGAATTCTAGTTATAGATCATGGGTGCATAAGTCTGAGTGCATGTATGAAAGATTGAATTAGTGTATGAATGAGTCAGTGTTTTTTTTTCTCAAATGTTTTCACAGTAACAAATAAATAATTTACGAAAATTTTTGAATACTGACCAAAATTATTTAAGCCCATAATTTGCCCCTAAAACACACCTAATTTACACTCTTGGGGTCAGGGTACCTTCATCCTGACCCTTTGTCACTTTCAATAAGGATATTCCTGTGAAATAAAATGGCAGCTGCAACTTTCTAGTCAGGTTGCAGTCAGTCAATTACAGTCAGGGGACGCGCTAAAGACTTGAGAGGGACTACATATACCAAGCTGCTTTGAGGCCCCAGGAGGCGGCCATTTTCACCTGCACCCATTTGACACCAACAAGCGCTATAAAGCGCATGGGGGCACTAAAGACTTGAGAGGGACCACATATCCCAAGCTGCTTTGAGGCCCCAGGAAGCGGGCATTTTCACCTGCACCCACTTGACACCAACGAGCGCTATAAAGCGCGTGGGGGCACCTCGCTGCACGGGACGTGCTAAAGACTTGAGAGGGACTACATATCCCAAGCTACTTTGAGGCCCCAGGAGGTGGCCATTTTCACCTGCACCCAATTGACACCAACGAGCACTATAAAGCGCGTGAGGGCACGTCGCTGCGCGGGGCGTGCTAAAGACTTAAGAGGGACTACATATCGCAAGCTGCTTTGAGGCCCCAGGAGGCGGCCATTTGCACCTGCACCCACTTGACACCAACGAGCGATTTAAAGTGCGTGGGGGCACCTCGCTGCGTGGGACGTGCGCGGGCCGTGCCCGGGCCAAGTGCAGGCCCGTCCACACCTGTCGGAGCCCGGAAGAGGCTGGGCTAGGCCACCCCCCTAACATTGACCATTCAAGTAGGCATCATTGATCTTAGCTCTATGCGCTATTGCCAATACTGTGCCATCCTGTAGGTTGCATCATTATATTGATACTCTCTAGAACATTTTATCACTAATAACATTCCCAGATGGGTAAAAGAAAAGCAATAGAGGGTGGGGCAGGGGCAGTGCTAAAAGCTAAGCGGAAAAGGCACAAGCATGCAGCTAGTAACTGCGTTATGGACAGAATTGACACTCTTTTGGGTGAATGCGAGGGAATTTTAACTACTCCTCAGGGAAATAACTTTAACGATACTGGTGGGGAATGCTCCCCAACCAAAAGGAGGGCTGGCCCAAAGAAAATTGCTGAGATTTTTGTGAAACGTGGGCAACAGGACACAGCCACTACAGGGCAGGGAGAGGGCAGGAATATTATCACCCATACTGCTCCATCTCTAGTGAACGAGCCACCACTGGGCTCTAACGATTCCATCCAGTGCAGCAACCGTTTTAACCCGTTAATTAATGCCCTAGAATCACATGATGACCTCAACCCAGGTACAAGGGTGGATAGGCTAGTAGCTGCAAACACACACTCAACTCACATAAACCCTCAGCACATTCAATGCATACAAGAATTAAAAAAGGAAGTATTAGAACTTAAGCTTATGGTTAACTCCTTAATTGCAATAGTAAAAGTTAACTCTTCCAGATGACACGGCTACCATGAACCTTACCCAAAGCCCAACCCTAGCAGGCACTGCAACAAATCTGCCCATTTTTTCAGCACCCAGTTGTGATGGACTCGTCTCAGCCGGTGTTAAGACCAAGAACTTCCACCAGCCTCCTTTGCATAACAGCTTAGGCGCCGGAAATGCACTAGACGACCATCACAAAATCCCCAAACTCATGAGCAACATTGCCCCAAAACACTCTGTACAGCCTGCCATTGATTGGTCTCAATCAGGAAATATAGTTCTAATGGTCAATGTTCCCAAGTTAAACACACCGACACAAAAGGAAGGGTCAGACTCTATCAGAAACAAGGCAATTCACTGGATTCGCCATGTAAGAGGCTGTCGCTCTGTAATGCGTGAGGACATAATTAATGTAGCAAGATGGCCTGATCCGGGAACACATTTTGACATTTTAAAACTGACACTCAAGGACGGGACCAGGGTGGACAATTTGGTGGCCCTAGATGCAAGAACAAGTCCACCAGCACACTTGCGCATCCAGTTCAAATACCCTAGGCCACCCGTGTACTACGGGGATTGCCCGAGCTACTGCCTAGCAAACAATTTATCTACCCTTGGTGAGAACGATTGACTGACTTAAAGCTTCATCTACAATCTATGCTGAAAAACCACGCAACCAACATATATCAATCACCCCCAGGCCTGCTGCAATCCCTAACACTGTCAGTGCAAGTACTTATTCTCCCTCTCATGACATACTCCCCCAGACCTCTGACGGCTTACTGTGCAAACATGACAATATTGCATCTCTCACCTTGCAGGAATATCGTCCACCAAATCAAGGACCGATAGCTAAGCCTGCAAGCACTTCCCTCACCAGGGCCAGGTCCGCTCCATTAGAGGAACATCACCATTCACCCCAGGTCTCACTGACCAACAATGGTATTGATCCACTTCCTCCCACTCAACCTCACCTTCCAAACCAACCTCTGGCAGCTAATTATGTAAATACCAGGCCATTAGACAGGATAGCTCCTCCACTCACTGGGGTACGACTTGTCTCATGGAACGTGGCAGGTTTAAAATCTATTCTCCCTCTTCTCTTCTTTACCTCTTTTATTGAAGAACATGACATATGCCTTCTTCAAGAGACATGGTCAACTTTTTTGAACAGGCTATTCAAACTCCCACATCCCTGCCGTGCCCAGTACTAGAGACAGGCCTTATGGGGGCTTAACCATCTGGATCAGAACATCACTTAACTGTTGTATATCACAGCTACCCACCGATTCTCTCGACCTGTTAGGTCTTCGCCTATCATTCGGGCCTGACACTGTTGTGAACATCTTCAATATCTACACTTGAGGGGTCGGGGGGTCAAGTCTCCAAAACCCTTTGTGTCCTGGCAGCCCTCTTGCAAAACTGTCCCCGCCACAATAAAACCATTGTGGCAGGTGACCTTAATGTCACCTTCGAACCTCTAGACTGGGATGATCTCAGGTCCACAGACAAGGAGAATCGAGCTTGGTCTATCTCCGCCCTGTCCATTCCACCCATCAAGAGATGGATGCAAGTCGCTGTCCAAGTAAAGTCACTGACCATGGAATTTGGGCTCAGGGCATTAAATGGCATAACCAAATCAGACGCCAAAGGCCGTCACACATTCAACAAAACCAACCACACCAGCAGAATCGACTACTGTCTATTCGACATAAGATTATGGCCCCTAGTCATCGACATGGCGATCATCGAAAGAACTGAAAGTGACCATAATCCTCTCTCTTTCCATATGTTAGGTTTGGGCAACCACTAGCCCACGATTAACTCCTCAGTAGCAGCACCAGAGGGCATTAGCCTGGTTAACGACAAACAACACTTAAAGTGGGACAAGGTTGCGGCTCGGCCCGCACTCATCAACGCAGCTAATAACACCCTAAAGACTACATTAATGGACCTAGAGGTGGGTCCCGCAATCCCCTATAAGGAAATAAGTCTAATCCGCACCTCATGCTTCAGGTATATCGCAGCCCACTTCTCAGTATCCACAGCCCATGATAGCAAGAGACCCAAAGGTAGGCACCGCTGGTTCAATAAAATGTCCTGGTTCTTAAATAAGCACTTAATCCAAGCTATTAAATCCAAGGATGCCAATGCCATCCGCTCAGCTAGGAAGTCCTACAAGTCAGCCATACGCAAAGCCAAACGTGACCAAGATGGTAAGTGGTGGACAGCACTTAGCGATGCTGTGCGCAAGAGGAATTGTAGTCTGTTCTGGTCCCTGGCAGCACGAGGCCCATAAAGCTTTGGATTGAACATTACAACCAACATTGCCCCGAAAAACTGGGTAGACCATTTGAGTAGGCTGTACTCTCATGACCATGATAGCCCCACTCCTGTTCACATGGACCACTGCCTAAACACTTCTTTAGCACCCACCACTGAAGTGCCCCAGCTGTTCTCTCAAAGTGACATAATATATTCCCTAGGCACCATAAAACGGGGCAGGGCCCCCGGCTCGGATGGTGTTCCAGCAGACCTGTTCTCAACCGACACTGCATCCTGGTCAAGATACCTCACCATCATAGTGAACGCAATAGCATCTGGGGCGCCTATCCCTGAGTCGTGGATAGGGGCTATTGTTTTCCCGATCTTTAAAAAGGGTGACAGATCACTCCCCTGCAACTACAGACCAATTAGTCTAATTGACTGTGTGCAAAAAGTCTTCTGCCTCTGCCTCTTGGGAAAGATCAAGACTGGATGACTGAACATGATATCCTTAGCCCCCTCCAAGCCGGTTTCCGGAAAAAAATATCTACCACTGACCAAGCCCTCAGGTTCCTATTTTTATACTGGAAAACAGTGCTCATTGGTAAAGGGAGCCTATACATAGCTTTTGTGGATCTAAAGTCTGCTTTTGAACTAGTACCTCGCAACAAACTATGGGACACTCTCCCCCGAATGGGAATCCCGGAGCATATCCTAGCACTATTGATACGGCTCCACAAGGGCAACTACGCGCGAGTCAGGTGGGACAATAAGGGGCAACGAACTGATAGAATCCATGTATCAAGGGGTGTGCGGCAAGGGTGTGTCCTTGCACCGACCCTCTTCTCTCTGTATATCAACAAAATCGTCCCCTCCCTGCTTAGAGTGGAGGCTGACGCACCATCACTTGGCACACAAAAAATCCCTGTCATGCTCTTTGCAGATGATACTCTCCTGATATCCAAGACCCCTATTGGACTAAGGAAACTCCTCACGTGCTTTGAGAAATTCTGCTCAAAACGGGGACTAGAAATCAATGCTTCTAAAACAAAACTAATGACCCTCAATCCCCATAGATCATTTAGAGGGAAGTTCACACTAGAGGGCACCACACTTGAGAAGGTGGGCATTTTCAGCTACCTGGGTATAGAATTGACTGACAACATGTCTTGGAAATCACACATAGGAAAGCAAGCTTTAAAACTAAAGCAAACAGGGTTACTATTAAAAAAACTTTCACCTCTCACACACAAAACCAATTCGCCCAGCAATACAGATATACGAAGCCCAGGCTGTGACCTCAGCACTTTACGGGGCTGAACTATGGGGTTAAGCCAAAATCCAAGACATAACCATCGCTGAAAACAACTTCCTAAGAAACCTTGTGTCCCTTCCACGAAACACTCCACTGTTCCCCCTTTTTAAGGATCTTGGTATAAAACGCATCAGTCATAAAGCCCGCCTACGCCCTCTCCTGTACTAGCGGCGTCTCTGGACCACCCCAGAGCTTGAAACCCTTACTGTAGCCCTGCAGGTTATTTTAAAAGCTGGTCATCTTCACAGCATCCCCTGGCTACGATACATCAAGGGGTCACTTTACTCACTCGGGCTCAGTGAACTCTGGAATTCACCAACCACCTCCGCCTTTCCCTCGAAAAGCGAACTAAAGAAACTATATTGGCAAATGGTAGATCACGAAGATCTAGGGGCCGCACTTCACACTACATTATCTTGTGACTTTGTTAACTTAAGAGACATGCAAGTATGAGGCTTTTTGGGACATAATCACGGTCCCAAGGGAAAGGAAACTGTACTTTCAGCTCCGCATTGGAACGCTACCACTAAGACTTTTCACCAGCCGCTGGTCATACAAAGAATCAACTGCTTGTCCAGCCTGCAAAGCCCCCATCGAGAACCTCCCTCACGTCCTTTTTGTCTGCCCCACGTACACCGCCTCACGTAGGAAATGGCTGGCACCGGCATGCAGACTGCCGGGAGTCCGCAGCTCTGAAATAGCCCTGCGAATCCTCAGATCAGACACTAGGCCAACACTAGTTGTAAAGAAATGGCTTCCTGTTGCAATTACCCCCCACTTTTTGCTTGATACTGATGCTGACTTGACTGAGAAGTGTGCGGGGACCCTGCTAACCAGGCCCCAGCACCAGTGTTCTTTCACCTAAAATGTACCATTGTTTCCACAATTGGCACAACCCTGGCACCTAGGTAAGTCCCTTGTAACTGGTACCCCTGGTACCAAGGGCCCTGATGCCAGGGAAGGTCTCTAAGGGCTGCAGCATGTCTTATGCCACCCTAGGGACCCCTCACTCAGCACAGACACACTGCTTACCAGCTTGTGTGTGCTGGTGGGGAGAAAATGACTAAGTCGACATGGCACTCCCCTCAGGGTGCCATGGCAACCTCACACTGCCTGTGGCATAGGTAAGTCACCCCTCTAGCAGGCCTTACAGCCCTAAGGCAGGGTGCACTATACCACAGGTGAGGGCATATGTGCATGAGCACTATGCCCCTACAGTGTCCAAGCAAAACCTTAGACATTGTAAGTGCAGGGTAGCCATAAGAGTATATGGGCTGGGAGTCTGTCAAAAACGAACTCCACAGCTCCATAATGGCTACACTGAATACTGGGAAGTTTAGTATCAAACTTATCAGAATAATAAACCCACACTGATGCCAGTGTTGGATTTATTAAAAAATGCACACAGAGGGCATCTTAGAGATACCCCCTGTATTTTACCCAATTGTTCAGTGCAGGACTGACTGGTCTGTGCCAGCCTGCTGCTGAGAGACGAGTTTCTGACCCCATCAAAGGTCTCTGAGGACAGAAATAAAGCCTGCTCTGGGTGGAGGTGCTTCACACCTCCCCCCCTGCAGGAACTGTAACACCTAGCAGTGAGCTTCAAAGGCTCAAGCTTCATGTTACAATGCCCCAGGGCACTCCAGCTAGTGGAGATGCCCGCCTCCTGGACCCAGCCCCCACTTTTGGCGGCAAGTCCAGGAGAGATAATGAGAAAAACAAGGAGGAGTCACTGGCCAGTCAGGACAGCCCCTAAGGTGTCCTGAGCTGAGGTGACTCTGACTTTTAGAAACCCTCCATCTTGTAGAAGGAGGATTCCCCCAATAGGGATAGGAATGTGACCCCCTCCCCTTGGGAGGAGGCACAAAGAGGGTGTACCCACCCTCAGGGCTAGTAGCCATTGGCTACTAACCCCCCAGACCTAAACACGCCCTTAAATTTAGTATTTAAGGGCTCCCCTGAACCTAAGAATTTAGATTCCTGAAACTACAAGAAGAAGAGGACTGCTGAGCTGAAAAACCCCTGCAGAGGAAGAACAGAAGACACCAACTGCTTTGGCCCCAGACTTACCGGCCTGTCTCCTGCCTTCCAAAGAAACCTGCTCCAGCGACGCTTTCCAAGGGACCAGCGACCTCTGAATCCTCTGAGGACTGCCCTGCTTCAAGAAAGACAAGAAACTCCTGAGGACAGCGGCACTGCTCCAAAAGAACTGCAACTTTGTTACAGAGGAGCAGATTTAAAGACCCCTGCAAAGCCCCGCAAGAAGCGTGAGACTTGCAACACTGCACCCGGCGACCCCCGACTCGACTGGTGGAGAACCAACACCTCAGGGAGGACCCTCCGGCGACTCCAAGACCGTGAGTAACCAAAGTTGTCCCCCCTGAGCCCCCACAGCGACGCCTGCAGAGGGAATCCCGAGGCTCCCCCTGACCGCGACTGCCTGAACCTAAAGTCCCGACGGCTGGAAAAGACCCTGCACCCGCAGCCCCCAGCACCTGAAGGAACAGAACTTCTGTGCAGGAGTGACCCCCAGGAGGCCCTCTCCCTTGCCCAGGTGGTGGCTACCCCGAGGAGCCCCCCCCTTGCCTGCCTGCACCGCTGAAGAGACCCCTTGGTCTCCCATTGACTCCCATTGAAAACCCGACGCGTGTTTGCACACTGCACCCGGCCGCCCCCGCGCTGCTGAGGGTGTACTTTTTGTGCTGACTTGTGTCCCCCCCGGTGCCCTACAAAACCCCCCTGGTCTGCCCTCCGAAGACGCGGGTACTTACCTGCTGGCAGACTGGAACCGGGGCACCCCCTTCTCTCCATTGAAGCCTATGTGTTTTGGGCACCTCTTTGACCTCTGCACCTGACTGGCCCTGAGCTGCTGGTGTGGTAACTTTGGGGTTGCTCTGAACCCCCAACGGTGGGCTACTTTGGACCCAAAACTGAAACCTGTAAGTGACTTACTTACCTGTGAAAACTAACAATACTTTACCTCCCCCAGGAACTGTGAAAATTGCACTGTGTCCACTTTTAAAACAGCTATTTGTGTTTTATATGAAAAGTATATATGCTACTGTAATTATTCAAAGTTCCTAAAGTACTTACCTGCAATACCTTTCAAATGAGATATTACATGTAGAATTTGAACCTGTGGTTCTTAAAATAAACTAAGAAAATATATTTTCTATAACAAAACCTATTGGCTGGATTTGTCTCTGAGTGTGTGTTCCTCATTTATTGCCTGTGTGTATGTACAACAAATGCTTAACACTACTCTTTTGATAAGCCTACTGCTCGACCACACTACCACAAAATAGAGCATTAGTATTATCTCTTTTTGCCACTATCTTACCTCTAAGGGGAACCCTTGGACTCTGTGCATACTATTCCTTACTTTGAAATAGTGCATACAGAGCCAACTTCCTACACTAGTGATCGCCGTTGCCAAGTTCCTCAGAGCTAGCTGGATTGCCAGAGGGAAATTCCTATCTGTTTAATGATTCCAACAAGACTGTTCCATCACACTGTGTGAGTGTATTTTATCTTTATTCCATTTTATCATTATATGTATTGTTACATCTGTTACATTGTGTATTTATTTGTATTTTTTGCTGCTATGCGCTTTTATGGCTCCTGTAGCTGAAATAAAGTTCCTTTGACTGACTGACTACAGTGCTTCTTTTTGCACATGCAGTCACAAAAATCCACGAATTTTCACAATTTATTTGCGAAATAATCACAGTCACCACGCCCAGAGATATACAAATTTGTTTTCCCTTTGATTTCTTAAGAACTAGTGAACAGATGTACACTAAATAAGCGAAAGCACAATCTGCGTACCGAAAGCTAGCTTTCTGCCAAATTTAGTGTAATTTTGTCCAGTGGTTAGGGCTGTAGTCGCGTTCAAAGGGATTTAACTTGGGAAACGCACTTTTGTACCCCCCACCCCATTTTTCTCGGCCCCTACTTGATGGATTACCCTCAAACTTTCCATGTGGAACAAGAATCATCTGAACACCTTTTTTTGAAAATACTGTGAAGATTCATCTACTGGTGTCAAAGATATAGGCACATCAGTAAATGCTTCTTCTATGGAGACATTGTCCTAACTATAGCGACCTACTGGCGACCGCCAGTATGGTTTATATATATAAGTATATATATATGTTCGATGGCATGTGTAGCTGCAGATACACATGCTGTGTGTAAGGAAATGCCTCCTTGGCATGGTTACCCCCTGACTTTTTGCCTTTGCTGATGCTATGTTTACAATTGAAAGTGTGCTGAGGCCTGCTAACCAGGCCCCAGCACCAGTGTTCTTTCCCTAACCTGTACTTTTGTATCCACAATTGGCACACCCTGGCATCCAGGTAAGTCCCTTGTAACTGGTACCTCTGGTACCAAGGGCCCTGATGCCAGGGAAGGTCTCTAAGGGCTGCAGCATGTCTTATGCCACCCTGGAGACCCCTCACTCAGCACAGACACACTGCTTGCCAGCTTGTGTGTGCTGGTGAGAACAAAATGAGTAAGTCGACATGGCACTCCCCTCAGGGTGCCATGCCAGCCTCTCACTGCCTATGCAAGTATAGATAAGTCACCCCTCTAGCAGGCCTTACAGCCCTAAGGCAGGGTGCACTAAACCATAGGTGAGGGCACCAGTGCATGAGCACTGTGCCCCTACAGTGTCTAAGCAAAACCTTAGACATTGTAAGTGCAGGGTAGCCATAAGAGTATATGGTCTGGGAGTCTGTCAAACACGAACTCCACAGCACCATCATGGCTACACTGAAAACTGGGAAGTTTGGTATCAAACTTCTCAGCACAATAAATGCACACTGATGCCAGTGTACATTTTATTGTAAAATACACCCCAGAGGGCACCTTAGAGGTGCCCCCTGAAACCTTAACCGACTATCTGTGTAGGCTGACTGGTTCCAGCAGCCTGCCACAACTGAGACATGTTGCTGGCCCCATGGGGAGAGTGCCTTTGTCACTCTGAGGCCAGTAACAAAGCCTGCACTGGGTGGAGATGCTAACACCTCCCCCAGGCAGGAGCTGTAACACCTGGCGGTGAGCCTCAAAGGCTCACCCCCTTTGTTCCAGCACCACAGGGCACTCCAGCTAGTGGAGTTGCCCGCCCCCTCCGGCCACAGCCCCACTTTTGGCGGCAAGGCCGGGGGAAATAATGAGAATAACAAGGAGGAGTCACTGGCCAGTCAGGACAGCCCCTAAGGTGTCCTGAGCTGAAGTGACTCTAACTTTTAGAAATCCTCCATCTTGCAGATGGAGGATTCCCCCAATAGGATTAGGGATGTGACCCCCTCCCCTTGGGAGGAGGCACAAAGAGGGTGTACCCACCCTCAGGGCTAGTAGCCATTGGCTACTAACCCCCCAGACCTAAACACGCCCTTAAATTCAGTATTTAAGGGCTTCCCTGAACCTAAGAATTTAGATTCCTGAAACTACAAGAAGAAGAGGACTGCTGAGCTGAAAAACCCCTGCAGAAGAAGAACAGAAGACACCAACTGCTTTGGCCCCAGTCTTACCGGCCTGTCTCCTGCCTTCCAAAGAAACCTGCTCCAGCGACGCTTTCCAAAGGACCAGCGACCTCTGAATCCTCAGAGGACTGCCCTGCTTCAAGAAAGACAAGAAACTCCCGAGGACAGCGGCACTGCTCCAAAAGAACTGCAACTTTGTTTCAAAGGAGCAGATTTAAAGACCCCTGCAACTCCCGCAAGAAGCGTGAGACTTGCAACACTGCACCCGGCGACCCCGACTCGACTGGTGGAGAACCAACACCTCAGGGAGGACCCTCCGGCGACTCCGAGTCCGTGAGTAACCAAAGTTGTGCCCCCTGAGCCCCCACAGCAACGCCTGCAGAGGGAATCCCGAGGCTCCCCCTGACCGCGACTGCCTGAACCTAAAGTCCCGACGGCTGGAAAAGACCCTGCACCCGCAGCCCCCAGCACCTGAAGGAACGGAACTTCTGTGCAGGAGTGACCCCCAGGAGGCCCTCTCCCTTGCCCAGCAGGTGGCTACCCCGAGGAGCCCCCCCCTTGCCTGCCTGCACCGCTGAAGAGACCCCTTGGTCTCCCATTGAAATCTACAGAGAACCCGACGCTTGACACACACTCAGAGACAAATCCAGCCAATAGGTTTTGTTATAGAAAAATATATTTTCTTAGTTTATTTTAAGAACCACAGGTTCAAATTCTACATGTAATATCTCATTTGAAAGGTATTGCAGGTAAATACATTACCTCCCCCAGGAACTGTGAAAATTGCACTGTGTCCACTTTTAAAACAGCTTATTGTGTTTTATGTAAAAAGTATTTATGCTACTTTGATTATTCAAAGTTCCTAAAGTACTTACCTGCAATACCTTTCAAATGAGATATTACATGTAGAATTTGAACCTGTGGTTCT
The DNA here is from genome assembly GCF_031143425.1 of Pleurodeles waltl. Classification (NCBI taxonomy): domain Eukaryota; kingdom Metazoa; phylum Chordata; class Amphibia; order Caudata; family Salamandridae; genus Pleurodeles; species Pleurodeles waltl. Next base: position 420,950,029 of record NC_090449.1, read on the forward strand.
TAAAATAAACTAAGAAAATATATTTTTCTATAACAAAACCTATTGGCTGGATTTGTCTCTGAGTGTGTGTTCCTCATTTATTGCCTGTGTGTATGTACGACAAATGCTTAACACTACTCCTCGGATAAGCCTACTGCTCGACCACACTACCACAAAATAGAGCATTAGTATTATCTCTTTTTGCCACTATCTTACCTCTAAGGGGAACCCTTGGACTCTGTGCATGCTATTCCTTACTTTGAAATAGCACATACAGAGCCAACTTCCTACACTGTGCACATCCCGCCATCTAGTGTTGGGCTCGGAGTGTTACAAGTTGTTTTTCTTCAAAGAAGTCTTTTCGAGTCACGAGATCGTAGGACTCCTCCCCTTTCGGCTCCATTGCGCATGGGCGTCGACTCCATCTTAGATTGTTTTCTTTCCGCCATCGGGTTCGGACGTGTTCCTCTTCGCTCCGTGTTTTGGTTTGGTAAGTTAGTTAAATCTCGGAAAATTCTACGGTATTGTTTGCGTTCGGTATCGGGTTAGTTAACGCACATCGACACTGAATTTTGAAAAGCTCCGGTGGCCCTTCGGGGTTTCGATTCCCCGGCGGGGCCTGGTCGGCCCAACCACGTGCGTCTTCCAAGCTAATGGAACGGACCCCATTCCGCTTCTGCCCCGAATGCCACAACAAGTATCCTTACACAGATCAGCATCTGGTCTGTAATTTGTGTTTGTCTCCCAAACACAAAGAGGATCCCTGCGAGGCCTGTCGGGCGTTTCGGTCCAAGAAAACGCTAAGAGACCGGAGAGCAAGAAGACTCCAAATGGCATCGGCGCCGTCAGGACACCAAGGCTTGGAGGAAGAGGAAACCTTCTCCATCGCGGATTCGGACGAGGTCGAAACCGAACAGACGCCGAAAACCGTGAGTAAGACGCCCTTGCTTAAGATTCACGGAAAATTCATGAAAGCCCAGGGGGCGCCACCGCCACCAAGCCATGGCTTAACCCGAAAATCAGGTGACCGGCCATCGGCACCGAAAAAGGGCACACATGTGTCAGTCATCCGAAAGCAAGTGTTTCAAGAGCCTGTGAAAGGCAGGGCCATCACTCCAAGGGTGGAGAAAGTACAAACCTCCACCAACAGACCCTGTGTACATCACGTAGCAATTGACACCGGACTCAGTGGTAGTAGGGGCAGTTCGCAAATGGGCGAACTCACACACCTTGGGAGATGCACCACCACCCGACAATGAAAGCCGCAAGTTTGACGCAGCGGGGAAAAGGGTCGCGGCACAAGCAGCCAACCAATGGCGCATTGCAAATTCACAGGCCTTGCTGGCTAGATATGATAGAGCTCATTGGGACGAAATGCAACATTTCATAGAACATCTACCCAAAGAGTTCCAAAAAAGGGCACAGCAAGTGGTGGAAGAAGGCCAAAGTATCTCTAACAACCAGATACGGTCGGCAATGGATGCAGCAGACACAGCTGCAAGGACTGCAAATACAGCGGTCACCATACGGAGACACGCATGGCTGTGCACCTCAGGATTCAAACCGGAAATTCAACAAGCGGTGCTGAATATGCCTTTTAACGGACAGCAGTTGTTTGGGCCGGAAGTGGACACTGCTATCGAGAAACTTAAAAAGGACACAGATACGGCCAAAGCCAGGGGCGCACTCTACTCCCCACAGAGCAGAGGCACATTTCGGAAAACACAGTTTAGAGGGGGGTTTCGAGGACAAAACACAGAACCCTCAACCTCACAAACAAGACCCACATACGAGAGCCAGTTTCAGAGGGGAAGTTGTGGTGGAAAATACAGGGGTGGACAGTTCCCTAAAACTAGGGGAAAGTTCCAGGACCCAAAACCCCTCAAAATAAACAGTGACTTCACTGTCACAAACCCCCAACACACAACACCGGTGGGGGGGAGACTAACCGATTTTTACAGGAACTGGGAGGGGATAACAACAGACACGTGGGTCCTAGACATTATCCAACATGGTTATTGCATAGAATTCCTACAATTCCCTCCAAATGTCCCACCGAAAACACACAACATGTCCAAACAACACATGGATCTATTACAACTAGAGGTCCAAGCGTTGTTGCAAAAGGATGCAATAGAACTAGTACCAAATCATCAGAAAGGAACGGGGGTCTACTCCCTGTACTTTCTCATACCCAAAAAAGACAACACTCTAAGACCCATTTTAGATCTCAGAACACTAAACCTTTACATCAAATCAGATCACTTTCTCATGGTAACACTTCAGGACGTAATTCCCTTGCTCAAACAACAAGACTACATCAAAACATTAGACCTCAAGGATGCGTAATTCCATATACCCATACATCCTTCACACAGAAGATACTTAAGATTTGTAATCCAAGGGGTACATTACCAGTTCAAAGTGTTGCCATTCGGAATAACAACAGCGCCAAGAGTCTTTACAAACTGCCTTGCTGTAGTGGCAGCTCATTTCAGAAGACAGCAAATACATGTGTTCCCATATCTAGACGACTGGTTAATCAAAACCAATACGCAAGAACGGTGCTCACAACACACAAAATATGTTATAGTAACCCTTCACAAGTTAGGGTTCTCACTCAACTACCAGAAATCACACCTACAGCCATGTCAAATCCAACAGTATCTGGGAGCAATAATCAACACAAAAAAGGGGATTGCCACTCCAAGTCCACAAAGGGTACAGGCATTTCAAAACGTAATCCAGACCATGCACCCAAACCAAAGGTTCCAGGTAAATTTTGTAATGAAACTGCTAGGCATGATGTCCTCATGCATAGCCATTGTCCCAAACGCAAGACTAAACATGCGGCCCTTACAACAGAGCCTAGTATCACAATGGTCACAAGCACAGGGTCAACTTCAAGATCTAGTGTTGATAGACCCCCAAACATACACCTCGCTTCAATGGTGGAATACTATAAATTTAAACCAAGGGCGGCCTTTCCAAGACCCAGTGCCTCAATACGTGATCACAAGAGATGCCTCCATGGTAGGGTGGGGAGCACACCTCAACCAACACAGCATCCAGGGACAATGGGACACTCAACAGAGACAACTTCATATCAATCACTTAGAACTACTAGCAGTATTTCTAGCGTTAAAAGCATTTCAACCACTAATAACCCACAAACACATTCTTGTCAAAACAGACAACATGACAACAATGTATTATCTGAACAAACAAGGAGGGACACACTCAACACAATTGTGTCTCTTAGCTCAAAAGATATGGCATTGGGCGATTCACAACCACATTTGCCTAATAGCGCAGTTCATACCAGGAATCCAAAACCAGTTAGCCGACAATCTCTCTCGGGATCACCAACCGATCCACGAATGGGAAATTCATCCCCAGATACCACTAACTTACTTCCAAAGGTGGGGAAGACCGCAAATAGACCTATTTGCCACAAAAGAAAATGCAAAATGCCAAAACTTCGCATCCAGGTACCCACAAGCTCAATCTCAAGGCAATGCGTTATGGATGAGTTGGTCAGGGATATTTGCATACGCTTTTCCCCCTCTCCCACTCCTTCCATATCTAGTAAACAAATTGAGTCAAAACAAACTCAAACTAATATTGATGGCGCCAACTTGGGCATGACAACCATGGTACACTACACTACTAGACCTATCAGTAGTACCTCATATCAAACTGCCAAGCAGACCAGATCTGTTAACTCAACACAAACAACAGATCAGACACCTGAATCCAGCATCGCTCAATCTAGCAATTTGGCTCCTGAAATCTTAGAATTCGGACATCTAGACCTTACACAAGAATGCATGGAGGTCATAAAACAGGCTAGGAAACCAACCACAAGACAATGCTACGCAAATAAGTGGAAACGATTTGTTTATTACTGCCATAATAATCACATTCAACCTTTACACGTATCTGCGAAAAACATTGTAAGCTATCTACTACACTTACAAAAGTCTGTTAGCTTTTTCATCCATTAAAATATATTTGACCGCAATTTTAGCGTATTTGCAAATTACGCATTCAACTTCATTATTCAGAATCCCAGTTATAAAAGCATTTATGGAGGGTCTGAAAAGGATTATTCCACCAAGAACACCACCAGTTCCTTCGTGGAACCTCAACATCGTATTAACACGACTCATGGGTCCTCCATTTGAACCCATGCATTCATGTGAAATACAGTACTTAACATGGAAAGTAGCGTTTCTAATAGCTATCACATCTCTCAGAAGAGTAAGTGAGATACAAGCCTTTACTATACAAGAACCCTTTATACAAATACACAAACATCAAGTAGTTCTACGCACAAATCCTAAATTCTTACCTAAGGTCATATCACCGTTCCACTTAAATCAAACAGTGGAACTCCCAGTGTTCTTTCCAGAACCAGACTCTGTAGCTGAAAGAGCATTACATACATTAGACATCAAAAGGGCACTAATGTACTACATCGATAGAACCAAACAAATTTGCACGACAAAACAATTGTTTGTTGCTTTCCAAAAACCTCATACAGGGAATCCAATATCCAAACAAGGCATTGCTAGGTGGATAGTTAAATGTATTCAAACCTGTTATATAAAAGCAAAAAGACAACTGCCTATTACACCAAAGGACACTCCACTAGAAAGAAAGGTGCCACCATGGCCTTTCTAGGGAACATACCAATGACTGAAATATGTAAGGCAGCCACATGGTCTACGCCTCATACATTTACCAAGCATTACTGCGTGGATGTGTTAACAACACAGCAAGCCACAGTAGGACAAGCAGTATTAAGAACATTATTTCAAACAACTTCAACTCCTACAGGCTAAACCACCGCTTTTGGGGAGATAACTGCTTACTAGTCTATGCACAGCATGTGTATCTGCAGCTACACATGCCATCGAACGGAAAATGTCACTTACCCAGTGTACATCTGTTCGTGGCATGAGTCGCTGCAGATTCACATGCGCCCTCCCACCTCCCCGGGAGCCTGTAGCCGTTCTAAGTTGACAAGAAAATTAAACTTGTACATTTGTAAATTTGTTATATGACTTTTAGTCACATTTTGTACATACATACTTACTCCATTGCATGGGCACTATTACTATATACACGACTCCTACCTCACCCTCTGCAGGGAAAACAATCTAAGATGGAGTCGACGCCCATGCGCAATGGAGCCGAAAGGGGAGGAGTCCCTCGATCTCGTGACTCAAAAAGACTTCTTCGAAGAAAAACAACTTGTAACACTCCGAGCCCAACACTAGATGGCGGGATGTGCACAGCATGTGAATCTGCAGCGTCTCATGCCACGAACAGATGTACACTGGGTAAGTGACATTTTCCATATACAGGCCTCCAAATAGAAGGTCGTGCACTCACAGGGGTCAAATATTCACTTAAAAGAAACAAAGGTTACAGGGGCGTTATAGTTAGGCTCACATTATAAACGTACAAAACCATAGAAATTCACCTGTTAAAAGTTTTTCCTGTATGTCTCTGTAAGGCTGCTACCACACACCAGATCCCATATCTCTCCCAAGCTCTGCCCAGTACTCTAAGAACCTCCAGTACCAAGTAAAGTGATTACCTTTAAAAAGGCAGGTCAAAGATACAGGGGCCCAGCCTCTTTCAGGCACAGATGAGCCTGGTCTTCGACCATGCGAGTCCCCAGCCCACGGGTCAGCAGCGGCCCTTTTATAGTAGAATAGCCACTCCTCCTGGGCTCACACTGGGATTGTGGAGGCTGTAGTCCCCCAAGACAGTCTCCAACCCACAGTGGCCATATTTGTCAAATAGAACTAGATCTTGATTAAGTTTTTGATCGTTTTAAACTCAGCGAGCTGCTTTTCTGGCTGTCCATATCGATAAGCCTGAAACCAGCTTCAGTTGCATGGTACAACAGGAATGCTGAAACTTGACAAAGCTACGAAGATCTCTTGGCTGGTCTACTTAAAAAACTGTCAGATACAGCCTGGATATATTCCAGATTTATTCACCAAACCAGAAGGCCCCTTAACCCACGTACAAACACTGGAGGCTTGCTTCTGGGTATGGAGTAGGCATAATAGGGATTGCCCCGGAAGTTTTGAATGTACTCTATTACAGCACAGCTCAGGCATGGAATTGTATCTTATTTGGATTATTACAATTACCATACAACTTTACCTAGATGATTGAAACTGAGCACATTACACTTTATGGTCGCTTTGAACACAGACTCATCCTCTACTTGTTTGATAGTGTGTCTATGTGATGGCTCTTCTTTGCAGTCCACTATGCACCTAATGTTATTCTGCTAATAGTTTGCAAATATGAGGAAATTATTTGTATCACCATTTCTGAGGAAGGCTAATTTTAGATGCTGCGGGCAAGCCTTGCTTTATGTACAACCACTGCCCTCTATTAACATTTGCTTGGTGGTAATTAATTATATCCAGTGTGCTATTAAATGATTAAATGGAGGACCAAATGTGGGATTCCTTGATGTTTAGAAGCTAATTACACTTGATGTATTATGATATATTATCACTGATCTTAATATGTGTCTATTTTTCTCTTTTGTGGCGTATTTATGACAGAAGGAAGAATTACAATAAAGAATTACTAACTGACATTGATTCTTGATGGTTAGCACTTGTGTTTGTGGGTGACATTCTAATTGGTGTAGGGTGCGTTGTTTGGTGGTTGTGTGCTGGCAAATGCTTCACAGTTGTGACTGGCAATTGGTTTGTGGCATGGACACAATAATATGGGTTGATAGCCCAACTCATGGATGTAAGTTTGTTGCTAACTTATGGATGAGCACTGGTAACTGCCCATGTATGTGGCTGTTGCCTGACACCTAGATATTGAAATGGATGTGAAAGGGATAACACTGTGGGCTTCAGTGCCCTTTACTGTGTTGGGCACTGCCTTTCTCCATGTTATGAAAGTGCAAGATATTAGCAGTTATAATAAAAAGACCAGCATGAGCTTTATGCCTGGGCTTCTAAAGTATCAGATTTCACAAAGTCCTTCATGCACCATGATTTAGACCTGCATTACTAGACCATTCCGGATCTCTGACTGTCCACTGGTTATTCAGCACCTGCACAACCTTGATGTAATGCTCACATGTCTTGATACAGATACACCTTGGCTTTATGTATAGGTCTCTATGTGCTGTGTCATGTGTATGATTCATGCAAATGTACACCGTTGCTGTAAAATGCACAGACGCACTACTTGTAAATGCTTTTCTTTGTATGTACTCTTTGCTTTTATGCAATTGACATGCTTGTTTTATTTGCTTCTCTTTTAGTTGAAAATGAGGAACATTGTGAATTTGCAAGATTGAGAGATCTGCTCATCAGGTACGATGATTAAACAAAAACACTGATAGTTGTGACTGGAGTGTACGTTCTTCTTAGGGGTATGAGTATCTCTTCTTTTGGGAAAGGTTAATCGTCACTTGGCTCTCCTGTCAAAGATGATCCTTCTTAAACGTTATCTCTGCTGTATGGAGGGGAGAAAGTGGATGCTACCTGAGAAGTATCTTTGCTGTCTGGTCTGGATAGAAACACTGTTGCGTTACTTATTCTCTAGTGCTTATTTCTACTGCTTAAAGGTAGTGGTGGAGGAGGGGTACAAACACCATAGTCACAAGGAGAGTTTATGCCCCAGGCCTGAGCTATATATGGGTCTTCCGCTCCTACTGCAAAATTACTTTATATATTTTAAAGCAAGTCTTGTCTGTTTATTAATGATAAGGCAGCTAAACAAGTCCATACTACTGGCACCTGATGCTGAAGCTGCTATGTTTACTCTTTCCTTGTTGGAGAACTTTTGTTTATAGATAGAAGCAAGTGCTCCTTCCACCAGGCTTAATCGGCAAAAATGCCAAGTAGTGCCCTGTATGAATTTGTTGATCCAAGTCCTACAGTAACATCTGACAGGCTTGGGGTACAACACATCTCTGTTGCTGGAGGCAAAGTCTTCACGTTAGTAGTCTACCCTGATATTTAGCTGTTAGTGTTAGATTTTGAGAAGGTATTTAAGGGCCTATTGTTGGAAACAAGGCCCACTACACAGCTTCAAAAGGGCAAGCCACTTTGTTGTGCTGTCCTTGCGTTTTCCCTCCAGTGAACACAAAAAGTATGTGAAACCCCTGGAGGCACTCCTTTTAGAAAAGTCTCTCTTTTTGTCATGGTTACCCCCACTTTTTGCCTATTTATCAGAGTGTTTAGACTGTTTTCACTGGGATCCTGCTAATCAGGACACCAGTGATTGTGCTCTCTCCTGTAAATGTGGTTGCTTTTGTACCCTTTACACCCCACTTTTGGCATACTGGTGTATGTAGGAAAGTACCATCTTGCCTGGCATGTTACCCCAAATGTTTACTTATATGTATGTTTGTTTTTGCCTGTGTCACTGGGATCCTGCTAGCCAGGACCCCAGTGCTCATAAAATGTGCCCCCACATTCTTCAGGGCAATTTCCCCGGACTTTGTGAGTGCGGGGACACCATTACACGTGTGAACTACATATAGGTCAATACCTATATGTAGTGTCACAATGGTAAATCCGAACATGGCCATGTAACATATCTAGGATCATGGAATTGTCACCCCAGTACAATTCTGGTATTGGGGGGACAATTCCATGCATCCCCGGGGCTCCAGCATAGAGCCCGGGTACTGCCAAACTAACTCTCTGGGGTTTTCTCTGCAGCTACTGCTGCTGCCAACCCTCAGACAGGTTTCTGCCCCCCTGGGGCTTGGGCAGCCCAGTCCCAGGAAGGCAAAACAAAGGATTTCCTCTGAGAGAGGGTGTTACACCCTCCCCCTTTGGAAATAGGTGTTAAGGGCCTGAGAGGCGTAGCCTCTCCTGGCCTCTGGAAATGCTTTGAAGGGCACAGATGGTGCCCTCCTTGCATAAGTCAGTCTACACTGGTTCAGGGATCCCCCCAGCCCTGCTCTGGCACGAAACTGGACAAAGGAAAGGGGAGTGAGCACTCCCCTGACCAGCACCTCCCCAGGGGAGGTGCCCAGAGCTCCTCCAGTGTGTCCGAGACCTCTGCCATCTTGAATGCAGAGGTGTGAGGGCACAATGGAGACCTCTGAGTGGCCAGTGCCAGCAGGTGACGTCAGAGACCCCTCCTGATAGGTGCTTACCTCTCTTTGTAGCAAATCCTCCTCTGAGGGCTATTTAGGGTCTCTCCTGTGGGTTTCTCATCAGATAACGAATGCAAGGGCTCACCAGAGTTCCTCTGCACTTCTCTCTTCGACTTCTGCCAAGGATCGACCACTGACTGCTCCAGGACGCCTGCAAAACCGCAACAAAGTAGCAAGAAGACTACCAGCAACATTGTAGCGCCTCATCCTGCCGGCTTTCTCAACTGTTTCCTAGTGGTGCATGTTCTGAGGGCTGCCTGCCTTCACCCTGCACTGGAAGCCAAGAAGAAATCTCCAGTGGGTCGACTGAATCTTTCCCCTGCTAACGCAGGCACCAAACTTCTGCATCACTGGTCCTCTGGGTCCCCTCTCATCTTGACGGCGTGGTCCCTGGAACACAGGAGCTGGATCCACGTGTCCCCGGCAGTCCAGTGGCCCTTCTGTCCAAATTTGGTGGATGTAAGTCCTTGCCTCCCCACGCCAGACAGTATTTCTGTGTACTGCGTGAACTGCAGCTGCTAGGGCTTCTGTGCACTTTTGCAAGACTTCCTTTGTGCACAGCATAGCCCGGGTCCCGAGCACTCTGTCTTGCATTGCCCAACTCGCTGAGTTGGACTCCGACTTCGTGGGACCATCTTTTGTTGTGCTGAGACGGCTGCCATGCTCAGATCTTCTGAACGCCTGTTCAGGTGCTTCTGCAGGTGCTGCCTGCTTCTGCGTGGGCTCTCTCTATTGCTGAGCACCCCCTCTGTCTCCTCCTCCAAGGGGCGACCTCCTGGTCCTTCCTGAGCCCCGGCAGCACCCGAAATACTCATCTGCGACTCTTGCAGCTAGCAAGGCTTGTTTGCGGTCTTTCTGCATGGAAACAACTCTGCATCCTCCAGCACGCCGTGGGACATCTTCTGACCAAAGGAGAAGTTCCTGGCACCTTCCTTTGTTGCAGAATCTTCAGCTTCTTCCACCCGGAGGCATCCCTTTTGCACCTTCATCCGGGGTTTAGTGGGCTCCTGCCCCCCCGGACACTTGCGTGACCCTTGGACTTGGTCCCCTTCCTTTACAGGTCCTCAGGTCCAGGAATCTGTCTTCAGTGCTTTACAGTCAGTTGTTGCCTTTGCAGAATCCCCTATGTCGACTTTAATGTCTTTCTGGGGTAGTAGGGTAACTTTACTCCTACTTTTCAGGGTCTTGGGGTGGGGTATCTTTGACACCCTTAGTGTTTTCTTACACTCCCAGCGACCCTCTACACACTACACTAGGCCTGGGGTCCATTCGTTGTTCGCATTCCACTTCTGGAGTATATGGTTTGTGTTGCCCTTAGGCCTATTGTCTCCTATTGAATTCTATTGTGATTCTACATTGTTTGCACTACTTTTCTAACTGTTTACTTATCTGATTTTGGTTTGTGTGTATATTTTGTGTATTTTACTTACCTCTTAAGGGAGTATATCCTCTGAGATACTTTTGGCATATTGTCACTAAAATAAAGTACCTTTATTTTTAGTAACTCTGAGTATTGTGTTTCTTATGATATAGTGGTAAGTGATATAAGTTGTATAGTAGGAGCTTTGCATGTCTCCTAGTTCAGCCTAAGCTGCTCCTGCTATAGCTACCTCTATCAGCCTAAGCTGCTACAACACTTCTAATCTACTAATAAGGATAACTGGACCTGGCACAAGGTGCAAGTACCACAAGGTACCCACTATAAGCCAGGCCAGCCTCCTACAGTGTAGCCCTGTAAGTCCCTAGTATATGGTACTTATGTACCCAGGCATAGGCACACCAGGGGTCCCGCATGGGCTGCAGCATGTATTATACCACCCATGGGAGTCCATGCAAACTGTGTCTGCAGGCCTGCCATTGCAGCCTGCGTGAATAGATGCACGTATCCTTTCACTGCTGGTCACTGCACCAGGTCACTGTAAATCACCCCTATGGTAGGCCCTTCCTGCCCAGAAGCCAGGTGCAGGTCCCTGTGTATGAGGGCACCCCTGCATGAGCAGAGGTGCACCTACAAACTCCAGTTCCAATGCACTGGACTTTTATATGTGTGGGGAAGCCATTTTACCCATATACTGGCCACAAGTCACTCGCTACCTGTGGTCCAGCTACATAATGGTAACTCCGAACCGAGGCAAGTTTGGTATCAAAGATGTTGGAATCATAGTCCAATACTAATGTCAATATTGATGGCATGATCCCATGCACTCTGGGGTCTCCTTGGAGGACCCACCAGTATTGCTCCTACCAGTCTTCAGGGGTTTGCAGGGAGTCCACGCTGTTGCAGCCCATCAGACAGCTTTCTGCCTTCCTGTGCTTAACCAGCTCAAGCAGGGGAAGGCAGAACAAAGGATTTCCTTCGGAGAGGGGATGCAGCACCCTTACCTTTGGAAATAGGTGTTGCAAGGCTGGGAAAGGGTAGCCTCCCCACACCACCACCTTGCTTTGAAAGGCACATTTGGTGCCCTCCTTGCATAATCCGGTTTGCACCAGTCCAGGGACCTGGTCCCTGCTCAGGCGCAAAATCACACAAACAAAAGGGGACTGACCAGTCCCCTGTCCATCAACACCCCAGGAGTGGTGCCCAGAGCTCCTCTAGGTGCCCACTTGATTGGGCCATCTTGGAAACAAGATGTGCAGAGGCCCCTGGGAGCATCTGGTTGGCCAGGACAGGTGTCTGACATAAGTGACTGCCTCTGATAGGTGGTCACCATGCAGAGTGACCAAGTTCCATGTTAGGGCTATTTAGGGACTCCCTTGCAGGTGGAGAGAATCCCCAGATTCGACATGCAAGACTCCACCAGGACTCCTCTGCATCCACCTCTTCTCTTCTGCTCCTGGCCACCGGAACCACTGCCTGACTTCACAGGAACCAGACAAGCCTGCATCTCCTAAGACGGCCTCGCCTTGCAAAAAAAATTCTCCAGCTCCTTCCAGCACTTGCAACATTTCCATGGCTGTGCATCCATTGGGATCAGCTGCACCAATGAAGCAAGAAGGAACCTCCCTTGGAGTTAAGGAGTCACTCCCCTGCATCCGGAGGCACCTAAGGCAACGACAACCAGCTGCTGAAATCTGCTCTCCACAGGAGCTGTGTGGACCCTCCAACAAAGGTGGTTGTTCTGAGTAGTCCTCCTGGTCCTCTCTGTGTTCTGTCCAACTTGAGAGATGGTGATCCCTTGCCTCTCTTTGCAGAACAGAACCACTGGGCACCACGACTCTTAGAGCAACCAAGGCTTGTTGACTTCTGCTCCAAGGCATCCTAAGGCTCGCAAGAAGCCCTGGCTTCCAGTACTTCATCCTTGCAAGGACAGTCTCCTCTGCTGCGCCAGGGACGGGGGACTCCTCTCCAGGTGTGCTGACTGGGCCTCAGTGCAACTTACTGTGCCTGCTGTCATTGGGTTGCCTGTGGGGATTACAACTGCATCTGTTGCTGCTCCTGACTGCTGAGGGTCAGCCCGGACTCCCATCCAAGAACTGAGTCCCCTGGACCTGGCTGGTCCTCTTCACTGCAGAGCAAATCCTCTTCTACCCAGAATGTGCATTTGTCAAGGCTTATTGGTGGCCCTCCTGTCAACTGACCCGACTGCGACCCGGTGATTGGCGTGCACAACTTCAGGGACTCCTCTTCAACTCCTGGGCTCCACAGCTGGCCTTCATCATCCACCGTCGACCCCGATCTTCATCTACAGAAGGGTGGGTAGTGGCTCCTGCCCCACCTAGACACTCCTGCGTGGACAGGACTCTGTCCCCTTCCCTTGCAGGTCCTCTTCTTTGGGAAGACCAGGTAACTTACCTCTGCTCTACTGGTCGTTGGGGGTCACCTAGGTACCCACCTCTTGGGGTCCTAAGTTCTCCCAGCTTCCTCCTAACTATTCTACATCCTTGGGCGAGGGACCTGACTTCACATTGCACTATTTTAGTATATCGTTTGGCCCCAGGCCATTTTCTATTTTTTGCAAATGCTTGTTATTTTTCTGTGCTAATTTCTAATACTTACCATGTATATATTGTGTGTACCTACCTCCAGTTGCGGGACTGCCTATAAGTGATCTAGTTCAATGTTACAGTAATGAAGTACCTTTATTTTTGCAACACTGTTTGGTTCCTTTCATGTGAGATAAAATGCTGTTTGACTACTGCTCTATTGCAACTGCTTCACACTCCCCCTAGTTATGTCTTGGTTGCTCACCATAGCTACCACTAGAGAGACCTGGCTTCCCAGACACTGTTTCACTAACTGATAGGGCTTGCCTGGTAGGGGTTGCCTGGACCTGGTATAACATGCAAACACCATAGGTATCCACCACACACCAGGCCAGCTTCCTACACTCCATCCTCTTGCTTTTTCAGTTCATCATCAGAGCTGTCTTCTGAAGCCAGGGGTTTTCTTAATGTATGCCCGTATTCTAAGTGATGCCCATATTCTAAGTGATGACTGCTTCTTCAACTAAGGCCACACTGATACTAGTGGAGACAGAAAATTAATAGTCATGGGTACAACTTTTTTTTAAACTTTAACTGTTGGAAAACTGCCTGTTGTCTCCCTCCTTTATGGTGTTCTTAGTCTTCATTGATACAGTTCCTTCCTTGATCATGTGTGGAATATGTGTTTTTGTGGTGAGATGTTTAATGATACTGGGTGAATGATGGGAATGGGTTTCATTGGACTCCTTTAGATGATGGCTCTTATTAATGGATTCTAGCTTTGACTGTGTTGGACATGCCATCCTGCCCTAACCCCCTCCTCATACCTTTGTCCCAAAACCTATTCTTGGTAGGTGGGAAAAGCCTTCCAATGTGTTCACTCTCCTAGAGTAGTTATCCCCTTGCTTAAAAGAAAAACACTCACTCCACTTTTTTCTGTATTGGTGCTTATCTTTGAGGCAACAGAAACAAATGAAAAGCTCTGTCTGACTTGTAATCTGCAAACCTCCTGTGACCAGTCCATATTTGGCCGACCTATGCCTCTGGTTGGAGGATTTTCTTTTTCATATTTATAAGAGTGCAAGCTTACCAACGGTTTCATGGCACCAACAAAGTGTGATTAAGTGCTGAGAAAATATACATCCAAACAGAAAAAAAATAGCAATCAGGAAAACAAATAAAAATCCAGAGGGAAAAGCCTACTCATATTAAGAAAGTTTTTTGAATAACCATGTGTTTGATGATCCCCTAAAGAAATTAAGTTCAGAGCGAAGATGTCCTGGTAGGAAGTTCCACTCTTTCCAGGCTAAGACTAAAAAGCTCCGTCCTCCATACCACTGTATCCTGTATCTGGGAACTACTAGTAGATCTGCTGTAGGGGATCTGAGAGCCTTTACTGGTGTATACCTACTAAACTTTTTTTTGGTTACAAATTGGTAGGCAGTACTAGAAAAGCCCTTAACCACGCAGCAGCTTTTAAATTGTATTTGTCTGATTGCCAACCAATACAGTTGTTTCAAAAGAGGAGTGGTGTGAACTCTCATGGTCGCATTAAAAATCAGTCTAGCCGCTCCATCCTGAACTGACTGCAATCTCATAAGATCACGTTTAGGAAGTCTCAATAAGGGAGCTGGTAGTTTGAAGGAGATCAACACAATTTGATACCAACAAAATGATGTTAGGTTTCACTGATTAGTACTCCCAAACCTTAAGCAGACCTCTTAGGCATAGGTGGTGCCCCCATTTCCACAAGCCAATAATGTTGGGTCTAAAGGTCAGGGTTTTTATTCATGACTATTGTTTCAGCCTTTTTCTGCATTGAGCTTTAGGTGATTGCGCCTCATCTAGCCACAGATAGAGCACACTGTGTTTCGAAAAATGTTTTGAAGCATTGCCAACATCCATGTGGATTAGTATCTGAGAATCAGATGCATAGTTGTATAAATTGTATCCTCTTGCTGTCATTTCACTTATCAGCGGTCTCATGTAGCTGGTAAATGCATGTGGAGACGGTGTAGAACCCTGCAGTATTCTACAACTCACATGGATCTTTCCTGCATGATAAGGGGCAAGTTGGACTGCTTGAGGTTTCTCTTTTAGATATGATTCTAACCTTAAATATGGGATATCTGTTGTACCCGCAGAGTGGACACACAGTAAGTTGTTACCATCTATCCTGTCAAAAGCTGTGGGTTGTCCAACAATACGAAAGCAAAGATTAGGCCCTTGGTTAAATCAGCTCTGAGATTGTCAATAACTGAAATTATCTGATAGAGACGTCTAGCTGCAGAATCCTTACTTTCAAATATTCCCTAGGTCTGTGGCCGACATTTATCGTCAACCAGACCCACAGGGTTTAAACCCTAAAGACATAAGAAGAATCTTCCTCAGGCGCTTGATAGTATCCAGAAACTTTTTTCCCACTGCACATTTGCATGTCGGAAGAGGGCTTCATGCGACTCCATACTGACTTTGTCCAGCAGATGTGATGTCAACAGAGTCCATATAACCTCCTCTCTGATGCATCAACGTCAGTTCCTTCTTTTCTGCGCTTGCAACGCAAATCCGATAACGGTTTGTTAGGCCATTTTTGGCCTGCTTCAATGTTGACGGAACACTGTGCTTCTTCCTGTCTATTTTTTCAGGGATTACACCCTGTATCTCCTGTGGACGATAAATGTTGGCCACAGACCCCCACTGAATTAGTATGTAGTGCCTGGGTAAGCACCATGACTCCGTAGAGTGTGACTCCTGAATCTGCTGCACGAGCGTCATATGAAGCTTCTCGCGGCGCAGTTATTGGAGCTGTCCCAGACTTCCAGTCGACCATAGTCTTCTCATACTAAGGCCCATTCACTGGCACGTTCAAAGAGTCTTTCTTGTGAACGTCACTCTCCATCAACTTCACACGATAAGTCATGACACCAGCGTCAAAGTAGCTTCAGTTGCTGACTTCATCTCAAACAACCTCCCACTATTTCTCAGTTGAGGAGTTAAGACCCGACTCTACCCCTCGTTTCACTCCCTTACCCGGGCCGACTCTGACCCAGATGCGTGAATTTTATGAGTCACTTTATGCTATCTTTGGGAAATCACCTTCCCCTCAAGCACCTTTGGGCCCCAAGGAAGTGCAATATGCTTTTACTGTGTCCACGCCAGCAGGTTTACCCTCGGCTTCAGTTAGATCTTCTACTTCAGCTGTTGTAAGGAAATGCCTCCTTGGCATGGTTACCCCCTAACTTTTTGCCTTTGTTGATTGTAAGGAAATGCCTCCTTGGCATGGTTACCCCCTGACTTTTTGCCTTTGCTGATCCTAAGTTATGATTTGAAAGTGTGCTGGGACCCTGCTAACCAGGCCCCAGCACCAGTGTTCGTTCCCTAAACTGTACCTTTGTCTCCACAATTGGCACAACCCTGGCACTCGGGTAAGTCCCTTGTAACTGGTACCCCTGGTACCAAGGGCCCTGATGCCAGGGAAGGTCTCTAAGGGCTACAGCATGTCTTATGCCACCCTGGGGACCCCTCACTCAGCACATGCACACTGCTTCACTGCTTGTGTGTGCTGGTGGGGAGAAAACATCTAAGTAGACATGGCACTCCCCTCAGAGTGCCATGCCAACCTCACACTGCCTGTGGCATAGGTAAATCACCCCTCTAGCAGGCCTTACAGCCCTAAGGCAGGGTGCACTATACCACAGGTGAGGGCATAAGTGCATGAGCACTATGCCCCTACAGTGTCCAAGCCAAACCTTAGACATTTTAAGTGCGGGGTAGCCATAAGAGTATATGGTCTGGGAGACTGTCACACACAAACTCCACAGCACCATAATAGCTACACTGAAAACTGGGAAGTTTGGTATCAAACTTCTCAGCACAATAAATGCACGCAATTTATTGTAAAATACACCCAGAGGGCATCTTAGAGATGCCCCCTGAAAACATTCCCGACTACCAGTGTAGGCTGACTAGTTTTTGCCAGCCTGCCACACACCAGACATGTTGCTGGCCACATGGGGAGAGTGCCTTTGTCACTCTGTGGCCAGGAACAAAGCCTGTACTGGGTGGAGGTGCTGCTCACCTCCTTTGTCACAGCGCCACAAGGCATCCCAGCTAGTGGAGATGCCCGCCCCTTCGGCCACTGCCCCCACTTTTGGCGGCAAAGCTGGAGGAGATGAGAAAAACAAGGAGTCCCCCCCCCCCCCAGTCAGGACAGCCCCATAGGTGTCCTGAGCTGAGGTGACTCTTACTTTTAGAAATACTCCATCTTGGAGAAGGAGGATTCCCCCAATAGGATTAGTGAGGTGCCCCCCTCCCCACAGGGAGGAGGCACAAAGAGGGTGTAGCCACCCTCAAGGACAGTAGCCATTGGCTACTGCCCTCCCAGACCTAAACACACCCCTAAATTCAGTATTTAGGGGCCCACAGAACCTAGGAAACTAGATTCCTCAAACCTAAAGAAGAAGAAGAACTGCTGACCTGAAGGCCTACAGTGAAGACGGAGACAACAACTGATTTGGCCCCAGTCCCACCGGCCTGTCTCCCTACTTCAATGAAAACCGCAACAGCGACGCATCCAACAGGGCCCAGCAACCTCTGAAACCTCAGAGGACTGCCCTGCACCCAAAGGACCAAGAAGCTCCCGTGAACAGCGGCTCTGTTCAACCATCTGCAACAAAGAAGCAACTTTAAAGACTCCACGTTTCCCGCCGGAAGCGTGAGACTTTCCACTCTGCACCCGACGCCCCCGTCTCGACCTGTGGAAAACAAACACCTCAGGGAGGACTCCCCGGTGACTGCGAGCCCGTGAGTAACCAGAGACGACCCCCCTGAACCCTCACAGCGACGCCTGCAGAGAGAATCCAGAGGCTCCCCTGACCGCGACTGCCTGTAACAAGGGACCCGGCGCCTGGAACCAACACTGCACCTGCAGCCCCCAGGACCTGAAGGACCCAAACCTCAGCGCAGGAGTGACCCCCCAGGCGACCCTCTGCCTTGCCCAGGTGGTGGCTCTCCTGAGAAGCCCCCCCATGCCTGCCTGCACCACTAGAGTGACCCCTGGGTCCTTCCATTGTTTCCTACCTGAAACCCGACGTCTGCTTTGCACACTGCACCCTGCCGCCTCTGTGCCGCTGAGGGTGCTTTGTGTGCCTACTTCTGTCTCCACCAGTGCTCTACAAACCCCCCCTGGTCTGCCCCCAGAGGACGCAGGTACTTACCTGCTGGCAGACTGGAACCGGAGCACCCCTGTTCTCAATAGGCACCTATGTGTTTTGGGCACCTCTTTGACCTCTGCACCTGACCGGCCCTGAGCAGCTGGTGTGGTAACTTTGGAGTTGCCATGAACCCCCAACGGTGGGCTACCTATGCCCCAGAACTGAGACTTGTAAGTGTTTTACTTACCTCCTAATCTAATCTTTACTTACCTCCCCAAGGAACTGTTGATTTTTGCACTGTGTCCACTTTGAAAATAGCTTATTGCCTTTTTACAAAGACTGTATATGATATTGCTTTTATTCAAAGTTCCTAAAGTATCTAAGTGAAGTACCTTACATTTAAAGTGTTTAATGTAAATCTTGAACTTGTGGTTCTTAAAATAAACTAAGAAAATATATTTTTCTATATAAAAACCTATTGGCCTGGAATTGTCTTTGAGTGTATGTTCCTCATTTATTGCCTGTGTGTGTACAACAAATGCTTAACACTACTCTCTAATAAGCCTACTGCTCAACCACACTACCACAAAATAGAGCATTAGAATTATCTAATTTTGCCACTATCTTACCTCTAAGGGGAACCCTTGGACTCTGCACGCTATTTCTTATTTTGAAATAGTACATACAGAGTCAGCTTCCTACATTCATGTCCTTTTTCCCATTTTAGGAGTGAGGTTTTGGTACCAGCACCACTGGGCTATCCCAGGGGCTGTCAGGGTGCCCAATCACACCTAGGTCAAGCATCTTCTGCACCTCAGCTTTGATGCAATACCTAACATGATCATGTTGCCTGTAAATGTTACTTTTAACAGGCAAACCGTCCCCTGTGTCAATGGTGTGTTCACACCATGTTGTCTGACCAGGTGTCAGAGAAAACGGTTCTGACAACTTGCCTAGGAGGTTCCTGCAGTCCTCTTTCTGAGACTCAGAAAGGCTGTTGCTAGGACCACTCCATCCACTGAGCCATCAGCTGCAGTGGTGGTGAAGAGATTAGTGAGAGGGTCACTCTCTTCTTCCTGTCCCTCATCATTTGCCATGAGCAGGGTCTGATCAGCCTGGTCATAGTAGGGCTTAAGGCGGTTCACATGAAGCACCCTAAGGTGGCTCCCCGGAGTGCCAAGGTCCAACATATAGGTCACCTCACCCTATTTCTCCACTACAGTGTGGGGACACTCTACTTATCTTGGAGTGTCCTGTGAGCCATAGGCTCCAGGACCCGCACTTTCTGTCTTGGTTGGTACACAGGTAGGGCAGCCTTCTGAACATGCCAGTCCCTTTGCAGTTCTTGGCTGGCCTGAAGGCTTTTAGTGGCCTTTTTCATGTACTCGGCCATCCTGGATCTGAGACCAAGTACATAATCCACAATGTCTTGTTTAGGGGGCTTAAGAGGTTGCTCCCATCCATCCCTTACACTTAAAGTGGGTCCCTAACAGGGTGACCAAACAGAAGTTCATAGGGACTGTAACCAACTTCCTTCTGAGGAACCTCCCTGTAGGCAAACAGGAGGCATGGCAATAGAACATCCCATCTCCTCTTGAGTTTTTCAGAGAGTTCCATAAGCATGCCTTGGAGAGTTTTATTAAATCCCTCAACCAAACCATTGGTTTTGGGGGGGGAGGGGTGAACTTGTAACACCACATTCCTTCCACATAGCTATACGGTATGCAGACATAAAGTTTTTACCTCTGTCTGATACCACCTCTTTTGGATAGCCCACCCTAGAGAAGAGTCCCAGGAGGGCCTTTGCCACTGCAGGAGCTGTAGTGGTCCCTAGACATAAAGCCTCTGGATACCTGGTGGGATGGTCCACCTTCACTAGTATGAATCTGTTCCAGAGGCAGTGCGTGGGTCTAGGGGGCCAACACTATCTACCCAAATTCTTCCAAAGGGAACCCCAACCACTGGTAGTGGAATTAGTGGAGCCTTTGGGGTGTCACCTGCCTTGCCACTGGCTTGGCAGGTGACACAGGAGCAACAAAACTCCTTTGTATCTTCAGACATATGGGTCCACCGAAAGTGTGGGACAAGTCTGTCCCAAGTCTCGCTTTGCCCCAGGTGACCTGCCAGGGTTATGTCATGTGCAAGGGTCAACAAAAACTCTCTGTACTGCAGAGGTACTACCAACCTCCTGGTGGCAATAGGTTTAAGTTCGCTTGCTTCTTAGTATCAGAGGGTGTCTTCCCGATGCACCTTGCGGGTGCCACTGACATCCCCGGCTTCCTGAAAAAGACTGCTGTCTTAGCCCTTCCAGTGTGGGACAGGTGTACCGCGCCCTGCTGAACTTCTCCCTGGAAGGCACCCCTGCATTTTCAAGTTCATCTGTATCAGCATTCAACTCTTCAGGTGTAGGTTCTACCAAGGGAGTGGATTCCTCCACTTGAACAGGGGAATCCTCACTCAAGGGTGGGGTAGGGGGCCATGTTTTGCCCTTTCTTCCCTTGGCTTTGGGAGCCTCTTAGGCCATTGTTCCAGGCTCCAAGATTCCATTTCTTTTTTGCTTCTTGGCCTGAGTCCTGGTCAAAGCAAAAATATGCCTGGGATGCCAAGCACTGCTGCATGGTCCTCCAACTCCACTTAAGCCCAAGTTGAAATCTCCAAGTAATTCTCCAAGAGACACTCTGCAGGTAAGTCTGTGGACACTAAGACCTTCTTTGGACCAGCAAACCTCCCCCCCTGCTGGATTCAGCTACTGCCATGGGTTGGCATACAGTAGTTTTATGGTTGTCAGTCACTTGGTACTGATGACCAAGTAGGTGCTCCAGTTTCTTTAGTCGCCATAGTGACACTGGCATCTGAGTCTCTGTAGGCCTCTGTACTTACCAATGTTAAGGGGGCAGGCAGCAAGGGTGGCAAAATCAATGCCCCTATTTGAGACTAAAACAGCCTCTGTAGTTTCCCTAACTAAGCCAGACCCCACCACACTTCCTAAAGTGAGCCCAGCTCCACCTTTGGAATGGCTATTACTGCCTGACCCACCACTACAGTTGTTACTAGGGGCACTAGTGGTAAAGGTGGGGGTTGTAGTGGTGGGTGGTTTGGTGCTTTTCTTAGGTCAGGAGCCGTCTCCTGGCCTATGGTCCTTGTTCTACCAAACATAGCACCATAAGCTTTTTGTTATGGGAAGAGCAAGAGGATTTGGACCCACCCCCAGAGGAATTTTGTGGGCCTGATGAAGACTTGTTTGGTTTAGTTTTGTCCTCACCCTTTGTTGAAGTAAGCCTCAGCAAGGCCTACTAGTGCAAGGGGTTCACCTTTCTCTGCAAAAAGTCCTCAGACCATGTAGGAAGAAGTTGGCACAGGAACTGAAATAAAAGACAAGTTTATTAACCTCATGAGGTGGTACTACAGTTCAAACAGCACCCTTCGGTAATGTTTGAAGTAGCACACTGAACTGAGAGAGCATGGTCCTTTTATACCCACGCAGGGGCTAAAAGGAGGTGGTACAATTATAGAAGCAAGACTTCTATACATATAAGGTCATGTGGAAATGCACAGTCGACAGGTAGGAGGAGCTAACAGTTTTTAAGGACTAACAGCTGCAGACCTTACTGAGCATGTGCGAAAGTGGGAGATGCTAAATATAACTTGTCACTAGGCAGATTTTCAAGAGTAGTTAACAGAAAGGTAGGACAGAGCACATGGTGAGCACATGGCAGCATGTGGCAGAGAAAATGGCTGCCATGAATACAAAATGGATTCCGCGAAATGTTCACAATAGTTACTAAATACAAGATGTCTTCTGCTAATGCTTAATCTAATCGCTGCTAAACTACAACAGACGACCCTTTCAGCATTAGCTGAAGACATTCTTCTTTCTAGGATAATCTAAATATTCATCTCGTATATTTATGCTCATCATTTCAGCTATTTCCTTATCTAACATATGTTGTGCTTTCATTTCTGTAATATGTCTTTTGGTAGGCATACAAGCAGTAATACACATGGAGCAGAACATTGGACCACACTGAATACAGATACAGCATGTGAAACATATTGCAATCATTATACACAGGATAGTCAGTAGTTTCCAGCCCCAGGCGGAAACCAGAGCCCAAAACCATCCAGAAAAAGTCCAAGTACAAGTCTCTGTGTGGATTTCTGCAGCAATTTTATGCAATTTAGATATTGCATCATATACTGAAGGTGAGTGATCAGGAATGAAAACACAGCAACTACTACCGATGATGCGACATGCACCACCTCGGTCAGCTAATATCACATCTAGTACCATACGATTTTGGAGCGCTACAATCCTCGCAATATGGAGCTCCTCAGTAATATTCCCAAGTGCCAGAGCTGCCTGATTGGTAACAGCTCCCACAACCCTAGTCAATCGTCTCACTTTCCTACTGTTTAACGCAGCACCCACAAAGGG
The DNA here is from genome assembly GCF_031143425.1 of Pleurodeles waltl. NCBI lineage: Eukaryota > Metazoa > Chordata > Amphibia > Caudata > Salamandridae > Pleurodeles > Pleurodeles waltl. The sequence continues at coordinate 420,972,692 of NC_090449.1, forward strand.
GAACAATCCTAAATTAGAATCGACATATTGTTGCAGGCTAGTATCCGTTTGGTCTACCTCATTTGTACTTATTTCCCTTTTATTATCTATTGTTAATGATGTCATTGAACAGTTTTAAATCTCGGTGATATGATGCAGGGGCCAAAAACACAGGGGGTAATAGAAAAGATACATAACACACACCTGACCACCCAACAGGTAGTTGGTAATATCCATAGTTACCACAAACAAAATATGTATTATGTGAAGCTGTAAAATTACTATTATTTACACCCTCAGTAGTTAAAATCAAGGTACAATCGCTTATCCCTACTGGAATTCGCTCAATGCTACGTATACATAAATCTGCTTTAGTTTTTGTAACAGAAATCACAAATTGTTCTTTCTTGTCAGAGTCTCTTATATTTGTGAAGACATATGGTATTGAAACATTGTCCGGTTGATACTCTTCCCATTCCCATTTAGTTCCTTTGGCTTGGGGATGCCCATCTTTGTCTTGGTAGCATACTTTATTAAGGCGAAAAAGAAGTCCGCCCTCTGTACGTTTTCCAGATGCAAACAAAAGCGTGTACCAAGCTTGACAAGAACCATTGTGTGAAAAAGGAAGAGGAATGAAAGGTGTTCCTCCTTTCTTTTGATGCGCAGGTATCATTCCATATACCCAACAGTTAGTAGTATTTGTAGCATTATGAGTATGATGCAACATCTGAATGAAAGTATTATTGAAGTACGATTGACGGTGCTTCTGCTCCTGATAGGGAAGCGTAAAGTAATAGTGATCCTCTGGTACTGGAGTAGTGGCAACAAAAAACTCATGAGCAAGAGCCTTCTTTTCAACAAACCAGGCGATTATTGCTATAACCACCAAAACAACAACAAACCCCATAGTACTAATGATCAGTTTGTTATTCATTTTAGCAACAGTGATAATCGACCCTTTCAGAAATGGATTAAAAACAATCGTTGGAGCTCTTATCCCTGGGCAGCCGCTGATTTCTTCACCACGGGCCAAGACGGGTGTCACTACTCTAATGTATGGCTGATCCCCCCCCCCTTTCACTAACCCAGGGCAGTAGCTCAACCAGTTTTTTCAAAACATTTTCAGATTCTTTCCTCGGTCTTAAATTATATTGCGACACTCCAGAAGTCGTATGGTCCAGGAAGACCTCTGTAGATTCGTCAGGTGATATAGCACGGCCTTTCTCCGTAGTCAAAATCTCTCGATGATCGGTCAGCACAGCAGGTTCCACCAAGGTAGGTAGCACTCTCTTGCAGTGAGTACTATGGACCCAATTCTTTTGGTTCGTCACTCGAACTGCTGTCCTTGTCGCAAGGAGCACCTGTTCTGGGCCTCGCCACCTTGGTTCCAAGCTGCTTGATCTTTCAAAAGACTTAATCATCACCTGGTCACCAGGTCGGAGTTCATGGCCATCACCTGTAGATCTGTCAGGAAGTGCTTCTCGAACCTGTTGATGAATAGAAACCAAATTGTCGGTTAACTGTGCCAAATAATCATTCATCGGGACACAAGGTACATCATATTCAGAATTTGACTTAGGAACTCCCCAAATATTCATTGGCCTCCCGAAAACCACTTCATATGGGCTAAGGCCAAGTCGAGTGTGTGGCACTGACCTAATAGACAATAATGCCAACGGTAATGCATCCGGCCAAGTTAAGGATGTGGAAGCCTGTATCTTCGCTAACTTCAGCTTCTAAGTAGCATTATACCTTTCCACCAACCCTGCTGATTGTGGGTGGAAAACTGCATGGAACTTCTGTTTGTTCCCTAATCCTTTCAGGACATACTTAATAACTTCCCCAACAAAATGAGGTCCGTTATCACTCCATAAAAGTCTGCAAACACCAAACCTAGGGAAAAATTCTTTCAAAAGCACCTTCGCTGTGGTAATGGCAGTATTATCCTTTGTGGGGTACGCCTCTATCCATTTACTGAAGGCACATACCACCACCAAGACATGCTTTAAATTGTTGCTGCTTTCGAGCTGAATATAATCCATTTGTAGAACTTCAAAAGGTGCAGTTGGTGTAGCAAACCCTCCCACAGGAGTACGTGTCCCTTTTCCAGGATTGTATTGTAAACAGACCAAACAAGACTGTACTACTCTCTTAGCTGTACTGGAAATTTCTGGATGCTCCCAAACTTGCCTAAGCAACTTTGTTATGGTCGAAGCTCCAACATGTGCCAGCCCATGTGCCATCTGAACCATAGGTTGTACAAAAGCTATAGGCAATTTCCATTTATCCATCTGCTTATTCCGCCAACATCCCTCATCATCCAATTCTCCTTCTTCAGACCATTGCTCACGTTCTTTCTCAGAAGCAGATTTCTGTATATCTAATACGTCTTGTCTAGCATTATGCCAACGTTCAGCTTGTGACTTCACTACATACATAGAAGTAGTACTTCGCTGCATCGCGGTCTCACGTGCTACGCGGTCCGCAAGAGCATTACCTTGCCCTATCTTATCGGTCACTTTCTTGTGTGCACTACATTTCACAATAGCTAGTTTCTTTGGATATGTCAATGCAGTCAAGAGGTTATGCACTAATTCTCTGTGCATTATCTGCATCCCGTGGGATGTGAGAAAGCCTCTCTCCTTCCAAAGCAAACCAAAATCATGAGCCACTCCAAAAGCATAGCGGCGGTCAGTATAAATGTTCACACATAAGTCAGTACTAAGCTCACATGCTCGTGTCCAAGCTATTAGTTCAGCTGCTTGAGCTGACTTCTGTGGTATACGAGCTGTCTCCACTACCGTGTGTATTGTGGTGACTTCAAACAAGACCCATCAACCCACAATTCCCCGTCTACATCTAAAAGGCCTCACTTCGACTCCTGTACCTTCTGCCTGTGAGTTATCTGTGGGGTTGCATCCTCGACTTCTGGCTCTCCTCACTGCTGAGGGTCACCTGGAACACCTCTCCTTGCGGTTGCATCCTCGACTTCTGGCTCTCCTCACTGCTGAGGGTCACCTGGAACACCTCTCCTTGGGTTGAGTCCCCTCGGACCTTCCTGGTCCCCAGAGGCGCTGCAACTCCACTTCTCAAGCTCTTGCCTTTGCCAAGGCTTGTTGGTAGTTTTTCCACACCACTGACAGACTGCAATTCCTCTTTCGACGTGGGACATCGACTGCATCACTCCTGGAACTCTTCTTCTGTTCCTGTGCTGCACAGTCGACTCCTGGTATTCACTTTCGACCTCGCCCTGCATCTCCAGATGGGTGGGTAGTGGCTCCTGCCCTTACCGGACACTCCAACTGGAACTGGACTTGGTCCCCTTCATTTGCAGGTCCTCTTCTGTCAGGATCCATCTACTGTTTCTTCCAGTCTTGCTTGGGTCTTGCATAGTCCTTTTACAAAGGTTACCTGTGGGATTGGGAAAAAAACAGGTATTAACCTCTTCTCTCCTGGTCACTAGGGAGCACTCTGGTACTTACCTTTTGGGGTTCCTAGTTCCTCCAGCTCCCCTCTACAGATTCCACTTACCCGGTGGGGTTCTGCTTTTCGCATTCCATTTATGTAGTATATGGTTTGGTCTACCCCTATGGTCTCTATTATTTACTGTTATTTCACTGTTTTCTATGCCCATCCCTGATTACTAATGTGTACATAATAGTGTGTTTACTCACATGCTAGTAGAGTATTGCCTATACAGTATTTTAGTATTTGTGTTACTACAATAAAGTACCTTTATTTTTGTAACACTGTAAGTGCTGTGTGACTATAGTGGTATTGCATAAGCTTTGCATGTCTCCTAGAAAAGTTTTGGCTGCTCATCCACAGCTACCTCTAGAGAGCCCTGGCTTCCTAGACACTGCCTACACCTCACTAATAGGGGAGCTGGACCTGGTATAAGGTGATAAAACAACAAGTGCTCACCAGGCCTGCTTCTTACAGTGTTTACAAAGCAGGTTGCTTGGAGCCTTCATTATCCGTTTAAATGGGTTCTACTTTTACTCCCGGTACTTGCATTAAGTTTGAGTGATACATGACATTACTTATAATTGATAGTAAAAATTCAATACTTTTACTAGATATAGTACATTGTACACCAGAAGGTTATTGTCGTGTGAGCTTTCGGGACACTATATGTTAATGTTCTTAAGGTTCTGTCTGGTGGCTATCCTACACCTTTGTGTAGACAATTGTTGGTTTATACATGTTCTTTGAACATTATTATTTTGTATTCCTGGGTAGTCTATCGTCGATTCTATTCCCTTTGCTATGAAGAGTACTTAATATTCTTCTCTTTTTAGGGGTTGTTATGGTGCTTTTGCATTATTACTTCAGATTTCCTTCTTTTCAGAAGGAAATGTCCCTCCAATGGTGTACCTTTTCTTCTCTATGAAGATGTTCGTATACATTTGTTCATGAGGGGAAGAGGTGTTTTCCTCATGACTTCTACTATGAAGACTTTTATTACTATATTAAATGATTGTTGCTCTTTTAGGTGACAACTATTTTCATCATTTAACTGACTCTAGTTGTTTGTAGTCTGGGTTCACACACAACGCAGTGTTGTCCCTAGATGGAATATACAAGATCAGTCAGATTGTTTTTATTATTGAATCCTTTAAATTTTCCGGTTTACGTATGGGAGGCCTTTTCTAGATCATCTGTGGGTGGGTCTCTATTCATATAGTAGGGTAAAGTACTAACGTTGGTTTCTGCCAGGTGATCAAGGTTTCTTATTCTTACTTATTATCTTATTCAACCTTAAACTACTATTTGTTGATTGTATTGACTCTGGCAATTTACATTACTTTGTCCGTTTGGTTGACTTTCTTTCCTAAGTGGTATGGTACCCACTATAGGCTCCATGCTGTTATATATCAGCATGGTCTGACTGATTACATGGCTTTTTTTTTCTCTTTATAAGTAATACATTTACTCTTATTAGTGCATAGGCGTTTATGTATTTTACTCCGATGTCAGTATGTGTATATATATATATATATGTTCGATGGCATGTGTAGCTGCAGATACACATGCTATGCATAGCTCTTCTGACATCTAGTGTTGGGCTCAGAGTGTTACAAGTTGTTTTTCTCCAAAGAAGTATTTTTGGAGTAACAGGATCGAGTGACTCCTCCTCTCGGTTACAGTGCGCATGGGCATCGACTCCATTGTTAGATTGTTTTCTTTCCACTGTCTGGTTCAGACGTGTTGCCTCTCGCTCCGAGATTTTGAATCGGAAAACCTTAGAAAACCTATTTAATCATCAGTATTGTTTCGATCGCGTTTTCCATCTAGCATCGAACCGTCTGAATCTAGATTTCGCCGTTCTGGGCGCGTGCGCCCGACTCGGGCCTACGGCGTGGAAGCCTGATGGATCGGACTCCATTTCAATTTTGCCCTCAGTGCCACGCAGAGTTCCCATTTACAGCCCACCTCTGGTTTGTAATTTGTGCCTTTCTCCGGACCACCGAGAAGAAGATTGCGAGGCCTGTCGATCGTTTTTATCCAAGAAGATCTTAAGAGATCACAGAGCCCGAAGATTAGAAATGGTGTCAAAGTACAGAAAATCTTGACATCATGGAAGAACAGGCGCAGACAGCAGTCTCCATCCGAGATACCAACTCCGAGCAAGAATCTGAAGAAGATAGGCCTATCACTGCTGGCCAGCACGTGAGTACGTCTGCCCCATGCTCATATATCAAAAACTACCGAAGGCCTTGGGTACACCACTGCCGGAAGGGCATGGTTCAGCCCGCAAAAAAGACACATCGACCGACCTTCGGGTTCGGTGCTGAAAAAGGCCACCCCTCCGTCCACTTCGAAGTCAAGTTGGTTAAAAGTTCCACTTCGGACTCCAGTAAGCGTCCTCACTTCTCGGAGTCGAAGATTCGACGCCCGGCTTCGGAGCTGAAACAGCCAACTTCATTTTCGGGACCAAAAAAGATTCAAACTTCGGAACCAAAAAAGTCTTCATACACAGAGGAACAAGGACTTTCGAGCAGACTTAAACAAATCTCGAAGCCGATGCAAGAATCTTACTAGCCTTCTGATGAGGACACTGAGATCAGCCAATATTGGAGGTTATGAATGAAAGACAATCTAGAATGCATATACATAAAGAGACTGGCAGAATTATTACTGCACCTCCTTTAAAAACTATAATAAAGCTGGCTTTTCAAGAGGAATTAGACTCTGCTCAACCACCATCAAAAGTTCAAAAACAAAAGAAGAAACCAGCACATGTCCCTACTTCTCCTCATTCTCCACAGCTTTCTTTTTCACCTCCACACAATAGTCCACCACCATTGCCTTCTCCACCACACTCACAATACTCTCATGGAGATACAGTGGAGCCTTGGGATCTATATGACCCAGATCCTACCCCGGATAATGATCCTGACCTATACCCCTCCAAGCCTTCATCACCAGAGGACACTACTGCCTACACAATTCGTTTCTAGGGCAGCTGCTTATCATGGGGTGCTTATGCACACTGAGCCCCTAGAGGAGGACTTCCTGTTCAACACTCTGCCTTCCATAAACTCTAGATACCAGTGCCTCCCCGTGTTACCTGGAATAGTCAAACATGCCGACCACATTTTTAGTGAGCCCATCAAATCTAGAGTAATTACTCCCAGAATTGACAAAAAATACAAACCCGCTCCTTCAGACCCAGACTACAACACACATCAAGTTCCTCTAGTGAGTGTGGCTAGGAAAAGAGCTAACAGCCAATCATCAGGGGAGCCTCTACCTGATAATGAGAGTAGAAAGTTTGATGCTGCTGGCAAGAGAATAGCCACGCAAGCGGCTAACCAATGGCAAATTGCAAATTAGCAAGCACTTCTTGCCAGATATGATAGAGCCCACTGGGATGAGATGCAAAAATTCATACAGCACCTCCCAAAACAGTATCAAAAGAGAGCACAACAGGTTGTGGAAGAGGGACATGCCATAAGTAACAACCAGATAAAGTCTGCCCTCAATGCTGCTGATACAGCTGCAAGGAGTGTAAATACTGCCATTACTATAAGAAGGCATGCATGGGTACGCTCGTCTGGTTTTAAACCAGAAATTCAACAGGCAGTACTTAACATGCCTTTTGATAAACACTTATTTGGGCCTGAAGTAGATACCACCATTGGAAAAACTAAGAAAAGACTCTGATACTGCCAAAGCAATGGGAGCCAGTGCTTAATTTGTTCTTGTTGTTTCCGAGCACCAGCACTTATTTTTGCGGGCCGGGGCTTATTCTTCTGCCTCAAGCATTTGCTGTGAGCTCTTGTAGCAAAAGACACATATGGGAAAGATGGAGGAAGAGAAAAGCGAAAAAGCTGCGAGAGTGAGCTGGATGTGCAGGGGGTGTGTGTAAATAGATTAAAGAGGCCCGCGGATGCCTTCAGGGTTACTCTGCCTTGGTATTCCGTGCTCGCACATTTAATTGCAGCAACCCCGTGTTTCAGAGGAGAGCTTTGAGCACCGGCACGTTTTTATTTACAAATTAAGTACTGATGGGAGCATTATATACCACATCATATAAAGGCTCCTTTCACAGGTCACAGTTTAGAGGAAGATTCAAACCACAATCCTCTGAAGCTTCCACCTCCCAGGCAAAGCAAGGACAACAGCAGCAACAATATCAAAGAGAGGGGGGTTTCGAGGGTCCTATAGAGGACAATGTTTCAGAAACAGAGGCAAGTTCCAAACCTCAAAACAAGCCACTATACCATCCAACAGTGACAACTTTCCCACCCCTCCACCACACACATCTCCTGTGTGGGGGAAGACTACGGCAATTCCACTCTCATTGGCAAAATATCACACAATTGGGTGTTATCAATTATCCGCAATGGCTATTGCCTAGAATTATTCTCCACCCCTCCAAACATTCCACCACGTTACCACAAACTGTCCCCAGAACACAATGTTCTGTTGCAACAGGAGGTATAATCCCTACTAATAAAACAAGCAGTAGAATTGGTCCCACATTCTCAGCAAGGGGCAGGAGTATACTCACTATACTTCCTCATTCTCAAAAAAGATGGTACTCTAAGGCCTATCCTAGAACTCAGGCCTCTCAATCTATACATCCTGACATTCCACTACTACAGAAACAAGATTTCATGACTGCTTTAGACCTCAAAGATGCGTATTTCCATATACCCATCCATCCAGCTCACAGAAAATACCACAGGTTCATCATAGCAGGAAAACATTACCAGTTCAAAGTTTTGCCGTTCGGCATAACAACTGCTCCAAGAGTGTTCTCAATGTCTAGCAGTAGTAGCAGTCTACTTAAGAAGACAACACATTCATGTCTTTCCATATCTAGATGATTGGCTAATCAAATCAAGCAATTTTACACAATGCCAACAACACACTCAGTATGTAATAGAAACCCTGCATACACTAGGGTTCGCTCTAAATTATCAGAAATCACACCTTCAACCAGCACAGGTACAACCTTACCTGAGTGCTATTCTAAATACTGAAAAAGCTCTAGCATATCCAAATACACAAAGGAAACAGGTTTTCCAAAATCTCATCCCGCATATACAACCAAATCAACAATATAATGTAAGATTTATCATGAAAATTCTAGGGATGATGGAATCTATCTTGCATAGCCATAGTTCCACATGCAAGACTAAATATGAGACCGTTACAACAATGCCTCTCAAAACAATGGTCTCAGGCACACGGTCAACTTCAAGATCTAGTGTTGATGGACCGCCAAACGCACACGTCCCTTCAATGGTGGAATCTCAGCAATCTGATGAAGGGGCGGTCATATCAAGACCCTGATTCTCAGACCATAATAACAACAGACGCATCAAGGATAGGTTGAGGAGCTCATCTCAACAATGATACCATTCAATGGGCGTGGGATCCCAAACAGAAACAATTTCACATAAACCACCTAGAATTATTGGCTGTGTTCCTTGCCCTAAAACCGTTTCAACCCCTTCTCAAACAGAAGACTGTTTTGATAAAAACAGACAACATGACCACCATGTATTACCCCAAAAACAGGGCAGGACACATCTATCTCAACTGTCTCTGCTAGCCCAGACAATATGGAAATGGGCAATTCACGATCACATTAATCTATTAGCAGAATACATTCCAGGAATAGAATCAGTTAGCGGATCTCCTAAGCAGGAATCACCAACAAACTCACAAATGGGAAATTCACTCCCAAGTACTTCAAAAGTACTTCCAAAAGTGGGGAACACCGGAAATAGACCTATTTGCAACAAGCGAAAACGTAAAATGCCAAAACTTCGCATCCAGACACCCACATCCCCTATCCAAGGACAATGCTCTATGGATCAGTTGGTCAGGGATATTTGTTTACGCTTTCCCCCTCTCCCACTCCTTCCCTTTCTAGTCAGCAAATTACGTCTGACAACTCTGACCATGATACTCACAGCCCCAACATGGGCACGTCAAAATTAGTACACAACACTCCTAGACTTGTCTGTAGTATCTTATTCCAAACTCCCAAACAGACCAGATTTGTTAACATAGAACAAAGGTCAAATAAGGCACCCAAACCCCAATGCTCTCAATTTAGCGATTTAGCTCCTGAAGTCATAAAATTTGGTTACCTAAAACTTCCATCAGAATGTATGTAAGTGATTAAGCAGGCATGTAAACCTACTACTGGACAATGTTATGCTAACAAATGGAAATGATTTGTCTACTACTGTCAATCCAAAAACACTGATCCACTTACAGCATCCATACAAGATATTGTATGCTACTTACTTCATTTGAAAAAATCAAATTTAGCTTTCTCGTCCATCAAAATCCACCTTACTGCAATATCTGCGTATTTACAAACTATTCAACACACTTCTCTATTCAGAGTTTCTGTTATTAAAGTCTTCATGGAAGGATTAAAATATATTATTCCACCTAGAACACTACCTGTTCCTTCTTGGAATTTAAATATCATACTTACCAGACTCATGGGCCCACCTTTTGAACCCATGCGCTCATCAAATTCAATTGAATTTGATTCAAAGACAACATTGACATTTCAAAGACAAATTCAAAGACAACATTGAAAGTTGTCTTCCTTGTAGCTATTACTTCTTTATGAAGATCTAGTGAAATATAAGCGTTCACTCTTGAAGAACCTTTTTTCCAAGTACACAAACATAGAGTTGTGCTTAGGACAAATCCAAAATTTCTACCAAAAGTAGAATCTCCTTTTCACATCAACCAAACAGTGGAATTGCCAGTCTTATTTCCACAGCCAGACTCAGTTGCAGAAAGAGCTCTTCATATTCTAGATCTCAAAAGAGCTCTTATGTACTATATAGACAGAACTGAAGACTTTAGGAAAACAAAACAACTTTTTGTTGCTTTTCAACAACCACATAAGGGCAATCCTATATCTAAACAAGGCTTAGCAAGATGGATTGTTATATGCATACAAACATGCTACATCAAAAAAAAGACAACTTTTCATCACTCTTAGAGCATATTCTACACTACAAAGAAGATAAGTGTGTCAATGGCATTTTTAGGAAACATACCAATGGCTGATATATGTAAAGCAGCCACATGGTCTACTCATACACTATTGTGTTGATGTTTTCTCACAGCAACAGGCTACTGTTGGCCAGGCTGTCTTAAGAACACTATTTCAAACAACTTCAACTCCTACAGGCTAGCCACTGCTATTTTTTAGTAGGACTAACTACTTTATAGTCTACGCATAGCATGTGTATCTGCAGCTACACATGCCATCAAACGGAAAATGTCACTTACCCAGTGTACAACTGTCCGTGGCAGGTAGTGCTGCAGATTCACATGCAAAAGTCTTCTTCGAAGAAAAACAACTTGTAACACTCCGCGCCCAACACTAAATGTCGGAAGAGCTAGACTTCTGTCTGCGTCTGCTCTTCTTCAGTGACGTCGAGATGTTCACTGCTTTTTGACACCATTTCAAGTCTTTGTGCTCTTTGATCTCTGAGAGTCATTTTTGATCTACACGATTGATAGGCCTCACAGTTTTCCTCCTGATGGTCTGGAGAAAGGGACAAGTTGCAAACCAAATGCTGGTCTGTATAGGGGTACTTCGCATGGCACCGAGGGCAGAATCTGAATGGAGTCCGATCCATCAGGCTCTCCATGCAGTAGGCCCGAGTTGGGCGCGCGCGCCCCAAAGTCGGAACAAAGTGATTTTCTGATGGTACTACCGGTTCGATGCTAGGTGGAGAACGAAGGAAGGTTTTCTAAAGTTTTCCGAATCTAAATCTTGGAGCGAGAGGAAACATGTCCGAACCCGACGGCGGAAAGAAAACAATCTAACAATGGAGTCGATGCCCATGCACAATGGAACCGAGAGGAGGAGTCACTCGATCCTGTGACTCCGAAAAGACTTCTTTGAAGAAAAACAACTTGTAACACTCCGAGCCCAACACTACATGTCAGAATGGATATGCATAGCATGTGAATCTGCAGAACTACATGCCATGAACAGATCTACACTGGTAAGTGAAATTTTCCATATATATATATATGTTAGATGGCATGTGTAGCTGCAGATACACATGCTGTGCACATCCCGCCATCTGGTGTTGGGCTCGGAGTGTTACAAGTTGTTTTTCTTCGAAGAAGTCTTTTCGAGTCACGAGACCGAGGGACTCCTCCCATTTCGACTCCATTGCGCATGGGCGTCGACTCCATCTTAGATTGTTTTTTTTCCGCCATCGGGTTCGGACGTGTTCCTTTTCGCTCCGTGTTTCGGGTCGGAAAGTTAGTAGAATCTCGGAAAAAACGTCGGTATTGTTTGCGTTCGGTATCGGGTTAGTCACAACAGATCGACACCGAATTTTGAAGAGCTCCGGTGGCCCTTTGGGTTTTTTTTTCGATCCCCCGTCGGGGCCTGGACGGCCCGGCCACGTGTAACTTCAAGGCTGATGGAACGGAGCCCATTCCGCTTCTGTCCAAAATGCCATAACAAGTATCGGTATACGGATCAGCATCTGGTCTGTAACTTGTGCTTGTCTCCAGAGCACAAGGAAGATACTTGTGAAGCCTGTTGAGCGTTTCGGTCGAGGAAGACATTAAGAGACCGAAGAGCCAGAAGACTGCAGATGGCGTCGACGCCGACAGGACAAGAGTGTTTCGAGGAGGAAGAGGAAGCTGTCTCTATCCACGAGTCGGACTCGGAAGAGCTCGAAGCCGAAGAAATGCCGAAAACCGTGAGTAAGACGTCGAAACATAAGACTCACGAGAAGTCAACAAAAGCCCAGGGGACGCCACCGCCAACAGGCCATGGCTTAACCCAACAAATAGGTGACCGATCCAAGGCACTGAAAAAGGGCACGCTTGTGTCGAAGTCATCCGACTCCGGTCGAGATACCGCCACACAGCAATCTCGGACCCGAGACATCGGCTCAGAGAAATTTCGGCACCGGGACGGCGGCACCGAACAAGTTCGGCACCGAGACACCACCACGCTGAAAATTAAAAAGGTTTCTTCGGAGCCTAAAAAGACGTCCGAAAAAGTTTCGGTTCCGAAACATCCAGCCTCGGAGCCGAAAACAGGTTCCTATACAGAGGAACAAGGATTGTCCTCCCAAATGCAAAAACATAGATTCGGAGAGGAACTTGAAGCAGTAGAGCCAGACTATACTCAAAGAAGGCTCCACATTCAAGAAGACACAGGGAAGATAACCACACTTCCCCCAATTAAAATAAAAAGAAAACCTGCCTTTCAAGAAAAGGACAAGCAGCCACAGGCAAAGGTGGCAAGGAAAACAACTCCACCACCGTCTCCACCACCATCAGTGCACACATCACCGGTAGCAACTCCTCCACTGATGCACTCCCCAACTCATACTACAATGAGTCAAGATGATCCCGATGCATGGGACCTTTACGATGCTCCAGTATCGGACAACAGCCCAGACTCGTACCCTGCAAGGCCGTCCCCACCTGAGGACAGTACATCTTACACACAGGTGATCGCAAGGGCAGCTGCTTTCCATAACTTCACCTTGCATTCCGAACCAATTGAGGATGACTTTTTGTTTAACACGCTATCCTCCACTCATAGCCAATACCAAAGCCTACCTATGCTCCCAGAAATGCTAAAACATTCAAAACAAATCTTTCAGGATCCTGTTAAAGGCCGAGCCATAACTCCAAGGGTGGAGAAAAAGTACAAGCCACCGCCAACAGATCCAGTTTATATTACAACGCAGTTAACACCAGACTCAGTAGTTGTCGGGGCAGCTCGTAAGAGAGCAAACTCTCATACCTCGGGGGATGCACCACCTCCAGACAAGGAGAGTCACAAATTTGATGCTGCGGGCAAAAGGGTTGCAGCACAAGCAGCAAACCAATGGCGCATTGCCAATTCACCAGCATTTTTGGCAAGATACGATAGAGCTCACTGGGATGAGATGCAACATTTCATAGAACACTTACCCAAGGAGTTCCAAAAAAGAGCACAACAAGTGGTGGAAGAAGGACAAAGTATCTCTAATAATCAGATACGGTCTTCAATGGATGCAGCAGATACGGCTGCAAGGACAGTAAATACTGCAATAACAATAAGAAGGCACGCATGGCTGCGCACGTCAGGGTTCAAGCCGGAGATTCAACAAGCAGTGCTAAATATGCCATTTAATGAACAGCAGTTGTTTGGGCTGGAAGTCGACACTGCTATTGATAAACTCAAGAAAGACACTGATACAGCAAAAGCCATGGGCGCACTCTACTCCCCGCAGAGCAGAGGCACATTTCGCAAAACACCTTTTAGGAGAGGGTTTCGAGGACAACCTACAGAAACCACAACATCACAAACAAGGCCCACTTACCAAAGCCAATATCAGCGGGGAGGTTTTCGGGGGCAATATAGAGGGGGACAATTCCAAAAAAATAGAAGAAAGTTCCAAAGCCCCAAAACTCCTCAAAATAAGCAGTGACTTACAAGTCACACATCCCCATCACATGGCACCTGTGGGGGGAAGACTAAGCCAATTTTACAAACATTGGGAGGAGATAACAACAGATACTTGGGTACTAGCAATTATCCAGCATGGTTATTGCATAGAATTTCTCGAATTCCCTCCAACAGTCCCACCGAAAACACACAGCATGTCAAAACAACATATAAATATTCTAGGATTAGAAGTTCAAGCATTGCTCCAAAAAGAGGCACTAGAATTAGTACCAAAACAAGAATTAAACACAGGAGTTTACTCACTGTACTTTCTAACACCCAAAAAAGACAAAAGTCTAAGACCTATACTAGATCTCAGAACATTAAATACATACATCAAATCAGACCACTTTCTTATGGTTACATTACAAGAAGTAATCCCACTGCTCAAATAACAAGACTACATGACAACACTGGATCTAAAGGATGCATATTTCCATATACCAATACATCCTTCACACAGAAAGTACCTAAGGTTTGTATTCCAAGGGACACATTACCAATTCAAAGTGTTGCCATTCGGAATAACTGCGCCAAGAGTTTTTACAAAATGTCTAGCAGTAGTAGCTGCACATATCAGAAGGCAGCAAATACATGTGTTCCCGTACCTAGACGATTGGTTAATCAAAACCAACACGCAAATACAGTGTTCACAACACACAAAATATGTCATAGAAACCCTACACAAACTAGGTTTCTCAATCAATTACCCAAAGTCACACCTTCTGCCGTGTCAAACACAGCAATACCTAGGGGCAACAATCAACACTAAAAGGAATTGCCACTCCAAGTCCACAAAGAGTCCAAACATTTCACAATGTAATACAAGCCATGTATCCAAACCAAAAGATACAGGTCAAAATGGTAATGAAACTGCTAGACATGATGTCTTCATGCATAGCCATTGTCCCAAATGCAAGGCTGCACTTGCGGCCCTTCCAACAGTGCCTAGCATCACAATGGTCACAAGCACAGGGTCAACTTCTAGATCTGGTGTTGATAGACCGCCAAACATACATCTCGCTTCAATGGTGGAACAGTATAAATTTAAACCAAGGGCGGCCTTTTCAAGACCCAGTGCCACAATACGTGATAACGACAGATGCATCCATGACAGGGTGGGGAGCACACCTCAATCAGCACAGCATCCAAGGACAATGGGACATACAGCAAAGACAGTTTCATATAAATCACTTAGAACTGTTAGCGGTATTTCTAGCGCTGAAAGCATTTCAACCCATAATAACCCACAAATACACTCTTGTCAAGACAGACAACATGACAACAATGTATTACCTAAACAAACAGGGAGGGACACACTCAGCACAGTTGTGTCTCCTGACACAAAAAATATGGCATTGGGCGATTCACAACCACATTCGCCTAATAGCACAATTTATTCCAGGGATTCAAAATCAGTTAGCAGACAATCTCTCTCGGGATCACCAACAGATCCACGAATGGGAAATTCACCCCCAAATACTGAACACTTACTTCCGAATTTGGGGAACACCGCAAATAGATCTATTTGCAACAAAAGAAAATTCAAAATGCCAAAACTTTGCATCCAGGTACCCACAACATCAGTCTCAGGGCAATGCGCTATGGATGAACTGGTCAGGGATATTTGCGTACGCATTTCCCCCTCTCCCACTCCTTCCATATCTAGTAAACAAGTTGAGTCAAAACAAACTCAAACTCATACTAATAGCACCAACATGGGCAAGACAACCTTGGTACACAACACTACTAGACCTTTCAGTAGTACCTCATGTCAAACTACCATCTAGATCTGTTAACACAACACAAACAACAGATCAGACATCCAAATCCAGCATCGCTGAATCTAGCAATTTGGCTCCTGAAATCCTAGAATTCGGGCACTTAGACCTCACACAGGAATGTATGGAGGTCATAAAACAAGCTAGGAAGCCTACCACTAGACACTGCTATGCAAATAAGTGGAAAAGATTTGTTTATTACTGCCATAATAATCAAATTCAACCTTTACACGCATCTGCAAAAGATATAGTAGGATACTTACTACATTTGCAAAAATCAAAACTAGCTTTCTCTTCCATTAAAATACATCTTACTGCAATTTCAGCTTACCTGCAAATTATGCACTCAACTTCATTATTTAGGATACCAGTCATAAAAGCGTTTATGGAAGGCCTAAAGAGAATTATACCACCAAGAACACCACCAGTTCCTTCATGGAACCTCAACATTGTCTTAACACGACTCATGGGTCCACCTTTTGAGCCCATGCACTCTTGTGAAATGCAATACTTAACGTGGAAAGTTGCATTTTTAATTGCCATCACATCTCTAAGAAGAGTGAGTGAAATTCAAGCATTTACCATTCAAGAACCATTTATTCAAATACACAAAAATAAAGTAGTTCTATGGACAAATCCTAAATTTTTACCAAAAGTTATCTCACCGTTCCACTTGACTCAAACGGTAGAATTACCAGTGTTCTTCCCACAGCCAGATTCTGTAGCTGAAAGAGCACTACATACATTAGACATCAAAAGAGCACTAATGTACTACATTGACAGAACAAAACTAATTCGAGAGACAAAACAACTATTTATTGCCTTTCAAAAACCTCATACAGGTAATCCAATTTCAAGACAAGGCATTGCTAGATGGATAGTTAAGTGCATTCAAACCTGCTATCTTAAAGCTAAAAGAGAGCTGCCTATTACACCAAAGGCACACTCAACCAGAAAGAAAGGGGCTACCATGGCCTTTCTTGGAAATATTCCAATGAACGAAATATGTAAAGCAGCAACATGGTCTACGCCTCATACATTTACCAAGCACTACTGTGTAGATGTGTTAACTGCACAACAGGCAACAGTAGGTCAAGCTGTACTAAGAACATTATTTCAAACTACTTCAACTCCTACAGGCTGAACCACCGCTTTTGGGGAGATAACTGCTTACTAGTCTATGCACAGCATGTGTATCTGCAGCTACACATGCCATCGAACGGAAAATGTCACTTACCCAGTGTACATCTGTTCGTGGCATTAGTCGCTGCAGATTCACATGCGCCCACCCGCTTCCCCGGGAGCCTGTAGCCGTTTAGAAGTAGATCTTAAACATTTGTACATTTATAAATATATTACTTTAAAATTCATTATATACATACGTATTCACTCCATTGCATGGGCACTATTACTAGCATACACAACTCCTACTTCACCCTCTGCGGGGAAAACAATCTAAGATGGAGTCGACTCCCATGCGCAATGGAGTCGAAATGGGAGGAGTCCCTCGGTCTTGTGACTCGAAAAGACTTCTTCGAAGAAAAACAACTTGTAACACTCCGAGCCCAACACCAGATGGCGGGATGTGCACAGCATGTGAATCTGCAGCGACTAATGCCACGAACAGATGTACACTGGGTAAGTGACATTTTCCATATACATATATATCTCGAAGAACGATGCAACATATTTTAGCACCAAAAGGCTGCACAATATCCAAGAGATCGTGGAAGGTAGAAAATGAGCACAATTCAAAAATAATTCATGTAAAAAATCGTCAGCTCCATTTATTAGAAAAGTTCATACAGGCAAAAAAATAAACTTAAAAAAAGGTCACTTCAAAAATACATATAATAATCAAATTGGTGCCTAAAAAGAACAACAGACACACGCTGTCCCGGCCAAATGTCGACGTGTTTCGGCAAAAACCTTCAACTGGACATTGGCAGACATTTTTGCACCCATCTATTTAAAACTTCTAGTCCTTCTTTAATTTCAGCAACATAGCTGAAGAGTTGTGAAACAAGGCGGACATGTTATAACGTAGTAGTCTTCAGTCCAAGATACCAGATAACATCCATATACTTGAATCAAGATAATAAACATCACACTGTTATATATCTCCTATGACCCCATATATCATCCCATTATAAAAACAATCACTTTTAAGCATTTATTCTTCCAATACATGGGAACGATATAAATATTTAAAAAAAATATTATAAATAATTTTCAGCATCACTTCTGAGGATAATTTATATATAAATAGATGTATAAAATATGATATAAACATCAATCAATTCATCAATGAAATAAATATATATGTTATACAAATAGTTCCAACTTATATATAAAAATATATTATACATCAATAAATCTAAATAAATAACCTTATAATTAGTGCCAAATATTAAATGTCCCAATTCATCTCAACAGTGATATCAAATTGATATATAGACTATAAATCAAATAATTCCCAAAAGGAACTGTAACCTTACTCAATGTTGATCATGCGCCACTAGAGAGAATCATATTATACTATAGGTCATATAGATCAAACAAAAGGTCCCTATGTATAGAAACAAGGACCAATTGAATATAAAGACTAGGACAGAAAACAGACAGCCTAACAATCACCCCAAAATACTAATCAAAGTTTGTTTCTATTATTTTACAAAATATTAATATAGGTGTGCAAAAAAGCTAATTAAAAACAACCTGTTTCATAGTCCGGTACTAGTATTCACAGTCATAAATAGAAAATCTCATTTATAATGTCTATTGTCACTTAATGTGTGCAAGGAATTCATTGGTTATAAATCGAAACTGCAAGAGGTTCAGATTCTCACAGATTGTAGGAAGTTGGCTCTGTATGCACTATTTCAAAGTAAGGAATAGTATGCACAGAGTCCAAGGGTTCCCCTTAAAGGTAAGATAGTGGCAAAAAGAGATAATACTAATGCTCTATTTTGTGGTAGTGTGGTCGAGCAGTAGGCTTATCAATGGAGTAGTGTTAAGCATTTGTTGTACATACACAAGCAATAAATGAGGAACACACACTGAGCCAATTCCAGGCCAATAGGTTTTTGTATAAAAAAATATATTTTCTTAGTTTATTTTAAGAACCACAGGTTCAAGATTTACATGTAATACTTCAAATGAAAGGTATTGCAAGTAGGTACTTTAGGAACTTTGAATTAGCAAAATAGCATATACAGTTTTCACCTAAATCACATATAGCTATTTTAAAACTAGACACACTGCAATTTTCAACAGTTCCTGGGGGAGTAAGAGTTTGTTAGTTTTTGCAGGTAAGTAAACCATCTACGGGGTTCAGGTTTGGGTCCAAGGTAGCCCACCGTTGGGGGTTCAGAGCAACCCCAAAGTTACCACACCAGCAGCTCAGGGCCGGTCAGGTGCAGAGGTCAAAGTGGTGCCCAAAACGCATAGGCTTCAATGGAGAAGGGGGTGCCCCGGTTCCAGTCTGCCAGCAGATAAGTACCCACGTCTTCAGAGGGCAGACCAGGGGGGTTTTGTAGGGCACCGGGGGGGACACAAGTCCACACAGAAAGTACACCCTCAGAGGCACGGGGGCGGACGGGTGCAGTGTGCAAACAAGCGTCGGGTTTGTCATTGAAATCAATGGGAGACCAAGGGGTCTCTTCAGCGATGCAGGCAAGGGGGGGGGGGCTCCTCGGGGTAGCCACCACCTGGGCAAGGGAGAGGGCCACCTGGGGGTCGCTCCTGCACTGGAGGTCGGATCCTTCAGGCCCTGGGGGCGTCGGATCTTAGAAGCAGGCAGTCGCGGTCAGGGGGAGCCTCTGGATTCCCTCTGCAGGCGTCGCTGTGGGGGCTCAGGGGGGGCAACTCTCGCTACTCACAGTCTCGCAGTCACCGGGGAGTCCTCCCTGAAGTGATTGTTCTCCACAAGTCGAGCCGGGGGCGTCGGGTGCAGAGTGTCAAGTCTCACGCTTCCGGTGGGAAACGCAAGTTGTTTCAAAGTTGCTTCTTTGTTGCAAAGTTGCAGTCTTTGGTGAACAGAGCCGCTGTCCTCTGGAGTTCTTGGTCCTTCTAGATGCAGGGCAGTCCTCTGAGGCTTCAGAGGTCGCTGGTCCCTGTGGAAAACGTCGCTGGAGCAGTGTCTTTAGAAGTGGGGAGACAGGCCGGTAGAGCTGGTGCCAAAGCAGTTGGTGTCTCCGTCTTCTCTGCAGGGTTTTTCAGCTTAGCAGTCCTCTTCTTCTTAGGTTGCAGGAATCTATCTTGCTGGGTTCTGGGAGCCCCTAAATACTCGATTTAGGGGTGTGTTTAGGTCTGGGGGGTTAGTAGCCAATGTCTACTAGCCCTGAGGGTGGCTACACCCTCTTTGTGCCTCCTCCCTGAGGGGAGGGGGGCACATCCCTAATCCTATTGGGGGAATCCTCCATCTGCAAGATGGAGGATTTCTAAAAGTCAGAGTCACCTCAGCTCAGGACACCTTAGGGGCTGTCCTGATTGGCTAGTGACTCCTCCTTGTTTTTCTCATTATCTCTCCTGGACTTGCCGCCAAATGTGGGGGCTGTGTCCAGGGGGCGGGCATCTCCACTAGCTGGAATGCCCTGGGCTATTGTAACACGAATCCTGAACCTTTGAGGCTCACTGCTAGGTGTTACAGTTCCTGCAGGGGGGAGGTGTGAAGCACCTCCACCCAGAGCAGGCCTTTGTTTCTGTCCTCAGAGAGCACAAAGGCCCTCACCACATGGGCTCTCAGCAGCAGGCTGGCACAGACCAGTCAGTCCTGCACTGAACAATTGGGTAAAATACAGGGGGCATCTCTAAGATGCCCTCTGCGTGCATTTTTTAATAAATCCAACACTGGCATCAGTGTGGGTTTATTATTCTGAGAAGTTTGATACCAAACTTCCCAGTATTCAGTGTAGCCATTATGGAGCTGTGGAGTTTGTTTTTGACAGACTCCCAGACCATATACTCTTATGGCTACCCTGCACTTACAATGTCTAAGGTTTTGCTTAGACACTGTAGGGGCATAGTGTTCATGCACCTATGCCCTCACCTGTGGTATAGTGCACCCTGCCTTAGGGCTGTAAGGCCTGCTAGAGGGGTGACTTACCCATGCCACAGGCAGTGTGAGGTTGGCATGGCACCCTGAGGGGAGTGCCATGTCGCCGTAGTCATTTTCTCCCCACCAGCACACACAAGCTGGCAAGCAGTGTGTCTGTGCTGAGTGAGGGGTCCCTAGGGTGGCATAAGACATGCTGCAGCCCTTAGGGACCTTCCCTGGCATCAGGGCCCTTGGTACCAGGGGTACCAGTTACAAGGGACTTACCTGGGTGCCAGGGTTGTGCCAATTGTGGAGACAACAATACATTTTAGGTGAAAGAACACTGGTGCTGGGGCCTGGTTAGCAGGGTCCCAGCACACTTCTCAATCAAGTCAGCATCAGTATCAGGCAAAAAGTGGGGGGTAACTGCAACAGGGAGCCATTTCTTTACACAGATGAACATAAAGTTCTGCATCCAAATTATGTCCCCACGGATTTTCAGAACCTAATGATAAAATCATTTTCGATTCAGTTTGTCTTAACAGTGCAGTTCTATTCCCACCCCGGGGGTTAACAACAATGGTTTACTCCCATGTTTTTAATGTCTTATGACCTCATTTACCTGTGATTCTTTCCACAGGTTTTTATGTTGTAGAGTATGTTATTGCTCACCTAAATTATTGTGAATGTCCGACTTTTTCTCTTGTTCTAGACCAGTTTTATTCTACTTAAAGACTTTTAATGGTCTCAGTTGGCAGACCCTCCCCCGGGGATGGTATGGCTTTGGAATCTTCTAAAGATAGGAATTTGCAACTTGAGGTTTCTTTTAGATGAACACGTTACTTACCCTGGGTAATGCATTACTGGTAGAGACAGAATCTTCCTGAATGATCCTCCCTGCTCTGGGACCTGAGTCCTGTTTTGTCTCAAAGATTTCATCAAGGAAATTCAGATCTTGAACTGAGAATTCAGTGATTGACACAATGTTTTATTTTTTATTTTAGCACACTGTTACGATAGGCAGTTTCTATATGTGACTCCACGTTTTGAGCGCAGAAAAATAGCCATAGAAGAAACTGATGTCAGAGTGTTCGAGAGCAGGTTATATGGACTCCTTAGATGTCACATCCGTTGGGCAATTGACACCCTCTCCCGATGCGCAGATGTGCTTTTTGGGGGGGGGGGGGGGGGGGAGACAGGTGGAGGGGAGTGGGGGGGGAGCGAATTGGTCCTGATCCAGTCTCGTGCCTGGGGAAGATTCTAAAGTAAGGAATCTGCAGCAGTATCCAGTCTCTACCAGTTATGGTGTTACAGATGGTAAATAACTTGTTCATTACATTCTCTGTGTTATGGTACATTCAAAATCTAGCTTGAAGGAGGTCTAGGTACTTTGAATAATGGGAAACTGTACTGATCTCTCGAGCCACATACCATTCTAGTTATTTGGCGCACAGTAAGGCAGTGAGGAAATCGGAAAATAGTTCTTCAGTATCGAAGGGTCATCACCAGGATTTTTTTCAGTAATGGAATTACAGCAGCTTTTCTAAAGCTTCCTGGTACTTCACCCAAAGCCAGAAAGGCTCCATAATAGCTGGTGAAATCCATTTCTCTCGTAGGGGATTTCCATGTATAGTCATAAGCACTGAATAGTTCCGCGCGCCTGCGGGGAACTATTCAGTGCTTATGACTATCATGGAAATACCCCTACGAGAGAACTGGAGTTACAGGTAAGAAACCATTCCTTCTTTACTTTTGGAGGGCACGGATCAAAGGCATGGGTCAAACGGAGATCGGAATCTCAATTTAATTAATGAGTGCTGCAAAATCTCCATACCCATAGTTGTAAACTCATTCAATTTAACCAGATTTTTATAGTTAAAAGAATCATTTGCAATTACAGGACTATTCTTTGTTTTCTTTAATTTTACTGATAACGAAGGTATTTCATTAATTACAGCATATGTATGGTAGTTATATCTTATTAGAGTAATAAGAGCTTTTAGTTTCAATATTTTAAAAAGGCAGTCCTTTAAGTGGATGTAGGTTCTCATCTTGTCTACCAGAGGACACCCCACTGACACAATAACTAGTAGACATGCTGGGGACAGACATAGGACTGAGATGATCTGACTTGGTTACTGGTCTCCCTCTGGACTGGGCTTAACACAGCAATCTGTTTGAAACCTTGTTACCATGACCCTAGGGGAGATGGAGAGCTTATCACCTTGCATGAGAAGCTGCACTGCACCTGCCAGGGGGAGCTGATATGCTAATACCTGCACAAGGCCCACATGACTAGAAAAGCTGAGTGGAGGGCTTATCAGTGGACTGAGTTCACCGAAGCACCAGCAGATCTTCATAGTCCAACTGTCAAAGTAAAGAAAGTGCAACATCTGTGTCACTGAACTGCAGTCACCAGTCTTCAGCAGGCTGGTGAGCCTGCACCATGCCCGGATCTTTCCATATCTGTAAGAGTGTTCATATCACTGCTTCCTGAGTCCTCCACTATCAAGGAATCAATACAGCTTCATGACAAGCATGATGTCTAGTTCAGTTAACTGAAGGAATCTGTTCTGAACTTAAAAACTATAACAAATAATATTTTTGAGACTGGGATCTTGCTTTGTTTGAGTGGTGGGTTTTTGGGCCATTTAGATTTATTTACATTTCATAGATTATAAGCTTTACTATTACCTCAAGGGCATGATCTATAATACCAGGAATTGGACATTGTATCTGGCAACTGTTTCATTGTCAAAAAACAAAGTCCAAGACTTATGATCTCTTCCAAGCCCACCCGATGCTTTCGCCGCTTTTTTAAGTGACCATAGAGCTTAGGTTTAAGTGGATTTCTAGAATGTAAATGTGAGAGCGATTTAAATATTAGGGATGTTAAAGTGAGCTGAGAAAATGGTAAGACCTTATGGTTTTCTTAGTAGGTCCAAGTGTGCTATTTACTTAACCTACTGAAAGCTCTCCATGTACAGTAGTTTCTAGACATTCCACTTATTAAATGTTATCTATTGTGTTACAATCTACTGTGTATTTCTAAGACCCTCTCCCTCCTAATACAAGCTTAGACTGCTTGATGTTGGCTATACTGAGAGAGTCAAGTGCTACTTGGAAGTGCTTGACTGTAGGAAGCTGCCTCTCTATATGGTGCACTAAAATGAAGTACACTGTGCAGAGAATCCAGTGGATCCCCAATTGGTATTGCTGAGGAAAAAGTAGATTGGACAAATGCTCTGTTTGTGGTGGTGTGGGTGACCATTTAGGCTTATCAGAGGGTAGTGCTGAGCATTTGTTGTTCTCATTGAGGCAATAAATGAGACACACACTCAAAGAATAAATCCGAGACCAATTTAGAATACTAACAATTTATTTTATATATGTTTCAAACCCACGAACTTCATAATCAGGTAAGTAGACTTTAAAACATGAATACTTTGCAGTTTCAAAAACAGACATTGCAATTTTCAGAGTTCTCTCAATGTCATCCTAAGGAGGAAAACAATGTTCAGCTAACATAGGGTTAACAACAACTTACGAAGCCAATCTCAGGAAGTGAAGGTAAGTATGGGACACTGATCAGAACCACACCAACAGGTCAAGCGGGGCGACACTGGGATGGCTGGTCACAGAGGTGCAGTAAGGCGTTTGGTGCCCAATCGTTTCCTATGGGAGTTTGCTCCTCGTGAAGACAGGCTGCAGGGTCTGGCTAGGAAGCCAGTCGGGGACAACAAACAGGTAGGTAGTAGACTTGGGAAGCTCGGGACATTGGTGCACCTTTGGTCCTCTTCTCTGATGCCCAAGGGCGACGGATGCAGGGGAGACTTTAGCCATCTGGATTTCAGATCCGGGAACACTCCCAGTTAGGGGGTCCTATGTGTTGAGGCTGCAGGTGTCATCGGGGAGTGCGGCAGGGGTGGACCCAGGGTGGACTCGAGCTGTTAGGAGCCAGAGGACGTTGTTGACAACGGTGACTCACCTCAGCTGGGGTCAGCGGTCACGGCTGCAGTGGTTGCTGTAGCTGTCAAACTTTCTCTCTCCACAAGCCTGTGGGAGAGGAGAACTGCGTGCAGAGGCTGCAGGCATCTCAGGAGAGTCTAAGATGGTTGAGACAACACTGGACTCAGTCTCTGGGCAGCTGAGGGATCCGCGTTGGCCCAGTCTGTTGGCTTCACCTCTGGTCGTGGACGTCTGTGAAGTGGTCACTTCTGGTGTCAGGTTTGCGGGGTTCCAGCAGCTGCAGAGTACCTCCCTTGGAGTTTCCTGTTGCAGGGCACGTCCGCTGCCTACAAGAGACTTGAGTCTTTATTGAAGGCTGGACGAGTTGGCTCCTTATGCAGGAGCATTCGAGGTCAGCAGGCAGGCCAAAAGGGCTGGTTCCAGGTCAGCTGCTTTTTCTTTTCCTCTTTTGCGGGTGCAGTTCTTCATTGTCCAGGTCTTCTTAGGTTGTCTAAATCTGAGTTGTAGGGTACAGGGGTGCCACATAAATACTCAATTTAGGGGTGTTACAGGGAGTGCCAGGCGGGAGCAATAGGCTGATCACCTTTAGGGTGACTACACCCTTCTTATGACCACTTCTGCTTGGAAGTGGGCATAACCCTAACTGCATAATTCCTTACAAGCAAGATGGAGGAATTTGAAAAGTATTGTCCACTTCAACTCCTACACCTTAGGGGTGGGACTGGCATGAAGTGGGCACTCATCCAAGTTTAAGTAACTTTTCCACCTGTGCTGCTGCCAAAAGTGGGGTCAGGACACGGTGGTTGTTCATCTCTTCCATCTAGAGAGACCTGGGTCCCATTACAAAGGCAGCAAGGCCTTTGAAGCTCCCTACCCTGGAATGTCCATCCTGCCTGGGGGAGGAGTTCACAACTCTGCCCAGTATAGGCTTTTGTATTATGCCCTCGAGAGCGCTGGCTTAGCTTTCACCTTGGTGGCGGGGGGGGGAATGGTTGGGGCAGAAATGGATGTGTGGTGGCTGAACTGGTCAGGACCCGTCAGTCAACACACTAGTAGTTGTTAGGTTTTCAAGGGGCACCTCTAAGGTGCCTTCTGTGTGCATTTATTAATAAATTCATCACTGGGGTCAGTGAGGGTTTATTATTCTGAGATGTTTGATACCAAACATTCCAGAATTCAGATAAGCCGTCATGCAGCTAGGGAACTCGTAAGGACCAGTGTCCAGCACATGCATTTAAAACGGCTTCCCTATGCACTTACTGTGTCTCAGAGTTGACAGAGACATAGCAAGGATATCTGCTCATGCAGATATGCCCTCACTTGTGCCTGAATGCTCCCTGCCTTACAGGTGACTTACACCTGGCACATGCAGTGTTAGGGGACCTGGCTCACAAGGATGTGTGGCAGGTTGTGTTTTCAATTTAGCCTGCAACAACACACGCAGCCTGCAATGGCAGCACTGGGTAGATTTTGTGAGGGGTCTCTGGGGGTGACACAACTAGTGCTGCAGCCCTCGGAGGCCTTCCTTAGTGCCCTAGGTACCAGGGGTACTATGTGCTAGGTACTTACAGTGGTAACTGAAGAGTTTGCCAATTGTGCGAAACAAATGTATAGTTTTGGAGAAGGAGATTTGGCATTGGGGACCTGGTTAGCAGGGACCCAAAGCACTAATAGTTAAAGCCACATCAGAAACTAGGCAAAACGTGTGGGCTACCACATCAAAAAGGGTTGCTTTCCTACTGAGAGCGTCAAGTGCTATTTAGGAGTGCTTGACCATTTGAATGGTTGCATTGTGGCACCGTGACATCAGTAGTGTCAAAGGTCTGTTCAGCCAAAATAATCTTCACTGAAGGGCTTTCTGGATGGTGTGCCCAGCTAACCTGACTTCGCTGTGCTCTGAACTGATGTGTACTTGGGGTGGTATTAACCATAGTGAGCGAAAGATGATTTTCAAAGTTGTCCAGATTAGATAATTGTGGCTGCCTCTTGCTAACATCCATTCCAAGTAACTCTGGAGCATTGCCACATGATGATCTCCCACAGGTTACAGTTTGGCTGAACCACACATTTAGCCAGGCTAGAAGGCCTTGCAAGTTGAACAAAATATTTTTTTTGTTTTTATTATGAACATAAATCTGTTTTGGGTGTTCTCAAAGAAATACACAACAAGATGTTCAGAACATGAAGCAAAAATAAATCCAGTTGCTTAAACTAAACCAAAAAATTAAGCTTGCTAAATTGTTTCCGATTGTATCTGTAAGCAAAATGATAAAAAAGTGACTTTGCTAGCCATACATCTTGCATAGGTTGATTCCCTGCCAGAGTCTCCACACACTACGATGTATTTATGACCTTGGTACTTGATACACATATTTCATAATGTCCTATATCCAATAGACACCTGATCTTTTATTATAAAGCCATGACTGACTAGATGAAGGCCTTAGATAATGTAAACTGCACATTCACCACTCTGAACTTATATTTCCTTTACTTCATAGGTCACATCCATTCTATATCGGCTAATGGCTGAGCCACAGGCCCTATCTAATCTCACAGTAGGCTGCCTGGCATGTAGAGCAAAGACATTTACAATCATTAAGGAAGCCAGTTTGTACAGTTGCAAATGATGCTTCTGGAGAAAATAGACTAGTTTTTGTATTGAGAATGTTGTCCAGCTTTTCCCATGTAAGCAGAGTGGTGCCTATAAGAAACATATCCAGGATACAAACAAAAATATAATTTTAGGAGAACAGTGTATTTTTGAAATGGTTAGTAGTTATTTCTTGGAGAAGCATGGCCTGGTGCACAAAGCCAAGAAGGGGAACTGTCCCCACTGATGGGGCAGCACAGAGGAGCACAGCAACATTATAACAATGTGGCACTTGTTTGCACAATGAAGGGTAAAGTCTGGCACTGGGAGGAGCTCTGTTAGAATTTTTTGTTGGTGGGGGGGGCATTACGGAGCCGTCTTCTGTATTGGTACTGTTGTTTACCAGTGATGCTTCAAGGTTACAATATTGGTGCACTCCAATTGGATTTCCAAGCTGCTAAATAACACTTTATACGACTAATATGCAGCCAGTGCCTTAACATCTAAGTAGAATGAAACAGTTAAAAGGAAGATCTGTAATGAACACCAAACAGTGCTAGAACCCTTTTGTTGCTAAGAGGTGATACCAATTGTTTTTATAGTTATATAGGTTACTTAACATTGTTATCCAAGCTATTCCCAATGTTATCCTGTGGGACTTAGGGCCAGATGTAGGTAGGTTTCATTTTGCGAGTTGCAAATTGCGAGTCCCGGCGACTCGCAATTTGCAACTCGCAAAATGAAATGCAGAAAGTTGTCTCAGACACCTTCAGGTCTCGCTATGGGGTCGCAAAGACCCACCTCATGAATATTAATGACGTGGGTCGCAGTTTGCGACCCCATAGCGAGTCTAGGCACTCACAGGGATGGTGGCCTGCTGTAGTCAGCAGACCACCATGTCTGTGACTGCTTTTAAATAAAGCATTTTTTTTTTCTTTTTGCAGCCCGTTTTCCTTAAAGGAAAACGAGCTGCAGAAAGAAAAAATACCGAAACCATTTAGTTTCGGTTTTTTCAGAGTAGGCAGTGGTCCATAGGACCACTGCCTGCTCTGAAAAATACTTTTTTGTGGCATTCACAAAGGAGAAGGGGTCCCATGGGGACCCCTTCCTTTTTGCGAATGAGTTACCATCCACTTCAAATGGATGGTAACTGCGAGTTGGTTTGCGACCGCTTTCGCGGTCACAAACCAACTCAACATCGCGATGCGGTCGCAAATAGGAAGGGAACACCCCTTCCTATTTGCGAGTCGGAATCAAATTTTGCGAGTCGATACAGACTCGCAAAATGTGACTCTGCATCGCGTAAGGCCTTTTGCACCTCGCAAACAGTGTTTTTCACCGTTTGCGAAGCGCAAAAGGCTTACTACATCTGGCCCTTAGTTTGGTTAAAGTTTGGGATATCAAGAGGCAATCTGGTCTCTCTTTGTTGGAAGAGGCCAAACTCTGAACAAAGGGTTTCAAAGGTTTTCTAAGGCTACAGTCTAGGGATGGATTCTGGACCCACATGTGGTCTTTATATAGCACTTTGGTAACAAGGAGTAAAACAACAAAAAGGTGCCCATTGTAAAAATATTCTTAATCAAGATTAATAGGTTGCACCGAAAATGTATAGCACTAAATCACACAAAGAAGACACAAGATCCAACCTAACTTAAAGCATTCAGGTGCTCCCAAAGCCTACCAATGTCATGTCCTGGTGACCTGATGTAAGTGTACCAGTGTCTGGCTGGGGACAATGTCCAGTTCACTGCAGCCTCCTTTTCACTTACTTTGTCTGAAACTTCTCTTTCTCACTACTATTAATTGGATATTTTATTTATTCTACCACAAATATGAAGTTTCTCACTTTTTTCGCTGATTATTTCTGCTTCTGGCCATCCCCTTCCTTTTTGTAACTCCCTCTTCTCTCGTAGGGGATTTCCATGTATAGTCATAAGCACTGAATAGTTCCGCGCGCCTGCGGGGACCCCGGAGCACTGTTGTGTAGTATATTCTTAAGTGCAATCATCAGCTCCTTGACAAAAAGGTCTGTGAAAAACACTTAAGAATAACAATGTGCAGCCTATGTGAACAGCTACACAGGCCAAATTGTTAGAAGAAAAAAACAGTTGTAGTGTAAATTTCACGTTTAAACCTCTATTTATTCTATAAATACATAAATAAATACATTCTCATATTTTATTTACACCTCTCATGAGAATAAAACAATGTAGGGCAGTGTAGCCCATAGGCTGCCATTATACAGAATGCAAATAGAGCTGTGCCTTTAAGAAAGTAAAGTCTTCCTGTTTCCCATCATGCACAGCAAAAGGCAGTTGCCTCAGTTCTTTTTTCCGGCTCCTTTCTGACAGGACCCTGAAGCATTGAGCTCTACCTCACAAAATCCTTTTGTGACAGAAATTCATTTAAAATCTTTTGAATTTCATTTTCACTCGACGTTTTTAACATTGAGTGATAATTTTCTGCTTTTTTCTGTTAGATTCTGACAGAATTTTGAGGTTTTTCTACTTCAGAAATGCCTTCACTGTTTGACAAATGTCCTTCTTGTGGCAGAAAAAAGGCCAAAACAGATCCACATCGGGTCTGCATAATTTGCCTTCCATCCAGCCACAAACCGGAGTCGTGTGACATCTGCAAAACCTTCTCCAGAAGGACCCTTCGTGACAGGGAGAAGATCCGACTCCAGGCGAAAGAGGACAGGAGGAAAAGTGGTCATTCTACCACAGAGCGAGGAGAAGGTCAGTCTTCTACCAGGGCTCACACTGGTTCCTCTATAACTCCGACCAGACCGGCTCAAAAACGGCACAGGTCTCCGACGACGTCGAGGGCGTCGACGTCGAGGCAAGGAACGGCGCCAACATGCTCGCCGTCGAGGAGTGGTTCGCCGGCGAGAAAGAGACATCGCTCGCCGTCGACGACGATTTCGCCGTCGAGACGGCGTGGACTTTCGCCGTCGAGATCTGGGTCACCGTCGACACGGCGAGGACGTTCCACGTCGAGGAGATCTGAATCCGGTTCGCCGTCGAAACGGCGAGATCGATCAACGTCGAGGGGTGCTCGACGTCGTAGACGTTCACCGTCATCACGGCGACGTCGAGGGTCGTCGTCGAGAGATTCTCAACGGCGAGAAGAATCGACGGCGAAGGACACTCGCCGTCACCGTACTTCGACGTCGAGGAGTGTGTCGACGTCGAGACAATCAAAAAGACCTAGGAGGGTTTATACAACCTCAGAATCCTCGGCTTCAATCATCCTCCTTCCAGCGTCTCCACAACTCTCTCCTCGACAATCACCATTGCCACAGACGCCGGTAACACCTACGGCGCCTCTTCCGGCTCCGCCTGTAGAGTCTGTTTTGAGGACTCCAACGCGGTCTGTAAGACGTTCGGGACATTCCTCTAGACGCTCTTCTTCCTCTCGACACCGTCATGACCCACAGAGATCTCAGCATTCACATCACAGGCGTTCTTCTTCGTCTACACGGGACTACTCTCCAACCCTATCGGACTCACCGTCCCCGAGAGTGTCCCCCATAGATGATGTGAATACGTTCCAGGAGGTCTTAGTACGAGGGGCAACCAAGCTGAACATCCCGCTGGCGGTACCTGCCCCATCGACGTCAGTGATCTTCGAGACCTTGCATCACAGGACATCTTCCAGACCTTTGCTTCCACTGGTTCCAGGTCTCCTTGAACCAGCAATGGATATTTTCCTTGCACCGGCCGCAACAAAGTCTGCTCCTTCCAGACTTATTAAAAAAATATCGTCCACCAGAACAAGATCCTCTATTCTTAAGGTCGGACCCAGTTCCTGATTCGGTGGTCATAGTAGCGGCAAAGAAACTGCATTCAACCTCACCATCTTCTTCTTCACCTCCAGATAAAGAGAGCAGAAAGATAGATGCTGCAGGACGAAAAGTATGCTCTACTGCAGCCGTCACGATGAAGGCAGCCAGCGCTACTGCGTTATTAGGGCGGTACGATCGTGCCCTCTGGGACTCTTTAATACAGTTTGCGGAACATCTTCCTAAGGATAAAAGGGAAGATTTCCTGGAGGTAGTGGGTGAGGGATCCATGGTGTCTAACCAAATTATAAGTGCTGCAGCTGACTCTTCGGTGCTATCCGCACACAATTATGCACACGGGATAGCGCTCAGAAGGCATGCATGGTTGAGACTTACATCACTCAAACCTGAAGCGCAGCAGAGAATACAAAACCTGCCTTTCTCGGGCTCCACCTTGTTCGGTTCTCATGCCGATGACGAGATGGCTAGAATGAAAGCTGAACTAGATACCTTGAAAGCGGTAGGGATGGAAAGACCGAAAGAACAAAGAAAGGTTTTCCGGCCATATCAACGACGACTTTTCACCCACCGGTATCAGTCGCCACACTGGATGTCTTCGCGCCCCCAGCAACAGCAACAACAGCAGTATCAAAGGGGTTTCTCTACTCAGCGAAGGTCGACAAGGGGTCGTTCAACACCTCAAACTCAGGCAACTCGACAGGCTCCCACGTCTAAGCCCTGAATCTTTGCTTCCCCCTCCTCCGTTATCCACTCCGGTAGGGGGAAGTATCTCAAATCATCTGGACGAGTGGCTACGCATCACAACAGACGCCTGGGTATTGAATATTGTGAGACATGGTTACGCTCTCAGATTCACCAGTCCTCCACCATCTGTTCCACCCAAAACAGCCAACCGCCATCTCGAAGCTCTACAGTTAGAGGTCAATATCCTATTGCAAAAAAGAGCCATAGAACCCGTTCCCATCAGCCAGCAAGGGAAGGGGATTTATTCGAGATATTTCCTTGTACCGAAAAAAGACAAACAAGAGTTTCGTCCCATCTTAGATCTGAGGACAGCAAACAAATGGATTCGCAAAGAAAAATTCAGGATGTTAGCCTTACACCAAATTTATCCACATCTACGTCAGGGCGACTGGCTATGTGCGATAGATCTTTGCGACGCTTACTTTCACATCCCAGTAACCAAGAAACATCGAAAATTCCTAAGGTTCACTGTCGGAAAACGCCATTACCAATTTGCAGTTCTACCTTTCGGCCTAAAATCAGCGCCAATAACTTTTTCCAAATGCATGGCGGTAGTAGCCGCCCACTTGAGGAAACAGCGAATATTCGTCTACCCCTATCTAGACGATTGGCTCATAAAGGCCTCCAGTTGTCTCGAGACACAGCAACATTTCGAATGGACTCTACAACTGCTGCAAAAACTTGGTCTTCAAGTCAATCTCCTGAAATCTACAGCAACACCTGTTCAGAGGTTGCATTACTTAGGGGCCATTGTAGATACCAGGCTAGGAAAGGTGTTTCCTTCGGAGGAACGACGGTTATCGATTCTCCAGAAGTGCAAACAACTGCAGGAAAGACCTCAAGCCACTGCAAGAATAATAGCTTCTCTACTGGGCTCGATGGCGTCTTGTATCCATCTGGTTCCCAATGCTCGCCTCCATATGAGACCATTGCAGGAAAACCTGGAGGATCAGTGGTGTCAACTGAGGGACGATTGGGAGAACAAAGTCCTTCTTTCTCCTCACACCCTACAATCCCTCAAGTGGTGGTGTTTACCCAGCAATCTCTTGGTGGGGATTCCGTTCCAACAACGGCCCCCATCTCAAACCATCGTAACAGATGCGTCACTGATCGGATGGGGGGCGCACATGGAACATCTTCGAGTCCAAGGCGAGTGGTCACAGAGAGAGAGTCTCTATCACATCAACCTGCTGGAACTTCGCGCAGTCCACCTTGCGCTCAAAGCCTTCCTTCCCTCTCTGAGAACGGAAACTCTCCTTCTCCAGACAGACAACGTGGCCACTATGTACTACGTGAACAAACAAGGAGGCACCAGGTCCAGAATTTTATCCAGAGAGGCTCAGACAATCTGGCATTGGCTTCTAGCCAGGAACCTGTCACTAGTGGCAACTCACCTGCCCGGCATCCAGAATGTTCAAGCGGATGCCCTCAGTCGGGTAATGGACGAGAACCACGAATGGGTACTACACGACGACGTCGTTCATTCCATTTTCGCACTCTGGGGTACCCCCTCTACAGACCTATTCGCAACCCCAGAAAACAAAAAATGCCAAAACTTCGCCTCCAGATATTACCATCCAGGGACACTGGGGAATGCCCTGTGGATAAGCTGGTCAGGAGCATTTCTTTACGCCTTTCCACCGCTTCCCCTGATTCCGGCGGTCCTCCAGAAGCTGTCCAATGTTCAGACCAAAATGATCCTAATTGCTCCGGAGTGGCCACGCCAGTGGTGGTTCCCAGACCTTCTTCACCGGTCACTCAAACCACACATCAGGCTACCATATCGTCCGGACCTTCTCACGAAGTTCAGAGGGCAGATATCTCATCCCAACCCCTCATCGTTGAGTTTGGCAGCATGGCTCCTGAGCTAGTGCAATATGGACACTTGAACCTACCTCAGGATTGTATGGAAATTCTGAAGGAAGCAAAGCGCCCTTCCACACGATCAGCCTATGCAAGCAAGTGGAAGAGATTCTGCATTTGGTGTTTACACAACAACATTGACCCGGTTTCCTGTGGAGAACAATCTATCCTGCCATACTTGTTAAGTTTGGCAAAATCAGGCTTACAACTGTCGTCAATAAAAGTTCACTTGGCGGCTGTCACAGCATACAGAAAGAGTCCTTCACAAACTTCCTTTTTTCGGATTCCGATTATTAAGGATTTCCTAGAAGGTTTAAAGAAGGTTTTTCCCCCCATTAGAAAGCCTTCTCCTCCATGGGAACTGAACGTTGTCTTATCACGTCTGATGCTGCCGCCATTCGAGCCAATACATAAGGCATCGCTGCAACATCTCACATGGAAAGCTGCTTTTCTGGTGGCAATCACTTCAGCGCGTAGGGTCAGCGAAATCCAGGCCCTTTGCGCTCAGGAACCCTACACGGTTTTTCATTCTGCAAAAGTGGTAATGAGAACTCATCCAAAATTTTTACCTAAGGTAGTCTCCGACTTCCATGTGAACCAAACAATTTCATTACCGACTTTCTTTCAGAATCCAGCTACTCCTGCTGAGAGAACTCTGCACTCTCTGGATGTAAAGAGAGTATTGAAATTTTACTTGGACAGGACAAAAAGCTTACGAAAATCACAACAGCTTTTTATTAACTATGGCCCAATCAGAACAGGTTTGGGTACATCTAAACAATCTTTATCCAGGTGGATTGTTTCATGTATAATGTTATGTTATCAGTTAGCAAACAAATCCCTTGGTGGTAGGCCAAAAGCCCACTCTACCAGAGGGAAAGCAGCTACTGTAGCCTTGATGAGAAATGTCCCTTTGGCAGAAATATGCAAGGCTGCCACTTGGAGGTCGGTCCATACCTTTACTAAGCATTACTGCCTTGATACAGACGCTAGGGCAGATGCTCAGGTTGGGCAGGCTTTGCTCAAGAATTTGTTTGCATGATTCATGTTTTTCTCAGTATTCTTATATCTACTCCACCGCGGTTATGGGGATGGGCTTGCTACTCTATTCAGTGCTTATGACTATACATGGAAATCCCCTACGAGAGAAGAAATGGTTTCTTACCTGTAACTCCAGTTCTCTCGTAGGGGTATTTCCATGATAGTCATAAGCAACCCTCCCTCCTCCCCGGTGGAGTTGACATAGAACATGAATATTATGGAGGTTGGTACTCCAACAAATGTTTTGTTTTTTCTTCATGTCAGGTTAATAGCCTCCAAAAAAGAACTGAGGCAACTGCCTTTTGCTGTGCATGATGGGAAACAGGAAGACTTTACTTTCTTAAAGGCACAGCTCTATTTGCATTCTGTATAATGGCAGCCTATGGGCTACACTGCCCTACATTGTTTTATTCTCATGAGAGGTGTAAATAAAATATGAGAATGTATTTATTTATGTATTTATAGAATAAATAGAGGTTTAAACGTGAAATTTACACTACAACTGTTTTTTTCTTCTAACAATTTGGCCTGTGTAGCTGTTCACATAGGCTGCACATTGTTATTCTTAAGTGTTTTTCACAGACCTTTTTGTCAAGGAGCTGATGATTGCACTTAAGAATATACTACACAACAGTGCTCCGGGGTCCCCGCAGGCGCGCGGAACTATTCAGTGCTTATGACTATCATGGAAATACCCCTACGAGAGAACTGGAGTTACAGGTAAGAAACCATTTCTTCCTCCTTTACCTCTGTGTCTGTCTCACTAGACACATCTCATCTTTTGTTTTTCTTGTCTGTCTCTTCTCCCCTACAACATCCCTCTCTTTAAATTCTTGGCAGGCTTAGGGCCTGATTTAGATGTTGGCGGACAGGTTACTCTGTCACACACATAATGGTTATTCCGTCCTCCATATTATCATTTCTGTAGGATATAATAGAACTGTAATACGGTGGACAGGATATCCGTCACATTCGCGACAGAGTAACCTCATCCACCAGAATGTAAATCAGGCCCTTAATCTCTTGTTTCGTGGATGTTTGTTTCGATTCTTCCCCTCTTGTCTTTTTTCTGGATAGCTACTGTATAAATAGCAACATATAAACTGAAGTTTTGCCGCATCACACTTTTCTAGATTTACATGTTGTGCATTATTCCGCCACCTAGTGGGTGTTTCAGGAATAAGTCTTAGTCTTGTTTCCATTTCTCCTTTTTCTTTTTTTTTTTATATCTGATGTTTTTCGTCTGGTACCATTTGGTGTCAAGTTCTGGCCCCTTGTGATGTCAGACATGTGCCACGGAAGACTCTGTGCGTAGTTGCAACATTTTCAAATTATTTTTTTCGCTTTTCGCTGTTGGGGGTCTGGAAGCACACCATCATGCAGACACAAAAGAAAAGGAGCTCATCACTGAGGGACCTTGGACTGTCTAGTGACGGGAAGACAATGTCGAAGGTACAGAAATGGCCAAGTGGAAGGCTTCAATGCCGAAGAGGTCAACAAAGTTGAGACAAGCCAGAAGGAGAAGCAATTAAACAGAAGCATTCTGGAGAAAAAAATCATTTTTTCTGGCCCAGTAGCCTTCCAGACATAGTTCTGGGGGACGTGCCTGCAGATCCAAACAGACAACATAACCACAATGTTTTTCTTCAACAAATGGGGGGGGACAAGTCACATGCTCTATCAAAAACAAGCCAAATTTGGACCATCCACAGAGAGATCACAATTACAGCAGCATATGGAAAACACAGAAGCAGACAGACTAAGCAGGCTGCCTACAGTCTCACATGAGTGTGAGTAATGTCAGCAGGTACTCCAAAGGATCTTCAGGCAGTAGGGAATACGAGAGGTAGATATATTCAGAACACCCAAAAAATAAACAAGCAAAATGCCGAGGCTAGGCGTCCAGGTGCCCACACCACTACTCCACAGGAAATGCCCTGTCAAAAAGCTGGTCAGGGAAATTTGCCTACAATTTTCCGCCAATCCCTCTGATACTGCTAGTGATATCCAACCGCAAACAATCGCAAATGACACTGATCCTTGTTGCTCCACAGTGGATAAGACATACTTTGTTTTTGGGCCTGCTAGAGATGGCCCAAGAAAACATAATGAAGGTACCAATAAGCTGCACCCTCCTTTCACTGCAAGAGGAGAGGGTACTCCACAGAAAACTAAGCACCCTAAGTCTAGCGGCATGGCTCCTGAAGACATATAATTTGTACACCTAAACCTGCCAAAGAGATCAATAGATGTTCTACGAGAGGCTCGACGGACGAGCACAAGAAACTGCTACACAGCCAAATGGGCGAGTTAGAGCTTGAGGTGCAAAAGGGAAGAGCTGGAAGAAAGCAAAACGTAAGCTACATTAATAATCAGATGTCTAATGCATCTACTGGACCCACATTTCACTTAAGCCTCCCTAAAAGTACACTGGCAGCAATAATGGCCTATACAAGGGGACACGTAGCAATAAGTTTCTTCACTGTACCAATAATAAAAAGGTTCCTAGAATAGTCAAAGAGAATAGCTCTACCCAGAACAGCACCCTTGCCTAAATTGAACCATAGTCTGTTCCTAATGCGGTTAATGAAGGATTCTTTCAAACCACTGCACAAAGCAGAGCTCAAGTTCATAACCCTAAAAACAGGTTTCCTAATCACAGTTACCTCACGGCGAACTTCAAGTGTTGATAATACAAGAACCCTACCTACAGATACAGAAGGATTGAATAGGTATGAGAACAACCCCAGCACTTTTTCCCAAAAGTAGTATCACAGTTCCACATCAACCAAACAATTCAAGTATTGGATTTTTTCCAGGTCCCGAAGAGTAAATCAGGAAGGGCACGGCACGGCACATGTTTCATATACGATGGGCTGTAATGTATTATCCGCAGAACAGAAAAAGGGCTCACCAGTAGCTAAAAGCACCATCCTGACGTGGTTAGTACCGACGATCCAAACGTGCCACAAAATAAGCAGGTGTACAACTGGAAAGAAAACCCAGGGCACACTCCACAAGAAAGAAGGGAGCAACCCACAGCTTATTAGCAAATGGCCCAGAGTGACATATGTATGATTGCCACATGTTCATCTGTGCGTATATGTTCACAAAACACTACCACTTTGATGTTAAAAAAGTCACAGCGGAGGCAGAGAGTACTAAAAGCCTGTTTGTCAATTAGGATCATTTCAATCCAGCCTTCAAGGGTGAACGCGGCTAACATTACAAAATCCAGAAAATCTTCACGAAGCAAAACAAAATGTTTACTTACCTATAGGAGTAGTGTTGCAGCTCGAGGAATATTCTGGACTTACATACAACTAACCCACTTCCCCAAGAATGAGGCACAACATGAACACACAAACAACAGGAAAAACAGAAGAAAAACATCTCTTCTGCTTAGCAGAAAAAAGGGAAGAAACAACAGCAAGCCAGGTCACTAACGGAGGTAAAAGAGAATCTGAAGATGGCAGCCACGGCCAGGGGCTTCCGATGCGCACGTCTGACATCACAGTGGGACAGAACAGGACACCAAATAGTGCCAGATGATGCCCATACACATTAAAAGAGAAAGGGAAAAGAAACTGAGAAGTATTCTGGGCCCAACCACTAAGTGGCAAAATAATGTACAGCATGTGAATCCAGAAAATTCTTAAAGCTGCAAAACTATTCTTACGGGTAAGTAACCATTTCTTTGCCTTATTGTACCTGTTAGCAACATCTAAATCTGAAGTGCCTGTTTTACACACCTCTGAAGGTTTAAATGTTGAATTGGTCTTTTGAACCAGTCTCCTGCTGGATACAATGTGTGGTCAACAAACTGAGCTACACTAACCGTTAAAATAATTTTTGATTGCCAATGTAATAGGGAGTTCTTCTAATTGATTGACTGTGAGTGGCAAACTGTTATTTCCAGCTGATATTCTCAATTGTATGTGCTCTGATATGATTTGGAAAGGGCGCGCTTAATCAGACATGACACATTCTGCTACTCCAGTAATGCATCCTCCCTCGCTTCAACATGAATACAGTGATAGGAGTGGGTTTGGAGGTGCTGTGGGAGGCAGCATTTAAAAAAAATCCCAGTTGTTATAATTGGGGCTTCACAATAACAGGTAAACCAAAGTGTTCTCATCCAAAGTAAGTACAGCATGGATTTTGAGAACACAATGAGTACTAATACCCACATGACAGTAGAGACTTTCTGCCACTGTGGAAGAGTTCTTTGGGTGCAAATACCCACAGGAGAATAGGGATCCCTGCCACAAAGAGAGGCCATAACAGTAGAACGAGCTCAGTGGGTATTAATACCCACAGAAGAGGACAGAGACTCTACCACAGAGAGCAAACATCCCTTAGAATGAAGAGCTTTGTCAGTGGTAATACCCATAGGAGAGCAGGTGCCCCTCTTACACAGAGTGAACATTCTAGTAGGAAGGGTTCTATGAATTGTAGCACCTAAAGGAGAGTAGAAACCCTCTGCCACCCACAAAGAGAGTGTTTGTGCATCATATGGGGAAGTTCTGTGCTATCTCCTACCAGTCTTCAGCCCCACTCTGTACACTCCACAGCCTGTCTATAGGCTGTCACTGAGATTCTGTCCATAGAAACCTTGAGATTAACAGTGTTAGGAGGTTTCAGCAAATATGGAGCCCCACTTAACCTTTGCTTCTGTGGTCCTTTGTTCCACTCACTCACAAGCTCCCTTGAATCTCTACTTCCATGAAACCCTTCTCATAACTTCTCTCTGTACAGGGATGTGGAATTCCTCTTGGGTATATTGTTTGAGGTTAAGGGCAACAAGTTTTCACATTTATTTTTTCCTTGGGACAAGTAGGTCCAACCCCCTGCAGTACAAACCCTTTGTCTGCCAGTTCACAGGGAAGGGAACTGTCTGCAGTTGAGGTAATATGTGTGTTCATATGTTAATGCTGTTCAGACTTGTATTAGGGTAATTAATTAAAATCCTTCATTATTAGGGTGAGCACTGAATGTAAACATTTTCAAGTCACACTGCAATACTGACAGTGGTTCTATTAAAAAAAAAAAAAAAAAAAATAGCAGAACACACGTTTGAAAATTTTAACGATATGAGGCTAAGGGCCAGATGTATCAAAGAATTTTGCATTTGCAAACGGTGCGAATTGCAAAATCACCTTTCTGAATGTAAGAAAGGCATTCGCAAAGCAAATTTAAGGAATCGCTAAAATAGCGATTCCTTAAAATTACGACCCCATTTAAAGAATCGCAAATTGCGATTCTCTAAATAAGAAATCGCAAATAAGGAATCCTTATTTGCGATTTCTTAAGCACATGTATGAAGCAATTCCTTAATGCGAATTGGGCATTAAGGAATTGCCAATTACCACCAAGTTGAACTTGGTGGTAACCATGTTCAAAATGTTAAAATGAATTTAAAATGAATTTTGAAATTGTACATGTAAAGCACACATGCCCTTTTGGCATGTGTGCACCTTACATGTTCCCCAAAATGTTTTGGGGTGCAGCAGAGGGGGCCTTGGGCCCCCAGCACCCTGGGGTTTTGCATTTCCAAAATTGAGATTTCTGGTTCAGAAATCGTAATTTTGGAAATGCAAAAAAATCGCAGATATGGGCCAACAGGCCCATATCTGCGAATGGGGTCGGTATCGCAATTTGCGATTCAGTAATAGCATTTGCGTTTTTTAAGATATCGCTATTACCAAATCGCAAATGTGATACATGACACTTTGCAAGTCGGAAATAGCGATTTCTTAAAAATCGCAATTTCCGAATCGCAAAGGGCTGTGATGATACATCTGGCCCTAAGTATATTGCTCCCAGAATACTCTCTGATTAGATGCAAATGTTTGCAGAAGCTTGTAAGCAAGAGTGATGATTCTTTGCTGTCAAAATTAAAATGTTCAGAAAAAAATGAAAATAGGAAAGAAAATGTTTCGTGACTATGAATTTTGAGGTGCTATTTTTCTGAAGAATCATTTAATAAAATGTGTTGATGCATGCTAGTATTTCCCAAAAATATTCCTAATGGAAAATCAGTGTAACCATTTTCAACAAGAATATGGGAAGCATGAAAATAAATGAGTACTGGCAAAGCCAACCAATCCGACATTTTTTTTAGAGTCTTTTAGTTTTGTCAATGCTTGTCTTGTTTTGACATGGCTTTTGTAACACTTTATTGTTGTGGGAACTGCCAGGCCATTGAAACAAACACTGGCAAAAAAAGAAAAAAAAAAGGTTTTAGGTCTCAAAAAGCACACATTGCCACCAGTGGCGTAAAAAAGGCTTGCAGCCCCACTCCGGGGGGGCCCCATGAGCATAACACCTGCCCTGAGTGAGACCCTTCATGTTCTTTGCGGGGGGCTCCAGTTTCATTACGCCACTGATTGCCACAGTAGTTCCTGGCCCTGAACAAAACTACTTTGTGTCAATATGGTCCTTGTGGAAGAGCACAATGCGATCACTCACCGTAAAGCCAACTGATAGATAGAGAAATAGAAGTTTAATAAAAACAAAATGGCTTTTTTAACACCAGACCTAATTAGGGACCCAGTTATTAAAGAAAGTAACAAAAGTGCACCCATGGTATATGTCTTTGAATTAGTGGTGTTTATGAATTCACAAGAACTTACAGAAGTAGACCAGGAAATAGTACTCCTAGAAAATATTTGTGAACTGTATTAGCATGAGAAAATATGCGTCTGTAGATTTGCTCATGTGAAAATATATTGTGCATTTACTAGTTCACTTTCCCTCCACCAACTATTTTCCCAACCCTGGAAAACTTCAGCCATTGTCAAAAGTATATTTCCAACCTTTCTCATTATGGGAAAAGATTAGAGAAGACCTGGTGAAAATCCTTGAAACATGGAATTTAGTAGGTTTGCAGACTCAAAGGCATTACAGCCCTGAACTATTGCTTACTGATTCCTCCAGCCCCAGTATGTAGATCTGCGTAAAGGTGGCAAAATAAGGAAGTTGCTATAGTAGATATTTAAATTGCAAGTATTCAAGCCCTACTATAGTAGTAGCCCTCGCATAATCAGAGAGGCTATCAGAGCTCTTACATAATGAGATCGCTGCCATAATTCGTCGCCGCACTACATGGCACCAAAGGGAGAAGTAGATTTTTTTACAAGGCAAGTAGATTTAAGAAGCAACCTGTCCCATGGACAAGTAGATATTCTATTAAATTCCACACTCCTGCTGTACCTATATTACTTGTCGTTAGGTGATACTGCTTGCATGTAAAAGCAAAGTCTTCAACAAACATATGGACCTATTACTAAAAGATGCAGTATCAGCCTTGCTCAATATCATTTGTTCATCTCCCTTCTCTGTTTCACTCTTTTTCGACTCTCACCGTTATTTTCCTTGGCTCTCTCATACTACTTATGCTACTCCTTCCTTTGTTACTCATTGCTCTTTTCTGCTTGTGTTCCCTCACACAGATCTAACTTGCAAGACTTAAAGGACATTACTCATAACATCCACTACGAGAGCTTCCGGATCCAGCGGCTCATGGAGCGCGACGTGCAGCCAAGGAGTCCGGGGTCTGTTGCCCACTCACCCCCAGTGGCAAAGGAGAGCAACTTCTGAGATCTAGTGACACTTTACTTGCCTCTCGCCCCTATTCCCCAAGTGGCCACCCATCCACCACACACTTTAAAAAATACTTTTTTTCTCACTTTTTGCCTTAATGAAATGGAGGCTGGGCCAGGCCAAATCTCTCTTCAAACCAATTTGACACATTGTTTCCTTTTTTGCTCTAGCTTTCCCCTTATGAGGATGTGGCATACAGCATAATAGATGCCGAAGATTTATACTGGAGGGAAGGTTTTACCCAGGA
Source organism: Pleurodeles waltl (assembly GCF_031143425.1). NCBI lineage: Eukaryota > Metazoa > Chordata > Amphibia > Caudata > Salamandridae > Pleurodeles > Pleurodeles waltl. The sequence continues at coordinate 421,015,329 of NC_090449.1, forward strand.
CTTTCTGGAACACACCATCACTGGATTCCTCTCGGGTGTCTCTTGTCTTTGTTGCTGGGATTATTCATGAAGTCATCTATCTGTTGTTGGGAGCCACGTGCCATGGCTGTGGAGTTTCACATCCGTTGCGTAGCCACCTTGCCATCCATGTCCAACAACCATACTGTGTGGACTTTCAGTTTGAACATGTTTAACTGGCCTGACTGCCTTAAGGAACAAAACCCCTTATATAGTGGAGCTGCCTCCACTTTTAAATAAATAATCCCTATAGTCTACTTTCATGAGATTCTGCTTGGTGACTTCTCTATCCAGCCTCTAATTGGTGTTTGTTTTCCTGAGGTTTTTATAACTCAGAGGGCAAATATAAATGAATAACGGATGCACCAGCCAGGGCCTTGAGCCTCCAGTTAAAGGAAAGGCTTAGGCATCTACAGAACTAGTGCTGAGAAGATTTGGACTCGTACCTCAATGTAGAAAATGAGCAGCCAACAGCTAGGATTGCTGAAGCCTTTTCTTGGCAGTTTTCTTTATCTGGTATTGGTGATTTTCACCTTGTCTTTAGTTGTGCATCCCTTGCCTGGTCATCAGAAACCCTTTCTCCTGGTCCCTAGCAGCATTTCTCAGTTGGACTGCAGCAGCACATTGTATTGTATTGCAGCATTTATATTGTACTTACTACCCCTCTGTGGGGCGCTGAAGTGCTTGCCTACATGATTAGCATGCTACACCATGTAGGGTGTGTGTTTAGAAGGATGTTGTTTTTGTTATGACCCTATATGGAAAGTGTTTCCATGTCGTGCATGATGATCACCGAAGTGTGGTTATCGTGTTATGGGCCGCAGCACATAGCAGTCAATGATGAAGAGTAAGAGACAGATGTGCAGTTTTTATGATTTTCAGTATTGTGTTCACTTTGAATAGTTCTGTAGGTCCGTTATGGTATTTCATATGATAGTCTCCTTGACTTGTTACTGGACTGGGTAATCCAATCTGAGAATTTGTATATAGTTGTCCTGAGCTTGCCTGGTTGGATATCATCCCATATCTGAGTGTCCTTCTCGAATGTACAAAAGAGGTCAGATTGTATAGATAATTGGAACCTGCAGTGAATGGAATATAATAAAGTCCTCCAAAATTGTCCAGTAATGTGTGACAGATCTCTTCAACTAATTTATGCATGTTCATTTTGTGATATTTGTTTTTGGATGGGCAGTTTTGGTGATGTACAACTTTCATTGTAGAAATCTATTATGTGAATTTAGAAGGTATAATATAAAATTTGTGCTGGTGGTTGCATATTATAATTTTAATATTATTGTGGACCAGAGCTTTTATATATGGAAATACATAAGTATAAAATGCCAAGACAAACCATATGTCAGCCTTTTGTTGCTAACCTGCATAGCAAAAGCAGTTTGCTGGTTGAGTTGTTTGCAATTTGTGGCTTGGAAGGTGAGAATTGCACTTGATGGTGTAACTGTTTTCTGGGCTCTGTTGCTGGGATGCTGGTGGTACGCTGTCTAGGAAACAGCCAAGTTTTCAACCTTCTTCAGAAGTGTATATGTTTCTCAGTGCTTCTAAATCTGGCTGGTAGTGACATCCAGAGCTTGACAGCTTGTGCTGGGAAAGCAGTGCCTCCTACCGATTTCTTATGGTAAGGTGGTATGATGATAAGTGATGCAAGCCTGGAGCACAGTATTCTGTTGGGTTTGTATTGCTTGAATTTAACTTGTAGATATAGATGTCCTTTTCTATGTGAGGCTCTGTGGATAATACAGAGTGCCTTGAAGAATGCCCTTTTAGCTATAAGTTGCCAGGACTGGAGCCATGCCTTTTCTTTGGTAAAGGTGGCAACAAAGCCATGCAGCAGCATTTCAGCTGAGTTTTATTATGCATATAATGAATGAGTGTGCGCCAAGATATAGGTTGTTGGCATAGTCAAGCTTAGAATTTACAAGCGTGAGGATGGCTTGCAGTGTATGTTGGTATGTAAGGTATGGGATGATGTGGCGTAGCGCTATCATTGTGTAGAAGACACTTTTGTGACGTGGTTAGCTTGAGGTGTCTAGGATATGTCAAATTCCAGGGTTACTCCTAGGTTTCTAACTTCTCTTGATGTTGTCAGAGGGGCCCCATGTTCCTTATTGTGGTAGGCTGGTAGTTTTTTCATTGTCCACATGTCATAATCTGTCTTTGTGGTACTGAGGTTTAGGTGGTTATTCATGATCCGTGTGTTCATGGCATAATTGCAGACATTGGGTTTTGAATTTTAGATGTCTTTGGGGCTATCCATTTTAAAAACGATTTGGATGTCATCTGCATAGTTTTAACAGCTGAGGTTGTAGGACTGAACCAGTTATGATAAGGGGTTAGTTAGATGTTAAATAATAGAGAAGATATGATGGACCCCTGAGGAATGCTACAGTGTTGTGTGTGAGGAGGTGATGTAAAAGGGAGTATGGAAACTACGCTTTGTCTGTGAAATAGGAAGCAATCCACTGTAAAGCACTTCCATGGATTCTGATATTGTGAAGTACTTGTAGTAGCCTGAGGTGTTGGACATCGTCAAGTGCAGCTGATCAATCCAGATGTTGTAAGGCAGTTACTCTGTTTTTTGTTCTCTCTGAGTATTAGATCATCCAAGATGGACATGATGGCTGACTGTGCCTCTGCCTGGTCTGAAACTGGACTGTTACTCTGCCAGTAAGCCATAATGTTTGGTAAAGCTGATGTTGATTCTGATGGTCTTTCTGAAATGATAATATTGAAAAAATCATTTTGTGACAGGGTATGGAAGGTATGCAGGATGATGTTTGGCTCTATTTCTGTGTTTAGGTCATGCGTTGTTATGGCATTGTCCACATTCTCCTTCTGGTAATGATCAATTCTGTCACAGAAGTCTTGTGATTGTTGTGTTCCTGGATTTTGGCACTCTGGATGGTGGAATTCTGCTAGAATTGTATTTACCTCTTTGGAAGGGCATTCTTCTTCAGTTATGCTTGTGGAGCAATGGTATTGTTTTGTTTCTGATGGCTCTTGTGTGATCTCCTATAGTGCTGTAGTGTGCCTTTGTCTGTTTAATCTCCTAATTTTCTCCATTTGTGTTTTAGTATGTTGAGTTGTGTTTTCATTCCTTTGATGATGTCATTAACCTGTGGTGTGTTGTTTGGGGTCGACTCTGGATTTGTTTTTTGCCTGTATGTATTTGTCCAGTGCAGTGGAGATCCAGTTGTAGAAGGTGTTTTTGTCTTTTGGCCTCCTGTATATTTGGGTTTCTTCAAGGAATGCATTTACTTGGATGATGCCTAGGTTTTCCCCTTGTCTGTACAAGTGTTTGTTGTTGCTGGTTTGTGTTGTCTTTGAAGTTTTGTTATTGATAGGTGTGTTGATCTTGAAGTTGATGATGTTGCGGTCACTCCAGCTTACAGCTGAGTTGTCAGTAATTGTGGTTTGTCCTAAGGGTGCAAATCCTGTTGCTTACCATCATGACTTATCTACTCCTCAGCATTATTTGTTCTTCACCTGCTGCCAGGCAGTTTTGCAAAATTGCTGTTCTGCTTCATTCTTCATCTGGTCTTCGGGAGCATTTTTCAACCTATCCCCAGAAAGTCGGACTCACCTCTCTGCACACCTGATACGCCATTGAATTAAATTTATAGTGGGGCAGGGCTGCCAGCTGACTGTATAGAGGCTTTGGTTAGGGAAGAGCGCACATGGGAAAGGCGAATGCTTCCAAAAATAGTTCTGGCATTGCACAAGTGACCAGACATTCCCAGCGTAGGAGGACAGTACTGACCTGTAAAATTTCTGGTGGATCTTTAAATTAGTGATTGAAAATGTGCATACCTTATGTACTCCAGCCCACCTACCTTATGGATACATTTAGATTAGTTGTCAGAAGTCCTAATAAATGACCTGTGGGTATTGACATGTGGTCTACCAGTGACTATATGTTTGTAAAGCTGACAGGAAGAATCCTCCAGGGTTAGAGGATTCTTAGAATTTTTGTCATGCCTTTTTATTTCAGGGAAGCTTGTTGTTTCTACCACCTTAGTGCCATGGATAAGCTGGGGTATCAACAACAAAGCCCATGCTGCATAACCAGTTCGATATCTTGTGCAGCACACATATCTTAAAACATCACACTCTTTCAAAGGAGGAACACGATCTGTGAAACAGATGCTGAATAAAGGTACAGGAACCTATTTTGAATTGGTTTCACAGTTTCATGCTCCTGCATTGATTGTATTTGAACGTCATGTAGCACATCAGAATCCAAACAGTAGAGTCTTGGAACAATTTGTACATATGTATGTAGTGACATTGCATTTTTGCCCACTGGAATGTTTTCTGTGAGAACTGTTCCATCTCCTCTCTTAGGAGTTAGGGGTTGTAGGCAAATGCCTGCTAAACTGATTGCAGCAAAATCTTATACCTGCTAACCACAATGACATACTTGACTTTTATATATACTCTTGCACCACAAAGCTATCTCTCTGAAAACAGCCAACTGTCTTGTACTCATAGCAACCTTAACTTTAATATAGCAACGTAGCAGGTTAAGGCACCTATTACTCCCATGTATATAGAGCACTCAACAGGTAAATCAAAATGAACAGATAATACAAGGATAAATATTGACTGATGTTGTGATAGTATGGTGTTTTGCAGCCTGAATCTTGAGTCTTTTCTGGATTTACACGCTGTGCATTATTCAAGTCTGCCATCTAGTGGTTGGGGTCCATACTTTCTTGTGTTCAGTAGTAGTCCTCCTTTCTTCTTCTTTTTTTTTTTTTTTTTTGGGCATTGATACCCTCCACCATTTGGTGCTTCGACCATCCTCCTCTGACATCACATGTCCTCCACGGAAACTTTCCTCTTGATTGCCATCTTCAGATTCTTTTTTGACACTGTGTGGTCTGGAAGTATGAAGAGTCTCCAAACCTGAAGAGGATTAAAAGGAGAATTTTTTTTTGTCAAAGATCAAGAAAGAAAAAGCCTAAAGAATTTAGGAGGTTCAGATCGTTGATACAAAATAGGTGTTTTCTAACCTTTTTTCATGCGGGGAAACTGAGCATGCTCGGACAGGGGGGCTTTGTTCGTCCTGAAATGGAGTCTACGTTGTTCTGTTTCTGTCTGCAGTGCCATCACAAGTTTGCACAGAAAGACATTTACCAGGTGTGCACCCTTTGCCTACCGATTGACCACTATTAAAATTCCTCTGAGGCCTGCGCAGATTTCAAGACAAAAATATTGAAGACTCGAGGAAAGCAGAGGTGTGCGCACTACGCCATGCAAGGCAAGAATACCACTTCACTTCAAAAATTGTGGCTCTCAAAGGAAGAAAAGGATAATGCTGTTGAAGCAGAAGGAGAAAACTGACGTCAAGAAAAACATAATCGACATAGAAAAAGGAGCACAAAAACTGAAGGAGAAACATATGCAGGAAATGCCGATAAAGATGGGGCAGTCTAAAAAAAAAAAAAAAAAAGAAATAAATCAGCCTCAGCGCTGAAGACCTTGATAACCAAAGGCAAGGAAGAGCTAAGAGAACCACTTGGGTCCCAGTCGAAGGGTACCACAGGAGGTAGAGGTGTTGAAAAATCATCGACATCAAAAGAGGTCGAGAAAAGAAGACAGCAGCTACAACAACAGCCGCTGAAACTTGGCGCCTAAAAAGAGAATGCACCACACTCTTGACATTGAGGAACGTGCACTGTAGCAAGAAAAGAAGACTCAATCCGAAATGGAAGTTTTACTTAAAAAACGGAGTTAAGCGCCACAATGCTTCCTTTCAAAATTCCACCAAAACCTTTGACGGAAGAGTCTAGAGAGGGATCTTTCGGGGAACCTGAACCACCCCTCGACCCTGAGGGTCAAGAGGCGGAAGAACAAGAGATCCCCTACGAGGAAGAAAAGTCAGAAGTACAGGCCTTCTAACAAGACGTTGAAGAATACGAGGGAGCCGAAGATCTATGGCAGAACCTTGAGGCAGACTCCCCTCCACCCCCTCCCCAGAAGAAGCCATTGACTCATGCCCCTCAAGACCATCACCCCCTAGATGATCTTACAATGTACAACCAGCTGGTGAAAGAAGAAGCAGATAAATTTGGGGTGCAGATGGAAGAAAAAGGCAAAGTAAGTACAGTACCTTCCTATGCTACCAAGCATCATAGACCGAGGAAGAGAGGCCTTTAAAGATCCAGCCCAGTTGTAGAACTGTTACGTCAAGAGTTGAGAAAAAAAACACTCCTGAAAAGATCAACTTTACATACAAGGAAATTTAGCGGCTGGTTCTATAACTGTGCTGATGACCAGAAAAGGGGCAGATATTCCTACCACCACTCCTCCACCCCCTCCCCCCTCTCTGTCCTCCAGACAGAGTAAGCAAGAGGATTGACATGGTGGGTAGAAAATTTGGAAGAGGAGCTGCTACTCAATGGAGGATTGCCAACTCAAACGCACTTCTCAGCAGATTCACCCATCAGAACTGGGAAGAAATGGAAGAGCTTATGAAGCATCTACCCAACCAACACCAAAAGAGAGCCAAACCTTTTGAGGAAGAGGGAAAAGAAATTGCAGCTAGACAAATGGTGGTGAGAGTAACTCGATGGCTCCTCAAAGCAGGCTTTATGTGCTAAGTACAGGCCTCTCGTACCCCAATGAGACTGCTGGATTTGGGGCAGAAGCACCTCTGCTTTGTAGGCACCCGTCGGAAGCTGTCAGACCAACCCTTCATGCTCTCTAGCAACACCTCACCAAAACCCAACCGGTAAACGTGATTTGTGGCAGCCTTGCACATGGAACTCTGAAGACCCCTCAGGGAGCTCGTGGTGAAACAAGCCTTGCCGTTTTCTCTCCACATACAAGTCTTTTACACACACATAGGCAAGAAAAGAGATGCAGGACAGTTTTCAATACATTTATTGAAAAGACTACAATCTATGATAAAATGCATAAGCTGCAATGATTAGGATAATGCGGAATACCAAAATCAAGATTGTGAAAATTAGAGACGTAAATCTAAACAACCCCAACATATTGTCATGACATGAGTGTACAATTCCTACCTAAAAGCCTAATCTGTAGCCCCTGAGTGGGAGCATGGTGATGTAAGCTAAATCTGTCTGTACAGTGTCCATGAGAAGCACACCCCACCCCATTACCTTGGTACAAGGTCAGGCCGCAAGCCTCCAGGATCCGTGGAGACACAAGGATTGAGGTCAACCAAAAACCAGTATGCAGCATGGATGAAAATACTGGCTGGATTCCCCTCTAATCCCCTTTGCCCTACAAGATGTTTTTATAGGGGACATGCTTATGTTCATGCACAGAAGCGTTGGACTGTTTACACAGTCTTGGGGCCAGCAATACAAAATATTATTCTGTGTGCCTCGCATTCCGTTCTTGTGAATATGAGGAAAAGAACATGATGCAAAGTATGTCATCCATAGCACTGGTAATGACGCTTTCGCAGAATGGCGGCTGATAATGAAATTAAAAACATTCCACTAAAAGAAGCAATAATGAAATGAATAACAAATGAGACAGGAATACAGAGCATAATAAATAGGTAAGAGGGCACAAGCCAAAACTAAGCTATCACTGTGCCCAAGAGACTAACTAAAATAGATCCACAACAGGCCAACATTGTCAATAGCCCTTTTGACGTGGATCACCTGTTTGGAAAGACTGCAGTTGACACAATGCAGCATATCAAAAAAGATAATGTAACAGCAAGGTACATGGGGGGAACGCCAATTCAAAGGCCAGACTGGGGGAACCTTCAACCAGACACTGGCAGGACGAGTAGCTTTCCATGTGGGAACACCACAGCAGAGCGTCCAAGCTACAAGCCAGACACAGCCTGCCTCACACCAGTGGCAATTTCAAACACCACTAGACAGTCCTTTCGAGGAAGAGCTGGAGGGCGAAGCGAGCCAGTGAGAGGGAAGGTAACACCGTCAAAGTGACTTTCTAAAATGTAATTCCTGCCCACATAGAACACTAGTGGGGAGAAGAATTGTAAACTTCTTCCAGGAGTGGAGGAAGATAACATCAGACAAGTGGGTATAATACAATACAGATACTGTAGAGAGTTGGAGAAACACTTACCCAGCTGTTACCCTAAAGCACACAGAACAGAAGAAATAACATATTTTCAAAAGGGAGTAAAGGAGCTGTTCCAAAAACAAGCAGCAGCAGAAGTACCCTACAAGGAAAGAAAAATCAGGGAGTCTGCTCAACTTTAGGGTTCCAAAACCAAACAAAGATACTGCGTCCCATATTAGATTGACATTTTCTAAACAAATTTATGAAGACACAAAAGTTCAAAATGATGACTCTGCAAAGAGGTGATTCTCCGAATCTGACAAGGGAATTTCATTGCAACCATAGATTTAAAGAATGCATATCTTCACATTCCAATGAATTCAAAACACAGACATTTCTGCAATTTGTTATGAACAAAAACATTACTGGTTCAAATTGTTACCCTTTTGGCATAAAGTCAGAACCAAGGGTATTAACAAAATGCTGGGTTGCAGTGTCAGCACATTTGAGAAGAAGAAAAATACAAGTATACCCATACCTTATCGATTGGATGATAAGAGCGAAAACAAAACACAGGAGCGAGAAGTACATAAAGACAGTGATGACAAAGCAACACAGATTAGAATTCACAGTAAACAGAGAAATCCTCACCAGAACATCCGAAACTGTTCTTGGGAGCAAGAATAGACACAATTCAAACAAAAGCCTTTCCTTGCAACAAGACAGTACAAACCCTAACACAAGAAGCTGTCCTCTAGCTGAAAGGTCAGTTTGCGACAGTGAGGAGAGTGGGAAAGCTACTGGGAATGATGGTGCCATGTAGACCATTAAGTCTGCACGCAAAGCTACACGAGACCCATCCAAGAATGGTTACAAATTCAGTGATCACAGGGAGCTGGGAAAATCTAATGGTTGTAATACAGGAAGCACAGGAGTAGATGAAGTGGTAGAGCAAGTCAAATATAACAGCAGGAAGACTGTTCATGACCACAGCTTTAACAATGACCATTACTACAGATGCCTCACGCATGTGATGGTGAGGCCGAAAGTGAGAGGAATTTGGAAATTCACAGAGGCAGTCCATCACATAAATATACTTGAGTTAAAAACGGTGTTCCTAGCCTTAAAAGCCTTTCAACAGTGTAGGAAGTTGGCTCTGTATGTGCTACTTCAAAGTAAGGAATAGCATGCACAGAGTCCAAGGGATCCCCTTAGAGGTAAGATAGTGGCAAAAAGAGATAATACTAATGCTCTATTTTGTGGTAGTGTGGTCGAGCAGTAGGCTTATCAAAGGAGTAGTGTTAAGCATTTGTTGTACATACACACAGGCAGTAAATGAGGAACACACACTCAGAGACAAATCCAGCCAATAGGTTTTGTTATAGAAAAATATCTTTTCTTAGTTTATTTTAAGAACCACAGGTTCAAATTCTACATGTAATATCTCTTTTGAAAGGTATTGCAGGTAAGTACTTTAGGAACTTTGAATAATTACAGTAGCATATATACTTCTTACATAAAATACAATAAGCTGTTTTAAAAGTGGACACAGTGCAATTTTCACAGTTCCTGGGGGAGGTAAAGTATTGTTAGGTTTCACAGGTAAGTAAGTCACTTACAGGTTTCAGTTTTGGGTCCAAGATAGCCCACTGTGGAGGGTTCAGAGCAACCCCAAAGTTACCACACCAGCAGCTCAGGGCCGGTCAGGTGCAGAGGTCAAAGAGGTGCCCAAACCACATAGGCTTCAATGGAGAGAAGGGGGTGCCCCGGTTCCGGTCTGCCAGCAGGTAAGTACCTGCGTCTTCGGAGGGCAGACTAGGGGGGTTTTGTAGGGCACCGGGGGGGGACACAAGTCAGCACAAAAAGTACACCCTCAGCAGCGCGGGGGCGGCCGGGTGCAGTGTGCAAACACGCGTCGGGTTTTCAATGGTTTTCAATGAGAGACCAAGGGGTCTCTTCAGCGGTGCAGGCAGGCAAGGGGGGGGCTCCTCGGGGTAGCCACCACCTGGGCAAGGGAGAGGGCCTCCTGGGGGTCACTCCTGCACAGAAGTTCCGTTCCTTCAGGTGCTGGGGGCTGCGGGTGCAGGGTCTTTTCCAGCCGTCGGGACTTTAGGTTCAGGCAGTCGCGGTCAGGGGGAGCCTCGGGATTCCCTCTGCAGGTGTCGCTGTGGGGGCTCAGGGGGGACAACTTTGGTTACTCACGGACTCGGAGTCGCCGGAGGGTCCTCCCTGAGGTGTTGGTTCTCCACCAGTCGAGTCGGGGTCGCCGGGTGCAGTGTTGCAAGTCTCACGCTTCTTGCGGGGAGTTGCAGGGGTCTTTAAATCTGCTCCTTTGAAACAAAGTTGCAGTTCTTTTGGAGCAGTGCCGCTGTCCTCTGGAGTTTCTTGTCTTTCTTGAAGCAGGGCAGTCCTCAGAGGATTCAGAGGTCGCTGGTCCCTTGGAAAGCGTCGCTGGAGCAGGTTTCTTTGGAAGGCAGGAGACAGGCCGGTAAGTCTGGGGCCAAAGCAGTTGGTGTCTTCTGTTCTTCCTCTGCAGGGGTTCTTCAGCTCAGCAGTCCTCTTCTTCTTGTAGTTTCAGTAATCTAAATTCTTAGGTTCAGGGGAGCCCTTAAATACTAAATTTAAGGGCGTGTTTAGGTCTGGGGGGTTAGTAGCCAATGGCTACTAGCCCTGAGGGTGGGTACACCCTCTTTGTGCCTCCTCCCAAGAGGAGGGGGTCACATTCCTATCCCTATTGGGGGAATCCTCCATCTGCAAGATGGAGGATTTCTAAAAGTTAGAGTCACCTCAGCTCAGGACACCTTAGGGGCTGTCCTGACTGGCCAGTGACGACTCCTTGTTTTTCTCATTATCTCTCCTGGACTTGCTGCCAAAAGTGGGGGCTGGGTCCAGGGGGCGGGCATCTCCACTAGCTGGAGTGCCCTGGGGCATTGTAACACGAAGCTTGAGCCTTTGAAGCTCACTGCTAGGTGTTACAGTTCCTGCAGGGGGGAGGTGTGAAGTACCTCCACCCAGAGCAAGCTTTGTTTCTGTCCTCAGAGAGCACAAAGGCTCTCACCGCATGGGGTCAGAAACTCGTCTCTCAGCAGCAGGCTGGCAGAGACCAGTCAGTCCTGCACTGAACAATTGGGTAAAATACAGGGGGCATCTCTAAGATGCCCTCTGTGTGCATTTTTTAATAAATCCATCACTGGCATCAGTGTGGGTTTATTATTCTGAGAAGTTTGATACTAAACTTCCCAGTATTCAGTGTAGCCATTATGGAGCTGTGGAGTTCGTTTTTGACAGACTCCCAGACCATATTCTCTTATGGCTACCCTGCACTTACAATGTCTAAGGTTTTGCTTAGACACTGTAGGGGCATAGTGCTAATGCACATATGCCCTCACCTGTGGTATAGTGCACCCTGCCTTAGGGCTGTAAGGCCTACTAGAGGGGTGACTTACCTATGCCACAGGCAGTGGGAGGTTGGCATGGCACCCTGAGGGGAGTGCCATGTCGACTTAGTCATTTTCTCCCCACCAGCACACACAAGCTGGCAAGCAGTGTGTCTGTGCTGAGTGAGGGGTCCCTAGGGTGGCATAAGACATGCTGCAGCCCTTAGAGACCTTCCCCAGCATCAGGGCCCTTGGTACCAGGGGTACCAGTTACAAGGGACTTACCTAGGTGCCAGGGTTGTGCCAATTGTGGAAACAATGGTACATTTTAGGTGAAAGAACACAGGTGCTGGGGCCTGGTTAGCAGGGTCCCAGCACACTTCTCAGTCAAGTCAGCATCAGTATCAGGCAAAAAGTGGGGGGTAACTGCAACAGGGAGCCATTTCTTTACAAACAGCAGTTGTGGAACAAATCAATACAAATGCAAATAGACAATACAACAACAATTTTCTATATAAACAAATTAGGGGGACAAAATTGTATCCCCTATCAACAGATATGGGAATAGGCCATTCAAAGACAGATAACACTAATACATATGCCTAGAGTGGACAACATGCTGGACGACAAACTGAGTAGACAAGCATCCATATCACAGAAATGAGAGTTAAAACAAACCGTGTTGGAGACAGTATTCCAAAAGTGGAGAACTCTAAAAATAGACTTGTTCGCAACACCACAAAAAGAAAAATGCCAGCACTCTGCGTCCAGACATCTATACCCCCAGTCCATAGGGAATGCACTGATATGTTGGTCAAAGAAATATGCTTATGCTTTTCCACCAATGCCACTGATATCAAAAGTGATATGTGAAAACAATCACAAATTACCCTAATAAAAATAGCTCCACAGAGGGCAAAACAAACCTTGTACTCAACTCAGAACTACCAGTCTCACAGGATCAACTTTCCATGTAGAAAGGAAAGGTACAACACCCAGAGCCAAACACTTTGAGTTTAGCAGCTTGGCTCCTGAAGACATATAATTTGGTAATTTATGACTCCCAGAAAAGTCAATGGCAGTCCTCAGACAGGCAAACAACTACAAGGAAATGTTACACTGCTAAATGGAAAAGATTCACATATTGGTGTTAAAAATGTAATGTTTGATGGCATGTGTGGCTGTAGATACACATGCTCTGCATACTTCTACCATCTAGTGTTGGTTCCAGAAATTTACAAGTTGTTTTTCTTCCAAAAGTCTTTTAAGTCACAAGGTGTAGTGACTCCTCTTGGTTGTAATGCAAATGGGCATCGACTCTATTGTTAGAATGTTTTCCTCCGCCGTCGGGTTGGGACTGTCTTTTCGAGCTCTTTCCGTTCCTGATCCACCCCTTATCTCCAGTATTGTTGTCCAATGCACACCTCCATCCGTTGTGTTTCGGGACCAGGAAAATATTGCCTGTCAGATCGATGCCCTCCAATAGAGTCCTTGCCTTTCAGGTCATCATTTTCTCGACTCATCAAACTCAAGAATTTACTCCTGATGGACAAGACTCCCTTCGGTTTCTGTCCTAAGTGCCAGGCGAAGTTCTTGCAGACTGACCAACACCAGGTCTCCAATCTCTGTTGGTCTCCCGACCACAGAGAGCAGGACTGGAAGTCTTGCTGGCCTTTTGATCCAAGAAAGCTCAATGGGACAGAAGAGCATGCTGTAGAGAAATGCAGCGACAGGAGATTGAGGATACACCTGACATCTTCCAACAACAGGATGTCGAGTTGGAGGAGGAAGAAGAACTGCAAGAGGCCTCTGGGGCTGAGGAGGCCTTTTCGATCGAGGACTCGGGAGTCCGAGGTAGATACAGTCCTTGATATACAAGATTGCCCTCCGTTGCAACATACTGTGAACACAGGCATACCCGTCCTGCCCAAGAAACCACCATCTCCCACCGAAGCAAAGGTTGCCTGGACACCGCTGCCGTCTGCACCAAGAGACAGATTCGGATGCCCTGCCATCTGCCTCACAACGCAACACAAGCCTAAGCCGACCAGCTCCAGCTTCTTCACCAACAGCCTCAGGCTCACATTCGACATCGACCACCTCAGAGCCAAAAAGAAACTTGCAAGCAGCCTCAGCACCCAGTACTTCAGCTCTGAAACCCAAGATCGCTTTAACACTGAAGAAACCGCAGATGCACCACCTTTGGAACCAAGACCCTCAGTTGAGCCTATCCTCCTTAAAATAAAAAAGCATCTTGATGTTAAACAGAAACAACTCCATGTACAGCCACAGACTGGCCGTATTTTGGTAAAAGCTGTTGTCACTAAACCATTAAAAAGACAGCTTTCTTTTGCGGAGGCCATTGATGTACCTGTGCCTGCTGCCAAAAAGAGGACAGATAAGGACTCTGTTACTTCACACACTCCCCTACCTGCCTCTCCTCCAACACCACCCTCACCTCCTCATTCACAAGGTGACTCACTTGATATCACCCCTCAGGAGTCCCATCACCCTTTCTTCGGGTGATCAGAGAACAGGGGATTACACTCTTGGTTTCTCCAAATAGACAGACCCTTGGTCAACCTATGATCTTGATCTGCACACTGACACCAACAAAGGCGTCTATCCTGCTAGACTGTCTTCCCCAAATTATACCAGCTCCAAGATCATATTGGTAGGGCAGCCACATCTCACCAGGCACCCTTAGATAAGGAGCTCACTGAGGATGATTATCATTTTAAAACCCTCCCTACCTCTCACAAGGCAACACAGTACCTCCCAATGCTGAAGGGACTGCTGAGGGACTCAGAGGACGTTTTTGAAGATCCAGCTAGGGCAGGCATCATTACACTATGCGTGGAGATAAAAGATAAGGCTTCTCCATCTGATCCCTTTTTTATCAGAGGCCAAAACCCCCTGATTTGCTGGTAGTCTCCAATGCCGAGTTCGAGTCCCTCCGTCACCCGCAGGCACCTGCCAGCGCCTCATCGCTGGTGTCTGGTGGTAGGCGTAAGTATCATGTGTTAGTCTTGTTATCTTGTGTTTTCTGTGCCCATTTTTTTTTGCCTTTTTCCTGCTGTCTCTGCCTGTTTCTGCTTGCTGGTTTCTGTCCGGTTTTCCCTTCCCCGCTGCTGCGTCCCCTGTGGCCCCACCCCCCTCGTGCCCCAATTCGTCACACCCTCCCACCTCCCAGCTGCTCCTTCCTCCCACCTCCCCTTCTTAATGGCAAGCCCGTCCGTGCCTGTCCGTGCCTGGACCGCACCCAGCGCCCGTCCTCCTGGCCCACGCACCTCCCACGCCTCAAGGCGCCTCTACACCACCGCTGAGCTCCACTCACTCAACCCCGACTGGCCCACCGCCTGCACCCAGGCTGACCCCAGGCACACCCACGGGCCCTTTTCCTGCGGCTCATTCCCCTACTCCTGCAATCAAGCCACCAAGCACCACAACAACGCCAGACACCCCAACTATCTCAGCTGCATCCTCAACACCCACTCCCTTCACAAGCACGCCATCAAGCTCTGGAATCTACTCACAGCAGCCTCCCCTGACATCGCCTTCCTCACTGAAACATGGATGAACCCCCTCATCTGAACCAGACATCGCAATAGCCATCCCGGAGGGCTACAAGATCACCCGAAGAGACCGTATCAACAAACCAGGAGGAGGAATCGCCATAGTCCACAGAAGTTCCATCAGGATCTCCACCAAAACCAACGACACCCTGAATGCCGCAGAGCACCTACACTTTCAGATACACATCAACGCCAACACCACCCTGAGAGTAACCCTCGTCTACAGACCACCAGGCCCCGCCCCTAATTCTGCGACGCCATCACCGACACTATCAGCCCCCACGTCCTCGCCTCCCCGGACTACCTGCTCCTCGGCGACCTAAATTTCCACCTGGAGAGCACCAGCGAGTGCAACTCCGCTGCCCTACTGGACAACCTCGGCCTCAAGCAACTGGTCACCTCGCCCACCCACTCAGCTGGGCACATGCTTGACGCCATCTTCTCCTCCAGCAGCCACATCACCTTCACTCACACCACCGAACTCCATTGGACCGACCACCACTGCGTTCATTTTTCCTTCCTGAAGCCCACCACCAACAGCATCCGATCTCTCACCACAAATGAAACAAGATCTCCAAGGAACAGCTGATCTCCAACCTCACCCAATCCCTACCACCCAAAACCAACGACCCCAACACCGCCGACCTCAACCTCAAACAATGGCTTGACGACTGCGCCAACACCCTCGCTCCACTCAAGAAAACCAACAACATCCGCATCAACAAGAAAGCTCCCTGGTTCACCACAGACCTTCAGGCCTCCAAACGAGAATGCCGGAAAACTTAGAAAACCTGGTCCCAAGAAAAATCAGAGAGCAACTTCACCGCCCTCAAATCAGCCATGCGCAAACACCACCAGCTCATCCGGACCACCAAAAGATCCTTCTACAAATAGCGGAGTGAAAACAACGCACACAACAGCAAGGAACTATTCAACATCATCAAGGAACTCACCAACCCCAAATCCTGCTCCTTCGACCCTCCCCATTCACAAGGCCTCTGCGACTCCCTCTCTATCTTCTTCCACCGCAAGATCACAGACATAGATGGAAGCTTCGCAACGCCGTCCCCCACCACCACCACCACTTACATGGTCAACCCCACTGCACCAACGTACAGAGCCCTGGACCCCAACCAACGATGAAGAAACCACCAAAACCATGAGCACCATCCACTCCAGCTCTCCCATAGACCCCTGCTCTCAACACGTCTTCAATAAGGCCAGCAAAATCATCGCTCCCCAGCTCCAGACCATCATCAACAGCTCCTTGGCGACCGCCATTTTTCCGGAAAGCTGGAGACATGCCGAAGTCAACGTCTTTCTCAAAAAGCCCAAAGCCGACCCTGAAGACCTCAAAAACTACTGACCTATCTCCCTACTCCCCTTCCCCACAAAGGTCATAGAGAAGATAGTCAACAACCAACTTTCCCGCTTCCTGGAGGACAACAGCCTACTCGACGTCTCCCAGTCTAGATTCCCCAAAAACCACAGCACCGAGACAGCCCTCATCGCCTGCACCGACGACATCAGGACCAGGCTAGACAAAGGTGAATCCACTGCCCTCACCCTTCTTGACCTTTCCGCAGCCTTCGACACTGTATGTCACCAAACCCTTTGCACACGCCTCTTCGATGCCGGAATTCGCAACAGAGCCCTGGACTGGCTCACCTCCTTCCTCTCCAAAAGAACACAAAGAGTTTGCCTACCCCTCGTTCCGGTCAAAGGCCACCAAGACCATATGCTCACTCAGCCCCACCCTCTTCAATATCTACATGACTCCGTCTCGCCAGCATCGTCCGACCCCACGGCCCCAATATAATTTCCTACGCTGATGACAACCAGCTCATCCTCTCCCTCATGAGGAACCCCGCAACCGCCAATAACAACCTCCACACCGGACTTCTCGCCATCGCCAACTGAATGACAGTAAGCCACCTCAAGCTGAACTCAGAAAAATTCGAGATCATCTTCGGACCCAACAAGTCAGCATGGGACGACTCCTGGTGGCTGGTCGCCCTGGGGCTGCCCTCAACACCCATCACCCATGCACGCAATCTCGGCTTTATACTAGAATCTTCACTTTCCATGACCCAGCAAGTCAACGCCATCTCGTCCTCATGCTTCAACACTCTTCATATGCTCCGCAAGACCTTCAGGTGGATTCCCGTGGAAACCAAAATAACGGTCACCCACACCCTCCTTAGCAGCAGACTGGACTACGGCAACGCCCTCTATGCAGGATCATCGGCCAAGCTCCAGAAAACACTCCAGCGCATCCAGAATGCCTCAGCACGTCTCATCCTCAACCACCCTCATCACGAACACATCTCCGCCCACCTCAGAGCCCTACGCTGGATACCCGTCAACAAAAGGATAGTCTTCAAAAATCCTAATCCACGCTCACAAAGCCCTCCACGACACCGGACCGGCCAACTTCAACAATCAACTAACTTCCACATCCCGACACGCCAGCTCTGCTCCGCCGCCCTCACCCTCGCAACAGTCCCTCGCATTCACTGTACCACAACCGGCGGCAGGTCCTTCTCCCACCTCGCCGCCAAAACCTGGAACTCCCTCCCCACCAACCTACGCAAGACCCAGGACCTCCTGACCTTCAGGAAACGCCTCAAGACCTAGCTCTTCGAGCAGTAGCACCCCCCCTCAAACCAGCGCCTTGAGACCCTACCGGGTGAGTAGCGCGCTGAACAAATTGACTGACTGATTGATTGATTGAATGCTAGAAAAAGAGCAAATTCTGAAGCCGCCGGTGATGCTCCACCTCCTGACATCGAGAGCAAGCTTATAGATGCCTTTAGGAAACAGGTTGCAGCCCACGCTGGCAAACACTGGCGTGTAGCAAACATTGAGGGACTGTTAGCCAGATATGACTTCGCCCACTGGGACTAGACGGAGGAACTCCTCCAATACCTCCCAGAGGAGGAGCATAAAAAGAGACGCCAGGAGATAGTTATGAAGGGACAACTTATAATAATTAAGTCTGGTGTGCTTTGGATTCTGCTGACACAGCTGCCAGAGGGATTAATAACTAGCGTTCGCTTACACTGGCATGCGTGGCTGCACTTATCCACTTTTAAACCAGAATTGCAGCAGACCATACTAAACGTCCCCTTTGACAAAGAGCACCTCTTTGGCACACAGGTTGACCGGGCACTCGAAAAAATGAAGGACACGGATGTGGCTAAATCCATGGATGCCTTACAAACCCATACTGCACTTGGGCCCTTTCGCCAGCAATCATATACACCAGGCTCTGAGACCACATCCACAGACACCTTGTTCTCCTATCATAGAGGTAAAGGCCAGCAGTCCTCCCCTAGAAGTTTCTACAGAGGCACATAGCACAAAGAAAGGGGGGTAAACAACCTCACCACGTGGCGCCTCCACTGCCACAAAGCAGTGACTCCCTTTTCTTCCCCCGACTACTCAACATCTGTTATGGGACAGCTACAGCAATTCCTCCCAACCTGGTAAAATATAACATCAGATCAATGGGTGTAGGATATTATCCAAGATAGTTACTGTCTGGAGCTAATTTCCACACTTCCAAACATTCCCCCTCACACTCAAACTCTCACCAGAACATCTCATTCTGCTCAAACAGGAAGTTCAGGCTCTCCCAAATAACAGAGCCATAGAACCTGTTCCTGCACACCATCAAGGGGCAGGAGTATACACCCTGTACTTTCTGATCCCCAGGAAGGATGGGTCATTAAGGCTGATTCTAGATCTAAGGCCATTGAATTATTACATCCTGTCAAACATTTTCACATGGTAACACTTCAAAATGTGATCCCACTCCTTCAGCAAGGTGACTTCCTCTCAGCACAAGACTTGAAGGATGCCTTCTTTCACATCCCTTTACACTGTGCAGCCTGGTGATAGCAGGCAAGCACTACCAGTCCAAGGTGTCTGATTCGGGTTAACTACTGCACAATGGGTGGTCACAAAATGTTTGGCAGTGGTAGCAGCACACTTATGCAGACACATTCACATCTTCCTGTATCTAGACGACTGGTTCATCAAAGCCAGCACTCTCACACTTTGTCTACATCACATTTAAACTACCCTAGATTTGCTTAATCAAGTAGGCCTCACTATCAATGTCCAAAAATCCCATCTTCAGCCTCTTCAGATCCTGCTCTATCTCTGAGCTTTTCGAAACATGCAACTATGATTAGCTTATCCCAATACAGCAACAAATATACAACTTTCAAACACAAATTTAGTGTTTTTGTCCCAAACAGCAAGTCTCAGTCAGATGTCCCATGAGACTACCTGGTCTGATAGCCTCCTGCATTGCATAGTGCCAAACTACCGTCTCAAAAAGCGTCCATTGCAGGAATGTCTAGCACGTCAATGGTCTTGTCACAGGGTCCTCTGGAAGATCTAGTGTTGGTAGACAGCCTCATCCATCGCTCTGCTGTGGTGGAACAAAAACATCTTGTTGAAAGGGTGGCTTTTCTTAGACCCTGTTCCTCAGACCATACTGACAACAGATGCTTCAGGTCTCTGGATCCCAAGCACCGCAGTATGCACATCAACTACCTACAACTTCTCGCTCTTCAGTTAGCTCTGTGAAAGCGTATACACCTCACTTGACCAACAAAGTTGTCCTGATCCGCACAGACAACATGACAACCATATATTATGTGCAGAAATGGGGTGGACATGTTCTCTACAGCTATCTCACCTATCGCAGAAGATCTGGCGTTGGGCCATTTGCCACAATTTCCACCTACTAGCGGAACATCTTCCAGGGGCACACAACAATATTGCAGATCTCCTCATTAGGATGCAGCAACAAGTCCACGAGTGGGAACACCGCCAACAAGTCCTGTTCCCCTACTTCCAAAAGTGGGGGTTCTCAGACATAGACCTATTCGCAAAAAAAGAAAATACCATATGTCCAAACTTCGCCTCCAGGTTTCCACACCCTAATCCAAATCTATGGATGAACTGGTCAGTGATATTTGCCTGTGCTTTTTTGCCTCTCCCTCTCCTTCCATTTTTGGTTCAGAAGCTCAGGCAAACATCCCTCACACTTACTCTCGTAGCTCCCACCTGGGTCTGGCAACCGTGGTTCATCTCTCTTCTAGAACTATCTGTAGTTCCTCACGAGCAGCTTCTCCTCAACCTCAAGCTTTTCACTCTGAATCATGATCAAATCAGGCACCCAAATCCCAAGGAATTAAATCTTGCAATATGGCTCTTGAGGTCATAGAGTTTGAATACCTTAACCGGCATAAAGAAAGCATGGATTATCTTAAGGAGGACCATAGACCCACCACAAAGCATGCTATGCAGCAAAATGTAAACGTTTTGTTTGCTATTGTTGTAGGAAAGTGCCTCTCTTGACATGGTCAACCCCCGAATTTTGCCTGATTTCTGGTGCAATTTTAACTGTAAGTGCATTGTGTCCCTGCTAAACAGATCCCCAGTGCCAGATCTCTTTTCCCGACACTGCAGTCATTTTTCTAATTGGCAAACCTTTAGCTACCCCTATAAGTCCCTAGTAAATGGTACCCCTGGTACGTGGGGCATAGGGTACTAAAGAAAGGCCCCTGAGGGCTGCAGCACAAATTTTGCCTCCCCGGGGACCCTCTCATCAAGTGCACACAGTGCTGCTTTCGGAGGCTGTGTGTCTTGGTGGAGAACTAAAATGGAAACATGATATGACACACAGCCTGTGTGCCTTGTCCCCTTTACACTGCATTAAATGTATGTAAGTTACCCCTCTTGCAGGCCTTGCAGGCCTAAAGGCAGGATGCATTATATTACATGTAAGGGCACACCTGCATGAGCAGATATGCCCCAGCTATGTCTTTGTCGATTCTCAGATATATCAAGTAAATAGAGAAGCCACTTAAAGTACATGTGCTGGACATTGGTCATTACGAGTTCCCAGCTCCATGATGGCTTCACTGAAAATAGGGATGTTTGGTATCAAACATCTCGTATTAATAAACCCTCACTGAATCCAGTGATGAATTTATTTATACATACACTCAGAGGGGCACCTTTGAGGTGCCCTTTGAAAACCTACCAACTCCTAGCGTGGGCAGTGACGGGCCAAATCCAGTGCAGCCATCATAGACAGAGTTGGCCCAATGAGGTGAGAGACAATGCTCTCGAGGGCTCAGAACAAAGGCCTGCTCTGGGGGGCAGAGGTGGAACCTCCCCTTTCGGCAGGGTGGACATTCCAGGGCAGGGAGCTTCAAAGAAATTTGACCCAGGCCTCTCTAAATGGTAGAGAAGGTCGAACCCCAGTTCCTGACCCCACTTTTGGCGGCAGGTCTGGCAGAAAAATGTATTTATATTAGGAGGAGTGCTCACTTCATGCCAGTCCCACCCCTTGTGTGGATGAGCTGAAGTGGACAATTCGTCCACCTAGTGTGGAAGAAATTAGGCCAGTAGGGTTTGGGCTATGCCCACTTCCCAAAGGAAGTGGTCATAAGAAGGGTGTAGCCACCCTAAAGGTGAGGAGCCCATTGGATACCACCTGGCACTCTTTGTAAACCCCCTAAATTTAGTATTTAGGTGGCACCCTTGAACCCTAGAATTTAGATTCCTGTCGACCTAAGACGAGCCAGACACCACAGAATTCGGACACCATCTAACTTGGACCCCAGCCCTACTGGCCTGCCTGCAGCCCTCAAAGATCCTGCACCAAAAGACGACTTGTCATGTGCTCCAGCAACCTCCAAAGTCTTGGGTGGACTCCCTGCTTTCTATAGATACCAGGAACTCCAGTGGACCTGTCCAAAAGAAACCAACTTCAAAGAAGAAGTCTACCTGAGGAACCACGAAACCGCATCTGGGCACCCATGGCCTGAGTCCAAGTGGTCCTGCAGACCTAAGTCCAAGTCCACCTGTCCAGTGAAGGTTCCCCTGTGCTTTTGAGCAAGAATCCACAGTGGGCTGACCCCTTCTGGACTTCACAGAGACAACTGCAGCCTCAATTTGAGGACTCCCCCTGACCGCGACCTGCCCGGTAAGCTGTTTCTGAAACCCAAAGACACCCCTGCACCCGGAGCCCTTGGACCTTGGGTAGCTGAACTGTCAGTGTCCCTACAACCCCCGGCATCTCTACTTACCTGGGCAGCTGTGGGTTTTCCTCGCCAGGCCTCCTGGACAGAGCCTGCAGCCTGTTTCTAAAACTGATCTCCACTGGATAACATTGGGTGCCCGCAGCTGTGTTGGCACCCTGCTCTCGGCCGCCTCTGTGCCACTGAGAATGTAAGTCTGGTGCTGCCTTGTGGCCCCCTTTGTACTTACCTCAACTCCAGCAGATCAACCCCCTGACCCCGCTTTACTCCCCTGTGAGCAGCGCTTTATCAGTTACTCCATCTCCATTGGTTAACATTGGGTGCCCGACACCGTGTTGGCACTTTGCACCCAGCTGCCCCTGTGCTGCTGAGGGTGTAGGTTTGGTGCTGCCTTGTGCCCCCCCCCCCCACAGTGCTTACCTCAACCCCAGGAGACCAAACTCTGACACCACTTTTACTTACCTGTGAGCAGCACATCTTCATTCACCCCCAGTCTCCACTGGTTGACATTGGGCACCCGACTCCAAGTATGACCTCTGCACCCAGCCACCCCTGTGTCGCTTAAGGTGCACTCTTGGTACCGGTTTGAACGTTGACTAGTGTTGTCCTAAAAACCCAAAGATTAGATTTGTAAGTTGTGTACTTGCCTGCAAAACTGCATTCTTGTTTCCTCCCATAGGTTAACATTGAAGGCTCTGAAAATTGTACTGTTGATTTTCGAAACTGAAAAGTATTTTTAATTTAAAAACTGTTTACCATGTTATGAAGTTCTTTCATTCAAAGAATATATAAAAACAACTGTTATTTTTCTAAATTGGTCTCAGATTTCTTCTTTTGAGTGTATAACTCATTTATTGCCTCCTTGAGTAGAGCAATTGCTTAACGCAACTCCTTGATAAGCCTGTTTGCCCACAGTACCAAAAATAGAGCATTAGGCCTATCTATTTTGCCTCTGCAAGTCTTTGGGGATCCACTGGACTTTCTGCACAGTGTACTGCCATTTAGTACACTATAAAGAGAGCCAACTTCCTACAATTGTCTATCCAAACAATTGGACCCTTTCAAAGTCACAGTGCACAGTATTCTTTCCTGCCTTCTTCATTTGCAAAAAACAAACTTGGCATAAACTTCCATAAGACTGCATCTGGCAGCCATAGCTGCTTACCTTTAGAACAGACAGTGGCGGTCATTCCAACCCTGGCGGTCAATGACCGCCGGGTTGGAGGACCGCGGGAGCACCGCCGACAGGCCGGCGGTGCTCCCAAGGGCATTCCGACCGCGGCGGTAAAGCCGCGGTCGGACCGCCAGTGTACCGCCGCCCTTTGGAATCCTCCAAGGCGGCGCAGGGGATTCCGACCCCCCCTACCGCCATCCAGTTCCCGGCGGTAGGGGGGGTCGCGGGGCCCCCGTAAGAGGGCCCCTACAAGTATTTCACTGTCTGCTTGGCAGACAGTGAAATACGCGACGGGTGCAACAGCACCCGTCGCACCTTCCCACTCCGCCGGCTCAATTACGAGCCGGCATCCTCGTGGGAAGGGAGTTTTTCCCTGGGCTGGCGGGCGGTCTTTTGGCGACCGCCCGCCAGCCCAGGGAAAAACTTAGAATACCCTCCGCGGTCTTTCGACCGCGGAGCGGTATTTCGGAGGGGGGAAGTCTGGCGGGCAGCCTCCACCGCCCGCCAGACTTGGAATGACCCCCAGTGTCTTTCCCTTTTCATAATTCCAGTCATCAAAGCCTTCATGGAAGGACTTAAGCAAGTGATTCAGCCATGGACTCCCCCTGTTCCTTCTTGGAATCTTAATATTGTACTCACAAAACTCATGGATCCATCTTTTGAGCCTTTACATTCATGCCTGCTTCAGTTCTTATTGTGAAAGGTGACATTTTTAGTTGCTATCACTTCACTTAGGTGTGTTAGTGAGCTCCATACTGCAAGAACCCTTTTTTCTAAATACAAAGGGATAAAGTATTTCTTCGCACCAACTCTAAATTCCTACCAAAGGTGATATCTCAATTCCAACTTAATCTTCACGAATTGCCAGTCTTTTTTCTGCAACCAGATTCTGTTACTTAAAGAGCTCTTCACACTCCAGATATTGAGAGCACTTATGTTTTGCATTGATAGAACTAAAACCTTTAAGACCAAAGAGCGTTTTGCTTTTTCACCACCACACAAAGGCAACGCTATATCTAAATCTGGCACTGCCCGATGGATTGTAAAATGTATCCAAAACCTGTTATGCTAAAGCCAAAAGACCATTACCTGTTCCTCCTAGCGCGCACTCCACTTGTAAACAAGCACTTGCAATGCAATGGGTCTCATATTTTCTCAAGTTAGAGCTATTAGTGTTGTAAATTCCTAACTGGACTTTTCTTGCTACTTAAATTGAAAATGAAAAGTAAAACAGCTGACATAAGCAGGCCAGTTCAAAGCGCCATGGGCACCATGAGCATGAGCTCAAAGGAAAGACAAAAAAAAAAAAAAGACGTTAGCTTGAAGTCAAACAGATTGGCAATCGTGCAATTATCCATGTAACAAGGGCAGTCTGCAAGGCAGTAACAAACCCGCCCCACAGAGGGACAAACGTAAAGCGTTTACAAATAATAACAAACGACTTTTTGAAAGGGAATCCCATGAATGAGTGAAAGTGATGGGCGTGTGGTGGGCGTGGTTAAAAGCCCACAATACCTGTCCTATAAAGGAGCAACCATTGCCTTTCTAGGAAATATTCCCATAGCGGACATGTAAGGCAGCTACATGGTCCAGGCTACACACCTTCACCAAGCATTATTATGTGGAAGTCTTAGCACACCAGCAAGCTAATGTAGGGCCGTTTCCAAACTACTGCAACACCCACAGGTTAGCCACCGCTTTTTTGGGAGCACTGCTTTACAGGTTATGCATGTCATATGCATCTGCAGCCACACATGCCATTAAACAGAAAATATTACTTACCTCGTAAGCATATTTCTGATGGATACAACTACCTGTGGATTCCTCACTCATTGAATTTTCCCCTGCGCCAGCTTTCGACTGAAATTTTCTTCCTAGCTTCTGCACGTCGACGAGGACGTCACAATTGCCCACGCGACGCCGTCTGACGTCATACAGGCAATAAGAGGTCCTCGCCGACGTCAGTTCCCTTTTTTCCGTGCCTTCTAACAACGGTTATTCTTCGAGGGAGCTACTGTTTCTACTCTACGTAGTTACTGTTACTGTTTCTTTCTTCTAAAAGAAAGCAAGTCTCAACGAAAGTCGGGTTTTAAGCCCTGCAGGGAGTGCGGAGGCAAAATGTCGGTGACAGACCCACATGTAGACTGCTTGTGGTGTCTCAGCTCCGACCACGACGTGGAGAAATGTGACTCCTGTCAACGGATGAACCCGAAGGCGTTGAAGGAGCGTGAGGCGAAACTCTTTTTGGCGAAATCCAAGAAGAGGGAGAAGCGGCATCGACGCAAGTCATCTTCTCCTAAGTCCCATCGGCGTCATTGTGACTCCTGGCGTCGTCGCGAATCTCTGCACCGGTCGAGTAGGGAGCGATCGCGCTCGAGGTCGCCTTCGGTTCGATGCCAAAAGACATGGGAAGTTAGTCCACAATCACTCCGCAGACGCCTCCTGCATCACCGGCTTCGCCGACGTCGCCTTTGAATCCACCATCTGTTTTTGAGGTTCCTCAACGTCGGGAGTTCTCACCGGCTTCTCAGATGCCGGGGCCGGCGCTGATGTCACCTCGTGCGCAGGCTCCGCAGTATCCGGCTTTCCCGGCTCCAGGTGCCGACAGTTCCGCATTTTTAAATGCAATGTTTGCCATTTTTCAACAGATGGCTCCAGGTGGTGGACCGGCTGGCCCTTCGGGACCATTAGCCTTCAATATGGGTGCTCCGGCTCCTTTACGACCGGCACCTTTCATGCCCTTCCTTCCAATGGGAGGTGTTGGCTCGGTGCCGGTTCCTATGGCGTCGACTTCACAGCTGGTGACGCCGAGTAGATCTGCTAGTCCGGCGCCGGAGAGTTCTCCTATTCATCCTTTGCCTCATACGGCGCCGAAGAAGTCCACGGCACCGATGGATCCGGCGTCGGATGGATCCGAGGATCGACGTCGGCTGATGCCCTGTTGACGCCAAGGATTGAAGCCAGGCTGCATTCAAGAAGACTTGCTCTTCGCCTCCTTGAGAAGCAGGAGTATCGGAAGCAGGCCCTGGAGGAAGGAGAGATCGAAGAACCTCTGGGAGATCTCCAGGGTTTGGATACGGCAAGTGGCTTAGACACCTCTCCAGAATGGGACTTAACATCTCCTGGAGAGTATACAGAGGAGGCTGCTTCATTCCACTCTGTAATAAGGAAAGCAACTGACTTTTTGGACCTTCCTTTGCCGGTGTCTGAATCTAAGCCCAATATTTTAATGGAGGTTTTACATCCTGCTTCGACAGTTGCAGCGCCACTTCTGCCATTTAATGATGCTCTGTTAGAACCAATTTTAGAGATCTGGAAGAAGCCGGTGTCATCTTCGGCCGTTAATAGATCAGTGGCACGCAGGTATCGTGTGGCTCCTGCGGATCCAGGCTTTTTGTCTAGGCACCCGACCCCAGAGAGCCTGGTGGTTCAGGCTTCATGTTCATCTTGGACTGCCCCAGGTTCTTTTCCGGGGGTGCCTTCAGACAGAGACTCAAAGAAAATGGACCAATCTTCCAAGAAGGCTTTCTCATCATGCAGTATGGCTCTCAAGTCTACTAATGCCACATGCTATTTGGGCAGATACATCTACGCCCTAATGGAAGAGATAAAGTCGTCCCATACGGAGGTGCCTCAGGAGGTGTTGAGTCTGGTCTCAGATGCTCAAGCTGCGGCAACCCAAGTGATCCAGTAGGGGCTGGACACTACTGATTCTGTGGCCAGGGCTATGGGCACTGCTGTTGCTACGAGGAGGCAGGCCTGGCTTCGTTCCTCTGGTTTTTCATCTGACGTCCAGTCGGCCCTGCTGGATCTTCCCTTCGATGGGGATAAACTTTTTGCATCCAAGGCGGACTCTGCCCTTGAGAGATTTAAGGAGAGTAGGGCAACAGCAAAGTCATTAGGTTGGCAGGCCTCCTCTTCTGCTTCTTCGAGACTGTTCAGAAGATTTAGGGGGTTTGGTCGTGGCTCATCCTCCTCCTTTCGAGGCAGATTTCAACAGCAACCTGCCACTGCTCTCTCCTATAAATCATACAGGGGGAGGGGTAGGGTCCGTACCAGAGGAGCCGCCCAGCAGCAACCTGTCTCTTCCTCTTCCTCTGGAGGGGTGCAGCATGGGAAGCAGCCTTAGTCTTCCACCAATTCCTTCACATACCACTCCTGTAGGGGGGAGGTTATTGAACTTTCTCCGCAAGTGGGAGGATATAACATCAGACTCCTGGGTCACCAGCATTGTGTGGAAAGGCTATGCCCTTCCCTTTTGGGAGTTTCCACCCCCCATCCCGCCCCGCCCATCCTACTGTTCAGAAGAGCATCTCCTGTTACTAGAGCAGGAGGTTCTAGTCCTCCGTTCAAAGGGTGCAGTGGAGTTGGTTCCAGAGCAGGAGAGGGATCAGGGTTGTTACTCAAGATACTTCCTGATCCCCAAGAAGGATGGTCGGTTGAGGCCAATCCTGGACCCGAGGATTTTGAATTGGTTCCTCAAACAGGAAAGTTCAGGATGCTGACCTTGGCTCAGGTGCTTTTGGCGTTGAACGAAGGAGACTGGATGGTGTCTGTCGACTTGCAGGATGCTTACTTTCATATCCCGATAGTCAAGTTGCACAGGAAGTATCTCCGGTTTGTGGTGGGATCGCAGCACTATCAGTTTGAGGTCCTTCCGTTTGGTCTTACTTCAGCACCTCGAGTCTTCACAAAGGTGATGGCGGTGGTTGCAGCAGAGCTCAGAAGAAAGGGGATAGCGGTATTTCCTTACCTGGACGATTGGTTAATCAAAGCCAAGTCTCTGGAGCTCATGCTGTGTCACCTGCAGTCGACAACCCAGTTTTTGTTCGACCTGGGTTTTTCTGTGACCATGCCCAAATCTCACCTGGAGCCCTCTCAGCGCCTCCTGTTCATAGGGGCAGTACTGGATACAACATTGAATCGCGCCTTTCCTCCGCCTCAGCGGATTCAGGACATTCAGGCGTTGGATCCAATGTTTCAAAGTGGAGCAGTCATTCCAGTCATCAAGGTCCTACGTCTGCTCGGTCTGTTTGCTTCTTGCATTCTGTTGGTCACTCACGCTCGCTGGCACATGAGGGCTCTTCAGTGGTGCCTCCGAAAGCAGTGGTCTCAACACAAAGGAGATCTCGAGGGATCGGTAAAGATCTCCAGGGACGCTGCAGTGGATCTAACATGGTGGGTTGCGGACGGCAATCTTTTCCAAGGAAGGCCGTTCTCGCAACCTCCGCCAGTGACCACAGAGATAACGGATGCTTCCACTCTAGGGTGGGGAGCTCATCTGGGGGACCTGGAGGTCAAAGGTCACTGGTCTCCAGTGAAACAGATGTTTCACATAAATCTGTTAGAATTGCGGGCAGTACGTTTGGCTCTCAAGGCCTTTCTCCCTTCCCTTCGCGGTCAGTCGGTTCAGGTCTTGACAGATAATACTACCGCGATGTGGTATATAAACAAACAGGTAGGAGTAGGGTCGTACCTTGTCTGCAGAGAAGCTCTGCGACTATGGTCCTGGGCAAGGGACCATAGGATTTGCTTGGTAGCAAACCATCTGGCCGGAGTCTTGAACGTGTGTGCGGACAGTCTCAGTCGGCACTTCTCGACCGACCACGAGTGGCGTCTTCATACAGATCTAGTCCGGCAAATCTTCCAGATGTGGGGGATCCCTCAGGTAGATCTTTTTGCCCCTCGGGAGAACTCGCACTGCCCGTTGTTCTGCAGCCTCCAGTATCCGGTGCAAGGAACATTGGGGGACGCGTTTCAGATGTCCTGGTGCGACCAGTTGCTTTAAGCGTTTCCCCCCATACCTGATTCCTCGGGTTCTGAGGAAAATTTGCCAAGACCGGGCCCAAGTCATCTTAATAGCTCCGGATTGGCCAAGGAGGGTATGGTATTCGGATCTTCTCCAGCTCTCTCTGTGCCCCCTGCTCCGTCTCCCTCACAGGGCAGACCTCCTCTCGCAAGCGCAGGGGCAGGTTTTACACCCCCACCTCCAGAGCCTGCACCTTCATGCCTGGAGATTGAACGGGGCAACCTGAGTTCCTTTTCTCTCCCGCCTGAGGTAGTGGATGTTATTTTATCGGCCAGGCGACACTCCACTAAATCTATCTACGCTAACAGGTGGGCTAAATTTGTGAGTTGGTGTGGAGAGAGGCAAATTGATCCCTTACGTGCCCACTTATCAGATGTCTTGTCTTTTGCGTTGTCCCTGGCACAAAGGGGTTGTGCAGTGGCTACAATCAAGGGCTATTTGTTGGCCCTGTCAGCCTTTCTGTGTCTTCCAGACCAACCTTCTTTATTTAAATCTCCTTTAGTATTAAGATTTTTGAAAGGTCTCATTAATAAGTTTCCTCCCACTCCTTTCATTATGCCTCAGTGAGATTTGAACCTAGTCTTAACGTTCACCTTTTGAGCCCATGCATTCTTGCCCCATAAGGTTGTTGGTGTTAAAGACTGTTTTGCTTGTTGCAATCACTTCTGCTAGAAGAGTGAGTGAACTGCAGGCTCTTTCTGTTAGGCCCCCGTATACATCCTTCTATGTAGATAAGGTGGTGTTGAGGACCAAGGCTGCTTTCTTGCCAAAGGTTGTTTCACCTTTCCATATGGGTCAGACTATTACTCTCTCCTCTTTTTATCCTCCACCTCATCCTTCTAAAGAGGAAGAAAGACTACATCATTTGGACCCGAGAAGAGCGCTAAGCTTCTTCATAGACAGAACGAAGGAGTTTAGATTGGAGGATCAACTCTTCATCGGGTACGTGGGAAAGAGGAGAGGAAGGGCAGTCCATAAGAGAACACTCTCCAGGTGGGTCATTCTTTGCATTAAGCTGTGTTATTCTCTAGCAAAGAAAGAACCACCTGATGGAATAAGTGCTCATTCCACCAGAGCTACGTCGACCTCTTCGGCCTTGGCTAGGGGTGTTCCTGTGGTTGACATCTGCAAGGCCGCAACTTGGTCATCCCTCCACACTTTTGCAAAGCATTACTGCTTGGATTCAGAGGTTAGGAGGGATGGCCATTTTGCACGGTCGGTGCTGCAGGATTTCTTGGTTTGACCATTCAGGCACCCTCCACCGAGTGCGGTACTACTTTGGGACTCTATTCAATGAGTGAGGAATCCACAGGTAGTTGTATCCATCAGAAGAACGAGTTACTTACCTTCGGTAACGCCTTTTCTGGTGGATACACTAGCTACCTGTGGATTCCTGACGGTCCCTCCCGCCTCCCCGTTGCCTGTCTGGTCTTACCAAGTTATCCTTGGGTGAGCTCCTCATAGTAGTTTATGGCTTCCATGTATAGTGTATATATTTATGTATGTAAGTACATATTTAAAAAAAAAAAAAAAAGAGATGAGAAAAGAGTTTGAGAGATTGCTATACATAGTATGTATCTATATATATTTTTGCGTATTGACATTTTTGAGCTGATGTTTTTATCTATTTGGTATAGTTAAATATTGTTGTATAAATATTTGTTTCAATTGCCTATTCATCTCAGAGGCACGTAAAAAAATTTGGTACTGACGTCGGCACGTCGGCGAGGACCTCTTGTTGCCTGTATGACGTCAGACGGCGTCGCGTGGGCAATTGTGACGTCCCCGTCGACGTGCAGAAGCTAGGAAGAAAATTTCCGTCGAAAGCTGGCGCAGGGGAAAATTCAATGAGTGAGGAATCCACAGGTAGCTAGTGTATCCACCAGAAAAGGCGTTACCGAAGGTAAGTAACTCGTTCGTTTGTGGCATGTAGTGCTGTGGACTCACATGTGCCCGTCCTCTTCCCTGGATCACCTGTGGCTGCTGCAGTTTCTTCAGCATTATTGGTATATTCCCTAACATGGACATTTCTGTCTTTTCTCTTACACTAAGTTCCATTCACACCTGCCTGTGGGAAATCAATCTAACAATGGAGTTGATGCCCATGTGCATTAACAGCAAGAGGAGGAGTCACAGCACCTTGTGACTCAAAAGACCTTTTGAAGAAAAACAACTTGCAACCTTTCTGACCCAACATTAGATGGCAGAAGTATGCAGAGCATGTGAATCTACAGCACTACTTGCTACAAACAGATGCTTACTGGGTAAGTAAAGTTTTCCTTACTAAAACAGGAAAGCAGAAACTACAGCTATTAGATATCTAACGCATTTACTGGAAGAAGGATTAACTTAAGCTTCACTTAAAGTACATCTAGCAGCAATGGTAGTGTACACAAGAGGCTACGCAGGAAGAAGGCTGTTAACAGCCCCCGTGATTAAAAGATTTTTAGGAGAAGTAAAAAGTATAGTACCTCCCAGAAATGCACCAACACCCACATGAAACCTTAATGTGGTATTCACTCCACTAATGAAGAAACCATTCAAACCAATTCACCCAAATTTAAAATGCATAACTTTTAAAATCACGTTACTAATAGCTATGACATCACTGCAGAGAGTAAGTGAACTGCAGGCACTCACCATACAAGGACCAGATATTGAAATACAAAAAACCCAAAAATTAAGTCAGAGAAATCTCTTCACACTTTGGATGCCAGCAGAATAATAATGTACTACATAGAAAAAACAAAAAGTATCAGAAAAGGACAACAATTCTTCTCCTTTGACAGCAACAATATAGTTATACCTTTTACGAAAGGTAACCTTGCAGGATGGATAACAAACACAATTGAAGTGTGTCACAAGAAGGCTGGCATCCTCCTAGAACAAAAACCAAAAGCACACTTCACAAGAAAGAAGGGAGCAACAATCACCGTTTTGGCTAATACACCATTAAATAATATCTGCATGGCAGCCACATGGTCATCAGTACACACATTAACAAAACACTATTGTATTGATGTCTCTATCAATAGAAAAGCACATGTGGGACAAAATGTTTTGAAGGATCTATTTACATGTTCTGCCTCCTCTTTAAACCAACCACAACAATAAAGAAAACTGCTACAAAACCAATGCATAGCATGTGAGTCCAGAAAAGATTCACGCTGCAAAACAAAATAGTTACTTACTTGTTTGCAGCTTGAAACATTTTCTGGAATCACAAGCAACCCACCCACTTCCCCAGAAGATAAGGTGAAGCAAAAAAGAAAAAAAAAAAGAATTTGAATATAGCAACCAAGAAGGTTTCTGGGGAGGGCATGTGACATCCCAGGAGGATGGTCCAAGCGACAAATTGTGGAGGTTGTCGACGCCCAACAAAAAAAGAAGAGAAGGACTACTACTGAACACAAGAAATTCCGGACCACAGCCGCTAGATGGCGGAATAATGCACAGCATGTGAATCCCGAAAATTGTTCAAGCTGCAAAACTACTCCTACAGGTAGTAACCATTGTGTTGTCGTAGACAAGACCAAGATGTAGTTGTTGCACCACCTTCTCTCTGGGAAAGAGAATTGTTTATTTATGCATTGGGCTAGCAGTTCACTGGGTGTTTTTACTGGAGTGACTAGAAACAATATTGTATTTTTTCATAAAATAAATCAATTACTCCATTTTTGAGTGTCTAAAATGGACCCAAGAAATGTGATTTTCAAGAAAGAATAAAATTTGCTTAATCACATTTCCAGCCACATTGTGGGTAGAGGGTTTTGCAGCATCAATCCTTTTCTGGATTCACATGCTGTGCATCTATTCTGTCATCTAGTGGTTGGGTCTGGAATTATGTTTTCTCCTTCTGTTTTCTGTTTTTATTGTGTGTGGGCGTTGTCAAGTCCATCGCTTTTGTGACGTAAAACAGCGCCTGGAAGTTCCTGTACGCCACCGCCATCTTCAGATTCTTTTTTCCATCAGTGGGTCTGGAAGCTTACTGGAGGAGCTCAATAGAACCTGCAAGGATCTTCACAGAAAAGAGGAAAAAAGGCAGGGAAAATCACACAGAATTACCGGTGTCCATGAGGAACATCGTAGCATGGGAGGAGAACTCTCCTTGTGGCGGGGAGCCCTTTTGCTGGAAGAAATGTGACTGGAGAATGCAAAGGAGAGGGACGGATAAGCGATGTGGAGAAAACACCCCTTTTAAATTCTGTCCAAATTACCACCACACATTTGCACAGATGGATCCACAAAATATCTGTGACCTGTGCCTTCTGACAGATCACAACTCTGAAGACTGCAAGACCTGCGCTGAATTTCTACTTAAGTCTCTCAAGGCAAGACTGAAACAAAGACTCGCACATCACGCATGACCAAAGCTCAAAAATCACAGGACTCTCTGAAGGGCCTCGATATCTCCAGTGACGATAAAGAAAATGTAGAAGAAGCAGAACAGGCTAAGGTAGGAGAGTCAGACGCCGAAGAGAGCAACGTCAAAGGGCACCTGGGTGTCAAAACAATTGGTGCCCGAAGTTCGGCACAAAAAGAAAGAGACGCACAGGTCCTGACCACAGGACACAGGCTGGACAAGCCTTCGAAACAAGCCTCAAAGCTGACAGGTGCAAAGGGGGTACCGCAGGAAAGGGCCAGAGAAACAAAGGACACTGAGCTGATTGCCTTGAGGAGAAAGCCCTCCTTGACGATCACTATCCAAACTCTTGCTCAAGGTCGAAAGGAAAAGGCAACGACTTGAAGCTGAAAAAGCAGTGCATCTGCAGTGGAAAAAGTTCAGCTCCCTCAAAACTTTTTGCATCCCAACAAAACTCTCTGAGCCTTGGGATCTGGATGAAAATGTGCCAGACATCGAGGCCCTACTGATGCCAGAATCACACAAGGAAGAACAGGAGGACCTCTTTGTTTACAAGGAGCCAGAGGCAAGCAGGGGAGAGACAGCTCAGGTTTGATGATGAGTGGCAGGATCTTGATGGCGAATCCCTACAGAAAGAATTGACAGCTATCCTTTGAAGCCTTCGCTCCTGGGCGCCCTGTCCATACACATATTGAGTCCTGCTGGAGGAGGAGAGGGAGGAATCTTGCTTTCTCCTCAAGACCCTGATGCCGTCCTAGAAGGCAAACCAATACCTGCCCATGCTCCCCAGCATTATAGACCAGCGCAAAGAAGCCTTTAAGGAACCTGCCACAGCTAGGGTGATTAATCCTAGAGTGGAGAAAAAATATAAGCATTATACACAAGATCCCCAGATCGAGGGAAACATCCAGCCAGAAAGAGGAACAATACACTCACATATGCAGGCTAACTCCAGAGAAAGAAAGCAAGAGGGTGGACCTGGTGGGTAAGAAGATGGGAAGAAAGGTAGCTATGCAATGGAGAATTGCAAACTCCAATGCTTTCCTTCACAGATATAGCCACCAGCAGTGGAAGGAGATGGAAGTACTGATGCAAAACATTCCAGAGGAATTCCAAAAAATAGCATAAACGGGCAATCAGGTGGGAAAGAACATCACCAACTCCATATACCTCAAGCACACAGTTGTGCACAGGCACCACACTAAGAAAGGCGCGCATGGCTCAGGATCCTTGGATTCAAGGCTGAGGTAAAGTCCTCACTGATAAACTTGCCCTTTACATGGGAGGCTCTCTTCGAAGCCACCTTGGACAAGGCCCTCCAACAAATCAACAAAAAGACCACAAAATGGCTAAGGCCAATGGGGCTTTTCAGTTCAAAGGGTCCTTCAAGAGGGGAGGTGCCCCTAACAGAAGACCACCAGAAAGGGCAAGTTTCTCACCAACCCAGCAGCAACACCAACAATAGGGTTTCAACCAACAGGCCATACAGTAACCTACTCAAAAGCAGGTGAGAAAGCCTTTTTATGGAAAGCCTAGAGTTGGGAGGACTACCCACGAAGGGAGGAACTAACTACCAAGTGACTCAGGTGACCAACAGCCCCGCCACACAATACTAGTGGGAAGAAGTATGGGAGATTCCTCCAAGAATGGAGGTCAATCAACCAGACAATTGGATCTTAAATGTCCTACAAT
Organism: Pleurodeles waltl; assembly: GCF_031143425.1. NCBI lineage: Eukaryota > Metazoa > Chordata > Amphibia > Caudata > Salamandridae > Pleurodeles > Pleurodeles waltl. The sequence continues at coordinate 421,050,438 of NC_090449.1, forward strand.
GTGGCTACTGCATAGACGTGGCCAGACCACCACCTTGGCCTCCCCAAAGACGAGAACTTTAAAGGAACAAGAATTCCCACAGTTGCGAGAAGAGGTTAAGGAACTCGTCAAAAAGTGGGTCACAGAGAAAGTCCCACAGAGGGAAGCAGGCAGTGGCATCTACTCGGCATACTTCCTAATACCAAAACAAGACTTAACACTAGGTCCAATCCTAGACCTCAGGTACCTGAACAAGTTCATATGAAAGGAACATTTCAAAATGACAATGTTAAAAGAATTGATTCCGCTCCTAAGAAGGGGAGACTATATGGCAACATTCGACCTAAAAGACACCTACCTTGAAAAAATCCGCACCAAGGGTGTTCACAAAATGCCTGTCTGCGGTGGCCACACACCTGAAGGGATAGGCTATACATGCCCACCCATACCTGAACGATTGTTGGTAAAGGCAAACCCAAAACAAATATGCCACAGGAACATGGAAACAGTCCTCAGAAGGGTAGAGGGGCCTATGGTTTACCATAAGAAACGAACAGTCATCACTCCCAGAGAGAGTGAAGGTGTTCCTGGGAGCAACAATGGACTCAAGGACAGTACAAACATACCCAGTCCCTGAGAGCGTGTCGGCAATAGTGGAACAAACTCTCCTTTACCAGAAGGGATGGTCTCTGACAGTGAGGACTGTCATGAAACTGTTGGGCATGATGGCTTCATGTATTCCCCTCTCATACCACATAGAAGACTACATATGTGACCCATACAGGCATGGATCTGCAACGGATGGTCACAAGCCACTGGGAAGATCTAGTGGTTGTTATATCGTTCGTTCGTTACTTTATTTCGGCAAATATTGCCATAAAAGTCAAGACAGGAAATAAATACGACATACATAAATACATTATACAATAAAATATAAGATACAATACATACAGTTGGCAAGAAGTATATGGATGTCCCCATGATTAAGCAGTATCATTAGGCGTATAAAAATATAAATAACAATTTATAAAATAATTAAAAGCCAGAACTAAAAGAAAAAAAAAATATTTAATTAACTTGTCGATAAAACAGTGCATCATATACCTTTGCAAGGAGGGGGATGAGCGGGCCACCTGACAAAGCGTTACAATTTGTGACCAAGTCGATTCCTGATAAGGTAAACATTATATAGGAATCTGCTTGTGCCAAACACCACTAATTGTGAAGTATTGGACTGAAATATGCGCACTGCTTCTTTATAGGATCTGACCCCCACATATTTACAAACGGGTTTGATCCACCGATCCCTTGGTTTCTTGTATACTGGGCAAAAGAAGAGTAAATGAACAACGTCTTCTTTAGCCCCTAAGGTACAGAGAGTGCAGAGTTCACAACCTTTTACCCCTCCCCAATTGCATGTGTAAGCATTAATCTGTAAGACCTCGTACCTAAACTGTAAATAAAGTGTTTTTGCCAGAGGAGGGCCGACCTCATCCAAAAATTGTTCGAATTTAGGTGTATCTTTTATGTTTAAAAAATTCAAAGTCAGAGTACCAATCGATGAACTATGCAGTAGCTCTCCGTTGACATAAGACCAAAAAGTGTCCTTTACATTTTTCCTGGTACATGTTGTCATATTCTGTGGAGCTTCCCATAGGTGTGATAAACCTAATCTCTCGTACCACTTAGATACATATTTTAACCAAGGGGTATTCATATGTCCATCTATCTGAGTTAGTTCAGTCAATCCGTTCTTGTAATCACTCAACTCCGGGGTTACCCATAGCCTGACCCAATACAGCAATGGTCTTAATAATGCTTGATAGTCTGCTCTTTTAAGATTAATATCAAGGAAAACAGGGACTAGGGGGGTTCTTGTCGGTATTTTAAGTAGCCTTCGTACAAAATGGTTTTCCGTTTTTCCAAAGTTGTTATTGCAATGGAAGCCCCAGAGTTCAGCACCATAAAGGGCGGTCGATTGGGCCTTTGCTTTATATACTTCCAGTGCTGGTGAGATTGCTTTAGAGTGACTGGCTCCGTGTATTTTTAAAATAGGCATTGAGTTTTGTTTAAGGGCTAGAATGCTTTTATCCATCTGCCCTTTCCAGGACAGGTTACTATCCAGCGTCATCCCCAGATAATTGAAACTCCCTACCTGTTCCAGTTTTTGGTTATCCAAGGACAGATTATTCCTGAGGGATTTCTTGGAGTTTATTGACATATACTTTGTTTGGTAGGATTTATTTCTAGCCCCTTCCCCACGCAATACTTCTGGAAAGAATCCACCAAATTCTGTAAACCTCTCGGAGTTTGAGAAATGAGGATGGTGTCATCGGCAAATAGTAATGCCGTAACCGGCTCGCCACCTAGCTTCGGTGAGTCATGTACACAATCCCTTAAATAGATTGGAATATCATTAACATATAGTGAGAAGAGTGTAGGAGCTAACACGCAGCCTTGGCGCACACCACGGTCTACAGGTATGGCCCTTGAGGTCTCACCTTCTTTCCCCACCTAATTTTTGCATAGTTCCCTGTGTGAAGCTTGATAAGTTCTTTAAGTAGTTCCCCAGGGACCGCCATGTTTCTTAATGTAGACCACAACAAATTGCGAGGAACAAGGTCAAAGGCGGCCCTTAGATCCATGAATACCACATAGAGGCTACCCTTCCTTATGGTTATATACTTCCAACAGATGCACATGAACCTAAACACCTGGTCAACCGTACTTACTTTTATTCTAAAGCCAGCCTGATATTTGGTTAATATTTTAGTCTCTTCAATCCAATCTAAAAGCCTGTTTAAAATATGTCTGGCATATATCTTTTGAAATGAGTCTATTAAACTTATTGGGCGGTAATTACTTGGATCGTAGCGATCACCTTTTTTTAAAAATTGTCATAATTTCTGCCCCTTTCCAGGAATCGGGGATTGGTGTGCCTGCCACAATGGAATTACTCAAGTAATTTATGTAAGGCCCCCACACATCCACATCATATTTTAGAAGATCTCCGGGGATTTTATCAGGGCCTGGGGCTTTGCCCAATTTCACAGCTAATAAAACCTTATTAGTTTCTTCTAAACTAAAGGTTAGTGGAGCAACACTTATCTCTAAATTTGTCTCATGGTCCTCGAAGGGCAAATTCTCCTGTTTGTTAGCATAGAGCTTAGTGAAGTGGTCGCACCAAGTATTTTCATCTAGGAAAATATCCTTTGTTGATCTGCCCTGCTTATTTCCATTAGCGATTAGATTCCAGAACATACTCTGGTCCCGTAGCTTAGCTGCATTCAAGAGATCCTCCCAGAAATTTTCATCCCATGTTTTTTTAGCTTGGGCCAACGTTTTTTTGTGGGCTAGTCTATTGTTTTTTATATCCAAGCTGTTCCCGGATTTTACTGCCTGGATTAGTCTTGATTTTGCTATACGACAGTCTTTATTATACCATGGGTTCGCTGACTCAAGATCATTCCGTTTCCTATTACCATCTTTTTTATAGATTTTGCTCAATAGTGGGGTTAATGCGTCTGGTTGTTATATCAAAAATCCAGAAGGAGATAGAATAGTGGAACCTGTCACACATGAGTATAGGGAGACCTTTCAAACTGCCAACTTCAACGGGGACCATAACAACAGATGTGTTCCACAAGGGCTGGGGAGTGCACATGGGGATTTAGAAGATTAGAAGTCTCTGGAGCCCCGTTGAAATCATAAAACACATAAACTACCTGGAGCTAAAGATGATTCCAAGCGCTGAAGGCTTTTCAACTGTATGTAAGGGGGCAGACAGTACTTATACAGACAATACGACAACTATGTTTTACCTCAACAACCAAAGCAAAGTCATTCTCCCTGTCAAAATAAGCACAGGAGATATGGAAGTGGGTGAATCAGCAGAATACGACCCCCTGGCAACAATACACCTTCCAGGGAAGCAGAACACAGAAGCGGACAGACTGAGCATGCAAGAGAACACCTCTCATGAATAGGAAATGAAGCAGGAAGTGCTGGGCAGTGTGTTCAAGAAGTGGAGAACACCAAACCTAGATCTGTTTGCAATACCAGAAAAAACAAAATGCCTAAACTTTGAGCTTACATTTCCACACCACCAGTCCGAGGGGAATGTGCTGTCGATAAACTGGTGAGGGTGATTTGCCTACGCCTTTTCACTGACTACTCTGATCACAAGAATTCTGGACAAAGCCTGACAACCAGGAACATCATTCATGCTTATTGCCCTACAATGTGCCAGACAAGCATGGTATTCAGATCTATTAGAGATTTCCAAAGGACAAGTCATGCCAATCAAGGCAACGCAGGACCTGTTAACCATGCAAAACGAAAACGTGTCACCCGGAGCCACCCACACTCAACGTAGCAGTATGGCTCCTAAATATCTGTCTGTGAACCTCTGCTGCCCCCTTCCCCACACCTCCTCTCCCACATTCACTTCGGCAGAAACCAAAGGAAGAGTAGAAACAAGGACAGGACACTGTATTGTGTTACCATATCTTACCCAATTACTAGACTGTTGCCTGACCTACACATCGCAAAAAGGTACACCTGGCTGCTCATACCATACCAGGGGAACAACAGGGAACAGCCTTATCACACTATCATTAATGAAAAAAGTTCTTGAAGGATCAAGGTAAGTGGCACCGCCAAGAACAGCATCTACACCCATGTGGAACCTGAGTACAATGCTCTCACAACTAGAACCGTTTAAGCCAATGCATAAGTCTGAATTGAAGTACATAAACTTGACAACAAAATTCTTAATAGCCACCACGTCACTCTGCAGGGTCAGCAAGCTGCAAGTGCTGACACTCCTAGAACTATACCTTCAAATACACAAGGACAGGGTTGTCCTGAGAACTAATCCATAGTTCCTACCACAAGTGGTATCACCTTTCCACATCAACCAGGGTATGCAGATGCCATCCTTCTTTCAGGACCCAAAGACTCAAGCAGAGAGGGCACTTCATACCTTGGATGTGAGAAGAGCACTCATGTACTGCCTACTTGAGATGAAAACAATCCGGAAAGGGAACCAGCTCTTTGCTTCCTTCGCTAGGACTAGCAACAGTATACCAGTAACCAAGAACAATTACGCAGTGGATAGTGGAGACTAGCAAAATATGCTATGCTTGGCCAGGGAAGCCCTTACACTCATGTCCCAGGAACACGCAACCGGGAAAAAGAGCACAACCCTAGCATTCCTGGCAAACGTACTGCTTGCCAACATCTGCACGGCTGCAACCTGTGCATTTCTACACATCTTCATGAACCACTACTGTGTGGCCATCCATCTGAACAAAGGAGAACAGATGGGGCAGAGAGAACTTTGGCACCTGTTTACCAATTCATCTGCTTTGCAATCCATCCTTCCCAGAGAACCAAACACTGCTATGTTATCAGATGTACAGCGTGTGAATCAGGAAAAGGATTCATGCTGCAAAACCAAATGGTTATGTACCAGTAGGAGTAGTTTTGCAGCCTGAAGAGTTTACTGGATTCACATGTGGCCCTCCTGCCTTCCCAGAAAGAGGGAAACGCAAACAGGCGAGGAGAAATACCAGAATCTGAAAGTGGCCGCAATACACAGGAACTTTTGGGGCACTGTCTGACATCACACAAGAGATGGACTTAACACCAAATGGTGGTCAATGACACCCATACAAAAAAGGAGGACAAAACACAATTACTGCCTCAACCACTCGACAGCGGAGTAGATGCACAGCATGCGAATATAAAAAAAAACTTCAGGCTGCAAAAATACTCCTACTTGTAAGTAACCATTTTGTTACTATACACCAAATATAGTTCTCCAAACTGTCAATCCAATATGTTAACCCCTGGATGTTCCTTTGCTCTCTCAAAAAAGAACTGTTTCCCCAGACTGGAGTACCATGGTCTGGGACTGATTTTTCCAATGCAGTTAGATTTGTCGGGTTGAGTACATTTAGGAATTGTGATGTCCACCATTTACTCACTTGGGAAAAGCACAGTCTCAATATTAGTGTTGCCCCTTTTGTGGCTATAACTATAATGGCTCTGAGGGTTGGTGTTTACCATTAAGGATATGTAGAAGATGATGCACTTGTGGCATTCACATAAATTGTTTTCATAGACATTTTCAATTGCTTTTTCCTTGGCAATGTCTTTCATGGTTTTTCAGTTTTTTTGCCAGACACATCCACTTCCATGCCAAAGGTGTGTTGACTAAAGTGTTCTGTATCTCTTGCCTAGGTGTGATACTGGTCAGGAATGGTGGCAGAAACTGACACCTGTGGTAGCTGACTAGTGATCTGGCTGTCAGGATCCACCAAGACACTGATACTTTGTTACATACTGGCTTACTTGAGTCATGGCTTCTGCCCTGATGTGTTTCTTCTCCTTCAGAAATTCTGGTATTTTTCGAGCCCATCTGTCTTATTGTGCTGAAAGTGCAGAGGGATTGACAATCCACATCCCTAGAGAAGAGAAGTGGCAATGAATGATTTCTGCTGGTAATCATAAGGACTTATCTCTCTTGTGGCACTTTATAAACTGTGTTTGGGTTTAAAGATTCTTGTGTTGCCATCATGGCAATGTTGGACTCAAGTGTCTCTGTGAAGTTGGCATTTACATAGATTTTATTTTGGACATTGAAATCTACTCACTTTCGGTCTTTGATATTGTACAAAGGCAAAAATGTTTGGAGCAGAACCAGACAACTAATATTGTCAGGACAGTGGCATCAGGTGAGCTTGAAACATCTATCAAAAGTTTGCAGCGTGAATCTTTTCCGGATTCACATGTTGTGCATTATTCCGCCATCTAGTGGTTGGATACAGAATTCTTTTGTATGGTAGTAGTCATTCCTCCCTGTTTTTTTTGTTTTGTTGGGACTCAACAGTCCCATTGAATGCCTAAACCAGCCTCTCCTGATGTCACGAGCTACCTGGAAGCCTCCACGCGTGGTTGCCTTATTCAGATTATTTTTTTCCGCTGTTGCATTTGAAAGTATTGCTGAAGACTCTTCAAGCGTAAAACAAAAAGGACATTTTATCCAAAGTTCATTGATAAATCAGAGAAGAGAACATCAGATTCAGAGTCACCAAGGGACCACACAGCGGGGAACACCAGAGAATGTTCAGGCAGGAGGCCCCCGTACCGTGTGACATGGAAAATACACTGTTTTGCTTCTGCCCCAGGCGCTACCACAAGTTTGCACAGAAGAATAGTGTAGGAAAGTGCCCTTTTTTGACATGCTCACTGGTACTGAGGTTTTTCAACTGAGGTGCACTGGGTGCCTGCTAAACAGTTCCCAGTGCCAATGCTCTTTCCCAAAAACAGATAACAATGTGTACAATTGGCACACTCCTCTACCTGCATAAGTGTACCCTGGTACCTAGGGCTTGGGTAAGGGAGAGGGTCCCTAAGCACTGCAGCATGTATTGTGCCACCTCCGGGACCCCCATAAAAACTAGATGCACACAGGTGCCATTGCAGTCTGCATGTCCTGGTGCAAGCCACACGAAAAACACAACAAGGCAAACCCCTCAGGTGCCATGTTACCCTCACGGCATCTGAACATATGTAAGTCACCCCTACAGCAGGCCTTGGAGCCCTAAGGTAGGGTGCATTATAGTCGATGTGTGGTCCTACCTGCACAAGCAGATATCACGCTGTGATTCCCAGCCACTTTGCTGAGCATAGCAAGTGAACAGGTAAGCCATCTTAAGGTATGTGCTGGACACTCGTCCTCACAAGTGACCCAGTCACCTAAAGGTTTCACTAAATCCGGTATTGTTTTGGCATTGAACGTCTCGTCTTAAATTCAGGCTGATGCAAGCCTCCAATTTATTAGGACAAGCACCCAGAGGAAAATTTAGAGGTGTCCCCTGAACCCCACTAGTCTCTGAGTGTGCTGGTTGACTGGTCTCAACCCGCCTGCCACCACAGACAAATTTCTGACCCTCTGGAGATGAGATCCAGGTCTCTCAGAGGTCGGAAAAAAAACCTGCTCTGGAGATTGGTGCTGTCTTCCACTCAGGCAGGATGGCTTGAAGATCTGCATACCACGGTCAGGGGCTTCAAAGGCCCTGCCACATTTGTTATGCAAACTCTGGCTTCCCCAGATTTGGATATGGCCCCCCCCTCCCCAGCCCTGAGGTGAGGCCCATTTGGCACCAGGACAGATGGAAAAATTAGTTAAATAAATCTAACAGCAATGCAAAACTAACTCTCCAACCAAGCGGGGGTGGGAGGGGAGGAAGGGCAGGAAATCGATTAGTTTCCTAAGAAAACCCTCACCCACTAAAGTTACCCCTTGGTGGCAAGCTTTATCATCGGGTCCTTCCCGTTCGGCTTCAGAACAGGGCGTGCTACGAGTGATGGACTACGTGGGAGCACTTGTTGTAACTTAGACTATGATGATACATGAATAGGAGTGGGGGGTAAAAATTTAAGAATACCTTCTTCCTAGGAGAACCTATGTTTTAATACTTATTCCTGTGGCAGTATGATTAAAAAGTGGGGTAAATTGAAAGGATATGGTTATGCTATGAACCTGCCTTTCAAACTGAGGTCTACATGTTTTAAGCCTACCCATAGCCTTTTCATCAGAACCAGTAGCAGCTCCCTAGTACCACTCCTTACAAGTGAAACTACAGTCGTCGTTGCAGTTGGTACCTGCGGATGAAGGGGAGTGACTCCTTCGCCCAAGGGAGATTCCTTCCTTCTTCTTGTGGTGGCTGAAGACTTGCCACCCTCAGAGGATGCACAGCCGGGGAAATGTTGTAGAAGCTGGAAGGCGCCATGGAAACCATGTTGCAAGCAGAGTCTTTCTTGTGGATGCAGCTTGTCGGGTTCCTGGAGGGTCCAGTCGCAGTTGCAATGACCAGAAGTTGAAGTAGAGGTTGCAGAGGAGTCCCGCTGGAATCTTGCAAGCTGAATCCGAGGACCCACCCAAGAAGGAGACCCTAAATAGCCCTGTAAGGGGGATTGGTCACCTAGCCATGTGACCACCTATCGGGGGGAGGAGGGATCGGACGCCACCTGCCTGATCTGGCCACTCATATGCTCCAAAAGGCCTCTGCCCACCTTGGATTCAAGATGGCAGAATCAAAGAACCCGCTGGAGGAGCTCTGGGCATCACCCCTGGGGTGGTGATGGACAGGGGGGTTGTCACTCCCCTTTCCACGGTCCAGTTTCATGCTAGAGCAGGGACTGGAGGTCCCTGAACTGGCGTAGACTGGTTTATGCAAGGAGGGCGCCAAATATGCTCTTCAAAGCTTACCAGTGGCTTGGGGAGGCAATCCCTCCCAAGCCATGTAACACTTATTTCCAAAGGGAGAGGGTGTTACTCCCCTCTCCCAAAGGAAATCCTTTGTTCTGCCTTCTTGGGCTTGAGCTGATCAAGCAGCAGGCGGGCAGAAACCTGTGTGAGGGATGGCAGCAGCTTAGGCTGTCTGGAAAACCACAGAAAGCTGGTAGGAGCAATGCTGGGGGTCTTATAACAAGCCCCATGAGTGCATGGAATCATACTTCTAATACTGGCAACAGTATTGGGGTATGATTCTGACATGTTTGATACCAAAAATGCCTATGTTCGGGGTTACCATTATGTAGCTGGACATAGGCAGTGACCTATGTCCAGTACATGCGTAAAATGGCGGCCCGCACTCACAAAGTCCATGAAAATGGAGCTGGAGTCCGTGGGGGCACCTCTGCTCATGCAGGGGGGTCCTCATACACAGTACCTGCACCCTGCCCTCTGGGCTAGGAGGGCCTACCATAGGGGTGACTTACAGTGACCTGGTGCAGTGACCTGTAGTGAGAGGGGTGCATGCACCCTTTCACGCAGGCTGCAATGGAAGGCCACTTTGCATGGGTGCCTCATTGGTGGCATAATACATGCTGCAGCCCACGGGGGACCACTTGTACCCGAATGCCCTGGGTACCATATACTAGGCACTTATATGGGGGAACCAGTATGCCACATGTGCGGTGTGTGTGGTCCAGGCAACCAAGTTTAAAGGGAGAGAGCATAGTCACTGGGGTCCTGGTTAGCAGGATCCCAGTGCACACAGTGAAAACATACCAACAACAGGCAAAAAGTGTTGGTAACCATGCCAGAAAGAGGGTACTTTCATACAGTCTTACCATTTTTTACATCATTGTTTAATATCTGCAAAGCAAAACTGTTACAAACTAAAGTTCTTGAATTTGGAACAGAAGCCGACAACATTGATGATGGCTTTGAAGATGCAAGCGAAGAAGGAGAAGACAATCCCATGAACCGGCAAGCTTATGCTGTGCAAATCTGTTAGTTTTTCCAAATCATGTTTTATGAATTACATCATGGCAAAAAGAGGACTCTGTTACACATGATGACTGCCCAGGCAATTTATTACAAGTGCAAACCTAGAGAGCTAGTCACCTAAAATGAATAGGATTGGTGTTTCAACAATTTATAATGACATAGTACAGAGCAGGTACTTGTTAGCTCATGCTGTAAAATCTTGTGAATCCGACAGCATACCTCTTCCAAGTCACTTTAGCAGGGCAGCATTTACAATTGCTGCTCTTGATAATTTTGATTTCGAAGACCTCTTGTCTTTGTCTGGAACATCCAGCACCCATGATACTTCCATGGTGCTTTTTCAAGACTGTACCAATGAAGTAGCTGCTGGAAAACAAGCTGTGTCAGCTGCAGGCATAAACAAACGAAGCTGCAAAACTATAAACCAACTGCCTTGCCAACATGTACAAAATCACTACAAGCCAACGACACGTACCAGTCCACCAGAAAATTTTAAAGTGGCCAATGACATGGATCTCCTCCCTGATGCTGCAGTCCACAAAGCTGATTTAGCTGAATTTATCATATCACTTATTCGGTGCGGACTGGAGGTTGAAGAAAAGCCAGCTCTTCCGTGGGCTGGAATTCATGCTCTGATTTCCCAGAATACGGTCCCGCTGAAGAAGATTGTTTTTACCAGTAATACCATCTCTAGTCACAAACTACGCAACAGTATACACAGCTCTAAAAAAAAAATCAGAAATGTGCACGCTCAGCTTGAAGACCAGCTTATCCTGCTAATGTTTTACGATGAAGGTGTTCTCCATATTGTAGCTGAAATATGTATGAGCAATCCAGTAGAATTTGATAATCTTTATCCAATGATGGTCATTTTCCACATGACAAAAGTTGTGTTGTGGTGTGCAGGAAGTTATCTCAATAGAAATGGCATAGACGATGCACTTATTGAGGCTGGAACCTTTGGAAGCAAAACTGTCCAGTCAGTATTGCGCGGGACTCATTATGTTCATTAGTTACAAGATATGCTCATCATATCTGTGGCTACAGAAACATTGTGTTGGAATGCTTTCTGGAACAAGAATGACAAATTAGGTTTTGTATATCTTATCTCAGAAGTGAAAAAGGCACAGGGTGCACTTCATTTAAAAGACATAATGCAAACCAGCCAATATACAACACATTCAGTTAAAAATCAGAAAACCTGGAAACCAAGTTTGTAGAGTTTATCAAAGGATGTAAAGAGTAATCAGAACTTTGCAAGTACTTGGGAAATGTTTTACACATGATAGCGCTAGTGAAAAACTTGGTATATGCTGACTGGGAGCTGCACATGAAGAATGTGGAGTCACTGATTACTGTATTTCTCGAATTTGATTGTATATGCTACCTGAGATTTGGGTCCTGGTATTTGGGAACAGTGAAGAGTGGAAAAACCATTCCCCTACACAAAATGTATCCAAACATTTTGTGGTGAAAGACAGAGAGGGAAGGTTCAGTGCTGTGGCTCCAGGTATAAAACAGGAACAGACGATCCAGAGATAACAGAAAAGCTCCAAGGGAATTGTTGGCCAGACACATAAAAGTGAATATGTTGCTCAATGACAACTAGTTTACCATGAAGTCCTTTCTATTTGCAACGCTTTCACAGAGATGGCTAATTCAAAATTAATGGACCATTGTGAGCCTGTTCCTTGTTCCATGTTGACAGCCTTCTTCATTTCATCCAGCAGCAAAGAGAACTCCTTTGAAATGACTGAGCCTGTGCCACTACACAACTTTGTGACCAAACAATATGTGGATAACAAGTCTACTAGATGTCCTGGAACATGGATCAAAACTGTATGAAGCTGGCTGTCTGTATGGTGCACTAAAAAGAAGCTATGTAATGAAATACACAGTTCCAAAGAAGACAAAGAAAGATAGGGAGAACACTAGGGAGTCCTAATTAGTAGGAGCAAGAGCCCTCACACACCCTATTGGGTGTCATGCTTCATCATCGGATGGGCTCCTCGTCAGACCAGCGCTGCAATGTCTGACGGGCACCCCCCAAAGGGGGGCTCTTTGCCGGAGATCGTTTCTCGATGATGCCACAGAACCCAAATGTGGGTCAGAAGAAAGAGAGGAGAGATCAATAGAAAAAAAAATTGGCTCAAAAACCCTCACTAAGTGTTCATTTATTCGCCGATGTTGGGTGATGGCCAAGATTAAAAAATATAACAAGTGAGTGAGATAGAGATAATGCTCAACTACTCACTAACAACTTGATAAGGAGGAGAGGAAGTCAGGAATTGCCAGACATTCCTCGAAATGAGGTCGACATGTTTCGCGTCTCTTTGGTCCAAAGGGATCCACTGACGCTTCTTCAGGACCTAATATATCTTTAAACTTCTCCAACAAAAAAACGAAATAGACTCCTGCAATCTGAAACTGACAGTCAAAATGTTAACAGAGGGTTCTTAACTGCTTATAGGAAAGCTGGAGGTAAGGCGTAAGGTCGAGCTCCTTATCCACACACTCTGTGATACTCATTGTTGTTCTAAAGTTGGGACATTTTTGAGCTAGAGAAAAAATCATAACACCATTTTTACAGTCCTAACTAAAGTGAGTTATTAAGATTTTTAAACTGTTAAGCTACAGGGACCTAATCAAGGCCCTAACAGTTACTTTTAAGAATTTGGAAAAAATACCCAATTCAAAAAAATGCAATTTAACTAAAGACCAATTTTGAATTGACTCATGTAGTCACTTATTGACTGTAGGAAAATGGCTCCCTGTTGCAGTTACCCCCCACTTTTCCCTGATATTGATGCTGACTTGACTGAGAAGTGTTCTGGGACCCTGCTAACCAGGCCCCAGCACCAGTGTTCTTTCACTTACAAATGTACCATTGTTCCACAATAGGCCCATTCCTGGCACACAGATAAGTCCCTTGTAAAAGGTACCAAGGGCCCTCTGACCAGGGAAGGTCCCTAAGGGCTGCAGCATGTGTTGTCCCACCCTAAGGGACCCCTCACCTAACACATGCACACTGCCATTGCAGATTGTGTGTGTTAGTGGGGAGAAAAGGGGAAAGTCGACATGGCATCCCACTCAGGATGCCATGCACACAAAATACTGCCTGTGGCATAGGTAAGTCACCCATCTAGCAGGCCTTAAAGCCCTAAGGCAGGGTACACTATACTACAGGTGAGGGCATAGCTGCATGAACAATATACCCCTACAGAGTCTAAGTCCATTCTTAGACATTATAAGCACAGTGTGTCCATATTAAATATATGGTCTGGGAGTTTGTCAAAACAATCTCCACAGCTCCATAATAGCTACACTGAATACTGGGAAGTTTGGTATCAAACTTCTCAGAATAATAAACCCACACTTATGCCAGTGCTGGATTTATTAAAAAATGCACACAGAGGGCATCTTACAGATACCCCTGTATTTTACCAAATCCTTCAGTGCATGACTGAATGGTCTGTGCTAGCCTGCCACTGAGACGAGTTTCTGACCCCATGGGGTGAGAGCTTTTGTGCTCTCTGAGGCCAGAAACAAATCCTGCCCTGGGTGGAGGTGCTTCACACCTCCCTACTGCAGGAACTGTAACACATAGCAGTTAGCCTCAAAGGCTCAGGCTTTGTGTTACAATACCCCAGGGCACTCCAGCTAATGGAGATGCCCGCCGCCCCCCCAGACACAGTGTAGGAAGTTGGCTCTGTATGTGCTATTTCAAAGTAAGGAATAGCATGCACAGAGTCCAAGGGTTCCCCTTAGAGGTAAACTAGTGGAAAAAATAGATAATACTAATGCTCTATTTTGTGATAGTGTGGTCGAGCAGTAGGCTTATCCAAGGAGTAGTGTTAAGCATTTGTTGTACATACACATAGACAATAAATGAGGTACACACACTCAGAGACAAATCCAGCCAATAGGTTTTTGTATAGAAAAATATCTTTTCTTAGTTTATTTTAAGAACCACAGGTTCAAATTCTACATGTAATATCTCATTCGAAAGGTATTGCAGGTAAGTACTTTAGGAACTTTAAATCATAAAAATTGCATGTATACTTTTCAAGTTATTGACAAATAGCTGTTTTAAAAGTGGACACAGTGCAATTTTCACAGTTCCTAGGGGAGGTAAGTTTTTGTTAGTTTTACCAGGTAAGTAAGACACTTACAGGGTTCAGTTCTTGGTCCAAGGTAGCCCACCGTTGGGGGTTCAGAGCAACCCCAAAATTACCACACCAGCAGCTCAGGGCCGGTCAGGTGCAGAGTTCAGAGTGGTGCCCAAAACACATAGGCTAGAATGGAGAGAAGGGGGTGCCCCGGTTCCGGTCTGCTTGCAGGTAAGTACTCACGTCTTCGGAGGGAAGACCAGGGGGGTTTTGTAGGGCACCGGGGGGGACACAAGCCCACACAGAAATTTCACCCTCAGCAACGCGGGGGCGGCCGGGTGCAGTGTAGAAACAGGCGTCGGGTTCGCAATGTTAGTCTATGAGAGATCTCGGGATCTCTTCAGCGCTGCAGGCAGGCAAGGGGGGGATTCCTCGGGGAAACCTCCACTTGGGCAAGGGAGAGGGACTCCTGGGGGTCACTTCTCCAGTGAAAGTCCGGTCCTTCAGGTCCTGGGGGCTGCGGGTGCAGGGTCTCTCCCAGGCGTCGGGACTTTGGATTCAAAGAGTCGCGGTCAGGGGAAGCCTCGGGATTCCCTCTGCAGGCGGCGCTGTGGGGGCTCAGGGGGGACAGGTTTTGGTACTCACAGTATCAGAGTAGTCCTGGGGTCCCTCCTGAGGTGTTGGATCTCCACCAGCCGAGTCGGGGTCGCCGGGTGCAGTGTTGCAAGTCTCACGCTTCTTGCGGGGAGCTTGCAGGGTTCTTTCAAGGCTCCTGGAAACAAAGTTGCAGCCTTTCTTGGAGCAGGTCCGCTGTCCTCGGGAGTTTCTTGTCTTTTCGAAGCAGGGGCAGTCCTCAGAGGATGTCGAGGTCGCTGGTCCCTTTGGAAGGCGTCGCTGGAGCAGGATCTTTGGAAGGCAGGAGACAGGCCGGTGAGTTTCTGGAGCCAAGGCAGTTGTCGTCTTCTGGTCTTCCTCTGCAGGGGTTTTCAGCTAGGCAGTCCTTCTTCTTGTAGTTGCAGGAATCTAATTTTCTAGGGTTCAGGGTAGCCCTTAAATACTAAATTTAAGGGCGTGTTTAGGTCTGGGGGGTTAGTAGCCAATGGCTACTAGCCCTGAGGGTGGGTACACCCTCTTTGTGCCTCCTCCCAAGGGGAGGGGGTCACAATCCTAACCCTATTGGGGGGAATCCTCCATCTGCAAGATGGAGGATTTCTAAAAGTTAGAGTCACTTCAGCTCAGGACACCTTAGGGGCTGTCCTGACTGGCCAGTGACTCCTCCTTGTTGCTTTCTTTGTTCCCTCCAGCCTTGCCGCCAAAAGTGGGGGCCGTGGCCGGAGGGGGCGGGCAACTCTACTAAGCTGGAGTGCCCTGCTGGGCTGTGACAAAGGGGTGAGCCTTTGAGGCTCACCGCCAGGTGTCACAGCTCCTGCCTGGGGGAGGTGTTAGCATCTCCACCCAGTGCAGGCTTTGTTACTGGCCTCAGAGTGACAAAGGCACTCTCCCCATGGGGCCGGCAACATGTCTCTGGTGTGGCAGGCTGCTGGAACTAGTCAGCCTACACAGACAGTCGGTTAAGTTTCAGGGGGCACCTCTAAGGTGCCCTCTGGGGTGTATTTTGCAAACAAATGTACACTGGCATCAGTGTGCATTTATTGTGCTGAGAAGTTTGATACCAAACTTCCCAGTTTTCAGTGTAGCCATTATGGTGCTGTGGAGTTCGTGTTTGACAGACTCCCAGACCATATA
Source organism: Pleurodeles waltl (assembly GCF_031143425.1). Taxonomy (NCBI): domain Eukaryota; kingdom Metazoa; phylum Chordata; class Amphibia; order Caudata; family Salamandridae; genus Pleurodeles; species Pleurodeles waltl. The sequence goes on from NC_090449.1 coordinate 421,066,578, forward strand.
CTCTTATGGCTACCCTGCACTTACAATGTCTAAGGTTTGGTTTAGACACTGTAGGGGTACCATGCTCATGCACTGGTACCCTCACCTATGGTATAGTGCACCCTGCCTTAGGGCTGTGAGGCCTGCTAGAGGGGTGTCTTACCTATACTGCATAGGCAGTGAGAGGCTGGCATGGCACCCTGAGGGGAGTGCCATGTCGACTTACTCGTTTTGTCCTCACTAGCACACACAAGCTGGCAAGCAGTGTGTCTGTGCTGAGTGAGAGGTCTTCAGGGTGGCATAAGACATGCTGCAGCCCTTAGAGACCTTCCTTGGCATCAGGGCCCTTGGTACTAGAAGTACCAGTTACAAGGGACTTATCTGGATGCCAGGGTCTGCCAATTGTGGATACAAAAGTACAGGTTAGGGAAAGAACACTGGTGCTGGGGCCTGGTTAGCAGGCCTCAGCACACTTTCAATTGTAAACATAGCATCAGCAAAGGCAAAAAGTCAGGGGGCAACCATGCCAAGGAGGCATTTCTTTACACACAGCCCCCACTTTTGGTGGCAAGTCCGGAGGAGATACTGAGAAAAACTAGGAGTCACCTACCAGTCATGACAGCCCCTAAGGTGTCCTGAGCTGAGGTGACCCAGCCTTAAGAAATCCTCCTTCTTGGTTTTGGAGGATTCCCCCAATAGGAATAGGGATGTGCCCCCCTCCCCTCAAGGAGGAGGCACAAGGAGGGTGTAGCCACCCTCAAGGACAGTAGCCATTGGCTACTGCCCTCCAGACCTAAATACACCCCTAAATTTAGTATTTAGGGGCGACCCTGAACCCAAGAAATCAGATTCCTGCAACCTACAACAAGAAGAAGGACTGATGACCTGAAAGCCCCGCAGAGACAACGGAGACACCAACTGACTTGGCCTCAGCCCTACCGGCCTGTCTCCAGACTCAAAGAACCTGCACAGCGATGCATCCAGCGGGACCAGTGACCTCTGAGAACTCAGAGGACTGCCCTGCACCCAAAGGACCAAGAACCTCCTGAGAACAGTGGCACTGTTCAGAAACAGCAACCAACTTGCAACAAAGAAGCAACGTTAAAGAGGCTCTCACTTCCCGCCAGAAGCGTGAGACTTCACACTCTGCACCCGACACCCCGGCTCGAGTTTGGAGAAATCAACGCTGCAGAGAAGACTCTCAGGCAACTCCCACAACGTGGACACCCTGAGTCGACCTCCCTGCACCCCCACGGTGACGCCTGCATAGAGGATCCAGAGGCTCCCCCTGACCGCGACTGCCTGGTAACAAAGGAACCAGACACCTGGACCAAGCACTGCACCCGCAGACCCCAGGACAGAGAGGAACCACCTACCAGGGCAGGAGTGACCAGCAGGCAGCCCTCATCCTAGCCCATTCGGTGGCTGGCCCGAGAAGTCCCCCTGTGCTCTGCCTGCATCGCCTGAGTGAACCCCAGGTCCCTCCATTGCTTTCAATAGCAAACCCGACACCTACTTTGCACACTGCACCCAGCCACCCCTGTGCCACTGAGGGTGTGTTTTGTGTGCTTGTGTGTGCCCCCCGAGTGCTCTACAAAACCCCCCCTGGTCTGCTCCCCAAGGACGCAGGTACTTACCTGCTAGCAGACTGGAACCGGAACACCCCTGTTCTCCCTAGGCGCCTAGGTGTTTTGGGCCCTCCTTTGACCTCTGCACCTGACCGGCCCTGTGTTGCTGGTGTTGTGGCATTGGGGTTGCCTTGAACCCCCAAAGGTGGGCTGCCTATGCCCAGGAGACTGACTGTGTAAGTGCTTTACTTACCTGCAAAACTAACCAAAACTTACCTCCAACAGGAACTGTTAATTTTTGCAATGTGTCCACTTTTAAAATAGCTTATTGCCATTTTAACCAAAACTGTGTGTACTACTGTTTTAAATCACAGTTCTATACTTACCTGTGTGAAGTACCTTGCATTTTATGTACTTACCTAAAATCTTGAATCTTGTGGTTCTAAAATAAATTAAGAAAATATATTTTTCTATATAAAAACCTATTGGGTTGGAGTTAAGGCTTTGAGTGTGTGTTCCTCATTTATTGCCTGTGTGTGTACAACAAATGCTTCACACTACCCTCTGATAAGACTACTGCTCTACCACAAAACCACAAAATAGAGCATTAGAATCATCTAATGTTGCCACTATCAACCTCTAAGGGGAACCCTTGGACTCTGTGCACACTATCTCTCACTTTGAGATAGTATATACAGAGCCAGCTTCCTACATTGACCAAGTGGTATCAGCAAATGCAAAATAGCCACCAATGTAGGAAGATGGCTCTCTATATGGTGCACTAAAAAAGTACACCGTGTAGAGAGTCCAGTGGATCCCCAATTGGTTTGCAGAGGCAAAAGTAGATAGTACTAACGGTCTCTTTTGTGTTAGTGTGGGCTAGCAGTTAGGCTTATCAAAGGGTAGTGTTTAGCATTTGTTGTAGTCACAGAGGCAATAAATGAGACACCCACCCAAAGAATAAATCTGAGACCAATTTAGAAATATAACATTTATTTTTATATATGTTTCAAACCCATTTTTTAATAAATCCAACACTGGCATCAGTGTGGGTTTATTATTCTGAGAAGTTTGATACCAAACTTCCCAGTATTCAGTGTAGCCATTATGGAGCTGTGGAGTTCGTGTTTGACAGACTCCCAGACCATATACTCTTATGGCTACCCTGCACTTACAATGTCTAAGGTTTTGCTTAGACACTGTAGGGGCATAGTGCTCATGCACTTATGCCCTCACCTGTGGTATAGTGCACCCTGCCTTAGGGCTGTAAGGCCTACTAGAGGGGTGACTTATCTATACTGCATAGGCAGTGTGAGGTTGGCATGGCATCCTGAGCGGGATGCCATGTCGACTTAGTCATTTTCTCCCCACCAGCACACACAACCTGGCAAGCAGTGTGCATGTGCTGAGTGAGAGGTCCCCAGGGTGGCATAAGACATGCTGCAGGCCTTAGAGACCTCCCCTGGCATCAGGGCCCTTTGTACCAGGGGTACCAGTTACAAAGAACTTACCTGGATGCTAGGGTTGTGCCAATTGTGGAGACAAAGGTACAGTTTAGGGAAAGAACACTGGTGCTGGAACCTGGTTAGCAGACCTCAGCACACTTTCAAATCATAACTTGGCATCAGCAAAGGCAAAAAGTCAGGGGGTAACCATGCCAAGGAGGCATTTCCTTACAAGGATGAAGGGATTAATCCTCCCCATTGGGACTAGAACCTGTGACTGACTGTCTGGTCCATCTCTTTTTTAATACACAGTATGTTTCATTGCAATATCGATTATTTAATATATTTATATATATAGCATATTGAGCATCTGCTGCTATTATGGCCATGTAGAGCATGACTGAGTACAAATATTAACCTGTTAGGTGCGGGCGTCGGCCACTGGCCGACGCCCACACACCCTCCCTGGTGCGGGTCACGACCAGTGGCCGACACCAGGAAGGGTATCAATAAATCCTCGGGTGCGTCGCACCCGAGGATTTATTTTTTTTTTTAAACCCCCCCCGGGAGACACGGAAGCTTCCGTGTCTCCCCCCGACCCCCCACCCGCCCCTTTGTGACGTCAGCGCCTCGCGCGCTGACGTTGCAAAGGTGTTTTCCCCATCAAAGCAGGAAGCAGCCTTGCGGCCGCTTCCTGCTTTGATGGGGAAAACGGCCTTTCTCACGTTCGGGAAGGCCTCGTAAGAAAGGGGAGTGTCTCCCCTTTCTTACGAGGCCTTCCTGAAAGTGTTTCCTGGCCCCCGATCGCGCCCCCCCCCCCTCCCCCCCCAGGGGATTGTTGTTTTTTTTAAAAAAAAAAAATTAAAAAAAAAAAAAAAATGACAGGGGGTCGCCCGTGGGCAGGGTGACCCCCTGTGGGGGCAATTTTTTTTTTAAATGTTGTAGGGTTTCCCTGGGGGCCATTTTGGCCCCCAAGGAAACCATATAACAACTAAAAAAAATAGATCTATATATAGATCTATATTTATATATCTATGTAGATAGATATATCTATGTACATGGATATATCTATAGATATATCTATGTACATAGATATATATATATATATAGAGGTAGATCTATATATACCAAAGAGATTTATAAAGTGTGCTACTCACCTGTGAGGGTCTCAAGGCGCTTGGGGGGGGGGGCGGGGGGAGGGAAAGGGGCTGGGAGGTTCACTGTTCGAAAAGCCAGGTTTTGAGGCCCTTCCTGAAAAGAAGTAGGTTTTGGGTCTTGCGAAGGTGGGTTGTGAGGGCGTTCCAGGTTTTGGGTGCAAGGTAGGAGAAGGATCTGCCCCCGGTGGTGGTGTGTTTGATGCGGGGGACAGAGGCAAGAGAGAGGTCAGCTGAGCGGACGTTTCGTGTGGGGGTGTGGAAGGTGACTCTCGTTGAGGTAGGCAGGGCCTGTGTTGTGGAGTGATTTGTGTGCGAGGATGAGGAACTTGAAGGTGATCCTTTTGTCAATGGGGAGCCAGTGGAGGGATTTGAGGTGTGGAGAGATGTGTTCGTGTCGGCGGAGGTCGAGGATGAGTCGTGCTGCTGAGTTCTAGATGCGTGTAGTTTGCGCTTGAGTTTTAGAGTGGTGCCGGCGTAGAGGGCGTTTCCGTAATCAAGCCTGCTGCTGATGTGTGCGTGAGTGACAGTTTTTCTGGTCTCTGTGGGGATCCATTTGAATGTTTTTCAGTATACGGAGTGTGTTGAAGCATGAGGAGGTGAGAGCGTTGATTTGTTGGGTCATCGAGAGGGAGGAGTCTAGGATGATGCTGAGGTTGCGTGCGTGGTTGGCGGGGGTGGGTGCAGGGCCTAGCGTGGTGGGCCACCATGAGGGGTCCAAGGTGTTTTTGTGTGGGCCAAAGAGGATTATTTCGGTTTTGCTTGAGTTGAGTTTCAGGTGATTGGCTGTCATATATATATCACTTTTGTCAATATGTGTGTGGTTTCCCTGGGGGGAAAAGGGTCCGACTTGTCTAGTGGCAGTTTTAGTGCCATAAAGAAGCGCAGAAGGTTTATATGCCTACTGCAAAGAGCAAATCTGTATTTTATGTAAATAGCTGAGTACATTAGCAAAGTCTATGGAGAGATGAAGGGCACTTTTGCTGGGTGGTAATGAGGGAATCCGAGGAGGAGGGAGTGGGAGCACCAATAATGATTGTTGGACTGGGCGCAGGAGGTGCTAAAGACTGTGACGAATGGTATGTGACAAGGTGTTTTTTGAGTGTCTTGAAAGTACGTGCTGATTGAGGGAAGAAGCGCAGGTAAGGTGGCCTCTACTGTTGCACGTATCTCACACACCATCGATTTTGTGACTGTCTACGTAGGCTAGTGTCTTAGAGCAACAGTTTAGCCAATAGCAGAGATGGCATCTTGATGGATGACTGCTGCCTACACTCGGGTTATAGAGGACCGCTCTGACATAGGATCAGAGACTGAGACATCAGATACTGAGACAGCATCTGAGGGATAGGACAATGGCGCAGACTCTGGGAGTGATTTTTCAGTCAGAGGAGTCCCATTCGATAACTCCTCTTCCAGTACATTATGAGGGAGGTGATGAGGACAGTCCTGCTGTCCCTTCGCAAGCTGTTTGTGCAACTGGGTAATAGTGGGTTAGGTCAACCCAGAGAGCAGGTGAATGCGGCGGCAAGCAGAGAGAGAGTGCTCTCTTGGGAGCTCCCCAATTTAGTTCAGCCCCAAATTCCACCACCCAAATCATATTGTGGAGACATCAAAATTATCCATGGCAAAACAAACTGGTTTTGTAAGGCAGGCACCTGTGTTTTTGGTCCTGGATTCGGCGGCCATATAGAGAAACACACTAAACCCAAACATTTCTGGAAACTAGACATTCGGGGGAGTCCACAGAGTGTGACTTGTGTGGCTTCCCCAAAGTTTTCTTACCCAGAATACCCTGCAAAGCTGAAATGTTGAAAAAAAACTCAATTTTTCTCGCATTTCTGTCACACAAACTACAGGAATATGCTGGGATCCACAATATTCCTACCACCCAGTGACTCCTCACCTGTCCTGATAAAAACACTACCCCACTTGAGTGCCTACACCTAGTGTCTGTGTCAGGAATGGATCACCCCAGGGTCAACAGCTGCCTCACGTAAGGACCAACACTGACCGTTGTGTGATCTATTCCTGTCGCAGGCACCAGGCCTAACCACACAAGTGAGGTATCATTTTTATCGGGAGGCTTGGGGGAACGCTGGGTGGAAGGAAATTTGTGGCTCCTCTCAGATTCCAGAACTTTCTGTCACCGAAATGTGAGGAAAACTTGTTTTTTTAGCCACTTTTTGAGGTTTGCAAAGGATTCTGGGTAACAGAACCTGGTCCGAGCCCCGCAAGTCACCCCTCCTTGGATTCCCCTAGGTCTCTAGTTTTCAGAAATGCACAGGTTCGGTAGATTTCCCTAGGTGCCGGCTGAGCTAGAGGCCAAAATCTACAGGTAGGCACTTTGCAAAAAACAGCTCTGTTTTCTGTGATGTGTCCACGTTGTGTTTTGGGGCATTTCCTGTCGCGGGCGCTAGGCCTACCCACACAAGTGAGGTATCATTTTTATCGGGAGACTTGGGGGGACGCTGGGTGGAAGGAAATTTGAGGCTCCTCTCAGATTCCAGAACTTTCTGTCACCGAAATGTGAGGAAAACTTGTTTTTTTAGCCACTTTTTGAGGTTTGCAAAGGATTCTGGGTAACAGAACCTGGTCCGAGCCCCGCAAGTCACCCCTCCTTGGATTCCCCTAGGTCTCTAGTTTTCAGAAATGCACAGGTTTGGTAGGTTACCCTAGGTGCCGGCTGAGCTAGAGGCCAAAATCTACAGGTAGGCACTTTGCAAAAAACAGCTCTGTTTTCTGTGATGTGTCCACGTTGTGTTTTGGGGCATTTCCTGTCGCGGGCGCTAGGCCTACCCACACAAGTGAGGTATCATTTTTATCGGGAGACTTGGGGGGACGCTGGGTGGAAGGAAATTTGAGGCTCCTCTCAGATTCCAGAACTTTCTGTCACCGAAATGTGAGGAAAACTTGTTTTTTTAGCCACTTTTTGAGGTTTGCAAAGGATTCTGGGTAACAGAACCTGGTCCGAGCCCCGCAAGTCACCCCTCCTTGGATTCCTCTAGGTCTCTAGTTTTCAGAAATGCACAGGTTTGGTAGGTTTCCCTAGGTGCCGGCTGAGCTAGAGGCCAAAATCTACAGGTAGGCACTTTGCAAAAAACAGCTCTGTTTTCTGTGATGTGTCCACGTTGTGTTTTTGGGGCATTTCCTGTCGCGGGCGCTAGGCCTACCCACACAAGTGAGGTATCATTTTTATCGGGAGACTTGGGGGGACGCTGGGTGGAAGGAAATGTGAGGCTCCTCTCCGATTCCAGAACTTTCTGTCACCGAAATGTGAGGAAAACTTGTTTTTTTTGCCACTTTTTGAGGTTTGCAAAGGATTCTGGGTAACAGAACCTGGTCAGAGCCCCGCGAGTCACCCCATCTTGGATTCCCCTAGGTCTCTAGTTTTCAAAAATGTACAGGTTTGGTAGGTTTCCCTAGGTGCCGGCTGAGCTAGAGGCCAAAATCTACAGGTAGGCACTTTGCAAAAAACAGCTCTGTTTTCTGTGATGTGTCCACGTTGTGTTTTGGGGCATTTCCTGTCGCGGGCGCTAGGCCTACCCACACAAGTGAGGTATCATTTTTATCGGGAGACTTGGGGGGACGCTGGGTGGAAGGAAATTTGAGGCTCCTCTCAGATTCCAGAACTTTCTGTCACCGAAATGTGAGGAAAACTTGTTTTTTTAGCCACTTTTTGAGGTTTGCAAAGGATTCTGGGTAACAGAACCTGGTCCGAGCCCCGCAAGTCACCCCTCCTTGGATTCCCCTAGGTCTCTAGTTTTCAGAAATGCACAGGTTTGGTAGGTTTCCCTAGGTGCCGGCTGAGCTAGAGGCCAAAATCTACAGGTAGGCACTTTGCAAAAAACAGCTCTGTTTTCTGTGATGTGTCCACGTTGTGTTTTGGGGCATTTCCTGTCGCGGGCGCTAGGCCTACCCACACAAGTGAGGTATCATTTTTATCGGGAGACTTGGGGGGACGCTGGGTGGAAGGAAATTTGAGGCTCCTCTCCGATTCCAGAACTTTCTGTCACCGAAATGTGAGGAAAACTTGTTTTTTTAGCCACTTTTTGAGGTTTGCAAAGGATTCTGGGTAACAGAACCTGGTCAGAGCCCCGCGAGTCACCCCATCTTGAATTCCCCTAGGTCTCTACTTTTCAAAAATGTACAGGTTTGGTAGGTTTCCCTAGGTGCCGGCTGAGCTAGAGGCCAAAATCTACAGGTAGGCACTTTGCAAAAAACAGCTCTGTTTTCTGTGATGTGTCCACGTTGTGTTTTGGGGCATTTCCTGTCGCGGGCGCTAGGCCTACCCACACAAGTGAGGTATCATTTTTATCGGGAGACTTGGGGGGACGCTGGGTGGAAGGAAATTTGAGGCTCCTCTCAGATTCCAGAACTTTCTGTCACCGAAATGTGAGGAAAACTTGTTTTTTTAGCCACTTTTTGAGGTTTGCAAAGGATTCTGGGTAACAGAACCTGGTCAGAGCCCCGCGAGTCACCCCATCCTGGATTCCCCTAGGTCTCTAGTTTTCAAAAATGTACAGGTTTGGTAGGTTTCCCTATGTGCCGGCTGAGCTAGAGGCCATAATCCACAGGTAGGCACTTTGCAAAAAAACAGCTCTGTATTTTGTGAAAAAATGGGATGTGTCCACGTTGTGTTTTGGGGCATTTCCTGTCGCGGGCGCTAGGCCTACCCACACAAGTGAGGTATCATTTTTTTCGGGAGACTTGGGGGAACATAGAATAGCAAAACAAGTGTTATTGCCCCTTATCTTTCTCTACATTTTTTCCTTCCAAATATAAGAGAGTGTGTAAAAAAGACGTCTATTTGAGAAATGCCCTGCAATTCACATGCTAGTATGGGCACCTCGGAATTCAAAGATGTGCAAATAACCACTGCTCCTCAAAACCTTATCTTGATCCCATTTTGGAAATGCAAAGGTTTTCTTGATACCTCTTTTTCACTCCTCATATTTCAGCAAATGAATTGCTGTATACCCAGTATAGAATGAAAACCAACTGCAGGGTGCACCTCATTTATTGGCTCTGGGTACCTAGGGTTCTTGATGAACCTATAAGCCCTTTATATCCCCGCAACCAGAAGAGTCCAGCAGACAAAACGGTATATTGCTTTCAGAAATCTGACATCGCAGGAAAAAGTTACAGAGTAAAACATAAAGAAAAATGGCTGTTGTTTTCAGCTCAATTTCAATATTTTTTTATTTCAGCTGTTATTTTCTGTAGGAAAACCTTGTAGGATCTACACAAATGACCCCTTGCTGAATTCAGAATTTTGTCTAGTTTTCAGAAATGTTTAGTTTTCCGGGATCCAGCATTGGTTTCACACCCATTCCTGTCACTAACTGGAAGGAGGTTGAAAGCACCAAAAATAGTAAAAATGGGGTATGTCCCAGTAAAATGCCAAATTTGTGTTGGAAAATGTGGTTTTCTGATTCAAGTCTGCCCGTTCCTGAAAGGTGGGGAGATAGTGATTTCAGCACCAGAAACCCTTTGTTGATGGCATTTTCAGGGAAAAAACCACAAGCCTTCTTCGGCGGCCCTTTTTTCCCATTTTTTTGGAAAAAACTAAATTTTCACTGTATTTTGGCTATTTTCTTGGTCTCCTCCAGGGTAAACCACAAACTCTGGGTACCATTAGAATCCCTAGGATGTTGGAAAAAAAGGACGCAAATTTGGCGTGGTTAGCTTATGTGGACAAAAAGTTATGAAGCCCTAAGCGCGAACTACCCCAAATAGCCAAAAAAGGGCTCAGCACTGGGGGGGGAAAGGCCCAGCAGCTAAGGGGTTAATAGACCGTACATTTTTCGGCAAGCCACACTAACTTATTTTCTGTCATTCAGTAGCATGTCTGTCATAACTATCCTCCTCCCACGTTGTGGCTTGCCTCGTCCCTTCCACCCCTTCCGCTTTGTCTTGCTTTCCTTTCCACCTCTCCTGTATCACTGCTTGCCATGTTGCACAACAGCCGCGCTGCTGTACAACATGGATAAACGTCATTGTCAAAGCCATAGCTCTAGCATATGCGAGACCTATTGGCTTTGCCAATGTTTGTTGTGCTTCTATAGGAAAATATTTATCCTGAACCGACCTTCTTGTTCATAAATATTTCCTTCTCCTTCCTTCCCCCCCTGAATTGAGAAGGTTCGTGTCCAGATACAGCAAAAACACCAGTCTGTCCGATCGAAGGTGCCTTGTTGAATGTGTATCAGTCTAAACTTTGAAATAGAGTGGACATGCCCTCTATTTGATTGACTGTTATCTAATATTTTATTTAGCAAACGTTTAAATAAAAAATATTGCAATATAAGCGTTGGAGTAGCAGGTGGTCGTTGCGTGTCTCCACTGAGGTGCATAAACATGGCAGATCTTTTTCTGTGGTCCCAGTACTCGGCTAGCTGTCAGCGTGCCTTATCCATAAGAGGTCATGGGCGAGGAACATTGACAAGGTTGACTGCGAACTTTAGTGCACATCGGGGAAGTATCTTAGCCAATATACTTCATAGTGTGATTTGCACCGTGCCTTACTTTGCCAGTACTGAGACATTGACAGGCCCAGACTTGTAACATGCAGCAATGCTACCTCAGGCTGAGACATCTTGAGATTGCCTATGATAAAAGGTTAACTGAGTTTGCATAACACATCTACATGACAGCAGCACAATGCTGTGACACCCTATAACTGGCAGATTGACAGGGCTCTCACAACGCAGCTCATAATGAACTTGTGCCATGTTTAACTGCCCCACTACTGAGGCATCCAGAGCTCTCACAGTACTCAATAGTTGAACTGTCACCATGCACTAAGATGTTTGCAGCACAGATACCCTGATGCTATCCCACTACCCACGCATGAAACGTCCATCATTGCACTGACATCCCAAGGCTGAACAAGCATTTGCAATGCAATCGGTCTCTCATTTGCGAGAGTAAGAGCCACTGGCGTTGTGAATCACACTGTCTTTTACAAATGTGTTTTGGTCTGGAGTGGAATTGTGTGTCATTACTGCCACAGTGGCTAATTCGTGGTATGTTTATCTTGGCGCAGGTCTCCTCTTTCTAACCACAGATCCGAAATGGGGTAACTAAGAGAGCTAATCCCCAATACCAAGTTATGGGGATCCAACCATGACCCGAGTCAAACTAGGCAATGAGCCCGCCCCTCCCTATTCTCACTCTGGTTAACTTTCAAGGCCAGAACCATTGGTACTACAGGTGTACTCAGTAGTACTCGCCTTCTAGGATTCCGAGCTAACGTCGGCAGGTGCACAAAGTTCTCCGCAGCAAACTCATTACCCCGCTCAGCTGCCGTACTGCCATTAGTTGACCCTTGGCGTCGCGCTCGGTTCTTTCTGTGGGTGCTGATATCAGCATGCATTCTTTCGGTAACGCACGTCAGGAGCTGCTGCTATGAGCGGCGAGGAGAGATTCGGCACATCTGGTGTATGCAGTTCCAGGATGACCTGCTGCCTGCATGAGTCTGCGAGTGACAGCCGCGGAGCTGGTTCTCAGCACTGCGAAGTACTGGTTCCGTGGTTGGGTGATAAGGCTTAGGGCTCAAAAGTATACCCTCTTTAAAGTAATATTACGAAACTCTGTGCCTGGCAACGATCCACACCTCAGGCATGCTGTAGAGAGTGGGCGGAGCCATATAACACAAGGTGATCTGTCGGACTACCACTGACAATGTTTTATTGTGCTTTATAGCATCTGAAATACCTCAGCAGGGGTGAAGCGGACAGGGGAACCTTTCAGAGGTTCGAACCATGATAGATTTGAAACGGCTCAGTAGCCGAACCAAGGAGGGTCTTAGCGATAAGTAATGCAGTGTTTGAATCGTGGACAGGACACCTCACTTCTGTTCCCTGACCCTCTAGCTCTGTTACCCCGAGCAAATGCCATGCTGCCTTGTAGGCATCTGAATAGTGCTAAACCTCACTGGGGTCAGCAAGCGCTTTGTGTGTGGGATTCCTCCTTCTGTTTTGAGTGCTGATGATGGGTGCCGAGGTGGCTCTTGGGTATAAGGTGTTGGGTGATGAGTACGTTGCTTGCAGAGTTCCACAGAGATTCTAGGGGCTGTTAGAAGGCCACTTAAATTGTCTCCCCGTGCAAGGCAATAGCATAGCAGTGAGCTTAAATGCATGGATTGAGTGGATCTGGCATCGCAACATGCATTGCAGGCAGTGCTTAATTCGTGCTTGTTGTTTCCGGTGCGGAGCACTGCACTTATTTTTGAGGGCTGGCCCTTATTTTTCTGCCTCAAGCATTTACTGCGAGCAAAAGGCACATATGGGAAAGACGGAGGAAGAGAAAAACGAAAAAGTGTCACAGTGGGAGAAAGTAGAAAGCTGCAGGCGTGAGCTGAAGGGGCAGCGAGTGGCTTTAAATGGATTGAAGAGGCCCAAGATGGCTTCAGGATTACGCTGCCTCAGTATTCCATGTTCGCACATTTAATAGCAGCAGCCGCGTAGTTAAGAGGAGGGCTTTGGTCACCGGCACCTTTTTATTTACAAATTAAGACCTGATTGCAGGTACAGCGGTAAGCAAGCACTGTATCAATGCAAATACTGGAACAGAAAATCACTCTGATGTTATGCAGAGATGTTTGTGCTTCGCAAATCAGATCGAACATATGGTGTGGTTAGCGCTCTTCTCGTCCAAGCACGGAAGCACTGGAGGGTAAAAAAAATGATGTCTCCTTTGGAAAGTTAGAAGAACTGCTTTTAAATTAGTGTTTGGTTTGTCTAGCATGCTATCACAAGTGCTAGTTTAATCATGGACCGAAGCCAATGACACAACCTACGAAGAAAAACAAGCAATGTGCGGAACACTTCTAAAGGAGGGATGCGGGCCACTCGCCGTATGCCAGAGAGACTCGCTCCGCAGAGCGCTGGCAATGCCTGCTGCATGTCTCAGTCTCCCGTTGGAGAGCCGCTTTCTCTTTAAAGAGCTCCTGTTGCAGTGAAGCTCCGGATCCACACTCTGACATGCCTAGGATATACAGAAACAGATACTAAATATACACTGTCCGCGGGATGCTCGGCTCTTCATCCCTCGGAAAGATGCACTCCCCTGCCAGTGAGTGCGAACGGCCCTCACTCCCCTCGCTTCCTTAGCCTTATTGTTTCACTGCGTGGGGCTTTAAAGGAAGTTTAACTTTTTTGAAGTTCCCTTTCTAAATTAACCTTCCGGTTTCAGTATAATTTATAATGTATCTAGAGTAAATATATGTACATATACACAAATATATACATTTATATGAAGTTGAGTGTGTATACGAGACCTTATTTCTATGTAATTTCTCTTCATCTAAACGTGCAAGAGTTTCCAGGCGGTGGCTCTGCTGCCCTTGAGTTGTATATGTTGTGTTATAAACTAATAAGCATATGTGTGGGCTAGCAGTTATTTCAACCCTTGTGTAGCATAAGCAGCATGCGCCCACCCCTCCTCATGAAAATGAGCGCAGCAGGTAAGATGGTTCTGAAGAGGTGACCGCTTGCGGCAGAGAAGTGTCACGGACTCAACCCTGTTCACACTCACCAGGAGGATAAAAGGAGTACCACTGAGAAGGGGGAATGGTAATCATAATCATTGTCAAAGCTTTCAAGGTGTCCCGCTTTGAGGCCATGCCACTTATTACTCACTTGAAATCAGTTACTAGGCCTGTCACCTTTTGAATGAAGTATTCATACTCCTGCACACCCCTACTTATATGCAGGCGCATATCTTGATAGTGCGCTTCTTTGCTCCCATTAAGTGCTTTGAAGGAGCGCTAGAATACAAAATGCCACCGTCAGTTGATGAATTGTAAGAAAGGGCAATGAGTGACAGCCTAACAAGACTGTGAACTTGCCTGCAGTGCGCTATTTCAATCGGTATAAAGAGTAACAAGGGCAAGACACAAAGCTCTGAACATGCAGATCTACCTTTTCTAATTCGCCTGTGACATGTAGAGACCTAAAGTTACCAAGAGTCAAGCTCCGGCCAGCGCTGTTCACTACACAAAGAGAGAGCTTTAAACCACCTTCCGCTTTGCGCCTAGTGAGGCAGCACAGTGACTTTTTTGGAAGCACTAGATTCGTTTTTTTTGCCGTGCTCCCAATTAACAGGGCTACGGGCTGGCGCACCCGTTGTTCTAAATTCGTGTAGCAGGTCTCACACTCGGACTGAGGCTTTGCGTAGTTACATTCTGGGAGGGCTTTTCTTCGCCACTGGTGATAATATCACGGTGATTCATCAGTTTAGCTCGGCAAGGATGCACCCACTTTTTCTGCGTGCGTTTTGTTTCGGCCATTTAACATACGCCTCACTGTCCTCATTCTGCCTTTGTATTTACAGTGATCCCTGCCTTCATGTGCGCGCGTTTCACCCACATACATTTAGCCCGCTTAGGCGCAAGATGCAGCTACATCTTGACTCTACTTTCAATAACGTGCTCAGGTGTTTATCGTTTTGGCCGTCTGCCAAGAGAGAAATGCTGCCAAGATCACAGCCTTATCCTTATTCCTTTGGTTAGACGCTTTGCTGCCTCCGCAAAATGTTTCTTAGAGTGTGAATCATTTATTAATTCTGTGTCTTGCATATGCAGGAGGGCGGGGAAGTTATGACATGCAGCTGAATTTATTTGTTTGTAAAGCATTTCTTTTACATCTCTGGCTTTATCCAATGCGTGCCCAAAATTCTCTCACTGCAGCCAAATGACGCAGGTGTGAGTGCTTTGGTCAATAGTGCAGCACTTCACCAGTTGGAACCCTACTACTGCCATTGTCACATTTCTCCCTGTTAATGCATGTTTTCATTTAGCCACATGGGTCAGCAGACACGCTGTGGCATTTCATCTGTCCCCTATGTCATGCATTAGTGATGGGAGGATGTTTTGTCGGCGATTGGCTTTGGTGTTAGCAGGGAAGTTGCTGCCCCACCATCATGTGCGCCTCAAGGCGGGTGTGAGGGAGGACCTGCGTATGTGGAACACATTTCTGGAGTCATTCAATGGAATACCGCTGAAGGCCTGGCAGGAGTGGGATGTTCAGATATTTTCTGATGCGGCCGGGGCAACTGGTTTTGGCATTTATTGGCAGGGCAGGTGGTGTGCAGAAGATTGGCCTTTTGAGTGGAAGAATGGTGGGTGCAGTATAGCTTTTCTGGAGCTTTTCCTGTTGGTGGTAGCAGTTTGCCTGTAGGGGAACGCGTTGCAGCATAAGCTGGTATTGTTTCGAGTGGACAACATGGCAGTGGTGCATCTGGTAAACAGGCAGTCGGCAAGGGAGGCCCAGGTACTTCAGTTGCTTCGGGCTTTAGTGCTACTGTGTTTGAAGAATGACATCTTGTTTTGGGCACGTCATGTACCAGGAGTGAACAATGACATTGCGGATGCTTTGTCTCGTTCACAGTGGGACAGATTCTATGGGTTAGTCACGGGCACGGACTTGTGCAGGATGGTAATGCCAGAAGCCCTATGGAACATAGGCACTCGAGGATGCTTCCATTGGTAATGAATTCGCTGGCGCCATCTACGTGACGGGCATAAGCGAAGACGTGGGAGAAGTTTCTAAGCTCTGGAGCTTGTAAGAGAGTAAGACCTGATGATACAGTGGAGGATGTGGTTTAGTTTATTATGGCATTGATAGACAGAGGACAGTAAAGGGTCACAATAGCAGGTAAGCTAGCGGCGCTGGGTTTCATGGGAAAACATTTCTGGGGATACCAGCCGTCGGCGGGTGAGCTAGGGCAGCGGATTTTGGAGGGTTGGGCGAAGAAAGGGGGCAGACGGGGACAACTACGGTGCCCGTTGTTGTTGCAGTTGTTGAAGGACTTGTCAGGTATCATGGGAGCCGTCTGCTTTGACGCGAGTGAAGCACTACTTTTTCAGACCCTGATGTCATGGTTGTTTTTTGCCACCCTCAGGGTTTCTGAGTTGCTGGGTTCAGTGTGGAAGTCAGGTATTTGTTGGAAGGAGGTACATTTGGGAGGTAAGGGTGTGGCATTGCGGATGAGGAGTTTGAAAACCAATCAGAAGGGTACCAGAGTGGTTGTATTTCTAAGACGATATCCAGCTTCTTCGATTTGCCCTTTCATTTTTGGGCATAGGTGGAGGAAGGAAGCTAGTGATCGGTCGGGAGCGGTGTTCCTTCATAGTGGCAGTGATTGGCAGTGATGCTAAAGGGGCTGTCGACGTTTGGTCAGGAACCGCATTAATTTGGAACCTACTCCTTCAGGATTGGGGTAGCTACAGAAGCAGGGCAGAAGGGTTGGAACATGGAAGAGCTCATGTTTTTGGGGAGGTGGAAGACAGATTGTTTCAGGAGGAATGTGAGATGGAGGGACTTTTAAAGGGGAAATTGCTGCTAATGATTCTGTTTCTTTTTGCAGGTGTGGTGGCAGGCCCGGAGGCGGCTTACATTGTGATCTGGGTCATCGGACATTCGTTTATAAAAATGGGCGCAGCTCCTGGCACGACGGACGGTCATAGGAGAGAACTTGAGGTTTGATGTAGAGCGGTATCATGTGTGCTGGATTAGTAAAGGGGGTATGAAGAGGGAGGAGCTTTTAGCACGCTTGCAAGGGTCTGCTGGGGGGAGGTTATTGTCCAGACGTATTGTGTTTACATTTGGGGGGAAATGACTTGGTGGTGAAAACAGGGCTGGATCTTATAAAGGATATGAAGAAGGATTTGCAGGTCATTTTGTCTCAGTGGAGCGGCGTCTGCCATGTGATCTTTACAGGATTTGTTCCACGGCGGGTGTGGCGAGGGGCAAAAACGCTGGGACCATTGAGAGGGCCAGGCGCAAGCTTAACAAGGAAATGAAAAGTTTCTGTTTGGACAAGGGCATGACATATATGGAACACAAGGACTTCCGTTTTTACGGACGTTGAATTTTTCAGTGATGATGGGGTCAATTTATCCTTTATGGGAATGGAGCTTTATCTTTTGCAGTTAAAGGACATGTTGATGGAGATGCTGCGAGAGACTTGGGGGGGAGCAGAAAAAGTCAAGGAGTTTGGCTTTTTCTGGTGGCGGAGGCAGAGATATTTTGCAGGTACCGAAACACGTGCAGATGGTGAAACTGGCAGAACAATTTTAGGTAGTGGGAGGGGGGAAACAGCAGCAGGTCGCAACGGACAGGAAGGAAGTTTGACATTAGCGTTTAGGAAGAGAAGAAGCGGGTCTGACAAGGAAAAAGGTAAGACATGAGTAGAGAGAGGGAAGGCAATAAAAGGTTACACGGAGTGGGGAGGACAGGGTAGTGGAGGGGGGAGGATAATTTGGTTAGGTGTTTTTGATTTTTAGTGAGGTTTTAGTTTTGCAAAGGCCAAGGTTTAATGATTGTAAGCACCTGTTCCAATAAAGCGGCCTTCTCCACACAGCAACGGTGTTGTGGTGTCTTTCCCTCCTCCCAAATGGGGCCTCGGAGGGATTTGTCGAAAGATAAGGTTTCCCCCGTGGTCTTTGGGGAGGGTGGTATGGCCCACAATGTAATTGGGCTATACTGGGCTGTCTTTTTGTGGCGTTGGGTGGGGGTTATATGAGGGGACATTTTGTTTGGACGGCCACCATTTTGTCAATAGGTGACACAGTGGCTGATCCTTGTTCTGGGGGGCTCTGTTCGTAATTCCCTCCCACCTTCCTTATGAGCTAGTCCAGAGTGAATTTTGATGTTGTATTTGGATATGTGGGATGGGGCGTGTTAGAAATGGAGTCTTTGGCTGACAGTCAGGTTACCCCCTGTTCAAGCAAGAACCCTCACTCTAGTCAGGGTAAAAGAGAATCACCCTCAGCTAACCCCTACTTACCTCCTTGGTAGCTTGGCAGAGCAGTAGACTTAACTTCAGAGTGCTAGGTGTAAAGTATTTGTACCAACACACACAGTAACTTAATGAAAACACTACAAAACGACACAACACAGGTTTAGAAAAATAGGAAATATTTATCTAAACAAAACAAGACCAAAATGACAAAAACCCACAATACACAAATTATCAATTAAAAATCAAAAAGAGTCTTTATGTAGCTTAAAACACACACTTACACTGTTAGTGTGAAAATGTACCTTGGGTGCATCAAAAATAACCCTGCACGGCGAGTGTGCGTTATAAAGGGTCTGTGATGCGTCGATTTCACTCACGAGCGAGGCCTTTCATCGTTTCTCCTTTTGTCGGGTCGGGGCACGCCGGTTCTTCTCTCCGCAGGAGAGCGATGCATCGATCCGGTCAGCACTCTCAGGTCCGGGCAGCCCTTGCGCCATTTTTATACGCTCAGCGGTGTTTGCGTCAGAAATCCAGCCGCACCATAATCCGAAAACCACTCAGCGCGGGTTGCGATCTCCTAGCCTCCGTCAGTGATGCTGCGTGTCGTTTCTCCAGCACCGTGCGTCGATTCTTCAGTCGCGTTGCAGGCGAGCGTTGATTTTCAGCAGTGAAGCCGTTGGCACGTCGATCTTTTCCCCGCACAGCGTTCTGTGCGTGGATATCTTCCTCTTAGGCTGCCAGCTTCTCCTTTCAGGGTCCCAGGATCTGGATGGCCACCACAGGGCAGAGTAGGAGTCTCTCCAGAGACTCCAGGTGCTGGCAGAGAGAAGTGTTTGCTGTCCCTGAGCCTTCAAACAACAGAAGGCAAGCTGTAAATCAAGCACTTGGAGATCTTCCTTCACAAGATGGAAGGCACACAAAGTACAGTCTTTGCCCTCTTACTCTGGCAGAAGCAGCAACTGCAGGATAGCTACACAAAGCACAGTCACAGGCAGGGGAGCTCTTCAGCTCTTCTCCAGGCAGAGGTTCCTCTTGGGTTCCAGAAGTGTTCTAAAGTCTGTGTTTTTGGGTGCCCTTCTTATACCCAATTTGTCCTTTAAAGTAGGCTTACTTCAAAGCAAAGTCTCTCTTGTTTGTGAAATCCTGCCTTGCCCAGGCCAGGCCCACAGACACTCACCAGGGGGTTGGAGACTGCATTGTGTGAGGACAGGCACAGCCCTTTCTGGTGTGAGTGACCACTCCTCCCCTCCCTCCTAGCACAGATGGTTCATCAGGAAATGCAGACTACACCCCAGCTCCCTTTGTGTCACTGTCTAGTGAGAGGTGCAACCAGCCCAACTGTCAAACTGACCCAGACAGGGAATCCACAAACAGGCAGAGTCACAGAAATGGTATAAGCAAGAAAATGCTAACTTTCTAAAAGTGCCATTTTCAAACACACAATCTTAAAATCAACTTTACTAAAAGATGTATTTTTAAATTGTAAGCTCAGAGACCCCTAACTCCACATGTCCATGCGCTCCCAAAGGGAATCTACACTTTAATCATATTTAAAGGTAGCCCCCATGCTAACTTATGAGAGAGACAGGCCTTGCAACAGTGAAAAACGAATTTAGGAATATTTCACTGTCAGAACATATAAAACACATTACTATATGTCCTACCTTAACAATACACCGCACCCTGCCCTTGGGGCTACCTAGGGCCTACCTTAGGGGTGTCTTACACGTATGAAAAGGGAAGGTTTAGGCCTGGCAAGTGGGTAGACTTGCCAAGTCGAATTTACAGTTAAAACTGCACACACAGACACTGCAGTGGCAGGTCTGAGACATGATTACAGAGCTACTTATGCGGGTGGCACAACCAGTGCTGCAGGCCCACGAGTAGCATTTGATTTACAGGCCCTGGGAACCTCTAGTGCACTGTACTAGGGACTTGCTAATAGATCAAATATGCCAATCGTGGATAAGCCAATTACATACACATTTTGTAAGGGAGCACTTGCACTTTAGCACTGGTTAGCAGTGGTAAAGTGTCCAGAGTAACAAAAACAGCAAAATCAGAGTCCAGCACACATCAACAACCTGGGGAACAGAGGCAAAAAGTTAAGGGAGACGACGCCAAGGATGAAAAGTCTAACAGGGCGTTTGGGTCGGAACCGGTGCACGCAGGGGGCTTATGTATATAGTTGGTTGTCGCTTGGAGCAGGTGCTAACAGAGGCGGAGAGAGTTTGCAGGTACCGAAACACGTGCGGATGGTGAAGCTGACAGGGCAATTTTAGGTAGTGGTGGGGGGAAAGAGCAGCAGGTCGTGACGGACAGGAAGGAAGCTTGAAATTAGCGTTCAGGAGGAGAAGAAGCGGGTCTGACAGGGAAATAGGTAAAACATGAGTGGAGAGAGGGAAGGCAAAATATGGTTACAGGGAGGGGGGAGGATAATTTGGTTAGGTGTTTTCGATGTCTAGTGAGGTTTTAGTTTTGTAAGGCAAAGGCCAAGGTTTAATGACTAAGTGCACCTGTTCCAATAAAGCGTTCTTTTCCACACAGCAACAGTGTCGTGGTGTTCCCTCTTCCCCAATGGCCACTATAATTTTTTTTTTAAAACAGTAGTCCGTATCCCAGTATTACCTGATGATAAAACATTTCTAGCCTCGTCCTGCGATTTCTTTCCTTTAAAGAAAGAGCATGATTCCAAATCACAAACATGTTGGCAGCCTCTGAAGGCCACGTCTGTTCACATATACAGATGCTTGTTCTAGTGCCTAAGCAGGCTCTGCTTCTTCCTCTGTGATTGGTCAACACTTGAAGACGCGATCAGCAGTGTCTGTCACCCACCTTTTCCCTGGAGATCACACTTGCGCGCTGAAAGTGGTGTAATGATCGGCAGTGCAGGTTGATATTGGGAATCCAACTTTTGTGTGCGGCCTGGGGGTGAGTAGAGGTGGTGAGTGCGAGGCACCTCTGAAATTCATTAGAGAGCAGTGTAGCTGCTGACCTCATTGCTTAGTCTCCTCTCACCCATTACTCTCATATTAGTGGCAACACCAGCCCCACCTGACAAAACTGTGGCGGAGTCTTTGTCCAAACTGAAACCTTTCACTCCCAAGCTAAAGGATATTAACAAGCAGTTGAGGGAGCGGGGGGCAGGTTCTGATTGGCCCAAGTTAATCGTTCTCCCATTGGGTCAAGCTGCTGCCAGCCTGGGAGTCCCACTGTGATTGGCTGGAATGACAGCAGCTGTAATAGCGGCCCTCAGACACAAAGAATTCAGTGAGCCCAGTGCCTTTAAAACATAAATAAATAAAATAAAAGGCTTTCTAGAATGCACGTAACTTAGAGCACCTGTTGGCCTCATTAGTGACACCGTGGGTGCACGAGGGCTCGGAGAAACAAGAGGGAGTGGGAGGAGCATGCAGCACATAGTAGGAGGCTAAGTTTCACTGAACACAAGCAGGAAACAGAAAAAAAAGTCCCCTAAAGAAGAGATAAACAAGACATAGTGTAATTATACAGTAGTTGGTCCCTGCTGCCAAAAAGAAAAAGGAGGGACTAACAGGCATGACTGAGCACTAGCAAGGAAGGATTTTTAAATGACACTGAAATGAGAAATTAAATGGCTTTAAGCCCATTGAAAATGTATATTAAAGTATACTTGAACTTGTACGTTTATGCTCGACCTAAAAACGCACATGGCTTGACTAGTCCATTCTAAGATCACATTATTTCAAGATATACACAGCTGGCCATTGGGTCACAGACCCCTCTATTAGAACACTGTTCATCTCTGGTTGGGACCACTGTGACCGCAAGCTCCAGCACCTGGACGCGCTGCATTGCGCCTACATGGGGTGGGGCCATCATCACTCCACACACCTCAAGCGCATCCTGGGCCCCTGTAGCATGGCACTTACATCGGGTCATAGACAGGAGCATAGCTTGGTTGGTATGATTGGGGGGAGGGTGTTAGATTTCCCAACAATCACACTGGCTCATGATGTTAAAATACATTATATGACAAGAAAGGAACTCAAGAGGGGCTTAAGAGGCACTGGAAAGGGAGAGGAATGTGGTTTGGTAGATGTATTATGTGAAAGAAAGCGCATTATTTTCTGAAATAGACAACATTTTTGAAGTCTTTTCAAACATACAGAGAGAGATCCTGCAAGCCTAAAGCTGCTGAAAGGTTTGTTGATGTCACTAGTTATACCTCCAGCCTTGCCTCACATATTGGCAGGAAACCAATGGCGTCTCTGTTGGACATCTTCAGGAGCAAATGCTTCCCCAGTCTCACTTATGGGACAGGCATTTGGGGATATTCCAACAATGCTGCTCTTAAAATGGAAGAGAACAGGGTTCTGTGTCACATCCTTGGTGTACCCCCAGGCCTGCACCACCTATATTGTCCATCAGGAGCTTGCCGTTGGGTTCTGTGAAGACTTTATTGTGCCATTTGGGCGCACCCATATGCTGGACTGAATAGAATGGTGAAGATGGACTGTCTTGCCTTCGACAGAGGATTGGATATCTGCTGGTTGCAATATATAAAAAATGAACTGTCAGATCTCAGGACACCAGAACTTTTTTCTTGCCTGACCACTATATCTAAGGTGGCTCTAACTTGGACCAGAAAAACGTTCTAGACCAGGAAAAGGCAGCTTAGAGAGGAAGGGGAATTAGCCCAACATTTTGTAAGGGATGATGCTGATTTGCAAACCACTTCCAATATAGAACCGTACTTGTCCTGGTTGGACTCCTCACATGGGACAGAGTTTTGTTAATTGGTTTCTGATTTGGGATTGTAAGGTGGTATTTAAGTTTGCCATTGGGCAAATTTGCTACTGGCAGCGTGTTACTACTCTGCCCAAGCGACGTGTCGTCGCCACAGAGTTTACTTCACTTCACCTTCTTCTGTGAGTTTTATATGTCCTACTCCAAATTGCTTTTAACTCCACTAATTAGAGTTTGTGGTATCAAAAGATGTGGCGAGTCCTTGTCATATTTGCAACTGTTAAATTCCCCACAATTTGTTGTTGCTTTAGCTCATTTTTAAAGTGTGCTGTTGTCAGAAGGAAACAACTGTTTTTTTTTTTTTAATAGACTGAAGCTAGACGACCATGTTTTGCTTAATAGCTGCTAATGGGGTTTCTGAGGGCTGGACGTGACTTTTTTTAACCCTGGGTTCTCGGGGCTGTTGATCCTTGGATGTTTTTAATCTGATTGTTTTGATTGTTATCTACTGCCCATTGAGTTTTTAATGTTTGTGTTAGATCATTGCTTGGTTATATGTTCTTCTAAAGATGTTTTATTGTTGTATTTTGCTTTTTTGGTTACATCTTGCTGTCGAAAAAAAGTATTTTCAATACAAACGGCTAACCTTTACACAACTGTATTCAAACAAACTCTTATTTTTAAAAGTTTAAAACAAGAATATTGGCTCCACCTATTTGTCACATTCGATTCTTTTACATCACTCTATTTTCCTGTCACTATTTCTGGCTCTTCCTGTTACTTATTTTAGGTCGCGTGTTACCAAGGTCTTGTGTTTTTAATAAACATGTAAACACTACTTATGCTAAGAGGGGCTTTTAGTCAGCCCTAATCATCCATTGGTCTGCTGTAGAGTCATTCATATTTTGCTGTCTGCCCACCTCAGCATAGGGCACAGGGTCAGCCCACTTCAACAATTGGCTTACCTGACAGTGTTATGGCATTCTAATCTTGCACAATTATTAGTGCCCTACAGTGCCAGAGACTACTTATGCAATGTGTGCTTTTAAATTACAAAAAAAATATCAATTTGGTTTTTAGACAATGCTTGTTTTACTTGAGTGAGGGACTGACTGCTCCCCCAACAATACAACTGGGCCACATGTGTGTCATGAGACTTCATACAAACACTAGGTTGTCAGCCCACACTAGACTTACTGGTTTTGCCACTGCAGGCCCTTTCTCTGTGGCACTAGAGCCCCATCGGCCTTGCTTCTACCACTGTATCACTGTTGACCCCTTATTTATTTATTTTCACAGAACCTTCTCCCACTTCACTTTAGTGCCTCGCCTTTTTAGTGCTAATGAAATAGACTTCCCTGAAGGAAGCATCTAGACATACTGGTTACCGTTGCTTTAAGAAAAAATGTTCTGGGTTGGCCCTTGCCATAAAAAAAGGAAAGCGGATCGCGATAGATGTAAATAAAGTCATCAGAAATAGCATTGGTGGCAACTTTGTAGGCGTTGACGCTGTCTAATATATGTTCCTTTCTTATGCCAATCGGTCACAATGTAAGATCTTGCTCCATGATCCGATCGACATACATCGAGTTCAGATACATCCACACTTGTGGGACAACACCAACCATCCCATGGGGCTTCTGCTCCCGACCGCCAAGCCCATAAGCCCACAGTTAGTGCACGAGAGGGAAAGATGTCCAGTTTCACTGACATCTTTGAGTGCACAGCACCTTCTTTGGATGAACACCACCGTTTTTAAAACAACACCTGTCCCTCAGCAGCATTTGTGAAGCAGTCCGATCCCTATTGCAATAAACCCAACAAATGCACCACCCCCCCCCCCCCGCGATACAAATATAAAACAATAGCTATTCACAACACTTGTTATATGCGGAAGAAAGGAAAGCGTGAAATCCGTGAGACCGTGCGAACATGTTTTTTATAGCTAACAAGTGATTTGATGTTGTGTGTGTCACAATTGGATTTTTATACAATATCCTTGCATTCTGGGATTCCCATAGTTATGATGAGAACAAAACAACAACTCCCAAAAGTGACAACTGTTGTAGCTAGAAATCCAGAACTGCCTCAAAGAGGACATGGCGTTTGTTTACTGGTAGATATGGAGTTTATGCAGGTGGAATTAGAAAGTGAGTTTTTTTTTTTTTTTTTTTAAATGGACAGGTATACTCAGTACAACGAAAACAGAATATTTTAAAGTATTGAAGATATAAAGAAATATATTTGAAAGAAAAATACAGCAGAGTTTTTAATTTTATATCTTTCGTCTTTGAAGCAGTGAATGGTTAATCAAGCGGGGAGGGGAGGGGCAGAGATTTCCTTTCAATGAAAGACATGTGCATTTAATTATTATAGGCCACGTGTTTACAGTTGTTTAATAAAATAGGCTAAAACAGTGTTTTTAAGGAGCTGAAAGAGGAATCCTTCGCATTCTCCAGGGCGGTTTTCAGTGCTTAATTTGAACCTGTGGGGGCCACCAGCACTTATTTTTTGGGACTGGCACTTATTTTTCCTCGACAAACGATTCCCGAGAGCAAAAGTAGGAAAAACAAACAGAGAAAGAAGGAGGGAGAGAAAGACAAAAAGTCCATCAACGAGGGAGAAAACAGAAACCCAAAAGAGTGAGAAAACGTGTCAGGAAGTGGATCCAGGACCACACACCCTCTGTATTCAGCATGCTAACATTTTATACCCACAGTCACGGGTGTCTGAGCAGGACTTAGCGCACCAGCACTTACTATTTTACAAATAAAGCATTAGGGCCCATATTTATACTTTTTTAGCACCGCATTTGCGCCATTTTTTTACGCAAAAGCGGCGCAAACTAACAAACTATGGCCCATATTTATACTTTTTTTGCGCCGCATTTGCTTATTTTTTTGACACAAAAGCTGCGCATACTTGCAAAATAGAATTGTATTTTGAAAGTTTACGCCATTTTTGCGTCAAAAAGCGGCGCAAATGAGGCCCTAAAAAAGTATAAATATGGGCCTATAATTGTATTTTGTCAGCTTGCGCTGCTTTTGCGTTAAAAAATGACGCAAATGCGGCGATAAAAAAGTATAAATATGGGCCTAGGTGTTTTAATTGAAGGAGAATGTGAACCCTTTGCAGGCCCGCCCACACCATTGTGACCATGTTCCCTGTGATAATCTGCACAGTGCAAGAAAATCAAGCATTGTCAAAGCCAGTAGGTCTCATCTATGAAAGATCTAAAGGCTTTGTCCATTTTGGGCTGCTGTGCAACATGGCTTAAAGTAAATAGAAAAAAAGTGCTATGACTCGACCAGCCATGTTGCATGAAGCCAAATAGCTCTTTCTTATGTTTTTTTGTGGCAGATGAGAAGATTCAAGGGAGCAGGGAGAACCAGGGTGAGGGTGCAGCAACATAACAGACAGCGGGAGGGGCAAGCAACATGAGGGAGAGGTGGGATAGGGAGATTGGGGCAGGAGCACAGAAGGTGGGAGGAGGAAGAGAGCAGCAATACAACGCACAGTGGGAGGAGTGCGGGGAAAGCAGCACAGGGGAAGGAGGTTGGAGCAAAAGCACAAAGGAGGAGGGAGGGAGATGGGAGGCAGCAAGCAACATCCCAGACATCCATGGTCGGAGATAGTGAGGTACTGGGTTTTTCAGAACCGGTACTGATCCGGTAACCCAGCGGTGCCAGGGTACACCCAAAGACCTCGGGTACTTTCCTGATTCAGACTACAGAAACTCAGAGTCTTCTAGGTGAAGTCAAAGATCGAATTTATTGGCTGCAACCAATTGACAAGTGTCCTAGAAGTACAACAGCACGATTTGTATGTTCTCAGGAGACTGTGTTTCAATGCAGTCAGGTTTCCTTATATACAGTTTTTTAAGCTTCAGGCAAACATTCTTGACATTTTGGTTGGTCATTCACATGTTTTCACTACAAAGGAAAAAACAGTGTCATGATGAAACCTTATATTTCATGTCATCCAACCCATAATAAATTACCCGGCAAGGCCTAGTATTTTACATCAGATAAGTGTGGACCCCTAATAAAAACGGGCACCTCCCCCTCGTAAAGTAAGAAGAAGAAAAGAGCAGGTGCAGGTGTGAGCAAGTTAGGCAGGGTGTGTGAGCGATAATAAGGGTTTTATGGCCTGGTGTGCCTTGATGCTATCTGATTCGGCCACTGGGAGAGGGACTGACCAAACAGGTTTGGCCTGAGGCAATGGTTCCAGCTTGCCCAGGTCAGAGAAAAGTCAATCAAGGTGTACGTGTCCTTGGAATCAAATCTGACTGTATTATAAGCCTATGTGAGGGCAACTTTTAAAAATGGCTGCCGTGTATAAAATGGGAGCCACGAGTGCAGGACGAAAATGGCGATTTCGAGGTGAAAACGCTGCTGGAATTGAGCGAAAATGCTCATGCTTAGTGTACTAGTCATTATCGGTCTTTTGATACTAAAATCGTACTGCTGTGGCAAAGTAAATTACATGGGTCCAGAATTTTTAGAACCACAATAGACTGCTGACACATGCACCTCTATAGAGTGCTTAAAGGAAAGTAAAACAATAAAGTACCTGCAGAAGCACACAACCAGTGGAAGGCCACTGACCACAGACAGGGAGTTGTAGTTGGTCCATGCTAGGGGCAAACACTCAAAGCCACAGGAGATGAGGAGGGGGCACAGACCAATAAGAAGCAATGAAAGAAAAATGACATTGAAGTCAACCAATGGTAAGTAAGGGGCGGGCTCTAAGCCCGCTTTACGTTTTTAATCAACAAGATATTTGGCAAGCACTGTCTGCAGGCAAAAGCTAAAAACAGTGTGTGTCAAAGAAAACAGGACGCACAGCTGTTCTGGCAACTAAGCCCAAGTTTTATCATGAGCTTAGGGTCCATGCGGAACCCTTTTTAAAGATGCTGCCCTGACAGCGCTAGCAGTATTGAGAAATTTAGCAGAAAACACCATAGGTTGAAGGGCTATTGCTTTATTTGATTTTTTATTATCCCTGACTTCTTTCCTTTTGGCTGAGACATTGAAATGCTGTTCATGCCAGTAAAAAAAAAACAGCCCGGTGACAACCCTAGCTCATGTCTAAGGCAAGCTATAGTGGGGAGGTGTGGTTTGGGGGAGAAGGGACATGGGATTACCCACAAATGATGCAAGAGGTGCAGTGGCTCCAAGGCTATTTACAGCTTTCTGCACCTCAATTATATTTGTGTGAAAGTTCTGAGAGTGTAACGTACTTAAGTCTGTATAGGATGCGCACAGTAATATACTGTAGAATGGGGCATGCATTATATTATTCAGATAGTGGCAGTTCATGCCTCATTGGATTAGAAGCCATAATATGGAATTACAATGCCCACTAGAATATGTGCGCCTTTCTGTTCTCTGCCAGATGTTGTGGTGAAGTAAATAACAGTTTTATCTCAAGTAAGAAATTGTGCTGGGTTGGATTTATTCTCACCGGTGCGGTCAGGTTACAAATTTAATATTCTGATATCTTGTCAAAGTACATTGCACATTCTTATGTTTTAGCCGGGGCCACTGGAATTATGCAATTTTGCAGTTCTGGTGTTGTCCGCATAATGGTAGATTTGCCACATAATCCATAATGCTATGGATAATCTGCACATTTAAAAATATGTTTCTAGATCAAATGGTTCTAAAATGACCGATACACGTGCTGCCACACAAAGGCTGACTGTTCACTTTTTCTGTTGCTTATTGCTACACTTGGGTGGTAAACTTGTACTGCTGAGGTGCAACATAGGCCCAGATAGTAATAACAAGTGTAAAACAAAAGTAATTAAGTATTATTATCACAAAATGTGCCTCATTATGCAGCATTATTTGTCTTTCCTTGTGGCATAATTTAGTCAACATTGCTGCATAATTTGTTCCTCCCTGTCACTTAATTTCAGTGGTCTAGTTTATAGTGATATTACTCTTCACATGTACTAGCAATGGTGCTGATCAAAACTCAGTTCAATAAAGAGCTACCAAAAGTTATGCAAGGTGGCATGATATACACATGGTGGCATTAAGGCTAATTATCCAAACTTACATCGGGATTAAATAATTAATTCCACAAGTATATTCTAAAGTTAATATCGCTAACCTTTTGCCACAAAGTATGATTTTCAGATAAATGGATAATCTCTGCATACATGTACTTTATACAGATATGTAAAAATGAAATATGTACAAATTTAAAACAAAATTGAATCTGTTTAATTTGGTCACATTTCCTGAATAGTGTTTGTTACTTTTTACATTTCACTGCATAGCACTAGGCTTCATAAGGTTTGCGCTTACAGTGAGAGGTTGCACAGCTGATGATTTATGCACAGAAGCTGCATACCGTGTGGTCCTTCTACGTTCAGTACCCAAAGCTACATCACATTCAGAAAAATCATGCTGTCTGCTTGTCTTAAATATGTTATTGTGTAATTTTATCAGTATCATTTTGCACAGCCAGTCCACTGTTTAATTAAAGCAAAACACATCACATACACGCACCCACCACATGCATAAACACCATGTTTATACCCATACACACAAAACATAAGCACACTTACACCAGGCTCAAACTAACGCTGCAGGTTTGAGCTTATTCCTGCATCTTGCTTTGCTCAGGACTGTGGCGGATGTTTTGGGACTCCACTCCCTAGCACTTCCCTCTCCCTCGGGCCATAACTTTTTGGGCCTAATGTTCCTTGCTATTATTTAGGAACCTTGAGGATAAGTAAGAAGCAAAAGATATTGCTGTGTGGGGAGTCTGAAGAAAGGGCGGGAACTTGTTGGAATGTTTGCCCACATCATGGTGATGGATTATGGTGGCTGGATGTCCTGATGAACCCCCATCCGCTGATTGGACATTGTGGGGTGCTTCGTTGGAGCACATGCATGCGCTGCGAGTGGATTGGTGCCCCTAGTGCACGCAAGGCCTGGCTCCCAACACTAGAGGACAGCTTTGTTTTGGAACTAAAATGTGATCCCCCATTTGGCTGGCAGCCATTGAAGACATTATGGCTGGTGGGGCTACGTGATAAAGGCATTACGATCCCAGTACGGGGCCTGAGAATCAGGACCTTTTGATCTGGTAATAGGCACCCGTCTCACTTTCCTTACGGGTTTGAGGACATGGGGTGGCTGCCCTTTAAGCGCTGTTGGGGAGCCGTCATGCCCCCTCAGTCAGATTGCCCTCCCCCTGCGGTGTGGCCTAATAACCCCAACCTGGGGGACCAGCAGCAGAGCAGAGCCCAGCCTGCGATGGGCACCCTAAAAATGATGCACTCCGGTGCGGATTCTGAGTCAGCAGCCACACGGCAGCCTGAGATTGCAGAATCTAGCGAGGACACTTAGGGGGTCATTCTGACCATGGCGGTAATTACCGCCATGGCGGAGGTCGGCGGTAGCACCGCCAACAGGCTGGCGGTGCACCGCTGGGCATTCTGACCGCGGCGGTTCAGCCGCGGCCAGAAACGGAAAGTCGGCGGTGTACCGCCGACTTCCTGCTGCCCGTCTGAATCCTCCTACCGCCATCCTGTTCATGGCGGCTCTCCCGCCATGAACAGGATGGCGGTAGGGGGTGCCGCGGTGCCCCTGGGGGCCCCTGCCGTGCCCATGCCAATGGCATGGGCACGGCAGGGGCCCCCGTAAGAGGGCCCCAAAAAGTATTTCAGTGTCTGCCCAGCAGACACTGAAATACGCGACGGGTGCAACTGCACCCGTCGCACCTTCCCACTCCGCCGGCTCAATTCTGAGCCGGCATCCTAGTGGGAAGGTTGATTTGCCCTGGGCTGGCGGGCGGTCTTTTGGCGGCCGCCCGCCAGCCCAGGGCAAATGTCAGAATCACCGCCGCGGTCTTTCGACCGCGGTGCGGTGTTCTGACGGCGGTACCTTGGCGGACGGCCTCCGCCGTCCGCCAAGGTCAGAATGACCCCCTTAGAGTTGTTGCTTGGCTGTCGGCTAAGTGTCCCAAGTACAAGTAAGAGGTTTAAGTCCCTAATGGTACTCATTTGTCTTTTATTTTGAACCCTACTGCAATGAATCTTAAGGTGTTCTCAAAATGTATTCTTCGTATCAGGGTGATAAGGCTTACTGCACAGTTGGGTTTTGTGTCTGCGCGAAAGCATTGTTTCCCCAAACGACTATCCCTCCTTGTTGCAGCTGCGGCCCTGATCCATGATGGGCTTGGTTTTTCCCCTGCAGCCGCTGCTGCTATCACTGGCCCAATTTCCTGACCCCTGCTGCAGTGGACTCATTTCTATGTGGCTCAGCATAAGGTGCTGTTACATTTCCCTGTGCCTCATTCTGTGGCTGGGAGTTCTGCAGGGCCTGGCCGTGGCTCACTGACATTTTGTCGTGCTCTTTACTGGCATCTGTTGGCCATATGGCCCATTCTATGGCAGTAGTAGTCTTGTATGGAATTGGCTGCTGTCAGCCACGCTGGTGTCCATTGCTGTAGCCATTTTGAAACCCTCAGGGGTCCTGCATCAGAGCTCCCTTTATGACTTGTGCCATTTGCACATGTGCTGCCAATGTGGCCCCCTCAAGGGAAGGTCTTCCTTAGCTTATGTTGGATGAACTTAGCGTTGTCCCTTTCGGCCTATTCCTGCTTCTCATTATCTTTCTGCTGTTTCTTCTTGTGAAAGTGCAGTATGTATGCTTGTATTTCTCTCCACGGTTTAGTTTCTAGCCCTGCTATGTTGTCCAGACTGCTTTGTATGTCAGAAGGCAGTCCCTTTTTAAGGATGTTATAAAAGATAATGACTTGGGGGCCTGTATCTGTCCATGGCTGTCCTGTCTCCTATCCCCACCATTCTCTCATCCTATCTAGGAAGTCTATTATGGGTCTCCCCAGGTCTCATAGTTTCTGCTATTAACCCACCTACGTCTGGGCAGTCAGGGAATATTTTCCTCAGGGCCATCTATATCTGGTGCCTGTATCAACTAAATTTGGCCCTGTTGTGCTCTGAGTTGGTCAACCTGACTGTCTGGATGCTAGCGCAGGCAAACACCACGTTGGTCTGCTCACCAGTAATGCTGCTTAGCAGACTCTTAACATCACCTATCAATAGAGTGATCACTGCGGTGTTCTCAAAACATGAGATTCATTTCCCGTCCCCATCCAACAACGTTGGCAGCACTCTTAGCCCCTCTTTATCCAGCTGGGCCCATGGCACATAGATGGTCCCTGACCTGCCTTTTGTAGTAACTGGCATATTCTTGCCCCAGACATCTCTACTGGTTTTCCCTCCACATAGGGTGCCCATCTCTCAAGACTCTCCTTCATGTAAGGGAAGTTCCACTTGGGATCTCCCCCTCCATACCAGATGCAGTCTCCAGCAATCGCTATGTCCTCTGGTTTTAAGGACCCCTCCTCTGACCAGGGCCTATTTTACTGATCACATCTTTCGGTCCAGCCGGCTAGCAGGTGACAAAGGAGTCATGCAAATAATTTGCCTTCTGACCTACTTTGTCCCTTGGCATTAATTTACCTTTCCTGCGCATTCAGGGTGAGTAGCGGATGTCTTCGCCGCTGCTCTCCTTGTGTGCACGAAGTGGTGCAATTTTGGTCCTCCTCTGTCTAAGTTGGGTCAGCACTATGCTGCCTTGGTTCCTAATCTCTGGTCAGTCCATCTTCTTTGCTGACACTCTTGTAAGGCATGGACCCCCATCAAAAGTTTCCCTTTTGACTCTGTCTCAGATTCTTCTGTGACTGTGGCTCTGTACCTACTTTCGGTCTCCTCAGATGGAGGACGCACTGCTCTACTCTCTCACTGGGCTTCCAGTGTGCAAGGGTTTGAACTCTCTCTCCTCAGTTTGCGCCTTTCCTCTGACCCCCATCTACACTGTCTCCTTCATTCGGAGCTATGCATTGTCCTTCTAAGTCAGGACCTGCTCTCATGATCACTTTCTGTGGTTCTCTCTGTTACCTAATCGTACCCTGTACCTGCCTCATCACTACCAGAGCTCAGTGGGCTGGGACATCTTACTTCACTTTCTCTAGCTTTCTCGCTCTCCAAGACTGCTAGAAACCTTCCCTTCACTCAGGCTTGTTTCCTGGAGCCAGTGGGAGAGGGGACGTGCTCCCCGTGCTGCGGATGCTCTGCCTGCCTACCGTGATGGGTGGATGTGGGGGGTCGAGCTTTGGGGCGGGTGCAGAGAGTGTTGAGGCTTGTTGATTCACAACGCTTGGGGTTAATCCCTTTGCCTTCTTTTGCCCCGTGTATTTCGTTTGTACAGAGGTTCTTGTGTGGTCAATGGTTCTGGTGTCGAATGTTCCCTCTCTGGGCCAGGGGAACGTGTTTTTTGGTGTGGGTGTGTAGTTCATAGCAGAGCTTGCTAGGAATTTTGGCTTGCAAGGGGTACTTCCTCTGCATGTGTTCTAAAGGTGATTGGGATAGTCTTTTCCGGGGACTGTTACTCCTCTTGGTTTGCACTTCTTTAGGGGATTTTAAGTTGCATGCGTTTGTAGCTTTCTATTTTTATAAGATTTTTCTCTCTTTCAAGTTGCTGACTTTTCTGTTTTTATGTATTTCTAAATTTTGCTTGGGTGACAGGAAAATATGTGCAAGGGTATTACTGGTTCTCCTCCTGGTAATGGGAAACTATATACACAAGGGGTTTACCAAACCTAATCTGGTGGTGGAAGATCTACACGTGGGGATTCCTAGATCTAATGAGCTTAATGCTATTCACAGATGTATCAAAATAAACATTCAGCAAACAAACGTATGAAGAGACAGTACCGTAGGAAAAAAGTGCGTTTGTTAGTTTACAACAACCTGCAATTTCCTGACAAAATTGCGAGCCTTACTTTGGCATCAAACAACACTTTGCACAAATCAACATTTTTTTTCATGTGTACATTAAACATTGATAACAACACATCATTCAACATTTAAGACAAATAGTCTCATTGGTCTACCAGCAATAAAGTATCACAACAACACCATTTCAACTGACAGGGGAGATCCTGACTAAACCTCAGATGAGCGACCCGCTGGCAATACCTTAGCCCTGCCCGCTAGAAGCGCATGTTTTCCTGTGACCAAGGGAAGCTCTGCGTTGCAAAAGCTAGGGAAGCCTGATAATCTTTGTCAATCATAGCTCAGGGGCAAAGTTTGCAACAATTTAAGTGGAGAAATAAGGGACTTACTTCATAACTATAGACCCTTCTTGGCAAAACATAGCTATGCCTAATCTCTGAGATCCCAATCGTTCTAGTCCTCTAACGTCCGAATTCCCCCTATGTCACTCCCAGGGGTCCTGCATACAATCTGTGTCATGCACGGGGGTCCAAGTGAAGCACACTTCTGACTTCTTTCAAATACCACCAGTGTTAAGAAACTGATGACACTGAGAAAACCAGGATAGCCTAATAAGATCCAGATGTGGGCCCTATGTCACACCCAGAGCCTATGCATACCAACTGCATCACGCCCAGTGGTCCAAGTGAAGACACCTCTTAAAAACAAAAAAAGAGATCTGGCCTGATGTCAAACCCAGAGCCTTATCCTGTTTATAAGTATAGAAATCCTGTGTTTCACAATTGAGGCAGCATGCTACCTACAATTTAAAGAGGGAATAGAGATCCCTTTGCAAGCAGGTGCAGACTGTATCTGCCTATAGGGCTGAGCCTGGGGGTCCAAGGTAGCCCCTTGGCACACTTCAGAGGCTGGCTTAAGGAGGTACCCAGGCTGTGCCCACCTTTTTGTGGCATAATTTCAGCAAGCATCCTTAGAGTCTTTTTGCCACCTTGCCTGTATCAATCATTTGGAATGGGCCCAGAGGCAAAGTCATTCCCACATTTGCATGGGCTATGCTCCCATGAAAAAGAGGGAATTTGCTCTGAAGATAGCACTGGCTCTACTTGTGTACCAGTGCTATCAGTATTACAGAAAAAGGCTGCACAAGCGACACCCCTTCTGTAATACCATAGTGCACTGGGGTGCACAGAGCAGGCTATTGTGCTCCTGCGGCTCTCTGTGTAATACACCCTAGATATTTACCTCTATGACTGCAATTACCAGTTTTACAAATGCAAGGCATGAAAACGTCTCTCAAGTATCAATAATACTGCTTTTTGTCCAACTCTGTGGCTGTTTTTCCTTTTTTTGTCATTGAAAACAAAATAACAACATGAAACTAAACAGTTACAAAGATCACAGTGTGCAAAGAATAGGTTTTGGCAAAGTGAAAGGAGTAAATAGCTAGTCTTCCTAGTGCAAAGCTGCAAAGGATTGGGTGTGGTTACAGGGACCCCCTTAAACTTCATTACTATTACAATCCACTTGGTATCCAGGTGATTTTATTGAAGCCTGGCCTGCTGTAAATTATGAGGATTGGGCCTGACGAGTATCAGCTTTACTCTCAAATAGCTCTCCACCTGCTTTGTGTGACTGTTTGGAAAAAATATAATGTAAAGCTAGCTCTTGTAGGCTACCTCCAGAATTGTCAGAAATTGGGCACACATTGGCCCACCCGAACACAACCTTGACCCATCCAGATATACGTTCCTGGAACCAGGCCTGTTGCCACTCCACTCTATAATATTCCTTTGTATACCACTGCACTGTATGCCACTCCACTCTATACCACCCTAGTCGAAGCCACTGCACTCTATGCAACTCCACTCTTGCCACTCAACTCTACTCTATGCCACTCCTCTCTACTCCACTAAACTGTATGCTATTCCAGTCTATGCCACTCCACCGTATGACACTCCACTCTGCTACTTTAATGTATGCCATTACACTGTACCTCACTCCACTGTACACTGCTCCACTCTATGCCACTGTTCCCTATGGTACCTAACTGTGCTCTAAAACACTGTACCACAGTCCATTCTACACCACTTCACTGTTCTCCACTCCATTGTATGCTTTTCTGCTGTATGCACTACACTCTACAACACTCCACTATACTTTATTTCACTCTACACCACTCCAGTGTCTCCTACTCCACTGTATGCCACTACACTGTACATTATTCTATGTACACAATTACACTCTATGCCACTCAACTCTCAACTATTTGACTCTATACCACTTCACTCTACCCCACTCCACTGTATGATATCACACTGTACTCTACTCCATTTACCCCGCTCTACTCTAAGCTATGCCACTGTACTCTATTTTTCTCCACTGTACACTATTCCAATCTATGCCACTGCAGTCTATGCCACTCTGGTGTATGCCCTTCCACTGTATGTCAATCCACTCTACACCACTGTACTCTATGCTATTTCAGTGTGCACTAGTCTAAGGTATGCTTTTTCACTGTATGCCACTCCACTCTACATCACTCCCCTGTAAACCACTCTACTGTACAACACTCCACTCTACCCCACTCCATGCTGTACCACTTCATTCTACACCACTTCACTCTATGCCACTCCATTCTGTGCCACTCCACTATATGCCACTCCACTTTAGGCTATTCCATTGTATTCCATTCCACTCTACGCCACTCCACTGTACACTAATCCTCTCTTTCATGCTTCACTTTATTCCACTGCACTCTACAGAACTCCCCTATATGCTATTCCACTGTACGGAGCTCCACTGTATGCCGCTGCTCTCTGCAGCACTGTATTCTATGCTATTCCACTGTACGTAACACATCTCTACCCTCCCACTCCATGCAATTCCACTGTATGCCACTTCAGTATACACCACTCCACTCCACTGTATGTTATTGCACTGAACTCCACTCTACGCCACCCCAATATACAGTATTCCATGTATTCTACTACATCTAGGCCATTTAGATCTATGTTGTTTTACTTTATGCCACTTCACTCTACCGAAACCACTGTACACTTTTCCACTGTATGCTATTACACTGTACGCTATTCCATTTACCCACTCCACTCTCTGCCACGCCACTCTACAGCATCCAACTCTGTGCTATTCCACTGTACGTCCCTCCCATTTACACCACTGCAGTCAACACCACTCCACAGTATGCCACTCCCTTCTATAGCACTGTATTCTATGCTATTACACTGTACATAATTCCACTCTTCTCCCTCCAGTCTATTCCACTCTATGCAACTTCACTTCACTTTGCACCACTCCACTGAACGCTATTGCACTGTACGCCACTCTACGTCACTCCACTCTATGCTACTCCATTCTTCACCACTCCAGTCTATCTAACTACACTCCATATCACACCACTTCTCTCCGCTCAACAACATCATACTCCAGTCAACACTCTACATCCCTCCACTGTACTACACTGTACTCCACTACAGAGCACTACGCTGTACAACAATGCTCTCCAGTCAGTACCAATCTACAGCACTCTACTGTATATCACTTTACAACACGTACACTAGTCTACAATACTTTATGCAATTCCCTCTATGCTGCTCCACCCCAGTTAATATACTCTACAAAACACTAGTCCACTGTATTATACTGTATCCACTACTGCACTCGGTCACTCCACTGTATGCTACTCTGTGCCGACAGTCTATCCCACTCCAGCCTACCATAATGTAATGCACTTTACTCTGCTCTTTGTCACTCCACTGTATAACACTTTCATTCTTTCTGTGGCACTCTATAGTACTCCACTGTACCACACTTTCTGACACTCTCCAGCATACCATTCCACTCCAATGTACCACACAACACTCAATTCTACAACACTCCACTGTATACTACGCCATTGTACTCCACTCAACTCCTTGCCACTCGACTGTATAACAGAAAACTCCACTCTATGCTACGCCACTCCAATGGACTCCACTCCACTGTATTACATTGCATGACACTTTACCTCCACTATATGGCCTTGCACAACACTCCACTGTACCACACTCTATTCCACTCTGTGTAAATCCACTCTACAGGACTCTACAACAACCAGTGTCACTATAAAACACTATACTCCACTCTATGCCCCCACACTATACTACACAACCCTCTTCTCCACTGTATGCCACTACACACCAGTTTAAAACAATCTGCTCCATGCTACAACACTTTCCAGCACTCTACAACACAAAAATCCATTGTACTGCACAAAATGCCACTCCAATTTATAACACTTTATTCAATGCCACACTATGCCTGTCAACTCCAGGGTGCTCCACACCTCTTGAGTACACAACATGCCACTGCACTATATAACAATTTACTCTATTGTACATTTCACCATACTATTCTACTCCACTCCATTCTACTCTACGACATGTCACTCCACTCTACCCCACTCCATTGTACCACACTCCACTCTATGCCATTCCACTCTACACCACTCCACTGTATGCTTTTTCACTGTATGTCACTCCACTGTAACACATTCCACTCTACCCTGCTCCACTCTACTGCACTCTGCTAGTACACTCTACAACAGTACACTCTCAGACACTCTCCCCACTCTACTGTACCACCTTTCACTACTTAATTCCACTCCACTCAATGACAGCAAACTGCAATTTGAAAAACATGTTTATTAAAAATAAAAATAAATGAAATTTCCAAGGAAAAAAACAAAGCTTAAACTGTTGATATAGTTAGGAAAAATGTCTTATTCTTTCTATACAAACCAAACCTATAATTCACAAACATCACACATTCTAGTTATTTATATTCTTAAATTTATAAATTATGCACCACCTTTACATTAATATGACTTTATTCTTTATCTAAAGATCAACCTTAAACTACACAAAAATGTACTATTTTAAATATTATAACTAGTGCACCACCATATCCAGTGTATTCAACTCGGTAGCCACACTACATTAACCATAACTCACCACACTACCATGCATGCAAGGCCTGCTAGAGGAGAAACAAAAGGAGGCCAGAAGAAGGAGACTGAAGGAATCAGTTGTGAGCCAATTTTCTCTCTACCAGGGGAGAAAAAAGTTAATGGTTTACTGTTGACCTGCAACCATTGCCACAAAGTATTCTTGCATAGCACACTCCAGTAGTATTTTTGGGGACATCTGGGATGAGTAAACATCTGGTCCATCCACTCCTGAAGGTTTGCATAGATGGGAAAGAGGCAGGAGCAGGAGGTAGAGGACGCAGCTACAACCACATCAGCAACAGCCACAGCTTCACACTCTGCAACCCCTTCAAGCTCTGCAGCCTCAGCTGCACCTCCACCCCCACCCTAATCCATCTCCCTCTCTGCCTTCTTCTGTTAGAGATGTGCCTGTTGACGTGCTGAGGCAGGATAGGCAGACTGTTTACCAGTGTGGCAGTCCAACCACCTATCTGCCACACCATACTGTGATTTTTTTCTGGGGAGAAAGACTTAAATATACATCGGCAGCTAGTTATCACTCGCCAATGGCCCCCCCCCCATCCACCCTAGTTTTTTCCACTTCCCTTCCTTTCCCTCAGTGCATCCTTTTAACCTTATTTTGGTTCTGTTTCGAAAACAAAAGACATTACAGAAAAAAATTCTAAACAAAAAAAGAAAACACAGTTCTTTTTGGAACTTCCCAGATATTTCCAACAATAAAGAGCTTGTGTTCATATTACCCATATTTTTTAAAGGCAGCTTCAAAATCTATTTGAACATTGTATAATCATGAAATGTAAGTGATGTTTGATTGTGGGTCGCTCAGTGAAGTCTGGTTCAGTTGAGTGTGTTTGAAAATAGTGTTACGAAGTGTAATACAACATGTAATGTGTTTCAGAATAGTGGTGTATACTGAATGAAGTATTGTGTTCTTTTTAAGATAGTTTACAAGAAATAGAAATGTGTAATTTGAAAAATGTGTGACTTTATAACACAATACTATAGTATGATCTGCATGTATGCAGTAAACAGAAATATAGCTGATTCCAAAATTGCTTTTCTTTATGTGTTTCTTCAGGCTTAAATAACATTATTGTTACACACGTATGCCATCAGTTAGACCATTTCCAGGTCAAGCTGATCATATTGTGCTAGTCATCATGACACAATGGGGAAAAACAAACCAATTGAATTATGAAAAAATTCCATGGATGCCATGCATGTCCAACTGTTCACATATCTATCTAAGTACTCTCCTATATTGTAAACCATTATTAGCATGGTAAAATTATGACTCAGAATTTATGATGTAAAAATAACAGGTAACAGTCTGGTAAATGTTTTGACAGCCTGTGCTTTAAAATAAGAGTGTTGTCATCACATTCTGTATAGTCTGTTGTTTTTTAAGTAGATGGTATAGGTCCTGAGGCTGTCTTCTCTCCACGAAGGATAATAATAGCAGTGGTACTGTGTCCTGAAATAGAAAATTGAGAAGCAGTAAAGTTTGAAATGTGTGTATTAATTTTTCTCTTCTTCACACTACATCTTTGAATCGTCAAAATTACATATTTTGTTACCATAGTTAAATTAAGGGTTGAAACAAGTTCTGCTGTACATTTTGGACAAAGGTTTGGTTACATAGTCTCAGATTTACATCTTTAAATGGTATTGGTATACACATGAATCTTTCAAATTGTATAGCAGCTTGAATGTAGACAAGGTTCCCAATAGTAGCTTACATTAGGGAGGTTGAGTTTTGTTAGCTATTAGTAGACCGGCCATT
Source organism: Pleurodeles waltl (assembly GCF_031143425.1). Lineage (NCBI taxonomy): Eukaryota > Metazoa > Chordata > Amphibia > Caudata > Salamandridae > Pleurodeles > Pleurodeles waltl. Next base: position 421,106,769 of record NC_090449.1, read on the forward strand.
AATAATTACTTTGTATCTTGTTGTTCATTAATAGAAATTTGAACAGCACATTTATATACATCAATCATATCTCTAAAATTCCACTTGTAGAGTTGCATACTTGGTTGTCTGATAGAATCTGTTGAAGAGAATTTGTCAAAGTCTTGCAGTAAGATTGATGTACATGTTGTGATGTTAGTTCTTTCACTGATTGAAAGTATAAAAGTAGATTAAAGATTAACAATTACATTGATATAACAATTAATATCATTTTGATTTTTAAATTGATGTCCTGTAATTTCTGTTTGTTTACGTTTTCAGGTTTCACTTGTGCTGTGATTGTGAAATATATTGTATTTAATATAAATCTTAAAAGGGGCTTACATCCCTCCCTTTATTTTCATTGGTTCATATGCTTGCCACTTACTTTTCCTCCATTTCTATTGGCTATAGCATACTATTTCCTGTGGTCCTCCTGTGTTTTTCCCTTATCAGGCTCCCGTAACCCAAGAACTGTTTTCATCTGCTTTTGTGGAAGTATTTTGTGTTTAGCCTGCACAGCGCTTGCGCTGTGCTTATTAAACAGGACTCTACTCTGGCCACGATAATCAGTGTACTGCAGTAACTGTGTGCATGTGCATGAGATCCACCTCTTCCTCGATGAAGCTCGTATGCAGCCAGCATTGTGTAATTCATACAATTCTCAAACAAGCGTCAGCTCTTTCTGTGTGTGTGCCTTTCGCACAGTTCCTTTTATTCATGCCGCTTGCCATTTCTTTACTTCCACCTTTACATCCTTTTGTGCTTTTTCTCCTTCATATCCTCTCCACTTTTCCCCTTGCCTTTTTTCCTCCTGTCCATGCCCTTCCTTCTCTACGTGCTTGCCCTCAGTTCCTACCCCTCTACCTTTTTGAACAGGTCTACCTAGATAGCTGGAGTTTGGCAAGAGGAGGGTCAATACCTTGTGATCCTCCCTCTGCCCTTGTGCTCTTTAGCTCCTCCCTTCTGTTTCAGCAGATATTGTCCCTACTCTCTTGTGCTCTATATACTCTCATAGCCTCACAATGAAGTTGCTTGCTCTCATATGCCTGGTGGCTCTCCCTGGGCTGGGATCAGCAGTCCCCTTCTCCTAGTTAACCACCCTCCGTGAGTAATTTTACAATTATTTGCTTCTGAAATGCGCTTGATAGGGGTAGTAAACAGGGAATTGGGCATATGGGTTTATAAATAAAATTATACAATTTGTATAACGGTCATGTATCATAATATATAGTGCTTGGTCTTGGCACATCATAATGTTCATTTGTTCATAACATGACGTACCACCGTTCACCCATGCCAACTGTACAAGTAGCACTCGCAACCTGTGGCCAGGTGGGTGACATTAAACATTGTATCTCGGTGGGCTGAAGCACGTGTTGCTGAGCTGTGTATTCTCATTTTGGCAGGGCCTACTCAGCATTTCATCTTTCTGAATTTATTTCCTAATCTAAGGGCAGGTGTGAAGTGAAAGTATTAGTGAGTGGGCTTGTGGGCTTTCTTATATATACATTTTGAGACTGCATCTTATGGGCACCCTTCTATGTAGAGTGCCCATATGTCTGGCTGACACAGGACAATCACTGTATATACAACTATCGAAACATGTTGAAAAGCTAGATTTGTAGATACAAGTTTGTCTTAACTATTCACTAATGTGTTCACAGTACCTATTGGTCAACAAAGCGCAAAGTGGCAAGATAGAGACCATGATCAAATGAGAAACTACACATATCTTTATTAAAGATTACTACGCAGTTCCGCTTAAATGAATACCACAGTCTTATATAATGAAGTAGCATGTTTATTTTCTGTGGCTTACTAATGGCTGCCATCTTGTTGTTTCAGTGGAGCTCATCAATACGTTCTAGTGATTCTGACTCTGTTCACCTGACTTTTCATGTGAAAGGTAACTTCATTAAATAATAGGAGTTTGGAGGTTACAGACCCCCGTAAAACTCCACTTGTTGGTTATCATGCCGGTACGTTTGGTGTGATTTGTGGTAATATGCATCATGTTATAATAGCGGCTGCTGCTTATATGCTGTGTATTTTCTGTGTGGCAACTAGTTATGGTATATTACATGCTAATCGAACCCCCCTCTCTTTCGTGTGCATAACTTGTCTTCTTTGAACTGTTGATATCACTGCTATTTACCTATGGCGCACCTTGCAAGATGTGATTATAGCATACTTTTTTTGCAAGATGCTTCACCTATTTTCTGCTCAGCATTCATTTATGGCCTGTGACACGACAAGCCTTGTTTATGATTTTTGCCTGTTTTTATGGAGTTTTGTTGTTCCCCAACCTCCCTCCACCACTCTTTCTTCATATCGTTTGGAATCCCCATACTACAATTTGCTTGCTCATTTCAGTCCCCTTCCTCCATCTACTAATTGCTTCCTCCCTCTAATGCTCACCAAAATAAAACTTAAAAAAATAAAATTATTATTACTCTATAGGCAAAACCTAATGCACTTACCAATGCCTTTTCTTTTTTTGATGTTCCAAATCTTGTTCGTAATTTTAGTTTGATGTACTTTTTCTGTTGAAAGACAGTTTTGGTTTTGTGAAAATGGGATATTGTCCAAGATGGGGATTGTATATCTTTTGTAAATGACTGTATGTGCTCACACAGCTACTCTCTACGTTAATTCTTGTGTCATCCAAATCGATAACATATAGGGGGTCATTCTGACCTCGGCGGTAAAAGGCGCTTACCGCCAGACAGAAGACCGCCATAACACCGCCGCGGCCGCGGTAACCCGCCACGGTCATTCTGACCCGCAACTGGCAAACCGCCAAAATCCCGACATCCACAAAAGTCCGCCACACCAAAGGTCAGCGATAAACTGTCGAGGACCAAACCTCCACCGTCAAGCCAACAGAAATACGCCCATGCCATTACGACCCACGAATACACACACATATACAAAACACATCCACATTGGACAATTCGAAATACACACACCTGATACACATACACACACCATTCCCACACACCCAATACAATATAAAACACACACCCACATCACCCACAAACCCTTACGACCACAATAGCGACTGAAGGACAGAGAGAGACAGCACTGCTTAGAGTAGACTAACACACAGAGGCAAATCAAAACATCACCCACACAATTACCACGCACAAAACACCATACACCACCACACACACCACACTCTATAACACATACAACATCCCTCACCTCATCCACACCACCCCATGGCACCCCAAAGACACCCCAGGTTCTCTGACGCAGAACTCAGGGTCATGGTGGAGGAAATAGTTCGTGTAGAGCCCCAGCTCTTCGGTGCACAGGTGCAGCACACCACAATTGCTAGGAAGATGGAGCTATGGCAAAGGATAGTCGACAGGGTCAACGCTGTGGGACAGCATCCACGCAATCGGGATGACATCAGGAAACGCTGGAACGACCTACGGGGTAAGGTGCGTTCCATGGTATCAAGGCACAACATAGCGGTGCAGAAGACTGGCGGCGGACCCCCACCTACTCCCCCAGAATTTACAGCATGGGAGGAGGAAGTCTTGCACATCCTGCATCCTGAGGGCCTCGCAGGAGTATCTGGAGGAATGGACTCTGGTAAGTCTAATCTTAACTACTTCTTCCCACCCCCTCGCCCCCCTGCATGCCAAATCATACCCCCACCCCCATCACACCAACTCCTTGCAAATGGCTCACCATCACATCCCACCCATCCCAAAACCTAGCCCTGCGTGCGTCCCCAAAGCATGGACACCCATCCCCAAAGCATGCCCACTGCACACACCCATCACCCCCACAAGCCACCGTCACAAAAGCCCCCACAAGGGAATGCCAACACTGGGGGACACGGCCACCCACCCATTACACGAAATGCCACACACAGAAGCAATAACCATACTCTTATACCCCTGCAGGACCCGAACGCCACCACACCGCCACGGAGGGTCCAGAGATGTCCATCCCACCCCCAGAAGAGGCCCCCAGTGATGACAGCAGCTCTGTCTCCCTGGACCCTGATGACCAGCCCGGCCCATCGGGGACCTACGGACAGTCGGTTCCCCACAGACAGCCACAGGCTACAGCAGACCTAACCCCCTCTGGGAACACCAGCACAGCGCCCACCCAGCGGGCCCATGCCTCTGTCTCCAGGACACATCAATCAGCGGTGTGTCCACCACTACAGGGCACCCAGGTTGACCCACCACCCCAACAACAACAGGGACCTGGGGGCAGTGGTAGTGGGCACACCGTCCAGGGGACAGAGGCCCAGGGAAACAGGGGAACTGGCAGGGCTGCTGCGCGACAGGGGGGGGACAGGCCCAGGGAACCGACTCTCCAAGAGGCCCTCTCCTCCATCATGGGAGCATACCACCACTCCCAGGAGACGATGGCTACGGTACTGGCCAGGTTCCAGGAGATCCAGGTCATGCAGGAGCAACAGTACATAGGGTTCAGAGAGGAACTGAGGAACATTAGTTCTGCAATGGGGACCATCGTCGTGGCCCTAACCCAGATAGTCACCACATTGCAGGACCATGTGGCAACACAAAGGGCCCCTGTCACTAGCCTGGACCAGGAACAGCCTACCACCTCCGCCGGCGCTAGTGGACAGGAGGCCCCCACACAACGACGGGCCACCAGAACCCCTCCTCCTGCAGAAGAAGAACCACCCCGCAAGCGGAACCTGAGATCTCACAAGAAGACAGAGTAGGATTGCAAGACCCCCGCCAGCAAACGATACCCCCTGATGTCATCCCACTGTCCCACATTGTCACCCTGTCCAACCTTGAACTGCCCCTGCTCCATCCTTCCACAGGCATATGGACAATGCACCTGTGTGACTGAGAACTGGACTCTGCCATGGACATTACTCCACCATCACCCATCCCCGTTTGACAATCATGTTCCTTAAATTTAGCACTTTAATTAAATCACTTATTTCACTCAAAGAATCTTGAGTCTGCTTGTATTCTTAACAAATGTATTACACATAACGGTGCAAAAATGTTCAGTTACATTGTGATGACAACATACCACTGTCACACAGCTGTAGTCCATGGGCAAACAAAGCAGAAGTCACGCAGTGGCGCATACAGCTCTGAAAAAGGAAGGTAAAGTCACAAAACAGTGAACAGGAACTGGGTGGAAACACCGACAGTAGAGAGGCAGGAGGCTGTAGGTAAATGTAAAATGGGGTGGCTGATTCTTACCTGTGTGCTACTGAAAATACTGTTCTATCACTGTGTCCCTGTTGTCTGTGTCGTCCCCGTCGTCTTCCTCCTCTTCACTCTCCATAGGCTCCACAGCTGCTACAACACCACCATCTGGACCATCCTCCTGCAGAAAAGCACCTGGCGTCGCAAAGCCAGATTGTGAAGCATACAGCAGGCCACGATGATCTGGCACACCTTCTTTGGTGAGTACATTAGGGATCCACCTGTCATATGCAGGCACCTGAACCTGGCCTTCAGGAGGCCAAAGGTTCTTTCTATGATCCTCCTAGTATGCCCATGGGCCTCATTGTACCGTTCCTCTGCCCTGGTCCGGGGATTCCTCACTGGGGTCAATAGCCAGGAGAGGTGGGGTAACCAGAGTCCCCCAATAGCCACACACGATGCCTCTGTAGCTGTTCCATCACATACGGGATGCTGCTATTTCGCATGATATACGCGTCATGCACTGACCCAGGGAACTTGGCATTTACATGGGAGATGTACTGGTCTGCCAAACAGACCACCTGGACATTCATCGAATGATAACGTTTTCTGTTCCTGTACACCTGTTCACTTTCTCTGGGGGGAACCAAAGCCACATAGGTCCCATCAATGGCACCAATGATGTTGGGGATATGTCCAAGGGCATAGAAATCACCCTTCACTGTAGCCAAATCCCCCACCTCAGGGAAAACAATGTAGCTCCGCATGTATTTCATCAGGGCAGACAACACTCTGGACAAAACCTTAGAAAACATAGGCTGAGACATCCCTGATGATATGGCCACTGTTGTTTGGAATGATCCACTTGCCAAAAAATGGAGTACTGACAGAACCTGCACCAGAGGGGGAATCCCTGTGGGTTGGCGAATGGGGGACATCAGGTGTGGCTCCAGCTGGGCACACAGTTCATGTATAGTGGCTCTGTCAAGTCTGTATGTCAGTATGATATGTCGTTCTTCCATTGTCGACAGGTCCACCAGAGGTCTGTACACCGGAGGATTCGTCCTTCTCCTCGCAAGTCCCAGCGGATGGTGCCTAGGAAGGACAACATGGAGCACAGAGTCAAGCAACCCACAGGTACGTTCCCACAGCTTGCACAGTACACGATTCGCTATGCATTGAATGGCTTGTATGAGTGGCAATGCAAGGCCTAGGCCTGTGTGACGCAGTAGAAATTAAGCCATGTGGGCCCTTGAAATGGCGGCTGCCTGACCTGTGAAGTGTGACAATGGGATGTGAGGTCAATGCGCTGGCGTGGCACACTGTGGCGGTAGGCGTCGAAGACCGCGGTGCAAAGCCGCATTGGTTAACATTGAACCCTATGGGTTTCAGGAGCCAAAGACGATGTGCGCCGGCGGTCGAGGTACGCACCGCCGCGGTACGCACCGCCCCGGGCGTGACTGCCATTTTCTATCAGCTTAATCACTCGAGACCTGATCATCCACAGGAGAGGACCTATACTGCAAGTGCTGCTGTGACCTCGGTCTGGGAGATACAATGGCTGCTGCGACTGGGGAAAGGGCCCCTGCCTTCACATCTGAGGAATTGGAGAAACTTGTTGATGGGGTCCTCCCCCAGTATGCGCTACTCTACGGTCCACCAGATCAACAGGTAAGTACACAGGGAGCACGTAGTATGGGCTATGCCTGTGTTGAGTGGGGTGGATGTAAGATGGTGGGGAGGGGAGCGAATGAGGAGTGCAACGCACGACAGATGAGAGCATATGCTGCATGGCAAGGTTGGGGAGGGGGGGCCACTCACATCGACCATGCAGAAAAGTGATGATATTTCTTTTCCAACCCTGTCCATGTCACATAGGTCAGCGCCCATCAGAAGATCGACATTTGGCGTGCCATCGCCAAGGATGTCCGGGCCCTGGGGGTCCACAGCAGACGGGGCATCCACTGCCGCAAGAGGTGGGAGGACATCCGCCGCGGGAGCAGAAAGACCGCCGAGGCTCTGCTGGGGATGGCCTCCCAACGTAGGAGGGGTGCCAGCCACCAATTGACCCCCCTGATGTCCCGGATCCTGGCGGTGGCCTACCCCGATTTGGATGGGCACGTGAGGACATCACAGCAGACACAAGGGGGTGAGTATCAGCACATTCTGCTATCTTTGCGCGCAGTGGAGGTGTCTGGGTGGGGGAGGAGGGCTGTGGCTATCTCTAGGCCAGGGCGCTTTCTGTAGGCTAGGCCCCTCCGTTAGGCATGGCCCTGTGCCCCTGCCCCCCACCTCTGTAGGGTGCTATGTACAGCTATCCATGGTCCGGCCTCACCTATATGTGCATTTGTCGTCCATAGACTTGTAGGCCAAGTCACAATAATTTAGTAGTGTAACCCGAGTGCGCGGCGTAGTGCAGGGGGCTTCTGTGTCTGTCCTCTCCGCCAACGGTGCCGCCAATGCATGCACTCAACATGTCTTTCTTTCTTCTCCCACCCCTTTTTCTTGGTTTTCCTGTTCATGTGTGCATTAGCATCATCAGGCGGAGGAGAAGTGGCATCGGCGCACAAGGGAGCTGCATCTCACATGGGCCCGGAGGGCCATACAACCGACTCCGAGTACACCAGTGAGACGGAGGGCGAGGGGGGCTCCACAACGGGGACCCGTGGAGACGTCAGCGACACCGACTCGTCTTCGGAAGGGAGCTCCCTTGCGGTGGCGGCAACATCCGTGGCCACCGCTACAACAGGTACAGCCACCACCCCGCGCACCAGCCCCGCCCTCCCAGCAGCCCCTCAGCGTTCGCCCCGTGCCCGTTCGGCCAGGAAGCCGGCCATCTCCTTCGCCCCAGGCACCTCAGGCCCTGCCCCTGTCACCCCTGCTGCCCTCAGTGAGGAGGTCATTGACCTCCTCCAGACGCTCATTGTTGGGCAGTCTACACTTTTGAATGCCATCCAGGGGGAAGAAAGGGAGGTGCATCGGAGCAATGCATACCTGGAGGGCATTCATTCGGGTCAGGCTGCCCATCAGCGATCGTTCAACGCTCTGGCCTCAGCACTGACGGCAGCCATTGTCCCTGTCTCCAGCCTCCCTCTCCAAACTCCCTCCATCCAGTCCCAGTCCCCTGTTCCTCTGCCTATCCCATCCACACCATCAGACCAGCCTGCACACACCTCAACACCCAAGGGCAGCTCATCCAGACATAAGCACCACAGATCACACAAGCATTCACCCAAGCAACATCCAGATGCAGACATGCCAACAGTCACTACCTCCTCTGTGTCCCCCACCTCCTTGTCTCCCTCCTCCCTCCCTGTGACGTCTCCACTCACACCTGCATGCACACCCCCATCAGCCAGTACGTCCATCACCAGCACACCCTCCACACCAGTCCGCACACGTGCAGTCACCACCCCCACTGCCATTTACACGTCCCCTGTGTCCTCTCCCAGTGTGTCTGTCACCCCCTCTTCCAAACCACACAAACGCAGGCAGCCACCCACCCAACAGCCATCCAGCTCACGACAGCCTCCGTCACAAGCACCTGCACCCAAAGACAGCACACTTGACTCTCCTACAACCACATCCTCTTCCTCCACTCCCATACCCACTGCACCTACCCCTCCCTTTGCTCCTAAAAAGTTGTTCCTCTCCAAAATTAACCTCTTTGCATCACCTGACCCACCCCCTCCATCTCGTAAGAGTCCAAACAGCACCTCAGCCACCACAAGCCCTGCACCTACTAGGACCATAGTTCAGGACTATTGGAGTCCACCAGCTCCTAGGGCAGGAACATCGGGCAGCAGCAAGGGGACAGCCAGCCCACCCCCTGGGAAGAGGACCAAAAAAGCAAAGGGCCGGTGCGACAAGCCAGAGACGGCTGCCACCAAGGACAGTAGCCTTACCCCGTCACCTGGCACATCAACAAAGGGAGGCAAGGGCCCCAGAGATTCAGCGAAGGAGGGCAAGGGCAGCGGGCGGACAAGTCAGGCAGCAGGCGAGCTGGCCAGGAGGGCCCCACCAGCCCCATTCCGGGTGTGACGGAGGACACCCACGGGCCCAGGACTCCATCACAGGAGGGCCCCGCAACCGAAAGGTCGGATGGCGACTGAGCGGGAAGTATTGGCCAGGTCTGGTTCCCTCGATACACATGACAAGCACCGCTGAACAGGGCCCCGCCGTGAGAAGCACCGCTGAACAGGGCCCCGCCAAGACAAGCACCGCTGAACAGGGGCCGCCGTGAGAAGCACCACTGAACAGGGCCCGCCGTGAGAAGCACCGCTGAACAGGGCCCCGCCAAGACAAGCACCGCTGAACAGGGGCCGCCGTGAGAAGCACAGCAGAACAGGGCCCCGCCAAGACAAGCACCGCTGAACAGGGCCCCGCCAAGACAAGCACCTCTGAACAGGGCCCCGCCAAGACAAGCACCGCTGAACAGGGGCCGCCGTGAGAAGCACCGCTGAACAAGGCCCCGCCAAGACAAGCATCGCTGAACAGGGCCCCGCCAAGACAAGCACCGCTGAACAGGGCCCCACCAAGACAAGCACCGCTGAACAGGGGCCGCCGTGAGAAGCACCGCTGAACAGGGCCCCGCCAAGACAAGCACCGCTGAACAGGGGCCGCCGTGAGAAGCACCGCTGAGCAGGGCCCCGCCAAGACAAGCACTGCTGAACAGGGCCCGCCAAGACAAGCACCACTGAACAGGGCCACGCCAAGACAAGCACCGCTGAACAGGGGCTGCCGTGAGAAGCATCGCTGAACAGGGCCCCGCCAAGACAAGCACCGCTGAACAGGGACCCGCCAAGACAAGCACCGCTGAACAGGGGCCGCCGTGAGAAGCACCGCTGAACAGGGCCCTTCCTGTCAAGCCCTGCTCCGCTGGGCCCTTCATCTCAAGCACCGCTCCACTGGGCCCTTCATCTCAAGCACCGCTCCGCTGGGCCCTTCATCTCAAGCACCGCTCCGCTGGGCTCTTCCTTTCAAGCCCCGCTCCGCTGGGCCCTTCCTGTCAAGCCCCGCTCCGCTGGGCCCTTCATCTCAAGCACCGCTCCGCTGGGCCCTTCCTGTCAAGCCCCGCTCCGCTGGGCCCTTCCTGTCAAGCACCGCTCCGCTGGGCCCTTCATCTCAAGCACCGCTCCGCTGGGCCCTTCATCTCAAGTATCGCTCCGCTGGGCCCTTCATCTCAAGCACCGCTCCGCTGGGCCCTTCATCTCAAGCACCGCTCCGCTGGGCACCGCCGTCTCTGAACTGCTCTGCTGGGCCCTTCCTGTCAGGCACCGCTGGCCCATTGGCAGTGCCGGTTCTGTGTCGAGCAGGGCTTCACGAAGCACTCGGGCCACCATGCCTCCTCCATGACCAGTGGAGTCTGTAATCCACCTGATGGACTGTGGCTTTGCACTTCCCAAGATACAGCAGTGGGCAGGCCACCCACTGTAATGACTTGTGAGACTGTGGCTTTGCACTCCCCAGGATATGGCAGTGGGCAACCCACCCACTGTAGAGACTTGAGAGACAGTGGCTTTGCACTCCCCAGGATTGAACAGTGGGCAACCCACCCACTGTAGAGACTTGAAAGACTGTGGCTTGGCACTCCCCAGGATGGTACAGTGGGCATGGAGGCCCCTCGTGGATCTGGCGTCGTGGACTCATGTGGCTGAGGTGCCCCCCTTCCCTTCCCCCTGAGGTGCCTGTAGTTTTATCATCTGATGCCCCAGCAGTGTTCTCTCCAATGGCATCTGGTCTCGTGTGTGGGCTTTGCCCATGTGTTTGTGCACATTAGCCCACGAAAGATGGAACTTTGGCAAAATGTGCAGGACTTATAGCCTATGTATATATTTTTGACTATGTACTTTATTTAATATGTATATTTCATCTTTCATCATTCACATTACTTCATTTGAGCTATAATATACTTCTATTTGACTGATCATTTTATTTTGTCTTTGCATTAGTCCAGGGGGTTTGGGGGTGTCACTCTGACTTGTTTCTCTGCATTGGTGTGTAGGTATTTGGGGTGGGGGGGTGGGTGTATCGCGTATGTGTGTGCCCGTGACCTTTTCTCCTCCCCCCTCCCCTGTGTCGTAGGTGCAGTACTCACCGTTGTCGTCTGCGCCGGCGTTCGTGCTCCTGGTAGAAGAGCAGGTAGACAATAGCTGGTAGGATGTTTAATTCGGGTTCCATGCTGTCCAGATTCCTCGTGGAGTGTATAGAGGTGAGCCTTTTCCCGTTCGTAGTCTGTTTCCGCCGTGTTTTTATCGGCGGGGCTCCCGTCCCGGAAAAGGTGGCGGATTGGTGAGTTGTGATAGGGTGGGCAGTACATTGTCTGCCGCCTGCCTGTTGGCAGTGACCGCCGCGCTGTTTGTTTGTCCCACCGTGGCGATCGGAGTGTTAAAGTGGCGGGCTGTGTTGGCGGTTCCCGCCAGGGTCAGAATTCCATTTTTTGCATCGCCTGCCTGTTGGCGGGTTGGCCGCCGCTTTAACACCGACCGCCAGGGTTGGAATGACCCCCATAGTCCTGTTAACATGAGACAGAGCAACATATGCCATTCCCTCTTTGAATACGGAAGAGCCAGTACTAGTTATTGCATAATCTTATCGTAGTCCTTGTGATTTGTGAGTGTAAGTGCATAAGCCTAATAACGAGAAATCTATTTTCTTCAAACATATATGCATCTTTGATAATTAAGAATATTGCGGCCCAGCTAAGTTCTTTTTGCTCTTCAATGGAGTCAAATTTGGCCACAATAAATTAAATCTCATCATTCTTTGCACACATGAGAAAGTTCACTACAAATCTTGTGGCTCCATTTACGAGTCCTTACTTTATATGTAGATTGCGACGTAAAATAATGCAGCAATTTTTACACAGATGTAAATCTTTCTCCAATCTTAATGTATGTGACACAGATTTTGCCAAATTTTGTAGATAAAATTTGCTAATATATATGTTTAGTAAATGAGTCTGAACTTTATCCATTCACGAGACATGTATAATTTCTTGTTTTTCTAGATTTATATCACTGCATTATTTAGATCTGCACATTCTCAAAGAGTTGACATTAAACAAACCATGGGCTATGATTGTGAAAAAAGAAAATGCATTACTTCAACAGGTGAATGAAGGTTAGGAATCAATATACTTTTACTTAGTTCCCTTACCATAATCTTTGCTTCTTTTGTGAGGATGCTAATGTCACTGCCCTGTAATATCTTGGCTCATTCTTCATTATTAGCTTGATTCATAGTCTGTTTTAGTGCTCTGTATGTAAAATGTAACCAAATGTTCACATTTTCTATACTACCTAAAAAATTCTGAGTTTGCTCCTGCAAATGTTTTTTGAAAATCGGTTCACCTTTTGCAGGTTTAAGTTGTAATAAGTCACCAGAAACAATGGCATGTTTCCCTCCAAACAGGACTTCATAAGATGTTCACAGTATTTCTTGCATCCACAAATGAACAAATGCCACCGTTAAGTTTGAAACAATGCTGACCTTATCCATTGTCAAAACTTTATTTTTCAAAAAACTTCCAAATTCCTGGCATGTGTTTGTATTCAATTTTAATTATTCCCATTTGTTATCATGCTCCATAGGGTGTAATATTAGACAATGTCAAGTTATTCCTTTGCTATTATGTGCAGCTAATGCAGTAGGGGCAATAACTACACAAGATAACATTGAACTGGTAGCCTTGTGCAGATAAGCAATAATTATGTTAATTACAAAGATTTTCCCTCTTCCTGCTTGGGCATATTGTACTGTAGGTTCTAAACTACTATGTTCATATAATCTATTTTCATGTTGAAGACTGAGATTTACAGACTGCTTTATGTCTTTGTATGTTTGTAGTTATTTGGAATTTAATTGCTGTAATAAGTTATCCAAATTCTCAATGTCCTTTTCTTACTTTGTCCATTGCTTCTTCAAACTCTTCCATTGCAACCATGGCTTCATTATCAATCATTGGTTGTCCAAATGGGTCAGCAGTCCTGAAAGTGGAAGTATTATTACTTGTTGCAGTATTAATTTGTATATCTGCATTAAATGTATTCTCTTCTGCTATTTCTTGTCCCAGCCTTTTTGAATATGTGTGAAAATGAGGTACTGCAGTGTATTTTTTATACATGAAAGACATTGTGATACAATTCAAAGGGTTCTATCACCTCTTCTTCTTTCCACCATGATTTAAATAGTTGTAGCAGTACTAAATAGTGAATTTATTTTTCCTTCTATATCACAGCTCAGTTTCCAATTATTAACCAGAGTAGGTTTAAAATGACGTATAACATTTTCTGCTACATCGTTTCAATATGATTCAAACTGAGCAACTTCATAAGTTTTTCTAACAAAGGACTTCTGTTTGGGTAACCGACATATTGGTTTTTAAAATGTCTTTGTTATTCGGATCAAAATATCCAAGGTATTGAATTTCAGGTATACTCCTCAGAACTCTTTGGCCTGATGCTGATAATTCTAAACTAAGCCACATGATTGTCCGGAAGTTACTGTATAGGCTTGAAGACCTCAAATGGTCCCATGCTTTGTAGCTACTGACCTCTCTGTGAGAGAGCATTTAAGGGCTAAATCTGTATAATCTTTTACTTAAAGATTGCTCAGCAGATATTTCTTCCCTTTCTTCCTTCATATCAGTTTTTTATTCTATGTTTTATAGGAAGTAACAAAATGTGCAACCGCCTTGCAACATATTGTATATCCATGTTAGCATCTCACACATGTAAAATTAAAGGGTGATAGTCGTTTATTCGTTGTGATGTCTGCAGTCTAGTTCATAAGTATTATTTGGTGATTTGGCAGTGACAGCATATCTTGCAGAGGACATGAAATTGTTCACTTTTCCGGTCGGTAAAATTGGTCTTGGAAATCCAAAGCAACATTTAGAGTAATGTTTAGATTTGTTGCCCTATTTTCTGAAGCAGTATTTACCACATTTATGTGATTGGAAGCATAAAATGTGCTCAATTAGTTTCTTTTTTTGCTTCTTATTTGGAATGTCATAAGTGACATAACGTTTTAACATTCAATGTACTGTAGACAGATATATCAGAGTTGTATCCAAACTTAGGTACATCTTTAATCACAAAAAGCACATGGATGTGTGGTGCACCTCTCACTTGATATTCTTTTCTCCAAAAGAAATCAAGTACCTTTTCAACTGGATTTTCCAATTTGCTGGTTAAATACTGAAGCATAGTTTGAAATCTGTGGTTGAAATATCCTTAAATCTTATCAGGATCCAAAGAACATAATGCAGCTGGTGTTTTGTATTTAATGTGCGAAATACTAGCATTAGCTTCAAGCAAAAACTGAAATAAGCATTCCATGGTGCTAAGCACAGCTAAAGTAATAAACCAAGTAAGTGGTCCTAAAGTTCTGAGAATACATTTAAATTCTCCATGTCTTCGAACCAATATTCGCTAGCCCCCTCACTGACATTCCATAATATTGATCATTATTTTCTATATTTTAATCTGTGTTGTGCACCTTTTGAACAAATTAGTTTGCTGTTACATTTGTAAAGCCAGTTCCAGTTCACATCACATGAAAGTTCACTTACAAATAATAGTGTGAAAATATAAGGAATGTTGTGGCAAATGCTTGGATCCTCTGAATATAATCTTGTTTCTCAGTACTCTAATGCAGAAATTTGTACTGGCTGATCATCATATCACTTATCTTTCCCAGTAGGGAATAAATGTGGTTAATATCTTGCTTCTACAGTTTTCTCACAGCCAGACGTAATTATGTCAGAAGGTAGTGTTTAGTTTGGTGTCCTCAAGGGGGGAGGGTATAAATTAAGTTAGGAAGAGGTGCAAAGTTCTAACGCTGTTAGGGCAAGAGAAAAGCGGTAGTCCCTGTGAATGGAACTAAACCAAGGGCCCCCAAATGTAATCAAAACTTTTCCTAGTGTCATTGAGTATATCGGACATGCAGTCCATGCTGAGGCCTTGTGAGGGGGCCGTAGGCCTCTTCCATGCCAATGTCAATGCCATTTAGTTGCACCCAACCAGAGCCACAAGATCGATCTGTCCCAATAAGTCTGATATTTGAGGGATTCATCTCTGAGGCTCAAGAGGACACATTTGGGGGTGGCTGGAATGGGCTACCCCAAGATGTCCTTTATTTGCACTAAAATCGAAGCCCAATATGGCCATATCAGTGGCCAGTACCACCAAATATGTTTAAAGTCACCTAAAAGCACACATTCTCGCCAACAGTGATAAGAAGTGGTTGGAACCATTGTCCTAAGTTTTGCTGGCTGTAGATACCAATCATAAAGTAATAAGCCTCTCGCACCCCAGTGGATCTGTTAAACTTGGGTATATCAGATCATAATGTGTGCCATTGTTTACTAGTGATGGGAGATCCTAATTTCCATTCCCAATGAGACATATAGCGTGAGGTGTACATGGAGGTCAAGAGGGAGTACAGAAATGAAATACGATGCTAGGTGTTCCCAGGTCTCCACACAGATGTCTCAATGGGAAGCAAATCCCTGGTGGCAGCCAATTTCATATTTCATATTTGGTTGTAATACCCAGTGTTTAAATTGGTTATAATGGAAAATTTCTGAGGAGGGGAGGTGAAAGTCACGGCAACAGTGCTCAAAAGGGAATATGTCCCATCCGTGGAGTAAGTCAGATATGATAAGAAATCCTCCTTCATGCAATCGATCAAAAGGGACGGGGGCGAGAGTTGGAGGAAAAGCTACATTGTAGTGTATTGGAGTAAAGGGACAAGGGTATGTTACCAAAGTATGGGATTTTTAGACAGTCTCCCATACTTTTAAGATGGTGTCAGTCGGGTGCTTAAATAAGCATTACGGGGCCTATTGTGTTTCGGTTTCCACAGGACATCCCACAGAGTGCAGCCAACCACTGCTTTATCCATGTGGATCCAATGTTTATCCGTCTCTCTAACAGACCAGTCTGGAAGAACCCGTAGTTGTGCTGCTTGATAATAAATGGTAAAGTTGGGAAGGGTGAGTTCACCTGCACCTCTACGTAATGTTAAGAGTTTGTGTGATAATCGTGCCCTTTGGTTCTGCTAGATGAATTTCGTAATCGCAGATCTGGCCAGAGAGAAGAACTCCCTGTTGACAGTTATGGGCAGTCCCTGGAAGAGATATAAGATGCGTGGGAGGATCGTCATTTTCACAGCATTTATACGTCCCAACCAGGACAGATACAGGGGATCCCAACTCTTGAAGTCTGCTTTTAATTGCCTAAGTAGAGGGGGAAAATTAGCTTTGTAGAGATCTGCCACTCCAGGAGTAAGTTTGATCCTCACGTACATGATTTCTTTCTTGGCTTTTCTCTGCCCATTGGAAGGGGGAGGCCGTCGCTATATCTTTCATATCCGAGGAGGGGACCATCAGATTCAGAAGGAATGACTAGTGTAAATTGACTTACAACCACGCAACTGTCTCCAAGCACTTCCACTCCTGTTGTGTCTATGGGGAGGTCAAGGCAAGCAGGATGTCATCTGCAACTAGTGAAAAAATGTCCCTCTTAACAGAAGGGTAGCCCTTGAATAGTTGGGGTCTCCCATATCTTGGCAGCCAAATGCTCTATGCTCAGGTCAAAGAGTAAGGGGAATAAGGGACATCCCTGTCGTGTACCATATGCCAGGGAAAAATAGTTTGACACTGTCCCATTCACCATCACCCTAGCGTGGGGGCAATGGCAATTTGTTTGTATCATAGATATGAATCGATCCTCAAAGCCAAGTCTGTGAAGGGTATGGAATTAAAAAAGGTCACTCTACCCAGTTGAAGGTCTTCTCGGCGTCTAATGCCAACAAGACAGCCCGGTATGTTCTTTTTGGTTGCCTTTTCGACCAAATGTATAACTCGTCATACATTATCGTGGATTTACTTACCTTTAATGAAGCCCGATTGGTCCGGATGGACCAAGTCTGATAAAATGTCCTCCAGCCTATTGGCCGGAATTGTAGTTTATAATTTGGCATCTACATTCAGCAATGCTATAGGCTTGTAAGAGGCACATAGCAAGGGGTTCTTCCCCGGTATCGGTAGAACAGTAATACGTGTTTCACCCATGGATGGGGTCACTGCTGGGGTGTCCCGAGAGCAGTCAGGTGGGGCGTCAAGTCAGCACTAAAGGTATTATAAAATTGTGCTGTGAGTCTATCTGGCCCTGGTGATTTGTGGGGTTTGAAGGAGTCTGTACAGCTTGTACCTCATCCGTTGGGATGGGTGATTCCAGGGGATCTAAGAAGGATGCAAGGACCCATGGAAGCAAAACCTCATCCAAATAAGCCAGTTGCTCACTGTCAAAGGTTGGATCTGAGGAGTAGAGAAGTTTGTAAAATTCTCTAAATGCCTGTGCTTTCCCCTCTTCCATTTTCTCGATCTCTCCCTTCGCCCCTTTTTTTTGCAAAATGTATTCCTTTTCTTGTTTGGCTCGCAATTGTCTTGCAAGAACTGTGCGTGCTTTGTTCCCTTGCTCGTACATGACTTTTCGGAGGCGTAGCACCTGCAGTTCCATCCCATTAGCACGCATGGTTTTAATTTTCCCTCCGAGTGATGTGACCTTCCTTTGAAGAGTAAAACTTGCAGAAGCTTTGTGTGCATGCTCAGCATGAAGGAGGTCAGCCTCCAGGGCCTGGCGTTCCTGCGACTTTTGTTGGTTAAGAGTAGCTATCAGGGAAATTATTTTCCCCCTTATTACCGATTTGAACGTGTCCCATGTTGTCTTGGGATTATTGTCTTGAGGTTTATTTAACAGGAAGTATTCTCTGATGGAGTTACGTAGTTAATCTCTAGGTAAACGATCTCGAGGGAGAGCTGTAGGAAAAACCCACCATTCTAAATGATGGTTTCAGATCACCCCATTCCAAGACCACATTTACAGGGGCGTGATAAGAAATTGTAATAGGATGGATTTTGGCCTCTGCGCTGGCCTGGTGTAATGGTTGGCTAACAAAAATGAGGTCCACTCTCAAATAGGTACAGTGAGAGTGTGAAAAATGGTATAGTCTGGTATAGTCTGTGGTTGTTGGGTATAGGGCCCTCCAAGCGTCTAATAGACCTAGTTGGCGTAGTGCTGTCTTTATAGTTCTATGGAAGATTCCTGCATGTGATCTGAGTGCAGGTGGTGTCTAAGGTGGGATCTCAAATGAGGGTAAAGCCTCCCATCAAGATGACATCTCCCTCCGCAAACTTGCTCAGTGATCTGAGGGAGGCAGATAGAAATTCAGATTACCATGTGTTGAGGGCATAGATAGTTGCTATAGGACAGTGGTACCCCTTTATACATCTTTTGACTATTAGTAGTTTCCCCTCTTTATCTTATTTATTGACCTTCATTTGGAACCCCAGGGAGGAGTGAAATAGGGGTGCAGCCCAATTGTGTTTGGTGGCAGCCGATGATTGATAAATCAGAGTATATGATTTATGTTTCAGCCTATGATTTCTCTTTACATAACATGTGTTTCTTGTAACGCAACTACTTCATAGCACCTGTATAGAATATATTTCCAAATTTGTTGGTGTTTGTTTGGGGAATTTAAGCCCTTGGTACTCCATGATATTCCATTAAGTATCATTCGCGAGTTTAGAAATTAGTATGTTTGAGGATTCGTTTCCGTAGGTCCTCGAGCGAATTCAGTCCATACCAATCCAATTTTCCTTCCTGCACCTATTCCGCCTTCTTGGTGAGTTCCCTCCTGTAGTGAAATTAGTAGCATACCATTCATCTAAACAACAAAAGAAATTTAACAATTAAAACTAGACATGAAAAATTCCCAGCTCCATAGTGATGGTACAAACATCCTGGTAAGTGAGGTACAGTGAGCTCAGTTCCACTAGGAAACCATACAGCATTATTGTCCCAAGCAATATTGTCTGCTTTCCACCTCCTAGCCCCCCCAACTAGGAGCCATTGTCCATGAAGAAATTGGCCCTCAGAGATGGAGCCGGCCCTCCAGTCACCGAGCCGTGAAGTCCTAGTAAGCACACATTTACAAGGCATGTGGTTCAGCCTTGGTCTAGTGGATCATAAGAGGCCTAGAAGCCCCCAGCTCCCTCAGCAAGACTCAGGATGATATTTTGTTAGGGCCCTGGATCATTTTGAAATATGCTGCTTCCCTTTTTTTTGCTTTTGCCAAATTCCAGTTTTGGGTTTGGCTTCACTGGCTCCATTGCCCTCTCTTCCATAGGAAATAGGAGGCGATTCATCTGCAATGGGCAGGCCCAGCAGGAAAGCAGCCTCCCCAAGCTCCGTAAAGTATTTTGTTGTGGAACTCAAATGTGATGCCAAATGGGTAGGTCTAACGTATTTAATATGATCTTTATGCAGGGCATCCGTTACAGGTCGGAATTGTAGGCATCTAGCCAAGGTAGCCAGTGCTATGTACTGCAACAGGGAGCAAGGTGTACCCTGAAAAGACACAGGATCTTTCTTTCTCGCCACCTTGAGAATTAACTCCTTAGTTTTAAATGAGTAAAGCTTGGCAAGTATGTCTCTAGATCGCCTCCCCCCCCCCTCCTGGTCTACAGTCCCACTCTGTGCACTCTCTCGATCTGCACTTCCAGATGGGCCGCTCCGAGGAGCTCTCCGAAGAGGCCCGTCACAAATGCTTCCAGGGCTGGGCCTTTGCAGTCCTCCTCCAGCCCCCGAGAGGCACAGAAGTCATTCTTAATGAAAACCATGGTCGCCTCTAGCTGTGATGCAGTGGTCTGCTCATGGGGGTCCACTGGGACAAAGTAGTTGGATATTCTATTAGTTTGGGACCTCTTAGGCGGTGTATAGGCTAGGGTGATGTATTAACACAGATCAGGGAGCGCAATATCCAATGGCGATGTCACAGATTCTGAGTAATGTCTGTAAGGTCAGTGCTTGCTGCCTTGGGGTGAGAGTCGGGCCCAGGCTGCATTTGGGGAGCCCACTCTCCTATAAAAGGGTGTCCTGTTACGTATCCATGCCTCATGCGCTCTCTGCACCTCAGCCTTCCTCCCCAGGCAAAGGGGGGCCCTAAACTGGCTCTTTGTGTGTCGTCTCTGGTTGTCCCCACTGCACCAGGCCTGTTATCTACAATGTCCTCTCTCCTCGATGGTGACAAACCCCATCCCGCCGGGAAATCATGATGGGGAGTGTATGGCAACACCACTTGTCCGCCAAGCCAAACAGCATAGAATTAATTGTCCTACCATGCCGCCCAGCATAAACTGGGCACCCTAGGCCGGGTCCCGCTGGGTCTTAGGAAAAGATTCAAGTTGAGGAGCTAGGCCAGGCACATCTCTGTCGCCATCTTAAGGTCAGGCGTCCCAGGCCCGACCGTCTCAGAACCCGCACACAGTTGCAGAGGCCCCCAAGCATCAGCACTAACTTGTGTTCTGTGAGAATTGTCCTCCGGACACCGTCCTTCATGATTTCAGCAGGTGGGGGTTGTGGGCCACCACCATTCGGTCGTGCTGTTGCAGCCCTCTGGTGTGCTTCTCGAATGCCACACTCTCCCTCCCCCGACTTCTCACTGTCTGATCTCTGTCTGGTTTTGTTTCTCTTGTGACCCTAAGGGGCCCGCTTGTTCTGTCTTCATTGCCTCTGTATCTGCTGCTCCGGTGGCCTAGGCTGCGCACCTCGCTTCAGCCAGCAGTCCACGGCCCACCTCGTGAAAAGTTCTCTTTAGCCCCAGGGAGGGCTCCTCATTGGCTCAGCTCTTGGGGGGGACCTCCACCTGTCCTCCCCCCCCCTTGCTAGTAGGCAAGATGCCCTTGGGAAGCTCCTGACAGTGGTGCAGGATTAGGTTTCCATTTGCAGCCTCAGTGGATCACATCCACTCGGTCATGTTGGTTGGCCACGCCCCCCCAAACTATAAATATTTTTCATCATGGGAGGAACTGTTTGGAGCAGAATTGTGAGGACACAATTTTGATAATGCCTTGCAGTAATGTTCCTTATTTTATCTCTTCTGGTGGAATTGTGCTTTTTTTTTTTTACAATAGATAGCATTTGTGTTGGTGTATTGCTTGACTATTACTTTTGCTCTGTTTGGCAAGGGTTTTCTAGTAATCTTTTTACTATTACTCTTAGGCTGTGTATAAACAGTGTTAACATTTTTTATACTCTTACCATTAGTTTTCTTTCTCTGTAAATGCTTTCCTTTTATCTCTTTCTTTTCTTTTCCTATTTCTATTTTTGCTTGAGCAGGTAATGTTTGGTAGGTATTGTGTTAAACATCAGCAGAGCAACAGTATAAAAGATCTAAGAAAGGAATATTTTCAGTATTTTTCATCTGAATACACAAAGAAACAGTTTTAAGTTTTGAACTTATCTGTTCTGTGTTGAAATATGTAGATTAGATGAAGAGGTATAATATTCAATTTTTGTTCAATCTCTTTGAAGTGAAATACAGTTCTACTGCTTTGGAACAGTCGCCAGAGTTTTGTCATCGACATGTACTGTGATAGTACTGAGTTACTACTGCAGTATACCACGGTCTGAGATATCACTAAGCTTTTGTACTTTATAACTTAACAACTACTACACCTATTTACTTCAAATACCCCCAAAATATAGTCTACACACTATAATTTATATTACTGCCAAATTTCATTAAAATCCATTCAGTTGTTTTTTGTGTTATGTGTGACACAAATGTCTAATGAAAAATGCATTAGTGGAAAACCTGTTTAGAGAGAACCCCTTTTTTCTTTGAACCCCCTTAACAAATCACCATGAAACTTTGCATTATCCATCATTGTAGAAAAAGAAATAGGTCTGGATAATTTTGTGGAGATTGCTCAAATGGGGGCAACATTATTAGCAAGCAAAAATCTGACGAATTCCTATCTCTGGTATTCCCAACTATAACTGGAGAGCGGCTACCGCAAATCTCTAAACTCACTAATATATATACATATATCTATATATCTATATATCTATATCTATATATATATATATATATATATATATATATATACACATTGTACATGTTCCGGTGATATTATCAATGATGTCATAGAAGATGTCATGAATGATGTAATATGTGGGGTAATTAGCAGTGCATGTTGAGGACGTGAGTCATAGTTACCTTAGAGCACAAGTAATGGCTACCAGAACTAAATATAACTGGTGAATTTCAGTGTTTTTGTAAGTTTTAAATGTTAAATTATCACTGAAATTGTCACCTAACTATAACATTACTTTAACCTTTGTTTTTCTAGTGAATTTATAGGTTTTTTTAAACGTAAAGTCATATTTGGTTACTGTATGTAAAGCCAACCCCTGCCACACACAGCCTTCAACTGTGTGATGTGGGGGGTGGTCGCAGGGGTAAGGCTCCGGGCCACATTCCTGCAGACCGCCCATCCCAAGCTGCGCACAGCCTTTGGTTATTAGCGGTATATGGTTGGCAGTAGGGTCTGGCTTGCGGCCAAGCCCTGCTTCCAATTGCAGCATGCAGCCAACCCCATGTTCTGCTTTTCCATGGGAAAAAGAACAGATGATGGATGGAATACTGAACAGTGCAAACACTCACCCCCAGTCACAAAGTTCTGGGTTTAATCCATGACATGGGTCCCGTGCTTGCTATGCCACTGGATTCAAGGTAGCCTGGCTGATGAAGGGTGATACTCTGAAACCGGTCCCAGGATGCTTGTTTCTGGTCCAGGGAGGACCTGGCCCGGCAGTTCAGACTGGACTGTTCCCATGGGGAACAGGGTCAAGACTGATTTGCATATGGTTGGGTCCAAACTGGAATGGGGGTGAATGTTTTATTTGTTCTGCATTCTGTCCATTATCTGCTGTTTTTTGCATTTGTCGCCCCAAGTGGAAAGGGTATGCTCAGACGTGGGTTGGGTCCCGTGCTTGCTATGCCACTGGATTCAAGCTAGCCTGGCTGATGAAGGGTGATACCTTGAAACTGGTCCCCGGATGCTTGTTTCTGGTCTAGGGAGGAACTGGCCTGGCAGTTCAGGCTGGACTGTTCCCATGGGGAACAGGGTCAAGACTGATTTGTATATAGTTGGGTCCAAACTGGAATGGCATGGCAAGCAAATAAATGGATGGATTAAACCCACATCTGTGAATGGGAATGAATGTTTGATTTGTTCCGCATTACGTCCATTATCTGTTGTTTTTGCATTTGTACTCTTCCATGAGCCATGAGCACTGGTGATTGGCCACAACCCTCCACAGACAGTTAGCCCCATGTGTGCACTGTGGAGGG
Source organism: Pleurodeles waltl (assembly GCF_031143425.1). Taxonomy (NCBI): domain Eukaryota; kingdom Metazoa; phylum Chordata; class Amphibia; order Caudata; family Salamandridae; genus Pleurodeles; species Pleurodeles waltl. The sequence goes on from NC_090449.1 coordinate 421,130,159, forward strand.
TTGGCCACAGGGCCTGGCCTGTGTCCAGGCCATGCATCCAACCCCTCAAAGACAGCCAAACCTGCATTGTGCACTGCCTTCAGCCATGTGGAGAATGGGGTTGGCCACAGGGCTGGTCTGTGACCACGCCCTGTATTCAACCACCCCCGCAGGCAGCCAACCTCCACAAGTGAATAGTAGCCCCCATCTCCATGGGCCACATGACATTAAAAAGGGGAGGGGGCAGTGTGGCCCACCTCCCGAGGCCTCATTAGGGCCCAAGGATCCAATTTCCCTGCGCCAAAATTGATAATAAAAGGGGAGGGGACCACACAGTCCCCCTCTACTAGCCTTATTAGGCCCCAGGGACCTTATCCCCTGGGACCTATTGTTGTTAAAAAGGGGACAGGACTGTGCAGCCTCCCTTGCTGAGCTGATTATGGCCCTGGGGGCCTCATCCCTCAAGGCCTGGTTTAATTATAAGTGTGTGCCCTGGTGCCTACCAAGGCACCCACAAAGCAGCCGTTTGGGGCAGGGGGAGTCCCAAGGCTCCGCAGCTCTAGCTGGCTCTCCGCATGGCGGTTGAGCTGGATTTGCTCCCCCCAGGAGGAAGTGGCTGTTTTTTACATTGTCCCGGGGGGGGGGAGGAGCAGTAGCTGTTCTGTTTCCCTGCCCAAACTAGCACGGGCAGGAAAACGTCTCTATCTCAGTGTTGGGCTGCCCTTGACAGAGTAAAAGAGAAGGCCCTGCAGGGATGGAGTCCCAGGGTCCTTTACTATCTCAGGGAGGGGTGTGTGTGGCCCCTCCCTTTTAACTTAAGTTTAAATACACAATGCTTTTGAGCATTAACTGCTCCAAAACCACTGAATGCATTTACACCATATAACAGAAAGAACTCTTTCTGGATCAAAATTTAGTTTTGGATGGTCATTTTGTTTGTTCATGAAATCTGTTCACCCTGGAACACGTGCAACCCAGACCGGTCCCAGCCTCATTCGGCCTCATTAGCGAGGCATAGATTAGACCTTATGGAACAGCAAGCAATGCACCCAATGTGTGGGTTTACTCTTGGCCTTTTGAATTGTTAATGGAAGAATGCTTGAAAATAGCCTACACCAACAGCAATCACTCTGGATAGCATCCCAAAACATTGTTTTTTGGGAAGAGTGGTACTCTTGGAACCCAGGTACATCGATTGTGCCTCCTTGTCTGGAAGCAGGTCACTCAAATGGCGTAGGGTAGATTTAAAAAAACAAAATGGAGTATGGGTTGCTGGTATGATGTAACAGCAGTGATGGCACCCAACTTTACCACCAACAAGTCCCTAATTTAAAAAAAGTCAAGTGCTCACAAATAAATCAATATCCCTGTTTTTCCCATAAAGGACACACGCTAATGAGGAATCGAATAACCTGATGACAATGTGAAGTAAAGCACATCCCAGACTGCCCAACTCACAAGGGAAGATTCCTGTGATGTCCTGCAGTGTCCCCTACTGAATGTTAGGTGTTTACAGAAGAAATTGCAGAGGTGCAAAACCTGCTAGTTTCGACTCCTTGTCCTAGGGCATGCACTTAGGGGGTTTGTAAAAGAAAAAAAAACACCTGGCTAAAGAAGTGTGGATGTGTCAAGCCTGCACTCTCACTTATCTAGAAAGTTAATGAAAACTCTTGACCAAGATACATTGATGAATCTCTCAGTGGAACAGTTATTTTAAATTATGTTGGATAACAGAAAAAAGAATGAGGAAGCTATTTCATGAGAGGTGTGTCTGGAAATGAAAGACTATTTCCAGAGGCACTATCTTCCTCTTATGATGTATTTCCACCTGCGGTGTCTGCATGTCTTATCTGACTTTTTTCCATTTTTCTTAGGATCACCAGTGAAATTATGGAGGAAATGCATGATATGGTATGTCTTTGGCTACAGCCTATTGGGACCAGCCTAGAGTCTAAACTGTGGTCCATGACACTTCAACACTAAATAAAGCACCAAAGTACCCAGTCAGTGCTCTGTAAGCACATTGTACTTGCAGCCTTAGAAAACACATGTACTCTGAATATCTGTTCCTTGCTACTATATTAGTTATCCCACGTTAGAGAACTGTACTGCAGGAGAGTTGCTGGCCCTAATCTGTGGACAGAGGTGACAGTTAAGAGGCTTAGTAAACAGATGGGAAGGCGAGAAGATTGAGAAGAGTGAAGTTGAAGCAAGATTTACAAAGATAGGAGACTTGGACAGAGAGATACCAGTGTGATATAGTTTCAGACAATGTTTTCTCCCATTAAGGTAACACAAATGCAAAATGAGGGCACAAAAGTAGAAACGTGCAGCAGGAGAACCTTAAGGTGCCAGATAAAAGCATGGACTATAAAGGAACAAAGATCGATAGAAAAGGCAAGAACCTTCAACACCAAAGTCCTAAACTTCTTGTTAGAAAGAAGGATCAATATTCCCTTTAGTGATGGAAAGATTGTGAATCGGTCATGTACATCAAAACTTCTTTATAAGAGATTTGAAAAAAATCCCAACAAAGGAGTTTTGTGAAGCACTCTGGAAGAAGTTGTTGTCATGACTGAGTGTGAATGGTCATGCATCACATATGAAACTAATTAAGCTAGCAGCTATTCCTGAAAGATTGAAAACTGAAGACTGAATCATCCTAGGGTGTGGGCACAGGGATCTTCCAAAATCCCTATGGGTCAATATGGAATTAAGGGAAAAGTGCTAAAAATTGAAAATAATTTTGCACACTACTTGAGTTCATTTACGTTTCCGCACTTGGCCTAATCTCCTGATGGAAGGTTCTGCTTTTATAGTTGACCTTGTTCTTATAGTCCCATATATGTGTTTTCTGTTGAGACACATTAAAAATGTCACAATAATATTTCTCGGTTTCACAAAAGAATCTTTCTATTTTCTGTGATTTTGTTGGCCTTCTGAACACTTATGTTAAGTTATTTGCTAGGTCTGTCCATTCTATTATGAAAAAGTACTATTTGCTAGCTCTATAAGTTCCACAACCTTTGCTTTAGGTCATGTTTCACCCCTTAACAGCTGGGCCGTCGCCACCCACTTGGTGCTGAACCCTTTTTGGCTATTTGGAGGTAATTCTACTTAGGCCTCACTTACTTTTTTGTCCACATAAGATATCCATGCCAAATTTGCGTCCTTTGCTTTCAACATCCTGGGGATTCTAAAGTTATCTAGGGCTTGTGGATTTCCCTTGAAGGGGGCACAAGAAAAGAGCCAAAATAGAGCTAGATTGTGATTATTTTATGGTAAGATAGGAAAAAAAGTGCTCTGGATAAAAGTGTCTTCTTTTTTCATAAAAATGGCTTACACAATCAATTTGCTGTGCTAAAGTCACCATCTTCCCAGCTTTCAGGAACATGCAGAGCTGAATCAAAAACCTATGTTTTACCACAGTTTTTGCATTTTTCAAAGAGGTATCCTAATTTTCCTATGTTTGTGTTTTCTTCCTATCTAAAGTTTGTGGGAGAAAGCAGTGTGAAACCCATGGGTGATCCAGGAAAGCTATATAAGTGGGAAAAAGTCCAACTTCAGCAAGTGGTTTATGTGTAGATTGCTCAAGGTTTTACCATGCAAAGTGTTGAAATAAGGAAATATTGAAAATGATAGGAAAAACACAGATATTTGTGACAATGTTTTCATCAGTAACTTTTTGCCACAATGGCTAATTTACAAAAGCAATATACCATTAGATTTGCTAGACCCCTTTGGTTGTAGGGATATATAAGTTTGGTAGGTTCGACAAGAACCCAAAAAATCCAGAGCCAATAAATGAGCTGCACTGTACATGTAGTCCCTCTAGGATATTGCGGCAAAAAGAAGGAAATTTTGCGGCACAATATTGAGTTTTTGGCAGCATTTTTGTGCCTCTTCATTTAAATGCAGTTCATTAGCTTTGCATATATTTGGTTTGGATTTTTAGTTCAAAGTATGAGTCACTTTAATAGAAGATTTATAACCACTCTCTAATCTATTTTTAGGCCTGTGAGAATGCATTTTCCACATATTTATATATTTACACATACATGTCCATATACATTTCCTCAACATACTGCACAATAAAGAATTGTGAGAAATTTGGTCTCTAGTTGTCAGAGGTATACATCCTGTCCAATTAGGGACCATAGTCCCAGTTAGGGTAAGTCAGAAAAACCCCTAAATTAACCTATGCTCACCCTTTGGTAGCCTGGCGGAGGACAGTCAGGCTAAACTTAAGAGGGAATGTGTGAATTATTTATGCAACACTTAATACAGTAACACAGTGAAAACACCCCAGAAAAAATTATCCACACAAATTAATGAACAAAACAAGACCAGAAAAACAAAACTCCAATAGTCGAGGAAGTCGAGATATTAATTTTTAAAGAATACCTGTAAATATAGTGCTTAACAACTTATAGAGCCAACCGGGGCTATCTGGTCGCGTTGGACCCAGGTGAAATCCAAAAGTTGAGGTCGACTGCGATGGAGCACGGGCTCACTACAGGGACAAACCTTGTCCGGATGAAACACCTTGTGTGGAGGGTTGAATCAATATCAAAGTTCCGATGCAGAGAACAGGAGGGCTGATTCGAAGACGATGCTTTGGTTCCGATCCACGCAGTCTGGGGATGTGTCATCGGCAAGCCATGCAGTAATTGATGCAATGTCCTCGAGGTGTGGTGTCAAACCCTTTACAATGATGGCAGTCCGTCGTTGTGAAGTCGGCGATGTGAAGGTGATGTACCGGTGTTGATGGTGAGATGTTGATCCGGAGCTGCAGGGTTGGCGATGCATCAGCACCGTGGATGGATGCAGTGGTTACCACTGGCTTCATGACTGCAGTGCGTAGATTTTCTCAGAACACAGCTGCAGAACCCAAATCCAAGGGCGGAAGACTGGATTGGCACCACTTGGCAGGGCAGGAGAGTTGCTGGTAGTCTTTGATGTCCCTGACACTGCAGAAGAACAGGAGGCAAGCTAGCAAGCCCTTGGAGTCACTTGGTTCTGGAGATGTAGAGATTCATGTCCAGTCTTTCTCACTCCCAGACAAAAAAGGCACCAGCGCAGGACAGCAAAGCAGGAATCCAGCAATTTCCAGCAGAGTTCCAGCAGAGTGACAGTCTCTTCAGCAGCACAGCAGTCCTTCTTCTGGTAGAGTGTCCTCAGGCCAAGATGTGTACTGATTTAGTAGGGTCAGGGGTCCTGTTTTCATACCCAGTGGTGCCTTTGAAGGGGGGGTGACTTCCAAGAGGAGCTCTGAAGTGCACACAGGTCCTCCCTTTTCTGTCCTAGCAGACACATGACAGCAGGTGGGTATGCAGCTCTTTGTGTAGGGACAGGCACAGCCCTATTCAGGTGCAGGTGTTGGCTCTATCCTCCATTCTAGCTCAGGAAGACCCATCAACCTGGTGAAGGGCCATCAAGAGGTAAATTGCACACCTTAGTTCCCTTTGTGTGTGACTGTCTAGAAGGACTGCACAAAGCCCAGCTGTCACCCATTCCAGACGAGTATTGAAGGCAGGCAGCAGACACAAAGGGCTTAAGAGTAGAAAAATGCCAACTTTCTAAACATGGCATTTTTAAAGTTGTAATCATAAATCCAACTATACCATTAAAGAGTTTTTATTATTACAAGTCCATATGTGCCAAACATGACTATCTTACACCTTCTCAATCAGGAATTACACTTAATAAATGCATTAAGGAATCCCCAATGATAATCTATGAGAGGAGTAGACGTCACAGTGGTGAAAAACAATTTTGGGATACCGCAGCACTCCCAAATAGTCCATAATAAACAAGTCATCCAGATGAGTTCAGTTGTAGTAGGTTCTATTTATTGTAGTATGGACATCAATGTGGTAAGATGAGTATGGTTCCACAATCACAGCCAACACGTGTTTTGTCACACTTGTGACTTTTTCAAGCCTAGTTAGGTAAAGGAAGAATAAGTCACGAAAGCATCATCATGCCCATAGGTGAGAGCACTCTAGTGTCTCACTATTAAAAAAAATTAACAAGAGGTAAATAGGAAGAGTGGTGTCACTTTCTGGACACCACTCTTCTTGTTCTGCAGACACATCAGGTTCAGACTTATTATGGTCATTGCTGCATCTTGGACCACTATTTGCTTTTGCTACATGAATTAGTGACCAGTTTCCTTGCCACATTGATGTCCATACCATCAATAAATAGAACCTACTACAACCAAACTCATCTGGGTGACTTGTTTATTATGGACTATTTGGGAGTGCTGCAGTATCTTTAGGAACATATGTCATGTGTCACATCGTGGACACCAATTTATGCTTTTGGGTAGAGAGATATACACCACCACTCAGCACTGTGCTTTATTTTATTTTGGACTGTTCCTAACTCTAATTACAAGTGTTTGTACCTTGAATAACTCATAGGAAGTGCACCCATTTGACCACTACTACCCGTATTCTTCTATGTAACAAATTTGGGAGTTTTTTTACTACCAATATCTCTCAAATCTATAAGTATATGTCTTGCCTTTTAGTTATACAGCACCCTGCCCTGTGGGCTACTAGGGCCTACCTTAGGGGTGACATATGTAATAAAAGGGGAGTTTAAGACTTGACAATGGATTTTAAATGCCAAGTCGACATGACAGTGAAACTGCACTTACAGGCTCTGCTGCGACAGGTCTGAGACATGTTCAATAGGGCTACTTCAGTGGCACCATCAGGGCTGCCGGCCCAACAGTATCATTTAATTTACAGGCCGTAGGCACATATAATGCACCTTACTAGGCACTTATAAGTAAATGAAAAATGCCAATTGTGGATAGACCAATTTTACAATGTTGTAGGGGAGGCAGCACATGTACTTTAGCAATGGTTAGCAGTTGTAAATTCCCAGACTCCTAAGGCCAACAAAACAGATCAGCAAAAAGTGAGGGGGAAGCAAAGCAGGCAAGGCAAAACGTTTGGGGGAAGACCACCCTAAGGATGTCAGGTCTCCCACTCCCCCATGCTCCTGTTTTGTATCAGTATATATATATATATATATGATAATTAAATGATTTATACATATAAATAAGTAATTAATGGCAAAGCATTAACCTTTGATGCAATACAGGAGAGAGGTATACCCATGTAGTCGCTGAGTTGCACACAAATAAACCTAAATAAACCTGGGTACATGTACTTATTACAACAAGCAAGATTTTCTTCACAGATATAAGAGAACTGGATTCCTAGCTGTATCGCTGACAAGCATTGGGTTCCTCACTCCCAATGACTGCAGCAGGGAGGTAGGAGGATAGGGAAGAATGCCTCTCTGTTGGTGTCTGCCAGGCTCTGAGATGATGATTTATCTCATCTCAGGGCAGGAGGTCAGCTACGATGAGCAACAAAACATGTTTTATCTCGACAGATAAGTGAAAAATAGTGGGCATCGTGTGCCTCACAATTTACAGTAAAATCGTGACTCCCCAAATCATTAAAATCTGGGGGGTCTGTGTAGAGTGAAAAATAAGTATTCAAGGTAACCTGTGTATTTCTGGAATAGGCACAAGATATGGAATTGAGAAGCAGTGGCCATTTGTACATCTCTGAATTTGTGGGTACCTTTACAAGCATATGATTTAGAAGATATTTTTCAAAATGTCTGCTTTTTCACACACTGGCTTACATTTGGAAGGCACATATGCAGCAAAATCCAATTGGTAATACCAAATATCCTATTATTCTATGCTCCCATATGTCTTCTGATAAAAATGGTACCTCTCTTGTGTGAGTAGGCCTAGTGCCCGTGGCATGAAATGGCCCAAAACACAACATCGATACATCACATTTTTCCACTCAAAATTTACCATTTTTTTGCAAAGTGGATAGCTGTGGATTTTGGGCCCTAACTCAGATGGCACCTAGGGAAATCTAGCTAATCTGCACACGTTTAAAAATTAGAAACCTAAGACAATCCAGGATTGGGTCACTCATGTGGCTCTCTTCTGGTTGTCTTACCCAGAATCACGTTCAAACCTCTATTTTGCTATACTTCAGACTGAGGAAAGACAAAATCAAAGGAATGTCAACGATTCAGCACTCTTAGTTTGAGTAATACATTTATTAAGGCACTTTTTGAGGTTTGTACAGGGAAAGCATGCAGTCCAAATGCAGCAATACAAGTACACTTCTGAAAATAATCACAGCAGTAGAATAACAATGCTCATAAAAACAAACAATGAAAATACACTACTTCAATTATGGATAATATATCTATATCTACAACGTAGACCTTCAAATTCTGGGCAACCATGATCATGCTTTAGTAATAGATGATTAACAGCAGCTCTGTTTTGCAATGCAGTTTTCCTCGTACCGTTTATATCTAGTAATAATAATTCAGTTAAAGCAATAGAGGTATGATTGATATTTTTAACAATTAAAGATGCTAAATTGTTGATAACTGGAGTATTATAAACAGCGAGTCTGGGCACACCTAGAATAGAAAGACTCAAGTTTATATATTCTGATTGGGATAATAATAGAATTTCGGCATCACAATCTTCACCTAATTGAACAGTGTCTCTTGGATAGTGAGTATGTACAGAATGGAATGGAAACATCATGAGTCCTAATCGTGTAAAGATACACATGTCCACAAGTTATATTAGCAGGAATGTAGGTGAAAGTGATATTTCCACACAAGAATAGCAAGCCCACTAGTAATTTAACATGCTTGATGTGACTAGCGGCAGCCACAATGTGAAGGCAAGCCATGTTATTGGTCATGTTTTTGCAATGTTTATCCCTTCCAATGTAACATAATGTTTGGTGTTCCTATGGTATCTCTTGAGAAGACCATGTTTTTGCCTCTAGGTGCAGTTGAGGGCATTTTCCGACATCACAAGGATTACAGGACATGTGGGAGCAGACATCACTGGTGGCAATATTGTACACAATTATCTGAGTGAGATTTTCCCATTTCTGGTTTGTTGCTTTTTGACATTCCCTACAATATTCATATGGGCTGAAATGGGATTTCACATTGTGTTCCTAAACATCTCCACCCTCGTTGGTGGCATTGAAAACGTCCAGTAGGACACTTGCAGGTGTGGGTATTGCAATCAAACATGTAGATAGGACATCTACTGTATTTTGCATGGATCCCATGCAAAAGTCTGACCTGTTGAGCATGACTCGTGCCAGGTGGGTCCAAATATACTCACTCAAGGGCAGTAAAGGTATCGCTCCACGTAGTCAATCAATCAGGTTGGAATTGGGGTTTTTGGTCCCTCCTGACTCTATACGCACTCGCCTGAAAGGAGATCACACTGCACAGTCAGCACAGAGACACCTTGTAGTATGATCTGTATAAGACAAGTATCATCACTCTCAGAAATAACATTTGTCAGCTGGTATGTATTCCCACCGTTCCTTTCCCAGTTTCATGATTAGGAGAACCTTATCTGGGCCCTTAGCTATAATTTCTGCTGGTTCTGGAGGGTGATTTGGTGATTCCACCCACACCTTAGCACCAGGGTTTTTGTCAGTTGAACCAAAACCTCCCTCCCCACGTACTGTTGGAAGGGCTGGAGCCATCTCCTTACTCACTATTCCTCCGTACACTGGGATAATTATAATCTGTGAAATTCTGTCTCCTGCCTGTAGCATCAAATCACTGTCTCCACTATTCAAGAGAACAATCTTGATTTCTCCTTGGTGGTCTGCATAAATCACCCCCCAAGACCTTTGAGTGCTAACCTAAATCTAGGAGCAATCAATCCAAAATGCTCCGGGGGAATCTGTATTCCAACACCTGTTTCACAAAGTGCCATGTCTTTTGGTTTCAATGTGTAAGCTTTTAAAGTCTCTGCATTTCTTAGTGGTCTGTTATTCAGAATTTGAGGACCTCATTTAAATGCTCTCTCCATTTTTTTAAAGTTCCATCTGACAATTTTTGTAATTGGGCTTTTAGCAAGCCGTTCAATCTCTCAATCAGTCCTGCAGCTTGTGGATAGTAAAGAATGTGATATATCCACTCAATGTTCTGTTGTAAACAGTAATCATATACCGATGTTCCTTTAAAAAGTAACCTATAGTCCCTCTGGGCCTGGAGTGGTACTCCATATTATAACATAAACAGGTCCAGAGTTTTGATAGTATTATACTGAGTGGCAAATCAAATCAAATCAAATTTTATTTATGTTTACAAACTCAAAACGAGGTCCACATAAAAACGGAAAGATAAAATATGTACATAGTCAGTCATTTACTTTACCCATCCACCCATAAAAACATGCAGAAAAAAGGTGCTTACAAACTGTATCTGTCTACTCATACAGTGCATTATAGTGAAATGCCTTGAAACAAGACCTACATATAAAAGACCAAAAAGCTTAAATATGTGCAAAAACCTTCAAATACCTTGCTCATCCACCCATAAAAAATGCAGAGTTAAATATGTAGAAAAGCACACAAGTACATTGCCTATCCACCTGTGAGGTGTAGTTGTAATAAAAATGCATCATAATAAGAGCCACCTAATTATATTGTTTCAAACAGCACCCCCTACCCAGTTACCACAGATGCCAAGGCACCAACTTTACTATGCCTATATTTAGAATAAATATAAGAAACATTTACAAAAATTAAAAATTCTAAAACAGAACAGTTCATTAGGAGGATCATACAGGGCTCGGAGAAACTCAGACGCGGACAATAGAAAAAGCTGGAGACAGATAGGCCTTGGCCATTTTATAGCTAAATGGGGCAAGGAATGGACAAACAAATAAAAAATGGTTTAAATCTTGGGTTTCGGGAAGACAAAAATTGCACTCTTTAGCTGATCCATGCCACTTTGCCATAAGCACGTTCAAGGGTAACAATCCCTGGCGGAGCAGCGTCCAAAACGCCTAACCCTATGTGGGATATCCCACAAAATGTAGGGTTGTGCTTTTTATTTTACTATTAAAGAATATGCAAAATTCAAAAAGGAACTCTTTTTTGCACAACTCTCCAGGTCCAGTCAAAAGCTTAAGGACCACGTTGCCTGCTTCAATCCAGTTTTCAGGTGCAAGGGGATATTGCCAAGACCTGATTGTGGTCTAGTTCCAACCTTTCTAGAGCATAGGAAAAATTCTTACAAAGGGAGTACTTGACTTTATTATTATCTGAAAAAATGTATTTCCGTAACACAGCCCTTACAGTATTCTCCTCGCTCCTTGAAAGCAAAGCAGCCCAACCTACAACCCCTGCTAATCCCTGGACAAACACTTTGTAGTCCAATTTCCAGCCTTAAGGCTGCCACAGAAACAGCTGTAGTAACAGGCAGATTTTCCTAAGGATTTTACATTCCAACTGGTTCAAGAACCCCCCCATTTAGAGGTATCAATGAATGTGGGGACTTTAGCTCAAGAGACTAATAGGTGTACAAAATGCGTTTTTCCTGTGGCTATATATAGAGCCCCTAAACCTTTTGCTTGACAACAGGCTTTCAATTTGTTGGAAGAAACATGAGCTGTATTGCTAAGATTCCCACAAACTATTTTCTCTCAAAATGGATACCAGTTCACAATTCCCAATTTCCGATTTCCTAAAGACCAATGGAAATTAGGAAATGTCATCTTTTTATTTCCATGGAAACAAAGAACCTTGCTTTTTGAAGCATTAACCTTTAAAAAAGGGAGTCAGAATACACGGACAAAGACTAGAGACAATTCTGTAGACCTTTAGGAGTTAAGTAGAAGATTATAATGACGTGGGCATATAATAAACAGCCAACAGAGCCTTTCTCTGAGAGAAAAAAAAGGGAAAATCTGAGATATATAGGGAGAAAAGCAAAGGCGTCAAGAGACATCCTTGCTTTAGTCCAATCGGAGTGGCTATCTCTTGGGATAAACATTTATCACCCCCCTAAGAGAATTTTACATTAAGTAGAGGAGTAAAGTGCTATCACTAACTCAAGAAGAATAGGAGGCATACCCAAATAGGCCAGCTTTCTCCAGAGCAGATCTCTGTCCACTTTGTCAAACGCTGTTGAGAAATCAATGAAAGCGGCATAGGTCACTCCCCTTCATAGTTTCATGTACCTTTTAGTAATAACCTGAAGCGCTGAAATATTATCCGGGGTGCTATGATTGCGCCTAAACCCTGTTTGCTCCATGGGGATAATATTATTCTCCTCTGCCCAAGTGGTAAGTCTAGAAAGAAGACATTTAGTAAAGATGTTCCCAACTGCGTCCAGGAGGACAATCTGTCAATAGTTGGCAGGACAATTAGGATTGCCTTTCCTATATAAAGGCACAATAATACCAACCAAGGAGGAGGGAATGCTTCTGGAGAGAAAGCACCTCCTGAAATAAGATCTAACTCCAAGAGCAAATATCTTGTTTTATTATGGAAATAGGAAGTTCATCTGGAACCATTGTTGCGGAAAGACGCATAGAGTGGATGGCTAATTCTATCTCATTTCCTGAGGGGAAGAGGGAGAAATATATCCCATTACTTTCAGGAGGCCGAAACAATTCTACCCCTTTTGAAGAATACAGGGAAGTAATAAATTCAGACCAGCTGGCTTCAGCTATAGCAGCAGGGGACGAACAAACTCTAGATCCGCAACCTTCACCCACCAATGCCCCAAAACACCTGGCCTGACCCTTTACTGTTGCTTCCCTAAGGTTAATCCATAGCCTAGCCCCAGAATCTCTTGCAAGGCGGGCCTTCAAGCACCTCTTTCTCCTTTTTAACAACGCCACCCTGGAATTCCTTTCTATTGAGTAATCTAAATACTGGGACCTGACCAAATTCGTTATTTGCCTATTTAGATCAAGTAATGGGAAAGGGATCATCCTCCGGTTATTTTTTGGCACTCAGGAAGAAGAGTTGGTTAACAACTGCTTCATAAATTTAGAGAAGTTTTGCAATTCATTCCCCTCCCAATTAACCAGGTCAATGACCACAGTCTCCAACACCTCTGATACACCTGCAACCCTTTTATGATCCCACTGGGAACTCCCTGTCTTTTTATCAAAGATCGGGATTAACCCACCCAACTTCCAAGACCCCGTCAATGGCATGTTCGTTTCTAGTGTAAAAAGAAGCTGGTTATGATTACTGAGAGGAGTATTTATGATTTTTAAATCAGCAAGCAAACGGATGGAATAACCAAGCACCAAGTAATCTAGTATTGCCCTTCCCCGTGGGGAAATATGCATAAAAGAGGCAGGAGAATCAGAGGGAGACCTTCCGTTGGCAATAATACAATCATTTTTCCTAAGACTGCTGAGGAGGAGTTTCCCTCTTTTATTTGTTTTTATTGAGGAGGGAAAGACACAGGCTGTGATTCGCAGCGCAGCCTCTCTTGAACTTCATGGTTGTTTCCGGTCCAGGGAGGACTTAGCTTGGCAGTTCGGACTGGACTGTTCCCATGAGGAACAGGGTCAAGGCTTATTTGCATATGGCTGGGTCCAAACTGGGATGGCGTGGTGAGCAAAAAAACAATGGATTTAAATCCAGATCTTTGAGACTGGGGGTGAACGTTTGCATTGTTCAGCATTCTGTCCATCATCTGTTCTTTTTGCATCTGGAGAGTTAAAGTCATAAAAAGGTTACTAGGGTCTTTATAGCAATCTAAATTCCACTTAAGTGTGTTTGAAAAAAAACAGGCAACTCTGCCTTTAGCTTGCCCCCTTCGCGATGGGATAGCCTTACAATCAATAACAAAGTAGTCATCCCACAATAAGTCTGTATCAGACCAGGTCTCTTGAAGGCAGATCAAGTTAGGATTTAAAAAGCTAAGAGAGGATAGTTTTTCCCTATTGTGGTTTACCCCTGCTACATTCCAGGTAAAAATGTTTAGGCCTATTGTAGTTAGAGGGTTGAGGCCGGAAACTGGACCCCTGCACCTGATTTAGGGCACTCGGGAGCCAACTCCACTCATCCGAGACATTACCATTTTTTTGCTCGGAGGTTGATTGTGTTTCCCGCAATAGCACCTGTCTGTCATTCCCCACCAGGGAAACCTTGAGGGCCTGCAGATCTATTCTAGGTCTAAACACATAATGATCAGTGTAATTGAGAAGATGGGGATGTAAATAACAATCTAGGGACTGCTCTACTACCCTCTCAATCAGACGACATTGCAAAAAGTCAGCATTATGAATGACTGAATTCGCCAAGCGCACAAAGCGAAAGGCGATTCTAGACTTCAGGCCGAGATTAGTCCAATAGAGAATCAAGGGCAATGTCACGGCTTTGAATTAATTTTTAAAAACTGGACTCTGAAAAACAATTCAGCAAAGTAGATCTGTTCAAAATTAGGTCTGCGTCAAAGATTGGAATAAAATCTACTATATGAGTATCCGCATTATGACCTATTGCAAAATTGCCTTCCCAGGATAAGAAATCGTTGAGGTCTCCCACTGGCCTGGAAGGCAAGAATGGCGTAGCTGTTGGATCCATACCTGAAGGCAAACCCAAGGGAAGGGATGGGTAAAATTCAGTCTTGAGCTCCCTTCCAAGCTTCCTGGGGGAAGCGTTAGGCTGTGATATCAAGGGAGAATGAGGGGAGAAAGTTGAAATCTCCAGGCGTGTTTGCAGTGAAACTGTTATCTCAGGGAAATGTACTTTCCTTGTACCTTTCTTATTAATTCTCCGAATTGGTCTTTTCAGTCTTTTTACACCTTTAGCTTTATCCCCCTTATTTTTCTCTTCTCCACCGGACAGTAAAGTGGGTGACTCTGTAGGACCGCTCTTTTGGTCAGGCAGAATATTAACAATGGGTATACCTCTTGCGCAGGCTGTTTAGACTTTATTGATCGTTTGTCTTTAACCGGCGGGGTGTCAAAAATAAATCGGATGAGATCCACTGGGCTATCCAACAATGCCTTTGTGTCACAAGGCATATTACACTGGGGTTTGCCAGCTTGTGTGCTCACCTCCACTCTGGAATATACCCTGGAAATCACTCTAGGGGTCATCTGATCATTTAATATCTGCAAGGGGGCAGCCCATGTCCCCAATGGTTGTGAAATCACATTCCCCTTTTTGTTATCTTTAGTCAGTTCCTTTAAGATTTCTGTCACTGAGTCAAGAATGCAGTCCGACCCCCCCTACAAATTTCTCTAGATGTTTTAGGATTGATGAAAGTACATTTTCCAGAGTATTCAATGAGGCTGAGAGCCTGACCTCCTGATGGGGGTTGACTGGGCAGAATACCACTGACAGATGAGAGTACACCGAGTCTTGTAAAGAAGGGGTGCTATTGAACAAGTGAAGACATGTGGATGTTGGTATAAGCTTAGGCATAGAATCCCCAGATGGTGAAGAATAATCTTTAGCCTGATAACCATATCTCCGACAGAGATCTCAGTCCAGATCAGGCAAAGTAAAATCTTGGGTCCAAGCCACCAAAGGTGTTGTAGACAACAAATAGGCACATGCATCTTGGAGGGCTGACCTAGAAGGGTTTCCGATGGACTTGACTGATGGGAGATGACTGACTAGCTGAGTGGGTAATGAGGGAGAAGAAAGACAAGGCTCTGTCCTGGATGTCCTGTTCTGAGTACTCTGAATGCTCTGGATATTCTGAATATTCTCTGGAATCTCTAGGTTCTCTAAAGGGAACTCCAGGAGGGCCAGTTCTAGTTTCAGTTCCAATTCCTCAACTCCTATTCCCTGGCTTTTATCAGAGTGATGGGCCTCCCTTGAGGCCCCCTGGGATGGGGTACCTTTTGACCAATTGTCGAACTAAGAAGAGAGTCTCTGCTTGATTCCTCATGGGTAATATTTGCTTCTGGCCCTTCAATTGAAAAGCTGGGTTATCTTTATTCCGTAAGGGGTTAGATTTAGTTTTTACACATGATCTTCCTCGGAGCAGGCGTGCTGAGTGTAACTTCGTCAAGGTCATAATTATGCCACACTCCTCCCTTTTCTGAGATAGACCAAATTGTTAACCTCAGGAAGTATCTCGGAGAGTAAGCTGAACAGGGTAAACCCCAATCAGAGCTCTCCCAGAGGCCTCCCAAAGAACTATGCAACGAACTATCCAAGTGCACTCCTATGTTAGCGCTTGGTGGAAATCATCATCAACGTTCCAGGATAAGTGCCAATGAACAGCACTGGGCAGCAATGTTTGGCAAGCCGCACTGGTGTAGTGCCAGCCGCTTCCGCTCCTAGCAAGCTGCCCACTGCCTACTGCATCCCAAGTGCTACATATGCACCAGACTCCAGACTCTGAGCTCCAAACTCTGTAGGTGCTCTGCTACTCCTCTCTGCCTTGCGAGGCTGTTTAGATTGTTGTGGCACGCCTTGCACCTTGCGTTTCAGGCAAATCGGTGAGCAGCGGGAAAAGGGCAGACCATCAGGTAGTATAGTCATATAGCAGACAAGCCAGAAAAACAGTGCAGCAGAAAAGTAAATAAAGTAATACAAATAAAGTAAATAACCAGATCAGATCAGGCAAATCAGGCAGGGAGGCAGGCAGACAGGCGGGTAGGATGGATAATCAGTAGACTGACGGCAAACCTGCATGTAGATAGTCAAATGGGAGGGAGGGAGGGTAGAAAGAGGCTCACAAAGACTCCAAGTCACAAAAGCCATCCAGTGCAAACAGTATCCGTGAGGCCCCAAAACAGGGAAGAAACAGCCAGACAAAACAACTCACAGCTCACCTCTCCCTCTCCAATTCACCTACGTTCGCCTCTGCCCGGAACAATTGTCAGCCGCTCTTTCAGGCCGCTCCCTGGCTGCCTCGGATCCAAATTCCCAGCTCCAGGTAGCTGCTTGCAGTTGCTGCTTTCGGCCTCCATGTGGCCTCTGGACAGCTCAGCAAACTCAGCGAACCAGCAGCCTGTCCCTTCTGCCCGGCCCCCTGGCTGCCTCACTCCACGGTGCAAACTTTGCCCTCTGCTCTCAGCACTCTGCGCTCTGCGTTACATCTGTCTGAGTGGCACATTTATAAGGGACAGCAATCAGGTAACCAGAATAGGTGTCTGCTACTGTGTAAATGTATTGACACCAATGAATAGTCGGTAGTGTCCCAATGTAATCAATTTGCTATATCTGCCTTGGTAACTTCTCTCTCCCAAACTGACCTCTGACAGTTTGAGGGACAGATCTCTGTTGTGTGTGTTGACAAATAGGACATTGCATGATGACAGTTTTGATCAAATCTAGGGGAATGTGCATCTCTCCAATCTCTGCCCACCTGTAAGTGGCTTTCTCTCCCAGCTGTCCACATTTTTGGTGCACCCATTTAGCCATCCCCACCAAGTCAGAATTCAAGGTCACCACCTCTGCCTCTGAAATTTTGGCTTTGTCATCTGCAGGGGCATTGAACCAGCGTTCTAGTGAATCGTGGGACAGTGGGCATCTACATGATACATGGTAACTGTACTTTGCTCTAGCTTTTCTCAAATTTCCAACCATAATTCTTTGCCCAACCTCCTTTGAATGTACTTGCCATTTATGTGCATGCCATGTGGGAAGCCAGATGGCTAACTGTAGGAGGCTGGACTGGCTTGTAGTGAGTACCAAGAGGTACTTGCACCTTGCACCAGGCCCAGTTATCCCTTATTAGTGTATAGGGTGTCTAGCAGCTTAGGCTGATAGATAATGGTAGCTTAGCAGAGCAGCTTAGGCTGAACTAGGAGACGTGTGAAGCTACTACAGTACCACTTAGTGTCATATGCACAATATCATAAGAAAACACAATACACAGTTATACTAAAAATAAAGGTACTTTATTTTTATGACAATATGCCAAAGTATCTTAGAGTGTACCCTCAGTGAGAGGATAGGAAATATACACAAGATATATATACACAATAGCAAAAATATGCAGTATAGTCTTAGAAAACAGTGCAAACAATGTATAGTTACAATAGGATGCAATGGGGAAACATAGGGATAGGGGCAACACAAACCATATACTCCAGAAGTGGAATGCGAACCACGAATGGACCCCAAACCTATGTGACCTTGTAGAGGGTCGCTGGGAATATTAGAAAATAGTGAGAGTTAGAAAAATAACCCTCCCCAAGACCCTGAAAAGTGAGTGCAAAGTGCACTAAAGTTCCCCTAAGGACAGAATAGTCGTGTTAGAGGGAAAATGCAAGGAAAACACAAATCAGCAATGCAACAACGATGGATTCCTGACTGAGGGTACCTGTGGAACAAGGGGACCAAGTCCAAAAGTCACAAGCAACTCGGAGATGGGCAGATGCCCAAGAAATGCCAGCGGTTGGTGCAAAGAAGCTCTTACTAGGCTGAAGAACTGTGAATACTGCAGGAACGACAAGGGCTAGAGACTTCCTCTTTGGAGGATGGATCCCCCACGCCTTGGAGAGTCGTGCAGAAGTGTTTTCCCGCCGGATGGACGCCAACAAGCCTTGCTACACGCAAATCGTGCGTTTGGCGTTTTTGGACGCTGCTGGGGCCCAGGAGGGACCAGGAGGTCGCAAATTGGACCTGCAGAGAGAGGGGACGTCGAGCAAGACAAAGAGCCCTCACTGAAGCAGGTAGCACCCGGAGAAGTGCCAGAAACAGGCACTACGAGGATGCGTGAAATGGTGCTCGCCGAAGTTGCACAAAGGAGTCCCACGTCGCCGGAGACCAACTTAGAAAGTCGTGCAATGCAGGTTAGAGTGCCGTGGACCCAGGCTTGGCTGTGCACGAAGGATTTCCGCCGGAAGTGCACAGGGGCCGGAGTAGCTTGCAAAGTCGCGGTTCCCAGCAATGCAGCCCAGCGAGGTGAGGCAAGGACTTACCTCCACCAAACTTGGGCTGAAGAGTCACTGGACTGTGGGGGTCACTTGGACGGTGTCGCTGGATTCGAGGGACCTCGCTCGTCGTGCTGAGAGAAGACCCAAGGGACCGGTAATGCAGCTTTTTGGTGCCTGCGGTTGCAGGGGGAAGATTCCGTCGACCCACGGGAGATTTCTTCGGAGCTTCTGGTGCAGAGAGGAGGCAGACTACCCCCACAGCATGCACAAGCAGGAAAACAGTCGAGAAGGCGGCAGGATCAGCGTTACAGAGTTGCAGTAGTCGTCTTTGCTACTATGTTGCAGGTTTGCAGGCTTCCAGCGCGGTCAGCGGTCGATTCCTTATCAGAAGGTGAAGAGGGAGATGCAGAGGAACTCGGCTGAGCTCATGCATTCGTTATCTAAAGTTTCCCCAGAGACAGAGACCCTAAATAGCCAGAAAAGAGGGTTTGGCTACTTAGGAGAGAGGATAGGCTACTAACACCTGAAGGAGCCTATCAGCAGGAGTCTCTGACGTCACCTGGTGGCACTGGCCACTCAGAGCAGTCCAGTGTGCCAGCAGCACCTCTGTTTTCAAGATGGCAGAGGTCTGGAGCACACTGGAGGAGCTCTGGACACCTCCCAGGGGAGGTGCAGGTCAGGGGAGTGGTCACTCCCCTTTCCTTTGTCCAGTTTCGCGCCAGAGCAGGGGCTAAGGGGTCCCTGAACCGGTGTAGACTGGCTTATGCAGAATTGGGCACCTCTGTGCCCAACAAAGCATTTCCAGAGGCTGGGGGAGGCTACTCCTCCCCTGCCTTCACACCATTTTCCAAAGGGAGAGGGTGTCACACCCTCTCTCAGAGGAAGTTCTTTGTTCTGCCATCCTGAGCCAGGCCTGGCTGGACCCCAGGAGGGCAGCTGCCTGTCTGAGGGGTTGGCAGCAGCAGCAGCTGCAGTGAAACCCCAGGAAGGGCAGTTTGGCAGTACCAGGGTCTGTGCTACAGACCACTGGGATCATGGAATTGTACCAACAATGCCAGGATGGCATAGAGGGGGCAATTCCATGATCATAGACATGTTACATGGCCATATTCGGAGTTACCATGGTGAAGCTACATATAGGTAGTGACCTATATGTAGTGCACGCGTGTAATGGTGTCCCCGCACTCACAAAGTTCAGGGAATTGGCTCTGAACAATGTGGGGGCACCTTGGCTAGTGCCAGGGTGCCCTCACACTAAGTAACTTTGCACCCAACCTTTACCAGGTAAAGGTTAGACATATAGGTGACTTATAAGTTACTTAAGTGCAGTGTAAAATGGCTGTGAAATAACGTGGACGTTATTTCACTCAGGCTGCAGTGGCAGGCCTGTGTAAGAATTGTCAGAGCTCCCTATGGGTGGCAAAAGAAATGATGCAGCCCATAGGGGTCTCCTGGAACCCCAATACCCTGGGTACCTCAGTACCATATACTAGGGAATTATAAGGGTGTTCCAGTAAGCCAATGTAAATTGGTAAAAATGGTCACTAGCCTGTCAGTGACAATTTGAAAGTAATGAGAGAGCATAACCACTGAGGTTCTTGTTAGCAGAGCCTCAGTGAGACAGTTAGGCACCACACAGGGAACATATACATGCACACCTATGAGCACTGGGGCCCTGTGTGACAGGGTCCCAGTGACACATACATATAGGCCACAAACCTATGAGCACTGAGGCCTGGCTATCAGGATCCCAGTGAGACAGTGAAAACAGTGACAAACACCCTGACATACACTCACAAACAGGCCAAAAGTGGGGGTAACAAGGCTAGAAAGAGGCTACCTTCTCACACAACCCCCCCCCAAACGAAGGACAATAAGGCTAACCTTGGCCAGTTGAGACTTTATTGTCTAAGTGGTGATAAGTAGAGAGTAGCTCTGCAATAGACTGGTTACTCCCTTTATCATCCACTATATGGTTACTTCCCTGTGGGGATGTAAACCACCCTGTTTGAAGTTTTTTAGCTAAGCAACAATGTGAAGATGTATTTTCAGAGTTTCTATCAGTAAGTTTTAGTTTAGAGCAGTGGGAATTGTCCACTGAACCTATTTGTAGTGATGGAAATGCCAGACAGGGATGCTGTCTCAGAAAAGCCATAGCTGGGCAAAAACTTTGTCCATATGGCTGGAAGAGAGAACAGGGATGCTGTTTCTCTTGGGTTGGAGCAGGGCAGGGATGCTGTCCTATCAGCTCCACACTAGGGCAGAGATGCTGTCCTAAGTGTTGTGAGGCAGTGCAGAGTTTCTGCACTAAAGTTTCTCTGGGAGGGTTGGAGGGATGCTCCATGTTAACTAAAATGGTGCTCTTTTTCTCACCAATGTTAGTTATCCCACAGAGAGGTACTTCCACCTCAGGGAGTCCAGCTTTGCCAGCTGATGATTCCCTTGGAACAGGTGCCACCCTAGGAGAGGTTTCTCCCACCACAGGAATAGTATCCTGAATGGTAGGGTGGTTAGGGGATACTGTGATACCCTTTTTACCTGTTGATGGAGAGGGATCCTGAGTTTTCAGGCCTTCTCTCCTTTGCTTTTTCATTTCACTTGAAATGAGAGGGAACAATTCCTCAGGGATGCCCAGCATGGCTGCATGGGCATAAAACTCTACATCAGCCCAACCTGAGGCCTCTAGGTCATTACCTAAGAGACAGTCTACAGGTAAGCTAGGTGATACCACCACCTGCTTAGGGCCAGTAACTCCACCCCAACTAGTCACAAAAGCCATCCAGTGCAAACAGTATCCGTGAGGCCCCAAAACAGGGAAGAAACAGCCAGACAAAACAACTCACAGCTCACCTCTCCCTCTCCAATTCACCTACGTTCGCCTCTGCCCGGAACAATTGTCAGCCGCTCTTTCAGGCCGCTCCCTGGCTGCCTCGGATCCAAATTCCCAGCTCCAGGTAGCTGCTTGCAGTTGCTGCTTTCGGCCTCCATGTGGCCTCTGGACAGCTCAGCAAACTCAGCGAACCAGCAGCCTGTCCCTTCTGCCCGGCCCCCTGGCTGCCTCACTCCACGGTGCAAACTTTGCCCTCTGCTCTCAGCACTCTGCGCTCTGCGTTACATCTGTCTGAGTGGCACATTTATAAGGGACAGCAATCAGGTAACCAGAATAGGTGTCTGCTACTGTGTAAATGTATTGACACCAATGAATAGTCGGTAGTGTCCCAATGTAATCAATTTGCTATATCTGCCTTGGTAACTTCTCTCTCCCAAACTGACCTCTGACAGTTTGAGGGACAGATCTCTGTTGTGTGTGTTGACAAATAGGACATTGCATGATGACAGTTTTGATCAAATCTAGGGGAATGTGCATCTCTCCAATCTCTGCCCACCTGTAAGTGGCTTTCTCTCCCAGCTGTCCACATTTTTGGTGCACCCATTTAGCCATCCCCACCAAGTCAGAATTCAAGGTCACCACCTCTGCCTCTGAAATTTTGGCTTTGTCATCTGCAGGGGAATTGAACCAGCGTTCTAGTGAATCGTGGGACAGTGGGCATCTACATGATACATGGTAACTGTACTTTGCTCTAGCTTTTCTCAAATTTCCAACCATTATTCTTTGCCCAACCTCCTTTGAATGTACTTGCCATTTATGTGCATGCCATGTGGGAAGCCAGATGGCTAACTGTAGGAGGCTGGACTGGCTTGTAGTGAGTACCAAGAGGTACTTGCACCTTGCACCAGGCCCAGTTATCCCTTATTAGTGTATAGGGTGTCTAGCAGCTTAGGCTGATAGATAATGGTAGCTTAGCAGAGCAGCTTAGGCTGAACTAGGAGACGTGTGAAGCTACTACAGTACCACTTAGTGTCATATGCACAATATCATAAGAAAACACAATACACAGTTATACTAAAAATAAAGGTACTTTATTTTTATGACAATATGCCAAAGTATCTTAGAGTGTACCCTCAGTGAGAGGATAGGAAATATACACAAGATATATATACACAATAGCAAAAATATGCAGTATAGTCTTAGAAAACAGTGCAAACAATGTATAGTTACAATAGGATGCAATGGGGAAACATAGGGATAGGGGCAACACAAACCATATACTCCAGAAGTGGAATGCGAACCACGAATGGACCCCAAACCTATGTGACCTTGTAGAGGGTCGCTGGGACTATTAGAAAATAGTGAGAGTTAGAAAAATAACCCTCCCCAAGACCCTGAAAAGTGAGTGCAAAGTGCACTAAAGTTCCCCTAAGGACAGAATAGTCGTGTTAGAGGGAAAATGCAAGGAAAACACAAATCAGCAATGCAACAACGATGGATTCCTGACTGAGGGTACCTGTGGAACAAGGGGACCAAGTCCAAAAGTCACAAGCAACTCGGAGATGGGCAGATGCCCAAGAAATGCCAGCGGTTGGTGCAAAGAAGCTCTTACTAGGCTGAAGAACTGTGAATACTGCAGGAACGACAAGGGCTAGAGACTTCCTCTTTGGAGGATGGATCCCCCACGCCTTGGAGAGTCGTGCAGAAGTGTTTTCCCGCCGGATGGACGCCAACAAGCCTTGCTACACGCAAATCGTGCGTTTGGCGTTTTTGGACGCTGCTGGGGCCCAGGAGGGACCAGGAGGTCGCAAATTGGACCTGCAGAGAGAGGGGACGTCGAGCAAGACAAAGAGCCCTCACTGAAGCAGGTAGCACCCGGAGAAGTGCCAGAAACAGGCACTACGAGGATGCGTGAAATGGTGCTCGCCGAAGTTGCACAAAGGAGTCCCACGTCGCCGGAGACCAACTTAGAAAGTCGTGCAATGCAGGTTAGAGTGCCGTGGACCCAGGCTTGGCTGTGCACGAAGGATTTCCGCCGGAAGTGCACAGGGGCCGGAGTAGCTTGCAAAGTCGCGGTTCCCAGCAATGCAGCCCAGCGAGGTGAGGCAAGGACTTACCTCCACCAAACTTGGGCTGAAGAGTCACTGGACTGTGGGGGTCACTTGGACGGTGTCGCTGGATTCGAGGGACCTCGCTCGTCGTGCTGAGAGAAGACCCAAGGGACCGGTAATGCAGCTTTTTGGTGCCTGCGGTTGCAGGGGGAAGATTCCGTCGACCCACGGGAGATTTCTTCGGAGCTTCTGGTGCAGAGAGGAGGCAGACTACCTCCACAGCATGCACAAGCAGGAAAACAGTCGAGAAGGCGGCAGGATCAGCGTTACAGAGTTGCAGTAGTCGTCTTTGCTACTATGTTGCAGGTTTGCAGGCTTCCAGCGCGGTCAGCGGTCGATTCCTTATCAGAAGGTGAAGAGGGAGATGCAGAGGAACTCGGCTGAGCTCATGCATTCGTTATCTAAAGTTTCCCCAGAGACAGAGACCCTAAATAGCCAGAAAAGAGGGTTTGGCTACTTAGGAGAGAGGATAGGCTACTAACACCTGAAGGAGCCTATCAGCAGGAGTCTCTGACATCACCTGGTGGCACTGGCCACTCAGAGCAGTCCAGTGTGCCAGCAGCACCTCTGTTTTCAAGATGGCAGAGGTCTGGAGCACACTGGAGGAGCTCTGGACACCTCCCAGGGGAGGTGCAGGTCAGGGGAGTGGTCACTCCCCTTTCCTTTGTCCAGTTTCGCGCCAGAGCAGGGGCTAAGGGGTCCCTGAACCGGTGTAGACTGGCTTATGCAGAATTGGGCACCTCTGTGCCCAACAAAGCATTTCCAGAGGCTGGGGGAGGCTACTCCTCCCCTGCCTTCACACCATTTTCCAAAGGGAGAGGGTGTCACACCCTCTCTCAGAGGAAGTTCTTTGTTCTGCCATCCTGAGCCAGGCCTGGCTGGACCCCAGGAGGGCAGCTGCCTGTCTGAGGGGTTGGCAGCAGCAGCAGCTGCAGTGAAACCCCAGGAAGGGCAGTTTGGCAGTACCAGGGTCTGTGCTACAGACCACTGGGATCATGGAATTGTACCAACAATGCCAGGATGGCATAGAGGGGGCAATTCCATGATCATAGACATGTTACATGGCCATATTCGGAGTTACCATGGTGAAGCTACATATAGGTAGTGACCTATATGTAGTGCACGCGTGTAATGGTGTCCCCGCACTCACAAAGTTCAGGGAATTGGCTCTGAACAATGTGGGGGCACCTTGGCTAGTGCCAGGGTGCCCTCACACTAAGTAACTTTGCACCCAACCTTTACCAGGTAAAGGTTAGACATATAGGTGACTTATAAGTTACTTAAGTGCAGTGTAAAATGGCTGTGAAATAACGTGGACGTTATTTCACTCAGGCTGCAGTGGCAGGCCTGTGTAAGAATTGTCAGAGCTCCCTATGGGTGGCAAAAGAAATGATGCAGCCCATAGGGGTCTCCTGGAACCCCAATACCCTGGGTACCTCAGTACCATATACTAGGGAATTATAAGGGTGTTCCAGTAAGCCAATGTAAATTGGTAAAAATGGTCACTAGCCTGTCAGTGACAATTTGAAAGTAATGAGAGAGCATAACCACTGAGGTTCTTGTTAGCAGAGCCTCAGTGAGACAGTTAGGCACCACACAGGGAACATATACATGCACACCTATGAGCACTGGGGCCCTGTGTGACAGGGTCCCAGTGACACATACATATAGGCCACAAACCTATGAGCACTGAGGCCTGGCTATCAGGATCCCAGTGAGACAGTGAAAACAGTGACAAACACCCTGACATACACTCACAAACAGGCCAAAAGTGGGGGTAACAAGGCTAGAAAGAGGCTACCTTCTCACACAACCCCCCCCCAAACGAAGGACAATAAGGCTAACCTTGGCCAGTTGAGACTTTATTGTCTAAGTGGTGATAAGTAGAGAGTAGCTCTGCAATAGACTGGTTACTCCCTTTATCATCCACTATATGGTTACTTCCCTGTGGGGATGTAAACCACCCTGTTTGAAGTTTTTTAGCTAAGCAACAATGTGAAGATGTATTTTCAGAGTTTCTATCAGTAAGTTTTAGTTTAGAGCAGTGGGAATTGTCCACTGAACCTATTTGTAGTGATGGAAATGCCAGACAGGGATGCTGTCTCAGAAAAGCCATAGCTGGGCAAAAACTTTGTCCATATGGCTGGAAGAGAGAACAGGGATGCTGTTTCTCTTGGGTTGGAGCAGGGCAGGGATGCTGTCCTATCAGCTCCACACTAGGGCAGAGATGCTGTCCTAAGTGTTGTGAGGCAGTGCAGAGTTTCTGCACTAAAGTTTCTCTGGGAGGGTTGGAGGGATGCTCCATGTTAACTAAAATGGTGCTCTTTTTCTCACCAATGTTAGTTATCCCACAGAGAGGTACTTCCACCTCAGGGAGTCCAGCTTTGCCAGCTGATGATTCCCTTGGAACAGGTGCCACCCTAGGAGAGGTTTCTCCCACCACAGGAATAGTATCCTGAATGGTAGGGTGGTTAGGGGATACTGTGATACCCTTTTTACCTGTTGATGGAGAGGGATCCTGAGTTTTCAGGCCTTCTCTCCTTTGCTTTTTCATTTCACTTGAAATGAGAGGGAACAATTCCTCAGGGATGCCCAGCATGGCTGCATGGGCATAAAACTCTACATCAGCCCAACCTGAGGCCTCTAGGTCATTACCTAAGAGACAGTCTACAGGTAAGCTAGGTGATACCACCACCTGCTTAGGGCCAGTAACTCCACCCCAACTAAACTGAATTATAGCTAAGGGAAGAAACTTAGTGGAGTTATGGACATCAATAATCTTATACTGTTGTCCAATGATGTGTTGATCAGGAGCCACTAGGTTTTCAGTCACCAAAGTGAAACTGGCACCTGTGTCCCTGTAGGCCAAGGCCTCAACACCATTTATTGAAACTGTCTGCCTGTACTTATCCATTGTAAGGGGACAAGCAGCCAGTGTGGCAAGGCCAATGCCACTAGGTGTGACAGAAACTGTCTTGGGACTGATTACATCAGTTTCCACTATGGACCCATAAGTGAACCCAACTACACCCTTTCCTTGACTGTTGCCAGCAGTCCCACCACTAGTACCACTACTGCTAGGGGCACTAGAGCTTGATGTATTAGTGGTGGTAGGCTCAGGGGGTTTACCTGGACAGGACTTATCCCCTGGCCTATGGCCTCTGTTTTTACACACAAAGCACCAAGGCTTTTTAATGTGTGCAGGTTGGGAAGAAGAGGAAGAATTTGTTTTATCCCCACCCTCTGAAGAGTGTTTAAGATTTGAAGTGGGATCTTTGGTTTTACCCTTATCCCCATGCTTATCTTGAGATTTTTCACCATCTTTCTTCTTATTGCCATCTTTGTCACCCCCTGTATGAACTTTTCTGTTCACCCTTGTTCTGACCCATTTGTCTGCCTTCTTTCCCAATTCTTGGGGAGAGGTCAGATCAGAGTCTACCAGGTACTGGTGCAACAAATCAGACACACAATTATTAAGTATATGCTCTCTCAGGATTGTGTTATACAGGCTTTCATAATCAGTGACTTTACTGCCATGTAACCACCCCTCCAAGGCCTTCACTGCCTGGTCAATGAAATCAACCCAGTCTTGTGAAGACTCCTTTTTGGTATCTCTGAACTTTATCCTGTACTGTTCAGTGGTTAAGCCATAACCATCCAGGAGTGCATTCTTAAGAACTTGGAAATTGTTAGCATCATTTTCTTTTACAGTAAGGAGCCTATCCCTACCTTTTCCAGTAAATGATAGCCATAGGATAGCAGCCCACTGCTTTTGAGGGACATCCTGTACAGCACAGGCCCTCTCAAGTGCAGCAAACCACTTGTTAATGTCATCCCCCTCCTTATAAGGGGGAACTATCTTGTGCAGATTCCTGGAATCATGCTCTTTCGCAGGATGACTATGGGGAATACTGCTGCTGCCACCATGGGTATCTAAACCCATCTTCTGTCTTTCCCTCTCTATTTCTAAAGACTGTCTATCCAAATCCAGCTGTTGCTTCTTGAGCTTCAGTCTGGTTTGCTCCACTCTCAATCTATTGAGCTCCCTTTCTAACAGTCTGTCATCAGGGTGGGTGGGAGGGACATTTCTAGATACAGAGGTATGATGGGAATGAACAGAAGGAGACCTGTCCCTTACAAGGGGCACCCTAACAGCTTGGCTACCAGCATAATATGAGAGCACATCATCAGTATGATGTGATTCAACCTCTGTACCAACTATGCTAGACTGTCTAGTAATGGGCAGGCTGAGAAGTTTCTTTCCTGAACCTTTTCCTGGGGGAGTCCCTGGATCAGATTGAGAACCATTAGCTACTTTTTCTACAGATTGGGCACTTATGGCCTTATCCTGTACTCTAAGCATATTAATTAACAGTTCTAAGGAAGGATTCTTCCCTACACTCAAACCTCTCTCTATGCAGAGACTCCTTGCTCCTTTCCAGCTAAGGTGATCATATGCAAGTTTGGACAGTTCAACTTTTTGGCCTGTGCCAGACATTTTTAGAGAGAGTTAAAGTGATAGACAAAGAGAAAAAAGTTTTCAGAACTTTTTGGAAAGACAGAAAAAACTTTTTTAAACTTTTAAGAACTTTTTGAAAGTTTAGAAGTACTTTTCAGCACTTAGAAAAGAGTGAAAAGAGGAAATGCAAAACTTTTTGGCTATGTGTATATACACTGACCTTGTTTTGTATATTTTTCTCTTATGAAAAGTACAATGACAAGAGTGGTAAGTAGTCTCAAAGCACTTATCCCACCGCTGCACAACCAATGTAGGAGGCTGGACTGGCTTGTAGTGAGTACCAAGGGGTACTTGCACCTTGCACCAGGCCCAGTTATCCCTTATTAGTGTATAGGGTGTCTAGCAGCTTAGGCTGATAGATAATGGTAGCTTAGCAGAGCAGCTTAGGCTGAACTAGGAGACGTGTGAAGCTACTACAGTACCACTTAGTGTCATATGCACAATATCATAAGAAAACACAATACACAGTTATACTAAAAATAAAGGTACTTTATTTTTATGACAATATGCCAAAGTATCTTAGAGTGTACCCTCAGTGAGAGGATAGGAAATATACACCAGATATATATACACAATAGCAAAAATATGCAGTATAGTCTTAGAAAACAGTGCAAACAATGTATAGTTACAATAGGATGCAATGGGGAAACATAGGGATAGGGGCAACACAAACCATATACTCCAGAAGTGGAATGCGAACCACGAATGGACCCCAAACCTATGTGACCTTGTAGAGGGTCGCTGGGACTATTAGAAAATAGTGAGAGTTAGAAAAATAACCCTCCCCAAGACCCTGAAAAGTGAGTGCAAAGTGCACTAAAGTTCCCCTAAGGACAGAATAGTCGTGTTAGAGGGAAAATGCAAGGAAAACACAAATCAGCAATGCAACAACGATGGATTCCTGACTGAGGGTACCTGTGGAACAAGGGGACCAAGTCCAAAAGTCACAAGCAACTCGGAGATGGGCAGATGCCCAAGAAATGCCAGCGGTTGGTGCAAAGAAGCTCTTACTAGGCTGAAGAACTGTGAATACTGCAG
The DNA here is from genome assembly GCF_031143425.1 of Pleurodeles waltl. Lineage (NCBI taxonomy): Eukaryota > Metazoa > Chordata > Amphibia > Caudata > Salamandridae > Pleurodeles > Pleurodeles waltl. The sequence goes on from NC_090449.1 coordinate 421,159,345, forward strand.
GAACGACAAGGGCTAGAGACTTCCCCTTTGGAGGATGGATCCCCCACGCCTTGGAGAGTCGTGCAGAAGTGTTTTCCCGCCAGATGGACGCCAACAAGCCTTGCTACACGCAAATCGTGCGTTTGGCGTTTTTGGACGCTGCTGGGGCCCAGGAGGGACCAGGAGGTCGCAAATTGGACCTGCAGAGAGAGGGGACGTCGAGCAAGACAAAGAGCCCTCACTGAAGCAGGTAGCACCCGGAGAAGTGCCAGAAACAGGCACTACAAGGATGCGTGAAATGGTGCTCGCCGAAGTTGCACAAAGGAGTCCCACGTCGCCGGAGACCAACTTAGAAAGTCGTGCAATGCAGGTTAGAGTGCCGTGGACCCAGGCTTGGCTGTGCACGAAGGATTTCCGCCGGAAGTGCACAGGGGCCGGAGTAGCTTGCAAAGTCGCGGTTCCCAGCAATGCAGCCCAGCGAGGTGAGGCAAGGACTTACCTCCACCAAACTTGGGCTGAAGAGTCACTGGACTGTGGGGGTCACTTGGACGGTGTCGCTGGATTCGAGGGACCTCGCTCGTCGTGCTGAGAGGAGACCCAAGGGACCGGTAATGCAGCTTTTTGGTGCCTGCGGTTGCAGGGGGAAGATTCCGTCGACCCACGGGAGATTTCTTCGGAGCTTCTGGTGCAGAGAGGAGGCAGACTACCCCCACAGCATGCACAAGCAGGAAAACAGTCGAGAAGGCGGCAGGATCAGCGTTACAGAGTTGCAGTAGTCGTCTTTGCTACTATGTTGCAGGTTTGCAGGCTTCCAGCGCGGTCAGCGGTCGATTCCTTATCAGAAGGTGAAGAGGGAGATGCAGAGGAACTCGGCTGAGCTCATGCATTCGTTATCTAAAGTTTCCCCAGAGACAGAGACCCTAAATAGCCAGAAAAGAGGGTTTGGCTACTTAGGAGAGAGGATAGGCTACTAACACCTGAAGGAGCCTATCAGCAGGAGTCTCTGACGTCACCTGGTGGCACTGGCCACTCAGAGCAGTCCAGTGTGCCAGCAGCACCTCTGTTTTCAAGATGGCAGAGGTCTGGAGCACACTGGAGGAGCTCTGGACACCTCCCAGGGGAGGTGCAGGTCAGGGGAGTGATCACTCCCCTTTCCTTTGTCCAGTTTCGCGCCAGAGCAGGGGCTAAGGGGTCCCTGAACCGGTGTAGACTGGCTTATGCAGAATTGGGCACCTCTGTGCCCAACAAAGCATTTCCAGAGGCTGGGGGAGGCTACTCCTCCCCTGCCTTCACACCATTTTCCAAAGGGAGAGGGTGTCACACCCTCTCTCAGAGGAAGTTCTTTGTTCTGCCATCCTGAGCCAGGCCTGGCTGGACCCCAGGAGGGCAGCTGCCTGTCTGAGGGGTTGGCAGCAGCAGCAGCTGCAGTGAAACCCCAGGAAGGGCAGTTTGGCAGTACCAGGGTCTGTGCTACAGACCACTGGGATCATGGAATTGTACCAACAATGCCAGGATGGCATAGAGGGGGCAATTCCATGATCATAGACATGTTACATGGCCATATTCGGAGTTACCATGGTGAAGCTACATATAGGTAGTGACCTATATGTAGTGCACGCGTGTAATGGTGTCCCCGCACTCACAAAGTTCAGGGAATTGGCTCTGAACAATGTGGGGGCACCTTGGCTAGTGCCAGGGTGCCCTCACACTAAGTAACTTTGCACCCAACCTTTACCAGGTAAAGGTTAGACATATAGGTGACTTATAAGTTACTTAAGTGCAGTGTAAAATGGCTGTGAAATAACGTGGACGTTATTTCACTCAGGCTGCAGTGGCAGGCCTGTGTAAGAATTGTCAGAGCTCCCTATGGGTGGCAAAAGAAATGATGCAGCCCATAGGGGTCTCCTGGAACCCCAATACCCTGGGTACCTCAGTACCATATACTAGGGAATTATAAGGGTGTTCCAGTAAGCCAATGTAAATTGGTAAAAATGGTCACTAGCCTGTCAGTGACAATTTGAAAGTAATGAGAGAGCATAACCACTGAGGTTCTTGTTAGCAGAGCCTCAGTGAGACAGTTAGGCACCACACAGGGAACATATACATGCACACCTATGAGCACTGGGGCCCTGTGTGACAGGGTCCCAGTGACACATACATATAGGCCACAAACCTATGAGCACTGAGGCCTGGCTATCAGGATCCCAGTGAGACAGTGAAAACAGTGACAAACACCCTGACATACACTCACAAACAGGCCAAAAGTGGGGGTAACAAGGCTAGAAAGAGGCTACCTTCTCACACTAACCCATTGGTGGTAGACCAAGAATCAGTATAAATGTGACATGTTTCAGGCAATTCTGGCTTCAACACCAGATACACAGCATACAATTCGGCAAATTGACAACTCTTCCCTTCTCCTGTAGTGGTCAACAGCTTTTTTGTGACTGGGTTGTATGAAACTGCCTTCCAATGTCTTTTAGCCCCCACATATTTGGCTGAACCATGGGTAAACCATACATACTTCCTGTCCTCAGGGGACAAGGATTCAAATGCCTCACCCCACCTCACTGGTGACTCTTTTATCGGTGGTACCTCCTGCACCCTCTCCTCATCCTGCATAGGGGCTTGAGACATATGTTGATGTAGAACAGCTGTGCCTGCTGGTCCCGCTCGAGCCCTGTCCTGTATGTACCATTTCCAACATATGATACTAGCTTCTTGTGCAAGTCCTATGAGGTAGGTTTTAGGTGAACTCATCACCCACTGCATTACTAGAATCTCAGGTCTCAACATCACATTATGACCTAGGGTCATTGGCTCAGTATCCACTAGAGCCCAGTAGCATGCAAGTCATTGTTTCTCAAAAGGAGTGTAATGCTCCCCAGACTCAGGTAATGTTTTAGTCCAGAAACCCAGGGGCACCCTCGTTCTTCCCTGTTTTGCCACATGCTCCAATTTGCATATTGTCCCTGAATGGTTACATGCAACTCAATGTCTCCTTCTTATACTGGCCACATGTCTAAAGCCTGTTAAATTGCCTCCTTTGCAAATCAAACGCGCACTGCTGCTGTTTACCGCATTCAAACTCATGCTACTTTCGTGTCACTTTGTATAAAGGGGCTAGGATCTGACTCAAATGAGGAATATGCTGCCTCAAAAAACCAAACAATCCGATGAATTGCTGTGTCTCTTGCTTAGTGTGAGGAATGGCAAACTCTAAAATGTTTTGTTTTGCCTGCGGACACCTCGCTATGTCCCTGATTCCACTGAATCCCTAGAAACTTCACATTTTGAGATGGTCCCTACGTCTAAACTGGATTAATCATGTACCCTTTAGTCTGCAAGAGTTCCACAACCAGCTCTAACTGAGTCTGCATCTGTTCTTGTCTCTCTCCTCGAATCACCACGTCATCAACGTAATGGGTCAATTGCACTCCTGGAATGACTGGGGGGTGGGGCTATGTACATACCCCATAGGTAAAGAAAACATTCGGAATTGCCTGCCAGAATGTGAGATGTGAGAAAGCAAATTGGTCTTGACACTCGGGGGCCAATGGTATAGAAAATAAAGCATCAGCAATATCAATAGTTGCATACCATGTCCCTTTATGATTCTGTATTCTTTTAATCAAGATGATGGTGTCGGGGACCACAGTTGTCAATGGGGGTGTATATTTATTCAGCTTGCTGTATTCCATAGTCCTTCTTTAGCGCCCATCAGGTCAACGCACGGGCCAAAGGGGATTGTTTCATGCAGTGGTGTTTGGAGCTGTTACACCAGCCTCAATCATGTCTTGGATAGTCTTACTTAGTTCATCATGCCCTCTTGGTAGGCAGTATTACTTTAGGCATATTACCTTGGTTGCTGGGGGTACTGGAGCTTGGCCAGTTTCCAAGTCGGATTTAAACCTGTCAACTTTTGCCAAAGTCAGATCTGGATATATGCTTTCATATCTGCGAGCAGGCTCTACTCCTTCCCTGCTTTCAACAGTTAACCCTTCGCTGTCCCAACCTTCCTCCTCTTTTCCTTGTGAAGAGACATTTCTTTCCCTTTCCTTTCCATCCTCCTGCTTCTGTGACTGACTCTGATTTGCATGTTTATTATCTTGCTTGTGAACCCGCCTGCTACCTTCTTTGGGATCCAGGCCTCTTTTACAGTACATCTCCCACAGGCTTTTGATATCTATCCCATCAATCTGGTCCTTACTGACACCATCCTTCAGAAATGCCATAAACATGTCTCTCCTAGATACTCGGTTGTTATCTGTGCGACCCTCAGATCTTGAGGCTTTCACCGGTTTAATCTAATCGCCAAGCTCTCCTAGCTCACGAACTGCCTCCAGCACGTCTTTCAATGACTGCCCTGTCTAATTAATTAGAATAATGAGTATAACTTGCTTATAGACTGGAGGGGTAAGGGAAATGATTTTATTTCATACTGATACAGAGTGGTCCATCTACAAGACGGTGAGCATCACTCAAGAAAATAGCAGTTTTCATTCCCTCCTCTTTAATTCTCTGCATTGCATCCCTTAAGATGTTCCAGGGTTTGTCATTTTGTGGCCAATCTGATTCTGTAGGATACTCATGGTTGCACCCCTCAACTGCTAACTGCAGTAGGGTGATCTGTTGTTGACCCTGAAAATGTCTAAACTGTTTCTGTATTATGGGGTCACTGCTAAGAGGTCAAAACGTAGAAGCGTCACCTGTATCTAGCATTACTCTAGAGGCTCCGGGCCAAATAATCACACCATCCAGGTGAGTAATGTTTCCCCAGCTCTTTGATTGAATCTATTTATAATATCATTAACTTCTTGCTGGGTATAATCTTCTAAAGAGGGCATTTCAATTCCTGCCGAATTCTGTGGTGTACCCTGTATTTTTCGTCTAAATATAGGCTGTGCAAGAACCACATTCTGCTCATTTGGCTCACACTGGCCCCCACCTTTTTTAACCTCTTCATCACTGGAATTCGAAAAATCAGTGCTCTCCCATACATTAGTGTCCTATAAATCTGGATTCCAATCTAATCCTGTAATGGCAATCGCTAAATTAACTTTCTTTTGATTTATTCTTCCTCTGCGTTTCCGAAATTTGTTCTGGGCGACTTTAACATCAGCTTTCTCTGCCACAGACTGATAGGTATCGGCTTTATCTTGCAACAGCTTATTCTGACAAAACAGCATAGTTACAGTATTTTTAGTTTCAAATAACTGCCTTTCTAATTGCTGATTCTCCTGTTCTAACTGCTTGCACTTCTCATGCATTTTTCTATAGGCAGAGAGCAGTATCCTCCCCTGCCGCCCTAATATAGATAAATCACCACTACGTTCAAACATAAAAGTACATTTTGGGGCTCTGCATCCCCAAGGCATTCATCCCAGGACTCGGAAAGTCCCAAAACACAAGACCACTCATTCGCCAAAACATTATAAGGTTCTTTGATCCACCTTGGAATCTCACATGCATTTTCAGAAATGGTTTGCGATGCTGCTTTTGACTTCTTGCCAAACATATTTCACTTTTAAATCTTTCACTTTTCAACCTTTCCCACCCTTTACGACTATGCCAAAGGGTTTTGCTTTACTTCAGTCTGAGAAAAGGCAAATTGAAAGGAATGTCAACAATTCAGCACTTTTAGTCTGAGTAATACATTTATTAAGGCACTTTTTCAAGGTTCGTACAGGGAAAGTGTGCAAGTCAAATGCAGCAGCACAAGTACACTTCTGAAAATAATCACAGCAGTAGAATAATAAAGATCATAGAAACATTGAAAATACACTACTTCAATTATGGATAATAGATCTACATATATTGTGATTATATATTCATTCACAACTCAAATCTAAAAATAAGAATTAAAAATGCATCACCATGGGGCTTGACCGTGACAAAATGTCTTTGTCAACTTCAAGTCGAGAACCCTGATGACTGCCGAAAGAGAGAAAATGACCCTCAATGGGAACCAAGTAAAGGCGTCCCCTTCCCGGAATGAGTTCTCTCTAATCCCAGTCGTCAAGCTTCCCTCTTAAATACCTTAAAAACGCTGGAGAAGAGAATTCTAGAAACTCCCCCCTCCCATACTGTAAGTTGTTGTTCAAACGCTGGTCGCACCAGGTCAGTGTTGGAAAGGAGCACGCCTGAGACTGGCCAACTCTCCAGTGTATTTTCCAAGACCAAGCTGGTTGCTGCTTTACCATAAACATTCTCAGCCTGGTACATCTTATCATCAGTGCTTTTCACTCTTCCATGTTGTGTACCCATCCTTCAGTGAGAAAGAGCGAAAACATGTTGCACAAGCTATGCACAGAAAAATACCTGACGGTGTGTGAAGCCAAGCTAAACATAGTCATTGGTAAAGATAGAGCTGGTGGTTAAATATGGATAGAATACAACCTCTAACTTTGACTAAAAACACACTTTCCCCACATTTCTGTGATGGAACATTCTAGAATCTGCAGAGAGCCACAAATATCCTCCCACTCCGCATTCTCCTAGGTCTTCTGATAAAAATGGCACCTCACTTTTGTGGAGAGTCCTAGTGACCGCAACAGGAAATGGTCCAAAACACAACATGGATTCCTCATACTTTCCCACACAATACTGGCCAGTTTTTTGCAAAGTGGGTTGCTTTCGATTTTGGGCCCTAGCACAGCCAGCATCTTGGGAAACCAAGCAAGCCTGTATGTTTCTGGAACCTAGACATTCAGGCAAATCCAGGATGGGGTGACTTCCGTGGCACTCATCATACATTTTTCTCATATTTCTGTGATAGGACGTTCTGGAATATGTGGGGAGGCACAAACCTCCTTCCATCCAGCATTCCCCTAAGTCTTTCATTAAAAATGCTACCTCACTTGTGTGGGTAGGCCTGGTGCCCATGGCAGAAAACATCACTAACACAACTTGGATACATCATAATTTTCCACTGAAAACTGACTAATTTTTTGCAAAGTGGGTAGCTGTGGATTTTGGGCCTTAACTCAGGCAGCACCTACAGAAGCTTCGCAAAGTTGCAAATTTTTGGAAACTAGACAATTAGGGGAGTCCAGGGTGGTGTGTCTTTTGTGGAGCCCATTCATTTTTTAAAATCCATGCTGCCCTGCAAACCTCAAACTTTCCCTGAAAGCACATATTTTTCTCACATTTCCGTGATACAAACTTCTGCGATCCAAATGAATCAACAAAATTCCTACCACCCAGCATTATCCCCACTTGTGTTGATAAAAACGCTGCCCCACTTGTGTGGCCGGGCCTACTGTCTGCGACAGGAGCAAACCAAACCAAGGTGAATGGGAGCCCTGTTGTACTCCTATTGACCTTGAGTTTACCAGTTTCTGTAGCTGGCACAAAGTTACTCTTTTCTCTCGTTTGCAACAAGTCTCATACACACATAGGCAAAGAAGATGATGCAGGAGAGCTTTCAGTATATTTATTGAAAATACTGCAATTGATGATAAAATGCATGTGCTGCAGTGATTAGGATAATGAACAGTAAAAGAAACAGATTAGAGTTGTGAATATAAAACCCCCTACCATCTTACAGTAAACATGAGATATAAAATTCCTAGCATAGAAAGCCTAATCTCTATCCTGTTGAGAGCTAGGTATGGTAAACCTAATTTGCCAGTACCATGTCCATGAGAAGCGCATCCCAACCCTGTTACCTTGGAATGAGGTTTCTAGGTCAGACTCAGTGGTGTCACAAAGGCTGAGTTCTGCAGCAAGGAGATGTGCAGCATAGATGGCATCTGAAAGGAACCCCTATTTTGCCTGGTTTTTGATGCAGCTTAGACTGAAGTGCACTGGGTTCCTGCCCAGTACCAGTGTTCCTTTCCCAAAACAACACACCTGGTCCCTTGATCCCAAAGTAGCAAGGCCCTTTAGCACCTCTATAAGTTCCTAGTAAATGGTACCCCTGGTACCAAGGGCATGGGTACTGAGGTGGGCCCCTAAGAGTTGTAGCACAAATTGTGACAATCTAAAGGACCCAGCACCAACCTCATGCAGACTGCCATTGAAGGCTGCGTGACAAGGTACTCCCTAAAAGTGAAAACATGATATTGCGCACAACCTGTGTGCCATGTCCCATAAACACTGCATGTAATATTTGTAAGCCACCCCTACAGGAGGCCTTACAGCCCTAAGGCAGGGTGCATTTTATTACATGTGTGGGCATATCTGCAATGTCTTTGTTGATTCTTAAACATAGTAAGTGAACAGGGAAGCTATGTTAAATACATGGTCTGGACACTGGTCAATGCAAGTTCTCCAGCTACATGATGGATGCACTGAAAATAGGGATGCTTGGTATGAAACATCTTGTATTATTAAACCCTCACTGATTCCAGTGATGGCTTTATTAATGCATGCACCCAGAGGTGCCCATTGAAAACCTACTGACTGCTGGTGAGCTCACTGACAAGCTCTAACCAGTCTGTCACAGACAAGAATCTGACTCCCAAATGAGAAAGCCTTTGCTCTCTGGAGGTCAGAAACAAAGCCTGTGTGGGAAAGGATTTACACACTCCTCTCCACAGTATGGCTTCCATTTCAAGGCAGGAGTTTCAAGGCAGCCCACCACCTTTGGTATGACGAACTGGCCTTGGTCAGAGGGAGATGCAGACTCCCCTGCCCCGGGGCCCATCCTGCAGCTGCACTGCGAGTTACATTTCCAGACTGGACACACCCCTAAGGTTACCAGCCTGAATTGGGCACAGCCTAGGAAAATCTGACATCTTGTGTGAGTTTGAATTTAGAACCTCTGGACAGGGTGATGCCCACTCCCCACAGGAAGTGGTCACCTAGGGGGTGTAGTAACCCCAAAGGTAAATATCCCATTGGCTACCATCCTTCACTCCTCTTAATGCCCCCTAAATCGAGCTGAAGTGTGTCAGAGTGCACCCCACACCCTCCAGAGACAAAGCCCACATTGAGTTTGCCCACTGCAGACTTCACAACAGCGTCTGTAGCCTGTTTTTACAGACCCCCCTCAGCAACCACGAGTGACCTGAAGACAAAGACCTGATTCCTCAGGACACCTCTGCACCCGTCTGCCCTGGACCGAGGAGAAGAAAAGCAGAGGTGTCCCCACATCTCCCAGCCTTGTGGGACCTGAGCCCACTTGTTGGCTTGGTTAGACTGGACCCTCATTCCACACCTGAAAACTATTTCTGCGGGCCTCCCACAACCATGAGGAACTTCAGCACCGGACCCGACTTTAGAAAACATCCCTGCACCCGTGCCCCACACCACCTGAGGAGGAGTGAAACAATGGTGTCTACATATGCTCAAAGACCTCAAGGGTCGATCCCTCCTGTGGTTCCCCTGGACTGATCTTCCAGCCCATCTCTGTAACAACTTTGTAACCGGAATAATCCCCATAGATCTGCACAGGGCATCCGACGCTGAACTGCACCCCGTCACCCCATTACCCCAGTGCTGCCTGAGGTGATATGGGGGTGTTGTCTTGGACCTTGCCCCATACTTACCCTAACTCCAAGAGACTGGTCCCGTAAGTCGCTGTACTATACCTGTATGCAGAGCTTGTTCTTCCTCCATAGGATAACATTACCGCATCTGAAAAATGCAGTGTCAGCTTTTAAAAACCCTAAAAATTAATAACCAAAAAAGTACTCACATGATTCTGGTGATCTTGGTATCAAAAGTTATATAAAAGTATTTGTTATTTTTATAAATTGGTATTGGATTCCCTTATTGAGAGTGTATATCACTTACTGTATGAGTATGTGCCTTACAAGCTTAGAATTATCCTCTGGTATGCCTAACTGCTCTAACACATTAGCCAGAAAGAGAGCATTTGGGATGCCATTTGTGCCTCTGTGATACCTGTGGGGATTGCTTGGACCCTTTGCACAGTGTGCCCCATTTTGGTCCACTATCTGAATAGCCAGCTTTCTTGGCATCCATTGGACTTTCTGCCCCTACAGGGGCAGATCAGGGATAATTACCCCAATCTGCTCCCTGGGGTCCAAAATGGCTGTTGCCCCTTTAACTTAGGTGGTGGCAGCTCATTGTGGGCTGCCACCACCCCTACATTTAAAAAAAGAAAACTTTCCCTGGAATCTAGTGGGCTTTCTTCTCCTGAGGAGGAAGATCAGGGGTAATTACCCACATCTGCCAACTACAGGGGGCAGAAAGACTGTTGCCCATTTACTTAGGATGGAGGCATAGCTGGACAGCCCCCATCCTTATATTTAAAATATATCCCTAAATTCTAATGGACTTTCTGCCTTTTGGAGGGCAGGTCAGGGGCAATTATCCCAATCTGCCCCCAAAAGGGGACAAAGACTGTTGCCCTATTTATTTAGGGTGGGGCATAGCCATGCCCAAGGTGGGCAGCCCACACCCCTATATTTAACAAATAAAAAATTCCATGACGTCTAGTGGGCTTTCTGCCTCCCTGTGGGGCAGATTGAGGGTAATTACAACCGCCTGTCCCCCTGGTGGCGGGTGGGAGAGACAGAAAGGCTGTTTTCCCATTCACTTGGGGCAGGGATATAGCATGCCAATGCTGGGTAGCCTCTACCCACATATTGTAAAGAAAAAACATTCCCTGGCTTCTAATGGACTTTTTGCCCTCCCCTGGGGGACAGGTCGAGGGTGATTACTCCCTCAGCCTCCCGGGCTGCTCCCCTATTTATTTGGGCTGGGGACATGGCCATGCCCATGCCCATGCTGATCAGGCCCCACCCCTACAATCCTATAAAATCTTTGGTGTCTAGTGGGCTTTCAGCCCCTCCCCACTTGGGGGGTTGCTGATCATGGGTAATTGCCCCCATATCCCCCCCAGGGGAACAGAATGACTTCAGTATAAAGAGGCAAGGTGAACACAGGCCCTAGCCCTAAGGGCTGCTACCCCTATCCCTGGTATCTAATGGGTGCATCCCTGTTTGGGGGTTGCTCTCCTTAGGTGATCCCCAAGCAGGGATCCACAGGGCAGAAAGGGGAGAATTTCTCCTTTCGAATGACACCTTTCCTATTAAACACATTGGCGACGTAGTGCTTCCAACACCCATATTTAAAAGGTTAATTAATTTCCATTGCTTCTGTTTTTTAACACTTGTTTTGTCATGTGCACAAATGGCTTGTAGCCGAAAGTGTGCGAAATAAACCTGCAAAACCTGTGACAGTTTTTTCAGAATATTTCCTCGTTCTCTGCTTAGGCCTGGATCAAATTTTTGCAAAGCAAGTCTTTCCACTTCAATTTCATCACACAGCTTTCGCAACCCTCGAAAAAACTTTCGTTTTATTGCTGAAGAAAGATACTTTTCTGCAACTTTGTCCGGAAACCGAACATTATTCCTTCTGAGAAGGACAAAGATTATTTTTTATAAGTTCCAATGTATATTTTTTATAAGTTCCAATGTTTATTATTAGAGAAAATATCACTTAAGTAATACAATAAAATGCAAATTTCGAATAGAACATTTGCAAAACAATTTGCTATTACAGAAGGCCTAAGACAATAAATGAACAGAAAGAGACCACTTCTTGTTAAAACAATTTGGGTCAGGAAGAATTATGTATATCTGTGAAAAAGAGAGTGAGTGGAATAGTATGAACTGTTTCGAAGTGCATGTAAATATACAAATGCAGTCACTGTATGAAGAAGAATAACGTAATAAAAACAGCATTAAGGAGTATTTAAAGACTGAGATATAAAAAGAAAATAATTCAGGTGTTTTGTAGAATTCTTCTGCAACAATATTCTTACTAAAAGTTAACCAACTTCGGCCCATATTTATACTTTTTGATGCAAACCTGTGTTAGCGCAGGTTTGCGTCAAAACGTATAGAACCAGCTAGCACCAATCCAGGAGGCCAGCTGGGCGCCATATTTAAGGAGTGGCGCAAGCCGGGGCCAAGGCCCGGTTAGCGTCAAAATACATGATACTAACTGGGTAGGAGAGGCGTAGGGAAAACTAGAGGTTGTGTGGCAAAGAATGGCACTAGTCAGGTTAGAGTTAAAAAAATGACTCTAACCTGACTAGCATAATTTTTTTGCCGTACAACCCCCATGGACATGACTTCTGTCTTAGTAAAGACAGGAGTCATGCTCCCAACCCAATGGCCATGCCCAGGGGACTTATGTCCCCTGAGCATGGGTAATGTACACAGTGCCATGAAGGGGGGCCCAAGTTAGAAAATACTTACCTGGACTTACCTGGGATGGGCCCCCCCATCCTTAGGTGTCCTCCAGGTGTGGGTGCAGGTGTGTGGGGGTGTCCCTGGGGCCAGGGAAGGGCACCTGAGGGCTGTTTCCATGGTCTCTGACCATGGAAAAAGGCCCACAGGTCCCCTAACACCTGCCCATACCCAGGCGTTAAATAATGACGCTAACCAGGCTAAGCGCCATTGTTTAAGGCCCTCCTCCTCCCGTGAATGATTTTTGCACGACAGGATAAATAAGGCGCTTGGGCTTTTGAGTTATTTTTTTCCTGGAAACGCCTACCTTACATCTCATTGACGCAAGGTAGTTTTCTGGAGGCAAAAATGCCGTTAACTCCAATATTTTGGCGCTAGACATATCTAGCGCCAAAATATAAATATGGAGTTAAGTTTGCACTGGATTTGCGTAAAAAAAACTGGCGCAAATCAAGCACAAAGAGTATAAATATGTCCCTTGAATTCTTTAAAAACCCTGTGACAGGAATCCATAACATATCCGTTTTTATAGCCAATGAAACAAGCAAAACAGTTCCTGTCTAATTTATGATTCAAACAAACAGCATACCACCAAGGTTGAAATTTAACATTCATTCCATTGTTCTAAGTGGAGGTTAATCACAATTGAAAGTTTATGGGCATGACCACCCTCCATCCAACAAGGTGAAAAGCTGCCCAGGAAAATGTTCCAAGGAGTAAAGGGAATTTTGACACAAAAAATCTTAATAAATGACTGTTTTTAAAAATTAGCATCTGGTTTAGCACCGGACCAGCAGTACGACTGTGTATCTTTGGTCAGTTTGGCTAGGAAGGGAGGTGTAAACAATAACCAAAATCTATAGTGTTTGTATAGTGTTAGCTGTTAGGGGTAGTTTATGAATTTTATGAATGAATCCCTTTTATTGTTTTTCAGCAACAAAAGATGACATTCATGTTACACAGCTGTATCACCTACAACCCAGAGGTGTGCAGCATATTCTTATGGTCTGAAAAGATAAGAGAATCCCGACTACCCCCTCACCCTTCCCCCCCTCCCACCAGTGGCAGCTGGTGAATATTGAAAGTGATGGGGTGTCAGACCAACTCTGCAATCTACGCCCCATCTAAGAGGGCTCAAAAATGTAATAAATGAAATTTATTACACATTTTAAATTCTCTAATCTGGCGTATTGGTTTTCAACAGGTGTGCCAAATATCATCTCCTCGAGGCACTTATATTTGAGCCATTTAGGTTCCAATCCTCGCATCAGTTCAGGATGGTGTAGCCTGCGGCAAATCTTTTCATGCCTAAAGAAAAACAAGTAACAAAAACTGTGTCTGTTAGCACACTTATAGCCTTAGGCAATGTTTGTGCTTTTTAACACTGCCAAAAATAAAATGTCTGCCTGTTCTCTTTCTCTAAGCACATTCTTTAAGAGTAAAGGACCAAGCGTAAATCTTAAATACCAGAAATAGATAATCTGGAGCGCGCGTGAGCCGTCGACCAAGCTGGGCGCTTAACCTCGTGACTCCGTGCATCGTCGGGCATTTTTTTACCGCCAGAGCCATTTCCTTTCATTTTTTGATGGCGTTTTTATAATAATAGCTGTGGGATGTTTTGGGGAGCATTTTCATTGTTTTTATGTTCGCCTAGCTTATTTTCGGACTCTTTAATTACGCTTTTACATTTTTCCTCATGAAAGCGGCCATTTGGACTAATTTTTGCTCACCATTACAATGTACTTATCTGTTTTTTCTTTGAATATTTGATGGCTGGACTTGCAGTTTTTTGCGCAAATCTTGTAATTTATTTTTGCTGTCTCATCAACATATATTTGCAGTTCCTGTGTCACTTCTTTCCTTTTTGAAGGCTTTTATTTTTATATGGACAAACTAAAGAAAATAAAATCTCTGTTGCATCAGTCCTCCTCAACTGAAAAACTTTCGCAGTTTTTACAATTGGACACTTCTGCTGCAGCGTCTTCTTCTTCCATGTCAAAGATGTCTTCCTCATCCTCTTCTTCACCTAAAGTTTCTCAGAATATTTCTACAACTATTCATGAGAGGTTCAAACAGGACCTACCTTCACCAGTAAAATCTTCCTCACTGATCTCTCTTGAACTTGTGCTTGACGAAATACACGCAGGGCATCCTTTTATCGAAGAAACTAATTCTCTGATACAAAATATTGATACTAAGTGGTCCTAAATGGAAGTGAGAGTCTCTGCTTTGGAGCAAAGAGTCAGCGACGTGCCGGATGAAACACATAAAATTACTAGTTCGGAGAAGGAAGTGGCAGCTTTGAAGACACTTGCAGAGGATTTGGAAAACAGAAATGTAGGAAAGTACCATCTTGCCTGGCATGTTACCCCCATATTTCACTGTATATATGTTGTTTTAGTGTAAGTGTCACTGGGACCCTGCCAGGCAGGGCCCAAGTGCTCATAAGTGTGCCCTGTATGTGTTCCCTGTGTGATGACTAACTGTCTCACTGAGGCGCTGCTAACCAGAACCTCAGTGGTTATGCTCTCTCTGCTTTCCAAATTGTCACTAACAGGCTAGTGACCAATTTCACCAACTCACATTGGCATACTGGAACACCCTTATAAGTCCCTAGTATATGGTACTGAGGTACCCAGGGTATTGGGGTTCCAGGAGATCCCTATGGGCTGCAGCATTTCTTTTGCCACCCATAGGGAGATCGGACAAATCTTCCACAGGCCTGCCAGTGCAGCCTGAGTGAAATAACGTCCACGTTATTTCACAGCCATTTACCACTGCACTTAAGTAACTTATAAGTCATCTATATGTCTAACCTTCACCTGGTGAAGGTTGGGTGCAAAGTTACTTAGTGTGTGGGCACCCCGACACTAGCCAAGGTGCCCCCACATTGTTCAGGGCAAATTCCCCGGACTTTGTGAGTGCGGGGACACTATTTCACACGTGCACTATACATAGGTCACTACCTATGTATAGCGTCACAATGGTAACTCCGAACATGGCCATGTAACATGTCTAAGATCATGGAATTGTCACCCAATGCCATTCTGGCATTGGGGAGACAATTCCATGATCCCCCGGGTCTCTAGCACAGAACCCGGGTACTGCCAAACTGCCTTTCCCGGGGTTTCACTGCAGCTGCTGCCAACCCCTCAGACAGGTTTTCTGCCCTCCTGGGGTCCAGCCAGGCCTGGGCCAGGAAGGCAGAACAAAGGACTTCCTCAGAGAGAGGGTGTTACACCCTCTCCCTTTGGAAATAGGTGTCAGGGCTGGGGAGGAGTAGCCTCCCCCAGCCTCTGGAAATACTTTGATGGGCACAGATGGTGCCCATCTCTGCATAAGCCAGTCTACACCGGTTCAGGGATCCCCCAGCCCTGCTCTGGTGCAAAACTGGACAAAGGAAAGGGGAGTGACCACTCCCCTGACCTGCACCTCCCAGGGGAGGTGCCCAGAGCTCCTCCAGCGTGCCCCAGACCTCTGCCATCTTGGATTCAGAGGTGTGCTGGCACACTGGACTGCTCTGAGTGGCCAGGGCCAGCAGGTGACGTCAGAGACTCCTTCTGATAGGCTATTACCTTTCTTACTAGCCTATCCTCCTTCCTAGGTAGCCAAACCTCCTTTTCTGGCTATTTAGGGTCTCTGCTTTGGGGAATTATTCAGATACCGAATGCAAGAGCTCACCAGAGTTCCTCTGCATCTCCCTCTTCACCTTCTGCCAAAGGATCGACCGCTGACTGCTCAGGACGCCTGCAAAACCGCAACAAAGTAGCAAAGACGACTACTGCAACCTTGTATCGCTTCATCCTGCCGGCTTTCTCGCCTGTTTCCTGGTGGTGTATGCTCTGGGGGTAGCCTGCCTCCTTCATGCACCAGGAGCTCTGAAGAAATCTCCCGTGGGTCGAGGGAATCTTCCCCCTGCAACCGCAGGCAACAAAAGACTGCATCACCGGTCCTCTGGGTCCCCTCTCAGCATGACAAGCGTGGTCCCTGGAACTCAGCAACTCTGTCCAAATGATTCCCACAGTCCAGTGACTCTTCAGTCGAAGTTTGGTGGAGGTAAGTCCTTGCCTCCTCACGCTAGACTGCATTGCTGGGTACCGCATGATTTGCAGCTGCTCCGGCTCCTGTGCACTTTTCCAGGATTTCCTTCGTGCACAACCAAGCCTGGGTCCCCGACACTCTAACCTGCAGTGCACAACCTTCTGAGTTGTCCTCCGGTGTCGTGGGACTCCCTTTTGTGACTTCGGGTGGACTCCAGTTCACTCCTCTTCTAAGTGCCTGTTCCGGTACTTCTGTAGGTGCTGCCTGCTTCTGTGAGGGCTCTCTGACTTGCTTAGCACTGTGAGAAAGTAGCCTCTTTCTAGCCTTGTTACCCCCACTTTTGGCCTGTTTGTGAGTGTATGTCAGGGTGAAAAACCCTATGTTTTCAGTATGTTTGTTATGTGTCACTGGCACCCTGCTAGTCAGGACCCCAGTGCTCATAAGTTTGTGGCCTATATGTATGTGTTCCATGTGTGGTGCCTAACTGTCTCACTGAGGCTCTGCTAACCAGAACCTCAGTGGTTATGCTCTCTCTGTACAAATTGTCATAACAGGCTAGTGACCAATTTTACCAATTTACATTGGCTTTCTGGAACACCCTTATAATTCCCTAGTATATGGTACTGAGGTACCCAGGGTATTGGGGTTCCAGGAGATCCCTATGGGCTGCAGCATTTCTTTTGCCACCCATAGGGAGCTCTGACAATTCTTACACAGGCCTGCCACTGCAGCCTGAGTGAAATAACGTCCACGTTATTTCACAGCCATTTTACACTGCACTTAAGTAACTTATAAGTCACCTATATGTCTAACCTTTACCTGGTAAAGGTTAGGTGCAAAGTTACTTAGTGTGAGGGCACCCTGGCACTAGCCAAGGTGCCCCCACATTGTTCAGAGCCAATTCCCTGAACTTTGTGAGTGCGGGGACACCATTACACGCGTGCACTACATATAGGTCACTACCTATATGTAGCTTCACAATGGTAACTCCGAATATGGCCATGTAACATGTCTAAGATCATGGAATTGCCCCCTCTATGCCATCCTGGCATTGTTGGTACAATTCCATGGTCCCAGTGGTCTGTAGCACAGACCCTGGTACTGCCAAACTGCCCTTCCTGGGGTTTCACTGCAGCTGCTGCTGCCAACCCCTCAGACAGGCATCTGCCCTCCTGGGGTCCAGCCAGGCCTGGCCCAGGATGGCAGAACAAAGAACTTCCTCTGAGAGAGGGTGTGACACCCTCTCCCTTTGGAAAATGGTGTGAAGGCAGGGGAGGAGTAGCCTCCCCCAGCCTCTGGAAATGCTTTGTTGGGCACAGATGTGCCCAATTCTGCATAAGCTACACCGGTTCAGGGACCCCTTAGCCCCTGCTCTGGCACGAAACTGGACAAAGGAAAGGGGAGTGACCACTCCCCTGACCTGCACCTCCCCTGGGAGGTGTCCAGAGCTCCTCCAGTGTGCTCCAGACCTCTGCCATCTTGGAAACAGAGGTGCTGCTGGCACACTGGACTGCTCTGAGTGGCCAGTGCCACCAGGTGACGTCAGAGACTCCTGCTGATAGGCTCCTTCAGGTGTTAGTAGCCTATCCTCTCTCCTAGGTAGCCAAACCCTCTTTTCTGGCTATTTAGGGTCTCTGTCTCTGGGGAAACTTCAGATAACGAATGCATGAGCTCAGCCGAGTTCCTCTGCATCTCTCTCTTCACCTTCTGATAAGGAATCGACTGCTGACCGCGCTGGAAGCCTGCAAACCTGCAACATAGTAGCAAAGACGACTACTGCAACTCTGTAACGCTGATCCTGCCGCCTTCTCGACTGTTTTCCTGCTTGTGCATGCTGTGGGGGTAGTCTGCCTCCTCTCTGCACCAGAAGCTCTGAAGAAATCTCCCGTGGGTCGACGGAATCTTCCCCCTGCAACCGCAGGCACCAAAAAGCTGCATTACCGGTCCCTTGGGTCTCCTCTCAGCACGACGAGCGAGGTCCCTCGAATCCAGCGACTCTGTCCAAGTGACCCCCACAGTCCAGTGACTCTTCAGTCCAAGTTTGGTGGAGGTAAATCCTTGCCTCACCTCGCTGGGCTGCATTGCTGGGAACCGCGACTTTGCAGCTACTCCGGCCCCTGTGCACTTCCGGCGGAAATCCTTTGTGCACAGCCAAGCCTGGGTCCACGGCACTCTAACCTGCATTGCACGACTTTCTAAGTTGGTCTCCGGCGACGTGGGACTCCTTTGTGCAACTTCGGCAAGCACCATTTCACGCATCCTCGTAGTGCCTGTTTCTGGCAGTTCTCCGGGAGCTACCTGCTTCAGTGAGGGCTCTTTTTCTTGCTCTACATCCCCTCTTTCTTCAGGTCCAATTTGCGACCTCCTGGTCCCTCCTGGGCCCCAGCAGCGTCCAAAAATGCCAAACGCACGATTTGCGACTAGCAAGGCTTGTTGGCGTCCTTTCGGCGGGAAAACACTTCTGCACGACTCTCCAAGGCGAGAGGGATCCGTCCACCAAAGGGGAAGTCTCTAGCCCTTTTCATTCCTGCAGAAAGCTCAGCTTCTTCTGTCCAGTAGAAGCTTCTTTGCACCCGCAGCTGGCATTTCCTGGGCATCTGCCCATCTCCGACTTGCTTGTGACTTTTGGACTTGGTCCCCTTGTTCCACAGGTACCCTAGATTGGAAATCCACAGTTGTTGCATTGTTGGTTGGTGTCTTTCCTGCATTATTCCTCTATCACGACTCTTTGTCTTTTGGGGAACTTTAGTGCACTTTGCACTCACTTTTCAGGGTCTTGGGGAGGGCTAATTTTCTAACTCTCACTATTTTCTAATAGTCCCAGCGACCCTCTACAAGGTCACATAGGTTTGGGGTCCATTCGTGGTTCACATTCCACTTTTGGAGTATATGGTTTGTGTTGCCCCTATCCCTATGTGTCCCCATTGCATCCTATTGTAACTATACATTGTTTGCACTGTTTTCTAAGACTATACTGCATATTTTTGGTATTGTGTACATATAACTTGTGTATAATTGCTATCCTCATACTGAGGGTACTCACTGAGATACTTTGGCATATTGTCATAAAAATAAAGTACCTTTATTTTTAGTATATCTGTGTATTGTGTTTTCCTATGATATTGTGCAAGTGACACTAGTGGTACTGTAGGAGCTTCACTCGTCTCCTAGTTCAGCCTAAGCTGCTCTGCTAAGCTACCATTATCTATCAGCCTAAGCTGCTAGACACCCTATACACTAATAAGGGATACCTGGGCCTGGTGCAAGGTGCAAGTACCCCTTGGTACGCACTACAAGCCAGTCCAGCCTCCTACATTGGTTGTGCAGTGGTGGGATAAGTGCTTTGAGACTACTTACCACTCTTGTCATTGTACTTTTCATAAGAGAAAAATATACAAAACAAGGTCAGTGTATATACACATAGCCAAAAAGTTTTGCATTTCCTCTTTTCACTCTTTTCTAAGTGCTGAAAAGTACTTCTAACTTTCTAAAAAGTTCTAAAAAGTTTAAAAAGTTTTTTTTCACTGTCTTTCTAAAAGCTCTGACAAACTTTTTATCTTTTACTATCACTTTAACTCTCTCTAAAAATGTCTGGCACAGGCCAAAATGTTGATCTGTCCAAACTTGCATATGACAACCTTAGCTGGAAAAGAGCAAGGAGTCTCTGTATAGAGAGAGGTTTGAGTGTAGGGAAGAATCCTTCCTTGGAACTGTTACTTAACATGCTTAGAGAACAGGATAAGGCCATAGGTGCCTCATCTGTTGAAAAAGTACCTAATAGTTCTCAATCTGATTCAGGGACTCCCCCAGGAAAAGATTCAGGAAAGAAACTTCCTAGCCTGCCCATTACTAGACAGTCTAGCATAGTTGGTAATGATGATGAGCCACACCATACAAATAGTGTTGTCTCACATCATAGCAAAAGCATTTATTCTCACCATACTGGTAGTAATGTTTCTGTTAACCAAGCTGTTAGGGTGGCTCCTGTAAGGGACAGGTCTCCTTCTGTTCATTCCCATCATACCTCTGTTTCTAGGAATGTCCCTCCCACCAACCCTGATGACAGAATGTTAGAGAGGGAACTCAATAAGTTGAGGGTGGAACAAACCAGACTGAAGCTTAAAAAGCAACAGCTGGATTTGGATAGACAGTCTTTTGAATTAGAGAAGGAAAGACAGAAGTTGGGTTTAGATACCCATGGTGGCAGCAGCAGTATTCCCCATAGTCATCCTGCAAAAGAGCATGATTCCAGGAATCTGCACAAGATAGTTCCCCCTTATAAGGAGGGGGATGACATTAACAAGTGGTTTGCTGCACTTGAGAGGGCCTGTGTTGTACAGGATGTCCCTCAAAGGCAGTGGGCTGCTATCCTATGGCTATCATTTAGTGGAAAAGGTAGGGATAGGCTCCTTACTGTGAAAGAAAATGATGCTAATAATTTCCAAGTTCTTAAGAATGCACTCCTGGATGGTTATGGCTTAACCACTGAACAGTACAGGATAAAGTTCAGAGAGACCAAAAAGGAGTCTTCACAAGACTGGGTTGATTTCATTGATCATTCAGTGAAGGCCTTGGAGGGGTGGTTACATGGCAGTAAAGTTACTGATTATGACAGCCTGTATAACTTGATCCTGAGAGAGCATATTCTTAATAATTGTGTGTCTGATTTGTTGCACCAGTACCTGGTAGACTCTGATCTGACCTCTCCCCAAGAATTGGGAAAGAAGGCAGACAAATGGGTCAGAACAAGGGTGAACAGAAAAGTTCATACAGGGGGTGACAAAGATGGCAATAAGAAGAAAGATGGTGAAAAATCTCAAGATAAGCATGGGACTAAGGGTAAAACCAAAGATCCCACTTCAAATCTTAAACACTCTTCAGAGGGTGGGGATAAAACAAATTCTTCCTCTTCTTCTCAACCCACACACATTAAAAAGCCTTGGTGCTTTGTGTGTAAAAACAGAGGCCATAGGCCAGGGGATAAGTCCTGTCCAGGTAAACCCCCTGAGCCTACCACCACTAATACATCAAGCTCTAGTGCCCCTAGCAGTAGTGGTACTAGTGGTGGGACTGCTGGCAACAGTCAAGCAAAGGGTGTAGTTGGGTTCACTTATGGGTCCATCATAGAAACTGGGGTAGTCAGTCCCAAGACAGTTTCTGTCACACCTAGTGGCATTGGCCTGGCCACACTGGCTGCTTGTCCCCTTACAATGGATAAGTACAGGCAGACAGTTTCAATAAATGGTGTTGAGGCCTTGGCCTACAGGGACACAGGTGCCAGTATCACTTTGGTGACTGAAAACCTAGTGCACCCTGATCAACACATCATTGGACAACAGTATAAGATTATTGATGTCCATAACTCCACTAAGTTTCTTCCCTTAGCTATAATTCAGTTTAGTTGGGGTGGAGTTACTGGCCCTAAGCAGGTGGTGGTATCACCTAGCTTACCTGTAGATTGTCTCTTAGGTAATGACCTAGAGGCCTCAGGTTGGGCTGATGTAGAGTTTTATGCCCATGCAGCCATGCTGGGCATCCCAGAGGAATTGTTCCCTCTCATTTCTACTGAAATGAAAAAGCAAAGGAGAGAAGGCCTGAAAACTCAGGATCCCTCTCCATCAACAGCTAAAAAGGGTATCACAGTATCCCCTAACCACCCTACCATTCAGGATAGCATTCCTGTGGTGGGAGAAACCTCTCCTGGGGTGGCACCTGTTCCAAGGGAATCATCAGCTGGCAAAGCTGGACTCCCTGAGGTAGAAGTACCTCTCTGTGGGATAACTAACATTGGTGAGAAAAACAGCACCATTTTAGTTAACATGGAACATCCCTCCAACCCTCCCAGAGAAACTTTAGTGCAGAAACCCTGCACTGCCTCACAACACTTAGGACAGCATACCTGCCCTAGTGTGGAGCTCATAGGACAGCATCCCTGCCCTGCTCCAACTCAAGAGAAACAGCATCCCTGTTCTCTCTTCCAGCCATATGGACAAAGTTTTTGCCCAGCTATGGCTTTACTGAGACAGCATCCCTGTCTGACATTTCCATCATTACAAATAGGTTCAGTGGATAATTCCCACTGCTCTAAACTAAAACTTACTGATAGAAACTCTGAAAATACATCTTCACATTGTTGCTTAGCTAAAAAACTTCAAACAGGGTGGTTTACATCCCCACAGGGAAGTAACCATATAGTGGATGATAAAGGGAGTAACCAGTCTATTGCAGAGCTACTCTCTACTTATCACCACTTAGACAATAAAGTCTCAACTGGCCAAGGTTAGCCTTATTGTCCTTCGTTTGGGGGGGGGGGTTGTGTGAGAAAGTAGCCTCTTTCTAGCCTTGTTACCCCCACTTTTGGCCTGTTTGGGAGTGTATGTCAGGGTGTTTTCACTGTCTCACTGGGATCCTGCTAGCCAGGGCCCAGTGCTCATAGTGAAAACCCTATGTTTTCAGTATGTTTGTTATGTGTCACTGGGACCCTGCTAGTCAGGACCCCAGTGCTCATAAGTTTGTGGCCTATATGTATGTGTTCCCTGTGTGGTGCCTAACTGTCTCACTGAGGCTCTGCTAACCAGAACCTCAGTGGTTATGCTCTCTCTGTACAAATTGTCACTAACAGGCTAGTGACCAATTTTACCAATTTACATTGGCTTTCTGGAACACCCTTATAATTCCCTAGTATATGGTACTGAGGTACCCAGGGTATTGGGGTTCCAGGAGATCCCTATGGGCTGCAGCATTTCTTTTGCCACCCATAGGGAGCTCTGACAATTCTTACACAGGCCTGCCACTGCAGCCTGAGTGAAATAACGTCCACGTTATTTCACAGCCATTTTACACTGCACTAAAGTAACTTATAAGTCACCTATATGTCTAACCTTTACCTGGTAAAGGTTAGGTGCAAAGTTACTTAGTGTGAGGGCACCCTGGCACTAGCCAAGGTGCCCCCACATTGTTCAGAGCCAATTCCCTGAACTTTGTGAGTGCGGGGACACCATTACATGCGTGCACTACATATAGGTCACTACCTATATGTAGCTTCACAATGGTAACTCCGAATATGGCCATGTAACATGTCTAAGATCATGGAATTGCCCCCTCTATGCCATCCTGGCATTGTTGGTACAATTCTATGGTCCCAGTGGTCTGTAGCACAGACCCTGGTACTGCCAAACTGCCCTTCCTGGGGTTTCACTGCAGCTGCTGCTGCCAACCCCTCAGACAGGCATCTGCCCTCCTGGGGTCCAGCCAGGCCTGGCCCAGGATGGCAGAACAAAGAACTTCCTCTGAGAGAGGGTGTGACACCCTCTCCCTTTGGAAAATGGTGTGAAGGCAGGGGAGGAGTAGCCTCCCCCAGCCTCTGGAAATGCTTTGTTGGGCACAGATGTGCCCAATTCTGCATAAGCCAGTCTACACCGGTTCAGGGACCCCTTAGCCCCTGCTCTGGCGCGAAACTGGACAAAGGAAAGGGGAGTGACCACTCCCCTGACCTGCACCTCCCCTGGGAGGTGTCCAGAGCTCCTCCAGTGTGCTCCAGACCTCTGCCATCTTGGGAACAGAGGTGCTGCTGGCACACTGGACTGCTCTGAGTGGCCAGTGCCACCAGGTGACGTCAGAGACTCCTGCTGATAGGCTCCTTCAGGTGTTAGTAGCCTATCCTCTCTCCTAGGTAGCCAAACCCTCTTTTCTGGCTATTTAGGGTCTCTGTCTCTGGGGAAACTTCAGATAACGAATGCATGAGGTCAGCCGAGTTCCTCTGCATCTCTCTCTTCACCTTCTGATAAGGAATCGACTGCTGACCGCGCTGGAAGCCTGCAAACCTGCAACATAGTAGCAAAGACGACTACTGCAACTCTGTAACGCTGATCCTGCCGCCTTCTCGACTGTTTTCCTGCTTGTGCATGCTGTGGGGGTAGTCTGCCTCCTCTCTGCACCAGAAGCTCCGAAGAAATCTCCCGTGGGTCGACGGAATCTTCCCCCTGCAACCGCAGGCACCAAAAAGCTGCATTACCTGTCCCTTGGGTCTCCTCTCAGCACGACGAGCGAGGTCCCTCGAATCCAGCGACTCTGTCCAAGTGACCCCCACAGTCCAGTGACTCTTCAGTCCAAGTTTGGTGGAGGTAAGTCCTTGCCTCACCTCGCTGGGCTGCATTACTGGGAACCGCGACTTTGCAGCTACTCCGGCCCCTGTGCACTTCTGGCGGAAATCCTTTGTGCACAGCCAAGCCTGGGTCCACGGCACTCTAACCTTCATTGCACGACTTTTTAAGTTGGTCTCCGGCGACGTGGGACTCCTTTGTGCAACTTCGGCGAGCACCATTTCACGCATCCTCGTTGTGCCTGTTTCTGGCACTTCTCCGGAAGCTACCTGCTTCAGTGAGGGCTCTTTGTCTTGCTCGACGTCCCCTCTCTCTTCAGGTCCAATTTGCGACCTCCTGGTTCCTCCTGGGCTCCAGCAGCATCCAAAAACGCCAAACGCACAATTTGCAACTAGTAAGGCTTGTTGGCGTCCTTTTGGCGGGAAAATACTTCTGCACGAATCTCCAAGGCGAGAGGGATCCGTCCACCAAAGCGGAAGTCTCTAGCCCTTTTTTTTCCTGCAGAAACCTCAGCTTCTTCTGTCCAGTAGAAGCTTCTTTGCACCCGCAGCTGGCATTTCCTGGGCATCTGCCCATCTCCGACTTGCTTGTGACTTTTGGACTTGGTCCCCTTGTTCCACAGGTACCCTAGATTGGAAATCCACAGTTGTTGCATTGTTGGTTGGTGTCTTTCCTGCATTATTCCTCTATCACGACTCTTTGTCTTTTGGGGAACTTTAGTGCACTTTGCACTCACTTTTCAGGGTCTTGGGGAGGGCTAATTTTCTAACTCTCACTATTTTCTAATAGTCCCAGCGACCCTCTACAAGGTCACATAGGTTTGGGGTCCATTCGTTGTTCACATTCCACTTTTGGAGTATATGGTTTGTGTTGCCCCTATCCCTATGTGTCCCCATTGCATCCTATTGTAACTATACATTGTTTGCACTGTTTTCTAAGACTATACTGCATATTGTTGGTATTGTGTACATATAACTTGTGTATAATTGCTATCCTCATACTGAGGGTACTCACTGAGATACTTTGGCATATTGTCATAAAAATAAAGTACCTTTATTTTTAGTATATCTGTGTATTGTGTTTTCTTATGATATAGTGCAAGTGACACTAGTGGTACTGTAGGAGCTTCACTCGTCTCCTAGTTCAGCCTAAGCTGCTCTGCTAAGCTACCATTATCTATCAGCCTAAGCTGCTAGACACCCTATACACTAATAAGGGATACCTGGGCCTGGTGCAAGGTGCAAGTACCCCTTGGTACTCACTACAAGCCAGTCCAGCCTCCTACAGGCACCCCCTCTGTCTCCTCATCCAAGTGGCGACATCCTGGTCCCTCCTGGGCCACAACAGCATCCAAAAACCCTAACTGCGACCCTTGCAGCTAGCAAGGCTTGCTTGCGGTCTTTCTGCGTGGGAACACCTCTGCAAGCTTCTTCACGACGTGGGACATCCATCCTCCAAAGGGGAAGTTCCTAGTCCTCTTCGTTCTTGCAAAACACCAAGCATCTTCCATCCGGTGGCAGCCTCCTTGCACCCTCAGCTGGCATTTCCTGGGCTCCTGACCACTCTTGACACTGTCGCGACTCTTGGACTTGGTCCCCTTCTCTTACAGGTACTCGGGTCCGGAAATCCACTGTTGTTGCTTTGCTGGTGTTGGTTTTCCTGCAGAATCCCCCTATCACGACTTCTGTGCTCTATGGGGGTTGTAGGTGCACTTTACACCTACCTTACAGGGTCTTGGGGTGGGCTATTTTTCTAACCCTCACTGTTTTCTTACAGTCCCAGCGACCCTCTACAAGCTCACATAGGTTTGGGGTCCATTCATGGTTTGCATTCCACTTTTGGAGTATATGGTTTGTGTTGCCCCTATACCTATGTGCTCCTATTGCAATCTATTGTAACTTTACACTGCTTGCATTACTTCCTTTTGCTATTACTGCATATTTTTGGTATTGTGTACATATATCTTGTGTATATTTGGCATCCTCATACTGAGGGTACTCACTGAGATACTTTTGGCATATTGTCATAAAAATAAAGTACCTTTATTTTTAGTATATCTGTGTATTGTGTTTTCTTATGATATTGTGCATATGACACCAGTGGTATAGTAGGAGCTTTGCATGTCTCCTAGTTCAGCCTAAGCTGCTCTGCTATAGCTACCTTCTATCAGCCTAAGCTGCTAGAAACACCTCTTCTACACTAATAAGGGATAGCTGGACCTGGCACAAGGTGTAAGTACCTCTGGTACCCATTACAAGCCAGGACAGCCTCCTACAAGAAACCGATGCAATAATCTTCACCTTTATGGATTACCAGAGAGTCTTGAAGGTAGTGACCCAATTTCATTTTTTGCTTTATTCTTTCCACAGTTGGTGAGCCTACCATCTTCTACTGTATTGAACATCCAAAGGGTGCACCGCATTGGTCATCGTCCTCCGCATTCCTCCACATCTAAACCAAGAGGCGTGATTATTTTCTTTCTTGAATTTACTGATCTATTGAGAATTCGTAATGCTGCAAAAGCCAAAAAACAAATCTCTTGGCAGGGAAGTAAAATCTGCAACTCACAGGATGTGTCCAAAGCTACAGCAAACAGAAGGAAAGAATTTTTGGATCTTCGTCCACAGCTTCGTGACTTGGGAGCTCGTTTTGGATTATTCCATCCGTGTTTGTTCAAAGTGACATAACAAAATAAGACCACTTCATATACCTCCCCTGCAGCTCTTCGTGATTTTCTAAGTCTACACTCTACAAACCCTATGGAAACAGCTGGTCCTTCTACAGGTTGACTATATACGTTTCTTAATTTATTATGCCCTTGTTCATTACTATTACGATATAGTTGATGGTCCTTCATATGCAGTTTATACATTATACTATATTGACGTGACTACAAACCCTCTTTGTTAATGTATTGTTTTCTTTTCACAGGTTTCTGGTGTTCTATAATCATTACTTTTGCTCGTAACTTTTGTCCGATGATGCGTTCCATTCCCTTGCTGTGCCGTCTTCAGTCTGTGCTGTCATCACCCCTCCCCTATTGTTCATTCATCTCAGGTATGTTTTTGCAGTCGTCTTTGTTTGACATGTACTGTCTCTTGTTTTTTTCTTGAATAATTTCCATCCTTGTTCTTGTTGTTTTCCTTTTACTCTTCTCTCTCTTTGTTTTTCTTGTTTTCTTTTCCCTTATATGTACTTTCAGTTATTTATGGAACAAGACGTTTTGTGTATATATATATGGTTATGTGATGTAAAAATTCAGAGTTATTTCTTGGAATGTCAAAGGATTTATTAACCCTATTAAAAGGACAGATAATTTTATCCCACTTAGCTAAATATAATCCAGACTTGGTTCTTTTACAAGAGACCCATTTGACGGATTCTGAAGCTCTGAAACTTAAAGGTTTGGCGGGCAATGTTTTTACTTGGTTACTGGTGTAATTGTGTTCTGCCATAAAAAAATTATCAGTTGAGATTTCGCAAGACTCGGATTTTGGTGGTAGATGGCTCTTTGTGAGGCTAAGTATTAATGGGATTATAATGACTATTGGTAATATTTATGGTCCTAATAATTCAGATGATCTTTTCTGGCCTAATATTACTGAACAGTGTTTACATTACAATGATGAATTTGTTCTTCTTGGAGGGGATTGCAGTCAAATTATTGATCCCTTTATAGATAGGCAATCTGTAATTAAATGTTCTCCCCATAAAATGCATAAACAATTTAAGGCATTTTTCTCACAATGTAATTTAATTGATTCATGGAGAACCTGATAGTAGGGATTTTTTGTTTTATTCTCTACCACATGGCTCCTTATCTAGACTTGACCATATTTTTGTTTCTAAATCATTATCCCAAAATCTTATTCATTCCTCCATTGAACGTATGGTAATATCTGATCATGCTCCAGTCATCACAGATTTTGACTTGCTCCCGGTGCATCCCAAATCCAATAGGTGGCGATTTAATAATTCTTTGTTGCTTGATTCTAAATTTTCCACTTCCTTTGTTGCCTGTGCAGAGGAATTTTTCCAATTTAATGAAGATTCTCACGTTTCTACTCAATTGTTGTGGGATTCTTTTAAGGCTGCAGCTCGTGGTCATATAATAAATTTTGGCTCTAATAAAAAGACAACTTTTAATGCCCAGTATCATGCTCTGCTTCTGAAATTGAAACAGTTAGAACATCAATATTATTCGTCCTCCTCTAATTTTAATCTACAAGAATGTATTCAGGCATAATTGCAATTTAACAAAATCTCAATGGATAATGCCTCCTCTTTTCTTCTACGTAGTAGTGCCCATTATTATGGAGGTCGAAATAGAGAGGGGAAACTTCTGGCTAATTATTTAAAAGTACGAAAGCAACGCCATAATGTGAAGTCTATAGTTACAGATACTGGTGAGTCCCTTTTTAAGGATGAAGATATTTTAGCTGACTATGTTAATCATTAACAGACACTTTATACTCCTGAGTCAGTCCTGACCTCCTTACAGATTGATGACTATTTAAAGAATATTCCAAACCCTAATAAGACGCTTGTTGATGCTACTTGACTTGAAGTAGATATTTCTTTGTTAGAAATTTGTAAAGCCCTTCAATCTAAAAAAAAAAGGTAAAACTCCTGGTCCGGATGGATTTACAGTGGAATTGTTTCTACATTTTTCTGACATTTTACTTCCCAAACTTTTTCAGCTTTTTCAATTCTTCATGGGTTCTGGTTGTACAGGGGGAACATTTCAAGAAGCTTCGATTTGCTTAATTCCAAAGGAAGGTAAGGATCATACGTTCTGTAAAATTTATAGACCAATCTCTCTTCTCAATACAGATTATAAAATCTTTGCTAAATTATTAGCCCTACGTCTTGATACCCTTTTACCTGCGCTGATAAGTAAGGAACAAACGGGTTTTGTCAAAGGTAGACTTGCTATTGACAACTCCAGAACATTCTTCAGTGTACTCATAAAAGCTCCCGCTTTTTTGTACTCTTTAGCAGCAATTTCCATAGATGCTGAGAAAGCGTTTGACTGGTTAGACTGGCCTTTTCTATTAAAAGCTTTAGCCTGGCATGGTTTATGGCCTCATTTCATTTCATTTATCTCTTTGCTTTATCAATCCCCAATGGCATTGATTTTGGTAAATGGGAAATTGTCCAGATATTTTGTATTACACCGAGGTGTACGTCAAGGGTGTCCACTCTCTCCACTCCTATTTATTCTAGCTTTAGAGCCCTTTCTATCCCGTATTAGAAATAACATTAAAATTGAGGGTTTCCAATATGGCGAGAAACACTTAAAATTAAAGGCGTATGCAGATGATATACTTTTATATATCTCAAATCCTGAACTCTCGATTCCGTTTCTACTTCGGGAGATTGAAGACTTTACTTTGATTTCAGGTTATAAGATAAATTCGGATAAAACTGAAATCCTTCCTCTTTAACAAAATTTTGTTTTAGATCATCGTTTGATATTACCGCTTTTCACTGGAATTCTTCCAAGATTAAGGGGGTTATTCTAACTTTGGAGGAGTGTTAATCCATCCCAAAAGTGACGGTAAAGTGACGGATATATCACCAGCCGTATTACGAGTTCCATAGGATATAATGGACTCGTAATACGGCTGGTGGTAAATCCGTCACTTTTCCGTCACTTTTGGGACGGATTAACACCTCCTCCAAAGTTAGAATAACCCCCTAAATATTTAGGCATTTGGTTCACCTCATCCATTAAAAAATCTATTGGAGTAAATATCTCAGATGCTTTAGAGAAGGTTGATAGATCGATTTTGGCATGGAATCCCTTATTTTTATATTGGTGGGGTCACCTTGGCACTATTAAAATGATGATTTTGCCTAGCATTCTATATATCCTATCCATGATTCCGCTTCCTTTACCTGTTACTTTTTTTAAACAATTGGACTCCAGATAAATCTAAATTCCTCTGGAACAATAAGAAATCTAGAATTTCCCTTAGTCATCTTTGTCATTCTAAACAGGAGGGAGGAGCCAATTT
The DNA here is from genome assembly GCF_031143425.1 of Pleurodeles waltl. Lineage (NCBI taxonomy): Eukaryota > Metazoa > Chordata > Amphibia > Caudata > Salamandridae > Pleurodeles > Pleurodeles waltl. The sequence goes on from NC_090449.1 coordinate 421,189,657, forward strand.
TCTTGATTTCAGATTGTATCACAAATCCTTTTGTTTGCATCAAGCTTCTAGATGGATCTCCCTGTCAGGCCCTATGTTTACTCCCTTATGGTTGGATATTGAATGTTCTTTTCTTTTGCCTTTTTCCCCTAGTGAGGTGGTATCCTTTTCTTACAATATTTTGCTTATCTCCTCCCGCTTCTTAAACACACTTGTGCTCTTCTGCGTTCTTACTATTTACCTCCATCCGTCACTTATTCCTCTTTTCTGAATTCCCCTATTTGGCATAATCGTCTCATCATTATTAATAAAAAACCTTTATTTTTTAAATCCTGGAGACAAAGAAATATAGCGTGGGTTAAGGATTAATTCTCCAATGATACTCCACTTTCTTTTTCACAATTCCAACTTCTATTTCATTGTCCCAATTCATTTATGCCTAAATATCTTCTTCTTATTAATATTATTCTTGAAGTACTTTTTTCCTTGCCTTCCCCTTCTTCTTTTTCAGAATTACCCTTTTCTTTGTCCTCCTTTCTTACCTCGTATCCTAAGGCATCAAATATTTATAAACGTTTTCATTCTCCTGTTTTGACACGTCCTAAATCTAAAATTGAGTCTCAATGGGAATTGAATTTGGGTTGTACCAGGACTGTTTTCTTTTGGAATAAGGTGTGGCATCGATCTTATAAAATATCTAGATCAGCTTCTACCACAAAGTCACTTTTCTTTCTTTACCACAGACTTTATTTTACCCCTTATACTATAGCAACATTTTATGTATCCTCCACTTCAAACTGCTGGCCCTGCGATAGCCCAAAGGGAGATCTTATGCATATGCTTTTTGAATGTCCCCCCACTGTCTCTTTTTGGAGAAAGTTTGGCGTCAGCTTACCTCCATTTTTCATTTGCGATCCCAATTATCTCCCTCAGTGCTTTTTCTAGGTAGTCTCTCTGCTGACATTCTTTCAGATGATGATAATTTAAAGCTGTTGGATCTCATGTTAGCTTTAGCCTTTCAGCAAATTACTCTTAATTGGAAAAGTTCATCCAACATTTCCTATAAGGCTTGGTGGAATAATGTTTGCCACTACCATAGACTAGATATTGCTTTTACCTCTTTATGCTGCCCCTCCATAAATAGAGATCTGTATTGGTTACCTTTGACTGATTATCTTAATGCTGTTGCTTGTAATTCTACTAATTGTACATTATCTGTGATTTTTTGGACACCATAAATTCTTTATTTTCTCTGTTCTTGAGTGAATTTAAATTTAGCTTAACTTTATGCTTTCTTGAATATAACTTTTGTCTTCTTTTTTTAGCTTTTTAAGATCCAATGTATCTTTCTTATTGTAACTAGTCTTGTTCCGTTTTCATTGTTTCTACCCCATTTTATACTTTTAAAATGTTAAACAGCTTTTACAGTTCCCTTCAAAATTATACAATTATCATTCTGACAGATATCTTGTATTGTTATTATGTGACCCATATTGTATTTTGAATTTAATAAAGCTGATTTACCTTAAAAAAAGGAAAGAGATAATCTAGTGGCTGAATTGCACAGAATTAAACTGTCAAATGTGGAATTAATCCTGGCTACCCTTGTGGATGAAAGAGTGTGATATTAAACGAATACTTTATTTCACCGAACCTCATTGTTATTAAATATCACACATTCCAGCACTTTCAAACAGTTATGTTCAGGATGTGCACTGTAAAGAAAAGTCTCTTGTGTTTGCTGTAGAATAGTGCCTCCTAGTTCGCTAACAGCATTGTCATCTGAGCGGGGTAGAAATATTTCTCAGTTTATGTCTAAAAGCTTTGACTTTTAATAAATGTTTCTCGATAGACAGTCATAATCTCAAAAATAAGGGTGAAAAGCTTCCATGTGTAAAAGAAATACACTTTATAACCTAGAAGACACTTTATCATGTTCTAACATGTTTGTTGCATGATTTATATGCCAAATACTGTCAACGCTTGGCTCATGCACGGGCTCTTAAAGCCAGAGCTGTTCTAAGCTAGTCCACTTCTACTTGAAGCCCTTGGAGTGGCCCGAGAGAGGAGAGCTCAGGAAGAGAAGTCATTTTAACAATAAAAAATGAACCAATTCCTTACCTAAAAGAAGATATGCAGGACCTGCACCCAGGGCCGGTCCTAGGCATAGGCAGTGTGGGCATCTGCCCGGGGCCCCGCATTGAGGTAAAAAAAGTGGGGCCCGCATCCCTGTGAAAGGCCACAAGAGCAATCAGCTCCCTGCACCTCCTGTGCCCATTCCCCCATCCAATCACATTGCAAATGTATTTTTGAGTTAGGTTGTCTTGGACTCGTTGGCCCTAGGTGTGGTGGCATTGCTGTGGGTGGAGGAGTGGGGGTCAGGGAAACAGTAGGTGAGAAAGTGGGCAGCAGCAAAGCCATTAATTGTGTGACTCACGATATTAAGGATGCCATCCTCCCCAAAATCTGCCCTGAAGCCTTGTCTGTCCTTTCTGTTTTGGGTTGACAGGCAACAGAAAGACCCCTTTTGTACCAAGGAGCAGCCAGGCATTGTCAGGTGAGGGGAGGACAGCATCCAGATCAGACTGGCATAGCAGCAGTGTTTATCAAAGCACACATCCCTGGGCCTTGATGCACTGTATCAGGCTGCAAGGTCCAGGTATGGGCCCCTTTTCCCTGGGCCTTGCAGCCATTATCCAGTGCTACGAGGCCCAAGGCAGGGGCCTCGCAGAGCTAAACTACAGCTGTGAAGCCCAGAGGAAAAAACTCCCTCCCCTGGGCCTCGCAACACATGAAGTAAGTTTATGGAACTAAGGAAGCAAGTACAAGGCCTAGGGTTTGCTCTAAATGCTGTGGCTCTGGGCAAATCACTTAAATTTCCCCATGTCTAAAAATAGAAAATGACTGTTTGTAATGTAATTGATACTCGTACAAAGCGCTACATAGAACATGGGCTGAGTTTGCGCTACATAAAACTGTTTAAAAAAGGAAACAACACCAGGTCACAGTCACAGGGGACTTCTCTCCTTGGCCTCGCAGCGCCAAACTATTGCTGTGAAGCGCAGAGGATAAAACTCCCTCCACCTGGCCTCGCAGCACATGAAGTAGTTTTATGGAACTAAGGAACCAAGTACAAGACCTCATGTCCTGGCGCTGTCCCTCATGCATGACTCATGACTTCCAAGTTTTCAGATTGCCTGTGTGCAGGGGCATATTAAACCCTCCTCCTCCCCACCCCGTGCTTTAGGAACTACAGGAGAGTGGAGTTATTGGAGGGCCTCTTCTGTCTGCAATTATGCAGACACAGGCTCAGCTCATAATTAATGTGAAAGGGTAGGTGAGTAAGTGAAGGGATGGATGGCTGAAAGGATAAATGGATGAGTGAAAGGGTGGATGGATGGGTGGAGGGCTGGGTGACAAAAGGATGGATGGATTAGTGAGTGGAGAGATGGCTGAGTGAAAGGATGGATGGATGGAGTGAAATGGGGGATGATGGGTGAGTGAAAGGGTGGATGGATTAATGGCTAGATAGATGAATGGATGGATAAGTGAAAAAGTAAATGGATGGACAGATGAGCAAAAGGGTGACTGTAAGTATGTATGAGTGAGTGAAAAGGAATGGTAGATGGACAAACATACGGATGAGTGAAGGGTGGATAGATGAGAGAAAGGATGGATAGATGAGTGAAAGGATGGATAAGTAATAGGCTCAATGAATGGATTAAAAACAGAATGCAACAAGCCCAAAGAATACGCACCAATCCCTATTAGTGTCCAATGAGTCACAATATATATAATGATAACTAGTTCAAACTGACGCGGTGTGCAACTCCACCGAGGCCCCTGCTGCATAAAAGAGCCTAAGGGGTAACAAGAAACTCCAATAATCAAACACAGTAAGGGGGTGCACCACTCCAATTTATCAGATGAAATACAATAAATGCAGAGAGTCCAATATGGTAATAATACGAGGTATCTTTTGATTTCTTCCACAAGACTTTAATTGATACAAACAGCTTGTTACACCGAAAAGTTCATATGAAGAAGCAGCCAACGCATTTCGCCCTATACGTGGGCTTCTTCAGGGCTGCAAAATAACATATAACCATACAAAGAGTGAGATTACATAATGATATGTATGGAATAATAAGAACAAAACATATTAATACACAAAATATTTTTTAACAAACAAACCACAGAAAAAACAACACATTCTAAAGGTGCAGACAAAGTTGCAACGAAGAAAAGTATATCTATGAGAAGTTATCTAAGTTGAAGTCAATGTCAAATCATGTTTAATAAATTGAACCAGCAAGGAAAAAGAGGAAAGAGCGTCCCAAAGGTATATCATCAAATAATATACACCAAAAAGTGATAAAGTAAAATGAAACACCAGTGCGATCTTAGTATAAGTACTACAAAGGAGGTGAGATGGCGTCCCCCGAGATGACAAAAAATAGATACTGACAGGGGTTAATTCAAATCGAGAATAAAAATATAATAGATGTCAAGACAAACGTCAAGAAAAATACACATACCAAAAATAGTATTCCGATTGGCAGAAAAGTTGTTCGCAATGTACATGTGGGCGCAAATATCAGATGATTCTAAAAATTTGAGAAAAGGGCTCATAACAATATGTACAACGTGAAGATTGTTGATTATGCATAGTGTGAGTAAACTGAAAATATTGTATTTATTTTTATTAGATAAAAGTGTGCAGAGTAGAAATGTATTACTGTGAGTAAATAAAAAAAAGAATCAGCGGTACCAGAAGGGATAAATACAGCGGCACTGCGAAAGCCGCATGGATAAATAAACAGGCTGTTCTAGCCTAACCTGGAATATAAGAAGATATTGCTGCGTAATAGTCTCTGCAGCCGTACGGACCGGTAATTGGAAAAGTAAAAAGAGAGTAGGAGACGGACCCGGTCAAGTGTCGCCCGTCAAAGCAATGGTATAAGTGTATAGCGTCTGAGTGTCCAAACTTGTACGGTAAGGAATGCCGAGTATTTATAATCCCGTCGTGGGTTTGAGAGAGAAGTAAAAAGAAAAAACGGACTGTGAAAAACCAGTGTCATCAGGTAGTTAGAGTGCTCGTGATCCTTCATGGCAGCCATATTGGAATGGCAAAAAGATATATAGAAAAGAAGTTTACAGTCCCAATATTTTGCAAGAAGAGGTAAACACCAGAGTTTAAGTAAATGAAAGTGAAGTGAAAAAGTAGTGAAAAGTGATTTACAAGACATAACAAAAAATATATTACGAAAAATATTATAAGATACTCCGAAGAAAGAGAAGAAAGAACAGAAGAAAAGGGGAAACGAGCAATAAGAGAAAATAACAGACCCAAGTGGAAAAAGATATATATGTATATATAGTCCAAATGGTACACAAATAATTTAGTCTACAATTAACATCGTAGTGGTCTATTTGAATAAATTAAGCAAATGGGTGTAAAAAAGACAACAACTAAAACAAGCATAAAAAATGATTTTTCAAATTTGAAATAGATTTGAGGCCCTGAACAAATATATAAAAAAATATATATTAAACCAACAATAATCCCCTAGGCTAGCTATACATAAAGTCAATGTAGGAGGTCAGTGTAATAGCAAACAGGCTAGTGTAAAATCTCAATAAAATATGTCAATCATGAGGCAAATAACAAAAGATAACTATTATAAGAGAATTAATATGTACATAATATAACAGTAACATCATAGATAATAATGAAATTCATGATCTGTATTATGTCCCAGCTCAACTGCTCGTAAACGGCAGATCCAAGCAGCCTCCCTTTTAAGTAGTTGCAACTCTCTATTACCCCCTCTGTGGTGTGGTGGAATATAGTCAATCCCATGAAACGAGATTGATGCATCATGTGGGTGAGCCAGTGTCAAGTGTGATGACAGTGAGTACCTACTGTCATTGTTCTTAATGGCACGTGTATGCTTTTGTATTCGGTGTTTAAGAGGTCTTATGGTACTGCCCACATATATTTTGTTACATGCGCACTTTAAAATATAGATCACAAATTTGGTGTTACAATTAATAAAACTCTTGATGGTAAACCTCCTGGTGTTGTTGTAACAAAAAGTACTGGTTTTGTCCAGACCAAAGTCACATACATTGCATTCGCAACACGTGTAAAAACCCAAAGGTTGTGTAGGAAGCCATGTAGATCTATTCGCTGCAGAGACATAACTGGGACAAAGGGGGCCCCTAAATGTCCTACCTCTTCGGTAAGTAATCTGGGGTGACCTAGAGAGGAGCCCCTTAAGTCCCTGTAGATCAGTAAGCAAGTGCCAATGGCGTTTGAGTATTTTGTAAATTCCCTGGCTACAGACCGTATATCTGGTCACAAAAGACAGACGTTCAGTGTGTTTTTTATTTTTTTCTTTGTTTTTTTGGGACAAGGTGTCCTTTCTTGGTGTACTCATAATACGTTGTTCTGCTTTGCACAGGATCTTGTGATTATAGCCTCTGTTGGTAAATCTCTGTTTGACAAGTCCAATTTGTTCGTAAAATAAATCATTAGTGCTACAATTCCTTCGTACACGTGTCATCTCACCAAATGGAATATTGTTAATTACAGAAGACGGGTGTGCACTTGTTGCGTGCAGGAGGCTGTTACAAGATGTGGATTTCCTATAAAGAGCACTTTGCACAGTATTGTTATGTATAAAGAATTTTATATCCAGAAAGTCAATACTGTCCCTATTATGGTGAAGACTGAGTTTTACATTGTAAGGATTATCATTGAGGAAGGCATGATAGAGAATAAGTTGTTCAATAGATCCATTCCAAATTAGGATGATGTCGTCAATATACCTCCCCCAAAATACAATGAATTCAGTCCAGATGGAGGCATGCTTGCCATATGCATGTATTTTTTCAAACCAGCCCATAAAGAGACAGGCGTATGATGGGGCGAATTTAGAGCCCATTGCTGTCCCTTGTATTTTCTGGAACCACCTAGTGTTGTGTAAAAAGTAATTCCTGGACAGAATTATATCAGTCATTTCTAAAAGCATCTGATTGTGGTCGTAGTGGTTAGCAGAGCGAGAATTCAAATAAGATGTGATTGCCAATAAACCAAAAGATTTTTGAATACAAGTGTAAAGACTATTGACATCCATTGTAACAAATAAAAGATCATTAGACCACGGAAAGTCCTCAAATTTATTCAGGATGTCCTTACTGTCCTGTATGAATGATGGTAAGTTCCAAACAAACTTTTGTAAAAAAAGATCCACAAATTCTGATAGTCTCTCCGTGGGGGAATCAATCCCCGATATGATAGGTCTACCAGGAGGAAAGGTACCTTCTTTGTGAATTTTTGGGAGGATGTAAATGCAAGGATATCTTGGATGTTTCACAAGTAAATATTTGTACTCATGATCAGACAGTAGACCCTGTTCGTACCACCCCCACAACTTGTTATTAATAAATTCAGTCAATTCGAAAATTGGATTACTGGTGAGAAGTTTGTAACAAGCAGTGTCGGCCAGTTGCCTGTCTATTTCCTGCATGTAATCATTTTTATTCATAATGACTACATTTCCGCCTTTATCTGCCTCACGAATTACAATTGATTGATGATTTTTAAGGCTAATAAGAGCCTTCTGTTCTGAAGTGGATAGATTGTCCATTTGCCGCCAATTGATTTTAAACACACTTAAAAATTTGAATACATTGGATGATACCTTTCTTGTAAATAGATCAATGTTGCTATGTGCATTGGTAGGTATGAATTTGGATCGTGGTTTAAGGCCACTGGTAATGTTCAAATCCTCCTTAATTCCTAAGTCAGTTCTAATATTTTCGATGCCAATTTTATTACCGTTTTGGAAGGACATCAAAAGCTGTATACCATACAAGTCTGATATTGATTCTGTTGCTACATGAGGCCTCAGTGGAGTTGCACACCGTTTCAGTTTGAACTAGTTATCATTATATATATTGTGACTCATTGGACACTAATAGGGATTGGTGCGTATTCTTTGGGCTTGCTGCATTCTGTTTTTTGTTACATTTTTAAGGCTCTCACGCACTCCCTATCCGCACTTAACATGTCACGCTTTAAGGACAATCGGGAAGAACTGGCAAGGGACCTTTTCACATACTCAACTGGCTCAGCTTCAACCAGTATATCTACACGTCAGACCGACAGCTTAAAAACAAAATTTCAAAGATTAGAAAAATTTAAAAAACAAGAACTAGCGAGATGGTGGGATGGGATCACTTTACACACTGCTTGTTACAAACTTCTCACCAGTAATCCAATTTTCGAATTGACTGAATTTATTAATAACAAGTTGTGGGGGTGGTACGAACAGGGTCTACTGTCTGATCATGAGTACAAATATTTACTTGTGAAACATCCAAGATATCCTTGCATTTACATCCTCCCAAAAATTCACAAAGAAGGTACCTTTCCCCCTGGTAGACCTATCATATCGGGGATTGATTCCCCCACGGAGAGACTATCAGAATTTGTGGATCTTTTTTTACAAAAGTTTGTTTGGAACTTACCATCATTCATACAGGACAGTAAGGACATCCTGAATAAATTTGAGGACTTTCCGTGGTCTAATGATCTTTTATTTGTTACAATGGATGTCAATAGTCTTTACACTTGTATTTAAAAATCTTTTGGTTTATTGGCAATCACATCTTATTTGAATTCTCGCTCTGCTAACCACTACGACCACAATCCGATGCTTTTAGAAATGACTGATATAATTATGTCCAGGAATTACTTTTTACACAACACTAGGTGGTTCCAGAAAATACAAGGGACAGCGATGGGCTCTAAATTCGCCCCATCATACGCCTGTCTCTTTATGGGCTGGTTTGAAAAAATACATGCATGTGGCAAGCATGCCTCCATCTGGACTGAATTCATTGTATTTTGGGGGAGGTATATTGACGACATCATCCTAATTTGGAATGGATCTATTGAACAACTTATTCTCTATCATGCCTTCCTCAATGATAATCCTTACAATGTGAAACTCAGTCTTCACCATAGTAGGGACAGTATTGACTTGGATATAAAATTCTTTATACATAACAATACTGTGCAAAGTGCTCTTTATAGGAAATCCACATCTTGTAAGAGCCTCCTGCACACAACAAGTGCACACCCGTCTTCTGTAATTAACAATATTCCATTTGGTGAGATGACACGTGTACGAAGGAATTGTAGCACTGATGATTTATTTTACGAACAAATTGGACTTGTCAAACAGAGATTTACCAACAGAGGCTATAATCACAAGGTCCTGTGCAAAGCAGAACAACGTATTATGAGCACACCAAGAAAGGACACCTTATCCCAAAAAAACAAAGAAAGAAATAAAAAACACACTGAAAGTCTGTCTTTTGTGACCAGATATACGGTCTATAGCCAGGGCATTTACAAAATACTCAAACGCCACTGGCACTTGCTTACTGATCTACAGGGACTTAAGGGGCTCCTCTCTAGGTCACCCCAGATTACTTACTGAAGAGGTAGGACACTTAGGGACCACCTTTGTCCCAGTTATGTCTCTGCAGCAAATAGATCTACATGGCTTCCTACACAACCTTTGGGTTTTTACACGTGTCGCGAATGCAATGTATGTGCCTTTGGTCTGGACAAAACCAGTACTGTTTGTTACAACAACACCAGGACGTTTACCATCAAGAGTTTTATTAATTGTAACACCAAATTTGTGATCTATATTTTAAAGTGCGCATGTAACAAAATATATGTGGGCAGTACCATAAGACCTCTTAAACACCGAATACAAAAGCATACACATGCCATTAAGAACAATGACAGTAGGTACCCACTGTCATCACACTTGACATTGGCTCACCCACATGATGCATCAATCTTGTTTCATGGGATTGACTATATTCCACCACACCCCAGAGGGGGTAATAGAGAGTTGCAACTACGTAAAAGGGAGGCTGCTTGGATCTGTCGTTTACGAGCAGTTGAGCTGGGACATAATACAAATCATGAATTTCATTATTATCTATGATGCGACTGTTATATTATGTACATATTAATTCTCTTATAATAAGTCTCTTTTGTTATTTGCCTCATGATTGACATATTTTATTGAGATTTTACACTAGCCTGTTTGCTATTACACTGACCTCCTACATTGACTTTATGTATAGCTAGCCTAGGGGATTATTGTTGGTTTAATATATATTTTTTTATATATTTGTTCAGGGCCTCAAATCTATTTCAAATTTGAAAAATCATTTTTTATGCTTGTTTTAGTTGTTGTCTTTTTTACACCCATTTGCTTAATTTATGCAAATAGACCACTATGATGTTAATTGGAGACTAAATTATTTGTGTACCATTTGGACTATATATATATATCTTTTTCCACTTGGGTCTGTTATTTTCTCTTATTGCTTGTTTCCCCTTTTCTTCTGTTTTTTCTTCTGTTCTTTCTTCTCTTTCTTCGGAGTATCTTATAATATTTTTCGTAATATATTTTTTGTTATGTCTTGTAAATCACTTTTCACTACTTTTTCATTTACTTAAACTCTGGTGTTTACCACTTCTTGCAAAATATTGGGACTGTATACTTCTTTTCTATATATCTTTTTGCCATTCCAATATGGCTGCCGTGAAAGATCACGAGCACACTAACTACCCGATGACACTGGTTTTTCACAGTCCGTTTTTTGTTTTTACTTCTCTCACAAACCCACGGCGGGATTCTAAATACTCGGCATTCCTTGCCGTACAAGTTTGGACACTCGGACGCTATACATTTATACCATTGCTTTGACGGGTGACATTTGACCGGGTCCGTCTCCTACTCTCTTTTTACTTTTCCAATTACCGGTCCGTACGGCTGCAGAGACTTTTACGCAGCAATATCTTCTTATATTCCAGGTAAGGCTAGAACTACCTGTTTATTTATCCATGCGGCTTTCGCAGTGCCGCTGTATTTATCCCTTCTGGTACTGCTGATTCTTTATTTTATTTACGCACAGTAATAAATTTCTACTCTGCACACTTTTATCTAATAAAAATAAATACAATATTTTCAGTTTACTCACACTATGCATAATCAACAATCTTCACGTTGTACATATTGTTATGAGCCGTTTTCTAAATTTTTTAGAATCATCTGATATTTGCTCCCACATGTATATTGTGAACAACAACTTTTCTGCCAATCGGAATACTATTTTTGGTATGTGTATTTTTCTTGATGTTTGTCTTGACATCTATTATATTTTTATTCTCGATTTGAATTAACCCCTGTCAGTATCTATTTTTTGTCATCTCGGGGGACGCCATCTCACCTCCTTTGTAGTACTCATACTAAGATCCCACTGGTGTTTCATTTTACTTTATCACTTTTTGGTGTATATTATTTGATGATATACCTTTGGGACGCTCTTTCCTCTTTTTCCTTGCTGGTTCAATTTATGAAACATGATTTGACATTAACTTCAACTTAGATAACTTCTCATAGATATACTTTTCTTTGCTGCAACTTTGTCTGCACCTTTAGAATGTGTTGTTTTTTCTGTGGTTTGTTTGTTAAAAAATATTTTGTGTATTAATATGTTTTGTTCTTATTATTCCATACATATCATTATGTAATCTCACTCTTTGTATGGTTATATGTTATTTTGCAGCCCTGAAGAAGTCCACGTATAGGGCAAAACGCGTTGGCTGCTTTTTAATATAAACTTTTCGGTGTAACAAGCTGTTTGTATCAATTAAAGTCTTGTGGAGAAATCAAAAGATACCTTGTATTATTACCATATTGGACTCTCTGCATTTATTGTATTTCATCTGATAAATTGGAGTGGTGCACCCCCTTACTGTGTTTGGCTCAATGAATGGATTAATGAGTGGATGAGTAGATGGGTGAATGGGTGATGGGTGGATGGATGGCTACGTGAAAGGGGATGGAGAGTTAGAGGGAGGATGGATGGATGAGTGAAAGTATGGATATATGACCAACAGGATGGATGAATGGAGAGATGAGTGAAAAGTCAGCTGTAAGGGTAGATGAATGAAAGAATGGAGAGATGAGTGAAAGGGAGGCTGGAGAGATTGTCGCGTGGGCTCTCATTATCCTAAATGAGACTACTGGATTTCTAGGCAGCAGGATCGATAACGGTGTGGGGGACTGAGTCTGACCCACGTGTAAGGAACTCTGTCACCCTAAATCCGGTTGTTGCTCCGGCTAACTAGCAGTGCCTCATTTCTCCCACGGGGAAGAAATGATTGGGCAGCCGAGCGCATGACATCTTTGGAACTTCTCAGGGAAGTCGTGGTCACTCAGATCCAAACCAACTCTCTCATTCACTATATGGTCTCATATACAAATGACAAAGACAGTATAAGTTTTATATAATGTTTTAATAAAACAACTGTATTTTAGATATTAAGGCGTGAGCCGCAATAACCAGAACAATACAACATAGTAGGATTGATATAGTAACCAGGAGAGTAAAACATAGAAATAAAGCTATCATAATTCCTAACCGTTTCTACTCTCCCTCTGCTTGTTCTATTTAGAGCACAGCATGTTAAGCTTTCAGCTTGCCTTTCTGTATCACTAGGGAGACGGACACACTCATACCTGAGCAAAGGCCTGTGATCTGGTTCAGCATCTGCAACGAGGCAGTCAGCGTCTAGTTGTGGTTCCCTGGTCGGAATCTCCCTCTGCATGTATTGGGACAAGGAAGTGATTTTATAACTAACATGTCATCGTGATCACAAAATGTTCCTGCGCAGGAATGGCAAGTCTAGACTCCTACCACGTCTATCGGCAATGTACCAGACTGTATCCTTGACTAAAGCACAGAGTGAATATGTTATGAAGAACTCCAGTGCTGAAGTAGGCAAAACAGTGTGATATGAATAAAAAACAACACCGTAGAACTGGCTATTCTGTAAAATAACAGT